>NC_142589.1:46248744-47502394 GCF_965207765.1 Zootoca vivipara
GGTGTTTTTTTCTCTCTCTGCTCTCCTCCCTTCCTCCTTTGGTCACTGCTATAGATACAGCAGTGAATTAATTAAAAGTAAATGAATTTCAGTCAGAGTCTGGGGCATCCTGAATAGGGAGCAAGAGTAGAATCAGCAAGGGCATGAAGTCAGTGTTACCATAACCAACCCAGTAGTGTCCTTGGGTTGCATCTCTTTGCTTTATCCCATACAAATGAATGGCTGCTATATTCCCCTTTGGTGCAAAATGCAGTACTGTACTGCCCTTGGGGATAGCAGCAAATGACTCACTCAGCACTGCTGCTGTTTAATCCCTTCAGGTGCTGTGTGGGATGTGTACAGAGAAGACCTTTTTCCCAGCAAAGGAAAGATTGAGAAACGGTTTCTGTCCGAGGACCACATTCCATTTTGGGCCGCCTTCCAAAGGCCATGTGCTTGTGTTGGCTGGGACCAGAGGCACAAGTAGGCAGAGCAATGGGCACAAATGTTCCCCTTAATAGAATAAGCTGGTTTCTACACTTACTCGGACACCGCTCTTTATCCTTCATCCAGACAAGCAAGAGGTGTTATCAGAGTTCAATGACACATTCCAGCCAGGCAAACATGTTCAAGGAGGGCCAGTGAGGGGTGAGGCCTGGGGAGAGTTCAGAAGGCCAGAGAAGAGGCTCGGAGAGGGTGCAGCTTGCTCCCAGATCTGAGGTTCCCCACCCTTGCTCTGCAGAAACACGCACTGCCTGTCATAATGCAGGGCAACTTCCTAATTACATTATAAAAAGCAGAATAATGCAGTGTGTTTCTGGATAGTGACTGCTGACAACCTGGAGGAGCAGACGAAAATGCCACTTGCCTTCATATGCCTTAGCCTCGCAGATTGAATTAGATTAACAGCAATATGTGTCTTTCAAGAAGACTGACATAACTGAACTGCAATAATGTAATTACCGGGTAGTACAGTTGTTTTTTACAAAGACACAGCCAATTTTATCAGTGTCAGAAGTAAAGAAAGTGTTAACTGCTGTTTATTGTGCTGGAGTTTTGGAGGGGAAGTAAAGGAATAACTGCAGTAATCTAGCCTCCGTTGTGTGACTTGCTAGCGCATTGCTGTCAAATGTGTTGGGGGGGATACAGAATATGGAACATAAGGGTGTGTCTAGAGTGTGACTCAGGAACTATCCTTTATGACATGTCAGAGTTACCTGTGAGAGCACACCTTGCTGTTCTGTGCAGGGAGGGGGGGCCTTTTTTGGTTTGAGGCTCACATCCCTTCATGAGCAACCTTCCAGAGTCTGTAAGCTAGTGGTGGGTGGGTCCGTAGACAGAAGTGGGTGGAGCAACAAATGTGATTCTTAGCTTTGTAGAGTCGGTGCCTGCAGTAATGCCTCTAGGGCTTAGAGTCTAAGGTATATGGACTGCTAAAAACCTGGCACCGGGTGAACCACCCTATCCATATTTATTGCAGGAATCGGATTCATTCACTTCATCTGACTCCTAAAGTAGCAGCCATATGAATGTGCTATATTACTGATTGCATTCAAACATCACAGCGAGCCATGGTTTTTTCTCTCTTGTCCATACCCAGTTGTTGAGAGAATAAGGATAGGAGAGAGACACAAAAGTGATATTGTTATGCTCTAGACTTGCCTAGCCAGCTGGAACATATATATGATGTTTCCCTGAAATAGATTATACAACTTTCGCAGAGGCAAGTCATAGTAGTAATGAGGACTTTCAGCTATTCTGATATATGCTGGAGGTCTAACTCTGTTCCAGGTGGAACATCCAATAAATATTTGACTTTTCCTGCTAACAACCTCACAGCTCAGAAGGTGGAGGGGAAGGTTCAGGAGTCCTGCTATCCTGACCGACAAGGCTGAGGAAGTGAAAGTGGCAGGAACCTTGGGGGGGAAAGCGACAGTATCATCTTGGAATTTGTGATAGGGAGAGGTGTGAGAACCTAAGCATAATAAGACTTTAGGGAAGCAGATTGAAAGGAGTTCAAGGAAAAGTTGAGTACGAATTCATAGCTAGAAATTCTGAAGGAGAATGAAGGTTGATGATGGATGGGAGAGTTTAAAAAGTGAAATTTATTAATTATTTATTAAATTTATAACCTGAACCTTCCTCCAAAAGAGCCCAGGGCAGTAAACATGTCAGTACTAAAACAATGCAGTTAAAATGTCTAAAAACAGTTTAAAACTCCTAAAAGCAATCACTAAACACAATCCAATAATTTCAAGGTTGCCACGGACAGAACTTTTAGCCATCAAATGGCTGGGCAAACTAGAATGTTTTAAATTTCTCCTAAAAGCTAATATTTATTTATTTAAAAAATATTTATGTACTGTAATACATAAAAACAAACATACACAATAAAAACCGTTAAGAAAAAACTAAAACAGAGATCAGCTAACTACTGCAGAAAGATATCGATAATAGGGAGGGAGACTGGTGCATCTTGCTAAGGAGGACGTTCCACAAACAGGGAACCACTACAGTGGCAGCACCGCCTACAGAAATACTGAAGGCACAATTACAATCCGTTTCCATGCCCAGTGCGGCTGCACAAGGAGCTTTCTGATGAGCCGAGACTTTAAAACAGGCATGGGGAGCCGTTGTGATCCTCTAAGCCTCTCTATCTGGCTTTTGGGACTCTTCTCCACACCACACCACACCACTTCCCTAGCCACTCACCCTCCTCCCAGGCCACGCCCCTCACCTGCTCTGCTTCACACACCCTTCAGCGTTTTTGCCTGGCTGGGGATAGCTCAGCATGTAGAGCATGAGACACTTAATCTCAGGGCCATGGGTTCGAGCCCCACGTTGGGCAAAAAGATTCCTGCATTGCAGGGGGTTGGACCAGATGGCCCTTGTGGTGTCTTCCAACTCTATATGTATATATCATTGGACTCTGATCATGGCTCTTTTCTCGCCTGGATGGAGGATATGTGGATGTGGGTAGAAAGTAGCCTACTGTGAAATTTACATTTGTTGCTGTGCCTGCTTTTGCCATTGGCCCCTCCCACCATTGGCATGTCGCCTGGATGGTTGCCCAGGAGGGGATACAGTCCTCAGGCTGAAAATGGTCCCCCATCCTTCCTTTAAAAGGACATGCATAGGAGATGGGTTATATAGTCAACAATGAGTAGACTAGAATACCTCTTACTTGTAATGGCAGTGTCAGAAAAGCTTTAAGTCCCAGAATGAGCTGAGACTTAGATTAGATGCTAAAAACGAGGACTTCTCTAGTTATGTTTGGAGCAAGAACAAGAAGGAAGGGTTAGGTCTGTTGCTTGGAGAAGATGGTGAAGCCTTAACAGGTGATGCAGAGAAGGTGGAAACTATTCGACTCCTATTTTGTCTTGGTCTTCTCCCACAAGGGGAATTGGGTTCAACCTGGGAAATGTAGAACAAATGATATTGGGTGATGGTTAGGCACACCTCGCTACTCTTCTTCTTGTGGTTGTTGTTTAGTCATGTCCGACTCTTCGTGACCCCATGGACCAGAGCACGCCAAGCACTCCTGTCTTCCTCGCTACTCTTAAATGAGTTCAAATACCCAGGGCCAGATGAATTACACCCTGGAGTGCTGATGGGAGAGGCAGAAACCATTTCAGATATTGTAATCTTCAATAATTCTTGGAGAACAGGTGAAGTTGCCTGGTGACTGGAGGTGGGCAAATGTTGCCCCTGTTTTCAGAAAGTGAAGAAACTACAGACCAGTCAGCCTGCCGTTAATACTAAGCAGAATTCTAGCATAGTTTATTAAGACTGTCAGCATCTAAGAAAGACTGTACTGCTTATGATTATTTTATTTATTTATTAATTTCTTCCTATGAACTACCCTGAAGCGATTTACAATAGAATATCATATATAAAACAGTTGTGCGCATGCGCGCGCACATATATATTTCATAAAATTTATACACCACTTGATTGTAAAAACAAACAAACCCTGAAAGTTGCTTTAAAAATTCATATTTAAAAACATGAGAGAGATTTAATCAACAGCAGCACATACATAAAATAAATTCAAATCCAAGAGAGATACCAACTGGGATAAAGATTACTTGAAGCCAGCATGAGTTTATCAGTAGTGCATCATGTCAGAACAATCTTATTTGATAGACTCTGATAGATCTACTGGTAGACAGGGAGTGTCATGGGTTGTATACAGCTAAGTTTTATTCAGTGTTGACCCATTGAGCTAATGATGCCCATTAAAATAAATGGGTCTACTTTGGTTATGACTAACCTTAGGTATGACCCCATGGACATTGTATAGCTTGATTTCAGAAAAGCAGTTGACAATGGAACCCATAATACCCTTATTGATAACTTTGTAGAATGTGGGCTGTGAATTTGTTTTGAGAGCCCCAAACAATTTGTACTTATGATGTCATAAGTACAAGTTGATGACTTTAGTGGGGACGTGAGCTGTGCCATAAGCATATAATTACTGAATGCTCAGACGTGTCCTGCCCCAAACAATCGTAAAATTCAAATGTAATCAGGATCAACCCCTTTTTTTTCTATCAAAGAATTGATTGTGACGACTAACTGCTGTGTGTGGAAAAACATGCTCCATTGTCCATTCATTAGCCTTTTAGCAGCCTAGCGTTTTTTGGTTTTCTATAGTTCTCTCTCTCTCTCGCTCGCTTTGTCTCTCTGCCTCTCATTATCCATATATAGGGGGAGAAAACACTTCATAATCTATTGTATGACATAAGCATCTTGGTGGTGTCAGCCTTTTTGAATAAAGAATGAATTGTTCTTAATTGTGAAGAGCACAAGAAGCGTCAAAGGTTAATATCCAGCCATGACAATGCATGAAAACACTGGTGGAGCAATGGAAATGTAAGGAACTATTAACATCTGTGTTGGTTTTACAGAAATTAAAAGACTGTAGCCCCTTACTTTAGTCTCCCCAAAGGAAGCTGTTATTTCAGAACAGTATTATTGTAACAACTTTCTATTCATTACACAAGCCTTACCCAGCAGGTTGGTTTCATACATGCATCTTTTTCTGTTATCCCTTACCAGTTGTAGCATGTGGGAACTGCAGCAAAATGTTGCAGCCTCTTCAGGTAGTTTCATCCTCTCTGCCTCCTGGTTTTCTGTTTGTCCACCCCTTAGAATCAGTCTGAATTCCATGACTGAGCTGAACACGCTCAGTCTTCATTCGGCCGGGTTTCTTTTGGGTGGGGGCTCCCTTGTATTTCCTTTTTAAAAAATCACTTTTGTACCTCCCCTTTTGGAACACTTACTCAGTGCACTTCCAAAGGCTTCCATGTGTTTTTCATGGAAGAGAGAGATGTGGTATGGCACAGGTGTTCTGTGTTCAGGCTTGTTTTACCAAGGTGCTGGCAAGCTGGGTGGAAGAACAAGCCCTGCTGAGGGATGTGGCTTAAGGAGAAGGGATATGCCTAGGGAGAGTCCTGTGGATCAGATCAAGAGGCCCGGAAGGCTGCATTTGTCCCCCGGGCCTGAGGTTCCCCCATCCCTGCATAAAGTATGCATGACAGAAAAGCGATTATGGTTGCAAAAATCATACTTTGCATGGAACACCGGTGTAATATTAGGTGCCCAGTGGTTGGCAGGGACTTCCCGCTGCTTCTGCATCCAGCATGCGAAGATTGTTGCCTCTTTGCAGGTGTATGAATCATGGCCAAGTAACCAAGCATTCCAGAATTTAAAAAGGCAGAAGTGGGAAGAGGCAGATCGAGAAATCTCTCATACAAGACCACATACAGGATTCATTCCAGAAGCGTTGCATTGTTTAAACTGGAGCAGCGGGAGCATGCGTCCAACCCCCCACCCACATACAACACAGAGAGTGTCGGAGCACATTGGAAACTAGTATGAAATGCAAGCATGGATGTTTTGTAGATACAAAGTGCAGGCTTTGAATAGACATTGGCAACTACAACTAAGTCTAACGTTCACAGGTTTTAATTTTTGCATTGTCAGGAGCTTTCTAGCGCTAGAGAACCAGAGCTCTCAGTTCTGTGCACAGCTGTCTCTGCCCCCCACCCCCATCCCTGCTTGCTTTGCATCAATAGAATGCCATTTTAATCCTGAAAATCTGAAAAGAAAGGGCCCTAGAAGTATACTGTCAGACTCTTAAGTACCATATTTTTCCATGTATAAGACACCCCCATGTATAAGATGACTCCTAAATTTTTAAACCCAAAATTAAGAAATTAAGTTGTTTAGCTTTTGGGGGGGTCACTTCCGCCAACCGCTCACCCACCGGCCCGCCACTGCCAATCGCTTGCCACAGCCACTGCCAATCACACACCTCACCACGGCCGCCAATTGTCTGCCCACTCACCACCACCAACAGCCCACTTTTTGCAGCCGCCAATCGCCTGCCCAATTGCCACAGCCACCAATCACCCGCCCAATCGCTGCTGCCAATCTTCCGCTTGCTGCTGCCATTAATCACACATCCCCCCTCTGCATTCACTATCCGTGATTTTTTGCCTAATATTTTTAGCAAATAGCATCGTCTTATACACGAAATAAATATGGTAATGGCTAAGTGAATGGCTAAAGATAGATAGAATTGAACCTGTCTATTTAAACATTTCAGCATGCGGAAATAATGTTGGGGAAATAGCCATAGACTTTCATACATGATTCGAAAGAGCAAATCAGCAATCTTGAAGAAAGCACCTCCAACTATTTGTTTCAAAACATTGGAACTCTGATAGCCACAGTCTCTCTGACTTGGAAATACAGTCATACCTCGGTTTAAGTACGCCTCGGTTTGAGTATTTTCAGTTTAAGTACTCCGCGGACCTGTCTGGAATGGATTAATCCACTTTCCATTACTTTCAATGGGAAAGTTCACTTCAGGTTAAGTACGCTTCAGGTTAAGTACAGACTTTCGGAACCAATTGTGTTTGTAAACCGAGGTACCACTGTATATCCTATTGCTAATGGTCTTAGTGGACCAATTGATGATTTTTTCTGCCTCTTATAGCAATTAAAATGTGCTGTGCTAGGTGGTGTATGATTTTTAATTGTATATTTATTGCTTCTTTTATTTCTTATATTGTATTTTATCTCAGTACAATTTGAACTCTCCTTTCCATAGAATTAAAATTGTAATACAGCAATACAATACAATACAATACAATAGAGAAGCAATTAAATGCAATTAAAAATAAATGTGAACATTTGATGTGCCATTTCTCACCTTCAACAACAGATCCACCGACATGCTGTGGATTACATGAATGAAGCTCACGGACCACTGGTGGTCTGCAGACCACAGTTTGGAAGCCCTAGTTGGAAGCAGTAGATCTGGGAATATTAGAAAGAAAAGAGAAGTTTTGGGGAAAAGACTCAAGACTCAAGGTCATGAACATAATCTGGAAGATGATACTTCTTTACTATATAATATATCTTTGATTTTCACTTTTTAGAAAAATGTTTAGCCAGACTCCTTTAGAATTTTTCCATCTTAAGTGTTCTTAATGGGATTGGATGAAGCTGTCTTGATTTGGTTAATGTCTCTTTTACATGTGTTGACCAGCATCCCCACCATCTCCATTATGCATAGATCCTAAAAATGTCACAATTTTAGCATTTTTTATATAAAAAATTGAAGTACCTATTAGATGTTCAGACGGCTGCTTTTTTCTTTTTTAAGATTTTCAAGCTGCTTGGAGAAGCTATTATTAGTACAGTATGGCACCCAGTAGGTAAAATGCCTTTTAAATACTCCAGGAAGGAGCCATAAAACTTAATGCACAGTGGCTTCTGGAGAATTGTACAGAGAAAGATAGATGGGTGCCTTCTTGTACCCATTGGCCGGCCATCTTTTTTTCCTGTACAGTGGCCCTGGTAGCCTCCCATATTTTTTTTCTATATATAATTCCCCAGGAAGGGACTGTTCATTATGACTTATTGCTACCAACAGAAGCATTTTTAAAATAAACCACATTACTAGCTGCTTGACTGTTACAAGAGAGAAAACGTGAATAATTTTGAATATTTCATGCTGTCCCAACTCAAATAGAAATAAGAAGTACACACCATCTAACACTGGGGGAAAGCTCTGGCAAAATCCGTCCTCAAACAAACATTTAATGTGAATCTCTAAGAAAGCTTCTATAAACTCCTTTATTATATTTGACATCATTGTGACTTAATCACATTTATAGCCCAGCAAGTAAACTATGTTGGAGATGCAATACAATAAATGCAGACATGTTTTCTTGACTTGTCCTAAGATAAATTCTAGGATAATATGATAAGAGAAATGGAAGCAATAACAGGATATATACTCCCAACAGATCCATTAGTTATTTTACTCAGTGTGTTAAAGATCTGGCCTTAACAGATGATAGAGAAATGGTCTCAAACTTGCTTGACTATTTGTCATAACTGGAAAAAGATAAGAACTCTGACACTTGAAGACTGCGTAACCAAAGTGTGGGATGTAGTAAATAACATAAAATGGACTAATATGGTCAGAGGAAAGAGAGCTTTATGACCATTTTGTTGAGAAATGAAACATATTCATAATGTAAAAAGGTAAAGGACCCGTGACAGTTAAGTCCAGTCGCGAATGTTTGTCCGCAGACAGTTTTTCCAGGTCATGTGGCCAGCATGACTAAGCCACTTCTGCCAAAACCAGAGCAGCGCACGGAAACGCCATTTACCTTCCCGCCGGAGCGGTACCTATTTATCTACTTGCACTTTGATGTGCTTTCGAACTGCTAGGTTGGCAGGAGCTGGGACTGAACAACGAGAGCTCATCCTGTCGCGGGGATTCAAACCACCGACCTTCTGATCAGCAAGCCCAAGGCTCAGTGGTTTACACCACAGCGCCACCTGCGTCCCTATTCACAATGTATTGGTGTGCAAAAACATACGGTACAAGAAAATATTGATCCACTCAGGGATGACTCACACCCCGGCCAGCACCTCTTTAATCTCCTACCTTCGGGCAGGAGATACAGAAGTATAGTCAGCTGCACCAACAGGTTAAAGAACAGTTTTTATCCGTGGGCTGTTGGGCTGCTGAATGGAAAAAAAATAGTGGTGCAATTGACTTCCAACAAGCACATAGAGTGCGAACAAGACTGAGTCTATGGGGGGGGGCTCATTTAATTTCACTGCACACAGGTGGTGTAGTGACAATAAAGTTTATTGTTATTATATCTTGTGAAGTATCTGCTGTGTGTTCATATTCCTTCTAGTTAAGATGTCCGTTTGCCTTATTATTAATGGTTTGTTATAATTTGCAACAATCAGATATATTAAATAGTCCAAATATATATTTGATTGAAAAATCCTTGTCTGGAAAACCGCAATGCCCCTTCTAGAAACCTTTAAGCATCATTGCAAGATAGTCTTTTCCTGGTGTGTGAAACTGACATAAGTGCTATATGCACAGCAAAGCAAGGAAGGCACTTCATAATAAAAGATTGTTCGGGATATGATCGCACTTGTAAGAGGTGAGTAATGGGACTCACAAAAGAATTTCTTCTAGGAAAAGTGCTCTTTTACATCCTAAGTGAGCTGAAGACACAGGTGATAATTTATAGAAGCCACCAACGTAACTTGAAGGGCAACATCCAGTTCAGACTGGAAAGATCTTTCCAAACTGAGCATCAGAGTAGAGAGAAGAAGAGCATCTGCTGGATCCACTTCAATCTGGGTATAGAACTGGCTTCAGGACTAATCTGCCTTAGTGGAAAATATATTCCATAGTAGAATACAAAGGTCATAGGTATACCAAACATATAAAATAATCATGAATGTTGCCAAAGAAACTCATATTTAGTGGGGGGGGGGGTGCCAGCTATGTGATTGTTTAGTCATATGAATCACAAATGGCCCCCAGGCAGAAGCGAAGTCGGCTTGATAACTGATATTGGAAAACATTTCACGAAGCAGTTTTTCTAAATAACACTGTGCTTATAAAGTATATACTTGTGTGCTCTGGGAATAGTCAGAACCCTCCATTTTCCTAATGAGGTTTCATCAGGCTTCATGAAATACTCATCCTATGAATGCCATAACTCACGGGTGTCAAACACAAGGCCCGGGGGCCAAATCCGGCCCGCCAGACCTCGTCATGTGGCCCGCCGAGCGCCCCAGCCAGCGGGAACCAGCAGTGGGACCTTGCTGCTGAAGCACCACGCCGACAAAGCGCCGACAAACAGCTGGGGCGGGGGGGGTAGAAAGGCGGCCGGAGCAGCGCTGCGTGGAGCGCCCCGAGCCACAGCAGGAGAAGGAGGAGGCAGCTTTGAATCCTCCTCCTCCTGCCACTGCTCGGCGCCTGGAAACGGCTGCTGCTGCTGCTGCAGCACAGACAAAGCACCCAGCAGCGCCGCGTGGAGGAGGAGGATTCAAAGTGCTACAGAGCACTGCTGCGTCCCAGAGGCTCGGGATTCTCCACACGGCGCTGCCGGGCACCGACCCGGCAAGCCTCCTCCTCCTCCTCTTGCCTCACCTCCTCCTCCTCCTGCCGCGGCTCAGCCTCATGAACGTGAGCTCAGCAGCGGCTCAGCCTCACGAACGTGCAACTCTGAGGCTTTACGCACTTCTCCTAAAACGGACACCCGCTGCCTTACGCTGCACGGGAAATGCTTTTTGCCCCTGGGTCCCTTCGCGCTCTTTTCTGGCGCTGAATCAAGGCGGCGACCCCCCCCCTTCCCTTTCTTTCTTCTTCTCTCTCGTTCTTATTCTTTCTTTCCCTCTCCTTCCTTCCTTCTTTATCTCTGTCTTCTCTCCCTCTTTCTTTTTCTTTCCTTCTTTATTCCTTCTTTCCTACTCTTCTTTCTCTCACCTCTTTCCTTCCTCTCTCCCTCCTGCTCCCTCTTTTCTTTCTTTCTTTCTTTCTTCCTTCCGTCCTTCCGTCCTTCCGTCCTTCCCATCTTTCTTCCTCTCCCTCATTCTTATTCTTTCTTTCCCTCTACTTCCTTCTTTCTCCCTTTCCGTCTTCTCTCCCTCTTTCTTTTTCTTTCCTTCTTTATTCCCTTCCTTATTTCCTACTCTTCTTTCTCTCCCCTCTTTCCTTCCTTCCTCTCTCCCTCCCACTCCCTCTTTTCTTCCTTCCTTCCTTCCTCCCTCCCTCCCCTCCCCTCCCTCTCCCTCTCTTCAGAAACATAGGATGCTGCTTTATACTTCTGGCCCTTAAACCCTGGAAGCAGGAGAGCAGCTCCAGTGAGTCAACCTCAGCCAGTCCCTTTGGTGAAGGGTGGTGGCTCACTGGCAGAACATCTGTCCTGCATGCAGAAGGACCCCAGCATCTCCAGGTACTAGTAGCTCTGCAAAGGTCCTGCATGAAACCCTAGCGAGCCTCCACCACCCAGTGTAGTTACCAAAAATCATTTTTCAATAAATTGTACAATAATTGTACATTTGAATATCTACTTGCCATTATTCTGACTATGTTTCTGCTTTCAGAGCTAGTTATTACTTACATTATTACAAAAAACAGTAATAATTGAATGCAGTGACAATAATTTATGATAATAAAGAGTGGACACATAGTCCTACAGATACAACCGGCCCTTTGAGGGTGACCAAACTGCTGATGCGGCCCCCGATGAATTTGAGTTTGACACCCCTGCCATAACTCGACAAGAATGGAGAAAGACCATTTGGAAGTGGCACAACCCATTCCTTCTTAGCAGTCTTCTTCCTTGTCTTTTGTCCTCTTCTCATGCACCACATTAGCTAAGAAATGGCCTTGCAACATCAAGGGTGTCTTAATGGATTCTGTTCCACATAGCTTTTTAAATGATGCATTAAATAGTAGCATAATGTTGAGTTCTGCTTCACTTCTGGTAAGGAAGCATCTATGGACAAAATATTATGGAACGCTCCAGTATAAAATCAGATGTGACTTCTCTAGACATGTATCAGCTCAGCCTTTAACTCCCAGATGGAAAGGAGGATGGGACCGATGGATGGATACCTGTATACATAACATACTATATAGATTTTTCCTTCTGAATACCAGTTGCTGAGTGGCAGCATAGAAGGCCTATTGCCCTCATCTCAGAAGCATTTGGTTAATCATGGGAAAGAAAATGTTGGACTAGATGGACCTTTCATCTGATCCAGCAGGAATCTTAGATGCTTGTGAATGGATTGCAGTGGTCCAAACACACGTCCCGGTCCATGTGATAAGCACACATGTTCAGGGAAGGGAGCATAGTTTCATGGTAGAGTACATGTTTTGCATGCAGAGGGGCTCAGGTTCAACTTCCAGTTAAATGGTCACATGGCAGGCCGTGGGGAAAACCTCTACCTGTGAATCTGGAGGGCTGATGCCAACTGAAGTAGACAATTTGTTGAGCCTGGTGTGAGACCACTTCTGATGTTTTAAATGTAAAGTAATTGTGATTAGAAGAATTAGGTGTGTTTAGGCACATTTACTGGGTCATGTCAAAGTTGTAACAAATGCTTGTCCCCCTTCCTATATAAGCTTAAATTGTTCTTTTTGTCTTTGATGCAATGCTGTGCCTTCGGTCTATGCATTACTGCCACTGCTTCTTTCTGTGCTGTGTTCATAATCTCACACACACAGAGGGAGGGAGGGACTGGTGCCACTTTCTTTTTGCTGGAAAATGACGGTATGGGATCATAAATTCCATGCATAATTGCAGAGTCATTTAATCCTGGAGCATTCTTTGCCTCAGCAAAAGAAAAAAATCATTTTACTTATGACCTTACAGCAGTTGCCACACCTTCTGGATCCTGTTCACTGTTAGGCTATAGATGCAGGACAGACCAAAAAAAAAGGTATTACTTCACACAGCACATACTTAATGGAATTTGCTCCTGCAAAAGGCCGTGGTGTCCACCGACTTGGATGGCTTTAAAATAGGATTGGACAAATTCATGGAGGATAAGGCTATCAATGGCTATTAACCCTGCTGGCCATGCTCTTCCTCCACGGTCAGAGGCAGTATGCTTCTGAATACCATTTGCTGGCAACCACAGGAGAGTCCTTTTGCACATAGGCATCTGTGAGAACAGGGTGCTGGACTAAATGGGCCAATAGCATGATCCAGCGGGCTCTTAAGAATGTTCTTAGGTTGGATCCCAGCTAGCTCTGTGGTCCAAAGGCACAGGATTCAGAAAACTTTCTGAAGCAGGTCTACGTCTAGGTGTCTAGGTGTAGTGATGCTTCCTACATAAGAAGAGAGTTTCAGGATCAGACCAACAACTCATATAGTCCAGACTCCTGTTTACTATAGTGGCTAACATGGTACCTCAGGAAAGCCCACAAGCAGAGCATGAATCTTCTCCTGTTGTTGTCCCCCAACCAGGCTGGAAATGGTGGCCCTCCAGATTTGTTGGACACCAACTCCCATCAGCCCTAGAAGCATGGCCAAAAGGTTAGCCACCTCTGTTTCTATGAGACATACGGTACTCTGTCTAACCATGGAGGTTCAATTTAGCAATCATGATTAGTAGCCATTGGTAGTATTATCTTCCATGAGTTTGTCTAATCCACCTTTGAAGCCATCTAATCTTGCTGTTGCGTCTGTTGTAGGGAACCCCTACAATATATGGCATTTTCATACTAAAACCATTGCCCACAAAAACCCAGTGAGGCCCTTTTACATCTCCCCGCCCCCCCCATCAACTTTTAAAGCACCTAGCACGGAAAAACCCTTAACCTATTTGTCTGCAATTTGTCAAGTTTCTTTCTTGGGGCATTTCTCTCATATATGCCATTTCCATACAGAAAACAACAGCAGACATTAAGCAACTCCTTTTTTAACTACTCCAAAATGTGCAGGAAAACCACATCAGCTATCTTTCTGAAATTTGGCTGGATTCCCCTCAAAAGGGGAATGTCTATAAATTCCAACTGATTCTGCCAAAGATGTTATAAATGGTTCATTTTTTAAAAAAAAAATTTAAATGTGCCCAGCACAAAATCCCTAGATCTGTTTTCTATAATTTGGCAGGCTTTATTCACCCTGAGGGGCTACTATGCATGCAAATGCCATCCAATTCTGTCAAAAGGAAGAAAAGTTACAGGTATCATTAGTTTTACTCATAGTTGTGAATTGGGGAAGAAAAAACACTTCATTTTTTCCTTTGGACCTAAACTAAAGCAGGCAGCTTCCACGGTGCTTCAGACTAAATTTGGCTCCAAATTGGAATCTTGAGATCAGTGAACACCTTTACCATCTACTGTCAGACTATTGGTCCATCTGGCTTGGTATGGGCTACACTGACCAACAGCAGGATTCCTAATAGTGGGAAGGCTTCAGCTGAACACACTGAGAAGCCCTGTTCAGACCTTTCCTCTCAACGCAGGAAGATCAAGGTGGAGCAGCCGCGGACGAGGACACTGAGGGTTGGATCAGAATGTCTGCGCCTGCTATTCCTACATACTTTATGCCTTGTTGTTGTTGTTGTTTAGTCGTTTAGTCGTGTCCAACTCTTCTTGACCCCATGGACCAGAGCACGCCAGGCACTCCTGTCTTCCACTGCCTCCCGCAGTTTGGTCAGACTCATGTTCGTAGCTTCGAGAACACTGTCCAACCATCTCGTCCTCTGTTGTCCCCTTCTCCTTGTGCCCTCCATCTTTCCCAACATCAGGGACTTTTCCAGGGAGTCTTCTCTTCTCATGAGGTGGCCAAAGTATTGGAGCCTCAGCTTCAGGATCTGTCCTTCCAGTGAGCACTCAGGGCTGACATTATGCCTACACTCATTCAAAGAACTCATGAATAATGCTTGTAATTTTTTAAGCATCATACTAGTTTATCTTTTTTTACGCGAAGGTGAATATTGATTTTATATATCCGTATAGTAACTGAAATCAGAGAAGTGCCTAGCATTTTAAAATTCAGAAGGCTTTCCCTGAAATTTGGCCCAGCCATTTAATGTAACAATAACTGTAAAATTGTAGAAATGGTTTTGTTCCCTTTAGTTTCCCTGCATTTTATATTTTATCTTATTTTACTGTAAATTTTTGTTGTGGAGAAGCTTATAAACCTGCAAATAAATAGTAATAGATGAAAAATCAAGAATTTTTGTGAAGCCTGGTGCTATCTGATAGGCTTGACAGCAACGAACTCAGTTGGACAAGCTTGTTAGATTGGCATTCAATATACCAGGAGTAGGGACCTTTTTTGGTCCAATGAGCCATATATTTCTCTCCTCGTGTGAACCAACCCACCTGTCTATCATATGATGACATAATAATATCAGGTACGTTGTCCCAACCACCTGTCAAAGTTGGCCCATAGGGATGGAAAGGTATTGCCCAAGCAGAATTGAACTCCCCATGCATTGCTCGATGTGTGAAAAGTTCAATCCTGCTTTCTGCAGGTTTGGACACACCAACCAGTTCCCTGCCGGACCTCACTGATGTGTCCAAAACCAACAGAGCAAATATATTTGGATACTTTTAAACGATTCAAGAGATGCAAATGAGTAAAGCTTCACCAGCTGAGAAATGTTTACTTACATTCCCCGTGATCCAAATTAGTCCTCTGGAAGAGGCAGGGAGAAATAATGTATGTGTAGCATTACATATGACGCCATGTTAAATAAAATCTTAACCTTCCAAGCCTTGTTAAGTTCCTTTCAACAAGGACTCAGAAAGAGCTTTGCAAGTTTAAACCTCATTAATAAATTAAGTCTCCTCATTTCTACAAGGTGAGCAAAGTGTAAATAAGGAGCATTTCCAGAATATTAAGTCTTCCGAAACGGTTCAGCGTAAGCCTGGTGAACTTCCTTTCTTTAAATAACTGTTTGTACTGGGAGACAAGTGTGTGCGTTTTCAGGGTAACAAACTCTCTATTAAATTAAGCATGACTATGAGGCTTATTTTGGGAGTGTCGGGTTATGCGTGCTTTGCACTTGGACTTAGAGCTGCATATTTTTAAGAAAGAAAATTTGTGATAGTTAACGTTTTTTCCTCCTTTAAATGAGAAATCAGCTGCACCAGTGTAAAGGAGGAAAAATACCCCCAGTGGACAGGATTGGAATGTCAAAACGTCAAAGCCGAGTATTCAGGAAAATAAAAAAATTCCTTCAATAGCACCTTAAAGACCAACTAAGTTTTTATTTTGGTATGAGCTTTCGTGTGCCAAAATACCAAAATAAATACCAAAATAAATACCAAAATAAAAACTTAGTTGGTCTTTAAGGTGCTACTGAAGGAATTTTTTTATTTTACTTCGACCCAAACCAACACGGCTACCTACCTGTAACCAGAGTATTCAGGAGAAACTGAGCTACTGCTTATGATGGGAAGAGTCACCACGGAATGACTTTTTGTATCAAATCACACAGTTTCCTCATAGGGCATCACAGCTGTAGAACATCCTCCCTGTAGAACAGGGGTGGGGAATCTCAGGCCAAATGTGGCCCAGAGACTTTTCCCTCACTCCTCACCAACTCTTCTCTGTGCCTTCCTTGGATGTTCTTGCCTGACTAGAATGTGTCCTTGCACTGTGGCATTCTCTTGCTTCCCTGGGTGGAAGGGGGAATGAGTGTGTAGGAACTAGCATACCGTGGAAAGATAAAATTGGCATTTGATGCTCTGTCCACTTTTGCCTCTGGCCCTGCCCACCACTGGCATGTGGCCCCCAGAAGATTATCCAGAAAGGATGGTCAGGCTCAAATAGTTATACAGTTTTTTACAAGGACGACGTAGCGCCAACTTTGCTGTCTTCTCAGCACCAAGTCAAAACCTTTCTGTTTGTGTACACATTTTAGATGTTTTGTCTGCCCTGTTGTGTTTCACTGCTTCTTAAAATTGCTTTGACTGTATTTTATGGATTTTTGTTCATGGTTCCATTTATTTTGGTCTTATTTTGTACACTGGCCTGATATCTAACTGTTGAACTCTGATCACCTCAGCTATCACCTCAGCCTGGCTGGGGATAATGAAAGTTTGAGTTTAGCAGCATATGGATTAACTAGACAGGATGCTTTCAATCTCTTTGCAGAGGAGAAGAGGAGTAAGAGGTGTAGCGTTACAGGATGAGACCTTTAAAAGAGGCCTCGTGGATACAGAGTACACATGTGCCATGGGGTCTCTTTTAAAAGACTCACCCTGTACCGGTAGAAGGGACACCAAGGGTCATCTAATCAAACCCCCTGCAATGCAGGACTCACAGCTAAAGAATGCCTGACAAATGGCCATCCAACCTCTGTTTAAAAAACCCCAATGAAGGAGAATTCATCCCTTTCCAAGGTAGTCCATTCTAGTGTTGAATAGCTCTTACCATCAGAAACTTTTTCCTAATGGTTAGTCAGAATCTTCTTTCTTGTAATTTGAATCAGTTTGTTCAGATCCTATACCCTCTGGAACAGCAGAAAAACAAGATTGCTCCATCTTCCATGTGACAGCCCTCCAGATATTTGAAGATGGCTTTCATATCAAATTTCACTCTTCTCTTCTTCAGCCAAAAACCAGCTCCTTCAACAGTTCCTCATAAGGCTTGGTTTCCAGATCCTTTATCACATGGTGGGACCAAAATATCTAAACGGTACCATGTCATGCTGCACCATGATTTTGTCCTATGGCCCGGGAATTATAAGTGGTTGTTTCCTGTGTTGCATGCTGTCAGCCATATTTACAAGTTATGAAATAGCATGCTAAGAACAAAAGAAGTGTTTTCACTTCACGGTGAGACTGCTTTAGGTGTAGCAGAGATTAAAGGAAAAGGAAATTGTATGCATTCTCCAATTTAAGTTCACAAAAATGGGGAATATAATAATGATTTGGTTTGTATGTGTCAGTTCCAACTGAAAGGAGAATGGATGGGGGAATGGAAAACTAAATGACTAGTTTCTTCCTTTTCAGAATTGAAAATATATTTTGATTAATCTCTAGTAGCCAGATAATACATTTTTTTCTTATTAGCAGAAACTCCCTCAAATGTACTTTGAGAAGCTGTAGAACGTAAAAGGAGGTTATTATCAGACTATGAAAGTAGCAAAATACTCACAGATTTTCAAAGCTGAAATAGTGGAAATGAAACTGCCTCTTCGAAGATAATTATGGGTTGCCCATTGGAGTGCACTATGAAGAAAAGGGTTAGGTTCATCTCTTGATGATAATCATGTTCTCAGACTGTATTATGATATTTTCATTGAACCCCATACATGGCGGGCTTGGCACTTGTTCATTCAGCAATCCTACATTGTGGGAGCTACTGCTTTTAGTCAGTAATACTGAGTTTCAGTGGCACTGCTCTGTGCAGCAATGGTTGTGTATCTATGTGCATTCATTCATTCATTCATTCATTTTATTTGTTTGCCAATTTTCCAGACAAAAAACATACTGAAAGCAGCTTACAACAAAGGAAACAGGAATACATTTCAACCAAAACACTACAAAAACAATTTCCTAACATTGCAAAACAATAACATAGTAACAATTTCATAATTAAATAGCAAAACAAAAGCAAACATAATAACATACAAAAAACCCACATTTCAGTATTATAAATATAACAAGAATACTTAAACAACAAGCAGCATGCAATAGCAAAAATAACTAGGGAGTTTCTTAGTTTCACCTTAGTCTTAGAAACACCCCTTCCATGATTTTGCCCAGTGTCCCTTGCAAGGCTTCCAAGGGCAAGGGGTGGCGTAGCTGAAAACACTCACCTGCCCGCCAAGATGTTGCATAAGCCTGCATCAAGGATAGAGCATCTTTTTTAAGACTGAGGGCCACATACTCTTGCAGGGGTCAATCATCTAGGGACCGCATGGTAAGCGTGGGTGCAGCCAGATGCAAAGGTGAGTGTAGCAACTGTGGGACTAATAATAATAATTTTATTATTCATACCCCAGCAACTCTGGGTGGCTTACAGCACATAAAAAATGGTAAAACATTAGACATAAAATGTACTGATACAGGGTTGCATTCAGATGTCTTCCAAAAGTCAGATAGTTGTTTATTTCCTTGACATCTGATGGGAGGGCGTTCCACAGGGTGGGGGCCACTACTGAGAAGGCCCTCTGCCTGGTTCCCTGTAACCTCACTTCTTGCAATGAGGTGAGGGAACCACCAGAAGGCCCTCGGAGCTGGGCCTCCATGTCAGAGGTGAACGGTGGGGGTGGAGAAGCTTCTTCAGGTACACTGGGCCAAGGGCATTTAGGGCTTTAAAGGTCAGCACTAACACTTTGAATTGTGCTCAGAAACGTACTGGGAGCCAATGTAGGTATTTAAGAACAGGTGTTATATGTCTTGGCAGCCACTCTCAGTCACCAGCCTAGCTGCTGCATTCTGGATTAGTTGTAGTTTCCGGGTCACCCTCAACAGTAGCCCCACGTAGAGCGCATTGCAGTAGTCCAAGCGGGAGATAACCAGAGCATGCACCACTCTGGTGAGACTGTCTGCGGGCAGGTAGGGTCTCAGTCTGCGTACCAGATGGAGCTGGCATACAGCTGCCCTGGACACAGAATTGACCTGCACGTCCATGGACAGCTGTGAATCCAAAATGACTCTTATCTTTCTACAGTAGGCTGCATTGCACCCATGCAAACATCAGAGGTTTCTGTACATGTGCACAACTCTCTCTCCAAGTAGGAAAGAGGCATTGATTCAAGGAAGCATTCAGGGAGGGGATGAACAAGGACCAATGAGAAAGGTTGTCTCTAGGAATGGGTTACAGAGAGTCCTGAGGGCCAGAGCACAGCTCTTGGCCCTTGAGCCTGAGGTTTCTCACTCCTGACCTACACAGATAAGGTTTTAATGCTCACTCATAGCAATCCTAAAAGGAAGACAGCCAGGTTTTTATTACTGTCAACCCATCAATAAGACGGAATAGAAAATATGAAATCACAGCTTCCATTATAACCAATCATTATTATTTAAATGACAAGCTGAGAACTAGCAATCATAGCAGGGCTATTAGAACATTCAGATAGTATGTGAACTGTTTGATAATAAATTTATTGGTCACATCATGGAAGATACTCAGAGCAGTGCTTTTCAGTACACAATGGTATGCTGTACCAGCAACTTTTGGCGGGGAAGGAGACAGGAGGGCTTTCAGGCCCTCTCAGAGCATTGTGCCTCCTTCCCTAAGCTGGGCAAATGCTCCCCGGGCTCAGGGAAGGAGGCACAATCCCATGTCCTGGTTGGACAGTATGACCCTGTGGTGAAAATAGGTATGTGCAGTTCGGGTCTGTGAGTACAGAAAAAGGTATGGTGTTACAGCAAGTCATTTAATTATAATGCATTATACCAAGATTATACCATGCATTATAACTGTATACGCAGATCTTAATGAAGTTCTATTAAAACATGTAATTATTTTATGTGTAATTGTTTTTCCTAGCCTCAAGGAAATTTTGTGCCCAGGGCAACAGCATGACCAGGGATAGCCAGTGTGGTGCCCTTCAGTTGCTGGACTACAACTCCCATTAGTCCCAGTCAGTGTGGTCAGTTGTCAAGGATGTTGGGAGTTGTAGTCCAGCAGTATTTGAAGGGCACCATGTTGGCCACCCTTAGGTTACACAGGCAGAAAATCTGCAGTCTAAAATCTTTTGGCGGTAGAACATTAAAACAGGCTCCACTTTTTGAAGAAGTTCCTCCACAAAGCAGTTTACAATCCAGTCAAAAAACCCTACTCCCACCTGCCAACAAAAGATAAAAATACAAAACGCCCCATTACAATAAAAACCAGCACAAAAAGTGGAATACTGAAATACAGTAGAGTATTAAGCATACAAACATAGGAAGAGCCCTGCAGGATCAGGCCAGGCCAGCATCCCATTCTCACTGAGGCCAACCAGATGCCCGGGAAGAGTGAAAGCAGGACCTGGGGGGCAAAACAGCCGCACCCTTCCCACCTCCAACAGTGGATACAGATCATAAATGCAATACTAAGACATCAAAACTCAAAAAAGAATTAAAAACTGCAGGGATAAAATAGACTAATCTGGGAAGGCTTTGGAGGAAACGGAGGCTTTCAACAAATGTCAAAAACGTAACTATGTTGGGAGTCTTGCTTCTGGAGGAACAGAGAATTGCCACGATGCTAAAAGCACATTCTTGGGTCACACGCTAGGGATGTGGCCCTATTTCTGTTAGCCTGGCTTTCTCCTCCCGTGCAATGCTAGAATCCCCAGCTTTTGTGCTAACTATAGAGTACTGCTCAAATGTTTGTCCGAAAGTGTGGGGGCTGAAAGTAGACAGAGGCAACGGAGAGGCTGGTGCCCATTAAAACTGGTAGGGCGTAAGGCAGGGAACCTGGACAGTAGGAGGTGCCAGAGCTAATGGCAGGCAGAACCGTCTTATTCTGGTTTTGTCCCCATCCTCCTCACACTGAGACTAAGGAGGGGGAAGCTGACAGCCTGGGCCACCCTGGACTGGCTGTAAGTAAGGTGGCAGCTGGCTGAGCTTGGTGGGGCAGTGCCCTGTTTGCCCTAGTGGGTTGGCTTCCTCTGGGCAGAGGCATGCATTCCAGTCCTGCCCCTGGTAGTATTTGGGCATGCTGGCACCATTTCTGATCTTCTTTCATTGAGAGAGACTCCAAATACGGTCCAAATTGCAAGGAAGACTCTAGACATCTTCACCTGAATGTGCTTAAGATCGTTCTCAAAGTGGGAAACTTGGACACAGAGCCAGTGTGGAGGGGGACATTGGGGGCAGGGTTTGTGTGTTTGCCCTTGGCCCTCTTCCTCATTTTTTTTAGCCCACACACATTAAGGGGGGTGCCTGAATAGGACTTAAGTTTGCTGTTTCATTCCGACAAGGAGATTTGTGTGACTGTCACAGACAATCTTTCCAGAAGAGTAGCCTTGTCTCTGCTGTTGCAGCAAAAACAATGGAGAGTCTTGTGGTGTGTTAGTCCCCATCTGCACTATACGCTTAAAACTGATTCATAGCACTTTTTAAACAGGCATGGCTTCCCGCAAAGCATCCTGGGAACTGTAGGTTGTTAAAGGTGCTGAGTGTTATTAGGAGACCCCTATTCCTCTCGCAGAGCTGCAAAGAGGTTTTTAAACCTTTTTGTGTGGAGAATAGGGATCTCCTGACAACTCTCAGCATCCTTAACAACCTACAGTTCCCAGGATACTTTGGAAAACCATGACTATTTAAAGCGGCATAGTACAGCAATAAATGTATAGTGCAGTTGGGGCATAGCACATTTAATGTGGCATCATTTTGTCAGGTGCATGAAGGAAAGTTTTGGCAGTTCTGTGAAGGAGAAAATTGTGAGTTATGAATGGCAATGAGATGCATAAAATTAAGTCAGTGATCATTAGAACCCTGCTTAACATCCATTTAAGCTGGATGACAGACGGGCTAAAAACACAGGCACAGTCAGTACAGGATTCCTCTTTCTAAGGCAGGGAAAGAATGTGATCCATTAAGTGCACTCTCTCAGAATACACGGTTTAGCTTTTCATAAGAGAGATGGCCGTTGGGTTGAATGACTACGTGCTCTCATTTCAGAAATTCTCTTTGAATACTGTGGAATTTCTGTGTTGCTTTTTTGCCCTTTATCGCCCAGAGAGAGCCCACTGCAGAGTTTCTAAGATTAGATCCTGTCACACTGTGACAGCGGAATCATATGTTCTACTAAAGTCAGTTTCATCGGCAAAAATAGGGCATCTGTTAAAGGGATTGCAGTCAGTGTATAAAATGTATAACTTTGTTGGGTGTTTTAGATAGCAGCCATCTCATTTTATTAGGTGGTGGAAGGATGAAGGTAGAATCCAGTGCTAGTCCTACTCAGAGTTGACCTACTGAGTTAATGGACGTGACCTGCTTAGGTACATTAATTGTAATGAGTCTTCTGTCGGAAGGACTTGGTTGGATACAATTCTAAGGGTGCAATCCTAACTTCACTTTCATGGGAGTGAGGCCCATTGAATTCCATAGGACTTACTTGGCTAGTACTACTTTTCTCATATTTTCATATGTCACAGGAAAGAAATACAGAGTTGTAATAAATTTATTGATAGTTATTGAATACTTCCATAATAGAACAGCTTTTCAAAATGTGGTTTTCTTTTTCATTCATCTAAATTAGTTACTTGTATTTTACAAAGAGAAATATCATCATGTTATTATCTGTGGCTAGAATAATTTACAGGCACCCTCCCACTTACTTGGGAGTTGTGCTGCTGTATGGATAGGTGAAATTGTGTAAAGTGGGGAGCTCATCACCTTACTAAATAAGCCGCATGGTGAGGAGAGCGAGATATTCATGTGTACCACCAAAGCAGCTACTTTCCCTCTCTCAGGGCCACTGCCCAGCACACCTTTCCTCACCCCGAGCCTTCCTTCCAGTCCCTCCTGGGCAGTGTCCCTGAGTGACTTCTGAGCCGAAGCTTGATTTCCTCCTCCCCTTCCCATTTAACCCAGCTGCTCTCATTGCCCTTGACTTCCCTGATCAGCTCAGCTAAATTATTTATTATGATTATTTTATTTATTAGATTGATACGCTCACACTTTTCCCCCACCACTCATTTTCTCCTCCGCACCTCAATCCCACCTTGTTTGGAGATGGATTCACACCTCTCCTGCTGGCCCAGGGCAGTGTGGTTAATGGGGCACTGGGTCGCTCATCCTCTAGGCTGCACTCAAGAAGCACTTTATGGCCCAGCGGCTCAGCAGGCAGGCACTGATCCCATGTGCTCCTGTCCTTTCCCCCTGCCTGCTTCTTGACTGAGGCTGAGTGGCATAGTAGCGGCAGCCCAGGCAGGGCACACGGGTGGGGGGGGGCTCTGTTTTCCCACTTACACCTTGAGTTTGGCACTGGGGATGAGCTGGCATGTGTCTGTGAACATGCACCCCACTGTGCTGGGAGTGGAGATCTGAGCTGCAGGTAGGAGTGGCCAATCAGTTTGTTTATTTATTATCCAGAACCACAAATACATGTGGTCATGCACAAGTCAAATGTGTGTATTTCACATATAGGATAGTAGTTTGAAATGTTTATGCAAACCCTGGAATATTGGACTTCTAAAACAATCTCTTCCTCCAGAATCTGTTAGGAACCTGGCAACTGATTGTCAGGTCTTCCACGTTTGGTTGATTAGTTTATGCAAACTAGAGGTCCTTTTAATTTTACTAAAATTGATGCCCACATTTCCATTGGCCAGCAGATTTCAATTAAAGAAGTGTAGTTTTTTAAAATACATATATAAATGATTGGCTTTTGTAGAACATTTAAGTATATAATACAACAGCCCTAATCTCTTCCCCCTCTCCAGTAACTGGTATCAGGTTATACATTAACGTGCGTGCTTCTTACCTGTTCATATAGATCAGGGGTCCCCAGACTACAGCCCAGGGATCGGATATGGCCCGCTAGGCTCATTTATCTGGCCCCCGGTGACCCCCGCTGCCCACTCTTTTCGGTGCGGTGTGGTGCGGTGCGGTGCAGCTGCCCACTTCCTGGTCGCCGGAGCATTGGAAATAGCTTGTGTGCATGCTCAAGCATCATTTTCAGCGCACTTTTCCAGTGTTCTGATGTTCCAGCAACCCGGAGGTGCAGCGGAAATGATGCTGGCGCATGCACACAAGCTATTTCCGACGCTCCGGTGACCTGGAAGTGTGCTGAAAAGTGCGCTCCCGTGCACTCCGGCCCGCTACACAATTCGGTGCTTGAGGCACTGGCCCAAGGCCAGGTAAGTCTGGGGACCCCTGATATAGATTATCCAAATGTCCATCATATAAGGTCCAGGGGAACAGCAGAAAAACTGTCTTATCTGTCACAGGCAAGTCGTTCCCAGAGAAGACTGTAGTCCAGGCCATACTAGTTATGATAACCTTATTGGCAACAGTGCTTTGGAGAATATATCCTTAAGACCAGTATCATTTGTATAATGAATAAATAGCACTTGGTTTTCATTCCTTTTATCACTTTTAAATTATGAGTTATTTTCTCAGCAATCACCAATCACCCAAACATTTTTGTGCCATAAATCCAGGGGGATAGTCTTTGTAAGGCCTTCCAGGCTTGAACTACAATTGAGAGTAAATACATCCTTTGTCTTTATATCAGCATTTAGGCCTTCAAAGAGGAACAATAAGCACTTTGGGGGTGATTATGACTGATAACAAGTCCCCTTAGTACTGCCAACATCATGGTTGAAACATGGACAATGTGAACTGGTATCTGATACCACCAATGTACCACTTTTAATGTGTTTTCTGTAGTATAAGCAGAGGCAGAATTTACCTGAGCCAAAAGCCATAATCTTTTCCATTGTGTCTCATCTATACCTTGCTCTTGAGAAAAGGGTGCAATTCTTCCAAAATCTCCATTTGGAAACACCATCTTCTCCTGTATATGAGAGAGGACAGGGAATGCATTTTCCAACAATGAAGCCAAGCTTTATCACCTAATAGCAGAGAAATCTAACCTTTTTTACAACTTGGCTTTTCTCTCTTATGTAAACTAATGTAGATTGCATTGAACAATCAGTTATCTCAAATGCACATAAGCAATTGATCAAGATTTATTTAAACAGGTACATATATTAAGAAAAAATGTACACTAATATGCACATGAGTTTTTCTGCAGACCTTTTTTTCACAAACCACCCTGGAAATGGGACAAACTGATCTTAAGACAGGAAGAGTTAAAACTGAATAAAATAAAAGCCAACAGATTTGTTCTTCTCTAGGTAAAGGTAAAGGGACCCCTGGCCATTAGGTCCAGTCGTGACCGACTCTGGGGTTGCGGTGCTCATCTCGCGTTATTGGCCAAGGGAGCCAGCGTACATCTTCCAGGTCGTGTGGCCAGCATGACAAAGCCGCTTCTGGCAAACCAGAGCAGCACACGGAAATGCCATTTACCTTCCCACTGTAGCGGTACCTATTTATCTACTTGCACTTTGACGTGCTTTCAAACTGCTAGGTGGGCAGGAGCTGGGACCGGGCAATGGGATCTCACCCCGTCGTAGGGATTTGAACCACCGACCTTCTGATCGGCAAGCCCTAGGCTCTGTGGTTTACTCTACTCAGTGGTAAATCCCATTGAATTCAGTGGGACTTGCTCCTTGGTCCTTTATCCAGCCAAGTCCTAGTCATAGCAGACCCATTGAAATGACTGGACTTAAGTTAGTTGCACCCAGTTACTTCAGTGGATCTGCTCTGTGTAGGGCTAGCATTGAATACAACCCTGCAGTCTGAAATATTTTCCCTTATTCCAGCTTACCTTTTTTTTTCTCCACTTAGGTTGAGAGGATCGTAGACAAAAGGAAAAACAAAAAGGGTAAATGGGAATATCTTATACGGTGGAAAGGTTATGGGAGCAATGAGGACACCTGGGAGCCAGAACATCACTTGTTGCACTGTGAGGAATTTATCGATGAATTCAACGGACTGCATGTCACGCGGGAAAAGCGAGCAAAGCACGGGAAACAAGCCGGTGCGCCAAAATTTTTACGCGAGAGCAGAGCGTCGTCCCTCGACAAAATACCACATAGGCCATCTGACTCTGGGAAGAGCAAAGGGCTGCCCCATAAACGGAAGCGCATGGCCCCATCATTTCAAAAGCAAAAAAAGGGTTACGCGGCCAAGCCAGCACCTTCAGGAGACAGGGCTGCTAAAACAGTCTCTTACCGGACTACTCCCAGCGGCTTGCAGATTATGCCATTGAAAAAGCCACACAATGGCTTGCAGAATGGAGATGCTAGTTATGAAAAGGATTCTAGACATTTTGGGAACGGCCCCCCAAAGCCAGACTTGGATTTAAATGAACATGAAGCGGAACCTGATTTGCCTGGAGTGTTGGATGTGAATAATGAGCCACCCGTCATGAATGGAATTGGTAGGTGATGTTTGTTTTAAGCATTTTTTTTATTATTGCTGTTGTTGTTGTTTTATTTGCACAAAATGTGTATTAGATATGTTATATGTCTGCATATGTAGTATGTTACAATACAGTGGAACCAGTGGTTTATGAACACCTCGGTTTATGAATTTTCGGTTTATGAACGCCGCGGACCCACCTGGAACGGATTAATTCACTTTCCATTACTTTTAATGGGAAAGTTCGCTTCAGTTTATGAACGCTTCAGTTTATGAACAGACTTCCGGAACCAATTACACCCATGTTTCAGTTTATGAACGCTTCAGTTTAAGTACTTCGCGGACCCGTCTGGAACGGATTAATCCACTTTCCATTACTTTCAACGGAAAAGTTTGCTTCAGTTTATGAACGGTTACTCCGCGGACCGTCTGGAACGGATTAATCCACTTTCCATTACTTTCAATGGGAAAGTTCGCTTCAGTTTATGAACGCTTCAGTTTATGAACAGACTTCCGGAACCAATTGTGTTCATAAACCGAGGTACCACTGTATTGCATATGTACAGTGGTACCTCGACTTACGAAGGCGATCCATTCCGCGGGGCTCTTCAGAAGTCGGAAACTTCGTAAGTCTAAGTGTCCATTTTGCGCATGTGCAAAGCGCGTTTTTGTGCTTTGTGCATGCGCAGAACGCATGTGCGGCGAAAATACTTCCGGGTTAGCGGACTTTGGAAGTCTAAACCTTCGGAAGTCGAGGCATTCGTAAATTGAGGTACCACTGTAGTATGTTACAATATTAACATGCTAGCATCAGTGCAGGCAGAAAAATCTACATGTTGTTAATACATTGCTTTACGGTGTAATCCTATGCTTTCCTACGCAAAAAAATGTCCCACTGAATTTTACAGGACTTTCTCCCAGGTCAGTTTGTATAGCAGAGTAAGCCACAGGTTGTTGGACTTCAACTCCCATCAGCCCCAGCGAGCATGGCCAATGGTCAAAGGTGCTGGGAGCTGTAGTCCAGCAATTGGCAAGCACCACATTGGCAGTCCCTGGTGTATAGCATTGCAACCTAAATATTTCAGTATGATATCACCTTAATCCAGTCATATAGACAATATTTTCTATCCCTTTCCTTTGGAAGATACCGGTATGTCAAAGTTCCCTTTATCCTGTCTTCACTATTAAAAGTGGCAGCATTTTAACTATTTATTTATATTTTGATACTTTATATAGCGCCCAATCACAATTATCTCTAAGTGGTGCACAAGTAACCCAATACAGTGGTACCTCCAGTTACAAACATAATTCATTCCAGAGGTTCATTGTTAACATGAAACCATTCTTAACATGAGGTGCGCTTTTGCTAATGGGGCCTCCCGCTGCTGCCGCGTGACTTCCACTCTCATCCCGGGGCAAAGGTCACAACTAGGGGCATCGACTTCTGGGTCAGCGGAGCGCGTTATCCGAAGCATTCATAAAGGGGCCGGTACATAACCCGAGGTTCCACTGTACAACAAAAATAAAAGTCAATGGAAACTATAAATTCAGGCATCTATTTTTCAGCTAGCCCGGAACACCCAGGAGCCTTGAAACAATATTTTAGTATTTTCCACCCTCATTGGGGATCACCTTGGCGTGTCCATAAATGTGCAAAATGGGAAGCTTAATGAGCATCAGTCCTAATGCTTGGTGCTCTTGAAATCCATGTCATGCATATATGATGATGCTCTTTTTATTACTGTTATATGTTCCAATTAGTTCTATTTATGTCCCTTTCCATTGTATGTACAGGTGAGAAGCAGTATTCCTAAATCCCTTCAATTTTCTTCTCTAGGCCACACAATCTCACTATTTTCACAGCTTCCTTATATGGGAGTCTTCTCCAACTATTTTTGCGAATCATTTCTCGAGCCTTTTGTCTTTCTCTTACATCCTTCTAGAGATTATGAGATCAGGGCTGAGCACACTGTTCCAACGAAGGATGTCAATGCAATATGTGAGATTCAGTGTGTAGAGTCTTTCATCATCCACCATCTCTCAGTGTCTTTAACGCTGGTAGTGCTCACTCAGCAGAAGTTTTCAAATGGTCAGGGCAATCTTCTGCTGGAGTTTCATTTCAGACTAAGCAGTTTCTTGCTTCATGCCTCAGATGGCCTTGCCAGGCCCCTTTTTAGGACACAGGGAGGCAAGAGGCTGAATATTCATATAGTCCCCCTGTTCCTTCCCATTGCATCTGTCTTCCTTCCTTCCAAAAATGTATGTATGCCATCTTTCATGGCAAAATTATCTGAAAATCATACATCAAAATCAGGGTGGATAAAAATCAATGATTTTTTTAAAAAAATCAAAAAAATCGGATTTTTTTTATTTAAATCGATTTTTTTGATTTAAATCTGATTTTTTAAAATAAAATGCTTTTTGAGGAAAATATATTACCATCCAAAGGTTATTCCATCATGAAATAAAGATTAGTTTTTTAATTATGTAGAATAAGGTTGTATATGTTTATTTTTGGGGGTAAATAAATGCCATTAATCCATTCACAATGTCATGCTCTTCCAGAGGTTTTTGTAAGATTATTGGGCAGATTCTCTGCCTACAAGATATTATCACAGATGCTTGGTTTACTTTTGCAGTTCTCAAAACTGAATTTGACTCAACAGAGATCACATGCCTCTTCTTCACAGCAAAAATGTTATAACATGAACAGAGTTGAGAAAAAGACCTTAATCCTATTGTTCTACAAACCTATGAATACAGAAACAACCCCTTCAGTGCTAAGTTTCAAGAAGTTCAGTGAATAGAATAGAAACAATATTTTTCTGATTGTTTGGAGTGGACAGTATTTAAGTTTTTCATGTGATTTAAATCGACTATGATTTAAATCAAGCCTTACTGACTAGTGATTTAAATCGTGATTTAAATCATGATTTAAATCAGTTTGATTTAAATCAAATCCACCCTGATCAAAATGGACACATTGTATTTTGAAAATAGGGTCAGGATAGACAAGGGTTCTCTACTCAAGGCTAGGGATGGGGGAGGAGTTTGACTCAGTTATCATTTAAAGGGAAACTTAATTCACACTTTCCTAAACCGCACACAAACGGAAGCACAGCCATCCTTTGAAATTCGCATTGCTCCGAATTTTGCAATGGCAGGTCAAATGATGTGTAAGAAAATGCACACACTGGGGTAAAGTGTGTATACCTTGTTTCTCCTAAAATAAGACATACCCATAAAATAAGCCATAGCAGGATTTCTAAGCATTTGCGCAATATAAGCCATACCCCGAAAATAAGACATAGTGATAGGCGCAGTTCTGGAGGGCCCCAAGGAAGAGGCAAGGCTGGACGCGTAATAAAAAAATAAGACATCCCCTGAAAATAAGCCACTGTGGGGGTTTTTAGGAAAGCAAATATAAGACGGTGTCTTATTTTCGGAGAAACACGGGTATGTTGCTGAAAATAAGATGCCAGAATGCATTATATTAGGGGAAATCGCTTTGTAAAAATAATGTGCATATTGGGGGAAATTTGCACTTAATTGCTGGTGAATTTTCATGAGGCCTTTTTTAAAAAAAATTACGAATTGGTGTGGTGTGGGAATGTGGAGAACTGAATTTAAGACTTGGAAAATGAGGAACAGAAAGAAAGAGAAATGGACAGGTTCACCCATCCCTACACTAAGCTCAATAACCAGGCAAAATGCTTTGCCAAGGGATGTTTCAATTGTCTTATGTTGATGGCATTCCCCCTCCCCGTTTGATGGTGTGTGTTGTTTTTATTGTTGTTTTTTTCAAATTATTTTTCACATATAGTACATAGGAACATAGGAAGCTGCCTTATACCAAGTCAAGCCAGTGGTCCATCTAAGTCAGTATTGTTTACAGCGACTGGCAGTGGCTCACCAGGGTATTAAACCTGGGACCTTCTGCGAGCAAAGCAGATGCTACATCACTGAACTGCAGCCCTTCCCTGAGATAGCTAGATGTATATCTGTGCAGCGTTTGAGCACATCGACTGACAAAACCCTTGCAAAGTGTATTTGGATGGAAGGTACCCCACTTCCACTCCACTCCCTGCCCTGCTTCCTTGCTGTATTCCACCGCTGCCTTCATTTAAGCCTGTACACTCCCCATGCTGTCATCTGCAGCAGCAGCAGCAAAAGGAAACTGGATTCCTTTATCACTACATCTCTGAGCCCTGGGCTCGCCTGTTCTTCAAAGTCTTTGCTTATGAGGTTCGGATGCCAGCCAGTGTTGTTTCGCACTGGGCAACCACGCACACACGCGCACACGCGCAAACAAACAACACACACACTGCAGCAGAGCTGAGAGAACAGAGATGAGGCAGTCAGAATGCAGTGGGGGATGGAGAGAAGCAACAGAGGAGAGGAAAAGCTGACTGTGGGCCACAAGTTAAAAATAATGGGGAGTGGGGTGGTTGATACTATAACCATCATGGTAATCAAATTATAATCATTACAGTATAAGGCCTTTAAAAAAAAATTGGAATCCTTTCTGGCAACGCTGTTGCCAAAATGACAGCGACTAGGAAGAGTTGTTGTTTTTAAAACATTTCTTAAATTAGCATTAAAGCATGGGTAGCCCATGTGGTGGCCTCCCCATGGTACTGGACTACAACTCCCATCACACGTGACTATTGGCCTTGCTGGCTGAGGCTGATGGGAGTTGAGAGTTCAAGAGAGCTGGAGGGGCCCAACATTGTAGCACTATAACACTCTTCCATTTAAGCTGTGTTCCATTTATTTATTTATTTATTTATTTATTTATTTTTAAAAACCCACAATTTTAGCCGTAGATTTGTTTCAGTGCTAATTAAAATATTGATTACAAAATCAATAGTGTCATAAAATAACACCCATTGCAAAGTTTATACTAAATCTTCATTGAGCTTCAAGTGGCCACTCAGCTGAATTGGGCCACATCACACTCACAGGGCGAAAGTACAATATCCCTGATAGCGTGGAAAGCCAGTTGCAATTCTAGCTTATTTATTGCATTTATATCCTGTCTTTTTTTTTCCTAAGGCGCTCTAGGCAATTCTCCTCCCGCCAGCAATCCTGTGAGGTAGAATAGGCTGAGAGGCAGTGACTGGCCCAGTTGAGCTTCCTGGTCCAATGGGGGTTTGAACCTTGGTCTCCCAGGTCGTAGTCCGACACCCTAACCTCTACACCATGCTGGCTAAATGGGAGTACAGTGATTATTTGCATTAGGAGAAACCCATCTCAAGAATCTGGTGTTCCCACCACAGAGAAAGCAGCACAAAAACAATCAAGTGTTTATGTAGGACAAATGGGACCTGCAGTGTGGCGTACTCTTGCCCTAGCCCCCTTAGGACATTGATATTCCATTCCCACCCATATTTTTTGTATTCACTTGTGGTCACTAGGCATTGGCCTCATCCAGCAGGCTCTTCTTACATTCACATGTTCTTAAGGCAGTGAAGAGGAACGTGACACAGGTTGTATGACGCAGGTTGCTGTGCCGATGAAATGGGGAGGGGAGAGAATCAGGCATGCCACCTTCTGTTCTGAGGAGGAAAATATGTACCGGTAGCAATAAAAACAATGAGTAAATAAATAGTTGCCCATCAAGCTACAACTGGAAGCTCTTAGTTCAAGTGGCAAGCTAGCTTTCCCAGTGTATTGCTATCAGCCAGCAGATGTCAACACTTACCCTGGGTGGGAGAGTCACCCAGCCCACATCAACCAAGCCCTTGATAACACAGAGAACATCTGTTGCGGTTTCACCGAACCCACATGAGCATTCCATCATCTTCCATTGGTGCTTGCTGTCTTCTTTTATCAGGTTTCTTGACAGTTGACAGCATTATTAAAATCAAAAAGCAACCCCTTATATTTTCCTTTCTCTCTCTCTCCGTCTCTATTGATCTAATTCTCTGCAACGTTTGCTAAATATTGCCTTTTTCATTTAGCTTTACACTGAGCCTTCTGTGTTTTTTTTTATTTTTACCAACAGACGCCAGGGATAATCTTTAATTGCAATGCTAGTTTTACTCCTAAGGAAGTCAGTGTTTGTCCAGCTAATATCACAGCTAATAAAATTCTACTGCGCTTCTTAAGTTTGAAAGGATATGCCTTGTATGGTAACCTGTACCTACAGTACCCTGAAGAAGGCTGCAGGCAGAAGGTGAACACAATGAGCGTGGACAGTTTTTAAATGCAAATTTGAAAGCAAAGTTTTGTGAGCTCTGCCTCTTGGAGCGGGAAAACGCTTCAGTGGCGACCCCCTTCCAAAGTTCAATTTTGAGATGTGCTTGTGCAGGGGTGGATTCAGCCTCAACTGGTGCCTCCCACCTCCCAAACCATTTTTTAAAGATTGTCTGTAGATATTTTCAGGGGTCCCAGTCACCCTCTTCTCCTGATATGGACCCCTGGACTGTGCCTTGTGGCCTCTCTGAAGCTGTAGCATTCTGGTGCTCCCCAGCAGAGGTGTGGAACTTCAGCCCTGGGGGCCAAATGTGGCCCATGAAACTGGCCCCAGGATCTCTCCTGGGGCCATACCCATCACTGCCCGTGCTTCACATCCTCCTTGAGCATTTTTGCCTGGCTGAACTGTGCCCTTGAACTCTTACCATGCCTCTTCCTTGCTTGGATGGAGGAAGAAAAGCATGTGTGAGTGTATCTATAGTCTACTGTACAAAGGTAAAAATGTACATCCGTTGCCCACTTTATCATCTGGGCGCCAGCAGGTTGCCCAGGAGGAAATATGGCCCTCTGGCTGAAAATCCCCCTACGTCCTCCTGGCATTGTCCACCCTCCACCACCACAGCAGATTTATGATATTAGCTTTAGCCTTCCTTTAAACTCTGCATTAGGAAAGGTTCACACAGCAGTCAAAGGTTAGAGGAGAGAGGGGAAGGTGATGATGAGCCTATTACTTCCCCTACACCAGAGACATAAAACCACCCCATTCTTTCCGTGCTGCAACCTGATACATCTCATCATATTGCCGCTGTCGGGTCATTTTGTGTGAGGTCCAGGAAGCCTGTGTGAGGTTTAGGCGGATATGTGTGTGTGTGTGTGTGTGTGTGTGTGTGTGTGTGTGTGTGTATGAAATAGCAAAGCACATGCCTGCATTGGATCCCATTACACGCCACCATCTCTTCTCTTGCTCCTTTTTTGTTTTCTCGCAAATGTGGCAAGGGCTCTCCTGTGGACCAGCCATTGGTTCCATTTCCCTCCTCTCCACAGAGAGGCTTTGCTTTGCTTGGGGGACCTGCTGTGAGGTTAACAGCCTCTTTTGTCACCTCTTCAACTTGCTTGCTAGGTGCTCTCTTTGAACAAATGAAGAAACAACAAATAATGATGATAACCTGATGGATGAGAAGGGTTTATGTTGTGTTAGATTTCCCCGGAGGATTAATCCCCTGCCCTCTTCCCTTACCATCTGCACCTTCAGCAGCTGTTGCTTATTCCTCAATAGCATATAGATTTTCCAGCCCAAGTCTGCCTTCATCCATTGCCCAGGCACTTGCATGTGATTTTTCAGAGTTCCCTGTCCAGATCTACTTGAACCTGCTTAGATCTAATTCCTAACAGACACATGGCATTCTTTTGACCCTGAGCATGCTCAATCCTCATTGGGAGGTTGCTTTTTTAGCAAGGGGAAGGGGTTGCCCCTTTAGATCCCCCCCAAAAAAAGGTAATTTTTTACTTCTGCAAACCGTGGGGTAGCCTCAAGCGTTCTGATGATACCTCTCTGTTGTTTCTTACTACAGGTAGGTAGCCGTGTTGGTCTGGATCGAAGTAAAATAAAAAAATTCCTTCAGTAGCACCTTAAAGACCAACTAAGTTTTTATTTTGGTATGAGCTTTCGTGTGCATGCACACTTCTTCAGATACAGTGAAATGGAAGTTTCCAGGCACTTATGTAGAGAAGGGGTGGGGAGGGGTGGGGATGGGGAGGGGGGATCACTCAGAAGGGTGGTGGAAATGGGTGATTGACTGACTGATAGCTGTTGATGACCGCAAACGACTGCAAATGGTTTTGCATGAAAAAGCAAGGGTTGAGATGGCTGAAGATCGCTTATCATGTATAATGAGATAAGAACCCGATATCTCTGTTCAAACCAGGTCCCTCCATGGTTTTGAGCTTGGTGATAAGTTGCAATTCAGCAACTTCTCTTTCCAGTCTATTTCTGAAATTCTTTTGTAGTAAGACAGCTACTTTGAGATCTTGTATAGAATGTCCTGGGAGATTGAAGTGTTCTCCTACTGGTTTTTCTGTCTTCTGGTTCCTGATGTCAGATTTATGTCCATTTATCCTTTGGCGTAGGGTTTGGCGTAGGGTTTGGCCTGTTTGTCCAATATAGAGAGCTGAAGGGCACTGTTGGCATTTGATGGCATACACAATGTTAGAGGATGAGCAATTAAATAGTCCTGAGATGGTATGTTGGATGTTGTTGGGGCCAGTAATGGTGTTGTCTGGGTGTATGTGGCAGCAAAGTTGGCATCTGGGTTTATTGCAGGCTCTGGTACCAGTGTCCATGTTAAGTCTGGTGGTTGTATTATTGTGGGTGAGGAGTTGTTTAAGATTGGGTGGCTGTCTGTAGGCAATGAAAGGTCTTCCTCCCAGAGCTTGAGAAACCTGCTGCAAGACAGACCCAAAAAAGAAAATAACAGAACACCACTAGTCATCACATACAGCTCCCAAGCTAAAACAGTACAACGCATCATCAGAGATCTACAGCCTCTCCTGGACAATGACCGCTCCCTTTCTCAAGCTCTGGGAGGAAGACCTTTCATTGCCTACAGACAGCCACCCAATCTTAAACAACTCCTCACCCACAATAATACAACCACCAGACTTAACATGGACACTGGTACCAGAGCCTGCAATAAACCCAGATGCCAACTTTGCTGCCACATACACCCAGACAACACCATTACTGGCCCCAACAACATCCAACATACCATCTCAGGACTATTTAATTGCTCATCCTCTAACATTGTGTATGCCATCAAATGCCAACAGTGCCCTTCAGCTCTCTATATTGGACAAACAGGCCAAACCCTACGCCAAAGGATAAATGGACATAAATCTGACATCAGGAACCAGAAGACAGAAAAACCAGTAGGAGAACACTTCAATCTCCCAGGACATTCTATACAAGATCTCAAAGTAGCTGTCTTACTACAAAAGAATTTCAGAAATAGACTGGAAAGAGAAGTTGCTGAATTGCAACTTATCACCAAGCTCAAAACCATGGAGGGACCTGGTTTGAACAGAGATATCGGGTTCTTATCTCATTATACATGATAAGCGATCTTCAGCCATCTCAACCCTTGCTTTTTCATGCAAAACCATTTGCAGTCGTTTGCGGTCATCAACAGCTATCAGTCAGTCAATCACCCATTTCCACCACCCTTCTGAGTGATCCCCCCTCCCCATCCCCACCCCTCCCCACCCCTTCTCTACATAAGTGCCTGGAAACTTCCATTTCACTGTATCTGAAGAAGTGTGCATGCACACGAAAGCTCATACCAAAATAAAAACTTAGTTGGTCTTTAAGGTGCTACTGAAGGAATTTTTTTATTTTACTTCGATCCAGACCAACACGGCTACCTACCTGTAACCAGAACTATGGAAGGCACCACATTGAGCCGCATGAAATGGAAGTCCATCAACCTCACCAAGAAACTTGCCCAGGTACAAACTGACATCCTCTTTCTATCTAAATGCAAAAACCTGGACATTGTACCTAAGGGTCTTAGAATTAAGAACCCTCTTCAATCAACTTATCCCACAGAATATGCCAGAAAACTATGCCACACTTTATCTAAGAAACTGCTGAAACATCTTATCGGCGTTCTGTATTCCAAACAGAAGTTAATAAAGGAGGAACTCTCTGCACTGGAGAACTCCATCAGGAATCACCCGGCCTGGCAGAAGTTCCACAAGGAAAAACAAACCATTTACCACTCTCAACTGGAGTTACTGAAGAACCAGAAAAATAAAAAACTCTGCAACCTTTCCAACCTACAGGCCACCAATCAAAACAAGATCAACAACATTGTCAATCTTTCACAGCAAACACTCAGCCCAGCTGAGGAATCCGTCCTTTCACGGGGACTATCATTCTGCCCTGCCAAATCCCAACACATGATTCAGTTCTGCGGGGACCTGGAAGCATTTTTCCGCCGTTTACGCCTGAAGGAGTATTTTCATCACACACAAGAACAAGACAAAGTAGAACAAACTACATCCCCACAACACAACACCTCTCAACTTACTGGGGAACAACCATCACCCTCCAAACGCATCAATGAACAGAACATTGACCACCAACCACCACCGAAAAGAAGTTACACAAAAAGGGACTCCACATGGACCCCTCCTGATGGACGCAATACCACACTAGATCTGTACATCGAATGCTTCCGCCACAGAATCCAAACGGATGTGACCAGAAAACACCATCGCTTACAACAAAATCTAAACCATGCTGAAAGGAGAGCCATAGAAAATCTCAGGAACAACCCAGACATTATAATTAAAGAGGCAGACAAGGGTGGAGCTGTCGTCATCATGAACAAAACTGATTACATCCAAGAGGCCCACAGACAACTTTCCAATACTGCCTTTTACATGAAATTGGACTCAGACCCCACACAAGCATACAAAAAAGAACTGAACAAGATTATTAAGGAGCTACCCCTACACATCCAAGAACAGATCCTCACAAACACACCAGCGGAACCTCGGCCAGGAACTTTCTATCTTCTACCCAAAATACACAAACCAGGAAACCCAGGACGCCCCATCATCTCAGGTATTGGCACCATTACAGTGGGTGTTTCCGGCTATATGGACTCTGTTCTGAAACCATATGCTATCAGTGCTCCCAGCTACGTACGTGACACCACAGATTTTCTGAGGAAAATACAATATTTGAACAATCTTCCTAATAATACTATACTAGCCACTATGGATGTGGAATCTCTATATACCAACATCCCACACAATGATGGTTTACAAGCCATAAGGAACACCATTTCAGATAAAACCACAGCGGACTTTGCTACCAAACTCTGCCACTTTGTCCTTACCCACAACCACTTCAAATTTGGTGATGACCTGTTCCTCCAGATCAGCGGCACAGCCATGGGCACCCGCATGGCCCCACAGTATGCCAACATCTTCATGGCAGATTTAGAACAACGTTTCCTTAACTCCTACCCACTCAAACCTCTCCTGTACCTGCGATACATTGACGATATTTTTATTATCTGGACACATGGACAACAGACCCTGGAAACCTTCCACCAGACATTCAACGACTTTCACCCCACCATCAACCTAACAATGAACCAATCTATGCAAGAAATACATTTTTTGGACACTACTATAAAAATACAGGATGGACGTATAGACACCACCTTATACAGAAAACCAACTGACCGACAAACATATCTACATGCTTCTAGCTACCATCCCAAACATACCAAACAATCCATCGTATACAGCCAGGCCTTACGTTACAACCGCATCTGTTCCAACTCTACAGACAGAGAATCTCACCTAAGAGATCTACAGCAAACCTTTTTAGAACTAAAATATCCACCTGATGAAGTTAAACAACAGATCAACAGAGCCAGACAGATACCTAGAGAGAACCTGCTGCAAGACAGACCCAAAAAAGAAAATAACAGAACACCACTAGTCATCACATACAGCTCCCAAGCTAAAACAGTACAACGCATCATCAGAGATCTACAGCCTCTCCTGGACAATGACCGCTCCCTTTCTCAAGCTCTGGGAGGAAGACCTTTCATTGCCTACAGACAGCCACCCAATCTTAAACAACTCCTCACCCACAATAATACAACCACCAGACTTAACATGGACACTGGTACCAGAGCCTGCAATAAACCCAGATGCCAACTTTGCTGCCACATACACCCAGACAACACCATTACTGGCCCCAACAACATCCAACATACCATCTCAGGACTATTTAATTGCTCATCCTCTAACATTGTGTATGCCATCAAATGCCAACAGTGCCCTTCAGCTCTCTATATTGGACAAACAGGCCAAACCCTACGCCAAAGGATAAATGGACATAAATCTGACATCAGGAACCAGAAGACAGAAAAACCAGTAGGAGAACACTTCAATCTCCCAGGACATTCTATACAAGATCTCAAAGTAGCTGTCTTACTACAAAAGAATTTCAGAAATAGACTGGAAAGAGAAGTTGCTGAATTGCAACTTATCACCAAGCTCAAAACCATGGAGGGACCTGGTTTGAACAGAGATATCGGGTTCTTATCTCATTATACATGATAAGCGATCTTCAGCCATCTCAACCCTTGCTTTTTCATGCAAAACCATTTGCAGTCGTTTGCGGTCATCAACAGCTATCAGTCAGTCAATCACCCATTTCCACCACCCTTCTGAGTGATCCCCCCTCCCCATCCCCACCCCTCCCCACCCCTTCTCTACATAAGTGCCTGGAAACTTCCATTTCACTGTATCTGAAGAAGTGTGCATGCACACGAAAGCTCATACCAAAATAAAAACTTAGTTGGTCTTTAAGGTGCTACTGAAGGAATTTTTTTATTTTGTTTCTTACTGGCCCCCATTTTGGTTACAATCTGGTCACAGCACTTGCCAGGTGCATAGCTGCCAAGTCTCCCGTATTCCCTGTTCCCAGCCGAAAAACGGGTTTTTTTTTGTTTTTCCCCGGTTTATTCTGGCGCGGCAGCCATTTTGGAACTGGGCGGAGCATGCTCAGAAGCGACTTTTGATGCTGCTTTGCCCAGTTCCAAAATGGCTGCAGCACGACTTCTGGTGCAGCGGCCATTTGGAACAGGGCAGAGCAGCATCAAAAGTCGCCTCTGAGCATGCTCCGCCCAGTTCCAAAATGGCAGCAGCGCTACTTCCGGTCTGCTACTTCCGGTCCAGTCCCTTATTTCTCAGGCCAGAACTTGGCAGGTATGGCCAGGTGGCTCCACTATTAGAGGGAGTGATTATTATTTGAAGATTTGCCTAGTGTATTTGGAGAAAGAGAAAGTATACTCCCTGAGTGGGCTTTAACTGGTGTGCTGGAATAAGATCTGGAAATACCCTTTGCCCTTGAGGGAGACAGTTCTCAAAACATGGTGAGCAATCTTCAAACAATAATAAACGGTTGTTTTCAAGCAGCAGTCTAGGGTTTTGCTTCTCCTTTCTTTTTGATTTCTTTTGGATTGCTACATTTACTTCCACCTGCAGCTCTCCTCCTCTTCAATGCATCCACTATGTGGGCGGTTTCAGTATATATAGAGATCAGTTGGTCCATCTGACTCAGTCTTGTCTATTCCAGTGGGGCCATAGCTCAGTGGTAAAGCATCTGTCTTGCATGCAGAAGATCACAGGTTCAAATCCCAGCATTTCCAGCTAGGAAAAATTGTGGGGGGTTTGGGTGGGGGGGGGGCTTAAATAAAACAATACAAATATTTGGCATTTGTCTGTTTTGAGACCATTAGATTGTGTCTTAATGTGTAAAAATAGTATCAGTGTACTGTATTAATATCCCTAATTATGAAGAAGGCAATACTGTAGGTGAAATATGTAAGGTGAATATGTCTGGAATATGTTTATAAATGCTTCACTGTGTGGTAGGAATAGCTGTCCAATCACAGACTATTAACTTTATTTTTTCCTTCAACACCCTCAAAAGTACAGGCCCCAGTGACATTAATTGAAAGACTTGTCTTGCCTTTGGTTACTCCCTGAGAGACTAATTTACCTTAAACTCCCATGGCAGTCCACCAGCACTTTCACTAAGCAAAGATGAATCCAATCTACAAAACTCAGATCTGGGTCCCAGTTGTACATCTTTTGATTCTGATTGAAATTACACCATGCTGTCTGGAGCCAAGAAACAACTTTGTTCATTGTATGTATAAGGGAAACAAGAGAGAAGTTTGGATTTAAAAAAATATTTATTTGGTTGATTTAAACCCCTTACAAAGCAGTTTACAGCAATGAATAGATACAATGGATTATATCCAATGTGAGTTGTGCTCAGAGTAGATCCACTGAAATTAATAGATATAGCTAACTTATGTCCATTAACTTTAATGGGTCTACTCCAGGGGTCCCCAAACTTACCCGGCTTTGGGCCGGTGCCCACCGTGCCGATAGCGCGGCAGGCCAGAGGGCGGGGGAGTGCGCGCCCATGCGCATGCGCACACACTTTTACAGGCGCGGCGGCACGCTTCCGGGTCGGGGGAAAACGCTGAAAATCGTTTGTGCGCATGCGCATGAACCTCCCCTGACCCGGACGTGCACCGGAAATGACATTTGCGCAAGCACACAAACGTTATTTCTGGTGCACTTCCGGGTCAGGAGAGGCCCATGCGCATACGCACAAACAATTTTCGGCATTTCTTTTCTGACCTGGAAGTGCGCCGCCGCACCGGTAAGAGCGGGTGGCGGGGGTTGTCACAGTCATCGCGGGCTGGATAAAAGAGGCCTTCGGGTCTACTCTGAGGTTTTTTTTAAAAAAAAAAATTGTTAAATACAGCCCGATACATTGAACAATGCAAACATTAAAAACCCAACTGGGGATGAACAATTAAAACAGCAGCAACATACATGAAGCCAAATAAAGTCATCAATAAAAAGCAGAGTGGGTTTTTTTTAATTGAAAAAAAGTTTGAAGCAATGCAGGAAGTTGGACTAGAGAACCCTCGCGAACCCTTCCTATTCTACAATTATATAATTCTGTGATTCTAAAATTCATTTAAAAGAGAGCAGTGAGGAGCCCATTCACACTTCCCAAATAAGGGAAGTCCACAGCAGATAAGACCCTGTTTATGTCCCCTTCCAGTCTCATGCTCCTTGGGCCTGGGCAGGTTCATATGCTTCGAAATGCTCAGTATTTCCTGTCTAGGAATGGAAGAGAAATATACAAATTTCGAAGAATAATCGTGTTTCACTTTGTGTATTGGTTCGAGAAGTGTGAATTAAGCACTTTCACATTAAAATACAAATGAAATTGAATTTCCCCACCCCTTGTTACTTACTAGCCGTCTCAAGCTTTTTTTTGAAAATAAACAAAATATGTATTTTTCAAAAAGCCAGGCAAAACAAAAATCCAGCACAAATCAAACATGTGAACAGCATGATCTTATATATTTCTACTGAGAAATGAATGCCATTGAGTTCACTGAGGTCTGCTCCTAAGGAAAGGGGCATGGGGTTGCAGCCTGAAGTCCCAGTGAGTTCAATTGAAGTCTTTTAAGCACCCGCCTTGCTCTTCCCTTTAGCAGGAGCAGTGGTAGGTAACCTCAGTCCTGGCAGGTCTGATGATCAGAGCCTTGAGGTTCTCATCAGGCCATACTGTTCACAGGCACTGCTCTGTGCCTTCTGAGTACTTTTTACTGGCTGGCATGTATATGTGAACTCTTTCTTGTCTGGATGGTGGATGGAAAAGATACTGGGAGTGAGCATTGAAAGCTCTGGTTTCTGTGTAGCCTTACTGCACAAAGGTAGAAGTCACATCCACTGATCTGCCTACTTTTGCCCCAGGCAAGATTCCCACTTTGTCTCTGGCCTCACCTGCCAGAAAGTTGCCTGCAAGAGAAGGCAGCCTGTAGCCTGGAAATGGTTCCCCGTGCCTGAAGTAGAGCATATTCAGACAAAATATGGTTCACTGAGTATGTACTTATTTTTTTAAGGGGCTGAATTTACTTTCAAGGAAGGCAATAGTATCCATTGGCTTTTGTCGGGGAAGCTCTAGCAGTTGCCGCTGTTCAACTCCCTTAGTTACTCCATCCTTTAAAGCAGAATAAGAGCAATTCAACCAAATGAAGAAGGCATCATTTGAAACTGAAGTACATCAAAGATGTACTTCTTGGGGAGAAAGGGGCCATGGTGGTACAGCATTTGCTTTGCATGCAGAAGGTCACAGTCAATCCCTGGCATCTCCAGGTGGGCTGAGAAAGAGTCCCTGTCTGAAACCCTGGAGAGCCCATGGTCAGTCATTGCATAAAATATTGTGCTGGGAGGCCCAGTAGATTGACCCAGTGAAAGGCAACTTCCTACGTTCCTGTGCTTGCCTTTTGGGGGATTCCTAGAGATAATGACATGTTTCTCTTCTGACTCTTTGCCTTTTGAAAGGTTCTTCTCTGGCAAATGGAGGCCTGAATCTTCATAGCACTGTGAAAAGGAAGCTGGAAGGGGAGAAAGATTACGTCTTTGATAAGCGACTCAGGTACAGCGTGCGTCAAAACGAGAGCAACTGTCGGTTCAGAGACATTGTAGTACGCAAAGAAGATGGATTCACGCACATCCTCCTCTCCAGTCAAACCTCAGATAACAATGCACTGACTCCAGAGGTATGCAGGTGAACGTCAAAGCAAAGGGGAGAGGCCCTGTAAAGTGGGAGGGCGATAGTAGCCAGAAAGCTAAAGTTAATCTTAACCTAAGTTTACCGTTGTCCCCTCATCACCTGTGAAGAAGCTCCCATTTCGGACTTCTGCTGTTGATGCCTGCAATATTTTTTAACGAAAGAATAGAATCAGAGGCTGCAGGTTTGTAGTCCATACACAACATTTTTATTTTCCTCAGGGTTTGAATGGAGGCCACAGAAACTTAAGTGATGCTTGCATTATGAGTTGATGACTCCCCAACCCCGTCATGTTCACATGGCGACCAATTGGGGGTGGGGTTCAGATTGCATTCCCAAGTGGCAAGATACTGAGGCCTACTGATGGGGAAGGACCATAGCTCAGTAGCAGAGCATAGGCGTTGGATGTCATAGGTCCCAGGTTCAATCCTTGACATCTCCAGGTAGGTCTGGGAATGTCCTCTTTCTGAAACCCTGCAGAACTGCTGCCAATCCATGTAGACAATGCTGAGCTTGATAGACCAATGATTTGATGGTACAAAGCACCTTCCTATGTTCCTTCTGATCACCTCTCAAGATATTTGAACTTTTGGCCATTCTCCAGGGTGAAATAAGTATCAAGATCTTCCTGCTTCATTTTTTATTATTATTAAATTTTATTCCCCCAAAAAACTATGGGTAAAAAAGGTCACCTCAGAGTTAACTATATCATGTCACAAAAATACAAAGCTGGGTACAATTCATAAAAGTCTGGAGAATATTATAATGCTTTAAACATCCTATTCTCATGGTTTGCCTACAGCCCTGATTACTGATAAGATGAGCCCCTAATCAAGGATCACTTCCCCCAAGCTCTTTGAATCTCCACTTCACATTCTGAAATAGCACAATATCCTTTGGGGCTTTGTTTTCTGAAGGCGGTGGCTTCTGCTGCTTTATCCTCAATTAATTAAAGGTGCCTCAGAACCTGGTAATTGCATTTCCATTCTTTGCACGGGTTTAAAGCAAAAACAAAACCAGAGCAAATGTTTTGCCTAGCAGAAGACACAAGCTACTGCAATGTAATGTGCTATCAGAATTGTTTCTTCCAGACATTCAAGGCGGCAAACGGCACACTTTTATGAAGGCATTTGTCTCTGTTTCTTCTTCTTCTCTGGTGCTTCAGAGATTGTTGGACTACAGCTCCCATCATCCTTGACCATTGTCCGTGCTCTCTGGGGCTGATGGGACTGGATTCCAACAGCAAGTTCCTCACCCCAGTTTCTTAGGTCTTCTCTTCATTGTCCCAGTCCATGACCACGTGTAAACATCAGCTTTCTTAACAAATGGCTTTGAAAATAGATTTTTCAGGTGCTTCAACTGTTCCTAATTTCTCCCAATCAACACATTTTGTATGTATCTGACTAATATACACATTTTTTAAATGTGATTTCCCCTAATATAATGGACTTTTGTATGTTATCTTCACTAATATATGCATGTACATATGGAGTTTGCCCCCTAGTTCATGCGTTTTTGTGCAAATATATGGCTGGAGAACTGCATTGCAAAATTAAGAGCAAATTTCAAAGAATGGCTGTGTTTCAGTTTATGTTTTGTTACAAAAATAGCAATCCATCATTATTACTACTATTTATATCCTGCCTTTTTCCAGACAGCTTACAAAAAATAGGCAGATCTGCCTTTAGATGCAAACTGAATTGAATTTCTCCCCCATTGCTATCTAAGAGTAAGGATGGATGGATTTGTTGGTTTTGATTTCTCCTAGGTTCACAAATTTCCAATCTTAAACTCAGCTGTTCCACATAAGTTTGCATAGATAGATAGACTCCCCATCAGCCTTTTTGTGTGCCGTTCTACCATTTCTCATACGCACCTTTATGCAGTGTAATCCTATTTGCATGCAGTTTGTTTAATATACACCTTTTTGCATGTTATTTTATCTAATATATACAATGCACACTTTCCCCTAATATGCACATATTTTTTTGTTCAAGGGCTGCACCGTAAAATCATGGGAAGTGTGAATTTTGAAGGATAGCTTTGTTTCAGTTCATGTACGGTTTTCATAATGTGAATTACGAAGGTTCATGATAAAATTCTAGCCAAACCAGATTTTCCCCACATCCCTACCTGAGAGCAAGTTCCCTTGAACATGGTGGGGATTACTTTTGAGTATGCCTAACTTTGCCCTGTGAATACGCCTGAGCTGCTGCTGATCAGAGTAAGACGAGCTCCACTGTAGTAAACGTTCTATTAGAGATTGTTTGGTCCAGGGCCTCTTGGGACTGATCTGACACCACTTTCAGAAGATAATGCAGGACAAGCTAATTTCTGGGTAAACGAAATGCAGTGTGAAGCAGGCGGGAAAGAACTTTCAGCAATAATAATGATACCGGGTGTGAGAACATGTTTTTAAAACACATCCAGTAACTTGTTTATATTATCAAGACAATTTATACCCTGCACAAGACAATCAGTGAAAGGCACAGTGGATAGCTGAAGCCAAATCATTCCTAAATCATCCACCTCATGAACTAAAAGCCTGCTGAAATTTTGAAATCAGTCTCTGTGTGCTATATGAATAAACTTAAATTCATAAGAAATCATGGATATGAATTATATCATCTTCCCAAGGCTTTTAATGTTCTCTTCCTTGCAGAATTAAAGTGTCGGCAACCATGTGGATGTACATAATAAAATTTACAGTACACCTGATTCTCAGAAAGCTTCCCCAACCCTCTTTGATTCTCCCAAAGAAAGAGCCCCGCTAACCAAGCTGGAAAGCTCATTTCTTGCCAACGATGTATTCGTTTTATTGTCGCTTGACTTTCATCACTATTTATTTTATTTTTTTAGTTTCCTTTGCCAGCTTTTGAAAGTTGCAAAGCAACTTATAAACAATGGGTGTAGAGCAGAGATAGCCAAAGTGGAGGCTTCCAGATGTTGTTAGGCTTCAACTCCCAACAGCAAACCCATCCAATGGCCAAAGTAGTATTGAATATATATTTGAAACGTGCAGTTGTAGCTGAAACAATGTGAAGCTAGTGATCACTTTAGCTGTGTGTGAGAGTGTGTGTCAAAGAACTGTTCTTCTTTTTTGGTCTTCACAGATCATGAAGGAGGTCCGGAGAGCACTGTGCAATGCGTCAGCCGACGACAGCAAACTCCTGCTTCTCAGCGCAGTGGGTAGTGTCTTCTGTAGTGGTCTAGACTACTCCTATTTAATCGGCAGGTTATCCAACGACAGAAGAAAAGAAAGCACTAGGATTGCAGAAGCTATTAGGTGACTTTGTCTTGCCTCTGATGCTCAGGAGTCGCCATGCATGGGGAGGAGGTCTTAAGATATATTTTTTTTAGTTTTTGTGGTCACTGTACATGTTTATGTGTTTCTTTGCTTAATAGGGTTGTTATTATGGAGTTGTTTTTGTTTTTTATTTCAATTACGTATTTTGTGTTTTTATATTGTGATTTTATCTTGTGAACCGCCCTGGAAACTGTGGGTATAGGGCAGTATACAAATAATAATAATAATAATAATAATAATAATAATAATAATAATTCACTTATAAGATACTAGCAGCCACTCTGAAGTTTTATTACAATCAAGCAGTGTATACGTTTTGTTAAAATAAATGAGCCAAATTAACACAAAGAACAGATACCCTCATGGCTTAGAATTCAGTGTAGGATAAACTAAAAAATTGTTGTTGTTGTCACTATTTTACCCAACGTTCACCCTAAGGCCCTAAGGTGGGTTACATTGAAACAATATACATACAGCAGATGGCACACATAATCAAGCCTGGAGGGTTGACTTCGATCTGGGATAAGGAAGCTTTCGGAGAAGTTTGTTGGACTACAACTCCCATCATTCCTGTTGGTTGGCCATGCTCACAGGGCCTGATAAGATCTGGAGTCCAGCAATCAGCCACCAGTTCCCCATCCCTGACTTGGGCAGTGATCCTTGGCGGGAGATGTTACAAGTGCGTCCCCATTTTCATCTGGGAAATGTGAAAGGGTTGAGCTCACCTGGAGATCACCAACATGAAGTACAAGCCCTGTATAGGGTTGCCAGACTCCATAGAGGACAGGACTTCTGTGCCTTTAATTGCCCTGCTCTCTTTTGAGTCTGGAAACCTTAAAGAGAAACCAGCAGACCCTTTGTTTAATTTCCAAGCAAGGGGTCTGCTGGTTTCTCTTTAAGATTTCCAGACTCAAAAGAGAGCAGGGCAATTAAAGGCACAGAAGTCTTGTCCTCTATTGAGTCTGGCAACCCTAGCCATGTAGAGGTTTTGATTGTAGCTTTCCTTCCTTCTGGCATATCAGATATTGCCTCAGGGACTTCAGCATATTCATAAATTTCAGCACTCATGATGATTGCTAGCATAGCAGCCTTGCTTGATTAAAACAGGTTTGTGCAATATGGCTGAGCCTAACAAAGGAGGTGTTCTGCTCTTTTCCTTAGAAGTAAAATGACATCATTTACATGTAAATGGACTACCAGTGTTAAAATGTGGCCTTGCTTTAATAAGTGTCATATTATTTTTAATAGTAATCTGCCTAGTGTGAAGCATGTTCCTTAAATCCGTTGCCAAACATGCTCCTTCCTGTTTGGAGCCCGATCCCAAGCTGCTGCCAATTAGTGCCCATGCAATCATGACCCATTTGTGCCAATTATGTTTCTGGCTCGGTGTTTCGTTTGGGAAAGTCTGTAGCTCAGGGGCAGAGGACATGCTTTGCATGCAAAAGGTCCCAGCTCCAACCTCTGACCGCTCCAGGTAGGACTGGCTAGGGCTCCTACCTGAAATCCCAGAGAGCTGCTGCCGTCAGAGTAGACAATACAGTGGTACCTCGCAAGACGAATGCCCTGCAAGACGAATTTTTCGCAAGACGAATGTGTTTTGTGATCTAATGGTGACTCGCAAGATGAATTCGTTTTGCGAAAAAATTGTCTTGTTCCTATGGACCCAGGTGGCGCTGTGGTTAAACCACTGAGCCTAGGGCTTGCTGATCAGAAGGTCGGCGGTTCGAATCCCTGTGACGGGGTGAGCTCCTGTTGCTTGGTCCCAGCTCCTGCCAACCTAGCAGTTTGAAAGCACGTCAAAGTGCAAGTAGATAAATAGGAACCGCTACAGCGGGAAGGTAAACGGCGTTTCCATGTGCTGCTCTGGTTTGCCAGAAGCGGCTTTGTCATGCTGGCCACATGACCTGGAAGCTATACGCTGGCTCCCTCGGCCAATAATGCGAGATGAGCGCGCAACCCCAGAGTCGGTCACGACTGGACCTAATGGTCAGGGGTCCCTTTACCTTTATGGGCAAAAAAAGAAATTTCAATGCATTCCTATGGGAAACCGTGATTCGCAAGATGAATTTTTCGCAAAACGAATTGACTCGCGGAACGAATTAAATTCATCTTGCGAGGCACCACTGTACTCAGCTACATGGACTCAGCATAAGGTATCTTCCAATGTACTTGGGGGGGAGGACGACTTAGTTTGTAATGTACCCAAAAAATTGCAAGGAAAATTGCCACTCAAATCAGAAGTGATTTCAGAAGTTGCACAGGCATTTTAAAGGTTACAAGTAGGTAGCCGTGTTGGTCTGAGTCGAAACAAAATTTAAAAAATTCCTTCAGTAGCACCTTAAAGACCAACTAAGTTTTTATTTTGGTATGAGCTTTCGTGTGCATGCACACTTCTTTTTTGCACACGAAAGCTCATACCAAAATAAAAATTTAGTTGGTCTTTAAGGTGCTACTGAAGGAATTTTTTTAATTTTGTTTAGGCATTTTAAAGTTTCAGGAGGCTACAGTGTCATAAAGCAGGGGTGGGAAACTTTGCTCATCTCAAGGTCTGCATTCCTTTCTGAGAAATCTTTCAGGTGCCACATGCCATGGGTTAGAGGCAAAAGTGAGCAGAATTTGGCCTTTTGTACAGCAAATTAGTTTCTTCACATGCAAGCCCATCCCTATCTATCTTCCTGTCTGGACAAGCAAGAAGCATGATAAGAGTTCAGGAATACATTCCAGCCAGAAAGGAACCATGCCAGGGGAATGCACACCATGGCTGCTGAGGGATGTGGCTAAGCGGAGAGTACGGCCTGAGGAGAGTCATGGGGGTTGCATTTGGACCCCCCGAACCTGAGGTTTCCCCATCACAAAGCCAACATATCCACATATCTCAGGAACATCTGTTTTAAAGAATATTTGGGTGTTGCTCTTCTATGATGGATGGAATCATAGAATCAAAGCAGGAATTGCAACTAAGGAATCCCTAACAGTGAGTTAAATGCCCATGCAACGTTTTACAAATTAAAGACAGGCAGTCAGCCTGTTTGAAGGAGAGTGACAGCTGAGCCAGCACTGAATTCACTGGCATGTGTGCACCACTTGTTAAAGTGGCAAAGCCGGCCAGATGTGTAGGGCTCGCATTACAGCTGGAGGATGCATTTCTTCGCCCTCCGCAGACATCAAGCCAAGATGGGTGGGGAAAGGCTGCAGCTCAGCAGGCAGAGCATCTGCTTGGCATGTTGGAGGTGAATCAGTAAAATCAATGCTGAGTTAGATGGATCAAGGGTGTGTCCCAGTATAAGCCAACTTCTTAGGTGTACTTGCTGCTCCGGGGAGCTATAGACCAGTGGGTAGCGCATCTGCTTTGCACACAGAAGGTTCCAGGTTCAGTCCGTGGCATCTCCAGGTAGGGCTGGGGAAAAGGCTCCTGCCTGAAACCTTGGGGAGCCACTATCTGTCGGCATGGACAGTTCTGAGCCAGATGGATCAATGGCCAGACACATTATAAGGTTGCTTCCTGTGCTCCTATAGGCTGCAAAGATGAACCCATTTTCAGAGGGAATAGGCATCAGTGATAGGGAGTCCAATGGGCTTTATTTGTGAGGTTCTCTTAAGTTATCTGGCTCCTTTGCCAAAGGTTTCACTCCAATCCAGAAAGGTATTTCTCACGTTTGTTTCCATTTATTGCAACACTATATATTGTAATTATACATATATATATATATATATATATATATATATATATATATATATAACGTACATTAACACAGAGGGTTTCCAAGCAGGGCACAGCATGCAGGAAAGGGAACAAAAAATGCAAAATAACAGAGGTTCTGCAATAAAAAGTGTTCTCAGAATTGCTAGTGATTTCCGGTTATTTCCCAATGGGATGATTGACATTTTTTGGAATGTGATTAATAACAGTTCTCCCCCTTCTCTAAAACCGCAGGGATTTTGTCAAAGCTTTTATCCAGTTTAAGAAGCCAATCGTGGTTGCGATCAATGGACCTGCTCTCGGCTTGGGGGCTTCCATTCTGCCGCTCTGCGACATCGTCTGGGCGAGTGAAAAGGCCTGGTTTCAGACACCTTATGCAACTATTCGTCTCACGCCAGCCGGCTGCTCTTCGTACACGTTTCCACAGATACTGGGTGTTGCTCTGGTAAGTCTGCTTCCTGGATGATTTCGGTGGTCCAAATCTAGGCAAATGGCTTGGATCTCAAAGTGCCCTTCTTGCAAGCACAAAGCCTCATTATCCACTCATAGAGAGACCACTTCTGACTTAACGGAAGAGGATTGCGCAAGGAAAGTGAGCTGAATCCAGAGTTTCTCTTCTTCTGGGGCAAATCCTCATTCAACCATATGTGCAATGTTGTTTGCTATTTCTTCCCCTGGATCCCATACCTTTATGGTTTTAACTCACTTAATGCAAACCAAGTCCTTTTTCAGCCGGAGGGCAGCATCCCCTCATAGCCAAACTTCTGGGAGCCACATGCCAGTGTTGGCCGGGGGCTGAGGCAAAAGTGGGCGGAGCAAGACCTGTGACTCTTACCTTTCTACCAAAGGCTACATTCCAGCCCTGCAGAAGTCCGAGAAGGGTCTACACACACATTTCAGCGTCTTGATCAAATATTGGTATCTGAAGAAGTGTGCATGCACACAAAATAAAAACTTAGTTGGTCTTTAAGGTGCTACTGAAGGAATTTTTTTATTTTGCTTCGACTCACACCAACACGGCTACCTACCTGTAACTTGATCAAATATGTTTGATTGCAGGCAAATGAAATGTTGTTCTGTGGAAGGAAGCTAACGGCACAAGAAGCCTGCAGCAGAGGACTCGTCTCCCAGGTTTTCTGGCCCACAACGTTCGGGCAAGAAGTGATGTTGAGGGTGAAGGAAATGGCATCCTGCAGTGCAGTGGTAAGAAACATGCAGTCGCTGGGATTGGCTAAGGCATGACAATGTTCATTTTTTGGGGGGGAAACTCACAAACTGATATAGGAATGTGGAGACATGGATTTAAGCTTGGAAATATAAGAAACCGAAACTGATAAGTTTGCCCATTCGTATAAAAGCATCAGCTACAATATGCTTAGGTGTTATATGTATTACTTTAAAAGCTAGTCTCATCTCTTCCAGAAACTTCCAGTAATCAGGATTGTTGGGAATAATAATAATAATAATAATAATAATAATAATAATAATAATAATAATAATATACTGTAAACCACCCTGTGATCTTCAGGTGAAGGGCAGTATATATGTTTAAACAACAACAACATAATTAATATGCAGTGCTTTGAGGACTCTAAAAAGTTACATAAAAATATTTTGTTATTCTTGTTGCTGCAGTCTTGGGGGGCTTTTTAGGGAAAGTTGGCAAGGATGTATTATCCTTTACCTGGGACATTTTATTCAGGGATGGGGAGCCATGTTTGTCTAAGGACTGCATTATCTTCTATGTGATCAGGGGGGACATATCATTCGTGGGCAAAGGCAAGGGCAAAAGTGGGCAGAGCAAGAAGCGTAAATTTGAGCTTTGTACAGTAGGCTAGTTTCTACAGACATTCCTCTCTCTATTCTCAATTCAGGCAAGCAAAGAGGCATTATCAGAGTTTCAAGGACACGTTTCAGCCAGACAAAAGGAGAGGGTGTGAAGCAGGGTGGGTGACAAGTGTTGCTTGAGTGGGTGGATGGCATGGGGAGATCTTCAAGGGCCAAATAGAGAAGTTTGGAGAGCCTGTGGGTAGACTCTTAAGTCCAGGAATAAGCTTGGGTTGGGACCCAGGTGGCGCTGTGGTTAAACCACTGAGCCTAGGGCTTGCCGATCAGAAGGTCGGTGGTTCGAATCCCTGTGACGGGGTGAGCTCCCGTTGCTTGGTCCCAGCTCCTGCCAACCTAGCAGTTCGAAAGCACGTCAAAATGCAAGTAGATAAATAGGTACCGCTACAGCGGGAAGGTAAACGGCGTTTCCGTGTGCTGCTCTGGTTTGCCAGAAGCGGCTTTGTCATGCTGGCCACATGACCTGGAAGCTATACGCCGGCTCCCTCGGCCAATAATGCGAGATGAGCGCGCAACCCCAGAGTCGGTCACGACTGGACCTAATGGTCAGGGGTCCCTTTACCTTTAAGCTTGGGTTAGTAAACAGTTGGGTGAACTGGTGGATAGGAGCAGTGTTAAGCGCTCTCTCTTCTGCCCACCAGTTTCCCCCTGCAAAATTCGTCTCCACCCCTGGAGCAGGGAACATGTTTTCCATGTTGTCTGGCAAACATGACAAACCCAACTGCACCAGGAAAAAAAAAAGTTCCTCCATCCTGTTTCCAACAGGTGCCAACCAGATCCTTCTGAGAATAATCTTTGCTAAGCTTGCTTTTTATAATTTGGATGCCTAAATCTGCCTTATAATGAGCCAGACCATTATCCTATGTAGCCCAGTGCTGCTTATGGAAACATTGTGAGGTTCATGGTGTCACAGGCACTAGCCAATCAAGGCTATGAGCTTCTGCTGCAGACTCAGTTTCTCAGATATCCACTTCAGAGAGGAAATTGTTCATTTGCACAGACTACATATGCACAGGAAATGTTCTTCAAGAGCAGTCCTGATTTTCAAATAATGTGTCATGTGTGGCATCTGATTTTCTACCCAAAGAAAAATAGAATATTTTTGTCACCTTTTATAATAAAAGATTGTAGCTCTGCCACACACGTCTTCAGCAAAGACAGAGCAGGTACTGGAAAGGTTTGGAGACACAGTGAGGCACTTTTAATTAAATGAATTGCAGATAACATCTCACGTGGCATGAGAACCACAGAGGAAGCACAGACTGAAAAGACACTGAAGCTCTTGCGGATTGTGCCGATAAGCACATAAATTGATCTGACAATGCCCCCAGCCTGATCCTGCATTCCCCACTGTTGTTTCCATTGTTATCCTTGTTTCTCATCTTCTGATTTCATAAGATGATGAAATGTAGCCATGCACATAAGGAAGCCTGTAAAACAAGGGTGGGGAGCATCAGGCCTGTATTTCTGACCCTCAGGACCAGGGCTGGCCCAAGACATTTTGCCACTTGAGGCAAAACAGAAAATGGTGCTCTGCCGCCACTGTCTCTACTGCCGCCGCCTCCTGAGGCAACTGGGGGCAGCCTGGGGAAGCCCCAGTGAACTGAAGGCGACAAGAGAAGCAAAAAAGGAGGTCGGAAAGGAGCAGGCAGTGGCAGCCTCACTCTTCCCAGGCAGTGGCGGTGGGCAAAAAGCACAGGAAAGTCCAGTGGCATGGCCCTCAGGGGCCCAGATTTGCCACCCCTCCCAGCTGCCCCGAGCCTGCCACCTGAGGCTACCCCTCACTTGCCTGTGTAGAGGAATGTGCGTACATGTGCAGAAATGTCTGGCTTTGCATGCCAGGAGGGCAACTTGTTGTACAAAGGTATATCATCTTCACAGCTCTACTCTCTTTTTTTCTCTGGCTCCACCCATGGCTGGCCTGCAACCCCAGAAGGCTACCCATGAGGGAGTATGGCCTTCAGAATGAAAAAGCCCCCATCCCCACTGTAACAGAAGAAGAAAGAGTGGTCAGGTGGAGAGTCACAAGCGAAGGTTACAATGCTCAATGAGCAACCTTCCAGGGGCCACATGCCCAAAGTGGCTGGGACCAGAGGCAGAAATTGGGCAGAGCAATAGGTGTGCCTCTTACTTTGATATACAGTGGGTGCTCAGGTTGTGAACGTGCAGGAAGCACGTTTGCAACCCGCAGCGTTCGCAACCTGCAGCGCCGCGTCTGTGCACACGCGGTCGCGTTTCAGCACTCATGCGCAAAGCGCAATTTAGTGCTTCTGCGCATGCGTGAGTGCCGAAACCCAGAAGTAACCCATTCGAGTACTTCCAGGTTTGCGCAGTGCGCAGCCCAAAAAGACGCAACCTGAAGCGTCTGTAACCCAAGGTATGACTGTATTAGGCTACATTTCACCCCCAACAAAAGACAGAGGCTTCTACACATACATCTCTCCATCCAGGCATTACTGCATTTCAAAGACACACTGCAGCCAAGAAACAGCATGTGGAGAAGGTACAGAGTATGGCTAGTGAGGGTTGTGGCATGGAGAGGGCTGGATAGAGAGGCTTTGAGGAGCGCATTCGACCCTGAGGCCTGAGACTCCCCACCCCTGGTCTAGCTCATAAAATGAAAGTCTGCTAGAGCAAAAAGTAGTTCAATAACTGGCAGAAAACGTTGCATGGGGCCAGGTGCTCCATAATCTGGCTTTAGCCATTGAGAAGACCTTTTCCTTTTGTCCCAGCCAGACATTCTTACACCATAGGTGAGACACAGATAAGGGTCTCACCTTCTGGTCAGAGTCCAGAGACCTTCCCATATGTATAGGGGGAAAGGCATCATCTTAGCTGTTTCATCCTTTCTTCAACCATCTCTTGTCACCCATTATCCCACCATCCAACTACAGTACTTGGAAAATGAATGTTTTAGATTGAGAACCTTCCTTGCCTCTTATCTGGAGTTGTTTCACTAACATTCAGACGTTTGGTTCCTCCTAAACTGGCCGCCCTCTTGCGTAGTGACACTGGCCAAACTCATAATGGGTTTTACAGAGTTTCTACCTCAGGAGCACCTACTAACACTTTTGCAGCTGCATTCTGGGCCAGCTGATGTTTCCAAAGAGTGAATAAATTGAAATGATGAAATGGGCTTAACAATTTCTTTTCTTAGGTACTGGAAGAATCTAAATGCCTGGTCCGGAGCTTCCTTAAATCTGGCCTCGAAGATGTGAATGAGAAAGAATGTCAGATGTTAAAACAGCTCTGGAGTTCTTCCAAAGGACTAGATTCATTGTTCAGCTACCTGCAAGACAAAATTTACGAAGTCTGACATCCTTGCGCAACTGTGAAAGAGCAGGGAGGAAGAATGATCCAAGAGAAAAGCGATTTCAGGCGTCACCAAGGGTTTGAGAAAATAATATAAAAATCAAACCCAGACCCAGCAAATCCTTCAGAGGAATTTGTGATAGTGTATCTAACATACCTATGGTTGTGTCAGTTTCCTTGTGAGTTAAATAGAGAAGTTCAGTGGCTGTTCCTAGCAGGTTTGATTATTGTTCAACAAAGGAAGAGACAGATGTGTTAAGAACTGCCTCTCAGTGTACACTTGCCTAGAGAGAAGTGTACATTCCATGTGCTAGAAAGCACAAGTGTACCCCATCAAGGTACATACTGCAAAAATCAATTGTTGTCTTTAAAAAAAATTTATTTATTCTTGCTACTGCAAGCAACTTATCTTTGCATTGACTGAAGTGGCTCAGTTTAGAATTTGGGCCAAAGCCACACTTTCAGGGCCCACTTTAGAAATATTTTAATAATTTTGTTTTGTTCGTTGAAAGAATAACCATGGAAAAAATTGAAAAGGGGAAGAGTATAATTTATATGTATGATGTAAAAAAAAATATTTTGGAGAAAAGAAAAAGAACCTACCTGGATTTGTGTTTTCCCCGCTCTGTTGGTGAATTTATTTAATTTATTTATTTGTGTCTTGCTTGATTGTTGATTGATTGTTGGTCTACTTAATATATAATTATCATTTTTAGATTTCCCCAGATTGGACAACTGTTTTGCACGAGTACACAAGCTCTGTGGTTTACAGTAAACGGATTGAGCTGTGCATACAATAAAAATAAGATGAAGCAGGAATGCTGTAGGGCATTAAAAAGCAGCAGAGAATAGACATCATTTTAGATACCTTAAGAAAACCAATCAAATACCGACGCTGTGAGTTTTACACAAGTCTCCTCCTGACAACTTGAGGCACAGGTAGCATGTGCTACATTTAAAAGAAAAGCTAATATGTTTACTATTTTCTTATTAGCTCAACATTAATAACAGGGTGAATGGTGCCTAACTTGTGGTGCCAACAAAAGATTAAGCATTCATTTGTGCTATGAATCTTAGAACCTTACCTTCATGAGCCTCTTTCCTCAGATGTGGTAGTATATTTTGGAGAACGTTGAGAGAGGCCAGCAAGAAGCTGCTAGAGGATAATGAATTAGACGGGGAAAGGCTTTCATACTTCTTTCATTCTGGCCAGACTCTCCACCAGGAAATTCCACAAGGACACAGGTTTCCCTCAGGACAGTCTGTGGTCATTTACTATTAGAATGTGACCCTAATGAATAGATTCTTCCATATTGCATCAGTTTGTTATGTGTCTGAACTCTCTGGAAAAATACCAGAAGGAATGCGTTCTTCAGATTAAGCAAAGAAGCTGGCAAGTCCAATCAAGATGCATTAAAATAAAAGGTGTGGGCTGTTCTAGTGCTTTGTATGGCGGCTCTGCATCTTCTGACTACTCTAAAAATTATTGTTTTCTTAAGATTGCAAAAGAAAAAGGAATCCTGGGAACAGACTGAAGGTTCACATTATCTCTCAGATTTCATGGAATACGGAGATTGGCTTCCATGACTTTCCCTATCTATCTGTCTTGTCTGTCTGTCTGTCTATTTTGCTGCCCTTTCAAGGTTAAGTAGAACACACTTTCCATTTCTTTTTAGTTTTTAGAGGTTCCAAATTAGACTATTGGGTTTGGATTTTTTTATTATTTTGTTCTGTTTTTTTGCTTCATATTTGGCAAAGCTCCACTTCCTAGTTAGCGCACATCCACGCGGATCTGCTTACAAATCAATGGCAGAGTCTGGCTTCTTGTTCAGCCGTGTCTAAATATTTTTGGAGAGCAATATTCAAGGTGGAACGCTTGTTACCCACAAGTGTCGGAAGCCAAGGCCACATTCCGCAGTCAAGGGGTGATGCCTCCCTAATTCTCAGTTGTGAACCGTCTTAACAAACCCACGAATCATTTTCGTCCAGTTGACTTCCTTAGAGTCAACGTGTGAACTGGAGTCATACCCTTGAATGTACACTTGCAGGGCAAATAATTGTATCGAAATATATGGGAAAACATCTTTTAAACACGTGCTTTCATGTCTCTCAACAAATGGTGCAACCCCAAATGATGTGTCAGACATTTTAATGAACCAGTAGAAAGTCCTTGAAGCATGGGGAAATTATTGCTCTGTGTAGACTCTTGGGAGTGCGACATTTTGGTTTTGGAGCAGCAGTTTTTCTTAATGTATCTGATTTTTCAACATTGTTTCTTCAACAGCATTTTCAAAGCCTGGCAAATTAATAGCTGAACAAAACTGAGTACCATTTCTTCATAAAAATTAACTCTGAAAGCTCTAAAGCTTTTTAAAAAAAAATTTTAATAAAAATAAAAATCATGTCTAGGTGGTTAATTTAATTTCTGTTTAATTTCTTTTTTTAAAAAAAGGGCAGTGATTATTTTTTAATACACTTCCTTATTTTGTTTTCTCTTTCTATGGTCACTGGGTATTCAGCTGTATAAGTATACTGTAAATATTAGACCGAATACTTTTATGAATATTCACAGTATTTAATTAAAAAATACATGCAAATTTGTTGTTAAGTATGTTATATTATTTCATGTAAATTGTTTTGTACAAATCTTTAAGGATTGGCAGTTTTTGCATTTGAAGATATGGTAAAAGGAAACAATTTATTTCTGTGTGTTTCTCTTGCATGTACATTTTCGCTGTACATAAAGTGTGGCTTTAGTTGGGTAACCTTCTGTTTCAATGAATAAGCTGTCCGACTTTAATAAGTATATATTTTCAAAAATATAAACTTTTATATTTCCGTGGTAGATTAGGGTAAGCGTTTTAGGCAATCTTTTTCCACAATGGTTAACCATTATTTTAATCTCAAGCATCCTGGGATTGGTGCCAATTGTTTTCCTCTTAGAATTCTAATACACACTTTTACTCTTATATATGCAGGCAGGGTGTTGTTTTATTATTTCTTTGGGGGTTTTGTCCCAACCTTGAAATAACAGAGTTTAAGGTACAATTTGTAAATTTAGTGCATTTGTGAATAAGCCTTACCACTGGGTTGAATCAAACGTTGTTAATTGCATAAGTAAGATGGAGGGTTCAATTAGATGTGATGGCAAAAGACCCATGTTGTAGAACATTTATTCTTGTTGTTATAGTTGCCATCATGCAGATATAAAAAAAGACGATGGGGGGAACTTCATGCCAGCGCCTTTCTTCACACATCTTTTTCCCCCACTGAAACTCCCCCCTTCGCTTAAGTTGCCTCCCCCTATCCAGACTCTAAAACCAGGTATAAGCTCTCTAGAGGGGCAAAATGCTAGGGAGAGGTGTTTCTCAGGATAGGAAACACACAGACAGAGAAAGTGTTCAGTACAACCTACATTCTAAGGAATGAGTTGTGTCATCATCATATCTAATTAGACCTGGAGAAATTTCCTCTCTTCCCCCCACCCACCCCCCAGTTGAAGCATTCAGACAGTTGGCAAATTTAGAATGCAAGGCCTTAAGGTTTTTTTCTTGTGATATGGATTAATACGGGTTGTTTCTTTCAAACAACATAGTTAGGCTTGTCAGTGTGGGTATTGTTTGATATAAACTCTGCATACTGTCCACCCGGCCACATTACTCAGTCTCAGGCTCTCTCTTTTTCAGTGGCTGGGTCTATAAAAGTCAAATCTGACTGAAGCCAACTCTCTTTAGGAGGCACTAAAGAAGTTTACATAAGGGACTTACAGACAATCTTATTCGTAGTGCATCTAAGTCCTCCGTTTCCTGGATGTGTTATCTGTCTACCCAATTAACTGTATGTTTCTAAGCCATACTTAAATCTCTTTGCCACTACTTTAAATGCCACACGGGAATTCAATTGCTAATTCACTGACATTGTCAACAGGATTTTTAACTTCTAGGGAATAATATATATAAATATATATGTATCTTCCATTTTTAAAAAAATAAGGACCAAAGAGTTATCAATTATCCTAATGAAGCATTGGTTTAAAAAAATGAAGCAGTTTATCTGTACAGCAAAGGGTCGTCTGTTGATTCCCTTTCAACATGCATTTTGTATCATTCATTTCAGGGATAGAGAAAAGGGCAGGATAGCCATTGTGGGTCTGTCTGCTTTTAACATGTTGGAACATGAAAGATAGCCAGTAAATGATGGAGTGCCTATTGGTAAGGCTTATTACCAAACTTTGGAGATAAAGCAAATAACCAAAAAAAAAAAAAATAGCAGAATTGCAAATTTAATCTGTGAAGATTGTTTGATTTCTAATGAGTGTCTTACACAAAGGAATTAAAACATTTTCTGATTAGGCCCATAAGTTATTTTGTTGTCCAAATAGCATAGAATAAGATGGGAACAGTTTTCAATATTTGTGATGAAGGAGAGTGCACAGTATATAACAAATATGAGGGTATAGGGCACCCCTTAACCACAGTGTTGTAAATAATATTTTGGAAGCTAGTTCAGTACTAGTTTCTTCTGATTTATCAAATATTGACTGTCTAGATCAAATTGTACACAATATATTTGTCAATGGTCCTGTAAACTAGTGTATGAACACATTTTTCTGGGTGCCTTAGAAGTTGTATTTTTCATGTGTGTTAATATGCAGTATTTATACATTGTGAGAAGCTGCTTTGAATAAAAACATTGAAACTTCCATTTTCTGACTTCGGGGTTATAAAAATGGTCATGGTGAGTTTTGCCAAGAAGTGTCAATGTGTATATCCATTACTGCCAACATCAAACTTAAGGGGAAGGTGCATGCCAGATTTCCCAAGCAGTCACAGGGGGTTCTTCACCCGTGATACGGGCCTGACATCATCACCTGGCAACCTAGGGCAATTGCTCCAGCAGAGCCTACCAGCACTAACATTTGCCCCTCCACGTTGGACAGTTGCCCCTCCACGTTGGACAGTTGGGTCTGTGAGCCTTCCTTTTCATATCCCCAATGTCCTGGCATGACACCAGGTAAGACACTTTGGGTCATTGTGATTAATCAAGATGCTGATCACTGCACTCGGCAGAAGAGGGCCTTCAGTGGAGATCTTATCAGGAGATCATTTCTGCCCAATATAGGAATCAGGCCTTTAGTGTTATGGGTCTGCCCTTTGGAAAGCCTCCCATTAGACCTACTGAGGGCCTTCCTCTTCCAGCAATCCTTTTCAATCCAGATCTTTCCCAGCCTGTCTCTCTGTTGGAATTGTTCTTAGCCATTTGATCGTTTAAGTGTTTGCTGCCATGTGCCCCTTTAGGAGGAGGGCGAGATATAAATTTACTGTAATTCATGTGTAAATGTTATATGGCGGCTCTCGCCCACCCTTGCAATAAGATGGACAGGTAAGCCCATCAACCTCAAGCTAAGAGGTGCCCGCCAAAGTAACTTTGTCCCTGCATATGTCCAAAGTGAGTCAAATGATGGATGAGTCCATATATCACGGTCAACCATCTTACAAAACATGCCTGTTACAGGCACACCACATTGTAATATTTGCTAAAAATAACACACTTCATCAGAGAATGTGCATGAGCCTTGAATGTGCCATCATTTCTCCTCCTTGCCTTGCTATTATTATTATCATTATCATTATTATTATTATTATTATTATTATATATTTTTATTGAGTTTTCAGTCTTACAATTGCAACATTTTCCATTCTTTTACAGCATTTAGTTTGGACTTCCCACCCAGAGTTCCATAACAGTTCTTTACAAATCTTACTTAGCTGCATATGCATTAATTCCTTCACCTTATTTTCCAAATTCTCATAACCTTTACATTGTATATCCCCCTAAATACTTGCACTCACTCCTCATCCATTTGTCATCTTGGTTTATTATATTAGATGTCATCCTTACAAACTTGACATATTCAATTAATTTATTTAACCATTGTTCTTTCCCTGGGGTCTCTTTGTTTCCAATATCTTGCGTATACCATACTCATAGCTGTTGTTGCGTATAAAAATAGTTTGTGGGCTTTTGGGGGTAACTCATTCCCAAGCATGCCTAGAAAGGAATGCTTCCAGTTTCTTGGGATTTGTGAATTTAAAGATTTTTTAAAAACCCGTCGGCTCTGTGGTTTAACCCACAGCGCCACCCACACTGTTTAACCAATTTAACCGGTGTCAAATACCATCTATATTGCATTTTTTGCATATTTTCTCTTATTTGATAGCATGCAGAAATGTTCAGTGTAAAATTCCATAATTTTTCCCATTCAACAATTTCAATATTATGCCCAATGTCAATGACCCTTTTTATCATTGCCTCCTTTATAAGTTCATCTTTAGTCTCCCATTCAAACAATAAATTATATAATTAGAAATTATTTTTTATTAGGTCCCAAAATCACCTTTTCAAATTCTGAAACTTCTTTCTTTATCTTTTTTTCCTTTATCTTCTTTTAAACACCTCCTTTGTTTGAAAATAGTGAAACCAATTAGGTATCCAGTTAGATATCTCCTGCCTATCTCTTAATTTTATGTTATCTTCTTTATATTCAAGCAGATTTTTATACTTTTGCCAAGTCCTATCCATATTTAACCGTACTGCAACTGCTTCAACCAGTAATATCCAACCAGAAGTATTTCTTTCTAAGATATCTCTGTGTCTCATCCAGATCTAATATAAACTTCTTCTAATCACAGGATTAAAAAATCCCTTGTGAACCTTGGTTTTTTCATACCATGGGTACGCATGCCACCCATAAATCAAATTGGCCCCTTCTAAATCCAATATGTTTACATCCTTCAGTTCTATCCATCCTTTCATCCAACTGCTTTATTGTAGAGCTTCAGATCCGGAAGAGCAAATCCCCCCTCTTTGCGTTTCATCTATTAATATTTTATATTTAATCATTTTTTTCTTTTGCCATAAAAAGTTCAGTATGTCTTTTTCCATTATGTAAAGCCTTGCTGCAATTAATTCCTGGAATAATTGATCAGTTTCTCATGTCATCCACGTTGTGAAACTATGACTATCAGGTATAGAACAAACCTGGCTCAGAAAATGCAGTTTGAAGTTAAATGGGTGTCAGCTATTGTATTTGAACTAAGTGGACCTCAAATCTGATCCAGCAAGACTCTTCCTATAATAGGGACAGTCAAAGCAAATGGGAAATTGACAACATCTGGAGGACCAAAGATTCCATCTTCTCTGGTGTATATTTGCTTGAGTTCCATTTTGATATTCTCATTTGAATACATTATGATACTTCATTTCCAAATCTGAAATTAAACAGTCAATATTTAGCAGTATTGAATAACTAAGACACAATCTTATTTAACATTTGATATGCAATGGCATTTTGTGTTTGATAGCCTTTTGCAGGTAGCGTGCAAACACACACCATTGTTTTTACTGGAGGGAAGTGGGGAAATGAGGAATTTCTTTTGTTTTGGCAGGTGTTCCATATTTCCTGCAGTTACAATGCATTTTACATCAATGTGCAGGTATGATAATGTTTTACCTGTATGCATTATTTACACGCCGACTGCAGTGTGTCTTTGTTCTAAAGAAAAGATTGCTGAAAGGTGCTGGAGCAGGATAAACATATTCGGTGTAATTTCCTTGCTCAGCTCCAAAGGTGTCAAAACAATATTTTACGTTGGTTGCTTCCTTTTGTTTCATTTGTCATTCTAAAGCAGACGCTAAATTTAAATGAAAGCATTGTAAAACATTTATGTGCTATCATAAGGAAATGCTTTGCTTTACAATCATGCAGGCCATTTTTTAAAAAAATGATTTCATAAGGTGATAACCATTTCATACAAGTGAAGGAGCCAGGGGAAGGATAATCAAAATGAGACAACCGGCTCCACCCAGTGCCCAACTAGGTGAAGAAAGAAGATTCCACCTAAACATTAGGAAGAACTTCCTGACAGTAAGAGCTGTTCGGCAGTGGAATTTGCTGCCAAGGAGTGTGGTGGAGTCTCCTTCTTTGGAGGTCTTTAAGCGGAGGCTTGACGGCCATATGTCAGGAATGCTTTGGTGGTGTTTCCTGCTTGGCAGGGGGTTGGACTGGATGGCCCTTATGGTCTCTTCCAACTCTATGATTCTATGGTGGGTCAGTCAGTGCAATGCTTCCTTGTAGCAGCTTCCCCCCCCCCAAGCCTCCCTGGGGCCTGTACCATGTGCAGGAGAGTATCCTTAGCTGTAACACGAAGTATCCCCCTCTGCTCAGTCCACTCTTCCGCTCTGAAAAAAACTGCTGTCATGAGATGGGTTAGTTATTTCCACAAGGTTGCCCCTTATCAATCAGCCTCCAAATTCCCCCCAAGGCCCTCCTGAAGCCTTTTAAAGTAGTGTGGTATTATAGCTCCTAAGTGTGAGAGTGTTAAAATAAGAAGACACCACACCTGGTTTATGAAACAAAGTCTAAAGTGTTTTGTTTTTAAGGCAGAAAAAGTAATGGAGTTTTAAGGAAAAGATATGCAATGTGTAATTGACAGAAATGAACCCAATTCAGTCAACTGATTGGTTAATCTAGTTTAGGATTGTGAACACTTGACTGACAGCAGCCCTCTGGGGTTTGGGACTGGGGGTTTTGCCATCCTCTTTAAACTGGAGATGCCAATCCTTTAACTACCCAGTCCTTTTAACTTGAAGTGCCAGGGATTCAAAGTATGTGTTCTACCACCGAGATACAGCCCATCATTTTCCTATCCCCTTGGCCTTGTTCCCTCCTTCCTCCTCATCCATTGCTGCCTCCTTTAACTCACTCTCTACATCCTCAAGTCTCCACCATCTCCTCTTCCACGTTCGACACTCCATCCTCTTGACAACCAGGATTTAGATACCTCCTCACCTTCCGATAGGTAAAGGTAAAGGTACCCCTGGCGGTTAGGTCCAGTTGTGGACTGGGATTGCAGTGCTCATCTCGCTCTATAGGCCGAGGGAGCCAGCGTTTGTCCACAGACAGCTTCCGGGTCATGTGGCCAGCATTACTAAGCCACTTCTGACAAAACCAGAGCAGCGCACGGAAACTCAGTTTACCTTCCCATCAGAGCAGTACCGATTTATCTACTTGTACTTTGACATACTTTCGAACTGCTAGGTTGGCAGGAGCTGGGACCGAGCAATGGGAGCTCACCCCATCGTGGGGATTCGAACCGCTGATCTTCCGATTGGCAAGCCCTAGGCTCTGTGGTTTAGACCACAGCGCCACTCGCGTCCCCACCTTCCAATAGTGCAAGCCAAATTTCCCTTTAGTTCAAGCTGGTGTCATAGAATCATAGAGTTGGAAGAGACCACAAGGGCCATCCAGTCCAACCCCCTGCCAAGCAAGAATCCCCTGCCAAAGGAGATTCAGTTACTAATGGTACCAAAGAGACAAAGATGAGGCAGGCAGACACACACACACACATCACACACAGACACCCTGTGTGAATAATTATTGAATAACTGAATGGTGGACAGGCACTGTCTTGTTAATCAAAAAGCTGTTGTATGCTAATAAGACCTCCTTATTCTTAGCCTACTAAACAACTTTACAGTCTCCTTATTCCATCTCCTCCTCAACTGCATGTATATATTAAGTTCATAATATGCTTAAAATCCATAGTGAGTAATTACGGTATGCATATTTTCAAAATGGTTCATTGAAACTTCTAAAATTTCAAAAGAAGATGTGTTCATTTAAGATTTCCTGGAAATGGTTTATTGGATTCCATTTGAATTCTGTGAACTTCTCTCTAACTCCTTGACATGTCAAGTAGTGAATGATATACTGTATCTGAGTCTTTACTTCCTATCAAGAGACTTTCCTGTCTGTTTCAATATAATTTCACCTACTTCAGTTATAGTAACTGGATGACAGGTAGGCAGATGGATAGATACATTAATATAAAGTTTTTAAAGCATCTTAGAAAAATTGAAAATCCTAACAGCCAGAATTCATGCTGTCCATGGGCTTTTTATCCTGCTGTTTGTGTCCAAAGCTTGTGTGGGTTTAGGAACACGGGGATTGTCTATCATATGAGAGAAAGCCAGTCTTTTTAAGGTTTTTGTGCTGGAGCACATGGCAGAACAAGATGCTTTGAACAAGATGCTCTATTTATTTGAACAAAGCTCTTTTAATGAAACTCATCCTCATTCTTGGTGCCTGTTATTAGACCCAGAAAAATAGCCCACAGCTATTTTTAAAAGAAAAACTTAAACAGATAGGAGATTTGTGTATGGATCTCTCATTGTCCCATCTTCTTTAGACCTGTTAGTCTAATTTGCATTGAAATTCAAACTGTGTGAGAACATAACAGTGTTTATAAGAACATTCAAATATTGACTTATATCATCCTATGAGCAAGTTGATCATAGGTGCTTAATTAGCCCCTCAGTAATAAATCCAAGAATGAAGGCATCATTATTTGCTTAACCTTAGCAAAGAGGAAGGAAAGACTGCAGGCAGAAAGACACTTTCACAGAGTTAAAACGATTTGGGGTGCAGGCTTTAATTGTACAACCTGAATTTGCTGGTATGTGGTTGAATCCAACCCACCAAATAGTTGAGAACATAAAAAGATCTTGCTGGATCAAGCCAATGGCCCATCTAGTCCAGCATCCTGTTCTCACAGTGGCCAACCAGAGGAAAGCAGCAAGCAGGATTCTCGCCTCCTCTGGTTACCAGCAACTGGTTTTTCAAAAGCTTACGGCCTCTGAATGTGGTGGCAGAAGACAGCTATCATGGCTAGTGGCCAACAGTAGCATGAATTGGTCTAATCCTCTTTTAAAGCCATCCAAATTGGTGGCCATCATTGCTTTCTGTGGGAGCGAGTTCTATAGTTTAACTCTGCACTGTGTTTACAGTCTGGAAGCACCTTCCGAGTGGCGGTCAGCAGTCACATGTCTTTGAAGCAATGGAAGAGCCTTGTGGTGGGGGATGTGGCGTGATCTTCTTGAGTTCTTGCCCATTATGAGTCTGGTGGGCAAACAATTATTGAGGAGGAGGTTACGCCTGACTTTCAGTCTCTGTCAAACAGCTCACTCCAGCTGCACAGGAGGTGAAGGCTTTGCATAATGCCGCTCTTGACTAATTAGGCATGGGGAGTGAGTTTTTCAGTGATGCCATTATCCATTTAATGACCTCTTATAGAAAACGGATACTCTGGAGCTTGTTTGGAAGGCTATGTAATCCGTAACCAGAAGGCTGGAAAGATAAGGCAGTGCCCCTCTTCTAATATCTTTGACTGATATAAGGCTGCAGTGTTTAGTCAATTAATTGGTACAATTCAGTTGATTAAAAACATTTTAATCAACTAAAAGGTACCCCCATGTTTTCTGAAATGTTTTTCTGAGACTGGCTGCGAATTAAATGTTTACATATTCTGTAATTTTAACAGCTGGTTGCCTGTGTTTCCTCCTCCCACCCCACTCCACACACAAAGGATCCCTTTTCCCCTTTGTATGTATGTGTGTCTTACAGTTTATAAGGCCAAGGGCAGGGACTGTCATTTTTATTTTTATTTTTATTGATCAGCAAGCCATTATGGGAGCATTTTTGGCTGAAGAATGAGGCAGAAATGCTTTAAAAAAATTTAAAGTAACTAATGTTTTAAAATAATAGTGCCCTAATTAAGAAGGCAGGAGATTGTTTTTTAAAAAATACATACATACATAGCGTGTCATCTAATGCTAGACATACACAGAGAAAACCCACTGAATTTAGTGAACATGGCTAATGTAGGTCTATTAATTTTAATGAGTCCATTCCAGGTAAAATGGGAAAAAAATATGAATATAACATTTTATCATTTTATTATTATTATTATTATTTTGTATTATTTTGTGGAAGCACCAGAGTTTTTACATTAAAAGAAGCATTCCTGCCCATGTTGTTTTACATTGCTGTTTCTGTACTGTACAACTGTAATTTTAAATGTTGTGGTGCTTTTGCAGCAGGAGAGCAGCATATAAATGTTCATACATAGGATTGCAGCTGTTATACATAGGATTGCTGATATGAATAAATAACCAAGAAGACAGCAGAACACAGAAGCATAACAGCTGCCTTATTGCACAGCCCTAGCTATGTCTGCAAACCCACTGATTTCCCCTGATGCAAACACGCACAGGATTGCAGTCTTAGGCTACTTGGGAAGCCACAGAAATCCCAGTCCCTACTCTAGATTCCTCTCTCCACATTGTATGCCTAGTGTACAGAATAGCAGAAGACGTAGTGATGCTGAGTTTGTTAGGGAAGCAGACAAGAGGGGTTTGTTGGGGGGGTGAATGTATTTTTCTTTTTTAAAAAAATGCTTGCATATGCCTATACAGACTATTTGGGCAGCTTTCGAGAAGGAAATTGTGTTTAGCCATAGGCGATGTACTGTAAAACAGGAAGCAGCAGAAACCACCTTCTGACAGGAAAATAAATAACAAAAAAGAGAAAATGTGTGGTAGAGAGGGTGATGCTTTGTCTCACTAGAGACAAACTGTACAGTCAAACCCCGGGTCCCAAACACCTCCATTTTGGAACATTTTGGCTCCCAAATGCTGAAAACCCAGAAGTAAATGCTCCGTTTTTCGGATGTTTTTCGGAAGCCAAACGTCTGACGCAGCTTCCGCTTGAGTACAGGAAGCTCCTGCAACCAATTGGAAGCCGCGCCTCGGTTGTCGCACATTCTGGAAGCTGAATGGGCTTCTGGAACAGATTATGTTCGACAACCGAGGTTTGACTGTACTTCTGGGACAAGGAATCTCAGGACCAGGGGCCAGGGCCAAATGTTGACCTTTCTGTCTCTTGGAACTGTCCCCAGACCACAGCTCCTCCCCAGCCCTTCACTGACTCTGCCTTGAAGCCTCCTTTACCTGGCTGCAATGTGTCCTGAACTCCAACAGTCCTTCTGCCTTACCTGGGTGGAAGACAGAAAATGGTGCATGAGTCAACTGATCTTTGTTACACCGGCCACTTTTGCTTCTGGCCCCACCCACCACTGGCACGTGGCCCCTGAGAGGTTGCCTAGAAGGGAATGTGGCCCTTAGGCTGAAAAAGCTTCCCCACCCCTTTAGCAGCCGGTGGCAGGACCAGAGTGAAAAGTGGGCAGGGCCAGCAGCAAAAATGGGTGGGGCCATAGCTAAAGGCAGGAGGGACCAGAAGGTTAGAAGGATCTGTCAGCTTCTGTCAGTTTTGTCTTCTCTCAGCTACTCATTTTTCCCAGTCTTAAATTCTCCACATTTCCTCATCAGTTTGCATTATTATTATTATTATTATTATTATTATTATTATTATTAAGTCTGCAATCATCGGCATTTTTGCGTGCATTTCTTGTAATAAGCACATTTTTACAAGTGAGTTTCCATAGTATAAGAAAGTTTAATGTTACTTTAACAGGTATATGCATTTTAATAGACACTTTCTCCCAGTATACAAATTGTAGTACATGTTATTTGGTTGGAGGCTTAAAATTCAGGGAAGTGCAGATTTTGAAGGACTGCTGCGAATCAGCTCACATGATTTTGGGGGAGTGTGAGTTAGATGCAAACCTAACCCATTTTCTCCTCCATCCCTATGGATGAAGCCTGGGAGAGACAGAAAGGCTTGGATGGCCACATTCCCCCCCCCCCCCAGGCCTGAGGTTCCCCACGCTTGGCCTAGCCTTTTGACAGTGCTCCATTCCTCAGTCAGCTCAGATAGTGCCTGGACCGACTCAAGTTCCACCTCTAATCTAGTTGCCTCCCAAACCAATTCAATTGTCTCCGTTCTTTCCCAAACCAGTGGGATCAGGATCTTATTCTGATATAAAAACATTTAGCAAATGTGCTTAATTCATTGAAGCTGGAAGAAAAGATAAGGAAAGGCTTCAGGTCAGATGGTGTCAGTGGATTACTGGTGAATTTCACTTTCTTTAATTCATCTCAAAAAAGAAGAAGATTGTTGTCTCTTGGCTTGTGGGTGAGCATTTGTTCTATTCCCAGCCCTGCTTCAGTTTAATATCAAAAACTGCATTCTCCATCTTGCAAGGTAGCATAATATCCTGTGGAAGAGATAAAAGGCAAACGCCAGGAAATTGAAGAGAGAGGGAGAGAAAGACGGCAACATCAGATTAGCAGGAGAAACATAGTAATGAAATGTTCATTGTGAATAGTATTAATTGAAGTTTTGCAACTCTCCGCACCCATCCCTCTTACAAATACGGGCAAAACGCAAATGTCTTATACCCAGATGTATGCTGAATTAAAAGTTTAACTTTGACCAAAAAAAAAATTGGCTCTTAACTAATCATGTGAGGTCCGTAGCTAGAAAAGGGATGGTTTAAAGCACACTTGGCTTTTAACCATCTTTCCAACTTTTGTAGTGCAGGTCTCATTGCAGGTATGATTACTGATAGGAACAGCGGTGGTTGGTGCCTATTGAAACTTTTAGGGCGGAAGGCCAACAGTAGATGGAGCCTTTGCTCAGGTGGAGGTGTCAACTGATTCTAGTTTTGTCCCCCTCCTCCTCCTCCCTGCTTAGTTCTACAAGGGCAACACTGAGACAAGGAGGAAGCTGGCAGGCAGTTCCACCCCCCTGGTCATAGCTGCCAAGTCTCCCACTGAAAAATGTGGGATCAGCAGTGGCACAGCACGGGAAGTCTGGACATGCGTAGAAGCGACTTACGGTGCCGGCGCCGCCCAATTTCCGGTGCCCAGACATGGGCAGAGCGGCACCTGAAATGGAGCCTCCCTGGCAGGTAGGAAATCCGGGGAATTTCCGGGATTTTTTTTCTATTCGGGATAACAGCGGGAAACGGATTAAAATCTGGGGGTTTCCCGTGAAAAACGGGAGACTTGGCAGCTATGCCCCTGGTAGGCGGGCAAGAAGGTGGAGGCATGCAAAGGAGGGCAGACTAATGTTGGTGGGGCAGTGGCCCATTCTGTCTAATGGATCAGATGCCACATCATACATCCAGTGTAAAACAGCAGTTGAAACTCTGTTACAAGGTGTAATATAATATAATGTAATGTAATATACAGTAATATAATTAATATAATATAATAATATACAATATAAAAATATTTTGAGTCAACACATATTTGCAATTGCAACTGAACACAGCAGGAAACTGATAACACCTCAGTGTTGCTTACTGGGGGTTTTTAGCTTTTTTTTAAAAAAAAAAAAGGTCACAAAATGCTCTTCCTTGGCTTTCCTAGTGACTGAGTCGCACGATGATCAGAACTAGGGCAATTACTGCTGTCATACGCTGCTTGAATTAAAACATTCTGTGTGACTAGCAAAACAAAAGAATTTTTTAGCTCATCCTGCTAGTGTTTCAGTTTGTCATGCCTAGCTGGTTTCAGTTTGTCATTATTCTCTGATTAAAAGAATCATCTGCAGGACTGTCCCGATTTAAATATGTGTGGCTGGTCCACATATGGAGGATCATCACACAATGCCTATAACATCGTGATAAGTTCCACACATGGACATTCTCACTTAGGCTCCATCTGCACTACACATTTAAAGCAGTATGGTGCCACTTTAAACAGCCATGGCTTCTCCCAAAGAATCCTGGGAACTGTAGTTTGTTAAGGGTGCTGAAATTTAGGAGACCAAATCACCATTCACAGAGCTAAAATTTTCAGAATGCCCAGCGATGAAGGATTGTTAAATTACTCTGGGAATTGTAGCTCTGTGAGGGGAAACAGGGGTATCCTATCAACTCATAGTTGGGCTTTTCTCTACCTGTTCTGCTTTGCAATCTGATTTCCCAAGCCTAACCATAATAATAAGGGACATTCTATCACCTCTGGACCCCTTTCCAGATTAGTTTACGCCTCTGCTGTTGGTATCACTATTTTTGGCCAAGGGCAGAAGGGTGGTCATTAAAGAGGGGTTTAAATCTCTCAAACGTTGCACTGCTCTTCTAAAGTCATTACCTAGGGAGACTATTAATTTGGCTTTGTTGTGGAGGGGGAAAATGCCATTCTCATTTCCTAACTCAAATGCTACTTTTTCTTTTCTCAAAAGTGGATTGGTGGTTTTATAAGAAGTATTGTATATGGGCACCTTCAGGGCCAGCCCTACCATTAGGGAGAGTGAGACACTGTCTCAGGCGGCAAATGCTGGAAGGCAGCAGCAATTGTCCTTGGATGCAGTATTGAAATAAGATGTAATGGCTAGACTAGTCACCCTCTGCATTGTAAAAACCAGAGAAGTGCAAGTTTTGAAGGATGGCTGTGTTTTACTTCACATATTATTTCAGAAAGGGCCAATCAGGTAAGTTCATGTTTAAATGCACATTGAACAGAATTTCTCCATCACCTTTAATGGAGAATTGCGTGAGCGAACTGGTACCGCACCCATAATACCCTGGGCTGATCCAGCAAACAAGAATGCACATGCATCGTCCTTTAAAGGAAGCTAGAATCCTGCTGGGATCAGGGAGCTCTTTGATTCTTTCTCTCCCTCAACTATGAATCTAGGAGCAGACATTCTATGAGGCTACTGTCAACGGAGAGAAGGGAATCGGAATTCTTTCTGTCAACACATTTGATTGCAAAGCTCCATTTAGCTGCTTCACATCCTGAACTGCTTTCATTCAAGTGGACAGTAAAAGAACTTAGTAACTTCAAAAGTGGATGCCTGGGTTTGCTCGTTTTCGTCTTAGGATTACATAGGGAACTAACTGCTTGATACGGAGTCAAACCCTTGGGTCCATCTAGTTCAGAATTGCCTACAATGACTGATGGTGGCTCTCTGGGTCAGGGGGCATTCCCATACCTACCTGGAGGTACCAGGGATTGAACCTGGAACACTTTGCATGCAAAGCAAATGCTCTACTACAGGAGTTATGGTCGTGGAACTGGAAGGAACCCCAACGGCCATCTAGTCCAACCCTTGCAATGCAGGAATCTCCTTGCAGTCTCTTCATCCCCTTTTTTTTATTTTTTGGCTGTAGCGTTTAGATTGCAAGTCTACAGGCAGGGACCATCTTGTTGGGAGGCTGCTTACATATGCACCTCTGGAAAAGAGGAAATGCTCCACCAAAAAAGAAGATCATAGAATCATAGAGTTGGAAGAGACCACAAGAGCCATCCAGTCCAACCCCCTGCCAAGCAGGAAACACCATCAAAGCATTCCTGACAGATGGCTGTCAGGCCTCTGCGTAAAGACCTCCAAAGAAGGAGACTCCACCACACTCCTTGGTAGCAAATTCCACTGTCGAACAGCTCTTACTATCAGGAAGTTCTTCCTAATGTTTAGGTGGAATCTTCTTTCTCGATGTTTGAATCCATTGCTCCGTGTCCGCTTCTCTGGAGCAGCAGAAAACAATCTTTCTCCCTCCTCCATATGACATCCTTTCATATATTTGAACATGGCTATCATATCACCCCTTAACCTTCTCTTCTCCAGGCTAAACATACTCAGCTCCCTAAGCCGTTCCTCATAAGGCATCGTTTCCAGGCCTTTGACCATTTTGGTTGCCGTCTTCTGGACACGTTCCAGCTTGTCAGTATCCTTCTTGAACTGTGGTGCCCAGAACTGGACACAGTACTCCAGGTGAGGTCTGACCAGAGCAGAATAGATAGCTATTTGCATATGCTGGTGTATATTTGTATAGATGCAAATGTGGGAATAGTTACTATAATTTAAAGAGAAATACGCCCCGCCCCACCAAAGGAGGAAGACTGTAACCTGGTGTGTCTGTTAGCTAGCTGTTGATGGGCAACTTCCTGATGTCCCTTCTTTTGGTTCTTTACCTTTAAGACAGATTTGGGGTAGACAGTCCTTCAACTGCAGGATGCAGGTCATGCTTGTGGGCATCCCACAGGCTTCTTGTTGGCCGCTCTGAGAACAGGATACTGGACTAGGCCTTTGGCCAGATCCAGCTGCAGGGCTCGTATTATGTTCCTTTGTAAAGTAGGGCGCCTATGCTGCCTGGTTTGTTCTTGATCTTATCTAAGCCACTCTGGGAGCCTTTTCAGCTGAAAAGAGGGATAAAAATACTTTATAAACAAACAAAAACTTCAGGAAGGCTTGCCTGGAACCTACGTCATCATCCTTTGGGCACCAATCTCCCCATGTCTGTTAAGGACTTTTAATCCTAAAAAGATTGGGTTTTAATGCCGCTTTTATCTGTCACTTTTTTTAAAAAAAATGCTATTGCTATATTGTTCTTCTGCACAGCACAGTGTGCAGAACTTTACAAGCCGCAAGGTTGAGCTGATTCTCAGGGGTTGCATAGGCTCACCTAGTGTCACGGCTATTCGGTAAGAGAAATATAAAGATGGCTCTTTTTAAACTCCCATTGACAATGAATGGTTCTTTGCAGTTAATTTAGCCTGAGTTGTGTCCATGGAAATGAATGCTTTGGGGGGGGGGGGGTGAGGAGCAGGCATGTACCCTCAGGAATGCAGTTTAAACAGCAGCATCACCAAGATGTCCATACAGGGTTAAAAGGGTTGGCAGTGTTGGCAGTGAATAAAGACAAGAACCACATCCATTGCTGTGCTTACTTCTGCCTTGGCTCCACCACCCACTGGCATGTGGCCTCTGAAAGGTTCATTAAACAGAAGCTTTGGAAATTCCTGTTAATGGGTAGAACAAAACTTAGGGATAGCTCTGTTGGTAGAACATGAGACTCAGGGTCGTGGGTTCGAGCCCCACATTGGGCAAAAGATTCCTGAAGTCCAGGGGGTTAGACTAGATGACCCTCATGGTCCCTTCCAGCTCCACAATTCTATTATTCTATTCAGTATTGTTTAATTTTACCCATTTTACATCATCAAGATGGGAAATGTTTCTGACACTTAACTAGGAACCATAGTTCTGAAGAGCCAATGTGGTGCCGTTGTGGGACTAGAACTGGTGAGACCCGGGTTCAAATCCCTACCCAGTCATGAAACTCACTTGGTGACCTTGCTCCAGTGGCTTTTTCTAGCCTAACCTACCTCACAGGGTTACTGTGAGAATAAAATGGGCCTGAAGAAGAACACATGTACACTACCTTGAGTTCCTTGGAAGAAAGATGTGGCATGAATGTAGTAAATAGATGGAACTTGCATTCGCATTTAAATTGTGACATGTGCTTTCTTCTTTCCCCACCCCTTTCTAATCAGGAGTCTTGAAGGGGAAGCCTTGTCATGTGGGGAATATGCTCAACGTCTTCTGGGCTCCCAAGCCTGGCAGAAATCAAACTGGGGAGGAGCGTAGTGTCTCTTTCTCTTTGACGGACTGTAGATAATCAGCAGGGTGCTCACAAGAGACCACACTCTGGAGAAAACCCAACCTGTCCCCAATTAGAGCATTTTGCCGAGACTATTATTTTCTGAAATTAGACACTGGGACTCAATCCTCCAAGGATCCAGAAAAAAATAGTAGCTCTGCAGCAACCACTGCTTCTCCAGACACCCAAACTATTACTGGTGGTTAGGGATGAGGGACAAATTCAATGGAGTTCACATATAAAAGCCAATCTACCTAATTCACACTTTCTGAAACAACACAGGAACTGAAACACAGCCATCCTTTAAATTCAGGTCTCTGAATTTTGCAATGCAGTTCTCTAGTCAAGGCATGTCGTTAGGGTAAAATGTACACAGAAGTGCAAATATTAGTGAAATGACAAACAAAATGCATATATTAGGGGTCATTGGTTGGGGGGGGAGTATATGAGGCAAAATTGCATGCAAATGTGTATATTAGGAGAAACTAACACCAGAATGCTGATAGATTTTCATGAGGACTTTAAAATAAAACTGATGAGGAAATGAGAAGAACTGAATTTAAGACTGGAAAAATGAGAAACCAAGAGAAACTTCAATTGATAGATTTTCCCATCCCTACCGATGGTGAGAGTGGATCTTACAGTCTAGAGCTGGTGAACACGAAGATAGACTAAGGCTCTATTATCTTGTTGGAAAGCCACAAGCATGACAGGGCATCAACAGCCCTCTGCCACGTCAATCACTATCAACCATCCCTGACTTGCCTGAATTTTGTCTATGTCACTTTAAAGGTCATATAAGCTTGTGGCCAACACATTTTATGGCTATGAATTAAATGGACATTGTGTGAAGAAGTGATTCCTTTGATATGTGCAGAAGATGCTGTTAATAATTTTCATTTCATTAATACACCTAGTAATATGGGAGAAAAGGAACAAATTATCTCTATCCACTCTCTCAACACCATGTATCTGGATGTTCCTCCTTTACGACAGCACACTAGTTTAGATGGCTCTACCAACCACATCAGTTTTCATGATTCTGTGCTTTTACGAGTTTTCCCCTTTTATAACTGAGCCCTCTGTCTTTTGTTGTCCGATTGTACAGAAATTGAGACATTTGTAGGTGCAGGTAGAATTTCAGTCATCCTCCTGAAGAGCACTTCCCACTTTGCATATACTAACCTACCAACAGCATCAGGGGAAGCGATCTTTTCAGGGGGGAAATTAACCCCAGTTACATGACAAAGCTAATTGGCAATAGAAACTCTACACTCCTGCCAACTTCATCTGTTGAAACCAGATAATTGGGTTCTCCACAACAATATAGGTTTTGGATTTTGAACAAGGAACAAACATAGAGTGCATACGTGTTTTTGAACCTTCTCCTAACGGGGCTCCTGTGCTTTTAACAGTTGCATGACAGATATACATTTTACTGGTGAAACTTTCTCTTATTTGAACTCCAACCACAACAATAACATTTTCAGAGCTCATTACACCATCTGTTTGACCCAGGAATAATGAGGTGATTTCTACACTGTTAACCCAGCAGCAGATGCAAGAGCAAATTTGGAAGGCTATGGATCAAGTCAGCTATTCTTATTGGTGATTTTCCAATTTCCATTCTAAAGTGTTTTTGGACCTGCACAGGGAATCCAGGATTTTGTTTTAAACCTTGGATTACAGCAAGACCAGAAACTGGAGACAGATAAATATATTTATGATAACTTCATCAATTGTTGTTAGCTGATGGAGAATCTTTGCTGGAAGATATGGACAACACCTTGTGTTACATTGTTAATAATGTGTTACAATGCATTGTCTCCCTGAGGATGCATTGTCATCGACTATATGCTGGTCCACTGCGACACTGTAAATCTGATAGTGGACTTTAGAATTGAGACACGCACCGAAAGTGATCACCAACCATTGGTGATGTCTGTAAATTTAAACTTTGATTTAGAAATAACTAATCGTAACAACACAAATTATTGTCAACATGAGCAAATGACCCAATTAAAAGGGTCCCAGGAAATGAATGTAGCAGTGGGGCGAAAACTTACAGCTGATTTTACAAACCAGGTAATCTTTAATCTGAAGAACGTCAATTCTTGTAATGACATTCTAGAAGTATATACTGTAGTGAAATCTTCAAAACGTTTGAAGAGGTTAACACTCCACCAACAGTCAGGTCACTTAAAAACAGAACTACTGTAGTCCCTGGTTTGATGATGAATGCCTTCAACTTAAAAGAAAATTGCGCCAAATTTTCAAAAATAACCGTACCAAACTAGAACCTTTCTACTGCAATGAAAAAAGAAAATATCGCCTTGTTCTGGCCGAAAAGAAATAAAAATATGCTACCCCAAAATGGTACCAATTACTTGACTCCATCCAAAACAAAAATAACAAATCATTTTGGTTGATAGTATATGGAGGTCTGGAAGCTGGCAACCAATCAGCTGTCCCATTGCGGATGTATTTTGAATGTGCCGGACACAGTAGAACATATAATTTTCTACTGTCCGTTGTATAACCAGCTACACAAACGTATGCTATTCCATTTTCTGGAAAGTCTAACATCACAGCACAATGAAAATATCAGATTCTATCTGTCTGACATTAACCCAGAAGTAACTTTTATCAATTGTATTTCTTAGAGTGGTGAATGGCAGTATTTAGCGAGAAAAAACTCCAATGAAAATCCTTGTTATTACATATTTTTACATGGCTGTTTATTTGTATATATTTTAAAATTTTATATATGGATGTTTTATGATGGCCTATATTTGTAATGCCTAATAAAGGTTTGGCAAAGTGTGTACAATGCATTGTAACAATTGTCACAAAGTTTTTCCTAAGGTTTAGTTGGAATCTCCTTTCTTGTAATTTGAATCCACTGGTTTAGGTTCTACCCCCTGAAGGAGAAAACAAGCTTGCTCCATCTTTCATGTGACAGCCCTTTAGATATTTGAAGATGGCTATCACATATCCTCTCAGCCTCCTCTTTTCCCAATTCCTTCAACTGTTCCACATAAAGTTTTGTTTCCAGGCCCTTTATCATCTTGTCAATATCCTTCTCAAAATGAGATGCCCCAAACCGTTCACAGTACTCCAGGAGTGGTCTGACCAAGGCAGAATAGAATCATATTATTACTATTGGGTTAATGTCAGACAGACCCTGATGTTGGGAAAGATTGAGGGCACTAGGAGAAGGGGACGACAGAGGACGAGATGGTTGGACAGTGTTCTCGAAGCTACGAACATGAGTTTGACCAAACTGCGGGAGGCAGTGGAAGACAGGAGTGCCTGGCGTGCTATGGTCCATGGAGTCACAAAGAGTCGGACACGACTGAACGACTAAACAACAACAACAACAACAACATTACTATTACTTTCTTTGATCCGAACTCTATACTTCCATTTAACAGAATGTCTCTGTTTTGTCTGCCTCCTAAGCAGGTGAATCTTAAATTCTGAAGGGGTCTATTTCACTCAGTATTTTCTACATACACTTACTGGCAACAAGTCTCCAGAGTTTCAGATGGGAATCTTCCACAGCTCTACTCAGAGATTGTACCTGGGACCTTTTGCAGGCAAAGTGTTTGCTTTACCACTGAGCCAATGATCCTGGGTCCAATATTTTACGTTTTTCTTCACGAGGAATGCAGTGAATCAAGGGAAGGCAACCAGCTGTTTATATTAATAGGTGCACTTCACCTCATTACTTTACTGGACTGGACAAGGCTACGCACAAGCTGAATCCTACATAAGTAGCTCACATAAAAGGAGTATTATGTAGCATATCTATAAATATCCGTTTTATTTTTAATTCATAACTCTGCCAGCTACTGGCTGCTGGCCCAGGAATGGCGAACTCAATACCAGGCTCCCTCGCAACAATGTGAAGTGTGCTAGCCTGGGCCCACTGCTTCTTGGTAAATAAATACAGTACAATATGCAAACCAGCCTTGCATGCATCTATGTATACACACACACACACATACATACACACAGGGGGGGGGGGGGCTTAGAATCATCTATATATATAAAAATGTAAAAACCTTGAAAGTGTCGGCCGAACTTTTCTCCTTACATTCATCTATTTATAAAAGTATTTATATACCACAATATCAAAAATTGTGGGCAGTTCACAACAACATTATATAAACAATAAAACACACTTAAGACAGTACAAAATATTCATTTAAAAAAAGGTTCCAAGATGTGTAAGGCTTCACTGACAGACAATTGATGGTGCCCTCCAGATGATGTTGGACTACAAATCCTAACATCCCTGCCCTTGGCCATGCTGACTGGAGATGATGGGAGTTGTAGTCCATCAACATCGGGAGGGCATCCCATTAGCTACCCAGATATATTCCAACAGAGTTGTCTATAAATCCGCATTACACATACGCACATACAGTTCTCACAGTGGCCTATTATGAGACATTTCATTTTATTGCTGTGGGTTCCCATTTCAGATTCAATCATGAGCTGCAGCATCTCCAAATTATAACCTCACATGATGGCAGTATAGCGAGCCATAAATGCCAATATCTTGATTTAATGTGGTGATGCGGGGAGCATGATATTGCAAGCACCATAACGTAGCACAGCTCATGTATAAAACACCTTTACGATGGGATTTTATTAGCGTTGACGTTAGAATTAGAAGCGTGGAACTGGAGACGGTAAAAGAGCCTGCGAAAACTTAAGATTGCAAATGGGTTGAGAAAAAGGCAGTGGCCCCAAACCATGAAGTTTAAGGAGAAGAGCTGCAGCTCAGTGGTACAGCATCTGCTTTTCTGGCAGAAGGACTCAGGTTGAATCCCCGGCACCTCCAGGTCAGGCTGAGAAAGCCTCCTGCCTAAAAACCCTGGAAAGTTGCTGAAAGCCAGTGTGGACAATACAGTGTGGACAATCCAATATAGTTAAGGTTTTCCATGTTGCAAAGTAAGTGTTCTAAGTGTGAAGAACTCGGAACTAGGTTATAAGAAATCAACAAAGCACAAGAGTTTTCTTTGCAAAAGATTATAGGCTTTTTCATATTATCCCGTTTATAAATATATAGACCAAGCAGGTAGCAACCAACCAACCAACCTAGGACAATAAGTAAGCAAGGTTAAGCTGCTATCAGTCTAGCACTCAAAGGCTGTTTATAAGTCAAAACTGTTTCTTGCAGGCAGATGAAATTACAGTGGTACCCTAACCACGGGTGGCATTCAACTAAGTTTTAGTCAGAGCAGCCCTTTTGAAATTAATTACAAAGTTAGGTCCATTAATTCCAGTGGGTTTACTCTGGGTGAAATGGGCCGCACTGTGTTAATATATGTCCATTCATCCTTTTCTTTTCTATTTAACTTTTTTATCTTGTGGATAAACTAAGCAGCATTATTAAAAAGTGTGTGACTTCAGAGCCCATCAAATACTTTTTTGCTGGTCATCCACCGCCCCCAACACTGTACCATCAGAGCTGAGTTCTTTCCCACCAAACACAGGAGCATTAATGCACTCAGCTGTTTGTTTGCACCTCGTGCTGGGGTTGCACACATGATGTTTCAGGGTCATGTTTTGACAGGTGTGCTGAGCAAATAGGATGGTTCTTCATGCCTCTGACCATCTGACTTGATATTTTTTGAAAGCGATTTGCAGATAATCAGGCATTTCTCTTAGAGCTTTTATTTCCAAAAGGAAATGATCTGAAGCTCCTAACATATCAGTTAAAACCAAGGCCATGTGTATACGCCAGCAAAGAAATGCACTATGTGGTACCGGCTGCAAGATTCAACTTCCCTAGTCTCTAGTTTTCTTGCTTTCTTTTTCAAAGCAGCCTCCAAAAGTCTCAGGGGAAAGCTCTTCCCAGCCTTGCTCCCAGAAGATCCCTTTAATATGAGATACCAGGGACTAAACTTTGGACCTTCCACATGCCAATCATGCACTCACCCACTGAGCTATCATTCTTCTCTGCAGAAAAACTCAAAAAGCAATTATACTCCACCAAGGCTATCAATGGCTTCTAGTCAGGATGGCCGTATGCTACCCTCAAGGTTCAAAGTAGCATGTCTCTAAATACCTACTGTTGGGGAGAATGAGTAGGACGGAGTTATTGTCTTGGCATCCTATTTGTGGGTTTCCTACAGACATCTGGTTGGCCACTGCAGGATAGAGGATGATGGAATAAATAGACCTCTAGCTTGATCTAGCAAGGCTCTTTTAAAAAAATGTTAAGTATCAACCAAATAATTAAAGTGCACCGAACAGTTGCCAACATCGCAGCCATTTTTATTGCAAATGTTTTGGATTTAAATAGTTTTCTTTATTAAGGTAACCAGAAGACATGATACAACACACTCCTTTGTCCATCCGTATGTTGCCCAGTCCTCAGCTCTATCTATGGTTCTGAAGTTCTCATTTTTTGTCTTCTCTCTTCTGCGTGTGCTTGGTTCCTGGCTCTGTTTTCTTGATACTGGCAGGAAAAACAAGGCGATAAATGAATAATAGATAAGTCATGTCACTACATTAAAAATGCAGCATGGGTTTATCACTCGAGAGGGAAATACATGTTTTTTTTGTAGAACACAAATTACATTTGCATTGGCTGGGGCGGGGACCACCGCCAAAGCAGCCCACTAAAGTTATTATTTAATTTGCATCTTTAGCTACTCCATTTCTTTTAGGTTGAACAGAGTTTTCAAAAGTGAACAGCAACAACACAGCTCTTTCCACAGCTCCATATGCTTTCTGAGACTTCAAGGGAACATTCCATGTACATTTTTAAACCATGAGGGCTAACAAACCTTGCCAAAGGATCTGAACAACTATTGCCCAGTATCCATTTTTGGAGCAATGTGTGTGAGCAGATTGTGGCAATGCAGGTTCTGTGGGATGGGTGTGGGTGGGTTAAACAGATTGTCTAAATCAGGGGTCAGCAAACTTTTTCAGCAGGGGGCCGGTCCACTGACCCTCAGACCTTGTGGGGGGCTGGACTATATTTTGGGAAGAAAAAAAATACGGTAAACAAATTCCTATGCCCCACAAATAACCCAGAGATGCATTTTAAATAAAAGGACACATTGTACTAGTGTAAAAAACACCAGGCAGGCCCCACAAATAACCCAGAGATGCATTTTAAATAAAAGGACACATTCTACTCATGTAAAAACACGCTGATTCCCGGACCATCCACAGGCTGGATTTAGAAGGCAAGTGGGCCGAATCCAGCCCCTGGGACTTAGTTTGCCTACCCATGGTCTAGATCCTCTCCAGCCTGGATTTTGGCACTGAGTCTGGTCCCCGAGGTGGATAAGTTGTGATGGGAAACAGCCTGGGGGGGGTATGGGTTCGAACGCTTTCGTAAAATTCCTTCAGGACCTCTAGACTCAAGAGCAGGGGTTCCCAAACTTTTTCAGGCCATGCTTGGTTTCATAAACTCATCCCCAGTGCTTACTACCCTACCCTATAAAAAGCATCGTTCAGAAGAGCTGTTTGCATGACCTAACAATATAAAATTCAAAACAGTAATAACTAATTGCACATTTATTCAAAACCAAGTTAAAACTATTTAGTTCCATTAAATCAACGAAATTGTGGAACTTGATCTAGTGATACCAACATTTCAAAGTCTGTTGGTCATTTACACCTCCAGCACCGCCTGCCATCCCCTTGCCTCTTAGTGCCCCCATAGATAATCCCACTGCCCTCCCTGGGATTGGTACAGCCCACCTTGGTACAGCCCACTTCTCAATAGGAAGAAACACAACTGAAAGGGGTGTTTGGGAATATTTCAGTGGTCTGGCCTCACTGTCTGTGGCTTACCTCTTTCTTTAAGCATCGCCTCATTTCTCTGTCAAAATCATTGCAACGACCAAAATATCTCATGATGGAGTGCTGAGAAACAGGACCATAGTAATAATAAATGATACAAATAAATACACCAAGTCTTCTTATTTCATTTGTATATCACAAAAATAGCATAATAGTTTTGAAGTAATATTTACAAGATAGGATTCATTATTAGCGGTCAATGTACAAGTTCTTGGTTCGTGAATTGGTTTAAACAAACGCAAAAGTGAAGAGGAAAGAGGATAGAACAGAGCTAACAGGTAACATTCAATATTGCACACCTAAGTACCTAATCAGGAGCCCTTGTGGTTGTGCTTAGATTACATACGAGTAAAACTCATTTCCCCCCCTTATGTTGCCAATGAAACAATATAAAGTGTTGACAGACGTGGGAAGGGGCTTCAAAGTGAAGATGATAATTTATGTTGAAATTTATGGTAATCCATAATCAAGACACATGGGATTTCCTTTCCAACTCCCCCCCCCCCCAAAAAAAAACCCTGTAAAGTGGAGGTTATGGCACTTCTGACAACATGGGTCAAACCAAAAGACATTTGTTTCATGACTGTATGTTAATGACCAAGGCTTATGATGTCAGTGTTTTATTTTTTATTCATTGCATACATACCTTTCTGCCAAGGTAGTTTACCATTTAAAATATGAAAACAAATCCACAGTACAAAATATTCTCCAGCCTACTTCAGGACCTTAACTCCCTAGCCCAGGCTTACTCCTTCCTTCCCTCAGAGCACCCAGGTCTTAATTAGCCAAAAGAAAGGTGGGGTGTAAGAGGGTGGGGCTGCCACCCCACACCTATCAGGTCATTGCTGGTTCCTTCAGGAGCTGGTGGTTAACCCTGGGCCTGGCTTCCTAACTTCCAGTTGTCATCCCTAACAGATGTATGGCACCATGCTTCTGTTTTTATACTTGTAAACCGCTTAGAAGCCTATTTTGGTACTATGTGGGATATAAAAGAATACTAACAGTAACAGCTACTTATTTTCCTTTCACCTTGTGAATGACACTCCCCCTGCCAACCATCAGAAAGGGAAAGGGCAGGAAGGGGGTGGGGTGGGGTGTAGGCATTGTTCCTGGATATGCATCCCTAAAGAGGCCTTGAGTAGCTGAGCAAGCAGTTGATAGATTTCCCCCAACCCAAATCTAAAGACTCTCATCCATAGTTGCTGCACCCATAGAGTACATAGGAAGCTGTCTGGTTCACATGTCAAACCAAAGTAGGGGTGCCAGACTCAATAAAGGACAGGACTTCTATGTCTTTAATTGCCCTGCTCTCTTTTGAGTCTGGAAACCTTAAAGAGAAACCAGCAGACTCTTTGTTCAATTTCCAAGCAAAGGATCTCCTGCTGGTTTCTCTTTAAGGTTTCCAGACTCAAAAGAGAGCAGGGCAATTAAAGGCACAGAAGTCCTGTCCTCTATTGAGTCTGGCAACCCTAAACCACAGTATAGTGTGGACACACAACATGCAGGCTCAAAGAGAGCATATTGCAGTCACTTTGCTCTTCCCTGGTCATTCGGCTGAAGCACTAAGCTTAATGGGCTCACGGTTTAGCTCTCTTAGACAAACCATGTATTGTAAACATAGGACAAACCTTGGTTATGCTGCATAAACTATTAAATTTAGTTACCTCATGTCACAGAGCCAGAGCAATGCTTCCTACCCCCCTCTAAACAGGCTAATGTCAATTTTATGCGCACACATACACGCATTCACTGGATTGTTTGTTTGTTTGCTTGCTTGCTTGCTTGCTTGAACCACTTCCCCCTCCAATTTGGCTCAATCCTAACCACAACCAGTTCAATGTTTACTACAGCAGCAAGTCACAAAAACCTTTAGGCGCCTAGGCACCAGTTCAGTACAGGACTGTATAACTGTTTCAAAATTATTAGCAGCTACATTGAATTTGTATGCTGGTTTCCACCCCACTTCCTATACTTGCCTTGTATTAATCTCAATAGAAGCATGTTTCCAAAGTTCTAACATGAAACAATCAATGGACTATATAAGTTAACTAAGGAACAGGGGGAAGTTCTTTTGTAAGTAGTGTTTAGAAAACAAAGGAATTTATTTTCGGGACCTGCACCACAAATGCTGATATTTTACTTCCTTCTGCAGGAAACTATTTTCAGCTAATTAACTCTTTATTGTTGCTTCTACATGCACAGCTAGTAAACAGTTAATAATTTTTAACATGTCAGATGCAGCATCTTTATACTTTATACTGAGCGTAAAAGATCCTTCCTTCCTTCCTTGGCTGTGCTTCCATTTCTCTTCTTCCAGCAATCAAATATAAGTTTCAAGTAGGTCTGATCATAAACCGCATCTTGTTAACCTATAATTATATGTAACATTTCACCTAGCCTTTCTAAAACATGAAAGGATTAAAGCTGTTCATGAATATTAATTCCGAAAAAAGGCTCCCTTGCAGCCATGGCCAGGCAGGAATGTTACCACAGATGAATTCTACTGAGCAACAAAAGGCAGCTCTTAATTACCCACCATGGTGTAATTAGGTGGTAGCAGCAGCAGCAAAGTTCTCATTGCTTGAAGAGAACAACTGCAGCCAAGGAGTCGGATGGGCGATACAAGGCCCATGGCTACAGGACACCCTTGCAATCTGACTTCTCCATCATATTTGAGAATCGTAAGCACCTAGCAACTCCCTCCCACCCAAAACCTAACCCAGCAACTGCCTTATAGGCAAAATCTCTCAGCATTAATTTTGAAAAGGATTGTGTGGCAAGCCCAGCACTGCACCCTCTGGATTGCTCTTGATGCGCCAGCTGATAAACCCGTCTGTACATACCTGCAGTAATATGGATGCTTCTGGGTGTACATTATATTGAGAAAGAAAAGGGTAAACAAAATTTTCTCCTGTGAAAATGGACAAACCTGCACAGCTGCTGAATCAGTTTAACTTGCTGAACTTTCTAAAAGCACCATCAGCAACACTGTGTGTGCCGCTGAGCCAAGGAGAGAGAGACAGAGAAAGAAAGAAGAGTGAGTGAGAGCTGCTCTTTAGGATGTATTTAGCTATTTCATGGTCATACTGCCCGAAGGCTGTCTCCTCTATCTGTAGAATTCTGGGATAAACGCTTTCTATCATGATACATTTCAGTGTACTTTGGGTTTTGGCAGAAGTCCTACCTCTTTGTGGCACTCCTTGAGCAGACGGATAATAAGGTTGCATTCTTCGCTGTGCAGATGAGGAGACAGATCTGGGTGCATCACAAATTAAGGAGAGCTCATGAGCAACATCTGAAGTCTTCCACCTGTCAATATTGTGATACATTTTTATATCCAAGACAATGCCAGATGGGGCATCTTGCCCTATGAATATTTCTTAGTGAAAAGATATAACGATCAGAACCAAAGCATGATTATAAAGTACTATTTGCATTTGGCTCTTAATCTTTTGCAAAATCAGTTAGAGAATTGTAGTGAGCGATTAATTAATCAGTTTAATAATGATAATACTTTTCCTTTATTAACTGCTTCCTGCAAGACAGTTAGGGATGCAGGTGGCGCTGTGGTCTAAACCACAGAGCCTAGGGCTTGCCGATCGGAAGGTCGGTGGTTCGAATCCCCGTGACGGGGTGAGCTCCTGTTGCTCAGTCCCAGCTCCTGCCTAGATAAATAGGTACCGCTCCGGCAGGAAGGTAAACGCCGTTTCTGTGTGCTGCTCTGGTTTCACCAGAAGCGGCTTAGTTATGCTGGCCACATGACCCATAAAAACTGTCTGCAGACAAACGTCGGCTCCCTCGGCCAGTAAAGCAAGATGAGAGCCGCAACCCCAGAGTTCGCAACTGGACTTATGGTAACTGTCAGGGGTCCTTTACCTTTACAAGACAGTTTCTTTAAGCAACTTACATTATATAAAATACACAACTGCCTATGCATAATTTAAACCCAAATACCTAGAATAAAACACAATAGAACAGAGATGTATTGAGGAGTTCATCCAACAACAAAAGTAAAGACCTGACCCTACTTGTAGATGTACAATACGGATAGGCCTTGAATCATACCACAGTACAATGACGATGACAACAACAACCACCAGAACAACATAATTTAGTTCATGTTCTACAATGGGTTGGTGATTTTAGTTCAGCTCATCAACTGAGAGCAATTCCTCTTTTTCCTTTTTGCCCAATTAAAGGTTCTATCATAGTGGAAAAACCTTACATACTCGCTTATCAACAGATAAAATGGGCCAGGAGCCAACAAATTAGGAAACTGGTTCTGTGAGCTCAAAGAGCAGCAAATTGGTTTTGAAACCATGGGGAGTTTCATATAGTTTATGATGCATCCCAGACACCTAGGAAGAGGGGAGAGCATCAGCTGCCCAGGTAAATCAGTCCCATTGGGCTAGTTTAAGCCCCTTGTATGAACCCACAGCTGCAATCCTAATAGGCACATTTGAGCTTAAGTCCCGCTGAAGTGAGGGTAACTCATTCCTGAATAGTTGTGCAAAAGTCTGCGCTGCAGGACTGGCTCTTTGGATTCTTGCCATAAATCACTGCAAATTTAGTCTTAACTATAACAGGATTCTCTGAGCCCCACATACATAATGGTGAAGAGAATCAGTAGACTTCTTTTGAAGAAAGACTTTTTAAAAAAATGGCAGAAAACACAGTTGCCTGATAAAGCACTATTTGTCCAAAATATGTTGAGATTCATACGCTGGGTATCAATACATTTATCCCTGTGTGTCCCTTGCCCACCCCCAATGCAGCTTCTTTGGCGTGACTTGTTGCTACTAGTTTCTGCTCTGCCACACCTCAGCTTCCATGAATTAATTTTTCAAAGCTGAAGCTCTATTTCCACCTTATCTCTGCTAACTATACAAGAATAGAGCAGCAGTAAATGTCTCAGCTTCTGGCTGCCTGGGTATGTGCACCACTAACAATGCTTTCAACACGTATCCCTAGGCATCAAGGTGCGCAACTGCTTCAAAAAGTAATCAAGAAGTAAATCTTCCTGCAAGGCTTTCAAAGTTGACCCCAAGGGTCTAGCCATAAGCCCACAGTATCAGAAATACCAAGCCTGAACAACCAACTTTAATAAACCTGATCTATCGGGTGTTTTTGTGATTGTATAGTATATAGAGACGGGAGCACGACCTCAGGATAATTTTCCTGTAGCCCATCTTGAAATCTATTCAGCTTTGGCAAGTTAGAGGCAACCTAAAAAATGAGATAAGGAAGGGTTGTCACACCCCTTTGAGCTTTTAGGGAGAGCGAGAAATCAGAAGCTAGCTGGCCAAGAAGACATATACCAAAGTGGTAAGAATGTAAAAACCTGAGAAGGTAAGAACAAAGCCCTGTTTAGGTTTAGCATCCTACTTCTCACCCATGCCAGCAAGATGCTGATGGGAAGGCCAAAAGAAAGACACAAGCACAATGATACATGCGTGCCTCCGTTTTGGACAAAGCCCCTTTTGGAGAGCTTTAGCGCAGGTGGCACTGTGGTCTAAACCACAGAGCCTAGGGCTTGCCGATCGGAAAGTCGGTGGTTCGAATCCCCGAGAAGGGGTGAGCTCCCGTTGCTCGGTCCCAACTCCTGCCCACCTAGCAGTTCGAAAGCACATCAACGTGCAAGTAGATAAATAGGTACCGCTCCGGCGGGAAGGTAAACGGCGTTTCCGTGCGCTGCTCTGGTTTCTCCAGAAGCGGCTCAGTCATGCTGGCCACATGACCCAGAGAAACTGTCTGCGTCACAACCTCAGAGTCATTCGCGACTGGACTTAACTGTCAGGGGTCCTTTACCTTTTTAGGCTTTGACAGAAGTGAAGAAGGGCTTCTATAAAGTGGCCCAAAGATAATTCGGTAGCTCCCGAAACTTCAGACCAAATTCAGAAGATACAAGAACAGAAGAAACCTGCGGGATCAGGCCAGTGGCCCATCTAGTCCAGCATCTTCTTCTAACAGTGGCTAACCAGAGGCCTATGGGAAGCCTACAAGCAGGACGTGAGCACAAGAGTCCTCTCCCCACCTGCAGTTTCCAGCACCTGGTCTTCAGAAGCATGCTATTTCTGAGCAGGGGCAGAGCACAGCCATCAGGGTTAGTAGCCTTTGGAGCGGTTAATAGCCAAAGAGTGTCTTATGTTTGAGGATGGGAAAGGAAAAAATATAGATAAACTGGAAATGCACTCAGAGTATCTATCACAAAGCACTGCTTTGTACTCATTTCTCTCCAGGGAGGGAGGGAGAACCACCTAAAAGAACAAGTAAGAAAATAAGAGCCTGGCTAGGTCAGAACGTAAAAAGAAACCTCCTGGGTCAGACTCAAAGGCCTGATTTTAGCCCAGTTTTCTGTGTCCCACGGTGACCAATCAGAAGCAATAGCACTCTTCTCTTGTGAACCCTAAGAACTGCTATTCAGACAAATGCTTCCTCCTGATACTGGAAGTGCATAAAACCAGTGTGACTATGACTATAGCCATTTTTATATATATTATTATTTAAAGGGAGATTTAAAACAACACCTTCAAGCTGAATACATTTTAAGAACTGGTATTCGTAACGTAGTTCCAATGCCTGCAATTTATCAAATACAACCATCAAAATGGTAAAATTTACACGCAGAAAATAAAATGCACTGGGTTTGGATGCATGGAATAAAGAAGATAAACATTTGTAGTGGACAGTGCAACATAACATAAAGGACTTCCAGGTCAAAACATATAAAGCTACAACAACTGGATTTTGGCTCTGTTCAAATAGCTAGCAAACTTTTTTTAAAAAAAAGTAGTTTGTTTAAGAAAGATAAACTTCAATTCATTTTCTTCTTTGGCAGGGTAGAATGGCTCAAGCACTTTCTACGTTGAGAAAACAAAATATAAGGTTTGCACATGATACATAAATACAAATCCCTGCTCACCTGTGAAGCTTTTAGCATAACCTTGGGCAAATCACTGTCTCCCAGGACAACCTACCTCATAGCATTGTTGTGAGGATATGTAAGTAATTTAAACGTTGGAGAGCTGCTGCCAGTCAGCGTAGGGTAGAGCTTTCCAAACTGTGTGTCGCGACACGCTAGTGTGTTGGCTGCAGTGTGTAGGTGTGTTGCGCGAACGCTCCCCATGCTTCTCTCAGGGCTAGAAAGGGGTTGGTTTAGCCTCCAGTTTGCTAGTAAAATTGAATTACTGTGTTGCAAAATGATGCATGTCTAAAAAGTATGTCACCAACACGAAAAGTTCATAAAGGTCTGGTGTAAGGGAATACTGAACTAAATGGATCAACTGTCTGCCTCAGTATAAGGCAGCTATTTCTAACCTTTGAAAGCCTGGAACAATATAAAAATTAGTACTTACCTGGGAAATCTGACTTGTGCGCCTGCTTTTATCCGTCAATTCACAACTGTGGGGGGGAAACATGAATGGCATTTTTAAAAAAATCAAAATTCTGTCTGCTGAACTTTGTTTTTAAAAGTTACTGCAGTTTGTGTTCACAATGTGATGGTGTATATATGCTTACTATTGCAAGGACAGGAAGTCAGAATTCAATTAAAAACCTACAAAATCAGAGCGTTTAAAGAAAACTTGGACCTTGATAAAAACAGGTCCCACTTTATAGAACTTTGACTTTGGTAAAACTATGTGAGTTTCAAATCAGATGGATATTTTCAAGAAACACACAAGGCTTGAAGCCTGTAAAGGAAGGAAGGAAGATTTGTTTGTTTGTGTGTATGCATGCATGGGTGTATGTATGCGTGAGAAAACTATTTGGTACTCCAACAACTGAATAATTTTTTTATATATAATAGTTTTTGCAACACAATATTGGATACATAGAACATCAAGTTAACATTCCAGCATAGGTTTCTACATTCCCTTGGTGTCATCTTTCTGAAACTATTATTTCTTGGACAGATGCAATGGCGATTGGTGGTTTTTTTTATTGCTATTATTTATTAAATTTGTATATTGCCCTTCAACTGAAGATCACAAGGCAGTGAAAAGCAAGAAATGTTTACTGTACTGTGTTATACTGCACTCACTGACAGGATAAAGGTGCAAAAGGCACACAGAGATGCGATTATTGACCATACCATTGTTAATTTGTTATAATATAAAGACGGGCCATAGCTCACTGGTAGAGCACATGCATTGCATGCAAAAGATCCCACACAACTTCGATAGCTGTCCCTGGCCAAGGTCCTAGTAGACAGTGTCAGGTGGCGCTGTGGTCTAAACCACTGAGCCTAGGGCTTGCTGATCGGAAGGTCAGTGGTTCGAATCCCCATTACAGGGTGAGCTCCCATTGCTTGGTCCTTGCTCCTGCCAACCTAGCAGTTCGAAAGGGCGTCAAAGTGCAAGTAGATAAATAGGTACCACTCTGGCGGGAAGGTAAACGGCGTTTCCGTGCACTGCTCTGGTTTCACCAGAAGCGGCTCAGTCATGCTGGCCACATGACCCAGAAAAACTGTCTGCGGACAAACGTCGGCTCCCTCAGCCAGTAAAGCGAGATGAGCGCCGCAACCCCAGAGTCGTCCGCGACTGGACTTAACTGTCAGGGGTCCTTTACCTTTACCTTTTAAAAACTAGGGAGACACAGTTTCAAATCCTCTCTTGGCCATAGAACTAATTGGGTGACCCTGAGCCAGTCACTCTCTCTCCCAGCCAAACATACTTCTCAGGATTGTTGTGAGGATAAAATTAAGCTGGAGGCTTTGCGTATTGTCCTGAGCTGCTCGAAAGGCAAAATAAAGCAGTAATGAAATAAATTCAGGAAAGGGCCATGGCTCAGTGGTAGCATGCCTGCTTTGAATGAAAAAGGTCTCAGGTTCAACTCCATGTAAAACTGGGAATGTGTCGTGTCTGAAACCCTGGAGAGCCTCTGCCCAGTCCTCTGAGCCACATGGACCATTGGGCCTGACTCAGTATAAGGCAGCTTCCTATATTCGGATAATTAGTGGTGTATCAGAGCAAATATTATTTGCATTGCATCTACACATGTACAAAGGCTGCATCGCCCTCCCTTGATCATACAAAGCAAAAGGGGGGAGGCAACAACTGCATATACACATACTGTATACACACGCACACAGCTTCATCCCCAGATGTCTGTTTGCAGTCTGCTACAGAGCTATTATGCCAGTGCCTTGCTCTAACCATTCTCTCTTGCCACAGTCAAATCGTTTTGCACCACTGAGTTCGCAAAAGAAGAAAAATGAGCAAGACTGTTCTGTCAAACTTCAAGAGATGATTTATTTATATTGATCACAAAGCAGCATTATCTCGGCTCAATACATTTAACCTCAGGATATTAAGGAGCCCCCACAGAAATGGCATTTCTCTTCTTCCTCAGGAGTAGTAGACTGCCAGGGTTGTTGTTTTTTACTCTCTTACAGAATGAATGGAACAGCTTTATGTCCCCTAAGGAGACCTAACCGTCTACTCTCAGTATATAGGTTTGACAAAATGGACCAATAGTGAACTCCTTCTCCAAGGCAGGTTCTTTAAGTGGCAAAAGTGACACCACAAACACATACATACATACATACATACATACATACATACATACAAGGCATCAGGCACCTTGGAGAAACCTCAAGGTTTGCAGAAGTACAGAAACTCCTCAGACTTACACAACTCAAAATTTATTTTAAAAAACTGCATGCCTCAGACGGTGACATGGGTATTACAGAAAATTTTGTACTGATAATTTTTCAGTCTGCATCAGAACATTTTCTGTTGTCCTACAGGGTGATCTACTTTAGCATGCTTCTTTTATTTGTATTTAGTAAACGAAGCTAAACACTTGGAAACTGCCAAGATTGCCTTGTATATATTCACAATTGCCATGCATTAACCATTACTAACGAAATTATGAAATGGAAAATCTTCCACAGGAAAAGGAAGCACTGGAAGAATTTGCACCATGTCACTGGTGTCAGACTTACATAGTATTGTGATATTTCACTGTGCAGCACAATTGTTACTTAGCCAGCAGTGTTACAGCTGCAGCCAGGCTTTGCTCCGTTCACCACAGAAACAAGAAAGGCAGATTAAAAATGGATAGTTAGATGTGAAAAATCTACACTTTAAAGATGGGAAGTGTGAAAAAAAACCTCTGAGGGATTACAGAAAGCCTGACATGGCTGTGGGTAAACAGGTTTACATGGCAACTGTTTGCTAGCAAGAGTTTGCATCATCTTTTTAAAGAAAGATGGGATCATTTCTCACTGAAAATGGCATAAATGTAGGAAAGCTTCTGCCAAACCTGGTTTAACTTCCAGTCCTGGTGTGATTAATAAGCACCATTATATTTCGCCCTCTAAAAGCAGGCTGTGAGTTGGTTTCTATTTAAATGCACATACCGGTAGAAGTTATTTACAACCCACATGACAACAACAAAGTCTATATAAGAATGACCACAAGGTGGTGCCGTGGCCAAGAAAAGCAAGCATAACTATTAAGATGCTTTTCTAGTAACCACCACTATAAAATTCATTCATTCAAACAGTGTTTCTATTCCATTTGTAAAATTCTGCTGCTGGAAAGTTCAGAGTGACCCGAATTTATACATAGGCTAGTTTTTGTTCAATATACAAGGTTTAGCCAAACCATAAGCCACTTTAAGATCTCAACATTTTCCACAAAAATTACAGTTTCAGAAGCCAGTCATACTGTAGAATGTGGTGCACAAAGTATTGTTGTTGTTGATTTGATTTCTTAGCCGTCCTTCACAATAAGGTCCCAGGGTGGATTATAGCAATATTACAAACAAATTACAGTCAAGAGAACTGGGTGGGTCCTAAAAATACATAGCTCAGGTGCTAAAGGCGAAGGTAAAGATAGTATCTTCAACATACTATCAAAACTATATATTATAAGTGCCATACACACTTCTGTGGTGAGCTAATTCCACAATTTAGGGGCTGGCACAGAGAATGCCCTCTCCCACCAAAGCCTGCGTATAGAATATAAAATCATAAAATAGTTAATAAAAGAACAATAGACTGTAGAAGTAGAAATCCGGCATAGCTACCCATTTACCAATGCAATATGACAAGGGAGGGGAGAGCTTTATTAGGACACTACTACAATGCAGTGAGCAAGCTTAGTTTGTGATTTTTTGCTGTTCCTAATATTGTTTTTAATATTGTTTTTGTGAGAACATACTAGCATACGGACACATCATAAATCTAATCCATTTTCAAAGTATACAGAAAAAAAACATAAATGTAAGAACTAAAGGACTGAAAGTACATCTTCGCACAACATACGGTATTGTTTTTTAAGACTGGGTTTTATAAAAGCACAGCACACAGTTAAAACTATGGAATTCACTCCCACAAGTAGTGACGACCATCAACATGGGTAGTACAACTAAAGTACTGAAATTCCAGAAATATTACTACCTTACAGGCAGTGCAATCCAAACTCCCCATTCCGCTGTGCTGGAGGAGATATAAATGGCATAAATGTGTCCATCCACTCCATTAATTTCAATGGATCTACGCTGAATATGATTTGGTCAGATATAACTCAACATATATTGCATATATACATTACATAATTCATCCCCCTCCCATGATATAATACAATATAAACGGACAGTCAACAGAATTCAACACCCTTGCCATTCTTATTCTTCCTCCTCTCTCACATTTTCCCTCCAAGTCACACAAACACCCTCTTACTTAAGACCCCGCTTCACACCTACCTAGGTTCTGCAAAACTACCAGCACGCCTGGAACAGACGGAAATTCAAAGAAAGGGCAAATCCCGGATGTAAGCTTCGTTCAGACCCGGAAGTTGTTATTTCTTGACCGCTCTCGTCACACGGAAACCCCGCCTCTTCTCCTACTGCAGCTGATAGCGCACGAGAATGTGGCAGCTGGTTGGCTGGTTCAAAGCTGAGGGGACGGTTTGGAGGCCGCGGCGGTAGTCGTGAGGTGCTCGTAAGCCGAAAAAGAAGATGTCAAAGAGGCGGCGGCTGAACGCCGAGTAAGTTCGACTTGAGGGTGGGGGGGGGAGTGCCGCTGAGGTAACAGGGGCTGCCCTTTTCCCTCAGAAGAAAGCGAGCCGGGGAAACGGTACGTTGTAAATAAGTCCGTCTATTTTTATCCGGCTCTTCCTCCGAGGAGCTCAGAACGGCCGTTAATATAGTTGGATCCCCATTTCGTACTGGCGACAACCCTGTGAGGTAGGTTAGGGCCGTGAGAGGAAGTCGCAGCCAGTGAGAGCTTCGTGGCCGAGAGGGTTTGAACCCGAGTTTGCGCCTGGAGTGCCGGATGTCGTGCCCTCCTGGTGTTTCAGACTACAACTCCCATCGGCCCTAGCCAGCAGGGATAAAGGGCATAGGAATCCCGCCCCGTAGTCCACAAAGTAATGTCAGTGAGTGGGTTGGAGTGTGGGAAAATGCTGCTGCTCATTGATGAGGATATTTTCCATATTGTTATAGATCTGGGGGTGGGGGTCCCCCTAAACTCTATTAGGATTTTGATTAAATGGGATGTGGATTAAGACACCAAGTGCACAGCTGTGCCAGACAGGGAATTCCTGGGCTGGCCTGTGCAAAGCAACCTGGTGGAGCTACGGCTGTCAAGGGTACAATAGAGGCTGTTAACAAGACAACGGAACTTCTCTCTTGCCCCCCCCCCCCTGTGAACAGAGACTGGGGATTTGGGAGGTTGCCAGGGTAACAGCTCTGGGGGAGGGCTAGGTGAAGAAGAAATATAAAAGAGCTGAGGTCCATCATTTGGAGGGTGCTGACTGCAGGCTACTTATGTTGCTGCCTTTTGGAATGACTATGCTGTAAAATCTGGACTTCCTTCGTGCAGACTGAAGATGTAAATACTGTAGGTAAATAAACCATCTTTCTTAAAGCATGACATTCTCCGCCATGTCTTCTATTCTCCAAAGGGACCCGATGGGCTCTTGCCACCAAGATGCTCGGAGACGCTCTGTTATTTTGCATACTTCAAGCATTTTTATATTCACTAACATTTATAGACCACTTGATTGTAAAAACAAAATACCCTCTTAAGTGGCTTACAAAAATATATCTTCCAACAACTCTCAGAAGAAAGTAGGGTCCGGTGTACACTTATGTTGCACTGCTCTTACAGTATAAAGCCAGTATAAAGTGGCACTTAATAGTGCCAGACTAAAAGTAGGTATCTTGATAGTCCCAGATTCACATCCTCACTCATCTACAGAGCTCACGGAGAGTAACCATGCACCAGTCACTTCCTTTCTCAGCCTGGCCTACTTCACAGAGGTTCTGTGAGGATAAAATTGGGGGGGGGGAGAGACATGTGTTTGGAGGAATGGCAAGATAAAAATACAGTCATATCTCTGGTTAAGTACGCTTCAGGTTGATTACTTTCAAGTTAAGTACTCTGCGGACCCTTCTGGAATGGATTAATCCACTTTCCATTACTTTCAATGGGAAAGTTCACTTCGGGTTAAGTACGCATCAGGTTAAGTACGGACTTCCAGAACCAATTAAGTACTTAACCTGAGGTACCACTGTAGAATGTAGATGTAATTGAACTACAGCTTGCATCATCCCTGACTATTGGCGGTGCTGACGGGTTGATGGGAGATGGAGTCCAAAAGGATCTGGAAGGTACCACACTGATTACTCCTGTTGTAATAGTGTGGCCTGTACAGTACTGGCTTCTGAAGCAGGCTGATGCAGCCAAAACACAGGAGAAAATAAGTACATTTAATATCTACCTGTTGTGGATAGGATGATTGATTCACAAGTAGGATCTACTGTATAGTATGACTAGACCTTAAAATCTCAAGTGATGAAGATCTAAATTTGTTGTGATTATCCTGAATTTTGGGGATATGTAGCTATACCACTGAGAGGTTTTTCAACCTATACTTTTTCCAACATAATTTTGTAAATATTACTATCCTACCCTCTTAATTATATTTTCAAAACTCCTAAGCCTCTAAAACTTTAGCTCATCTCGTTTGGAAGGTGTTTCAACCCTGTAATTATTTTTGGGTTGTGGCTGGGGTTTTTGAAGTTTTGTGATGCCATTTTAAGATGAAGCCAGACTTGTAACAGGATTCCAAATGTGGCTGCAACAAATACTTATAGTAGCATTTCAATTCTTGCCATTTATTTTCAATCCCTTTCCTACTAATTCTTAATATTGAATTTAGCTTTTTCACAGCTGCTGTATGCTGTCTATCTTAAGTGTGTAATGCAGGCACCCCCAACATGCAGCCCTCCAGATGTTTTGGCCTACAACTCCCATGACCCCTGGCTAATGGACCAGTGGTCAAGGATGATGGGAATTGTAGTCCAAAACATCTAGAGGGCCGAAGGTTGGGGATGCCTGGTGTAATGTATCTGAATATTTAATCCCTATTTTATTTTGAAGGGGCTTCATTATGGATGAGATAGTAGCTGAATACATTAGAAGAACTGTGCTGCGAATCCCACGTTCTGAAATGGGGAAAATGCTGACCACCTGGGGGTTTCTGTCTGAAACTCAGCTGCAGTCTTTAAACATCCATCAGCTAAAGGAAAACGTATCCCAAGAAGTAGTTAAACTATGTGAGGTGAGAACAGTATTGGAAGGATCATTGTGAAATTCGTACAAATGTCAGTGTTTTTTCTGCATAAAATATATGATGTTACAAAAGTCTCTCCTGGTGTTTAAAGGGAAACATAGTACTGTACTATTTAAGTACTATGACTGTACTATTGGTGGTCTGTGTTTTACAATTACTTTTAATAGGAGTTGGTTTCTTAATACTGAAATCTTTCTCAAGTGCCTTTAATAGAGGACCCACCAGAGCTTTGGGATGATGTCTTCACCCAAATAAGAGGATGAGGCAGTGATGTGAGCACATGGGAGTGTGCGTGATGGAAAAGTAGTGGTCTTTGCAGTGAGAGAATTTTGAATGCACATTTTGTGGGGCACTTTTTTCTTTCATTTATGCCCCATCCTTTTCTGTCACTATAATTCCTTGCATGGGCAATGATGTAGAACAGGCTTCCTAAAACTTGTCCCTCCAGTTGCTTATGGCTTACAACTCCCATGATCCCTAGCTAGCAGGACCAGTGGTCAGGGATGGTGGGAATTGTAGTCTCAAAACATCTGAAGTACCGAGTTTGAGGAAGCCTGATGTAGAAAATAGCACTGGCTTTGGCCTTTGGGGTGCATATCTTCTTGTTCCAGTTCTGAGAACTGGAGCATATCTTCTTGCTCCAGTGCTGGAGTATAGCAGGGCAATGTGATGGAGCTCCTTTTAGCACCTAATCCAGAAATCTGAGCGCTGTGTAACTGGAACACTGGGGACAGGGCCACAAACCCCTCCCACTGACAGTCTTGTTACAAATTGTACATGTTGTATGGGAGATGTGACCTTGGAGCAATTGTGATGTGGTTCACGGATACTTTGGCTGTAGATACATTTTGATTTGTATAATGATTCTGCAGAATGTCAACAAAATCCATGACTGTTGTATCCATTGTTGATCTGTGATGGAGTGCCCCCAGTTTTTTGTCAATGAAGCAACTAATTAACTAATTAATAACTAATACATTTTACAGGTTCATATCTTAATAATAAAACAATATTGTTTTAATACAAATGCAATTTTTAACCAGATTTGGACATAAGAGTAAGCAATGAACCATGGTTTACTGTGAATGAGTAGCATGCTGGTGCACACAGCTCTTTCACACCCACCCCCTCCTCCATGCTTGGAGAAAACAAATCAGGGCATAGACTTGGTCTTATGTGGGAACGAATGCTCACACATTTACTTACCTGTTTAGCGAAAACAAAGCACTAATGCTGGTTCGCAAGTAATACAAGGTCACTCTTCTACTTTATTTTCTCCTAACATGACATGGAGGGGAGGGGGCTGGTGTGAAGGAGCAGCATGCACCAGTACATTTGGAAAAAGCTATGGCTTACCATTGTATGCAATTTGGGCCTATATAATATCGTCTAACTTTTTTGATTAGTTGTTCTTATTGTCTTGAAGGAAAACCATGCAACTATTCAGCATGCAGCAGATCTAGACATAATTTGTAAGTGAAGTGTTTTATATTTTGTTGTTGTTGTTGTGATTAGTTTCTGTATTAGTATAAACCAGTTAGATTTTGGATAAACACTCAGCACTTCCTTTTGATTAGATTAATATTTGTCTTGTCGGGGAAAAATAAATCATTTAACTTTTAGATAATACAAGGTAGTGATCACTCCCCTTTCCTCTTAATTTGATGGTATTATTTTCATTACACAGTGATACTAGGCCCAGCTATCCATGTACCATCTTCAGAAGGCAAGAGTCCTCACCAACCCAGTAATTGTGTTTAGCCATTAATCTTATTCCCCAAATGAACATTCCCAAAGCAAAGAAGTTTCTACTAGACTAAGATTTCATTGCTTTGCAGTATAGTAGCTTGAATTACATTTAGAGCTAGATAAGGGAATGGGATGCTCTTTTCAACTTAATCCTCTATTTACAAGTGTCACTATTTAATTTGGCTTACTGCCACAAGTGTTTATAGGATTACAGTACTATTAAATGGCATTTGCATAACTCACTAAATACAAGCTTGGATATTTGTCAGAATCTGAAGATTTGAATTCCTTTGTGATCTGAAATCAGTAGTATTTGGTAAACATTGCATTGTAGCTATTTATAGTTTACATTGTGAAAAGTTAAAATGTAACTACCCCAGATCATGCATTGATTTCTAGTTTGCTTCAATTTTTGAAAAGTAAATGGAGATTGAAAGAATCTATATCCAATGTCAAGTTAAGGAACCATAATTTCGCCTCCTCTCTTAATTTGGAATAAATGTTTGGGTAAATATTTGATCTTAACTTTATTGTATTCATATTTCTTGTAAGCTGCTTTTGAGGTAGAAATAGCAATAAGAAGAAATAACTCAACTAGTCACTTGCAGGTTGGATTTGGCTCCTGAAGAAATTTTGGGCACAAATGGCCCTACGCAAATATAATCAGAATGATATTAAGATTTGCTGACAATTATACTTGTTAGGAAAGTAAACTTTGGCTGCATGAAGGGATGAGGAAAGTGGGAGTACCTGTGTACAGTATTGTTTAGTAAGCCAAAATGTATGACTTATCTGCAAATGTGGCCAGTGAGAATAGTATGTATCTGCACTATTTGGAAATCTGTTTATCTCTTACCATTTGAAAACACATGTCCTATTCCTGTGAAGCTCTTAATTGTTGGATGGAACCAGTATTATTATATGGAAACTGATCATCCATGAAAAGGGTTGGGTTGGATTGTTCTAATCTCTAGAATGTGTAATAGATATCGGTTTCCAAGCATACAGAACTTAGCCATCCTTTGTGTAACAAAGAGCAAATCTGTTAACTAATCAGCAATATGAAACATGAAATTCCTGGATTGTGTAGGGAGGAGTTGCTAGTTTATGATAACAATTTTGGATTCTTGTGTTAATAAGCAATGCTGTTTATTGTCAAATATTTTTCCTCAGACAACCACACATATCGGGACAAAAAGCTTTGGACTGTTTATCAAATGACAAGAGAAGAAGGTAAGTGTTTACTGTATAATTATCAAAAGCATGGTATAAATAAGTGAAGTGCCCAGTTATCTGTAATAGTCTAATTTTGCTTATCCTCACTTTAAAGTAGATTATGTCAGCTATCTTATAAAACTTGCTGGAAACCTCTAAAATTTCGCTGTTTTTCTTGCAGACTTTTGACTGTTTAGCAGAGCTCAAAGGGTTGGGTTTTTCTTAATGCTACTTAAAGACCAAGATATACTTCTTCCTTCCATAATAAAACATTTCCCCCAGGAAATGAACAGAGCACTCTAACTGGGATGTGTATATGTATGGATCCACCACCACATCCTAAGCCTCACCAACTCATGCCAGCCAGGGTGGCGGATTAGTTTTCATTACACCAGCTCTAGACTTGCTTTGAGGAAAGAGCAACTTTACTATGCCCTTTCCAGAAATATTGTCTACAGCAGCTATTCCATCCTAAAGGAGAAGGTACTGTGGGGTCTTTCCATGAACTCTGCTGGAAGACCAGAAACTTTTGGCCCCTTCTCTCCTTGAATTCCCATGATTCCAGCTAATTGATAGAAGAACTGAGAAACAGTGACTAAATTTTATTTCTTTCCCAACCCTTTTTCGTTTGTATTTCATATTTTTTTATTGCATTCCTGAGGGTAGGGATGTGAGACAGTCTCAGAAATGTTTTTTGACTAAAGGGCAGGGTATTAAAATTATTAATAATAAATAAATAATAATTTAGTATTTTGCATGATTGAACTAAAATAATGCAAGTTATGTTTGGAATGAAGCTTATTTTAAAATGTTTTATTTTATTGGCAGGTGATGAATATGACATTTTTGACTTGGTAGAGTTTAAAAAGAAATTTAAAAGAAGTCTTCAGTCAGCTTTGAAAAATGTGAGAATAAACAATGCTAATATTTTGGGTTCTCTTAAATGTTTTGTTATCCTGTTGTATAAAAATAATGTAAATTTATAGTAATTTGAAACTAAAAGGAGAAATGTCTACCATCTATCCTATTTAGCAGTGATCCTTCAGGGGTTTGTTTTTTTTTAAAAAAAAATGCAGTAGTTAGTATCATATTGGGAAGGTAATTAGGTGTGCTTCATATCTCATAACTTCTTTGTATACATTGTATAAACCATTGTGTTAAAGTAGTTCATGATGTGTTTGCTGTCTCTTGTAACACACATGTAAGAAACAACTATGTCTATACTTCTTGGCCTTTAGATATAGGGTTCTCACTACTTTGAGTGCCCACTTCTGCCAGCTAGACTGCAATATATTTTTTTCCTTTATCTTTACTTCAGGTAACTATCAGCTTTAAAGAGTTTGAAGACAATGTAATTTGGATTCGCATTGCATGGGGAACACAGTATACAAAGCCCAATCAATACAAGCCATCCTATGTAGCTTACATTTCACAGGCTCCTTATGTCTTCATATCCAACTCTAGATATAGGAACTGCATACCGTTACTTTTGCAGGTAAATTCATGTCTGGTAAAGATTTGTTTTTCTGTCATTTTCAAGGTAATTTCTAAACTTAGATTTAGTAAGAGTGAATGAACAAGCAATTGGAAATTACAGTACTCCTCAGTTGCATGATATCCTACAGAGGTGTATACTCTGAAATTAAATATCAAATTCCAATTCTAAAACAGAAATAATGGAACAACTCCTTCAACTTCAACTAAACTAGGACCTCCACTTTTAATTAAAGGCCCTGCTGATTGCTGCCAGTTACAATGACATCCATGAAATGGACCTCCGAAGCCATTGTTTAGACTCCCTTAAAGATATTTTACTTAAGCGATATAGCCAGGTGAGTTATTTAAGTGTACTATTCTAAGTCAAATCTTGGGTTTTTAAAAAAAATCTTAGGCCTGGTTCTAAAATTCTCAGGAGGTAAGGAAATTTTCTCCTTCAAAGAGATTGCTTATAGTACTACAGAGCTGTATAGTTTTACAATCAGGAAGAGAGAATAAGGGCCAGAATTAGTTTCCCTCCTGCTTTTAGAGCCATTATGGAGTTTTTATCATTTCTGTCTGTTATCACTTAATCTCAAAATATGCCATTGGACTGCTTTGCATTACATGCTAAGCCAAACCTTGCTAAGTCACTTTGCTCCTCCCCTGTCCTTTTTGCTATTGTGCTAAGCCAAGGTTTGGCTTGATGTGTTGTCTGAACTGCGGCTTGTGGTTAAGATGGTTTGTTCTTGGCTACATTTCGTGGTTATTGAAGAGTGAGTTTAGCCAAGGGTCCTTCACTGAGCACTGGCAAGAAGGAAAAATACTTGGTTTAGTCTAATGTTCAAAGCAGAGGTGGTGGTTTGTTTAGAGAAAAACAAACCACAACAAGAAGTCAGCATTTTTAATATAAATCAGTTTGCAGTTTTGTGATGCTAAGCCAGTGATTTGGTTTGTTTCTTCATAAACTAGGAGGAGGAGCAAAACAGCCCTGATGGATTCATTAAGCATAATATATAGTTAACAGTTTCTCATGGCATGCAAACTGGGTCTTAAGTTAATGAACTTGGAATATTGGTTGTATACAAAGACCTACTTGGAGTAGACCCATTGAAATTGATGCACCTAATTTAGTCATGCCCATTCACTTCAGTGGGTCTTCTCTAAGTAGGACAAGCATTGAATGCAATGCAGTTTCATACTCATTAGAGGCAAAAATACACTAACAATGTTCTATCACTATTCTCTGTCTCCATGGACCCCCTCCTCCAGAAATTTCAAACTCATCACCCACAACCTCTACAGGAACGAAATTGCATTCTGCAAAGAGGTATCCATAATATCTTGGTTTAAAACTCTATATAGCAAAACAGTTTATTTAAATATTAAAAAGTCTGGCCATTGTAAGGAGGCCCATGTTTACCACATGACTATCTATTTTGGGGTGCCCATATCGTGTGTGTGTGTGTGTGTGTGTGCACGCACACAGGAGGTGGCTCAGCAAGTTGTGCACTAGTTGGAGAGGTTTATCAATCTTCTAAAATATTTCAATAAATATTCAGAAACTTCAAATAGTGGCTAATGTTTGTCTTGCATGCATTAAACTCACAGCTGGAAGTTCATAGCTTTCTCTGGTGTTGATGTGTCCACTTTTAGTATGTTTGTTATGGAGTAAATGAATTGGGGGGGGGGCACTGCAGCACAATGACCTTTACATCTTTGGAATTCTGTTCAGTTCTGAATGCCACTTTGAAAAGGATAATATTTTACATGAGATTTTATATGGTTCTGTGCTTTCAGTGGATCCAAATATAGTTAAGGAAGATAAACTTAAAAATGAAAGAATTGAAAGAATTAATGAGGAAGTCTTTGGTGATGGTCCTCAGCCAAAACTAGAGTTTGCACAATACAAGGTAAAATCATATTTAATGCATATTATATAAATTTAATGCACAAATATACATTTATTATGTATATGTATTCTATAGAATTTATTTTTGCACAAAACAGTACTTAGGGCTGAAATGTCAGTTAACTACTTAGATTAATTGAATAAGACTATTTGATCAACTGAAAAAGGTGTCATTAATCAGATTAAAAAGAAATACGGGAATATATGAAACTATATGGTAGGCAGCATCTCAGGGGAGGTACTCCCCTGTGTAAGATGCACAAACAAGTTCAGTTTTTATTCTGTTTATTCTATTACTACTTCAATCCCATTTGTTTACTCAGAAGTAAGTTCCTATGTTCAGTTAGAATTATTTGTGGCCTAAAATTCATATAATTGACTAAGTTTTCTATTTCTGTAGCAGCCCTGCAATTTTAAGATAGGCCAACTGTTACGAGTGCATATTTCATTGTACTAACTGAAAGAGTGTTTATTTGTTCCTCAGTGTTGCTTGCATGAGTCCATTCTAATACTGTATAGACTGCTTGAAATACAGTCTAAAACCCTGAGCTTAATTGGCTTACTTTTCTTAAATGAACTATTTTACAAACACACACACACACGGGATTTCCAGCCATGCATGCAGATCATTACGCTGTATACAGAATGGTGATATTCCTTAGATGTTGTAACTCAGGCATCCCCAAACTGCGGCCCTCCAGATGTTTTGGCCTACAACTCCCATGATCCCTAGCTAACAGGACCAGTGGTCAGGGATGATGGGAATTGTAGTCCAAAACATCTGGAGGGCCGAAGTTTGGGGATGCCTGTTGTAACTGATACATCATGGTCTTGAAATATTAAAGTACTTTTCTCAATTCACGACAACCCCAGAGGGTAGTGTACTGAGACTCAAGTAATTCTTACGCTTTTTAATTGAGCCAATACTGTAGCAATACTGAGACAGTAAATTAGAATATGTAGCTTAGTGCAGTGGTAAAAATGCAATCAAAATTGCTGCAGGTGTTTCGGGTTCTTTAAAACTATGAATGAGGCTGTTTTAGGCATTGTTGTCTATTTGCCACAGGGGGGCACTCTTTGATTATTTTAAATGCACATCTATTGAACCTGTTTTCTTTCATGTCTTTGTCACAGAAGGCCCAAGTAAAGCAGTTTTGTGGTGCAATACAGGCAGAATTCCATCAGAGTGATATAGTTCTCCATATGTTGGGCTCAAGCTTAATTGATTGGCTGTGTGTGTGTGTACACAAATACTTAAGAAAACAGAAGTACTGAAGCTTAATTGATTGGCTGTGTGTGTGTGTGTACACAAATACTTAAGAAAACAGAAGGGGAACAGTTTTGTAAAATCTGTTTGTAGATTTCTTAAAGAAAATGCATAAAGCTCTTTTAAAATGAGGTGCGGGAAAGGATAACTGTTGAATTCTGAGAGCAGGGAATTAATGGACCACTATGGTATCTTAAACCAAGATCCTGGTATCTTAAACCAGGATCCTGAGTGTAATAATCTGTTGGCTGAAAATGAAGTGTAGTTTTAGCACTTTGAACTGTAAAAATAATTATCTGCTTATTATAAGGTACAAAGAACTCTTTTTTATAAACCCATTTATTGATTTGACTTACAGCTTGAGACTATGTTCAGAAATGAACAAGAAAATGGTATCTTGAAAAATAAAGAGGGATTTAGATGTTTGGTGAAGTTTTCTAGTCCTCATCTTTTAGAGTCACTGAAATCCCTAGCACCTGCCGGTAAGTGTTGCAGTATCTGAGAATGCACACTCATAGTATTATGTTTTGTATGCTTATCTGGTGCATAAGGATTCCATAGAAGCAGTATTTCCTGGTTTTCAATACCACCACTGCCAAACTTATTTTTAATTTTTCAGTGTTTAAAAACTTGTTTGCCTTGATGTGGGTTACCTGTAGGAGGTTCAGTAGCACGGTTATACTTCATTTATGTATCCCCCTGATGCCTTCAGTTTTATATTTTTATATTTGCATTGAGAAATGTTTTTCTTTCTGACTATCAGTCGAATAAAGTATTTTGATTTGATTTGATTTGAAAAACTGGTTTACGTTTTAAATGACAGCTCAGACAAATGGCAAAATATACTCTGTTTCACTTGTCAGTACAGTGGAACATCTACTTACGGACGTAATCAGTTCTAGAGGTCCATCCGTAAGTCGATCCAGGTCGCTGGTAGAAGCGCCGTTGTGCACAGACGCATTTGGCGGCAGTGCGCTTCTGCGCATGTGCAGACAGCGGCAGCCGCTTCTGCACATGCACAAATCACAGCAAACCCGATATTTACTTCTGGGTTTGCCGTGGTTGCAACTTGGATCAGGTCCAAGTAGAGGCAATTGTAAGTATAGGTTCCACTGTATTTAAGTGCCAAAAATTGATTTGAGGAATATTGGCTGTTCCAACATTCCAGCATAAGCTAAGATGCAGGCAAATGACTCCATAATACCATCAGAGCACTGCAGCTGAATGTTAGTACTTCAGTTCCTATTGCTTGACTTGCACAGGGGAGTAAGAAACGGAAGTGTATCTAACTATGCTAGCAGGAGACATTAGGGGCTGAACTTGACTAATGGTCCCCTAGTGTGGGGTAGGGAACTGTTGGACCAACCCCCATGACATCTAATAAGTAAGGCAAATTATGAGAGTAAAGGTAAAGGGACCCCTAACCATTAGGTCCAGTCGCGGACAACTCTGGGGATGCGGCGCTCATCTCGCTTTACTGGCCAAGGGAGCCAGCATACAGCTTCCGGGTCATGTGGCCAGCATGACTAAGCCGCTTCTGGCGAACCGGTGCAGTGCACGGAAACGCCGTTTACCTTCCTGCCGGAGCGGTACCTCTTTATCTACTTGCACTTCTTGCTTTCGAACTGCTAGGTTGGCAGGAGCAGGGACCGAGCAACGGGAACTCACCCCGTCGCGGGGATTCGAACTGCTGACCTTCTGATCAGCAAGCCCTAGGCTCTGTGGTTTAACCCACAGCACCACATGCTTATGAAAGTAAGCATTAGTAATTATGGGTCATGTGTTCTCCAGTCCTGGTCTAGTGTAACATGCAGAGGATTATAGACTATTATAGTGATCTAGAATAAAATGCAAGTGCATAAACCAGGTGAAGAGCTGTGTTTAAAACAGTGTTCCTCAACCTTGGGCCTCCAGCTGTTTTGGGACTACAACTCCCATCATCCTTAGCTAGCAGGACCAGTGGTCGGGGATGATGGGAGTTGTAGTTCCAAAACAGCTGGAGGCCCAAGGTTGAGGAACACTGGTTTAAAAGGCTTATGTGACCCTTTAAAGGCAGGTCCCACCAAACTGTTTTGTTCTTCAGACAGCTGTACTTTCAAGGCAATATGGAACCATATGCAAAACTTACACAGAACTTATTCTAATTGTGTTTTCTTCTCATTCTAGGGCTGGCAGATGTTCCCCCTTCACCATTACTTACTTGCATCACCCAAAAAGCCAGGAACTATTTTAGAATTAATGATAGAAAAAGTGCACTATCACAAACCCTTGCAAGCTAATGGCATTTTTAGACAAAGGAGTGGATTACTTATTTCTCTTCAGCAAAAGAAAACAACATGGAATCTATTCCCATAAACTTCTTACAATTCAGTTGGTCAGATTACAATATGACATCTTAGCAGGCTTTAGCCTGCTAGCTGGTGTGACCTGTTGACCAGAGTCTGTGTGTACTTGCAGGACAATGAGTAGGTGGACTTCTTTAGCAAATAAATGAAGTTAGATGTAATATTGAAGTGCTTGATTGTTTAAGCAAATGAAACTTTTACTTATTTTTTAACTTTTCAGGCAACCTTTTAAAATTCTTATTGATATGGTATTAAAATTATATTAAACATGGTGCTTATAATATTAGTTTTTAAAATAGCTGTGTGATTAAATACATGAAAGCTTATAACTGCTTGTGTCCGTTTTTTCACAGGAGTAAATAAAGCTATTGCATTTTACTGCCACTTCCCATTTAATACAGTAGTGTGCTTATCGAAAAACTGGAATTAGTGATGCATTTCCTTGTTCTATTGTCCAGTAGCTCACACATTCTTGCTGTTTTACCCCCAAATGTAGTCATCAGTAGTGATAGTGATATGATGCATACAAAACTTGTGTACAGTATAATGATTCCCTGATTCAAAGCACTGCAAAATCTGAGCCTGTAACTGGCCCCATTCTACTGGTAGTATCTCTTTTATATCAAGTATGTGTGCCTCTGTTGAATTAGAATCAGATTTCCAAAGAAGGCTGAGAGCATATTTTAGAGCAGGGGTCCCCAGACTACGGCCCGGGGGCCGGATGCGGCCCAATTGGCCTGCCAATCCGGCCCGCGACGACCGCCACCCGCTCTTACGGTGCGCAGCGCGGCAGCGCTCTTCCGGGTCAGGAAAAAAGCGCCGAAAATCCATTGTGCGCATGCGTATGGGCCTCTCCCGACCCAGAAAAGGTCATTTCTGGTGCACTTCCGGGTCGGGGGAGGCCCACACGCATGCGCACAACGGATTTTCGGCGCTTTTTCCACCCTGGAAGCGCGCCGCTGCGCCAGTAAGCACCCGTGCGCACGGGCGCGCACTCCCCCATCCTCCGGCCCGCCGCGCAATCGGCGCGGTGGGAACCGGCCCAAACGCCGGTAAGTCTGGGGACCCCTGTTTTAGAGAATCAAAGATTTATTTACTATAGATGTGAAATCATTATTTTAAATTTTTATAAGCTTAAACAGTGACATTAATGAATATTAAATCCAACTGCTAACAGTATTCCTCCTTCTTTAATATAAACCTGTTTTAGATTTTCTTCCTATTCTTATTTAATGTCCAAACTGTTTTGAAGATAATTCACATGTTTAGAAAAGTACAGAGATTCACAAAATGTTTAGGGCTATGCGTACACCTGTGTTCCCCCCCCCCCGAAAACAGCACTGTGTACATAATATCAATTTGAGTTCATTTAAGAGAAGATAAGATATCTTTATTGTCATTGTCCCCTTGCGGGAACAAGGAAATTACTCGGTTGCTACATCCACTCAGATAAAGCATTCCGCATAATCCAAAATTACAAAACCTAATTAAAAACTGTAAATATAATACAAAATAACAAGTAAAATAAGATGACTTCAAAGTCCAGGCTTTCCATTTAAGGCCAAAATCGTTCTAGAGAAGAAACTGTTCCTGAGACAGCTTGTTCTTGCCTGCATTGTTCTATATCTCCGTCCCGATGGCAGGAGCTCAAAGAAATGGTGACCAGGGTGCGTTGGATCTCTTGATAAGTCTAGTGCTTTTCTATGGCACCTGGTGGTGTAGATTTGTTCTAAGGTGGAGAGTGAGCAGTGAACAGGTAGATTTGGAATGTAGTGATCTGTATTCCAGTGTTAATGGGATCCATAGCTTCATACATTTGGTAAAATTCATCCTTTTTTTCTTTTTCCTTTGTCCCTGTGTAAAATGGGATTGAGTTCATTTGAGGGTGTAGTCGGGGGGGGCAAGTAAAACAATAAAAAAATACTTAACAAACTGAGGATCTGCCCGCTAACATGAAGCATGCCCCTCCCCAACATAAATCCTGGCTACGCCCATGGATGTACACAAGTTGCAAACAAACTTTTGCAAATGACAAAAGAATTTCTACCTATCGGTTGCGGTCAACCCTCAGAACCCAATATCTTTCATATGCGACTGCTGAATGGTGGGGCACCACCCTGTTTTGTCCACATTCTTATCAATAAGCCATATCCCATATTTACAAATGGAAAAATAGAAAATGCTGGTCTACTTTTATTTCCAGCCGCGGATAAGGCACTAGGGGCAAACATGTGGGACTACTTGTTTCATAGAACGCTCACCCCTCATGAATATTGAAAGTGCCAGGTATAAATATGTATGAGCTGCCTGTCAGTCTCTCCGCCGGGTTCCCTTCCACGCTCTTTCTCCCTGTCCTCCCGCCACCGGAAGTGCCCCGCCGACCGGCGGATCGGGAACGGCCGAGAGCAACATGGCGGCTACGGCAGCAGCGGCGGCGACAGGAGGAGCCGCAGCAGCAGCCGTGTCACGGACGCCGCCTGCTCGGCGGCCGGGCCTGGGCCTGGGGCTCGGCCGCCCTCCGCGCTCGGCGTCGCGCGGCCCCCGCGAGCGGCCGTCGAGCCCGTGGGAGCTGGTGAGGCCCTCGGTGACGGAGCTCTCGCGGGCCGTCAGGAGCAACATCCTGTGCACGGTGCCCGGCTGCGGCAAAGTGCTGCCCAACCCGCCGGCGCTGAGCATGCACCTCAGCAAGGCCCACGGCGTGCAGCAGCAGGTAAGCGGCGGCGCCCTCCCTTCTCCCGCTCCTCCGGGGACCGAGCGCCTTCCCTCTCCCTCCAGAGGGAGGGTTTCATTTCAGCCCCACTTTTTAGCATTCGGTTTCTTTATAAGCTTCCCAGGTAACAATGAACTACTGATGGGTAGCTATCAGAATTCAATTATTTTCATTGATGGCGGCTATCTGAATTCAAATGTTAGTGTTAATAATCACTCCCTTCCAGCATCAGTTTGTTCACAACGTTCCCAGGTACATAGTAGATATTGATGGGTAGCTGACAAAATTCAATTATTAATTATCATATTCAGTCCCTCTTCGTATCCCAGACAATAATTATTAATTGGTAGCTATAGACATTCAGTTATTAATAATAATCACAGCAACAAAAGCCCTTTCTCTATTCTCTGCACCCCACCCCCTTTTGGCTGATTTAACCTCAGATACCCTCCCTCCCTCTGCCAGTGGCATTCTTAATATATTTTTAATGCTCTGTTGTGGTTGTTGTGAGCCACTTTGAGCTCATTTTGTTTGCTTGAAAAGTGGTGTGCCAGTACAATGTTAAATCAAACCTCAGAGACTCCCTTTCCCAGTCACAATTGCTTCTTAGCTTTATTTAAAGGTTTCCGGCATATCTAGCAAAGCTGCCAGGATGCCATACAACCATGGTAATAAAATACTTTTTTTTTAAAAAAAAGCAAATGTTAGGGAGGGCTCATAGCTAAAGTGATGCACATCCTTTGCTTGCACAAAGCTCCAGGTTCAGTCTTGGGTCAAGATTCGATTTCTGCTAGTCGCGGCAGATGATACTGGGCTGGATGAACCATTTGATCAGATTTGGTGTGAGGTAGCTTCATAGTTGCTCATGCAGAAGATTCCTTATTCAGTATGCAGCACCTCCAATTAAAAGGATCTTATTGGGAAATAATTCTCCTAGAGACCCGAGAGAGCTGCGGCCAGTCAGGATAGAAAATACTGAATTAAAAACCATTGGTGTAAGTCTGGGAGTAGCCAACATGGTGCCCTCTAGACATTTTGGACTCCAGCTGCCACCATCAGCCCAAGCCAGCATGGCCAGTGATCAGATATTATGGGGAGATCGTAGTCCATAACATCTGGTGGCCACCACATTGGCCATTCCTGATCTAAGTCATATGAATGTGGTATATGAAAGTGCCATACTGTGGGCTTCTGGCCCATGGACCTTAGGTTGCCGCCCCCTGTTCTAATACCTTTTATCCCTCAATAACTTGATCATCTGAGCCTCTTTGTCTATTCACTTACTACTTCCAATATTCTCTAGTTCATAACTTGGTTGATTGGCATCATAATTGCAAGTAGCAGTAACTTTGGCATTATCAGGATGTTTTCTGTTCTTCCTGGGGAAGGCTGGGTACCAGCTATCCCTGGAATGTTACTTTCCTCTCATGCTTCTGGAATTTCTGTTAATCATAGGTTAGTCTGTGACTTCCAAGGACTGTGGCTCTTATTGTGGGTTAACTCTGTAGCTTCATGATGATTCTGTAGTGGCAGAATTCTAATGCTCTGTTTATTTGTGATACTCAGCAGTTCAGCTCAGCTGCCATCCTACTTCCTTTCCTTTAGTAATTTTTTGGCAAGAGAGTATCCATTCATTCACAGAGTTGCAATACATAATTGGTAACCATCCACCACACATTCTGCTTGACCTAGAACAATGTATAACATAAGTAAAGCGTTGCTTAAGTAACAGGGCTGGGGAAGACTTGCCTGAAATATTGGAGAACCACTGATCTTGCTCCCTCATAGTAAGCAAGTTTAGAACCAAAGCCTGAACTAGAAGTCTCAAGTGACTACATAATTTGAACTGGACCTTCCGGACACTTGCTGCAGCTACCACCTTTTTAGCCCCATATGATGATATGTATTTCTGCAAAAAGAAGACAAGTAGTGGCACCACTAATCTGTGACCCTCACCATAAGCACCTGACAAATCCCCTCACTATGGTCCTCCTATAAACTCTCTCAAACATTGTTGTCGTTTAGTCGTGTCCAACTCTTCGTGACCCCATGGACCAGAGCATGCCAGGCACTCTTGTCTTCCACTGCCTCCTGCAGTTTGGTCAAATATATTTACACACACAAGAGTTTTTCTGTAAGCAAATATGAGGAGGTGCCTCTTGAAGGGCCAAATAATGAACCCAGCCTAAATAAAATCTCTTTCTTAGCAGAGTCCTCAGTAGGCTCTTATATAAATGTACTAGGCGCAGGTCAGGGTTTCTTCAGACTCTCAGAATCCTTCAACTACTATGGCCCACTGATACATGTGACAGCTTCATGTGGCCTTGTTGCAGCCCTTCCTGATTCCTCACTGTAGCCTGCCTGCCAAGCTGTGCTGTTGTAAAAATCAGGCAAGTGCAGCCCCATTTAAAATACTTAGAAATCCCTTCCTAAGCTCTGAAACTGTACTTCATCTAAGCTTTCAAGGTTCAATGAACAGTATCCCCTCACTATCTACATTGCTTTATCGCAACCTATGTGCTCTTTCATTCCACAAATTCACTCTGTACAGTGGTACCTTGGTTCTCAAACTTAATCTGTTCCGGAAGTCAGTTCCAAAACCCAAGCGTTCCAAAACCCAAGCGTGCTTTCCCATAGAAAGTAATGCAAAATGGATTAATTGATTCCAGACTTTTAAAAACAACCCCTAAAATTTAACATGAATTTTACTATCTAACGAGATCATTGATCCATAAAATGAAAGCAATAATCAATGTACTGCAGTCACAGAACCAATCAATCAGTAGCTGAACTGCAAAACAAATAGCAAAAACAGACAAACTTCAGCGTAATACTCAAAACGGAAGTGTGGCACTCAAATCGGAAGCGTAACACTCAAAACAAAGCACGTTCAGCTTCCGAAAAAAGTTCGCAAAGTGGAACACTTACTGCTGGGTTTGCAGTGTTTAGATTCCAAGTTGTTTGAGTAGCAAGATGTTTAAGAACCAAGGTACCACTGTACTTTTCTTAAAATCTCTGAGTATGCCCCAGGTAAGTACAACTTCATAACCTTCCCTGACCTAGCCTGAAACCTAATCACTGTAGCTATGAAAGGCTCACTGTATTTAATTACAGATTCCTTCAGCTTCTCTGTGTATTTCAGACTAAGCAAGGAAACCTCCTCACACCAAAGCCAGAATCCCTACGCTAATGTAACTTTCTCTTCTCCTGTGTTTATCTTGAAAATGAGCTTTGTGCCTGAGCCCATGGTGCTGTTTTCAAAATCCTGGTATTTAAGTGAAGTACTCACATCTTTGCTACTGCCTTTATGGTTGGGTTCCTGCTTCTGATTGTACTTTGTTGATAATATTATTTAAGTTTTAATAATTTCCCCCATTGGATCTCTTTCCAAATTTGAAATGTGACCTTTAATGGGAAGTGGCTGGCGGCTTCCTCAAAATCCCTTCCAGAAGTGCTTGATAAAACCTCTGGTGAGAAGCTGTAGCTATTTAGAGCAAAACGAGTGTTTATAAAACAATGTCCTCCATCTTGCAGCCAGATACTTTGTTTGGAAATTACTGGCTTAATTAAGATTTTGGAGTAATGTGACAATAATATTGCAACAGCTCCTACTTTGACTCCTTGTAATCCCTCCTCATCCCTTTACATATCCCAAGGTGGCATAATGGCTTGTTGGGCTTTTACCTCAGAAATATCTTTTCAGACTTATTTTTGCTCCAACCAGCAAAGAGTTTTCTCAAAATGGTATTCCATATTTTAGTGCCAATATTACAGTAGAAAGTAAGATACCTGATAGTGCTTTAGAACTATGAGTATATGGAAATCTGTATACCCTTGTGCGTGAATTTGAAGTGAAACTTGCATTGTATATGGGGAAAGTGAGCTCTGTAAAATAAACAGGAAGACTCCAGTCACTGGGTCTGTGAGACAGTTTTAAGTCACCACTCATCCATGGATCTCACTAGGTGACCTTGAGGCAGTCATTATTCTTCAGCCTAACTTACCAGTACTTCTTGCAGTAGTTGTGAAGATAAAATGTATGGGTGGAAGCCTGAGATGAAAAATGTAATAAATAAATGTTGGCAGCTTTTTGTTGTTTTTAAAGATTCTTTTGCTTAAGGATTGGAAATATTTTTCATTCCAAGGGATTTATATATGCTACCACTGCTGTTTATTAACAGAAGGGTAGGGAGGGCCTGAAGAGTAGAGAGAGTCTTCCTGCATTCTTCAGGACTGAATCGTTGCATTTCAGGTTTCAGCATTTCTAGGCTGTTCTCTCACGCTTTCCCCACTCCTTTTTGAAAGGGAAGATAAAAAGAAGTTAGAGAAGAGGTTGGACACTGATGATGAAACTTATATTCCAGCCAGTCAGAGCATGTATCTAATGCAGCTGGTTTGGAAATCCTTGGATTATGAATACCAGTACTTGGGTACCTTAATGTATAAAGAGAATGCCACACTTTTAAAAAGCCTTTTAAAGTTCTGCAGTCCAAATTTTACACCAAGGCAAGCTGTCTCTTTGCATTAATTGAACCGCATCCATATACTTCTGCAATCAAACTACGGGTATTTTGTAATGTTGGGGACTGAATCCCTATCTCAAAACTACTGGAAATCCTACTGATTTCCTTCTGGCTTGTGAGATTTTAGGAGCCATATCCACACATATTACAAGCAAATCTTTCCAACCAGAAGTGCCAAAAACTTTGGGTTTCTTAATATAATATTATAGGAAATAATATGCCCATTATTCTGTGTTTTTGCCCATGCTTGCTCTGAATCACAGTACGCTCAAAGCCCTGCTCAAGTTCAGCTATGGAGAGACTGGAGCAATCAGTGGTTCCTTGACCTGGTTCATGGCTCTGACATCACAAGTCATTGGTATAGCACTAGTCTCCCTAGCTTCAGTTTGTTTTGAATTTAATATTACACTCTCTTGCTGTGAGATGTTTGGTTCTAAATCGTTTGGTCTAAAAGTTCAGCATAATGTTTTCTGCAAAATGTTTCTGTTTCCTAAGTGACAGTCAGTGTTCACTCAGTCACATCTTCTTGGTTTAACAAGCCCAGATGTGAATAAGCCTTGTGTCCACACACACACTTCACTCCTTCTTGGTGCACCAAAATTAACCCCAGAATTCTTCATCTACTCTTATTACACTAACACTAGGAAACTGGTTATCTCAGGTTTGGAACATTTTCAAACCATGGTTTAAAATCCTGGGTGGTTTGGAACATGGTAACTAAGGGACACGGGTGGCGCTGTGGTCTAAACCACAGCTTGCCGATCAGAAGGTCAGCTGTTCGAATCCCTGTGACGGGGTGAGCTCCCGTTGTTCGGTCCCAGCTCCTGCCCACCTAGCAGTTCGAAAGCACGTCAAAGTGTAAGATAAATAGGTACCGCTCCGGCGGGAAGGTAAACGGTGTTTCCGTGCACTGCTCTGGTTCGCCAGAAGTGGCTTAGTCATGGCTTAGTCATGCTGGCCACATGACCCGGAAGCTGTCTGCGGACAAAGGCTGGCTCCCTTGGGCTATAGAGCTAGATGAGCGCTGCAACCCCAGAGTCATCTGCGACTGGACCTAACAGTCAGGGGTACCGTTACCTTTACCTTTAACTGTGTTACTGGGACCTAACATTAATTGAAAATTGCCTTGCTTCTCAAAGAGTGCCAAGGATAAAAGTGGTAGCATGAGGATAGCATACCCTCCAACATTTCTCCTATGAAAATAGGAACATCCCATTCCATAATGATAATTTTACTATTTATACCCCACACATCTTACTGGGTTGCCCCAGCCACTCTGGGCAGCTTCCAACATATATGAAAACATAAAACATAAAAAAACCCTTCCCTATATAGTATTGCCTTCAGACGGCTTGGGGGTTAGAGAACTCCATACCCTCCAACATTTCTCCATTGAAAACAGGGACATCCTAAGGAAAAGCGGGGCATTCTGGGATATAATCAGAAACCAGGACGGCTTCTCTAAATCAAAGCACATGAGCAAAAGCCTTGTACACAGTGGCAGAGCTTCATGTTCCAGCACCGGGGGGGTGGGCAGAGAGCAGGCGGGGGTAGTGCTGGTGCGTGTCCAGGGGTGGGGTGCGCCACCCACAGGGGCGTGACGCACATCCTGGTGGTGTGGGGCGCCGCCTGCGGGTGCATGGCGCCTAGGGCGGGGGGAGGCAGCCACGATGGCACCCCACCGGAATTGCGCTGCCAGGGGCGATGTGCTCCCCCACCACTCCTCTTCCTCCGCCAGTGCTTGTACATACCTCTGCTTATTTAGCCAGGATTGACCCTTACTGGGCTAGTGAATAATCAACTACCTGTCACATAATCTAGGCAATTAGAGTAACCTGGGATCACTTTCTTCCATAGGGAATAACTGAAACATTACAGAAGTTTCAAGTGGAGAGTCTCTTCAGTATGCAGGCAGGCAAAATGCTGAATAAAGACAAGCTTTATTTGTATTCCAGATACTTCTGAACCCCAAACATTAGATACAATTTAATAATATTCTTCTGCTACAGGATGGAAAAATAAATCCTGCAATAAGGAAAGACTTGAAAACGCCACAGAAATACTACTGTTGTCCTATTGAAGGTTGCCCTAGAGGACCAGAAAGGCCTTTTTCACAATTTTCTCTTGTAAGACAGGTATGTATTCTAACTACACTATTCAATAAATAGAACAATATAATTCATATGGAACATCTTATTCAAGAGCCATGCATCTTTCTGAATTGCAAGATTTCTGTGTAAATGTATACCATCATAATCATAAGAGAAGCTGCATATGAATGTCATTTCATATTGTCAGTTGTCTATTGCTTATAGGATCAATGTGTTGGGAAAGAGCTACTTTTTTGTTAAAAAATTAAACTTATTAAATGTGCTGAGATATGCCTTCAGTAGCTGAAAATGAAAGGAGCAAATCGGAGGGTAATTTTGCGGTAGATTTCTGAGTAGTTAATTCAATTACTCCTTTGACTTAAGTCTCTGTAATATGCCCTCTTTTCTGTGTAAAACTTATAATGGGCCTATGTAGATTATTGAGAACCTTAACTGCAAACTTCATGGAGGCTGAATGTCAGAGGTCTGAATATTCTAAGAAATGCATTATCTGATTCTTAATATCTTTTGAAAGAGTGGAATTGTTAAAAGTCAGTCGCAGTATTTATTGAGTTGAGGTGCATCCAGATAGTGCATGTGGACTTTCATTCCCATGTTTTAACCATTTTCAGGAATTCCATGAAAATCTTGAATCCCCTCTATCAACTCCAGTCAATCATTTAAAAATGCATCAAAAATTGTGGAAAATTCAGTTGTTGACAGCATGCTTAAAAGTGCCTTGTCTTAGATCAGGCGCATCCCCAAACTGCAGCCCTCCAGATGTTTTGGCCTACAACTCCCATGATCCCCAGCTAAGAGGACTAGTGGTCAGGGATGATGGGAATTGTAGCCCAAAACATCTGGAGGGCCAAAGTTTGGGGATGCCTATCTTAGATAGACAAGGCTGGAACTTGAACAGCTTTGTGTCTCAAACATAGTACTACTGGTACTTTCTTCTGTTTGGGAAGCACCATCGCTCAGTGACAGAGCACTGGCATCTCCAGGTAGGGCTCAGAAAAAGCCCAGTCTGAAACCCTGAAGCTGCTGCCAGTCAGTGTAGACAACACTGAACTAGATGAACCAGTGATCCAAGGCAGTTTCCTATAACTTACCTAACTTTTTTTTTATATTTCAGCATTTTATGAAAATGCATGCTGAAAAGAAGCATAAATGTGATAAATGCAGCAATTCCTATGGCACCATATGGGATCTGAAGCGACATAGTGAGGACTGTGGCAAGTCTTTCCAGTGTACTTGTGGATGCCCCTATGCTAGCAGGACAGCATTATTGTCTCATATTTATAGGACACAGCATGAGATCCCTGTTGAACATAGGTAAGGGCAACATTTTCCCTTTGTTAACTGTTTCATATGTGTGCACATATATTTGCCTTAAAACATTGGAAGGGGGAGGAGTTCTAACACCATTCTGTGAAGATCACTGCCACTGACAGCTTCCCTTATCTTACCAACATTTTTTTTAAGGATAACTCTTAAAGAGGCATGGATTTTTCCAGGCTTTTATACAATCAATTATTATCCAACACGCTCCCACCAGTAAAACTGATTCTGTTTGAACTATCTAACAATTCAGAATGCATTTCCATTCAATGTGGGGAGGCGGGGTGACTACTACTTTTGAAGTCCTTTATCAAAATGCTTAATGCACAGTATTAAAGACTGTGTGGAATTACAGTGCAAGGTTGAATTATTCTAAATTCTATTATAGAAATGGTAAAAGTGGTGGGGTGGGAAAGATTTGGAGGGAATGAAGGAGTACCGTATATGCTACAGCTGTACCTAGTCAAAGGTTTTGTAATATTTACAGGGATCCACCAAGTAAGAAAAGGAAAATTGAAACCTCTGTATCCAATCAGTTGGTGAGAGAAAAAGTTAAAGGAGCTTCTGCCAGTGTCCAGACCAGATGTACTAGCACTAAAGACTTGGAGACCTCTGAGATGAAGCCAGCAGCTTCCTTTGAAGATTCTAGCTGTTCCTATACTACTAAGCAAACACAAACACAGCCAAAAAATTCACCAAAGTTGCTTCTGCCAAAGCCAAAAGTGGCTTTGGTTAAACTCCCTGTAATGCAGCTTACTCAATTGCCTATCTTTGTATCAGCACCAGACTCTTCTGTCAAACCCGTTGTAGTTGCCGTTGATGACAAAGGCTCTGTTATGAGTACTGTTCACTTAATGCCTCTGCCGGTAGGATTTATGATACCGGGACTGGAGGCTGAAACACTTGCATTTAAAAGCACCTTGCCCCTTTCAAAAACCAAAAATACTGGCAGTGTTGAGCCAGTCAGCACAGGTATCCAGGTCAATTTGGGTAAAGGGGCATCAGATAATACAATCCAAGATCTGGAAGCCATATGCTACAAGAACGGGATTTGTTCAACAAATGTGCAGACGGACTTATCTTATATTTCGCAGAACTTTGTGACATCTGCAGCCTGGACTCCTGATTCATCGGTGTCCTCTTGTTCTCAAACAGACCTGACATTCAGCTCTCAGGTTTTGTTGCCAATTAATGTGCAGACGCAGACACTGTTACCCAGTTCAAAGTTGACTTCTTCCATAGCTGCTCAGACAGATGCACTTGCACAGGCTTGCTTTCAGTCATGTGGAATTTCTCGGGAGACTCAGACCAATAGGTCACAGAAAGATATTGATGGGAGAGTACAAATGGACCAGGCTGTAATGTGCAATGACATTTTTGACAGTGTTAGTTCATTCAGTGATTCAACCACAGTGGGACTTCCAGGCAGCAACTTGATGGCTGCAGGCCTGGGTCAAAGTCTGCTGCAAAGAGGAAGTTGCAAATCTTTGAGTCCAGACACCAAGTGTGAGCCAGTTATCAGCTTCAGTGCACAAAGTAATATTCTCCCACAGCAGGTTATGACAGACAATCAGACCCAGACAATGGAGTTACTGAACGATCTTGAAACTATTTTTTCTAATAACACAGCGGGTCAGTCATTGGATAACCGTAGTCTTTTGACTGACACTAGCTCGCATGCTGGCACACCCTTGCCTTCTGGCCCTACGCAGAACGCAGGAATTGATTTTGACATTGAGGATTTCTTCACAGCCTCCAATATCCAGACTCAAACAGAAGAGACCCAACTTGGCAACCTGAACTCTGAGCCAGTCTTGGAGTTGCTAGATATTGAAACCCAGACAGATTTATTTTCAGATAATGCCACCCAGTCCTATAGCTGCAGGGGTAATCCCAATTTCTTAGGTTTGGAGATGTTTGACACACAGACCCAGACTGACTTAAATTTCTTTTTAGACAGCCCCTATTTGCCTTTGGGGAGCATCTTGAAACAGTCTACCTTCTCTATGAGCACAGACTCATCTGATACAGAAACACAGACAGAAGTGCATTTTCCTGCAAAAAATTCCTCTAACCAAATGGCAGAAAGCAAAGTCCAGCTGAATAGTGCTGAAACACAGACCATGGATAGCTGCTTTGAAACCCTTGGCAGTTTATTTCTTACTAGCAATGAGACTCAGACTGCTATGGATGACTTTTTGTTGGCTGACTTGGCCTGGAATACAATGGAGTCACAGTTCAGTTCAGTCGAAACACAGACTTGTGCAGAATTGTGTTCTCTGTTTCAGGGTCCTGATAAATCAAACCATTGAGTGCTGTTCTCAAACTCTCTTTTCTTTGAGGATTAAGTTATGTGTGGGTAGGAGAAACTGACATTCAAGTCACCTCCACTGAATGTAATTGACCACATATGGTTGGTTTACAAACTATGTCCTACTATAAGGTACTTTAACTGTTTTGTGTTTACTAATATGAATCCCGTGTGCATATGTTCACTGCTGTGTGTTTGTGTATGTTTGAACACTTCATAACTGGTAGTGATCTTGTGTCTGGCCTCTGCTATGCTGAGTTACATTTAAAAAAACTCTTAAGTTCCAAACTCATAGCTGTTAGTAATAGCTTTCCTTTGACCTTGACTATTAATGCAGCAGTCCTGTATTTGGGAAGAAGTCCACTAAACAGAGTGGAGTTCTTGAGTAATCAAACATGGAATTGTGCTGTGGGTTTTTTGTTTTTGTTTTTTAATGGACCAAAACCTAGTTTTCTTCAAATTCAGGCTCATTCCCCAAATCCTGAAAATGCAGCCCTTCTCTTTTTTGTTCTTGTTTTTGGAGTTCTTTGTTGCAATTCAGCTCTACTAGGGTTACATCATGGTTGTGCCCAAGAATTTCTACAGATTCACGCTTCCGCATGTTGCTGTGACATAGGCTAACAATTTGGCAGGAATGTGCCCTACATACTTGCAGCAGCTTGTTGCTTGCTAGAAAACCAACCAAGTACAGAACAAGTTTTTGCTCTCTCTCTCTCTCTCTCTCTCTCTCTCTCTCTCTCTCTCTCTCTCTCTCTCTCTCTCTCTCTCTCTCTCTCTCTCTCTGTCTCATCTGGCTTCTAATTCATATAGATTTAGTAAGACTTCATATTTGTGACTTAGGGTAGGTGGACAACTGAATATTGACATCACCATGCTAAGTGTGCAGTAGTACACTTTGGATTGTGTACAACTAAACTATACTCAGACTAGGATTACTGAAATTAATCTAATTTAGTCATGTCCATTAATTTCATTTGGTCTGCACAGTGTATGACTAATGTTGAATACAACCCAACATGTTTAACATGGGTAAATCCTTGTTGATCATGGATTCAATTTTCTTGAAACAATGTTAGTCGCCTGTAAGGTGTTTAGTTTCTGAACAGTCTTGCCAGGTTCTAGCAGACAGTTTGGAGTTAAGCTCAATGGCTTGCAAAAATCTAAGGAAAAAGTAAGGAAAAGAAAGGAAGGCACCAATGCAGAAATGAGAGAGGATACTTCAAATGTACACTTGGATATATGTTATTTAATTCAGTGCATTTTGTGTCAGCAGCTCTACTGGTTTTCATTGCCCAATGCACCTTTCAATTCCCAATGCACCTTTTTTCTTTTTAATCTGTCCTAAGATCTTATGTCAGACAATCACTTTGGGAAACATAGCTGCTAGGCAAGCTACGAGAAAGCAGTGAGTTACTATCTGCTCAGGACAAGATCACTAGGAAGCTCTTCTACCAAGCAATAAAGGAAAGTGTTCATCAAAGTAGCAGATGGCGTGTGTTCAGCTACAGCTTTTACCTGCTGTTGGACATACAGTTCTGTTTGTGATTGAATTCTTCAAATTCATGTTGAGCCCTCAGCTCCTCCAAGAACAACTTATCTTTCAAAGGGCAAAAAAACTTAGGGCTAGGATAGAGGATCTGTGGTCCTCCAGATGTTCCTGGGCTACAACTGACAATTGTCCCTATTGGCTGAGGCTGATGGGAGTTGGGAGTTCAGCAGTATCTAGAGAGCACCATGTTCAGTGGTAGGGTCTGTTGTTGTTATTGTATAGTGCTGCTAATGGTCTGTCAGCAAAGACACATCACTTCCACACTGATTTTGTGTCTTACGTTCTAATTCTCACCCAACATACTCTGGGCAAAGTCTAAAGTGTTAGCAACTACTCAGCGTATCTGTTGATGTTCTTCAGAAACTTCCATTTCTGTTTTTTGTTTATTGAAGAGAATATTCTACACTGAATATCCTACACTGGATATTTGCAATCTTCAATAATTGTATGCAGGGTTTATTTTTTCTCTCTCCAAGCATTTATTCCACAGAATTGAGCATCAATTTCCCACTGAGCCTTGGATAAGCATTTGGAAGAAGAACTCTCAACTGGGTCCTGTACGTACATAACACTTTGGTATGCACCAGCTGATTGCTTCAGCCAAAGAGTGGCAAACAGCTTCCAGGTTGATGCAAGTTACACACTGTTCTTCAAAAGTGCATGGCACATCCTTGATTGATGCTGTTTAATGAGCAATGAAGCTGAAAAGATGCAGTTTGGTCAGAGTCCCAGGCAGCAGTGAAGTAATGACATCACTCGGGTGCACTCTTTATGTATCATGCAAGTTGTTTTGATCTAAGGTCAATTGCCAGGAGTGGTACTGTTATTCCTCCATGGCCACATGAATTATTTGATTTATTACTTGCCCTTCCACCATAAGATCCCAGGTTGGTTCACAACAATTTAAAATACATTAAAAAGATGGCACTCCAGAGATTTAACTATACCCTTGTTGGGATGCAACTAAAAAGTCCCTCATCCCACTGAAGCTTAGTGCTTCCAGTGCGAAGCTAGTGTCACCCGGCTTGCTGTGGTATACAGCTTGGTAGTTGCAGTTCAGAATGTAGTAGCCTAGGTGCACTTTTGATTAAAGTGTCCATGGGCACCTTGAAGTGTGTTTGAATTGTTGATGCGTATCTGTGGTCAGGGTATTCAGGCGCTAATATGAGTATGTATATTAAGCTTTTCCACAAACAAAACAGGCAGCTGTCCTGGGTCCCCATTAAAGTACCATTAATGCAGTGGAGATCATGTTGGTATATAATCGCCTTTTTAAGTTGATGTGATTGTCTTTAAGCAACTACTTATAGATAGGTACTGCCAGTGCCAATAATGCAGATTGACCTTTGGGCTCTGTTCTGTTACTGCTGTCTTATCCTACATAGGGTGCTTATGCAATAGCTCGCCTTGAAGTGCTGCTGTGACTAAATCCATGCATTTCTGCTTGTGGGGGAAGAAATGTTCCACACTCCTTGGACTCATACCGGTAGAAGAAGACTTAAAAGCCATCCACAGCTCAGTGTACAAAACTACAGTAGCTTATTTTCTCCTCCAGGAATGGCAGATCTCCTGCATGCCCCACTTTTGGCTATCTTCTTTCTTTAGTAGGAGATTCCAAGAATATATTTGCTATAGAGAGAAAATATTGACTCAGCCTGGTCATATTTGCAGAAAAGACCTAATTTCTGAGCAACTTTCACGTTCCTGGTATCCTTTTAAAGGAGATTTTGAGACTGTCTTCAAAATGAATCTTGTAACATTTCGTTCTTTGGTTCTATTAAGTGTTCCCCACCACCACCATTTCATCAGAGTAATTGAACCAGAATGTTCAGTTTGCAACTGTCTGCACACAATCCTTGTATTTGATTAATATGAGGTAATTAAAGGGAGTCTGGTGCATAAGCTACATCTTCTGCCTTTGGTTTTCCAATTCCATAGTATTTTCTAGCAATCAGGGTAACCTACCTGCTAATGAGGAAGCAGTAAACAGATTTGAATTTTAAAGAATTGGTTTATATACAAGTGTTTAGCAGGATTGTCACGACCTAGACACAGAGGGCCTACTTGCATGACACAATAGCTGCAGGAAGGTAAATTTCTGTCAGCATGAACCACCTGACCTGGATAGAGGTTGATACCACATATCCTCCTTCTGAGCTGGAGATTATCCCTTGTTAGAGCTAAACCACCCAGCCCACCACAAAAGACTTATCAAACTCAGCATGTTGTTGTCAAAAGCAAACTAAGAATGTCCTGCTCAGCTTCTACATATTAATATTCTACTTCATAGAAAGTGAAAGATGCTAATATACATACAGATATCTTAGTGTTTGTGTGACTAGCCCTGATTGCTATAGTACTAAGAAACAAGAAATGCCTTTCTCTCAATCTGATTGACACTGATATATACAGGCATGATCTTCTTTACAATCCATAATACAGCATGCATGGTGCATATAGTCAGCTGACATTTACATCAGCTCTAACTTGAGTCCTGTCTTCTATGGGGAAACTTTCTCATCCTTGAAATTCTTCACTTTTTATTCAGTTAAGGGTTAAAATTAACTTGAACTAAAAACCAACCATATTTGTTTTTCGGCAATGATAATAATGCTAGTACTACAAGTTACTACTCATCTCAGGCAAGCAACAGGGTTTGGTTGCTTCCTTTCTCACCTGCTTCCAGAGGGCTATCTTAGATGTCTTTTTCAAGCGTCTGATAGCAGGGCCTAACACTCACTGTACTGGGTGAGTTGCTTAGTATCATTTTAGAAAGTAACTCATTCAAAGTCACTGTACAGTAGCCTTTGCCAACCTGGTGCCTTCCAGATGTTCCCATGAGCCCTAGCCAACACAGCCAGGTTGGCAAAGGCAGCGTTAGAGGTTACCTTTGGCAGTAGGTGCACCCATGATATTTGCCTGTCATTGTAGCTGGTTCAAGATGGGTGAAAGGGTGAAAGAGGATGAGCAGGCAGGAAATAGACAACCACCTCTTAATTGTTTGCAATGCTATATTAACTTTTAAAGGTACATTCTTGGATAAAATTTTGCACCACGAAATAGCACTAGTCTGCTTAGTGGATGTTTCTAAACTTGAAAACATAAAACATGAGTTGCAGAGCTTAGTATGATGTCTTACTCTTGCTGGATCAAAGTATGGTATTTCATTATGCTTGCTAATTTTCAAGAAAAATTCTAGGTGTGCATACATGCATATGCACATGCTTCACCTCTGACTGCAGATTGAGATGGCGTTCACAGACACTGGAAATGAAACTCTGTGAGCTGCATGCTTTATGGGGATTTGGGTTTTTGGAGGTTTTTGGACTTGTTTCTGAATAAATGTTGGATTGCACTGTGAATAAACTTGTGTCTAGGCTGTGTATGGGCTGCAGGTGGGAACATGTATGCTTGATTTACACCTCAACCCCCCTGCAATCCCCCCTTAATATCTAGTTTTCCATAGAGAAAATAAGAGGGAATCCTTTTGTATGGAGGAGCATTCAATAATGTGAGCCCCCACCTGCAGCCTAAGCATGGGTATACCATGTCAGAAGCAATACCGTGTCATTGAACAATACCAGTGAACTAAGGGGTTTTGTCCACTGCAAGTTGCCTGAAATGTGAAAATGAGTCAATACACACAGTTTATCTATTAAAGGGTCAAAGGTTGTATCAGAAACATCTGAATGACACCATATTAAATTCCAGCATCGATCATGTATATCATTGAACATTTTCTGTATCCAATTCTTGCACTTTATGAAGTTTTTGGAAGGAAACAATAGAGGGCTGCTGTTTCCTAGCCTCAAGAGAATGACTTCCATTTCATCACTGAGCAGATGGGCTGGAGGAATCCTGAATAAAAATGAAACTGTGGCCTGTTACATTTAAGAGGAGGCTGTCATATGATTACAGTTTTAATATCTGGCTGGATATGGGTAAGTGAAAGAAAATCTCATTCTCGTTTGCAGCTGCAATTTTCACTACACCCTCCTTTCTGCCATGTTTGGGAGCAGAGTAGTCCTCTTTTTCTAGGGGCTTCCCCCCTCTCATCTGTGCTCACTTTGTTAAAGATCAAATTTATCTAAAACAGTTAAATCTGTTATTCTTTATGGAGCCACAAGCCTCCTTTTTCTCCTCTGATGCATACGTATTCTCTTCAGGCAGCTAATGAAGATGAAATGCCAAAGAGCAAATTAATGTTACACGTGCATGCAATGGCAGTTTAGACCAACATGGAAGTGCAGAGTTTCCTCTGCTTTCAGACAGTAAAATGGTAGAACTGACTTTTCTCTGTCCATTAGGTGTTTGCACACACAACTGCATGCATAGAATTGCAAATACTGTGAGCTTTAAGTAAATAAACTCTTTGTCTTGAATAAAACTGTTCAGGGTAAGGGCCTACCTGTATATATAATGAAGCACATTTATGTCACAAAGATGAACAAATAAATGTCTTTCTGCCTTAACTCACCAGTGTTTTTTTCCTGCCTCTTGTTTTACAATAATGGTTACTTAAACCCTTTGCCATTTCATTTCTCTATTGAAAAGAAATAGTTGGGTCTAGAAAGTGGATTATACTGTGAAATGGAAAAGCAATGTCACACTTTTCACTAGCCTCTGTCAAATTGCTGTAGTGCAATAGCCTTTGGCTGTGTGGATGGAGATAGCATTTCTTTTTTATTCCTTGCCTTAAAACCAAAGTAGTGAGAAAAGGTATGGTTTTGTCCTGATGCGAGGGGTTTGCAAATGATGGGGGGTGACTGCAGGAGACGTAGCCATGCTGGCATTCTTTCCCCAGGGCTATGTAAGCATGGCTATGGTTTAATATGGGGTGCATGAGCGTACCCAGCACAGGGCAGGGGGGCAGCTGCCCCCCCAGAAGCAAAAAAGGGAGAGCACAGCGAAACGGCAGCAGCGGCAGGCAGCGAAGCTGCCTCCGTCGAGGGAACCCTGGACCTGGGCTAACTTCAGCCCACACTCCTTCAAGTCCACACTTTTGTTTGTGCCACACCTAGAAAGCTCAGGTCCAAGCAGCTTTCCCTTTGCCATGCTCACTTTCAAGGGGAAACCCCCTCTTTAGATTGGAACAAATGGCAATCTGGGGGAAACCCAAATTGCTGTTTGCTCCAACTGCAGTTTTCACTGGGAAAGCAGCAGGACAAGAGGAAGTGTGGATAAGCCCTGTGTTTCAGAGCGTCATTTGTTAATGGACAAACACCAAACCCATGAAGGTTCTTAGAGGTCATATAAAAAGAAAAGGCTACTCATTTTAATGTATGGCTATCATACCTCTTAGATCTAAGCCTCCAAATAATTATAAGATTTTGCTGCCCTGCTAAGAGAATAATTATAGTTTGAAGGCTGTACTTGATGTATCTTAACTTCTTTTTTAAGTTTGTGGACTATATTTAGCCCATGTTTACTGTAAAGGAAAATTCTACATTATAAGAATATTATTTTTAAAGTCTATAAAATGCAGTTGGCATTCAGCAGGGAGGGCTTTTTACTCATCAGTAGGAAGCTCATCTGTATCTCAGGTAGGCACACCTGGCAGAACTATACTGCCACACAATTGACCTATGTTTTGGGGTGAGGAGGGAAATAATTATTTATTCCACTATGTTTTTTTAAAACAATAATAATAATAACAACAACAACAACACAGGAGTTGGGGAATAACTCTTCTGATTGAAGAATCACGATGGAATAATAGAATTATATTTTCATAACCAGCCAGAGTTCTAATGCTAAGGCTCCCTATTTTCAGCAAATTAGTTTTAGGACATAAGCCAACATTCAAAAGCACAAATATACCATTGTCCCAGTGTTGCAAAAAAGGAATTTTGGATTGTGCTTGATTGCAATTCTGCAACCTTACAGCACTAATACAGGTGAAACTCAGAAAATTAGAATATCATCGAAAAGTGCATTTATTTCAGTATTGCAACTTAAAAGGTGAAACCAATATATGAGATAGATGCATGACATGCAAAGCAAGATATGTCAAGCCTTTATTTGTTGTACAGTAATTGTAATTATTTGTCGTTAGGCGGGTCAATTATAAATGGAATGTAATTAATGAAATGTAATAGCAATGTTTATTTTTGTATTATTGTAACTATTTGTTTTATTACTGTGGAATTTCCAAAAGAAAGCATTTGTAAAAATTAAAAGAAAAATAATAAATAATAAGTTGCATTACTGAAATAAATGCACTTTTTGACAATATTCTAATTTTCCAAGTTTCACCTGTATGCAGTGCCCTGTCTGCAGTCTTAATATATTGCATTTTAATTTAATAATAATAATAATATATTGCAATATTTAAAACACAGCAAATTCACTGTTCCCCCCCAATAAACCTGTGAAAACTACCTGTGAATAGCTTTTTTTCTCCCCCAAACCCCAAATGCTGAATTGTGTTGGACTCAAAATACTGTCCCTTATTCTTGTGCTGTAGCAATTCCTATGTCCCATGATTTGGTCCTGGTTTTCCTAATATTTTTAGGAAATTGGGAGGATTGGCACAATTGTAACTCATGTGCTGCATCAATCAAAGCTAATCAAGGCCATAGCTGCCAAGTTCTCCCTTTTTTAAAGGGAAATTCCCTTATGCTGAATAGGCTTCCTCGCGAGAAAAGGGAAAACTTGGCAGCTATGATCAATGCATCCTTGCTTTACAAAACTGGCATCCATTGTTGCAAGATTGGCTTCATGGTTCCTTGACCTGCTGCAGAGACAGTAATTTCAGTATCCCCTGTAGTATTTGAGTCTTGCAAAAAGCTTTCATTAATGGGGATTGGAGGGATTTCCTTCTGGTGGCAGCCGTTCTTATCCTGGGGCCAAAGGAGTGTGCTCTGGAGGGCTTCCTAATGGGAAGAGCTTCTCTGGCTGTTTGTGCTACCACTGAAAGGGGCAGCTGGGAAGGCCAGGTGTGCCAACCAAAAACCACCCATGGTGCTTTGGGGCTCCAGATATTGGGAGAAAGAAGGACCACCTTAATATATAGTCATTCTGAATTATAGCAACCTACTAGAACCAAAACAGCCTAAGAAACCAAGAGTACCCCTTAAGTCCCAGCTCTCTGGCCTCACTGGTTTAAAATTGGTCGCTGCCAATTAATTGAGATGATCAGTCCTGTTGAGTTTAAAGTCCACTGCCCTATTATTAATGCAATTGCCCTTGCTACTATCACAATTTTACAAGGACAGTTCAAACCATGCAGGTGTTCGTATTGCATTTAGAAAAGCAATGATTTGGAATGGAAGATAGCTTGAATGTAATCTAAATTCAGTGCAAAGGAAAAAGTCAAACAGCTCTGAAGACGAGACAAAATAGCTGAGCACCATGGACAAGTCAAAGGGCGATACATGATTTTTGTATTTGCTTTTTCACCGTATTATTCATACCAACTTTTTTTTCACTCTTCTGCTTTACTTTTTTAATTGCATGGCTGTAGGAGACTGCGTCCGTGCTGTCCCCTTCCTCAGTTCTCTTGACTGCCGTTGCTTCATGCTTTGAAGGAGGCTCCAGATGCAAATTGATTACATTGCCTTCTTCTGGTCTGAAGACCAAAAATGCATTTAAGGTTATACAGCTCAAGTTGTTAGGAGGATTGCCGTGGATTACTCTGGGCAGGCCGATCTCATTATATTTCAGGATGTCAGGTTCTGTCTGCTGTTGTGAGTACTTGATTTCATATTCCTTTATTGGCAAGCTCCTTTTTTCACCTAGGAATGTTTGGATAGAGTCTAATTTCCCTCTCATTCTGTCTCCCTCGGCATGGGCTGTCATCATTGGGACATAGTTGTATGGTTTGATGCACGAAACTTCAATCTTTTTGTTGCTTGAATCTGGTTCTCCTTCAGTAAATTTGCAATCCATTTTTTGTCTCTCTCTTGCCAACTGTGTTACCCAGGCCGTGTTTTTCTTATTAGCAGGCACCATATTCTGGTGAGAGATGCTTGAGACTGTTTTGGTTACTCTTGGTCTCTTGGTCTCTTGTTGGATCTTACAGCATGTGAAAGGAGTAGCTCTCCCCCAGCCTTGTTCCTGGAAGGAAAGAAGGGAGGGGAAAAGATGGTGCCTTTAAATTCAGAGTCTTGAGGCCGTACCAAAAACATGAATCTTTCACTTTGACAAAAAAACACTTAATATAATAAATTTCACCAAACCTCTATACAAAACTTGTAGTGAATTTTGGCCAAATTCTTCTTAAACTTTTCAATGTCATGTTAGGGAACTTTTCCATGTAATCTAGGACTTTCATTTGAAAAATCAGAATTTTCCACTAAATGTTATATTGGATATGTGCTGCTGGTGATGATTTATTGAACCAAGTTAGTAATGAAATCTTATAAAAAGACCCAATGTCAGCCCTCTGGGGGCCACTTGCCAAAGTGTAAAAGCAGGTGTAGTCCTTTTTTAACGGATACATTGGGGTGGGAGTCCCAGGAGTGTCACCAAAAAATATTCTGGTATAACATAATCACAGTAGGGTGTCCACAGAACTGGTCAGGTTTTTTTAAATGGATAAATTCAGGTGGGGAGGAATCAATGATTATTTGGATCTAAAGAAGGCTCTATATCTTTAAAGCTAAATGATTACCATATTAAATTCTGCTGTATTCTCACATTCTTTGTGATATACATTATGCATGCTGTTATCCCCCTATTTTTCCACATTTGATATGATGGTGATTAAAAAAACAAACTCAATTGTTTAAAAGAAAACCAATAAAGTAGTATGATTTTTAAAAAGATATTTTTTAAAAAAAGAATGAAATCACAGCTAAAACAAAAGTCCAACTAAGAAAAAACTGTTACATATATATGCTATGTTAAAAGCTAGTTAGCAACACACACTTGTGTTAGTATGTAATGCTACACACACTTACTTGTGTATGTAATCCTATATACACTTACTTTGGAGCATGCACCATTGAGTATTGGATTGTGGCATTTGTTCTCTTTGTGCAGGGCAGAAAAGGGTAGTTAAAACAAAGGGCATGACCCAACGAATGCTAAGATACTTTAAAAGCCCCTACTTATTTTCAGTTAGCGTTATGAACATGCTTAAATCTTTCCCACTGAAATCAGTGGAATATGCAGCCTGGCCCTGGACATACCTACGCAGAAGTGGGTCGCACTGTGTTCAAGGAGGGGAATTGGGGTCCAGCCATCTCTGGAGGGCCACAGCCTTCCCCCCACACCACACCCTTGACTAAGTAATACAAAACTCATACTTTGTTCATTGTAATGCCAAATTGCTTTTTGAAGTTTTCCTAACTGCAGCATCAGAAAGCATGACTTGTAAGTACTATCAAGCATGGCTTTTCAGCTCACTTTTCAGCTGGTAAGTAACAAGACCAATCATTTTAAATTTGCTGAAAAGTAGCTGCTATTTATTTTGGTTCACTTATCAATGGAATCAATAGAAAAGCAACTTCAAGTTTATTTACGCTCACAAAGAATTAAAATTTATTTACATTTTTATTCTGCTTGTAATTTTGAAAAATGAAAACACATATTAATTGGTCCTTAAGTATGACATGTTATTTTCTGTAAAGCCATTATTTTACAAGGTACAAGTCTACATAGGTGAAGATTGACAACCATTTAACCACATATCTGCATTTTGCATGAGAGGTAAATCTTTCATCCACTTGGCCTAACAGGGTCACACAGGTAACTGACTCAGCAAGTGGTTATGGCTATAGCATGGTTAAGCAACCACTTTGTAAATGACTATTTGTATCCACCCATTATCCAAAACTTTGCTTAAGCCCTGTTTTGTTTTGTTTTAAACTGGAGCACAGAGTTTCACAATTCTTAGCAGTAAATGTGATGTGCAATGAGGGTAGCAGGAAGCCCTTCAACAGCGTTCACTAAAACCAGCATTTCTACAGAAGTGGTAGTAGGGTTCTACAGAAGAGGAAGGGTTAAGTCTAGCAACAAATCCAAGAAAAGGCAATTCAAATAAAAAGTTTACAATGGTTCAAGCAATTTTGTCTCCTATAACCGGGGGGGGGTGAGGTATTCATGTCATTTAATTGGTGGTTGACCCCAAAAATCTTTTGCCCCACACTTGTAGAAATAGGTGTGGTTTCTTAAATATCTTGCATGTTTGTTACAACATTTCTGTCAGTCACTGTTTTAATCCCTTCTTTGTAGGCACTGATGAATCCTGAAAAAATGGTCATGCTATTGAACACTTTTGCTTTAAATAATTTCATGCCTGCTTTAAGAACAAGAAAGCAAGCTGCTTGTCAAAAAAAGTTCATTTTTGTCAACTAGCCTACTGTGTTCTTGCATGAGGTTTATGCACATGAATTCCTGGTGAGAGCCCTTGCTACCATCACCAAAACAAAAAGGGAAAAGCCACTCAGCTCTCAGATTTTTTTTGCATAAGAACTGAAAATATTTGGTTCAAGGACTATGATCAGCTTATGTGAAAACTTGTTTGTTTGAAACTAAAAAGAATTTGGCAAGATTTTATAATAAAACTACTTGAACAAGTTTCTGTACAGTTGATCAAATATAAGTGGATTCCATGAATCATAGGTGAGTGACATTGGGACTCTTGCAATTGGATATCCAGAAATGTCATTACCTTCCTGCTACTCCAAATGCATCAGATAAGGTGTAGGATAATTATGGCAGATGTTGACAGGAAAATCTCTTGGATTGAAATACTGAGGAACATGCTGTCACTGTGCATACAGAAAAGTATTTTATTGAAGCTATCTAGATTATAAAGCAATGTGAGTTACCTAATTTTGCAGAGGGGGACAAGTCCTAGCTAACATAAACAAATCAAGAAGTATATACAGTCAATTCTACACACACAAATATAACTAAATATTAACTTTGCTTCCTTAGTCTTATCTACACATTGTTTGAACATTAAACATAAAAGAAAACTTTAAAAATAAACTTTTTACAACATCTAAAAACAGCTAAGGCTTTGCACAAATTGGAGGGCACTTGAAAATAGTACATCATTGTGGTAGAGACTGTGCAGACAATTTATGGTACTTTTCTAGGTTCCATTTGGTGAAGCACTTGGTCTAGGCCTGTAACTCATTGAGATAAATATAGCCCATGAGCAGCTTAGTCTGGCCTGGCAGATATTTGACAGCCTTCTATTGCCACGCTTGATAGAGAGCAAAAACAGGCATTGTGGCTATGTATGGCTCGATGACTTCCAAATTGTACGGGCTTAATTTAGGCAAAATCTGATCCCTTGCCCATCTAAGGGGCATACCTGTACTTTCCATATTCTGAGTTTGGTGCAATAGTTCAAGTATTCCTTGAGAAGACAAACTACACTGGTCATGCTGCTTCTGCAGTGGTCCTTCTCAATCAAAAGGACCAATGAGAACAAAACAGACTGAAGTAGCTTGCATTTACATACAGTGGGGATTGGAAGTAGTGAAACACCATGCCCAATTTTCTAAATAAGAACTAGCTGTGTGTACTTTTAAAGACATAAAGTTTTAGGCAAACTGGGGGCGTCATCTGGGCAATGCACATTAAGGCTCATCTCTGAGAGCCTGAGTCTATACTGTAGACTCTATTGGTTCAACTAAACATATTTAAGGATCTACTGAAACCATTATCATATTGTAAGAGGTAATCAATTGGTATTTTAATTTTGTACAGAAATGAGTGGCAGTCAACTCTATTCAAAATGGCACCTATGCAAACTAACAAATCTGCCCAGTCTGCTTTACAATGACTTTTCAGTATTTTTTCTCATTATACAGAGTGCTCCAAATAAATCCATGAATAGCCCAACAAGAAATTACAATTTAAAAAGTCAGGTCAGCCTAAAGGGCAATGCAGCTATTGCAACACGGCTGACCGTTAAGGAAGGGAATAGTCCAGAAAGCAGAGGGATCTCCTGTGTTTTTGATTCATTTCCTTGTTTGGTTCCAGTGTGACTCCTGCTTCTGGTGCAAGGGTCTTGCATCTCATTGGCTTTGCTGATTCGTGCGCCTTTTGTATGCAGAAAATGCATGCTGTTGAGATGATTGTGTCTTCGCAGTGCAATTGAATTAGACATGGTTGTCATTTTTGTATCTGGTGCAAATGCACAATGCCAGTAGCAACGATCTGGGTTTCTTGAGATGAATGAAGTCTTGGAAAGCCTTGAGTCAAAAGAGGCTATTTCATGCATTTTTATTTGCTCCTTCACTGCATTACACATTGTTTCTATTCTTTTTTCACTCTTTTGCTCTTTGGTTTTAAAAACCTGACCACAGCAACTTGTCTCAGAAACAGCATGGAATGGTTTTTCACTTGCCTGGGAAGTAACAGTCTTGCTTTTCTTTGCTGAAGGATCCAGGGTGGTTTTGAGAGTTGCATCTTTCAGAGGTGGCAGTACTAATGATGGCTTAACAGAAGCAGTTTCAGTGCCAACATGATTACATATGGGAGGCTCGTAGCCTTTTGTGTCTTTGTATTTCACAGTTTCTAGAGTTTTGGGTTTTCCTGGACTCAGTATACTATACTCCTTTATTGGCACTGTTCTCTTTTCTCCTTGGAAGAGAGGACTCTCTTTCATTAGAAAAAATCTCCTTTCACTTAAACTAGCTTGAGCATCCTTTAAGGACACTTTTCTCTTTTCTCCTTGAGATGTCTGACTAGAATATATTTTGCCATAACAGTTTTCCTTTTTAGAGTCTTCTGTTGCAGAAGAGTCTATGGTTGCACTCTGTAAAAGCAGAGTCTGTTGTTTTTCTGGAATACGCTCCGTGGCTGCGCATGTACTTAATTTGAAATCAGTTTTCAATGGTTCTGTACCCTTGGGGTCTTGTTCCAAACTTTTGTCAATAACTTGATTCAGATCTAAGCAGTAAAGGCATCCACTGACAGACTGGCATCCACTGACAGACTCACTTGTCTTTGCTTTTCTAGCTTTCTTTTGTAGCTGAAGATAAGCAAATGGGGCTGTTTTGCCCCAGCCTTGGACCTGAGAGCAAAATGATGTGAATATGTTAGTATTTAAAGCAGCAGAGCAACTAGATTTACTGGTAATCTCTTGCTAATTTTAACTGTGGGTCAATATGCAGGAAAAGATATTCTCTGTTCAAAAAAAAGTGTAATTGAAATAAGGTTCCTAGACCATTCTAAAATAATGCCCCATTAGCAAGAAAGTCAGACAAGACTGTTGAGCAGACCTTAAATGAGCCATAGAACAATGAGTCATAGAACAAGAAGGTCTAGCACAAGGCAACTCCTGACTTTTGTTTCATACCAGTCTGTTTAAATAACAAACTGTGCATATCATATTATGGCTAATTTTTAGTCTCAAATGGGAGGACCAAAAGTTATGATTCACGTTCTTAATGCTTTCTTTACAGCTCTTCAGTAACACAGCATTCCTGCCAATGGGACAGCAGAAGACAGAGTATTTGAATATCTCAAAGACAGTTTACTGGGCACATGGTAGCAAAACAAAAAAGTGGAAAGTGTGGTGCTCTTTTTTATTTGTCCTTTCTAAGTGCTTGTCTTCTAAGTTTTTATTATTTCCTTCCTAATGTTTCCAGTAGAAAGAAAAATACATATGTCCGTTCCAAGGTTGACATATATTCAACTCAATTTATTTATTGGGCAGGGATATGGAAAGGATTTAGATCCAAACCAACCCTTTTCTTTGCTCCAACCAACATTTGAACTCTGACATTAGTAACGGCCACAGAGACCATAGTGACTGGAAGAGGCCTTATAAGGTTCTCCACCCTCAACTTGGAGATTTGAAACATCCAATGGCCCCCTGGCACACCCTCCCAGGGACCATAGGATCTAACCTCAATACTGAATAATTTTTTTAAGTAGTAGAAAGTATAAAATACCATTTTATAGAAGAAAAAAGCAGACAATGGACTGAAGCAATTACAGTATCTGTACAGTACTTCAATGCTCCATACACACATACTATACTATACTATACTATACTATACTATACTATACTATACTATACTATACTATACTATACTATACTATACTATACTATACTTCAGTGCACAACTGGAGGTGCTGTACCTCTAGAAAACACAAGTTGCTTTTCTCCAGAACAGCCCCATTGCCAGGCGCAACAAGTGTTCTGATCAATCCTTTCATTATTATTTTTTTAAAAAATAGTGAATATTATATCTACCATGAAGTTCTCAGGGCACCTTACAGTAAACTCACAAGTTATTTTCAATTCAGTTTTGAGGACAAGCCCTCCTAAGGCAGCGTACCATCACATTTAAACTAATACAATAAAACCACACCACAATTAATATAAACAGCAACAGAATAGAACATGTGAAACAAATAAAAGCCAGCAACACCATCTCTAAATAGTTGCACACAACAACCAAAAAAATCTCTTTAAGGCCCATTTAAAACTCTGAAGCAGGAGGCCAATTAAGTTCTTAAGGGAGGGAGTTCCAAAGATGCAGGACTATCACTGAAAAGGCCCTATACTTGGTTTCCAGAAATCTGATTGGTCTACCTGTAAAGATAGTCATAAATGGAAATAACTTCACCCAAAGCAAAAAAAAGTATGAATAATCTGTGCCAGGCAAAACTCTGAAGCATGGTGGTATTGCTAGCATGGAGTCCTATGAACCATACAAAAGCCAAAATAGGTACCATCACAGCAGCCAGGCTGAGCTCTTGTAAGCAAACCCTTAGGTTGTGTTAGCTTTGCTTCTGGGAACAGTTATGGTTCTGAAAGCTGCCACCTACTAGTCTGTCAGCATAAATGCCTGTTATGAGCCTGAGTTTGAATACAAGAGGGAAAGCTGGATCATGCACTCCTGGCTATGTGAAAGGACAGCTTTGCTGTTTGGTCAATAATTCCTGGTCCACTGGAGTAACATAAACTACATCTCCATGCCCATGAAAGACAACCATTGCAGAGTAGCCTACTGCCACATTCCTAATTATGACAAAACCAGACCACACTGGCAAACTCCTTCAAATATGATCCAGTCCAATTTTTTGCTCTGAAACAGGATGCCTTATCTCCTAACTAGAATCTTAGTTAATAGAACTGAATTTTTATTGTTTTGAAATTGTTACGCTTGCTCTGCTACATTGTAAGCTGCTTTAAGTAGGATATAAAACAGGCAAAGGACACCCAGAGAAGGGCCTCCGAAGAGAATCTCAGCATTCAGGCAGCGGTCCTGCAGACATCTGCAACCTGAGCTACTCAGCTTTAAAGGTTAACAACAGGACTATGAATTGTATTTGGAAATAGACATCTAACCATTGAATATGTTTATACACTGGTGCAATGTGTTCCATTCGACCAAACATATCATGGGCTAGTTGTGGCTTCTCAGTAGTTTTCTAAGGCATCCTCTTCCATCTGAGTCTGGATAGGTTAGTTGATTAGAGCATGATAATGCCAAGGTTGCAGGTTCGATCCCCTTATGGGACAGCTGCATATTACTGCATTGTAGGGGGTTCGACTAGATGATCCTCAGGGTCACTGCCAACACTACAATTCTATGATGACATTGCATTAGCTTAACATAAGAAAGTCATCTAGAGGAGGGGTGAAAACTGGCATAGCAGCTGAAAGTGGCATAAAGTGCTTCATGCAACATCTCACTTGGGCACCCAGATATAAGAACAGATCTAAACAAATCTCCAAGCTTTGCACCTAATTCTTCATGGAAATGCAAAACCACCCAAAATAGACTCAGCATATCAGGCAAAACCACTTATAAACCAATTATAATCAGTACCCCCATCTTGTCTGGATTGAGCTTCAGTTAGTTAGCTAGCATGCATCCAGTTCATGCAACCCAGCCAGATGGACAGGGTATAAATAATAATAATAATAATAATAATAATAATAATAATAACAACAACAACAACAACTACTACTACTACTACTACTACTACTACTACTACTACTACTCATTTCAGACATCACTTCATCTTACCCACCACCACTTTTAATTTTACAAGAAAATGCCAGAACCTTACTCCAGGATCCCAAAGGACCTCAGGATTTCCATACAGAAGAGATTCTAAACAGCATAAGAGACAAAATAAATCCCTGCATAATACATTAGTGATGATCTCTCAGCACCACATTCTGAAAATGGCTCTCCACATAGGAACTGAAGCACAATGTCCCTGGAAATATACACCAGAATAATATCATAACTGATGGTAACAAAACCTGCTGAGAGATTTAGGAAAGATACCACGGTTGCAATCAGGGTTGTGATAATTACCTACTAGATAACTTTAATTCAAAAATGAGAAATTAGCAATCAATAGATGGAACAGTCTGCAGGTTAAGAGAAGGTACATATCTACTTCCTTCAAGGTGGTATGGATTGCTCCCTCTCACGAGAAAGCATTACTAGACCTTGCTTATCATTCTCTTCCCCAAACACTTGCAAGCTGTTATAAGCTAGGAAATGCAAAGTGTGTATACAAGGAAAGGATTGACTCTGGATGAAGCCACTGGCAGGATTGCAGCCCTAAAAATAAGGTCCATGTGGACATAGCCACAGGGCTTCTCAATTATACACAGAAATCAGGACACAAAGCAGAGCTCAAAAAATGTAGTAAACATGAGCCTAAAAATAGAGTAAAAATGGCATGGCAGTAGGAAGAAAAGCTTTGACATTTGCTTCACAATCCAAAATACAAGAAAACTGTAAAAGTAATTACACAAGAGTATAACTAACTGCAGTCATATGAAGACTTACTTGGGCATAAAGGTAAAGGGACCCCTGACTGTTAGGTCCAGTCGTGGACGACTCTGGGGTTGCGGCGCTCATCTCACATTATTGGCTGAGGGAGCTGGCGTACAGCTTCCGGGTCATGTGGCCAGCATAACTAAGCCGCTTCTGGCGAACCAGAGCAGCGCATGGAAATGCTGTTTACCTTCCTGCTAGAGCGGTACCTATATATCTACTTGCACTTTGACGTGTTTTGAACTGCTAGGTTGGCAGGAGCAGGGACTGAGCAACGGGAGCTCACTCCATTGCGGGGATTTGAACCGCCAACCTTCTGGTTGGCAAGCCCTAGGTTTAGACCACAGCGCCACCCATAAATGCAGACTGACTTATTTCCATGCATAGCGCCAGCTGCACAAATGACATATAATGGGAAAGTGTAGAGTACCCTGAGCAAAGAATTAAAGTACTGCTACATATAACCTGAACCAAATCATAAATACTATTATTATAATAATTTCATCAAAAGCATTGTCTAATTTAAGGATTATCTTTTATGTAAATTTAGGAACCCAACACTACTGACTTTAGTCTGGACAGGGTGAAATTATTAATACCTATTATTTTTATTTTTATTAATTCCTTTGTAAATAGATCAACAAGATTCTTGCAGTTCCTTAAAAGATTAACACGTTTATCATGGCATAGGTTTTTTATGAATTAAAGCTCTGTCTATCTCCCAAATGCTTTTATCATGCTAAATAGACTTAACATGTCTCAAGTTTTGTTTTTAAATATTTATTTTCTTTAAAATAATTTTATCCCACATTTGAGTATATAAACTTTCTAAGCAGCTAAGAAAGTTTAAGAACTACAATACAGAAACAATACAAACCATAAGAATGTCAACAAAAGTAGCCAGCAGCAAAGGAAGTGTTAAAACAATTAATTAAAAATTCAGGAGAATACAGTTGTATGAACCTCATTCTAAAGGTTAAGAGTAGGTGCCAGTCAATTTATCCCTGGAGAAAATATTCCAAAACCAGGATACCACTATCTGATTGCCACCCACTTTCCATCTGAAAGTGGAAGTACCGGTAACCAAAGCAAGGCCTCTGATGAATGTCTTAAAAGTCAAGCAGGTTCATATAGGAGTAGTCAAGCCTTCAGATACTCTGGTCCAAAGCCATATGAGACTTTATATGTTAAAACCTGTCACAACCAGTATCTTGGAAAATCCTTGAAATCAAATTAGAAGCCACAGAAAACTGGCAAGCTACATTCCAAGTGGCTTGTTCCAGTCAATAGTTTAGTTGCCATATTCTGAAGTAGTTTAAGATAACAAATAGTTTCCAAAGGCCTCTCCAAGTCCACTATAGTAGTCAGACTTCGATTTTCCACAGCATGTATGGACAAGGCAAAGCTAACTCTGTCTAGGCAGGGCCATAGGTAGTATTGCAACTTAAGGTGAGGGAAGGTGCATGCATCCGCAGCTGCAACATTTATATTGAAAAGAATCAGCAATGGAGACCTGTATAGCTAAATGGACTTCTGCAACGGTATCACCTGATGGACGTGAAACCAAGGATATAATTTTTATATTTATCAGAATGTACATTTGGTCACAAAATGCTTCAACTGATACTACATTTGAATCAGCCCCTAGGAGACAAGTGGTGCCCATTTATAAACCACATTATATTATAGCAGATTCTTTTTAATGGATAATTGGTGACTGAAAGTATAAATGTTCACAACATAAAATTCTTACTCACAGCTTCCTCCCATCCTGTTCCATTAATACAATCCAAAGACCTTTCCTCTTGTTCATTTATGCTGTTACTGATGCTTAGAAGGGTGTAAATCTGATTCCTCTCCCGCCTCTCATTTGGGTAGGTGCAGCGCAATTCTGTTTCCACAATTCTTGTATTTCCAGCGACTCTTTCAGACTCTATTTCATTTTGCTTCTGTTCAGAGGAAGTCATTACACTTGCTGACTCTGTAGGTTACACACGTTCTGCCTGTGTTTTAAGGATTTTTTAAAAATAATAATAATACTGCAGTTAGACAATTTATAATAGCATGAATGAAAGAAAATTGGTATGTTTATTTTTTTACTGACCAGGTGTTGCTTGGTGATACCAAGTAATTTTACCTCTAAAATCCTTTAACAGAATACAAGAATACCCCATCTGACAGGAGTCCTGCTGACTCAGGAACTGCATAGCAGCTGTGGATCTCAAATCACAGCACCTACATTATTTCTAGACTTGTATGATAAAGAAGGGATTGAATAAAATTTTGGTTTAAGATGAGAGCTATGATGGTAAGCATTCCTTATTTCCTATCTCACCCCTTCTAGCCTGGAACAAAGGAGCAGGTTTTACTCCTCTCTACCCAGGGCGAATTTCTCAACCCTGCAGCCAAGCTGAATGATGCCCAGGGAAAATCAAACCTGCCCAGTAGTACTGCCTCCACTCCTGAAAAGTTTTCCAAATCTAAGTCAGGATCCACTCCTTGTTCTCCAAGTCCCAAACCCACAAATTACTCGGTAGTGAAACCAAGCAGCCAGGTACCAGATTTAGAGCAAAGCCTACCATAAGAAGCCACAGCAATAGATAAAGACAAATACTTTATTAAGAGACCACAAGACTAAATAGAATCCTTTTTATACTAAAAACTACAATGTAAGAAACAAAAAAACTTTTGGGACTTCAGGTACAGACCAAAAAGAACAGCATTAGCTTGCCGCACCCTACCACCAGCCTCATAGTCACAGATCCCACCAGCAAGCTACATCCAGGTCGTTGCAACTTCATCTGAATGGGGGCCCCAAACTAAGTCAAAGACCACTTTTTAATACCAAAAAGCCTGGTTACAAGAAGGCAGATTTTTGCCAATCACAGCCTCTAGGGCAGGGGTCCCCAAACTACGGCCCCCGGGCCGGATGCGGCCCAATCGGCCTTCCAATCCGGCCCGCGACGACCCCCGCCGCCCGCTGCCGCCGCCCGCTCTCACGGCGCGCGGCGCAGCGACAATCTAAAAAATCGGCAAAAAAATCGCCGAAAATCCTTTGTGCGCATGCGTACAGGCCTCTCCCGACCCGGAAGAGGTCATTTCTGGTGCACTTCCGGGTCGGGGAGGCCCATACGCATGCGCACAAGCGATTTTCGGCGATTTTTTCCCCGCCCGTGTGCGTGTGCGCATGCGCACGGGCGCGCACTCCCCCGCCCTCCGGCCCGCTGCGCGCGCACTCCCCTGCCGTCCGGCCCACCGCGCGGGCGGCGCGGCGGGCACCGGCCCGCCGCTCGGTAAGTCTGGGGACCCCTGCTCTAGGGCCTAATTTTCCCAACATTAGATAATGTACATACTGGAAAACTATCCAGCTGCTGCTACAAAGTTCATTTTTGCACCATTTCTATGACCATGAGCAGGGGTTGGCAAGGCTTACCAGGCATGTGCCAGATCACTGCACCGGATCACTCCTGTGGAGATCCTCCGACCTGGGCCGGCGCAGTGGAATGCCGAAAATTGCATCTGTGCATGTCCTTGGCGTTGGAAATCGCTTCTGCGCATGCCCAGACGCCAAAAATTGTGCCTGTGCAAAAGCAATTTTCTGCGTCTGGGCATGCGCAGAAGCGATTTCCAGCACTGCAGACATGCGCAGATGCTATTTCCAGCATCTGCAAATGTGCAGAAGCGCTTTCCAGAGCCGCAGAAGAGAGTCCCTGCACCGCGCCGGTTTAGCACAGCAGGCAGGGACTCGCCAAGCGGGCGGCTCGTGTGCCTGTTAAACAGCCTCCATGGGCTGCTTCCGGCCTATGGGCCTTAGGTTGCCAACCCCTGACCTTGAGCAATCCTGCAGCAGGCTCTCCACACTGGTGGCACATTATACTAATTAACTGGGACCTTTCCCTCAGAAAGACTACACCCAGAAGCCCAAGATGCTTCAAATAGATCAAAGAAATGGGAATTTATTTACAGGTATCATCCCTATACAGTGGTACCTTGGAAGTCAAACGGAATCCATTCCAAAAGTCCGTTCAACTTCCAAAACATTCAGAAACCAAGGAAGCTTCTGCAGCCAATCGGAAGCCGCGGAAGCCCCTTTGGACATTCGGGTTCCAAAGAATGTTCAGAAACCGGAACACTCACTTCCGTTTTTGCGGAGTTTGGAAGCCAAAACATTCGACTCACTAAGCGTTCAGGATCCAAGCTACAACTGTATTACTTTGCTCCCATCTTCCAAAAAAATCCTGCAGTTTGGTGTGTGTAAGTTGGGTGTGTGGATGTTAATGCTCCAGCCCACTGCCAAGACAGGACCAGCCACACCAACTGGCACAAGTTCCCCGAGTATCGCCCATCAGCTACATGTGCCCCGAGGAACAGTAAGGTTGTCCACCCCTGCCTTAGAGTGAAAGCAGACATCAGTTCTTAAGTGTGATGGAAACCTGTTTCCTAAAGTCCAGTGAAAAGACTGCATTGCTAGGCATTTGTTTTCAATGAAGAGAAGATCATTAAAATTTTCACCGCCTTACATAATGCTGGGGTCTGCAAAGTATTTTATTAGTTTTGGGGATGTTTTGCCTGGATTGGACAGGGAGCAGGGAACAGGCAGTTGTTCTTATGTAAAATGGGTAGCTTGTGGTGCCCATGAGAGTTTCTTCCATTTCCAAATATACTGTCAGGCCCAAAAATGTTGAGAACCCTGCAGTATAATGAATTGTTGTCTTCACCCTTAGTTTCACCTCTGTCTTTCTCTACTTCCCCCTAATGTTCTTCCTTCCCATATTTTAATACCATTTCTTTTTCTTTTAGAAAACTATTCCTCCCTCAGTTACACTGTTGTTCAGAAAACAAGCTGTCAAGTGTTCTCACGGCAACCATGCCCATAGCTCAGCCCCTCATTTCAGAACATGCTGACATGTCCCAGTTAATTGCAGGAAGGTGGAATGTAGTCAGTGCACAGTCAGAGGCACCCTTCTCTTAAAGCAGGCCCCCCAAACTTCGCCTCTCCAGATGTTTTGGACTACAATTCCCATCTTCCCCGACCACTGGTCCTGTTAGCTAGGGATCATGGGAGTTGTAGGCCAAAACATCTGAAGAGCCGCAGTTTGGGGATGCCTGTCTTAAAGCACCAGTTACCTATGGGAAGACATTGAGGCTGGTCAGGAGCACCCTTATTTTTAAAAATCTCAGTTGTGTATGGCTAGCCCAGTGTTTCCCAAACTTGGGTCTCCAGCTGTTTTTGACTACAACTCCCATCATCCCTAGCTAGCAGGACCAGTGGTCAGGGATGGTGGGGATTGTAGTTCAAAAACAGCTGGAGACTAAAGTTTGGGAAACACTGGGCTAGCCCAACCTTTCTCAACCTTAGGTCCACAGATGTTGTACTACAACTCCCCTCATCCCTGCCCACTGGTGTTGCAGTCCAACAACATCTGTGGACCCAAGGTTGAGAAAGGTTGGGCTAGACCACGTTTCCAAAACTTGGGTCTCCAGCTGTTTTTGAACTACAATCCCCATCATCCCTGACCACTGGTCCTGCTAGCTAGGGATGATGGGAGTTGTCCAAATACAGCTGGTGAGCCAAGTTTGGGAAACACTTGGCTAGACACTATGGGCAGAGTAAGAGTTCCAGTTACTTTGTGGGGGCGCTCTGCACGCGCTCAGAGGTCCCCCGCCTCGCCTTGCTTTCCCGAACTGCCCCCGTGGCGTGGCTCCAGTGTCGGCCCGGGTCCTCCGCCCGTCCCCCTCCTCTCTCTGGCCCCCTCGGACTCACCCCATAATAAGGCCTCCTTTTGGCGTTCCTCGTGCCCCTTCCTCCGCCCCCCGCAAGTCTTGTCACCCGCCTCAGCCTCCTCCTTCGCCTGCCAGTCCCTCACGCGGGACCCAGAGAGGGAAGGAGGGGAACACGGCGACGAGGGCACACCGACGGACGGACCCGGTTGTTGAGCGGCGGCGGCGGCGGCAGCACTGGCGCTGCTCCGGGAGGTGGGGCCTCCGGTGCGCTCACAGTCCCCTCGCCGCCCCGCGCCTCTGTCGCCGTCACCGCCCGCCCCCTCCCTCCTCAAAGCCGTTGCCCCGGGAGACGGGAGCGGTCGTTGTGAGGGAGGGGAGGAAAAGGGGCGGGGCCAAGGGGAGGCGGCGGCGGTTTAGGAAGCCAGGCCTGAGGGGGAGAAGTAGCGAACAAAGGGGGGGGGCGAGAGGGGCTCATTACCAGCATTATTCCTTGCATTTATATCCCCCCTTTTCCTCCAAGGGATTCAGGGTGGGCCACACGGTTCGCCCTCATTTAATCCTCACAACAGCCCTGCGAGGTGGATTGGGCTGGTTACTGGCCCGAACAAAGTCACCCAGCGTGTGACTTCCATGTGGCCGAGTTGGATTTTGGACACCAGTCTCCCTTGGTGCTAGTCCCACATGATAACCGAGTCTGACAGTTACCGCCCTGGCTCTCAGCATCAGCATCATCCCATAAGCTCTGCAAGTTGAAAGCTAGCACATCAAGAAGTGAGCCAAGACAGAACATTAAGATAAAGAGTCCCTCCACCATGATGATTTTGGCCAGACTCAGTGTGTAACACTACTAGGCCAATGGCCCTTCTTGGATCGAGAGTTGTTGGGAGAGGGAGCTTTGCAGCAGCCAGAGGGAAAGGAGAGCTTAGCCCTTCCCCTGGCAACTGTTCACCCCATAAAACTGCCCCTCTCTGCTCCCCATCAGAAATCTGAACATGTGTTTCCATCGCAAATACAGATAGGACAGGCCACACGTGCAACAAAATTCAGCTTCAAAAATGTATTGCTACTAGCAGCGAGGGTCAAGAGAGTCACTCCTTTAGCAATTTTCCGCTATGTCGAGATAATCTGTCACCTGGGAGTAAACATGTCAGTTCAGCTTCCTATGTGGCTGACTCATACAGCGAGCACCGTGCACTCAGAAGAAATCAGAAAAATGTGTTATGAGCTGTACGTTTGAACCCACATCATGTCTATGAAGCCAGCAATACCCTACTGAGAGAAATGAAGCCTTTTGCGTGGAGACAGGACACCTGTCTATTTAAAATGCATATATACCTTTCACCCATATACTCAGCTAAGAACCTGTCACACCAGGAAGTATAAACATATTAGTTTATTACACAGAAACAAAAGACAGTGGGTATATGGGTGTTGCTTTGGACAGCAAGTTTTACAATTAAAAGTCTTAAAAGGAGTTCCCAGCTATCCAAAAACCTGGAGCATGAGATGCAGTTTCACACTAAAGAGAAATTAAAGAAATTAAAATAAGGGAAGTGTAACTGATCTTATGAGCAAGTGGAGTGGAAAGTCAGGAATCTGAGCTCTGTGCCTTCTGACAGGCCACATTCACACCATATATTTAAAGCACAATGATACAACTTTAAACAGTGATGGCTTCCCACAAATAATTCTGGGAGCTGCAGTTTGTTAAGGGTCCTAAGAATTGTTAGGAGACCCCTATTTCCCACGCACAGCTACAATCCCCAGTGTTTCATATGGGAAAATAAGTAATGAATAATAATTTTATTATTTATACCCCACCCGTCTGGCTGGGTTTCCCCAGCCACTCTGGGCGGCTTATATCTAAAAAATAATAAAAACATCAAGCATTAAAAACCTCCCGATACAGGGCTGCCTTCAGATGTCTTCTAAAAGTTGTGTAAGTCTTTATCTCCTTTACATTCCACACGGAGGGCGCCACTACCAAGAAGGCTGGTTCCCTGTAACTTTGCTTCTTGCAGTAAGGGAACCAGCAGAAAACCCTTGGAGGAGGACCTCAGCTTCTCGGCTGAGCGATGGGGTTGGAGATGCTCCTTCAGGTATACTCGGCTGAGGCCGTTTAGAAAAAGCCACAGCTGTTTTAAGTCGTGCTTTAAATGTATGGTTGTGAAGTCACCTTGGGCTCTCCCTCAGAATCCTACACCAGCAAGGAAACAAATCTTTCACCTGTTCCTTTGCTCTGTGCAGTCAAGTAAAGGTAAGTAAGCAAAGGAAGAGTGGTTGGAGTTGTTTGCTTAGGGTTTACGTATACTTCGATTAAACCTAATTTCTATGGGAAGGGAAGGGGCTTACCTAGTGAGTGAGTAACACAACACCAAAACCTTTGAACTGTTGTTTGTAACTTCTGGTTTACTACTACCTTCCTGAGATACAAGTTTGAAATGAAGAGGACACAACCTTTATATTTACAGTTCCTGGATCATAAATTTAATCTTAGAAGAGATATTGTCTGTGTGAAATCTGGTTCCTGCTTATAGGTGGTTTATAACTAGATATTTCTGGTATATACAAAGTTAGGTTCATATTGTTACAAAGTTTAAGGTAAGAATTAACATACCTGTAACTTGTTGCTGTAATAAGACTCCACAAGCATGTTTAATTTTTATATCAGGTTTGAAAATTCAGAAAGTAAATTGCCCTTTGAACATCCTTTGAATAAAGCTGCTAAACATGTTTCTGTGACAGAGGGTGACAATCATATATTCCCAGTGCTCAGTCCTTCAGTTTTTCATATATTTTCTTTTCTGCTATGAACTTTTATGAAGGGTTATGAACAGGTGTGTTCTGCAATAAGCTCATTTAAGTGAATCATAACATGACTGTTATTTACACAGCAGAAAGGGTGTTCCTTGTTTTAATCAAAGCAGTGTGACATAATCAAAAGTGAAGTGAGACCATTTAAACCTCCTTGGCTCATCTGTAGATTTTTCTTTTAAAAATTCTGCATGTCTGTTTAAGCAGGTACAAGCCCTTGCAGAAAATGATAATCATCACACTAAGGGCATGAGCACATGACTGCAGTGAAAAACACAGTGACTCAGGAAATTCTGAAAGAAGTGCCTTCATATTCCCCTGAGCTAAAGATATTCTCAAAACAAAGAATGTATTGTAGTTGTTTATTATTTATTTATCATTTTTATAGTATGCCCTTCATCCAAAGGTTGCAGGGTGGAAGTGCATACAATTGAAACCAGAAGTAAAACAATAATATTTAAAGAAGCCAACATAAATTATGTGTAAACAAAACAGCAGCATTTTTTAAAAATCCATTCCAGTGTACCTCACCCTTCTCCAAAAGCCTGAGCAAAGAGATGCATCTTCACCCAACGAAAAAGCAAGAGCAATGTCATGGTGAGATGCAGTTCAGAAGAGAGGTCATTCCAGAGGTAGGGAGCCAGCACTAAGAAAGCACACTTTGTCCCCACCCCATGGATCTCACTGGGTGTAGGGATTACTACCAGGACTTCCACTAGAGATATTTGTGCACAGGCAGGGTGATACGTTCTTTCAGAAACTTGGAATTTAAGTTTGTCACAACCCTTGAATCCAGCAGCAATCCAGACACAAGTGTCAGAGGCTGCTGAGGCATCAGCTGAGGAGACCAACCAAGTTGAAGGCTCTGACTGGAGGTCAGGAGACCACTGCACCCAAGGAAGCCAGATAGGAACCTTCAGAAGAACATCCAAAACCATCAGAGACATTAGGTGTTGAGGCAGGATTCTAGCAGGCACCTTCCCTTCAGCCTGGGGAACCAAGTGGCTCACACAGTACCTCAATGCTCCAGCAGGACAGGGTGCTCACCAGGCAGAAGGCGATGGAAGGGTGGAGCAGTGCCTCTTCAGAATAGAGGGTTGGTCCTTTAAGAATCTGAAGCCACTAAAATTGGGCAAAGACTAGAAAAGGTAGTCTGGAGGCAGAGGCTTAGAAGGCCCCAGTCTGTTCTCAGCTTCTGTCAGAAATTCAGAACAAGTCACCGACTCAGGTCTATCAGTGGTCCTGCAACCTGCCTTGCTCCATGGGAGCGGGTGTCAGACCAAAACACAACAAATGTAATCTACTGCAGACTGCTTTCTCTGCTACACTAACGTTTGTCTCACAAAGAAACTATGCTTTCTACCCACCCATCCTGCAAAAAAAAAAAGTCCATTTTCTACATGAGGGCCCTAGCTCCTCGTGCCCACATGAAGTAAGCGGGGACAGAGAGCGGGGACTTCACGGCCATTGAAGTTATAGAATCACTACCCTGAAGTCTGAAGTCACACAGTTCTTGTGATTGTCTTTCAGAAAGGCCATGAAACCCAGCTCTTTTCCAAAAGTCTCTGACAAAGTGGGCATTTCTGATTCTGCAAGAGCACTGCTACAGAACACACTGCTTTTAGCTGTTGACGTTTATGTAATTTTAAATTATGTTTTGTTAATATTGTGTTATTTTATTGGAAGTCATCTCAAACTTTGTAAAAGAAATATAGAAGTGTTCTAAATGTGTGTGTTTGTGTGTGTGTCAAATAGTTATACACAGAGATTACCTTTGCTAAATTATTTCTCCAGCTATAGAGGTTTGGCAACCGTGTATCTGACATTGCTCAAGAATTCTGAGAAACTAAAAAAATCAGTGGAGTTTTGAAATCAGTAGTTTAAAGCAATGGTTAGGAACATTCAGTCCATCATCTTGAATCAAAATGGCATCCAATCATACCCAAACAAAGAACAAAATCTGCTCCTTGATCTCAGACATCATCATGCCAAATTTGGTAATGATGGTTTAAAAGGTGTCCAAATGCATAGAGAACAGATGAATGGAAAAACTACTTTCCGAAACAGATAGATACAAAAGCTGAAAAGAGAATCTTTGTCACAGAAATTTGGCAACATCCCTCCCCCCCAAAAAAAAATACAGAAGGAAAAACATAATTAAACCACAGAGCCTAGGGCTTGCCGATCAGAAGGTCAGCGGTTCTAATCCCCACGACGGGGTGAGCTCCCGTTGCTCGGTCCCAGCTCCTGCCAACCTAGCAGTTCAAAAGCACAAAGTGCAAGTAGATAAATAGGTACCGCTCTGGCAGGAAGATAAATGGCATTTCCATGCGCTGCTCAGGGTCGCCAGAAGCGGCTTAGTCATGCTGGCCACGTGACCCGGAAGCTGTACAACGGCTCCTATGGCCAGTAAAGCGAGATGAGCGCCGCAACCCCAGAGTCGTCCGTGACTTGACCCTAATGGTCAGGGGTCCCTTTACCTTTACCTTAGTCCTCTCTCCTATATTTATCCAAGTTACAGGGAAAGTAAGAGAGACTTTATTAACTAATTCTGAAATATTTTTAACATGCTCTAAATTTGCTGAAAAACTGCTTCTTTTCTACATATCTTGCAATTCCTCTTCTGACACAAACACTAACATTAGAGTTTAGTGGTTTACACAAGATAGCAGCTTTGTAAGTGATCTGAAATTCATTAAAAATTGACCATGTTTCTCAGTGTTTGAATAAGGATAACCAATTGTTTACAAAAACCCAATTAGTTTAATTAGCTATTGTATTGATGTTTGGCACCTTAGGATGCAAAATCCTTTGCCAGATACGATGTAATGGATTCCACACTTTCAGCAAGCATGGCTTGCTTAGAATGAGAAGTCCCCAAGGAACACTGCTATTTCTGTCAAAGTATGTGGGCATAAAGGAGTTTTCAGATAAAATCTGCTGGCTGTTTTTTTATCTGAGGATGCATAATTTTACATGAGCTATCACAGGCATCTAATAATCCTAAGAGCATATGATTTATTTGTACGTGGTGTACAAATTGCTCTCCTGAGCACTGAAAGGATGACCCTTTTTACAAAAAGTGCAGAGATTTTCCAGATAGCATTTCCACAGATAGCTTCTCCACAAGCAGCTTAAAAACCACCATATTGGAGAGTTAGCTAAATCGCCTGCTGAATAAAGAGCAAGCAGTCCAACTCTACCACGGTTAAAAGGCCCAAGGTGTGGGGTGAGATAATATAGGTTGTGCAGAATCCCCGTTGATCAAACCACACAAGCTGTACTTTAAACAAAGGTTTGTTTTATTAACAAAATATATAGAATATATAGAACATGAAATTGTATTAAAATAAACAAAAAAGTTACTTCTCATTTCTAAATTTTCCCTGCTGATGAATATAGCAGACATGGATCAGCCTAAAATCATCCATCTTTCCTTCTTCCCTCCTGGAAGATGACCAGCGTAAACTTCAGGTAATTGAAGGCTCTGAACACAGGACTCAGCTAAACCTTTATAGGTTTTTGTGCGATGCCAAAATTTGACATCCCGTACTCCATCCTAAAGCATATTTGTGGCGTTCCCAAGGCTCCACACCCAGTGTGACCAAACTGATCATGCACCCCTAAATCTGCCTCTGGTACCTGCATTAAAGAGATCAGGAATGACGGATAAGAAAACTACTTAGTGATATTTTGGTTTGCTGTTATTTGCACTAGTATAGAAGATTTTAATATGGAATTCCTTTGTTGTCACCTCTCTCTCTTCCATAATTATTGCTGCTCTAGTCACCTCCAGAGTCCTTTGCCTGAATCCTGTTTAATTTTTTTTTGCTAGATTAAGGGTCCAGGTAGAAACTACAACAATCTTAACTCAGAGATACATCAAAATGGCAGTGATGCTTGGTCTTTCCTATGCTTAGTCAAGCACAAGTCCCTTAGTTGCTCCCATGCTCCTGTAATACAGGATTAGTTTCTCCCTGTTATTTATAAATCTCCTTCACAAATCAAAACATGGAGGCTGCATTATATTTAACCGAGAAATATTTAACAGGTGACAAAATTCCTTCTGCTCACATTATTTCCCTCCCCTGATCTTCCTTATTAAAACCATAATTAACTTTCTTTCAAGAAAATGGAACCAATCAAGCTCATTCGGCGCCTAATGAGTACCTTTTTGTTCTTGACCGTGACTGAGCAGCTCTGCACTCCCGAGCGTGGCCGATTTATTGAAAATGCATTACATGGGATTAAACTGGATTTCCTCCTTTTTAAATCTACACTGCCAGATCCGGCGCGCAAGCCTGCTGCATCTCCTCTCCGCCGCGGTCTTATGCTTCCCAGGGAGGGAGCCTTTGATTCTGCTATTCCGGTAACAGACTGGAGCGGGGAGGGAGGCTTCTCCGGGGGAATCCCTCCCGCCGCCCCCTCCCTTTGCTTTGGGATCAAGTACTTAAGGACACGGGGGGGGGGTGAGGGGGAAGAAGAAGAGGAAGGAAGGCGGTCGCGGGTGGCACAATCGTCACAGTTTGCGGGGGGGGGGGTTGATCGCGAGCCGAGATGACAAGGAGGGAGGCGACGGGGGAAGAGGAGCGGGCGGGTGAGGCAGAGATGAAGGGGCGGAGAGCAGAGCGGTGATGAATTGGAAAGATGACACGAGGCCCGGGATGCGTATATTTTGCTGCTGTTGCTGCTGCATGACTCCACGACGTCAGCAGCAGCCAGGGAGCCGCGGCGCGTCACGGTGGTCTCCCCCTCCATAGTGCCGGGGTCTGCGGGAGTAGGGCCGCCGCCGCCGCCAGACACGGAGCTCAGCGGGCAACTCACGGTCACAGCAGCGACGTGCGCGCTCGGTTGTTCCCGCAGCCGGAAACGAGAGGAACGTCTTCCCAGCACCAAGCGAGAGGAAAGGCGCTGCGCTGGGCTCCTAGCTGCATCGTGACCCGTCGCGTCTGCAAGCCGGCCAAGGTGAGCTGAGCCAAGCAGACCAGCGGCGGCCGCCCAGCCCCGAGGTAGCGGGAAAGGTGCCCAGGCGCGCCATGGCGCCGCCGGAGATCCGGCTGTAGCCGCCGCCGGCTTCGTCAACGGAGGCTCCTGCCCGACAGCCCCCTCCGAGGAGAGCGTCCCGCCACTGCCGCCGCCATGGAGAAGGCCGGCTCCGTGCACACGTCGGTGCCCACGCCGCCGCCGCGCCTCTACCTCCCGCGCAACTTCAGCTGCAGCGCCTGCCTCTACGGCAGCCTAGCCGACCAATGCAAGGGGGGCTGCAGCCCGGAGCCCGAGACCGTCGAGGGGCCGCTGTCGTCGTCGTCTCCACCGCCGTGCTCCTCGCCGCCGCCGCCCTCCCCGCCGGTGACCCGAGAGGCGGTGGCAGCGGCTGTTGCCCAGAAGCCGCACCCGCTGCCCCCTCCTCGCTCCCCGTCGCCGCCGACCTCCCCTCCGCCCGCGTCGCCGTCTTCCCGCGGCCGGGAGCCCACGCTGCCGTCGGTGCCTCCCAGCCCGACCCTCCGGCGCCGAGCCAAGTCTCTGCCCACGCCGGGCGAGCGGGGCTTACGGCCGGCCCTGCAGCAGAGCCCGTCTCGCCGCAAAACGGTGCGCTTCGCCGACTCGCTGGGCCTGGAACTCATTGCCGTGCGCCACTTCTGCCAGGCCGACGTGCCCCGTGTGCCGCCGGCGGCGCCGCTGGCCGCCTCGCCTTTCCCACTGCCGCGCGCCGCCGACCTGCTCAAGACGCGCAAGCCGCCGTCGCTGGGCGAGCTGGAGCCGGTGCTCTTCGGGCCTCCGGCGCCCGTGCTGGAGCCCCTCTTCCCACCGCAGCCGGGCGCCAGCGCGGGTTTCGGCGAGCGCGTCCGGCAGCACAAGGTGAAGCTGGAGTGGGTGCGCCCCGAGGCGTCGGGGCTGCGCGGCGCCGTGCGCGTCCTCAACGTGGCCTTCGAGAAGAGCGTGTCTGTGCGCTACACGCTCAACCGCTGGGCCAGCTGCAACGAGATGCCCGCCGCCTACCTGCCGCCGCCGCCCAACGGCCTCAGCGACCGCTTCGCCTTCCACCTGCCCGTGGGCGCGGGCACCACGCTGCTGGAGTTCGCCGTTCGCTACCGCGTGGCCGACGCTGAGTACTGGGACAACAACGACGGCCACAACTACCGGCTGCGCGCCAGGCAGAGGCCGCCGGCCGCCTCGGGCCACGAACCGGGCGGCGGCGCCTGGATCCACTTCATCTGAGGAATGAGGCGCGCCTAGGTTCCGCGACGGCTCGAGGGGCCTCCTCTCCACCTTGGCCAGAGCCCTCTACCGGGATCCGGCGGCGGAGAGCCGCAGGCTCCTTTCCCTCGACAGATATGGCGACATACAGGAGAGTTTCTTTTAGGATAGGGCGCATGGTCGGACGTGAGGACTGTGAGGACCGAGGAGGAAAATGATCCGTCGTTAAAGGCTGAGCCGTGGGGTGGCTCTTCTCTGTTATGCTCATCTTTCCTTATGGCCAGTGGATGTGGAAAACAGAGTCCAAAAGTCCCCTTCCCAAATTAACCTCCATTGGATTGCAATAGGTAATAGCTTTGTTTGTTTGTGGCTTACTTTATCCATCTCCAACCACCTTTAAGTTGCCCTCCAACCAGCCTTGATCAAATCTCTCTTGACAAGGAGGCTTGCGGTTCTAATTAGAGATTTAACGGTAGGTAAGCACCATGACAACTCCAGCTTAGTACTCAGGCAGAGCAATCTCTGGGTATAGTAACACCTAGTACTGCAATGAAGGCAGGCCTGATGGAATGCTCCTCTTTTAGAAATAAGAAACCCCTCCAGCATGAAAATTGGCATGTCAGAGGGAAGGTTATAATACAACGCCCTCCCACATGCTAGTTTTCTGTGTGTGGGGATTTTAAAAAGACACTCCATCATATGAGACATTCCCGCAGTTTGAGGCTGTCCAGCCCAGACACAGGTTAACTTCCTCAGTGAGGAGTAGGTGACATACATTATACCATAAACAGAGAACTCGCTGTAGAAACTCTCCCTCACTGCATTTTGCTTAAGTGTAGAATCTTCTCCCATATCCGGATCAGGGAGAACCAGCCTGCAATTTGCAGCAAGAGCTGGCTGTGCACAGTGCTGATTGGCTGAAGGCTAAGTGACATCACTAGCCCACATTTCCCCTTTTCCCTGGAATAGGTTTTCAGCAAGAAAAAGAAACAAATCTCTTTTTAAAAAGAGGAAAGAGGGAGTGAATATACATTTAAGCTAATCAATGTGCAAGCAGTATCTTTCAAAAGATGGCAGGTAGCCTGCCTGAAGCAGTGGGAAAGGGCAATGCAGATTACTGAATCAGTACAATTGATTTGTCTGCATCTTGAATGGGGGAGAAGGGGTGAGCCAGGCTCAAGCTGCTGGGAGGTTGGGGGGGACGACACATGATCTGCCCGTCCACTTTTATTGCCTAGTTAAATGTGTTTAGGTCTGGGTGGTTTCAGTTCACCATGATGTGAGAAGAATCTGCACAGAAAGCCCAGTCTCTTGGGATGTGGTCTGTTCATGTCTAGAATTCAGCAGAGCACAGCGCTGCTCTCTCAGTTCCACTGAGGGTTTTGTAAGTGTCTGCTTTTGAGAGGTTATGCAGTGAAGTTTCTTTCTAGATCAGGGAAGACTTACTCAAGCCCCACAGTCTTCTCTTCCTCAAGCTGGTCTGGACCACGAAACCTTGTCTCCTGTTCTCATGCGGGTACCTTCTCCTCTGCTGTTCTTCACTTGCTGTGTCTTGAATTGTAAGATGTTCCCTTATTTATATACTCCACCAGATGATATTTTTGAAATTGTGTGTTTCCAGGTTAAATACAGATGGTTTATATTTTATATTTTGAGAAATGTATTGGGGGAAGGGGAGGGGAGGAGCTGTTTCAAGCTTCTGTCAGAGGAACAACTTGCAGGCAAAGTACGGGAAAGTAGTGTTGTAATAACTTGCTAGGGCAACGATTTCTTATCATTGTAAGCTTCCTCCTTTTTTCCCTCAGTTGTTATGAAACAGCTGCTTGTAGTATAACAAACTAGGATATTACACCAGACTGTAACAGAGTGACAAGATGTGTAAACCAGTGGCTTGATACTATTTTTGACTAGGTGTTCGGCGCAGAACTGGAAAACTATTTCCAATTCCTAAGTGTGTTACCATTTTTAGGTGCTGGAATCAAATTTTGAGGCACTGGTGCTGCAGATGGCTGAATAATTATTTCAAATTTCTAAGTGCTTAGGGCTACCTGAGATTGTCCCAATTGTGCCTGAAAAAGCAAACAAGTGTTCTGCATCAGAAAGGATACGACACCCAAGGGAAATGGTGAAAAAAGCATAGAGCCTAACCTGCTTTTTGGCTGTACTTGCAACCTGGACCTAAGTATATGTGTTCTGAAGGCATTTTGGCTTACTCTCGAGTCAGTGTGCATGCAGACTTAGGCCAAGAATTTGAAAATGAAAGCATGTGTGCTCCAACAATTGTTCTGCTGATTCCAAATGACTAGAGATTCATGTACAAATCCTGTACCCAGCCGATGGTGTTATGGCTTCCTCTTAGCTTGAACACTTGTCCACAGGAATCTGATGCTGGCACCCTGGGAACTGAATGTTTTCCTGAGCTCTCTCAGGACTGGCACCTAACAGTTTGGGTAACTGCTTACGATTTTGAAATATTTTTTTCCAGCCTTGCTTTCCGGATCAACATATTAAAAGTCCACTGAAACCTAGGTGTTCTCTTTGCGTGTGCATCGGTCTTTGGCTTCATCAAAATGTGCACTCTTGGTGAGCCACTGGTATTCCTGTAAATATGTATTTGAGTTATTCTGTCACTGCTGAAGCTTCTGTGTGCTGTGAACCACTATTATCATGAAATGCATGCAGTATAGCCATGTTTAAGTTGAATGGGAAACAATGGCTGTGTCCACACATAACACTAAACCATGATTTAGTGCTACATGGATATGAGTCTCTATGAGCCAGAGTGAAGCAGCATGCTCATGCACTTTCCCTTCCCCTATCTTCCACCCCTGCAGTTGGAAGGAGCAGTTCTATCAAGTTTAGATTTGCTTTTAAAAAACAAACAAACAAAACATTGGCTTATCTTTATGTACCAACCAAGGATATTGGTTATGAAACTTGCTTGTTTAACTTTCTATCATTTGTTGTAAAGCATGGTCCCTGGTTTGTACATAACACTGAACTGAGATTCTATGGAGGCAAAACAAGACTCAGCAAAATTCCCCCACCTGTGTGGGAGAAGAAGAGACATGGTGGAAGAGTAGGATGAGGACAAAATCCATTTCAAGATGAACATACCTCATCTGTACTTTCCACAACAATCTGCGAACCGAAATGCAGCCATCCTTTGAAATTCACACTTCAATGAATTTTGCAGAACAGTTCCCCAGACAAGTAAGGTGAACAAACATGCACATACTAGGGTATAGTGCATCTGTTAATGAAAATAACATAGAATGCAGTATAGCAGGAGATTGAAAGAAAGCACTATCGACATACTTGCTCATCCCTAGGGGAGAGTGCACAGACCCAATATTTCACTTGGGCTCATGGAATTTCTTCCACATAGTGCTAAAGCCATGTTTTTGTGTTACTTGTGAACTGGATAGGGGAGTATAACACTCAAACCACAGGTCCGAGTTATGTGGATACATGAAAAAGTCTTGGAAAACAGAGTGAAAAGGAATTGAATCAGAATTTTCTTTAGACAAGGGCTTTCCCATCAGATACCAGATACTCTAGCTGTACCCTGTTCCCCTCTAGAAATTAGAATCAGACTCTTTCTTTGTTTTTAGTTATGTGTGGAAGGACACATAGAAGAAATGCTAAATTTTCAGTGTGTGTCCCCCCAGTATAGTACAGAGGTGGTGCAGATGTTTCTTTTATGGGGAACAGATGTTTCTTTTATGGGGAACCTTTGGCCCTCCAGATGGTGTTGAACTTCAACACCCTTCAGCCTTGACTATTGGCCATGTTGGCTGTGGTTGATGGAAGAGAGAGGTCAGTAACATCTGGCCACCCCTGCCCTATATCTTATCAGGGATGTGATGCATTGTAATCCTGTTGACTCAAGTGAGATTTCTTGCTTGGGGTGAATCATGTGTGCTTTTCTGGAGAAAAGAGGCCTTATCTTGATTGTTATTCAGGTGTGTTGCAAGATGGTGGATAAATTTAAGTGAGAACTAAAGCTCACTTTAAATCCATTGGCTTAGCTGCAATGGACATTGGTTGTGTTGACTTTATTCCCTTATCAAAATCCCTCCCACAATGGATGGGCACAAAATATATCCACACATAGAGCCTGGGCCATTGAAGCTGTCAAGAGGGAGAATAATCCACTGAGGAATTTTCCTGTTGCACTCCTCAGAGATGCAGGAGACATTTCAGCGGGGCTGAACTCTCCCGCAGATTGTAGCCTGGGTCTTTTTGTGTTTATTTATTTATGTTTAGGTCACTTCTTTGCACCTAAAGACAAGAGAGCAAACTTAATGGTATATTTTAATGGATTTATTTATTTTTGCAAGCCATCTCCTTTCTTTTCTCCTTGGAACTTCTTCAGCCCTTATTCAGTGCAACTCACTAGCTATTCCTCATGGAAGGGAGAGTTGTTTGGCCTTTGACCAAGTCGGCACCACTTCTGTTGGTGCAGCAGCCCAAGAGATGCTAACCAATCTTGCTGCTTGCCCTGAACTGCAGAAAAAGTCAAGCACTCAGCAGGCTGCTGTGTTAGCTCAGTGGCAGAGCATCTGCTTAGCATGCAGAAGGTCTCTAGTTCAATCCACAGCATTTTCAGGAAGGGCTGGGACCCTTGTGTGAAACCCTGGAGAGCAACTGCTGGTCATTGTGGACAGTCGTGGGCTGGATGAACTAGTGACCTGACTCAGCCTAAGGCAGCTTCCTATGCTCCTAGGCTATAATAATAAATAAGTTTGTAAATATTCCTAATGCTGCTATTTTTGAAACTCACCTTTGACTGCTGATATGCCTCTTCATATCAGGACCAATGTTCTTAGGAAGGGAGGGCTTTTGGCTTAATGTAAGCTTTTAAGCAGTAAATACTACACATGGTACGAATAATTTGCAGTTATGAGAGGGATATAAAGCAACTTGTAAAGGCAAAATATAGTAGTCTGAGCTCGGCTGCATCTTTGGAGCTGTTTTGAAAAACAGCCGTTCTCACAGCTGTTGCTTTGGGCAGGAAGACTGAATGCAAAATCGCAGCACTGCACCAGTCAGTTAATGCCCAGCAAATAACAATTATGCTTCATGCCGCTGTATTAAATTCTGTGTTTCTAAAGGGTATCCTTGCAGCAGCATTGTCGCCTATTTTTGTTTTGTGCCTGTGCCTTTAACACCAATAAGAAATTAAGCAAGTGGTACAGTTCCTGGCATGGCAGCAGTCTGTTTCTGAGGGGTTTGGAGGTTGGGGGGGGGCAGTTGAACTAGATATTCTTAGTGAGCCCCCTTCTCCACTTCTTCACCGCAATCGCTCTGCCCATTCAGTTGCAGCTCCCTCTGGACCCAGTGTATACCATATTGGAAGGGGCATGCAGGAGTTCCTGTTCATTCCCTTTGCTCTAGTCAGTGCCAGCTCCCTCACTAACAGCAAGGAGGATTCAGAGGCTGGGCCTTCCACTGGGACACGGGCACTAGTACTGTAAATGCCCAGTGATATCCTATCCTGATGCAATGAGAGGTACAGCTTGACTGCTTAATTTCTCTGAACTCTGAAGGCTCAGGAGCAACACTAGGAAGGGGGCGGAAGGGTTGCACTATTTGAGAGTCCCGCTGCTTGTGTACTTGAAGTATCAGTATCTCCCCGATGCTTACAGTGGCTTTCCAAATGTCAGTGGGCTTATGTGTGCATGCTAATACGTGGAGCAAGCCTAGAAACAAATATTCTTTTGAGATACTTGACTTTTGGTCCAGCACATGCTTTAAACTTGTGTGCTAACTGTATTCAGAGGAGGTGGCAGTGCTTTTCCTCCCCTCCCCTTTTTCTTCCAGAAAGAGTCCTCAGACCACTTAGGTTACTTAATCTGGATTGGGTCTCCTGATCTCCCAGCAATTTTTTTTTTTAGTAAGTGAGCTGGTAGGACTGGTTTCATACTCGAACATGCTCTGAGCCCATGCTTATATTTTTAAGCCTACATGCAAACATTTTCAGGATCGGGTTCCCAGCATGTAAATTGCAACCAGCAGTTTTCCAAGAGAATATATGGAAAACGACTAAAAGTAACTGCTAGCTACCGTCTGTATACCTTCAAGTTCAGGGCAGCAGGCAGGGAACTGCTGCAGATCTGTCCTTTACTTTCCAGACAAGGAGACCAAAGGTGGCCGGCAACATTAATACTGTACTTAACATATATTGTATCAGTGAAACGATCTATTATTTGTATACAGAGCATTAGTAAAATAGTTTCTTTTAAGCACTGCTAAGAACCCTGTAACACTGACAAGGAGCACTTTTAAAAACAAATTCTGTGTGTGTTTGTGTGTATGTATATCGCTACAGTCTGTATGTAGTCAAATGCTTACAAGAGGTTGCTGCCTAGCACTGTGATAGATAAATGAGCTAGAACTCAGTGGTGTTACCTACACAAGCAGCACTTTTCTGTATATTGACAGCTTTTCAAGGAGCTACACTTAAACCTGGTTTCATTGACTGTAACTTCTGTGGACCCAGGTACGAGCCAGTGATTCATGTGAACCAAATGTGTACAGTAATCTCATAAAGCAAAGCTATAAAGCTGTATATTGCCAAGGTAGAGTCTAATATATATATATATATATATATATTAAATAGATCTATATATTTTTCCCCTGGGAGGAAACATGAGTGTTTTTAAATGCAATATATTTTTAGAGAAACTGTCTGCTGTATCTGTCTTAATCTTTACACAAACCAGCGCACTCCAATCATCCTTTCCTCATAGCATTAGAATGTCTTCCTCCAAAAGCAGAAGGTTGAGCAGTGGTTTGAATCTGTGAAACCCTTTAGCTTCCTTGGAAGCTTATATGGGGTTCCTCAGTGAAGAGGAAGCAATAGCAGGCAAGCTTCCCAGATAAAGACAGCTTGTTCACCATGACTAATCTTCACTCACACAGCGTAGAGCCTCTGAGGAATGCTGGGTATGTTGCTCAGCCCATGAGGGGCAGAAGTTGAGGGCCAAAATATCTGGCTAGGAGAGAGCTGTCAGGGCAGGATTTTGAGGTCTCAAACTGCAGGTGCAATTGGCTCACCACAGTGTGAAGTAATGCACTTTCCTTCTATAGTGGACTTCCATTAAGTCCAGAGTCTGAAATTACCTAACTGCACCACTGCTGGCGACGACTGAATGTGTGAGTGCCCTAGAGAATGTTCCAGAATCCTTTTGTAGCCAAGTGGGGGCTCTGTGATAGACGGTTGCGAGATGTGCCATATTGAAGGTGGGATGTTTGAAATCCATGGGTTTATCAGGTAGCCGAAGTGTGTGCGTTTCCTCGTTGTAGATGCTTTGTAGTTTAGCTTTTGTGTTCATAAGCTTACTGCCAACATAATGATGTAGCTTTATGAAATGTGCCATGTTTTATTGAAATGTGCAATATTTCACGTGGTTTCTTTCATCCGTATAGAAAACCTTTAGTAACGCTCTCAACAAATACAGCACTCAGGTAAAGATTTTAGCTGCTCCTTTTTAAACTAAATGTATTGTCAACCCATGAGCATTGCTTTTAAAAGAGTGATTAAAATGTAGAGTGCCCCCTCTCTACCTCCCTATATAAATTATGCTGTTTAACATGAGCTTCTCTTAGCTATGTAAAAGTGATTTGAGAGCTCCTGCTCTTGCACCCCTATGCTGTTTATCGAAAAGGGAGCTACCCAGTTGCTTTTGCTCATAAACTACCACATGAACAAATGTTTGTTCATGCATAAGATTGTTCTTTTATCAGCCAGCTGAAGCATGGGTTGATGAGGCTGGCAGGCAAAAATCTGCAAAATCTATATCCTCGTAAAAGAAGTCAACCCGCAGTGAATTCAGATTGTTTAGGTGCCTTCCAAGGATAATCACTACAACATCGGATGTGGTCCTTAAATGCTTTTCTTAATTCTTAAAGAATATGTTTTATGGCTTCAGGAGGAGTTTATATCATAAACACAGAAATTGGTCTAGCATTTCCCCCCATCCTGCTGTCAGAACAATGTCCTTTGGACATTTGAGCCAGTGTTTTCAAAAGCCCAATGGGCTTTTAAACTTTTGCTTTTATTGTAGTGAAAGATGTAGCAGTGAGAAATGTCTTTTTGTGCATCTCTATAAACCACATTCATATACTGAGCATAAAAAATAATAATATGACCATAGATCATAGCATAATATATATTTGCACAACTCTTATGCAGATGTAATTTTACACACACACACATGTGTAATCAAATCTCGCTTTTTATGGGGTTGATTCTGTGCAGAGTTTATTTTACAAATGTGTGTTAATCTTACGCTGCATTGGCACTCCTGGATGGCTATTATTTCTCTTGCACATTTTTTAGCATTCACACAAAGAGGAAGTTCTTCTCTGAAGGAATTTGCTTTTACATTTTTCATTGATATGCACGGCTCTTATGCAAAACTTGAATAAACTTTTGTCGTAAGTGTGTCTTGTGTGCACCCTGTGTGTCGTGGGAAAGGCTGAATCGCAAGTCCATTTGTCACAAAGCCCATTGCAAGTGTGGTAGCTGTGATCTTGTCCTTTGTAGCCCTTTGGGGGGGATATTTCTTTAGTGATTAGCTTAACTTTCTGTAAAGAGTTCATTACACAAAACCATAAAACATTAGCATTGTCTTGTCACTGACTAAAAGTTAGCATGCAAAAAGAGTAAATGTTCTTAGAAATATGGTATGTACACTAGCAGTTCCAAAGAGCATAGGTACCCCTTTCTCCATTTAAACGTGATTTGTGCAACTTTAGAATGCTTGGCCTTTGTTCTAGTTAAACACAGTCCCACAAAACATACCATTTCTAAAAATGAAAACATATTTTTCCATGCAATAATCTATTCACCTTCTATGTTTCAGTTTTTTTTTATTAAGAGAGAGAGAGAGAGAGAGAGAGAGAGAGAGAACTTGAAAAGGACATGACCCTATTGCAATTAAGCACTTTTAAGACTACAGCTCTGTCCATGTATACTTGGTTCTATTGAATTCAGGGAGACACCCTCCTAAGTAAACATGCGTACAATTGTACAGCAAGTTCTGTTGTTGAACTTACATTTTAAATTTATTTTATTGAAGTTGACAAGGGGTTAAGTGTTTCTGTGTTGTGATTCCCTACAGCAAAGGGTTCAGAAAGATTAATAGCAGCGCAATTAGTCTTAACACTCAAGCAGGCACCAGTAGGGTGCTGTAGAAAACTGATTGTTATTTTTCCAGGAAAGTTAAATGAGATCCTTTCTACAATGCAAAATGCATTGTTGCCTTTTTGATAATATGGATTTATAGTCCTATTATACCCTGTGTGTGTGTGTGTGTTTGTGTGTACCGTGGATAGTGCTAATGCTAGACAAAAATAATCTGGCAATCATCCACTGTTGTAGCAATGACTAAAATTAATAATTTTAATATTGAACACTTTTATATCGGACAAATAGGTTTTGTTCTTTTTTACTCCAGCCTCACAGGCTAAGTCATGCAAGCCTATCCCAAGGTTACAAAAGTGTATTTGACAGACAAAGCTAAGGTTGTGATCCTGTACTCAATTACCTGGCTGCAGGCAAGCCTCATTGGACTCAAAGGGGCTTCCTTATGGGTACACAGGTATAAGGTTGCCCTGTGAATTTTTCTGATCCAGTCCCATGCCCACAGCAGCTATAAGTTCTGGTGAAGTAAGTGGGATGTCATTCTGAATGTTCATCCATAGGATTGGACCGGAAAGCTTTGTTTTATTTACATAAACACAGTAATTCAGTTCTGGGGTTGAGGACAACATTCTGCTTTTTGAAGCCAAACTAGCCTAGTTTAAAGTAGTTATCTCACTAGTCATCATAGCACTGAAATCGTGTGCAGGTCTACTCAAGAGTGGGTCCTCTGGGGCTTACTCCCAGGTAAGTGTGTACAGGAGCAGGTTCAGTCCTGCAGCTACTATTTCAGCAGGATTTGCACAGAAAAACCTCTGGGTGGGTTATGCTCTTGGAGAAGAGTCCTTATTTAGCAACATGTTCCTGTTGTGATAGTATAACTTTTTTTGTTATTTATTTCCACACATCTTGACTTTCTTCAAAGTTATGTATTAACTGCTGGACGCGAACTAGTATTTGAATTCTGAAATGTTTGTACTTGAGATGTTGTTTGGTTTGTAGTTTTTTTCTGATTACTGGTATTATTTTGGTAAAAAAAAGAAATACTTCATGTCATTTGATATTAATGCCTTCTTCTCTTTCTGAAGCCAGTGAATACAAATGTAATATATCTTGCCTTATGACAACATTACATATCTTGTCTACCTAAAGCATTAGCCAGTCACTGGTTGTACTATTATGGTGAAAAGTAGAGTTTATAAATGTGTCGTTACTAATTGTCATTAAACTTGAATGGTGCAAAATGGGAGTGTGATCCTGAGAAAATATCTGTTCTGTAGGCGTTCTGCGTTCATGGGTAACATCTATATTTAGCCTTTCTCGCTAAAGTATCCATGCAAAAACTTTCTAGGTGGAAGGCAGAGATTCTCTTGGTCAGAATTTCTAAAGCAGGGGTGGGGAACCTCAGCCCCGGAGGCTGAATGTATATCCCACTCACTGAAGACCAGTAGTGTGCTGTGTCTGGCAATTGGTTCTAGTCTGATGTCTGTCTAAGGGTGAAACTATATGTTACGCTTAATTATCTCCATTTGGTCTTAATTATATCCTCAACACAGGGAGAGAGGAGGGCTATCCTTTCCCAACCACAGCATCATCCGGAAAATTGCTCTCCCAGGGCAACTATGAGGGCAGGTTTTTTCTTCTCCTTTAAATATTCCATTTGTGGTCTGTAGGTATGGTGGGCTCTGGAAGCAGAACCAACAGCTGTGACCACTCATGCGTATTCCCCACCAAACCACAATGAATACCCACCACTTTGCAAACCCTCCCTAATTTGCAAATACATCTGTGTGCAAATACGCTTTGTCAGTTCATTGCATCACTCTTAACATAGTTAAGATTCCTTAAGCATGATTTGATGTGATGTATGAATTGAGCTGTAATGGTAAGAGTTCCCATAGGTGTAGGCTATGTGTGGGGTGCAGTGAGGGGGGGGCAGCACCATCACTGTTGTTTAGGCTTCCCTTTCTCCAAAGGTGAGATCAGAGCACTTTCCATTGCTCCTCCTTTCCCCAAGTACAATTTTTGCCATTGTGTGCTGCGGTTAAGGCAACAATGGCAGATGCAGAGATTTAACAAGCAACTGCAGTAGCCTATAAAATTCCTGACTCATTCTCTGCAGTAATAAAATGGAGGCTTCCCAAGGTGCTTTGCTTTGAGGATCTCTCTCTCTCTCTCTCTCTCTCTCACACACACACACAAGAGAGAGAGAGAGAGAGAGAGAGAGAGAGAGAGAGAGAGAGAGAGAGAGAGAGAGATCTGCTTCACTAGTTCAGTGCTATATAACCACATTGCCACCTGCTTTCATCCTGATACCCTTTATGCAAATTCCGTGTTCAGAGCTGGCTTTTGCAGTGTATACCAGACATATTTTATGCTCCTATCAAGACCCTTCCTCACCCCATTCCTTTTAAAACAGAACATTGTATATGTTTCCGTATTCGTTGACTTAACATAGGCTATGCTGACATGATACAATGCTGTTTAAAGACTTCTTTTTTTCATCCCAAAGGGGTACTCGCGTTAAGTTTTTTTGCAGCAGACCAAAAAAAAATTGAAATGTTATTATGGCATAAGTTTTCATGGGCTGGAGTCTACTTGAGTCTGACGAAGAAGACTTGAACCCACATTGGCATATGCCATAATAATAAATGGCATTTAAGGTGCCACTTTTTCCTAATGTGCTTGTTCTGCAAATGCATGTTGAGGTTACCAGTACTTATTCAACCCTCCTGCTCTTACAATCCTGACCCAGATGCATTCAGTAGATTAGGAAGTAGTTGCCACTGAATTTTGCCGGAAGCAAAAACTTTAAGATGAAGTTGAACGATCCTATTCCTTTGACATTTTTAAAACCAGTTTTCATTTGATGTTTAAAAATTGTCGAGATTAACTCTCTCTCTGTGTGTGTTTTCACACCTAAGTAAAATCTGAATCTTGAAAATGCTTGAGATTATGTCTCTTGTTGCATGCTTTCTATTTTGGTAGTCCTTGATGGCATGATACAACCTCATGCCCTCCAGACATTTTGGACAATAGCTATAATCAGCCTCACCCAGCATCACCACTAGCCAAGGATTTAGGGGAACTGTAGTCCAAAACATATGGACAGCACCAGGCTAGTTGAAGGCTGTTGTAAATAATATGACTTCAACTGCAATCTTATGTACAATTATCTGTGGCTAATGCCCATTGATTCCAGCAGGATTTACTTCAGAGGAAGCATGCATAGGATTGGACTGTTTCACTCTGTTATTGTCTTCCAAGGGAGATAGTATGTCAGTTTTAACTGAAAAATGTCTCTTCATGCCAGCTCCGTGTCACGTGAAGGAGTTCAAATGCACCCTCCTGTCCTTTCAGGAGTGCCATTTCACAATTTTTGTGTAGAGAGGGTTTTATTTTCTGTGCAGCATTTTTCTCTGGGTAGCAGAGAGGGCTTGAGACATCTTTAGAACAGGGATGAGGAACCTATGGCCTTCCAGATGTTGTTTGACTGTAATCCTATCATTCCCTGACAATTGCCTTTATGAGAAAAAAAATTGTCCCAATTTTTGTGGGTTGTTTTAAGATACACCATTTAGATTAATTTAGTGGTATATAAATGTCTTGAATACAGTGGTACCTTGGGTTGCGGACCCAATCTGTTCTGGGGTGCCGTTTGCAAACACTTCTGGGTCCGCCGCGTTCGCAACCCAGAAAAACGCAACCCACAGCAGACGCAACCCGAGGTATGACTGTAAATGCCGACTGGGGCTGTTGAGACCTGTGGTCCAACAACATCTGCAGGCCTGGAGTTTCCCCACTGTAGTCTTACAGCAGCCTTCGCCAACCTGGTGCCCTCAAGATCCTTTGGACTACCACTCCCATCAGCCCTAGCCAGCACATTCCGTCTGGTGGGAGGGCACCAGGTTGGCGAAGACTTCTGTAGAGCTTCAACACCATCTTTCATAACTTTGTTTACTAAATAGACAAGTAGATTATATTGGGAGCAAGGGATGCCTACAGTGAAGCAGCAGATCCCCAGAGAGTGGGAGATCCATTTCACCTCACAGAGCTTTGGCTTCAGCCAAACTAAACCTCTTTCGGGTCTTTCTGTCCCCAAAATTCAATGTGCAAAACCAAAACAAGCCCTGCCTGTTTTTCTCTTGCAGCCTTGCAAAATGCTGGTCTCGGATGCCACACTTTGCTTATTCATGAGAGCACTGACTGCCACTAAAGGAACATTAAGGGTATTTCTGTCAAATCATTGACTCCTGTCAGGCGGCACTTCAGGCAAAGCGGTAATCAAATTGCACAAACCCATAACAGCATCTGTTATCCTCGCCTGTTTTTTTAATGCCTCATAAAAATGATGGCAATATTATTCGCTTGAAGGAGGCAGGGGAACGATGATGACAGGCCTCCTCCTTCTTCCACCCCCTACCTCCTGGGCCTATGTGGGGGTACCTTTGAAGGTGACCCGGAAACTACAACTAATCCAGAATGTGGCAGCTAGACTGGTGACTGGGAGCGGCTGCCGAGACCACATAACACCGGTCTTGAAAGACCTACATTGGCTCCCAGTACGTTTCCGAGCACAATTCAAAGTGTTGGTGCTGACCTTTAAAGCCTTAAATGGCCTCGGTCCAGTATACCTGAAGGAGCCCCCATCGTTCTGCCTCGACACTGAGATCCAGCGCCGAGGGCCTTCTGGCGGTTCCCTCACTGCGAGAAGCAAAGCTACAGGAAACCAGGCAGAGGGCCGTCTCGGTAGTGGCGCCCGCCCTGTGGAACACCCTCCCGTCAGAGGTCAGAGAGATAAACAACTACCTGACATTTAGAAAATACCTAAAGGCAGCCCTGTTTAGGGAAGTTTTTAATCTGTGATATTTGATGTATTTTAATGTTTGTTGGAAGCCGCCCAGAGTGGCAGGGGAAACCCAGCCAGATGGGCGGGGTATAAATAATAAATTATTATTATTATTATTATTATTATTATTATTATTATTATTATTTTCCTACCAGGGAGGGACTGTCCTTTTTGATATATGTACTTTGAGACTGGAACCAGAGCAGTCTTCCCCAATGCACTGACTGGGGCAGAAGATGGGAATTGTAGCCCCAAACATCTGGATCCTACCACACTGAGAAGAGACCTGCATACAGCTGTGAAGCTCATTGGCTGATTCTGGGTTAGTCACACACTACCTCTCAGGTTGCCCTGTCACAGAGACTGTCCATTTATATAAAAAAGCAAGGCCTCGTGATGGGCATCATCTTGGATAGCTTCAAAAGAGGATCAAACAAATTCCCTGAGGGAAAGGCAACCAGTGGCTGCTAGCCATGATGCTTGTGTTCTGCCTTCCCTCCCGTGCTGGGAATCACAAGTGAGAGGAGGGTCCTGGGGGGGGGGGCTTCCCACTGACATCTGCTTGGCCACTGTGAGAACAGAATGCTGGGCTAGAAAGGCCTTTGGCCGGATCCAGCAGGGCTCTTCTTATGCTAGCTTACATCTTGCCTTTCAGTGTTTTCCTCTCTCTCTCTCAGGGCAGCTAACAATAAAAACAGCTAAATCAGCAAAAACAATGCGGGGGGGGGGGGAATCGAATGTATTAAAGCAGTAAAATGAACAGAAACGTAAGCACAGCTGTTGTTGTGGAAGCGCCAAAGTGCTGCCCCCCCCCACTTCCAAATAGATTGCCAGCCTTGAATGTTGAAGTCAAATACTTGGGAATCTTTCTTGTTTTTCTTCCCCTGAGCATTCAACTTCATCACCCAGAGAGTGCAATGCCAGCCTTCTTCCGCCTGCCCCCCCTTCCCCCCTTCCCATGGTCTGAAGCAGAATAGCACTAGGTACATTTTTGGGGATAAGGGTGACACACCTTCCCTCCCCACATGGTCTCCTCCCCCCCCCCCGGTCATCTTTAAAAGAAGTATCCATGCCTTTTTAGTCCTGGTTTGTAATAGGAAAAGCTCTGTGATTGAGCTCCAATGACTTTAATTATGGTGTCCTTTTACTTAATTGCTTTAACACAATTCTTCCCTCTCAAAGCCTTTTGGGGGGCGGAGGATGAAAGACGTGAGCTACTAATAATATCAGATCTTATTCAGAGAACTTCAGTGCCCTCCTTCTTTTAGTTAATCATCTCTCATATTTTTTAAGTAAAGCAAGAGGAGTGGAGGTTACTGCTATTCCCTTGAAGGCAGGTCTCTTAAATAGTTGTCTTCAGTCAAATGTCATTTGTGAATGAAATGTTTGGGCCAAGGAAGACCCCTTCTTTCAAAGCCTGTGCTTTAAGCAGCAGCAAGGACTCCTGGAGCAGGAACTTTAAAAGGCATCGTCTAGCTTGCAGCCCAGTGAAGCTCTTAAATAAAATATGGCCTAATGAAGCACAAGTCCTGTAGTTGGTATGCACTGTGAAATGAAACTGGCAATTTCCCACTTTGACTGAACATTGGTCTAGCCTCAAAAATGGTCCCCAGTGCACCAAAACAGATGTGAAATGGATGATAATAATAACAATTAATAATAATAACAATATTTTATTTATAACCCGCCCTCCCCAGTCGAAACGGGGCTCAGGGCAGCTGACACCAGTAAAATTACAATAAGACATAAAGAAAGAAAAAACAATTAGTTAAAGTACAGGTTAAAATACAATTTACATTTAAAATTTTAAATGCAGCCTCGTTTTTAAAAAGGCCCAAGTCAAAAACCATAAAGGAGGAAAACATAGGGGTAGAAAGAAAAGACGTTTCGTTACAGGGTTGTTATTGGGTTTTATATATACGGTATATATATATAAATGCAAGCCATAAATGTCACCATAAAGACAACAACCATCCATAGAATTTGTCACATCTGAGTGGTTTTGGGGGGGCTTCACATACGCCAATCCTGAGCTGCTCTTTTTAACTTCTGTTTTCCTGTAATAAAGGGAAGCACAAAGGAACGCCGTGGGAACCCTCCAAAAGATGGAAGGTCCATTCTGGATCTCCTGACTCCTTTCTTCTGTGGATGCTCTCAGTTGGAGCAGCAGTGCTGGGGGCAAGGAGAGGTTGATGCCTCAACCTGCTAAAATCTGTGCCCTAGAACTACTAAACTTGCTGGAAGAAAGACATATATATCATGCCCCAGCAGGGCTAACAGCAGTTCAGTTTGTGTGAGAAAGAATTAAATGAGCGATTTAACATACCCGTTGTCTTTTTAAAGTAGCTTTCAACAGTATTGCGACACATTTATTGCATTTATACTCCACCTTTTTCTCCAAGGAGCTCAAGGTGGAATATCTGGTTCTCTCCCTTGTTTAATTCCCACAAGAACCCTGTCCTGTGAGGCGGGTTAGGCTGAGAGGCAGCGACTGGACCAAGGTCACCCAACAAGCTTCCTAGCTGAGTAGGGATTTGAGCCCTGGTCTCCAAGGTTTTAGTCCTGCATTCTAACCTAGGGTTATCAGACGTCCCCGGATTCACCAATTTGTCCCTGGACAAAATCTGTTCCCGGAATGTCCCCGGATTTTAATTAATGTCCCCTGATTTATGCCTGGGGACTTCCGGCGAGGCAACATGGCGGGTGCCATGGCAGCGAACAGCACCAGAGGTGCCGGCTACATCAGAGTTCCAGCCAGCCAATCCGCTGGCTGGGGGGGGGCTATTTAAACTGAGGTGCAAGCCAGAGAACTTCCTTCTGGCTCACTTCCTCAATCAACGCTCGCCTTGAAATCACGCAGAACCTCCCTCAGCGCTCTTCTGCTGCGGGCTCTGTGCACCCGAGTTGGGGAGAGCGAGTGAGGCGCTGAAGCGGTGAAGAAGAGGAGGAGAGGCCTAGAAAAGAGCTGTGCTGTGTTGCGAGATGGAGACAAAGCCTTGTGTGTGTGTTTTAATGTATGTTTTCCCAAGACCAGCGAGCGCCTTTACTCGATCTCCCCCCCCCAAAAAAACCCTCTTCTTGAAAAAAATGTTTAAGTGTCTCTGGATTCCTTGAAAAAAATCCGGTAACCATATTCTAACCACTACACTACACTGGCTTCCTTCCTGCAGCAAACTTTGCTGGTGAACACCCCCCCCCCGCAGGATTGCATGGCACAAAGCTGATGCTGATCGTAATGAGCCTCCCCACCTCACCCCAGGTTGCCCTTGAGTGGGGAAAGGGGAGAGAGAAAGTGTGGTCACATTTACAGCCTTCCCCTAACTTGGTGTCCTCAAGTTGTTTTATTATTTATTTTATTTATATGCCAATGTTCAGGTACGCAGGTGGCGCTGTGGTCTAAACCACTGAGTCTAGGGCTTGCCGATCAGAAGGTCGGTAGTTCGAATCCCTGCGACGGGGTGAGCTCCCATTGCTCGGTCCCAGCTCCTGCCAACCTAGCAGTTCAAAAGCACATCAAAGTGCAAGTAGATAAATAGGTACCTCTCTGGCGGGAAGGTAAACGGCGTTTCCGTGCCCTGCTCTGGTTCACCATGCTGGCCACATGACCCAGAAGCTGTCTGCGGACAAACGCCGGCTGCCTCGGCCAGTAAAGCGAGATGAGCGCCACAACCCCAGAGTCGTCCGCGACTGGACCTAACTGTCAGGGGTCCCTTTACCTTTACTGTATGTCCATATTCATTTTAAAAAAAACCCACAATAGAACAGTTTACAACAATTGTACATAAAACAATGCAATAAAAACATATTTCAAAACATAGAATCAGAAATCAAGCTAGCTATTGTGGAAAAATGTGCTCTTAATTGCCTGCATAAGCCTGGCAAAATAGAAAAGTTTTCAGCAGGAGCTGAAAAGTTGAAACAGAAGGTATCTGCTGAACCTCTGTTTGCAGAGTATTCCACAGGACTGGGCCGATGACTAAAGGCTTGGCTTCTTGTTGTCAAATGAACACACACCAATGACGCTCCTGCGGATGATCTCAGTGATCAAGGGTTCCTGTGGTACCCTGGACCTAAGCTTTCTAAATACAAGGACCTTGGACCTGTCAGTAGTAGATGGGCTGCCAGTGCAGATGCTTTAACAACAGTGTCACCTGTTGTCAGCCAGATGCAACCCTCAGCAATCTTACAGCCACATTCAATACCAGCTGGAGTTTCCAAAACAGGTCCAAGGGCAGCCCCACGCAGAGTGCATTGCAGTAATCCAGCCTCAAGGTTACCGATGCATGGACTACAGCTGTCAGGTTTTGGACGACACATTTTTTTACTACAATTCCCGTCATACTGTCTGGAGCTGATGAGAGAAGAGCACCAGGTTCAATAAGGCTCAGTTTAACGTAAAGTAGTTTGGCCAACGTGATGTGGTCCTGGGGAAGGTTAAACACTCCTTCTGCTATGGCTACTGCTCCAAACAAACTCACTCCTCCCTTCCATGGCTCCTTTTAAAGAATACAATATTAAGTGACAGAGATACAATCATGAATCATCTGTGACACCTTTGTTTAGGTATGACTTTACTGTAGTATTTGATGCCTCTATTATCTGCCATTGGTGGTAGTGGGGAGAACACCTACATGGATACCTAGCACATCAGGGCAAGTGGCCAAACCCAACTGTCTGGGCATGCTAAGTTTGCTGTGTGCAGGGAGGGGAGGACAGTTTTTTTATTTTATTTTTGCACACAAGCTTGCAGCCCTTTAAAGTTTTGACCATGATGTGTGTGAAATTTGTGTCAAGGATCACATGATATAGATGGACCTTTGGCCTCACCCAGCTGGACCAATGTTCATAGCTGCCAAGTTTTCCCTTTTCTCGCGAGGAAGCCTATTCAGCATAATGGAAAATCCCTGAAAAAAAGGGATAACTTGGCAGCTATGCCAATGTTATGTGATCTTACTAGTAGATGCTACAAGGAGTTCAGGGCTGTGCTACCTCTCCCTCCTTTTTAAAATCTTAACACAGCACTCGCTTTTTGCACTTCTCCCAGAGGCAAAGGACGATGCCTTGTCTCCTGTTAGCCCACGTTTCTCTGGCAGCTGTGCTGCCTGCATCCACGTTCACAGAGCATGTGCCTTCCTGTTTGGAGTCACAGAGGCAAGCGGGAGCTCAGAAACATTACAAAACCAATGCCTCTACTGCTATTTTGAAACTCCTACAGTCCAGGGACCACATGGAAGCCACGGGAAACCCACTGGGATCTCGAGAGCAGAAAGGGAAGCTTTGTACTCGGCAAGATACAGACTACAAGCAGAGGTTTGCTGTTTTTGTTGGAACAGAAGACCCAGGCTAATTTCTTGCAGTCTGTTGACAGTCCCAGAAGGTTTTCTCTACTACACCTGTGCTGCCAACTCTAGGGCATTTACTGCAGCAATTTCTCCCAGGTAAGCATCCTCCGCAGTGGAAACACAGCCTTTTGGGGCAGGCAGAGGAATGGATAAGCAGGTACTCAAATACGGTCAAGATTGGAAAATATAAAAATTGAGAGTACTGTATGTCAAACTATAATTAAGATTACTCCCCTTCTCCCTCAGTTTTATACCCATAGTTAGTAAGAGCCAGGTTTATCCCTCATTTCAGCCTGTAATTTATCTCATTTTAACAGCACTTTTTACATGACCAGAGTTAGTGTTCAACCAATCACACGAAATGTGTCTTGTGTGAAGCCCTGGAGGACATCCCAAAACTAAAGCTTTACTATAATGGCAGTTGTTACTAGACATGGTAGGTTAAAAAAAATGTTATGTCTATCATTTTAAAATTATTGCTATTATATTTCAAAAACCAAAATGTTTTTGAACTGTTTCTGCATTTTCTATTAACATGTTACGTTATGCCTTCAATATTTTGTTGATATGGATGTGCTGATTATTATATTGACTGGAATGCTATTTATATCGTTCCTTCTTATTGCAAACTCAGGCGATGAGTCTCGACAGAACCGGAACTAAAGCTGGGCAGCTGGGAAGGGTCAGCGTGCTCAGACAAACCCTTGGAGTGCAGTGTGAAAAGTGGGTAGGAGACCTGACTCAACTTTGCCTGCCTGGTACATGGTACCCAGCAAATTGGCGATAATCAATAACTCCTGCAGCAATAAATGCTGGAGATGCAGCAATGCAGTGGGCAGCTTTTTTCATGTATGGTGGTCCTGCCCTATAATCAAGAATTTTTGGGAATTAATTCATGAAGAGGTTAAAAAATTATTAAAAACATCTTTCCCCAAAAAGGCAGAAATGTACCTACTAGGTATTCAGAACAACGAGATTGCCAATGAAAAGGTGAATATATTTATGTATGCCTCATCAGCAGCCAGAATATTAATTGCGGGTAAATGGAAAAGTACAAACATCCCATCAAAGGGAGAATGGATTAACAAATTGTGTGAGTATTTGGAGCTAGCTAAATTGACAGATGTAATACACCACAAATCAAAAAATTTAGTGAGAAATCAGTGGAAATACCTAAACGATTATTTGGGGAAACAAGGGTTGGGATCAAAAACCTGGCTATGTTTGGATTAACCTTGCCGAAAAAGAAAAACGAAAGAAAATAAAGAAAGATATAGGGAAAAATTGTTTCAAAACAAGAGTATAATAGAAAAAGACAGACAAGCTGGAAAAATGGTAAATTATTTACTGTACGATGAAGCGGTGGGAGTCATGTTTTTTTTTTCTTGTAGAATTCTCTGTTTTCTTCACTTTTCTTTTTTTTTTGTTCTCTCTTTTCTTCTTTACTTCTTTTTTCTTTTCTTTTTTCTTAATTTTTGTCTTTTCTTTCATTATCTTCTGCGTTTTAGTTTATGTTCTGTGATATATATTTCTGTATATATGATCTGTTAGCTTTTTTTATATGTGATGTATGGGCAAACTGTTCATATGTACTTTTAATCGTAACATTCAATAAAGATTAAAAAAGAAAAAGAAAAAAAAAAACTTTGCCTGCCTGCCTTTGGCTCCCAGGCTCCTGCCACCCGTTCAGCAAAGGGGAGATCTCATGTTTCCACCTTCCAAGGGCTGCCAAAGCAATGACCTGCCTTTATCCACCTGCCCCAGCGATACATAGAGTCTTTGTGTCCTTTAAATGTCAGGTTTGATTACTCTGCTGTCACCTCGTGGTAGAGATAGCCATCTGAGACCATTGTAAATCCCATGTCTCCCAAGGGATGGAAAGTGAAAGAGAATCTTTTATCCTCTGTCAGTTGACAGCAGAGGCACCAGGCAAAGAGACAGCCAGATTTGTCACTCATTCTGCGATGAAGACATTGAGATGCGCCAGCCACCGTCAGCTTAGCCGACAAAGCTGTCGCTGTAATTGGCTTGCTGCTAATTTAATTTGACACAGGGAGGCTGCTGCGTTGATACTCTCAATGACCCTGCTAACAAGTTAAGTGCTGGTGGGGGGGGCCGGGGCAATCCACTCAGCACCAGTCGCTCAGCACCCCTGTTCATCTCGAGTGGGACTCTAGTGCTTTCGGCCATCTCCACACATAGCAAGATTTGCAGAGGTAAGACAGCCTGGGTGCCACGTGCAGAAAATAGCATTTTTGTTTCACCTGTTTTCTAAGGACATGCACTGGATTTGACCGAAGCTCAAACCGAATCAGGCCAACCTGAGGGGAGCCAGGCTTTGACTGAATTAGGTGGAGACAACTCTGTGAGCCTGCAAGCACTCCAGTTAGAGAACAGCTTTTACCAAAGATGTCATGGGCTTTGAAGACGCTCAAACTCAGGACAAAAAGGGAGAAAGGTGCTAAGAGGAAGGCACGCTTGGCAAACCCTCACCATGATCAACTCCCACACGGAAACCTATGTCCCCACTGTGGAAGGACGTGTGGATCCAGAATTGGCCTCTACAGTCACTTATGGACTCACTGCTAAGACCGTGTTCATGGAAGACAATCTTACTCGGCTACGAGTGATCGCCAAAGAAGAAGAAGAAGGATCAGACTGCCCAGAGTGATCTGGGGCTGTTGGGCTGAGGAGTTGGGCAAGTGGCAGCCAGGCATCCCTAGCATGCCCTGGAGAAGCAGATCCCAGCTGGTTGAATCCTGCTGCTTTTCAAATCCTCCACCCACATGGAATGGACAAATATATGGTCCTTTGTGTTGACAGGATGCCCATCCCTAATCTATGATGCAACTTGGGCATGGACAGGCTTCTGGCTTGCCAGATCTACTTTTATTTTTCCATAGGTGCAACAGAGGAGGGCATAGGGGCAATAGAGAGTTCCAACAGAAACAGGAGTGAAAATTGCCATTGTTTGCTTATTCATCCCATGTCCATAACAAAAATCTATCCTGTGAAAGCAATCGGCATTTGCTGTCCTTGTTGTTTGCAAACGATATGTAATTGATTATGTTCTACCCCCTACAAACTCAATATGACTCCATCATATGAATCTGTTGCTAAATACACCATCCAAGCTTAGTGTGGGCAGAAGACAGAGTCTGCTGGTAGATTGGCATTTTTTTTCATAATTCTAGAACTTGGGGCCATTCAACGAAGCTCATTGGGGAAGATTCGGGACAGTACTGTAAAATGGTTTTTTCTGCATGCTGCATAGTTAAACTATTTGCTCCTAAAGAGGATTAGGACAAATTCAGAAGGTAAGGCTTTCAATGGCTACTAGTCATGATGGCTATGTTGAACCTCCATGGTATGCCTCTATCTACCAGTGGTTGGGAGTTGCAGTCTGGTCCTGTTTGCAGGCTTCCCTTGGGCAGCTGTGGTTGGCCACTGTGAAAGCTGAACTAGATAGGCCTCTTTTGGGGGAACACACTGCCCTACATGCCAGCTCCCAGACTTGGACTGGACAATCCTTTAAACAGAGAATGCCTTTTTGTAGAAGACTGTCCTTTGATCCACAGTCACCCTACCCATTTGCTCCTTCACCCACCTTTCTTGACTGCAGTGGAGTGCTGGATACCTGGATTGGATATATCTTTCTTTAAGCTGTTGCCTGTGTTAAAAAGAAAGGCCCAAGCACACACAATGGCTGTTCCTGAATGCTCTCCCCAGGAAGCAGCTTGGAAATAATGCCTTGTCGGTTGTGCCTGTTATTTTCCCAGCAGGCTGCCCCAAGTGTTTAGCAGCTGACTGATTGAAAATTAAGGTTATCAAAGGAAAGATACGTCCTTCCGCAAAGGAAGTGCCTCATGTTTATTCAGACAATGTATTGTACTAGGCTACAGCATACTGCTGCGTGGGGATACATAGGAAACTCTCTTATACAGAGCCAGAGCATTGGTCAAGCTAGCTCAGTATTGTCTACACCAGGCATCCCCAAACTGCGGCCCTCCAGATGTTTTGGCCTACAACTCCCATGATCCCCAGCTAACAGGACCAGTGGTCAGGGATGATGGGGATTGTAGTCCAAAACATCTGGAGGGCCGAAGTTTGGGGATGCCTGGTCTACACTGAGCTGCAGCTGATCTTCCAGAGTTTTAGGCAGGAGTATCTACAAGCCCCACCTGGAGATGCCAGGGACTGAACCTAGGACCTTCTGCACGCAAAGTAAATGCTCTACCCTTGAGCCACAGCCCTTCTTCCCATGCTGCATCCTGGATGGAAGGCCAAAGCAAAGGATACTTACATTATTCTAAAGCAGAAGGGGGGGAGCCTGTGGCTCTCCAGATGCTGGACTACAACTCCCATCATCCCTAGCCATTGACTTTGCTGGCTGGGGCTAATGGGACTTATAGTCCAGGAATATCTGGAGGGCCACAGGTTTCCACCCTTCTTCTAAAGCAGGCACGTGCAACAGGTAGATTGTGATCTACCAGTAGATCACTGGATGTCTGTGGTAGATCACTGCTAGATCCCTGGCACCCCTAAAAAAAAGCTCACCCAAAATTTTCCTCCTCACTACAAAAAGCTGAACTATGACCTGAAGCCCTAAACAAAAATGGGCCTCCCTCCCTCCTAAAAGAAGCTCAACAAGTTTGACCTAACCCCCAAAAAACAGGGCTTCCCTTCCTTAAAAAAACTCAACAGCTTTGACCTGAACCCCCCAAAAGGGGGTAGATCACTCCCAGTTTTAACTCTGTGAGTAGATCAGTCTCTTGGGAGGTGGCCACCCCTGTTCTAAAGGGACAGTGTGCACTACTCTCAGGTTACAATTTCCTTTTTCCATGGAACATCTCTGGTTATCAGGCAACTCTGAAACCACCCTCCTCTCTTCAGTGCAGGGATGGGAAAGCTGTGGCTCTCCAGATGTTGCTGGGCTACAACTCCCATTATTCCTTTGCCATGTTGGCTGGCATTGATGGGATTTGGCGTGCAACCACATCTGGAGGGCACGACATTGGCTACCCTGGCTGTACCTGGTAGAGGAACAGGAGCCTTGTTGAATGTGGAGGAAAAGGAAAACCTGGTTGTTCATTTTTGAACTTCTCTCCACCCCCACAAGTCCTATACCACATCCCCAAAAAGTCACATACCAAATGGATATCTAGTGCAGTCAAAACCATCCCTGGGGGAAGCTTTCAAACAGAAGGAAATGCTCTCAAGTGATAGGGCATATGCACTCTTTTCGTTAGGTACATAGAATGGCATCTATCCTTTCACTTACTCAAACCTTTAAACATACTTTGGAATGGTTGGACACTGTTGTATGTAGGCTCAGTAGGCACCCGTAGGGGAGCTAGCTTTGGGTTTTTCCAGGGGACTTTTCAGTGCTATGTAATCCTCCAAAATGAATTTGTCCAGAAATCATGGCAGAGTGGAAGAAACCCCAAATAGCTTTACAATATTGCCCTCAAATCTGTCAAACAGTATCATCAAAATATAGCCTTATGCTACAATCCACTATTAAAAACACAGTAAGATCAACAGGCCTATGTATGCATGTTAACCGTGTTGTGTTCTGGTTTATGTTCCTTAGGAAAGAGCATTTGTCTGCTCATGTCCCTCTGCGCACAAACCTGTTGCTTGGCAAAGCACCATCACCCTCTACTGGAAGGAGTGCAACATGCACTTTTTAAAAACCCATGCTTTTTTCACATTATCATCCTCCAACCTCACACTTTTTCTTTTTTTAAGCTGCAGTATTTTCATCTCTGTTATTCAGTTGTTTAGCATACTATTACAGTGTTCAGTTATGCACATTCAAATAAGGATTAGGGTAAGTATTAATGTTCTGCTGTAGTCTAGATTAGCATCCATTAAGTTGGGGAAGTTTCCATCCCTGCCTTGTGTCTCCCACTGCTTCTAACTTGTGGCTGTTTACTCAATGAAGAGTTCCAAAAATGCATTCCAACTGTCTCGGAACCTTGACTTTTAATGTACGGAGTAGAATTGTCTCATGGGTGACTAGTTGCAGGGCATCTTGTGCCCAGTTTCTGGTGCTTGGTGCCATGTGCTGACGGATGCTAGTGGGACACTCTGACTTCCTGTGTTTGCCATCACAAATATTTCAAAGGGCAATGGAAGCAAAGGGTCAAAGCACTGGAATGCGTTAAGCAAACCTGAGTGTGTCTTTCAAGGTTTTAGGCTACAGACCATGGTGTTCAGCTACTTGATCACATTTCCGTTTCAGTGCACTATTTTTATTTATGCTGATGGGAATTGGGAGGCTAAAAACATCTGGAAGGCCACAGGTTCCCCTATCCCTGCACTGAACCGATGTGCTTACACAAGGTCCTCTATCATAGATGGGCAAATTTTGACAAATTATCAGATTAATACAGTATCTAAAACCAGTGCTGCCACATGTTCAACTGCATGGATAGAGCCCAGTGTGTGTATAGCTATATGCAGGGGGTCCCCATTCAGACGTTCTAATGAATGCACATCCAGGGCACCCCTCCTGTGTCCATTTCACAGAACATCAGAAAAGGGCTCACACATCTGAACAAGAAATAGGCCAGAGGTAGCTAACCTGTGGCCCTCCACGTTTCATCCTGCTGGGTGGAGATGATTGTTGTTTGTTGTTTAGTCGTTCAGTCGTGTCCGACTCTTCGTGACCCCATGGACCAGAGCACGCCAGGCACTCCTGTCTTGCACTGCCTCCCGCAGCTTGGTCAAACTCATGTTCGTAGCTTCGAGAACACTGTCCAACCATCTTGTCCTCTGTCGTCCCCTTCTCCTAGTGCCTTTCTCCTAGTGCCCTCTCCTAGTGCCCTAGTGGAGATGAAACATTCCCTAAATCCTCTCTCCTGTGGGCCTCAGGGCAGCCTGAAAATGATGAGGCAACCTACCTGCCTTTCTGCCAACATTCCTATTCCTTACGACATTTGCAGCAAGTGAATGACCTGCTCAAAGTCACTGACAGGGGCAATCATCTCAGCCTCTCGCAAGAGGTACATTTAGACATCACTTCAAACAGTCTGTGAGAGCTGGAGCCAGGTTTGAGGGAGACCTGGACAAATTGTTGGGACATCCCATTTATTAATGTATGGGGGGGAGTTGGGATTTACCAAAAAATGCTCTAGGAGTGCCTATCCCATTCCTGTCCCACTCACTGATGCTTCTTGGGCATTTTTGAATTTGTCTGCAATGGGTTTAATTACTTCGAAGACTCTGTGGGTGTTTTTGCTCTTATTGTTCTTTGAGCATAAACTTAATGAAGACATCAACCTAGTGTGTGGCAGCAGTGAAAAAGGCAACATTAGGGATCATTACTGAAAGGGACTGAGAATAAAATCCCATACCCCCTATCACAGAGCTTTCCAAACTGTGTGTGGCAACACGTTAAGTGTGTCAGCTACAGTGTGTAGGTGTGTCACGTGACTGCTCCCCACGCTCCTCCCGGGGCTGGAAAGGGGTTAGGTTTTGGGGGAGGGTTTAGAATTTATATACCACCCCATACCCAGGGGTCTCAGAGCGGTTCACAAATTAACCTCCTGTTTGCTAGTAAAACTGAATTGCTGTGTTGTGAAATGATCGTGTCTAAAAGTGTCACCAACATGGAAACCTCTGCTGTGTCATAAATGCAATTATACTAATCTGTCTGTGGTGCAGTCACACTGGGCAGAGCCCCGCTCCCCATACCTGAAAAAGGCTGCTGTAGACCTGGAAAAGGTTCAGAAAACGACAGTGAAAATGATTCCAGAGGTTGGAGCAACTCCCCTTTTGAGGAAATGTTACAAGACTGGAGGCTTTTTAGTTTAGAAAAAATGGCAAGGAAGGACGGACATGATAGAGGGGTAGAGATTTAGGCATGGAGAATGTGATTCTTTCTCGTAATACTAGGGTCACCTAATGTAGATGCAGGACAGACCAAAAAGTGCTTCTTCACACAGCACGTAGTTAAAACTCTGGAACTGGCTACAAGAAGTAGTGATGGCCACCAAGTGGTTGCCTTTAAGGGGAGGGGGTTGATAACACAGGAGCCCGCCCATTCTTGCCTCTTTCTTAATGTTACTGAGGAAGAACAAAAATCCATGCATCAACCCCACTTTGCAGAGCTGATGTGTCAAGGAGAGTAATGTTGATGTGCCAAGGAAAGATGAGCAAGTGTGGTATAGTATTTAGAGTGTCAGATTGGGAACTGGGAGACCTGGGTTCAAATCTCTACTCGGCCATGAAGCTCACTGGACAACCTTGGGCCAGTCACTGCCTCTCAGCCTAACCTACTTCCAAAGGTTGTTGTGGGGATTAAATGTGGAGGGGAAGAACCATACATACCACCTTGAGAAAAAGGTGAGATATAAATACAGTAAGTAAATAAAATCATAAATAAGAATACACTGAGGGAAATGAAAAACTGTTTCATCTGTTCCCAGACTTCAGAAAGCCGTTTTTCCTGCTGTGTTCTTTATCTTGGGCAGGTGCTAAGCCATGTAAGTCTGCTGCCCAAGAAATTCAAGAGACCTATCCAAAAATCCCTCGCACTGTCAGAGGTGGGTAGGCACATTCTAAAGGATCCTCGGGCACATGTCCCAGATCACATGCTGCTTTATCAGTGCCATTAACACAGCTGACATCCCAAGCAGTTGGGAGTACCATTCATTGCGGATTGACTGCCTGGCCCTTATCTTCACTGCATCTTTGTCAAGGAGAATGCTTTCAACAACAGTTATTAAAAACTTAACTCCTGTGGATTATTAGACATATATTTGACTGCCATTTAATTCCACTACAGGCTGCACACTAACTGACATTTTCAGTTCCCCGGATAACCTAACCCAGCTCATTCGAGAGTTTTAAAACACTGCTTAGAACATGTACGGCAGACACTCCAATCAGTCAAATGCATTACACTGCAAGATTGATCCAGCACATTCCAAAATCCCATCATTTAAATATTAATCCCACAGAGAGGCTACTGTAGAACACACACAAAAAGAACAGCAAACACACTTGGTAAAGTCAGGATTTTTTATTAACTTCTGTTATCTGTTCCACTGCAAAGCAGGGAGCCTTATCTGTAGAGGATGGCCACACCTCCCCCAGTTTCACTTAAAAAGGTGAAATCTGGTTCTGCTCTAATCACCTGGAACCTTCACTAATTCCGACGGCAGCAATGCAGCCTTAATATTACAAAACGTGATTGAAAGCAGGCTGCTGTCTTGGGGAGGGAATAAAACCCGTGGAGCTGAGAAGCACAGTTTGTGCTGTGAAATTAAGGCTGTTACAGTTCTACTTTATCAATGCTTAGGTTTATTTTAGGAACAAAGGTTATTCTACTCCAGATGTAATTATGAACTTCAGACTCTTGACCTCCTATAATTACATTTATTCGACTAAAAAACAATAACCACCATGTACTAGAAGACAGACACCTGCCCCCCAAATGAAAATGTTTTGATTTGCAGTCACTTGTGGGCATAGATCAGCACAATTTGAATCAAAGGCAGCATATTTTCCTTGAAAATTTCCTGGATAAGCTGCTCAGAGTTGAACCTTCTGTATACCACTAATTTAGGACAATCTACAGTGAAGAAAATGGTCTGCGTTGGTTTACTGTTAACATTTGGATCACTCCTCAATAGATTTTATGTATTTTTCATATGCATCTTCACTCATGAGTTCATCAAATTCTGAAGGGTTATCCACAGTCATCTTGATAAGCCAACCTAGGAGCATAAAAGCAACTCAATTAGAAGCAGCAGCAGCAGCAGCACACACAGCTCCTTGGAGCTCCAGTAAAATGCTGGCTCTTGACCCTAGCAATTTCCATTCATGTCGACAAGCATAAGAGTCTCATAGGAAATAGGTAACTTTTCACTATTGAAGATGAGAATATAGCGCCATTCCATTCGTGGCTACAGGAGAAAGGGAGATACATGGAACTCCAGGGCCTCTCTGCTGAAATATCAGCAACTCTTGGCTCTCCCTTTCCTTACAATCTTTCCAGAATGGCCATTAAAAGAACTCTGGACCTAAGAAATAGTGCTGGGTTTGCTTTGTTCCTCCTTTCTCCCTATCCCTTTTCGGTCAGCCTGAGAGTAGGGACTACCTTATCACTGATATTTCTAAGAAGTTCTGTGAGCATTTTTCATCCGATGAATGGGATAAAAATGCTTTCAAATAAACCTCACTGCCGCAAGCACAAAACAATACTAAACAAGTTCCACTGTTATCCCTCCAACTCGATGGTGGCGGGAACACACTTGCAAAGTTAAGATGCCTCCCTTACCATCTTGGTAGCAAGATTTGTTGACAAGTCCTGGATTATCAGCAAGGGCAGTGTTGATTTCTGTTACTTCTCCTGTGAGTGGGGAATAGAGTTCACTAGCAGCCTTCACACTTTCCAAAGCACCAAACTCATCTGAAATACAGAATTGAAGAGAGCAAAGCATTTAATTTAGAAACCGCATTAACTGGGCTTCGAGGAAGTTGAGAACTATTTGGCGCTGCCACAATAATTTTCTAAAGGTAGGGAGCTCCACTGTTAAAAGATTAGTAATTCAGGTAAATCCAAGCTCCATTTCAGCCTAGGTGGTGTACACATTTACTCTGCATCCAGTGCACTCCCTATGTGAAGCCGTGTACACATAGCGTTAGCTACGATCCTGTAGTTTCTGGAGAAATATTGCCTTTTGATGTGTTTTCCGCCAAGCCAGCTTTGATCCAATTAGAAAAGCATAAGCAATTAGAAAATATCCACATCCCCTCTCCATCCATTAGTGCAGACAGACAGCAGGACACCTGGCAACACATACAGTCATACCTCAGTTTAAGTACGCCTCAGTTTGAGTATTTTCAGTTTAAGTACTCCGCGGACCCGTCTGGAACGGATTAATCCACTTTCATTACTTTCAATGGAAAAGTTCGCTTCAGGTTAAGTACGGACTTCCGGAACCAATTGTGTTTGTAAACCGAGGTACCACTGTACAACTGTGCTGATGTGTGCAATGATGTCCAAATGTGGTTTGAAATGCAGCAGGAAAGAAACAACGCTACTTTGTTTTAAAGCTGGTATAATCTGTACACAACATTAGAGGAGAAAAAACTATGTTTCCTCTCCCTCTTTACAAGAGTGGAGGCTATGAAAGGAGAAGGCTTAGATCTCAGTGAATGCACAATTAGATCTGCTTGCGTAAGCAAGTCCAAAGATGTAATTTCCAAACAGCAGGACACCACCCACCCCACCCCAATTTTCCAAAGTTTCCAAAGTAACGATCTTTTAAACGTTGCTTGTGCCGTAACATGGGAGGTGGGGAAACAGAAGCGGAGCCTTCTATTCAAAGTCCTTAAACACACACACAAACAACTTGGTATGCTCAAAGCTGTTGAAAAATACCTAAATTAACCTTTGGGGTTCTAATCTAAGAAAGACACTACTGTTTAAATCAAAATGCCAATGTTGCAATGTGAAAAGTGCCAAAAAGTAAAGAAAATCGCTTACCCTGTTTGTTCAGCTTTGTTCCAATTTCTGGAAGACTACAATAAACGACGTCTCCTAGTGCTTCCTGAAACAGACATCAGCAAGAATCATTAACTGAGAAAGCTATCAAAAAGTTGGAATCCACAAATGCACCACGTTATAATCCACACACCCGAGATGCTGGTGGCACTATTCCTATTGCAGTTCCCAAGAACCATTTCAAACATGGGCTGCAAAGCTTCCCACACTTGTCTCTGAATACGCTTTAGACTGGCAAACAAACTATCACAAACAAGCCATAAATATGACTGATTTCTGAAGGATAATATGACTGGCTTCTCAAACACAGCCAAGTCAAACTGGAGGGTGATGAATGGAGAGAGAAGCAGCTGTGGAGTCTCTCAGCCACACCAGCTTAGGAGCACCTGACACACACAGAGAGAGACCCATGTTACCACCATGCTGTTCTTAGGGAAGGGCCAGGCCCTCTTTTCCAGACTTCCTTTGTGTGTGAATTGTATTGCAGCAATGGCTCCAACCTCCCTCTTGTAATGCAACAACTGACTGCAAGGGTCCCAAGGAGAGCAACACTGGTTGCTGATTTTGCCACCAGGCCTGCTTCAAGGTTCTTGTGTTAATTCATAAAGCCCTTACACAACTTGGGCCCAAGGTACCTTAGGGACCGCCTGATCACTTGTACTCTGCCTTCATCCCTGAGACCTCTGATCATAGAATTGTAGAGTGGGAAGGGACCCTGAGGGTCCCTGCTTTGTGGAACTGCCCACCCATAGAGGTTCAGCAAGAACCGTCCCTTCTTTCAGATGTCTTCCGAAAACTGCACTGTTCAGACAGGCCTTTGCTGTAAGAATTTTTGTTTAAGCCAACCAGCACCTACTGACTTTTAAATGTTTTACAGAGAGCTAGAGACTGATTTTACTTAACCTGTTGCAAGCTCCCTTGTTATGCTGTGAATTATAAATGTTCGAGAAAACAAATAAATAATAGGTTGTGCACCAGGCACATCTAGGTTTAGACGAGCAAGAGCAATGAAACACCACAAGATTTGTGGATGGGGACCCAGGTGGCGCTGTGGTTAAACCACTGAGCCTAGGGCTTGCTGATCAGAAGGTCAGCGGTTCGAATCCCTGTGACGGGGTGAGCTCCCGTTGCTAGGTCCCAGCTCCTGCCAACCTAGCAGTTCGAAAGCACATCAAAGTGCAAGTAGATAAATAGGGACCGCTCCGGCGGGAAGGTAAACGGCGTTTCCATGTGCTGCTCTGGTTTGCCAGAAGCGGCTTTGTCATGCTGGCCACATGACCTGGAAGCTATACGCCGGCTCCCTCGGCCAATAATGCGAGATGAGCGCGCAACCCCAGAGTCGGTCACGACTGGACCTAATGGTCAGGGGTCCCTTTACTAAACATGGCCATAACTTTGCTGGTTACAGTATCTCTGGCTTTGGCATAGGGCAACCCTTGCCAACTGGTTGCCCTTCAGTTGTTATGGACTACAACTCCCAAGAGCCCCAACCACGGGTATAGTCCAAAACATCTGGAGGGCACAAAATTGGCAAAGGTAGGCATAGGGCAAGGATCTGTCTATTTGGCAGCCTGTCTGCTGGTTAAGGATGGGTGAATGCGTCAATTTTCTCTCCGTTTTTCTGAAATTTAGCTCTCCACATTTTTACATCAGTTTTTAATTTTTAAAAAAGTACTCATGAAAATTAATCAACATTTTAGCACAAATTCCTCCAATTTCTGTATAAAATTTTGTCTAATATACACATTTTTGCAAAGCAATATTCCCTAATATGATGCATTTTCTATGTTATTTTCACCGATACAACACATCTAATTCTGCACGCTTTTTCTTGGTATATGCATTTCTGTACACGTTTTTTGACACAGCAAAGCTCTGCTCTGGGTTTAGTACGAGTTGCGACCAGCCAAGCTGGATGCAGACCAAATGACACTTGCAGTCCCAATCTCATTTAAGAAATTACATGGCTCCTATGCAGAGAGCAAAGGTTCAGGTACTATCCATCACCATCACCACCACCACTGCAAATGAGGCAATAAATATATAAGCAGGGCAATAAACATTTCTATTTCTTAGGCTCCAACACACACAGTCATTTTGTTGTTGTTCTGTCTGCAAAATCATAGACCCTACTGAAATATTTAGGTGCATAGGGAACTAATCAAGCACCTGGGGATTTTTTCCAACCCCTGTTACAAGGACGTATTCAGCCCTATAAACACTTGCATTAAAAAGTATGATCAACAATTAAACAAACAAAAAGCAATAAATGCTTTGAGCCAAGGTTCCCACTGAGTCCTAAGTGTAAGATACAGAGCAAAACTGCTGAAGTGGGGAGATGATGGTTTAAAGTGGCCGGTAATGATGGAGTTCCAAGTCTACAATTTGGCTCTACATGCAGAATAGGCAATAAAGGAGCCAAAGACCAAGGCCAACAGATGTCAATTTTGCAGCACAAAGCCAAGTGAGAGAGAGAGAGAGAGAGAGAGTACCTGTGCAAAGTTGCTGATTCCTACGGTTCCAATACTGTTTTCAACTGTTATCCATTCATGCTTGTCTGTGAATCGACGGGCTGAATGAAGCAAACAGAACATTTCAACACACCTTGCTTTTTGCCTCAATGTTTTACCTTACAAAGTGTCAGCATAAAAAAGCACTTGATTTCCTAGTTCCAAGTTTGCAAGCAGGAATTAGAAAAAGATAGTGTGCTTTCCTATTTCAAGTACAAAAAAACCCCACTCCCAAATCCAAGCTGTGCATCCATTTCATTCATTCATCAGTACATTTATATCCAACCTTCCCTCCAAGAAGGTAAAGGTGGTTTTATACAAAGTTCTTTCCCCTCCATTTTATACTCACATCAACCCTGTGAGGTAGACTGGGCTGAGAGACTGTGACTGGCCCAAGGTAACCCAGTGAGCTTCATGGTCAAGTGGGGACTAGAACCCAGGTCTCCCAGGTCTTAGTCTGGTATAGAGGCACACCTCCCTTTCAACTGCTCCAATTTCAGAGGAGGAAATTGCACAGCAGTGTTCAGAGTGGATGAGTCTTTTTACATGGGGCAGAAGTAAAAGATCCAACTTCCCGAGCCATCCCAACCTGCAGTCTGAATTGGTAGTCTTAGAAGCAATTTGCCGCATATTATTTCAATACATTTGATTTACTACATATTTATTTCTGCAGGGATGATTTTTATGATTGTTCAGGACTAACACACCAGAAGGGCTAAGGAGTGAAGCTCCTTTGGATAACGCCCATCTACGAATTGCTTGCACTTCCCTGCAGTTAATTAAAACAAGCGAGAAAAGCTAGGATTCCAGTCAACACACCACAGTCAAATATCATAAAATAGTCCATAGTGCTATAGGTTTGTGGGATGACACTTTCCATCCCGATCTCATTTAAGAAATCTAAATGTATAGCCTCCTTCTTATTGTCGGTTTAAGTTTTAAGTTCCTTTAGATGTTTTAAATTTTGTATGGATAAATGTTTATTTCTGACTGACGGTCGAATAAAATCTGATTGATTGATTGATTGATTTAAGAAATTACATGGTTCCTTTGCAGAGAGCAAAGGTTCTCCCCTTCTAATTCTGGACCCCCTTTATAAATCTGGGGTGCCAAACACTTAATTTAGCCTGTTAAAATATAAGCCAAGTTAAAAAAAATAAGCCAGACTGCCTTCCTGATGAAGTAATTGCCTACAGAGATGGACCATTAGAAGACCACAAAGAAATGGTTGATCAAAGAGGCTATTCACAGAGACTCTCTGGGCAGGAAAAGAAATGGGAAAATCCTTCCTGAGGTGAGAGAGAGTTAGCAGAGACAAAAGCCCAGTTTCGGGAGGGAGGGGCACAAGCACAACTGCGGTGGGCTTGTGGTTTGGCAAGCAGGAAAGTGGAGGCCAAGTAGAATGTTTGCTGGCAGTTTTTGGATCCAACATGGCAGCCGTGACAGGAACAGGAGAGCTGCTCCTGCCCCTATGAGAGAAGCAAGAGACCCCCTTGGAGTGCAATGCTGGGAACTCCCTCTATCTAGATTCAGGTTGTAACGGTAAAGGGACCCCTGACCATTAGGTCCAGTCGTGACCAACTCTGGGGTTGCGGCGCTCATCATCTCGCGTTATTGGCTGAGGGAGCCGGCGTACAGCTTCCAGGTCATGTGGCCAGCATGACTAAGCCGCTTTCTGGCGAACCAGAGTAGCACACGGAAACGCCGTTTACCTTCCTGCTTGGAGCGGTACCTATTTATCTACTTGCACTTTGACGTGCTTTCGAACTGCTAGGTGGGCAGGAGCTGGGACTGAGCAACAGGAGCTCACCCCATTGCAGGGATTCGAACCACCGACCTTCTGATCGGCAAGCCCTAGGCTCAGTGGTTTTAACCCACAGCGCCACCCGCGTCCCCCAGACTCAGGTTGTATATATGTGTAAATAAACCACATTTGATCGAGACACCACAGTCTCTTCTGCACCTCATTATCCAAAAGGAAACACAGACCCTGGGCAAGCATGCCTGGTACCCTTGAAATCTTACAGAGTCCTTTGCCCAATCTTCTGTGAATGTAAAGCTGTCCCCCCCCCCCCGGGACCCTCTCCCTAAACCATTCTCCCCCTTTTCCCCCACCATGAGCAAGTACAACTTAGTGGCCCCACTAATATGCATACACCACTTGGGAGCAACCTAGAAAGAAGTTCTGCAGCACAATCTACCACTCAAGGGAATGAAGCCTTGCAGCACCTTAAATAATACAGGGATTGCAGGGCCTTTTTTGGCCCAAGGGCTGCATTGCCTTGTGGGCAACCTTCCAGGTGGGTTCAAAGGCAAAAGTGGTGTAGGCAATGGATGCAACTCTTACCTTTGTACAGTAGGCTACATTCCAGCCATCAGAGGTTTCCACATAAACACCCCTGCTCCGTCCAAGGCAAGCAACGGGAATTATCAGAGTTCAAGGACTCATTACAAGCAGGTAACAGCACAGAGCAGGGCTGGTGCGGGATGCGGCCTAGGGAAGGGGTGTAGCCTGGAAAGAGCCCTGAAGGCCATACAGAGAGGCATAGAGGGTCACATTCAGCCACCTGGGCCTGACGTTACATTTACTGTGGTGTAAAATCTCATGACCCTAATTCCATTTGCCTGCTGCTGCTGCTGGGGGGGGGGGTGGACAAAAAAAACCACTATCCCCATCTTGCATAATTTAATCTGAGAAAAAATGAGGGTGCATAGGGAATGACAAGCAATGCAATAAATTACTATGCTGCACAGCAACAAACACAAAACCCAGTCCAAAGATTCAGATCCAATCAGAATGGGAGTGTCACTGGATATGAATGGCAAACCAAGCAAATACTGCAATAAAATTAACCCTGTACAGACAACAGTACTTCCATGGATGTTTAACATTCACGGGGTAATGAAGGAATGCAACCCTGACCTCTATTCCTTGATTAGGTCTTGGGCATGCAGGAAGCATGATTCAAATCCTGCAAAAATCCAGGGTAAAGAGTGCATAAAGCCAGCATATGAGCCAATAAGAACACAAACTTTGTATTGCACACAAGACAGATTTTAAGTTTGAACACCCCAGCTGGGTCAACCAAAGCAATCCCTTCCCTCCGACCCTGCTTGGTAAAATATCCCAAAATCTCGTAACACCCACAAAACACTGTTAAGTTTTGCATAATTAAATCCTAGGCATGTTACTCAGAAATGAGTCCCACTGTGTTCAACTGTGCTTACTCCCAATAAATGTGCTCAGGGTTGCAGTACTGAAAAGCTCCATCCTAACTTTGTCTACTCAAAAGTAAGTCCTATTGAACTCAATGGGGCTCACACCCAGGTGTGTTTAGGACTGCAGTTTCTGAGGCTCCGTACACATTTAACTCATATCCCTCTCCCCTCCCCCCCAAAAAAGAACTTCAGGAACTGTAGTTTGTTAAGGGTGCTGGGAATTGTAGCTCCGCTCAAAATGCAGTTCCCAGGATTCATTGGGGGTGGGGTGAAGATGTGCTTTATGCATGGTGTGTAGCAGAAAACAAGCTGCAAATCTATGACCGGATGCTGGGGGAATAAGCCACTTTGAACTCAAGTAAGGTAAACCCGCACAAGTTTGGGCTGCCCAGCTGCACTCTTAGGCACGCTTCCATGGGAGTAAGCCGCCTCTCGATTCTCAGGGGCTTCCGAGAAAGGCACGCGCAGGCTTGGGTTGCAAAGCAGCAGCAGCAGCACCCCCTCCTTCCACCCAACGAGAGCGACTGAAGCTCCTCCGCAGCTCCCATTCATAATGCGCAGGAGACCTTCCCTCCGGATCGGGCCCCTTGCACTGCACCCTCCGCCGCCCACTCCGCCCCGGTGCCCCGCGGCGCCCATTCATCCCTCGCTTCCTCTCCTCCCCGCCGCGACTCACCGGCGAGCAGCAACGCGGGGCTGGTGCTGAGCCTCCGAGCCGGGGCGGCCTGGCTGCCGCTGCTGCTATTGACCCAGGCGGCCTGGGAGCAGCCGACTAAGGCGCGACGGGGCCTGGCCAAGCCGGCTGCACAAGGAGCGGCGGCGGCAGAAGCCGTGCCAGGCCCGACCTGCCGCAGCGCTCGCAAGGCCGCCAGTGCCGCTGCCATGGCGGGGCCGCTGCACAGAGACGCGGCCGGGGCCAGAGGGGACAAGCCGGCGAGGGAGGCGGCGGCGGAGGACAAGGGGGAGGCGGGCCTTTCCGAAGGGGGCCTGGCTTGGCCTGGCCGGCAAGGAGGAGGAGGAGGAGAGCGCGGCGGGAAGGGGGCTGCTGTTGCGGCAGCTGCTGCTTGCTTTATTTTACTTTAGACATTTATTCCGTGTTCCTCTGGGGCGGCTTGCAAAAAAGTAAAAGTGGCGTGTTGTTGTTTTTTTAAAACACAACATTCAGCACCAATCAGTCACCCCAGAAGGAAGAGCCAACAGAAGCAGCTCGTAATCCGTCTAAAACAGCAGCATTGAAAAAGAACGGCTTGTTTCAAGCCCTAAACACGATTCTGGAAAGACCTTAGGAGTTTTGTTTTTCCTGTCACCACCGGAAACAAGTTAGAGGAGTGCATCCCATAATAAGTGGAGGAGTGGAACGTTTTGCACTTTCGGAGCCCATCGTGACAAGCTCCATACAGCCCTGTGTCCCCCTAACGAGAGTTCCAAAATGCAGGCAGCTGTGTGCCGACCACAAACATGCTCCTGGACGTATGCACCAAAGAGCATTGTGGTGTAGTAGTTAAGAGTGTGAGGACTCAGAACTGAAGGACCAGGGTTCAAATCCCTCCGCAGCCTGGATGACCTTGGACTGTCTCTCAGCTTACCTACCTCACAAGTTTGCAGCAGAGGATAAAATGGGGGGGGGGGAGAAGCATGCTCATAAGGAAAGGTGAGATACGTATAAATGTAATACATTGAAATGCAAACTCTGTGTGTGATCACTACATGTTGTAGCATTATTGTTTGTGTCTTCCTATGCTCTGTGGACACCACTTCCTCAGTTAATGTTTTAGGACGGAGGCAGGGAACCTTGGGCCCAAGGGCCAAACGTAGCTCTCTGGACCTCTCTAATGGCCCTCCCCAGGCCAAATGCCCACCTAGTCCAGCAACAATTCTCCCAGTTGTGAACCAGATGCCCATGGGAAGCTGACAAGCAGGACATAAATGCAACAGTGCTCACCCCATCAACTGATATTCAGAGTGGTACTGCCTCAGACACTGGAAAGTGAAAGTAACCATTGTGGCTAATAGTCACACTGATAGCTTTAAAAGAAAATTGCGCAAATCCAAAGAGAATAAAGCTATCTGAGTTGATGGCCAATCTTGTGGGGAGCAGATTCAACCATTTAATGATGTGCTGTGTAAATAAGTATTATCTTTTGTCCTGAATATTCCAACATTCAGCTTTCTTGTATGGTCCCAAGTTCTACGTAGTACTCAGAGAGGTTAATTCCTCCTCATCCATTTTCTCCACACCATGAATAATTTTATACATTTCCAAATAAAGCATTTTCTAAGAATAAATTATGAATTGAACTAGTAATGATTTTATAATTTGTTATAAACAATGAAGCTGAACAACGCTTTGGATTATTAGCTTTTATTATACTACACTGTGGAATAAGTACAGAATAAAGCAGTATGCATAATCAAGCAACCACCAGTTCTATAGTTCTGTCAAGCACTCATTTTCACATCTATCAGTACAGAGTTAAGGCCAGTATCTAAAGTACAATTATTGGAGAGCACATCAAGATCTCAGTCATTGAAAGTAATCCTGCTGTCTGCCACAACATTTCACAAACATGGAAGCCACAATATCTAAAGGCAGCTGCAACAGCTGTAAGTTGAAGTGGGTAAGAAGACTAGTTGTTAGTTGGTCATCACAGGTTCTTCAAGTTTCTGGTCAGTTTTACATTTTATTCCAAGGAAGCTGCAAATTTTCTTCAGCATTAGGTCAACAATCTCTTCCTCTTCAGAAGCCTAAAAAGCACACAGAGACACACAAAATACAGTTTGTATGAGTATAGACATAACAGTGAATTGCATCCTGGGCTTGTGTAGAATTTGTGATGATGATGATAACTACAGGCAGGAAAAAGTAGAACACAAAACAGTCATGTTAAACATTGTAGTAGCGCACTCTGCAGTAAACTGTAGTGCGGCCAGGAGAATATGAGTTTCAGCCCAACTAAACCTGCTGATTAATGTGCATGTGATTAGGCTGCAGACAGATACTGAAAATTACTGCAAAAAGAAAGGACGACAAACAGGAAAATGTACGGGGGGTGGTATTCTTAGTTCCAGTTCATAGTTAGCAAGCTTAATCACAAACTGAGGTTTGGACAGCACACTGAGCCATACCGTGGCTTAGCTTAGTGCAGGAAGGAGTAAAAAGCCTGGGGAGAAGCAAAATGGATTACTGTGTCATGTGAACCATGCCAGGGGCCCACACTTAATCCGAACGCCATGGTTTAGTCTCATGTGGATGAGTTATGGTGAGTCCAAGTAACGAATTGGGCTTGGACTCTCCCCTTTCCTCCTCCTGCACAGCCAGTAGGCAGAGATCTACAGATGTTTGTTCTATAAGAATATCTGTTCGTTTTGTTGTATGAACCAGGAATCCTGGCTTTAAACAAACCGGTTACTTAAACAAACCAGCATCACAATCCACAGTTTGAAACTGGCTTGTTCTGAAATTTACCACAGTTTGTTGTATGGCAGGTTTCCTGGTTCATAAAACAGGACGGCATTCTTTGAAAGTGAAAGTAATGGGAGGAGTGGAAGGGGAGCAGGCAAGCCTGATGTCCATGTACGTAGTACTAAGCTATGGTTTAGTGTTACATATGAACTTGCCCTGTGCAGGTCCTTGATTAGTGGGATCTCCCAGTATACATATGCATGTACAGACCAGGCCAGATGGCATCCTTAAATGGGGAAATTCACATTACTTCTGTGGACAAACCTGATAATGTTTCTGTTCCTCACTGAAAGCAACAAGGATCACAGAAATGAAGAGATTCAACACCACAAACGTCATAAAAATGATGCAGGAGCCAATTAAGAAGGAGCCCAAGATGGGATTGTAGTCCAAGACCTGAAAGAGACATATATGTTGCAATAAGGGATATTGTTATCTTCTTCAGGGAAGAGAACATCATTTTCAGGGACAGTACTTGTGAATTATTTAAACACTTCAGTTTGCTGGTGTCTTGTGTAAGCATCGTGTTTGCCCAAATGCACTCTGCCTTAATACTGAAGAGAGTGTTTCCTTGTATATTTTGAGGATAAGTAATGCTTAAGATATGTGTTGCTGTTTTTTTATGTACAATTTATACTACTGTACTTCAGTGGAAGCAGGGGTAGCATTATGAAAAGTAAAAAAAAATGTGTTCCCTCTTGCCTCTCCCATCCTAGTGCATCCTTGCCTGTGACTTTTGCTCCTGCTTTTCCACCCCCCTCACCCACCCAAAGGTCTCTTCCTGCTTAGTGAACTTTCGTCCTTTCTTCTCCTTTATACCCAGAACTGCTTTTCAAAAACCCAAAAGGTGATTTCACCTTTATTGCTTTGCTCAAAACTCGCCTGTTCATGAAGACTTTGGTAAACCACTTAGTCCCAATACCCATCCACTGCCTTTCCCAATTTGTTGCCGTCCTGATGTTTCGGACTCCCATAAATGCTGGCTGGGGCTGATGGGAGATGGGAATCAAACAAGGTTGAGGAAGGTTGTCTTCTGATAACCAGGGATGGGTGAATCGGTACATTTAATTTTCTCTCCGTTTCTCATTTTTCTCTTCATAAGTTCAGTTCTCCACATTTCACATTAGTTTGCATTTTAAAAAAGAAAAAGTCCTGAAAATTCCCCAGCATTTTACTGCATTCCCCCCATATAATAGACACATTTTTATATGCAGTTTCTCCCTAATATACACGTTTGCAAGGCAATGTCCCCTAATATTATAGATTTCTGAAAGTTACTTTTGCTGATAGATGCATGCTCTCACACACTTTACCCTAGCATTTGCCTTTTGTACAAATTTATTGCCCGGAGAAGGGATGCAGGTGGTGCTGTGGGTTAAACCACAGAGCCTAGGGCTTGCCGATCCAAAGGTCGGCAGTTCGAATCCCTGCGACGAGGTGAGCTCCCGTTGTTCGGTCCCAGCTCCTGCCAACCTAGCAGTTCGAAAGCACCTCAAAGTGCAAGTAGATAAATAGGTACCACTCCAAGCGGGAAGGTAAACGGCGTTTGCCATGCTGGCCACATGACCTGGAAGCTGTACGCCGGCTCCCTCGGCCAATAACGCGAGATGAGCGCCGCCATCCCAGAGTTGGTCACGACTGGACCTAATGGTCAGGGGTTCCTTTACCTATTGCCTGGAGAACGGCATTGCCAAATATAGATAGTTTAAGATGAGGTTGGCAAAACTGTGTGTGTGGGTGGTGCTAAATAAATAAGATATGTGGTTCATTTCATTTAACTGAACTTTAGTTACCAGGAAAAAAACCTCTGAAGGATAAACCCTACCTCTTCATAGTTGAAGATTCCAAGCTGAAGACTGACCATTGTCTCCGCAGAATCAAACAGGGTCTTGTAAGAGTTCAACTTCCAGCCATATATCAAGTTTGTCTGCAAATTATAAAAATGGGAGGAAAACAGTTTTTTATACAAATCACAAGGCCAGTTAGCAAGTGACACTGATCACTGGGCAGACTAGGTTCTCCATAACAAACATGATTATTTTTCTGCTTAGACAGGGTGTGTTGGAGCAGTTGGCGTCTCTTAACTACTGCAGAGATGAAGGTTTAGGACAGGTTAAAGCTGAGGATGCAGCTGAGAAATGAGCCCTGCTTGAAAACATAATTACTATTGCTGCCAGTTGCTTTCACAAGCCCCCACTCTTTAGGTCTCAGCTTCTGCATATGTTTAAAGCACTCATATCACTTTAAGAGTCATGACTTCCCCCGAAAGAAACCACCTTTTGGTTGTAATTTCTTTCAAGCTGTTTTTAAATGGCTGTAACCTGCTCTGGGTCCTTAGGGTGACGAGTGTGTAGTAAGTTGAACTCATTGTCATCATCCTTGATGCCTGGGGCTGATGGGAGTTGTAGTTCAACAACATCTGGAAGGTACCATTTTGACTACATCTGTATAACAGACAGGACTCTTAAAACAAATTGAGCAAACTAATCCAGATTATGGAGGATTGGTAGGGGGCGGGGGAAGAGAGAGAGACAGAAAACCAATTGGGAATAAATGGAAGACATGGGTACTCACCGCTATGGAGTAGGCAAGGAACATGATTATAATCACAGTTGCAAATCCTGATATGTCCCCCCAGGCCCTCCTCAAAGTCGAGGTGATCATGTTCAGCTTTGGGTTCAGCCGCAGGAGATGCCAGAGTTTCACAGTGGCAAGAAGCACCAGGAAGGCAATCAGGTAGCCCAGAACTGCATCAACAGTCGCTGTCTGATTGAAGCTTGCAAACCTGAAGGAATATGGGAATCGTTATGACACATGGAGCATGGCTCCACCAACCTTAGTTACTCTCCACCTGCTTGCCTGCCTGCCTTTTTCCTTCCTTTTAGCCAGTCCAGGGACTGTCTCTAGATGTCAGCTTCCTCCTCCTCTTTTGTCTCAGTGTTGCTTTTTAAAAACTCACCTGGGAAGAGGATAATAATAATAATAATAATAATAATAATAATAATAATAATAATAATTTATACCCCTCCCATCTGGCTGGGTTTACCCAGCCACTCTGGGCGGCTCCAACATAATATTAAAAGCACAAAACATCAAACATTAAAAACTTCCCTAAACTAGAATTAGTTGGCTCTGCCTGTCATTGACCTCCCTGCTTTCTCCTCTACCAGTCCCATCTAGCACTGGTAATGAAAGAAAAGACAAAACCAAAACAAAAAACCGTGACAATAAACAATGAAAATCTATTTATATGCTAAACAACTGTGAAAATAAATACTACAAAATACAAAATGTAAATGCAATGGCCTGACATATATGCTCAATAGTGCATAAATGCTCCTAACAAATACCGGTACTAGTCCATAGTGCAATAAAATTCATCAAGTGTTCCAGGTGGATGTAAAATTGGTGTACTATAATATTCTGCTTCAAGTAAAATCCCTCGTCTATACTATAGTACACCAATTTTACATCCACCTGGAACACTTGATGAATTTTATGTGTTTAATTGCACTATGGGCTAGTATTTGTTAGTAGCATTTATGCACTATTGAGCATATATGTCAGGCCATTGCATTTACATTTTGTATTTTGTAGTACGGTATTTATTTTCACAGCTGTTTATCATATAAATATATTTTCATTGTTTATTGCCATGGTTTTTTGTTTATGTTTTGTGTTTGCTTACATTCCCATGATTGTCTGTTTGTTATTTAGCACCGGCAATGAGGCAGTGTTGTGTAGTGGTTAGAGTGTCAGGCTGGGTTCAAATATTGGCTCAGCCACAAGGTTCACTGAATTTTTTTGGGCAAGTCTCTTTCTTTCTCAGTCTGATCTGCTTCACATGGCATGTGAGAATCACGTTTGTCTCCTTGAGCTGCTTCTTGGAGGAAAGGTCAAGTTGGGCAAGTCAACCAATCCATTCTTTTTCAATTGAAACACAAGTCCTTAAAAATTGGACAGCTTCTCTCAGAGGAAAAACCTGGGAGCTGCACATTAATTGTATTTTATATAATCTTTATGGATGCAAGCAGTAGCTATTACAAAGTTGAAAAAATGCCTTGCAAAAAAGGTCTATATGAATTTCATGTGACCCATCCCATCCATTTTGAGCTTGCAGTTTTTTTATTTAAAAAAACCTCCAAAAAATTATATAAAAGACTTGTATTTCAATACTTTTTCAAAAATAATAATCTAAATCCACATTTTTCTAAAGATCTTTTATCTGAAACCATACATTTTTATTTTAATACATTTTGGTACTCTTTAATGCCAAGGACTATACTGCAGCATTTATACAAGTTCCAAAATCAAAGGATAATTATATTTGGGAGATGCAAATCAGGTCAGTTGGCATCGGAATTCGCAGACATCAAATTCCACAGGGAGCATTCCACAGATCACAAAGGCTGCTTAAAAATTCTTCCGTTTTCTACCCCTGCTGGGATGGAGAGTTTGCAAAGTGGCAGGATGCCCTTACTCATCCTTATGCTCCTGATAGTAGCTGATGTCCCGCGAGCCCAAGATTGTCCGTCTTATAAACACCAACAGGGCACTCCAGCTGATGGAAATGATGGCCAGTTCTAACAGGTTCCACTTGCTTCGGAAGTAATTCCATTTCAGAGCCCGCATGAGCTTTCCCTGCCGGAACAAGGTGTTCAGTTCCAAAGAATGCATTAAGTGACCATCAGGGAGAAAGGCAGATTGTGTTGCTACAATGCAACCTCATTTCGATGACTAGCCAAGCATGACCTCATATCCAAGGATCACACAGTCAGTTAAATGAGAGAGCTGCTGGAATGCAGAGAGGGTTTCCAGCTTTTTCTGGCTGGTGGCTGCCTCTGCTTTTTAACAGCTGCCTGACCTGCAGAGATTCAATCAACATGGAAAAGAAGCTAGGGAAAGCACTTCTGATGGCTAGCCTATTCAGCAAGGAACGTTCTGCTCTGCAAACTGTTTGTTATCTATTCCCAACCATATTCACGATGCAAGTGCAGAGACTTGGGGTGGCCTCAATTTTAAATGGCAAGTAGGGACTGTATGCAATTTCCTGGGTTAACATGGCTGCAAATAAAATCTTGCTGGAACCAAATAAGAAGGAGAAGGCACTAAATTTCTTCTAGATTCCCCACTTGTTTTCCAGAAGTGGCTTTTACTTCATGTGAAAGATCACATAAAACACGGAAATCAACATGAGAAAGAAAAAGCCAATCAGTTTGTAGGACAGCATCCCAAAACTTCAGGGTGGTCACAAAAAGGAGGACAGCTGTCTCATTACGAGTCTTCGGCTGCAGACCTCTGCACACCTACCTGGACAAAGTCCCATAGAACTAAGTGTCGGACTTATATCTCAGAAGACATCTTTACATTTACACTGTCTGAATTATTTAGTCCCTGCCTGCATTTTTAATGCAAGAGCAAGAGCCATCAGGGTGTGGCAGTTGACTGGCAGCAGGAGTTACAAGCACTATAATAATCAGGAACCAGGGCTGGTGGCAGCCAGGGCTGCTGATAGGATTCACAAGCCCTGGAACATATGTGACCAAACAATATGGGAGTCTGGTCTCCAGAATGCATGGGGGACCTGTGTATTCTCCGGATGTTGATGACTTCCAACCAGCATCAGCCTCAGCGAATATGGGCAATGGCCAAGGGATGGTGGGAGTGTCCCTTAAAAACATCTGGAAGGACTAATTAGAGGAAGGCTGGTTTAGCAACATTGTTCTAAATTGTGGCACAAGAAATTCCAGGTTCATATCACCAACAAGGTTCGCTTTCCTGGCTCAGGGTGGAAGAGAATGCCTTCTACTGCTCAGAGGAACCATGCCTCTAAGTACCAGTCGCTGAGAACCAAGAGGCATGTGGCTGGCTACTGTTGGATGCTGGAGCAAATGGACCATTGGCTTGATCCAGCAGGGCTTGTCTGATATCCTTACCTGTCCCACCATGTAGTATATGACAAAGAGGAAATAAATGACTTCTGCTGCTATCACAAAGATATGCAGACCGTCTGTGTATGGATAAAGCCGGACACTCTGCAGCTCAGACCGCGTGAAGAAGGCTCCTGCGAAATCAAAGCAGAAGTCAGTATTCTGTTCTGCCGGACAGCAGGTACAGCTTATTGTGGAGGGTTAAGACAAACTGCACAAAGCTGAAATGCCCTCTTCTATGTACTGTCACTGTTAAAGGTATGGGAACCCTGTTCCTTTGTCTGGCTCACTTCCATGTAATATGCTGGGTTGGTATTGAATTACTATAGTACAGTAATGTGGAGACAAAATGTGCCAGGCAAACTCCCAGAGTAATGTAGACACTGCTTTTTTCTTACATGAAAACACTGGAGCAGGTGTCAGGCTCTTACCTAAGGCATTGGTTTCAAACATGAGGCTTACAATGCAGAAGAGGTTCACATTTGCATTGTAGACAGTGAACTCAACAAACACAGCTCTCGTAAATGTATCCAGCCAAACGTTATTGAAGAGGTACTGGAGGATTCTGCCAAAATACAAAGTGAGGAATGTGCAATCACATGCTGTGGTCCTAAAAATGTTAAGATGCTAAGGAGTCAAGAGGTTGCCAAATCCAATCTGAAGATCCAGCAGAAAAGAGGGTGGAACCCCATTTCCTGCACTAACAAAGCATTCAATCCAGAACATTCGAAATGCCCTTAGAACAGCCATTGGTCTAAACTAGCCTTTCCCAACCTAGCACCTTCCAGATGGTTTGAAAGACAACTCCCATTAGCCACAGCCAGCATAGACACCCCCAACCCCACTTTATCTGGCTTGACTGTGCAAAAGGTAAAAAGAACTCTCTATAGAGAAGAATGCAAATAATATCAATACACCATTGAAATGCAAGCCTTGCCTAACAGCTATTCAAAGTCCCACACTTCAAAATGCAGTCACACCCAGGTAATGGCATGTATGCAATTAGAAAATGCAGAAACACTTATGGCATATTTGCAAGGAAACGTAAGTTCACCTCTCTGCTAAGACTTTTCCCAATCTGCTTTGATTTTCTTGCACCAAATCTGGAGCTGCAACTGCGTGCTTTGCAAAACATCAACACCCTACCTTCTCTCGCTTGGTTGCTTCCCATTGAACCGCTAATGGGTGGGATGGGACCCTAGAACCAGGTGGGGCCAAGGATTCCCAACCCCTGAATGAATCTAACTGATTAAACTACTGCTGCTGCTACCACTACTACAGTGCAGGCACAAATAAGCAGAGATAAGCTACCTGGAGGCATTGTGGCCATCTGTCCCCAAGTGAACCACATATCCACCACCTCTGTAGACAGCCAGTTTGCCCCAGATTGGGTGCCCTCTCAGTTTGGACTGGCTCTGATACTGCCATGCAGAACTGAGTTCTGATGAGTTATCAAGGGAAGAGATGTTCCAGTGTGCTCCATAGTCTGCCATGTCCTCTGTGTCGAAAGAATAAGAAGCATGGCACTTGCCAACCGTCAGCTGCAGTTTTGGATCTATTGGGCAGGTGTTGCCCTTCACTCGCACCTGGCGAATCCGGGCACTGCCCACCAGCTTGGAGTTGCCATCTGTGATAAAGCCTTGTTGGAATTTAAGGGGGGAGGGGGAGAGAAAGTGTTTGAAAAGGCAGGTCCTTCCACAATCATTTGCAATGCTTTCGAAGTTAACTTGAACCCCACCAACAGTTTTATATTTACTCATTTTATTTATTCTATTTATGGCAGAGTGTCGTCTGAGTGACAAGCAAACCCTCATAACAAAAGCACAAGATGCAAACAAACAGAGACTAAGAAGCAGAAACTGAGGCAGCACAAAATGCAATGCTAACTGTATTTGCTTGTATAAAAACTTCATAAGGCTAAAATCCTTAAAAAGGCAGGTCTTTTTTCAGTCGAAGGGCCACATCTCCTACTAGGCCAGAGTCTGAATGCCAGACAGAGATCCCTGGTGGGGCACATTTGGCCCCTAGGTTTGAGTCTCCCCCATCGTTACCATAAGGGTAAAAAACACAGCCAGCTGAGCCTAAAATTATTCCAGTAATAAATTAAAAATATGTCCACGCTATAACAAGAAAGCCCTTAAAAAAACACAGCTCGGTGAACTGAAAAGTGTCTGGTGCCAAAGAAATAATTTAATGTAAGCACCGGGTGAATATCCCAAGATATAGCGCTCCATAACAGAGGAGCCACAAGAGAGAAGGTCCCTCTCTTTTACAGCCACTTTCTCAGGGGGTACTTGCAGAATGGCTTCCACTGATGACTTTGGGGTACAGTGTATTGGAAGAGGAGATCCTTTAAAGCAGAGATGGGGAACCTAAGGCCCAGAGGGCCAAATGCAGCCCTCCATGCCTCTGTATCTGGGCTTTGGAACTCTTCCCAGGCCTTTGGCTAATTAAACAATATATGGCCTTCCTGTTTGTTACTCTGTTATGCATTTCTGTGTTTTTAGATTGTAAACTGCCTCTGATCTTTGGATGAAGGGTGGTATAGAAATTTAATAAATAACTGAAATGAAACGAAACAAAATGAATCTCTGTACCTTGGTGTGAGCTGTACAAGTTGCTGACTAAGGTGGTTCTGGCCCATTTGAAGAAGTCCTGATAACTGAAGACGTCTTGGAATCCATCTGTGAAGCTGTTCTCAATGTGTTTGTTCAGGTAATAGGAGTTAGGATCTCGCTGCCCATAGGCAACCAAAAGCAGCATCCACAAGAAGCCCAAGTAGGCTGGGGAGAGGAGAGCAAAGCAATATGGAAGCAAAGAACAAACCCACTAGGTTTCCAAAGGTGCTTCCAGACAGGGGTTAATACATTGCAAATGGCTCATTCTACTTTGTGCAACTGTAGCACAAACACAGGTTTTTCTGTACCTTTGCAAACACTCCTTTAAAAAATATATTCAAGAAGTATGCAAGAACACAACAGCAAACATTGCTACCCTAATCCTAATTGAGTTACCTAGGAGTAAGTCCTATTGAATTCTGAGTAGATATGGTTAAGATTCCACTGGTTAGGATTACGGCATAAGGATTGTGGCATATGTTTTTATGAGGGGCAATATCCATTTCCTTTTGGTTCTAATTTTTAAATACTAAGGTCTTGCACACACACAAATTTGTACTGTGCTTATAGTCCCTAAGATAACGCCCCATGTTTACTTTGTGGACTGCTTAAGAAGATAGCTTCTCTAAACTGGGCATGTCCTTGTTGGTTTGTTTTTAATGGCCCAGAGGACATTCTTTGAAAAGTTCCCTATTACCCAGGCCAAATCCAGTTTAAAGATAAAGAACCCTATAAAGAAGAGAGGGCCTTGTTTCATGGCAGAAGGGGGCATTGAAAGTTGTCCATGAACAGTGAGCAGTAAAAAAGGTAAAGGTAAAGGACCCCTGGAAGGTTAAGTCCAGTCAAAGGCAACTATGGGGTGCGGTGCTCATCTAGCTTTTCAAGGCCAAGGGAGCTGGAGTTTGCCCACAGACAGCTTTCTGGGTCATCTGTGTTGGCATGCAACCAAGGAAACGGGGGCAACTGGCAGGCCCCCAGCTGGCTCCAGCCCTGCTGGGTGATCTCCATCCTTGGTGCAGCAAAAAACAGCAACACAGGCTTCAGAAGCCTGGGCACACTTTATCAGCAGAGTCCACTGCGCAACAGAAGTAGCCAGAGAGAGAGACTGTGGTAGCATATTTCCAAGCAGTTTATTAAGCGCAAGTCAGGACAAAAGGAAACATGTCTGATCTCCTTCGTGTCCAAAGCAAAACAGAAAGTTATACACATAATGGAAGTTCCAGCATGCAATGTTGGTGTGTTATGCAGACATGGCAACAACCCCATGTCTGCTCTTAAGGTGGAATGGAATATCTCAACAATCTGGTCAGCATGACTAAATGCTACTGACACATGGAGGACCGCAACGAGTGCCAGAATGCATGGAAATGCTGTTTACCTTCCTGCTACAGCGCCACCCACTCCCTTTACGTTTACTTTACCTATTTATTTATTTATTTATTTATTTATTTACTTACTTGCACTGGTATGCTTTCGAACTGCTAGGTTGGCAGAAGTGGGACAGAGCAACAGGAGTTCACCCCATCATGCGGATTCAAACTGCCAACCTTCCAATTGAGCCCAAGAGGCTCGGTGGTTTAGACCACAGCACCACCCAGCAACACAGCTCACCTGATCTGTCTTCCCCATGGTGAGATTATTGTATTTCTATTTACGTTTATAGTAATCATTTCTGAATGTACATCTATACAAATAAATTAGACAAGGAAATTTTATGTGAATCAGTGGTTGTCCCCTTCTTCTTGAAGAGGAAATAAGTAACTACCCAATTCACACCTTCTTTTAAAGCCCATTCTCTTCCCCCTCACAGTATGTTTAGAATGTAATCATAAAAGTACCCAATATTTCTCTAATCAGGGCAAATGCTTTCTGCTCCTTGACACGGTTATTCTTCATTTTCTCAATGTCGGTAGAAGGGGGAGGCTGGTAGATGTTGCTTCCGCTGTCCCTGCGGGCTCCAAAGATAGGGTTTGAGTCACCTGTACAGGAAGAGGAGGCAGCAACCTATTACTAGCCTGGAATTTATCAGCTGAAAACAATAGGAGAGGGACAATATTTGGAGACTGTGAATCAATGACAATAGGCCCATGTCACCAATCTCAGGTAGCACATTCTTGGCTGTATGAAAAGTGCAGTTTCCATTGGGAAAGCCTAATTTAGACTAGCCCTAGAGCTCGTTTTGATAGCCTACATCAGGGTTCGGGCAACTTTTTCAGCCTGATGGATCATTCTCTTCTAGGTATCCTTCCAATGGTCACATTTCAGTGGTGGGCAGGGTCAGAAGCAAAAGTGGGGGAAGCAACAATGCTCACACATCCCTGTCTATCCAGGCAAGCAAGAAGCATCATCAGGAGCTCAAAGGCACATTCTAGTTATCAAATCCCACCCCAAAATAGCAACAGTCTGGGGGCGGGGTTGGTGGTTGTTTTTGTATAATGTTGTTACTTATTTTTCATGCTACATAAAATACATTTTAGTGGCAACAGTACAATGTGCCCCAAGCTCCTTTAGGTACCCAGCTCATTTAGAGCTCTGTGTGTCAAGGCCAGAACCTTCAAATACAAAGTCAATGAAAGCTTCTTTGGTTTCTTGACCATTTCCAGGCACAATTATAGACAGCCAGACAGGAAGGATTGCAGGCTACTTTGTATATCTCCTTGCAGTCACTTCCTCAGCAAGTGGGAAACCTGTGGTCCTCCAGTTGTTGTTGGACTGCAATTCCCACCAGCCCCAGTAGACTGGTCAGGGATGATGGGAGCTGGAGTCCAGTAACAGGTTCCCCGTCCCCCTCCGGCACTAGCTGATTAATAATGCAATCTTATATATGTTTGTCGACTCAGAAGGAGAAACCAATGACTTGGGTGTGACTCACTGTTAGGTTAAGCATGTATAGCAATCCTAAACGCACTTACTAGGGAGAAAGCCCCACTGAGCACTATGGGACTGACCTCCAGATAAACATGGATTAGATTGCACTTTGCCCCCCACAACATCTATCAGTATATTGTTAATTATAAAACAGCAGAACGATAGTTTGATTTTAAAAAACCAACTCTCTATAAATACTCAGTCTTCCATCACCAACCGTAAGCTGATTTTTAATGCTGGCTGCAGTTCTGTTTTAGGCTAAGATGCTTATTTGAGACAATTGTTTTATGTAACCTGCACTGGGTTCTTACCAGGAAAACAAAGGATACACATTTTAAAAAATCCCTTTAGGAACTTCAATAGAGAAGCTGAATTATTTAAAAAAATGGAAAATAGCACAAACTTACCTAGTTCCTTGGATTATGGACAAAAAAGCATAGACTGACTGGAGCAAAGAAAAGGTCACTGATATCAAACAACGCATGTGATCTAACACCCATCATGGCTATTGAAATGGGCAGGAGAGAATATGTTTGGCTTAAGGTGAGATAAAAATAGATCTCTGCACAAGCGAGAAAAGGGCCTAAGTGGAGCGAGGAGCTCTGCTGTACAGGCAGTGAAACTTCCACTTTTCAAAGATGACAAGGAAACTGGGCAGGTGTCCAGTACAGCGTGCTAATTTTGCCAGTGAAACTGATGTGACGAGAGGCAATTTCACAAGGGAAACCTGATGCTCCTGAGTCCTGGTTGCCCCTTATGGTCCACAAATTGCAGAAGAGGATGTCCCTTGATATCAGGCTTGTTCGCATGGTGTACTGAACACAAGTTCCAACCGTTTCTACCCGTGTTCCAGTGCTTGCATGAAAGAAGGCACATTTTTTGATCTGTACAGCTCAGCTACTGTGTGCATAGGTACACAGACAGTACATCAATTGAACATTACATGTGAATAAAATGAGCGTGCAACTCTTTACATATGCAGGCAACACAAATTGTGCAGTTATTGGTAGGTGTCAGGGGATTGTTGCGGCTACTCTCGAGTAAAGACACTCCACTCCGCACTGTCTTTAAGAGTTTTATTGTGCATACTATTTGCAGTGCAGAGATAACAAGAGAACATGACCGCCTAGTCCGATTCAGAACCCGGCAATGGCTGCCTCCTGCTTTTCGGCCAGCATAAAAGCCTGGGCACCCCAAAACGCTGCCCCTTCCCCCTGTGTGTGGGCGCACACCTCAATTCGGGCGCCAGAAGGAGAGGTTTCCCCTCTTGCTGGCTGGGGCGGCACCTGGGCTCCGATGTCTCGCTGAGTCCCTCATCCGCTGACCCTCAACCAGAGCAGTGCCAGGGTTCTGACATGTCTTTTAGCCCTTCCTGCACTCTCTGTCCTCCATAGCGTTGCCAGGGCTCAGACACCTCACTGAGCCCTCTCTCCAAACTGCTCCATTCCTCATTCCCTCCTCCCGACTCGCTGCTTGTGCTGTTGCTGGGCGAAGTGCTGGTCAGGATGACTGGGGGAGGCTCCCTGTAGGGAGTCCCCCTGACAGTAGGCTTGCCCCTATTCCACACTTTGCTCTTCCTCAATCCTTTAGACGTTCAGGGGCAAGTCTACCGTATGAACCTGCCTAGCTGTTAAGAAAGTCCTCAGAAGGCCTTCTCTGTGGTCCCCTTCTTTTGGGAGTCTGATGGGTGGCAAACAGAAGGAGGGCTTTAAATTGGAACTACAACTACAGTACTTCTAGCTTTCTCTGTCCTGCCATCAAAGCCTGATCATGACATTTTGCAAAGCCAGGGGAAATAAATTATAGGCCAGTCTTCCCCAACCACCAGATGTTTTGAACACCAAATCCCATCAGACACAGTCAGCATGTCTAGTAGCCAGGGCTGGTGACAGTTATAGTTCAGCTACATTTGGAGGGCACCAGATTAGGGAAGGATAATGTTATTCTAGGCCATGTTATTGAAATAGCTCAATAAGTTACCTGGGGCAGACAATGGGCCATTGATAGATGTGTTTTCCTCATCTTCCTGTTCCACCTTTTTAAGAACCAGAGCAAAGAAAGCAGCAAACCCCAGGACCTGGAAAACAGTTATTGCAGATCTAGAAACATATTTTGGCACAGATAAGCTTAGTGTAAAATATCACATTTTTCTGTGTATAAGGCTATGTGTTGTTGTTGTTGTTGTTGTTTGTTTGTTTTTACCAAAAACAATAGGTTTGAAATTGGGGCTCGTCTTATACACAGGTGTTGCTGAGGGGTGTTTTTTTAATTTGGAGTCCCCCAAAATAATTTGGAGTCGCCCATGTCTTATACATGGAAAAATACGGTATCTATTTCTGACACCTTGCATTGGCAGAAAATATATTGTGTTTTCTAAATGCAGATGAAGCCCGTGAAATATTGGGAAATTTGGCCACCAGGAATCTGTTTCACTCTTTCTGAAGACGGCACAAATGGTATGCCACTGGTTAATGAAGGCAGCCGTGCACATATCAAATTAAGATAATGCATCATTAGAACTATAGTTTCTGAAGGTGCCAGCAATTCTGTAGTTAAACCAATAACTACAATTTGCAGGCTTCTCTTTGTTTGGACTCATGCTTAAAGAGATTTGAAACCAGTTTACGGTACATTTGTAGTATAGACATTAAATTAAAAGATGAAACAAAGCCCCACAGTTCTTCCCACCTATATTTAGATGGCCTCTTGGTACCCTGATTTGGCCTTAGGCTAGGAACAAGCAGATAAAAGCAGATAAATGAAAGTGCATATCCAGAGGCGCCCATAGCATCCCTTCTGCAAGTGGACCACAGAAACAAAACCCTTGGTGAGCAATATCTCCTCTTCATTTCCAAGCCCTGAATATCCTGTTGTGACCATTCACCGACATTCCACTAGTGTGCACACATGTAAATGGAGCCTGTGATTAAAAGGAAGGGCAGTCTTCAGTGGTAGAGTATTTGCTTTGCATGCAGAATCTCCAAGAACGGTTGTGGAAGACCCCTGCTCAAAACCCTGGAGAACCACTGCCTAATGTTCCTAGGGGAGCCTACCTTTAAGGGTTGTGTGATGAAAAGGCTTTCAAAGAAGGAGATGGCCATGGAGATCAGCCACTTGATGGAGTTGTCCTTCCCATAATGCAGCCCATACAGCATTGTGAAGAATCCCGATACGCCGCTGGTGATGGCCACCAGGGACCAGCCAATGAAGACACACCACCGGGGCAGGCCTTTGGGTGTTGGTTCCTTCCTGCCATCTCCGAGAACGCTGGGAGTTGGCGAGCCACTGGTGAAGCAAGAAAGCTGGGCAGTGGGGTCACACGACATATGCAACAGCTCAAAGCAGTGGTGAAAAAAATGCTAAACAAGCATCTTAACTGGGAGGGGCCAGAGTGTTAAATGAAAAAGATAACAAGTGCTTTAAAAGTATCCTACGGATATGGTCCGTGTCATCCCCCAGCCATTCACTCACTGTGTGGCCTTGGATGAAAAAATTGACAGATTAACTATTGAATGTCATATTTTCAAAACAGGGGTTTGAATGGCTGCTTCCTTCGTCCACATTCCATCTTAAAACATCTTAATTCCATCCTGCAAACTCCATGACTTCACATCAGCTAACTCTTTTCTCATTTCCCCCACCTGCTTCCCTCCCCCACTCTGTTTACTGTCTAGCTCAGGGGTAGTCAACCTTTTTATACCTACTGCCCACTAATGAATCTTTCTTGATGGTAAAATTTCCTTACCGCCCACCAGTGCTCGATGGAAGGAGGGTTCAGCTTGTGCCGTAGAACCCCCTACCGCCCACCTAGAATCCTGAAACGCCCACTAGTGGGCAGTGGGGACCAGGTTGACTACCCCTGCCCTAGATTGATGAAGTGTTCTAGTGAACTCAAAAACTTGCATGCTACTTTGTGACATTTTGGTTGGACTGCATCTATTGCTGTTCATACTCAGAGTAGGCCCATTGAAATCAATTGACATGATTAACTTAGGTCTATTCATCTCAGTAGGTCTAGTCTGAGCAAAGCTTAGTTGAGTACAACCCATGGCCCTATGGTGGATTTTTGGCCTCAATTTTCCCTTCCCCAAACTGGGAATAACAGACCTATTTCATAGGAGTCTTGTGAGAAAAAGCCAACAAGATAAAGCTTGTAAATGCTCTTATGTAAGATAAATGCGTGGGCAATGGCATGAGGCCCCGGACCTTCCCCAAACTCATCATTTTACCTCTCGCTGATGGATGCTGCGGAGCACAGCTGGCTTTCCAGGAAGTCCTTCATGTGCCGAACCTGCCTTACAGCCTGGGAGTAGCTTTGTGGGTTCTGGAATCTATGAGGCCCCAACAGCTCCAGCTCCAGCTCCACATGCTGCAGCTGCATGTAGAGGCAGCGGTTGTAGTCTCGATGCTTCAGCCTTTCACCCAGTCCTTTTTCTGGAGTTGGAGTCCTTGTCTTTTCTACAGGGAGGGGAGAACTAAAACTTGTTTGCTTGGAAATTAAAAGAACACAATCATTTGTAACAGCTGTTTGATGGTGGAATGGATTCTCCTTCACGGGAGGCTTTTGAACAGAGGTTGGATGGCTACTTATGGGAGATTCCTTAGCTGTGATTCCTGCATATCATCTCTAACTCACCTTTTCTGTAAACTGGAATGCCCCAAACACAGCAAACTTTCCCCATAGGGAGTTGCTCCACCCCTTGATTGTTTTGGTTGCTCTTTTCCTGAACCTTTCCCAACTTTACACTTTGCTTTCTGAGATAAGGTGGCCAGAACGGTACAAATGCAGTCAAACCATAGATTTGCATAAAGGCATTATGATATTGGCAGTTTTATATTCAGTTATTTTTCTAATCATTCCTAACATGAAAGTTGCTGCTTTTTTCACAGTTGCTGCACACTAGAATCCCAAGGTCTCGTTCCTGGTCAGCCACCAGCAGTTCCAACCCAATGAACATATGTGGGAAATTAAGATTTATTTATTTTTTGCCCCAACAGGCAGCAAAATGTCTCAGGCTGGCCCTGGTGAAGTGTCTCAGAGAGTGAGAATATTAGCTGCTAGGACTGTGTTGCCTGCCAGATGGTTCTGTGTCCTTGGGAGCTGTTATCACCTTCACTTACCGGAATTTTGCCGCATCTGAAATTGCCAGCTTGTAACTTACCTTGTAAATCCACCAAGCCAAGGGTAATGATAATTGGATCATCTTTCTTCTTGCTCTCGTCATAAAATTCCTGTCCAATCCTGTTCTGCTGGCAGATAATGTCCTCAACCAAGGCCAAGAGCTTGTTGATGTCAGTCGATTTGCCAAAATCAGGGTTTGGGGAAGGCAGTGGGGCCTTGAGGGTTTTGAACAAGGAGTTGGCAATTCGCCTGATATCCTGTATGGAATCAAAAGATATGGTGGCAATGGGAGGGAAAATCCAAATTTGCCAAAATTATGAAAATGCCCAATGTCTTGGTTTCATGCAGAAAACAAGCAAGGTTTTCCCCACCTTGATCCAGGCCCAAACCCTAAAAAACCACCCCCTCTCACCTAAAAAGAAAGACGAACAGAATCTTGCATTTAGGGGACATGCTATAGCTCAGTGGTGGGGCACCTGCTCTGCATCCAGAAGGCCCCAGTTTCAATACCCAGCATCTCCAGTTAGGACTGGGAGAGAACCCTGCCTGAAAACACTGTAGAGCAGCTGCCAGTCAGTGTAGACAATACTGTGCTGTATGGACTGTTGCATCTGGCTCAGTATAAAGCAGTTTCCTTTGTTCCTATATACCAGGGACGTCCAACTCCCAATAGACTACAGTGTACTCACGGTATAAAAAAACTGACCGTGCTCTACCCACTGTCATTGGATGGATCAAAGTTGTTGAGCTTCTTGGGAAAACAAAAGCTGTTGAGCTTTTTTGGGAGAGGCAAATTTGTTCAGCTTTTCTTAGGAAGCCAGAGATTGGCCAGTATCTACCAGAAACACCCCGCGATCTACCAGTAGATTGTGATCTACCTGTTGGACGTGCCTGCTATATACCATTTGTAAGGAGGAGAGGGAAGGAGACACTGAGGGAGAGAACAGGGAGGTCTTTATATAAACTTTAATTCCTTTTCCAAAGAAATAAAATGCTGGAGGAGAGGAGTGACTACATATTATCATGATCATGATATTGAGCCTATACTGCTCAAGCATTGTGTCCTTGATTGCACAGGCGCAGTGGAGCCATCAGAGGAGGATTTTGGGGCAGAAATCCCAGGCCCCATTCAGCAGATAGAGGGAAGGCAGTCTGCAAAACCAGAAGGGCAGTTTACCAGATTTTCAAATCAAGAAATACACATTACACTTTGAAGAATGGGGGCGCGTGTGGATAAAATCGTCATGCCCAGAGTCTTGTTTGTTTGTTTATTTAAATTTAGAAGAGTTTATAAACCATTTCATCAGAGTCACCAGTGTCAGGTGGAGCAAGAGGAACATGAAAGCTTGCCTTGTCACCAGGTCAGGCTATTTTGTTCATGTGGGTCAGTATTGTCTGTTCAGACTGGCAGGGTCTCAAACAGAGAACATAGGAAGCTTCCTGATATTTTCAAGACTGACTAGCAGTGGCTTCCAGAGGCAGGAGCTTGTTTTCAGCCCTACCTGCAGATTCCGGGGATTGAAACTGCGACCTTCTGCTTTTGTCCTTCCCTGACCCTTCTAAGTGGAGATGGCACCTTCTGTAGGCAAAGCATGTTTGACTCAGCCTAAGGCAGCTTTGTACAGTCACGTGGCTTGCCTTGATAACAGCCTCCGGAGTGAGTGACACATTCTGGGTAGCTTGGTGCAGAGGTGCAGGCAGGTCAGGCGACACTCGCCCACTTTTCCCTGGTTTCTTCTCTTTCTTAGGCTGAGACCGGATGTTCCTGAAGATCTGGACGATGAGCAAGTTGATGGGGAACATGAGGAGGGAGCTCTCAAAGCCAATCATCACCTCCTGCCATGTGAACTCTATTTTACCTGGCAACATTAGGTAGAAGAGAGGCCTTGCAGTTAGGGATCAGTTATAATTTTCGTTTTCTTTGCATTTTAATGAGAAACTACCTAATATGTACTTCTAGAACAACAGAGTCTTTCTTTCAGGAATGAAAACAAATTCACAGAAAACTGAAGACCGGGATGAAAGTCTTTAGAACTAATATTTTCCTAAACCCATTCTCATCCTGCTTATTCCCTCTACTCTCCACCCTCTTGCAACAGCAACCAGCTAAATTCCTATTAAAGTCCCAGCATTCCAAACATATATGCAACATTCCTCCCTACCAAGCATTCCATACTCCAAGCAAACTATCCTCCTTTCCTAATACAAATCCCAAATGTGGTTCATTACAGAGGCATTTCATTTGCAAAATTTGGGGTGCCAACACTCTGACCTGATGAATCCATGTGCTTTGCTTAAGAAGCTGAGCCGTTCATGGTGGAAAGCTTTTCTAGTAAGCATTTATATAGCAGGTTTCACACATTCAAAGTGCTTCACATGGATATTCTCAGAAATCTTGCCAAAAGCCCTGCAGAATAGGCCAGTATGGTTATTCCCAAATGACCGAAGAAATGAACAAAGTAGCAGCCTGCTTAAAGTCACCTAGTAGCGATGCCAATCCAAAGCAAGAAGAACCCTTCAGATCTATAAAACCCCTTCCTTGTTCAGCATTCCATCTTAGCTCTCACCACAGTTCCAACTCAAGTGGTGAGGATGACATGCAGTTACCTAAATCCATTTTCTGGTCAGCTGGATCCTTAGGCACGCCCCAGAACATGATGCTGGTCAGCATGGTGCACAGAAGCAGGGAGAAGCAGCAGGATACCCTCTGGGCTCGCGTGAAGGAGCTGCGTGGCGAGCGGTTGAAAATGGAGTACCAAATATGCCCATCACGGAAACCCTTTGAGGTCTTCATGAAAAACAGATTGCTGCAGAGGAGCAAAGAAGGTGTCAGGTTGGACCACAAGTAACATTTATTTTAATAGAAACCTAGTCTGAAGAGCAGCTAAAACTTAAGACTGTTTTGTGGATACATGGCTTCATGACAACACAGACAAATGAAACCACCAGAGTCGCATAAATCATTCTGGTCTGACTTGTAGTCTTCACCCTGTTAATAAACTCCAGCTGGGTGGGGAGCACCTGTCTTCCCAGACTGGCCCCTGGCTTGTTGTTCTCCTGCACCTAGGGAGAAACGACCTCCAGCCAGAGGGGGCCAGGGAGTGGGGAGAAGACCTTCCGCCTCCTTCTGTAAGTTTTACTAACTAGTCATTTGTATGGCAACAAACCTATACTTGGCCAATTCTTCAGTCATGCAAAAAGATGTTTAACAGTCTTGGTGGCCATTAACTTAACCGCTTCAGTAGTTCCTTCCACTCTAGAACCATAATTTACAGATATAAAGCTACAGGCTTGCAGGGGACACAAAGATGGCATTCATACCAACCCCACTACCCTATGAATTTACACAAACACACACAAACACAAACTTCTGCATTACCTACAAAACCCATGTGCAAGGGAATCTCTACTTCATAACAAGTGGAAGCATTTCTGGTAGGGCCAAAGCAGCCAGAGGAAACTGCTCCTTCTGGTCCAGCCTAACATACCTGAACTGCGTCATATCTTCCTCAGTAGCTATGGGGAACACTTTATCTAGGACACAATCTCCGACATCAATGGCTAGCCAAGAGTTGCAGAGGAAATACCATTTCTGATCGGTGGCCACATCATGAACCAGCACACGGTTCACATACCTGTGAACAAAAACAACAGAAAGAAGCTAGAGGCACTGCCTTGGGACAGGTTCGCACAACACAAGTGTACCAGAGCCTCCATTGCAGTATTGTGTGCCATGGGTGGTTGTTCTTATGCAATTGGGCACCCTAGCCAATCCACTCTTGACCATGATTTACCAAGCCAACTTCACCCCTCTCCCTCTCAGTTACCGGCAGCAACCTCCACATTGGGAAAACAGGTAAGCAGTGTCTCCTGACCCGGCTCTGCCTCAGTGACTGCTACTGCCCATGGTGGAGCTCAGAATCCAGCCTATCAGCTGGCTCCTCTTTCCCAGCCCTAGTTTAAAGGGTGCCCCTTGCATACCAGGACGGGCTGCCTCCTGAATTGTCATGCCACAGCCGGATGCTCTGCAGTTCCCCGAGAGGAAACAGTGTACACAGTAGGAAGACATCCACTCCTCCTCGCTCAAAGACTGGCATGTCGGGGTCCACCAGGTGGTGTGGCTCACTCTCCCCTTCCTGGCCGTACAAGGTCAGAGTCACCTGGAATAGCAATTGTTCATGCTTGTACTTGCAGGCCACCAAATCCTGAGCTGTGAATAGGTGTCTGAACGGAGCAAATGCATGAACACGTCCAGGGGCTGTTTCACTATTTACTGATTTATGATTTGCATTTATAGGCTCCAGGGTTTCAGGCACGAGCTACAGCTCCTTACCCATGTGCATCAATGCCCAGGACCCCATTGGTACCTTGGAGGTTGTAGCTGAGCCTCGACGGTGTCCAGTAAAAACAGTCACCAGGTAGCGATACTGAGCAAAGGGGTCGTTGTCCTCCAACACCATTATCTTCACCTGGAGATTTTATGGCAGCATCAGCAAAGACATGCAAATGATGAATGAAAATATGTAATGCAGGGAAGAAGAGAATGATTACTAGATCTGAATTTACGATGTTCCTGGAAATAGGACCAGGTGTGGGTTGTTGTTTTTTTGCTGAGGAATGAACTCCGATTCCCCACCACACCCCATAATTTATTCACACCTCAAAGGAAACACATAGGGTCTTCAAATGGAATGCTGGTTACCTCTTCATCTTTGCACCACTTCAAAAATACTGTATATTCCTGCGTATAAGACTACTTTTTAACCCAGGGAAATCTTCTCAAAAGTCAGGGGTCGTCTTATATGCCAGGTCGTATTTCTTATACGGCGAGTATATCCCAAACTCTATATTTTAACTGGAAAAGTTGGGGGGTTGCCTTATATGCCCAGTCGTCTTATATATTTTAAAAATATTTCTTAACTACCCTTCATCAAGAGATTTCAGAGCAGTTTAAAGAAGTATGAAAACAAGTCATATACAAAGGCACAGCTCTATGTAACAAGTACAAAAATGTGCCGAAAAGGCACAAGACTGTAACATCAACATAATGAGAGGAAGTTTACGATCAAGTAGACGAAAGTCCATTACAATTGCAAAGTGTACATTTCAGCAAGGATGACAAAGAGCCACACAGTGGAAAAAGATTTATTATTGTATAGTCGTACCTTGGTTCTGGAATACCTTGTGACTCGAATGTTTTGGCTCCTGAACGCTGCAAACCCGGAAGTGAGTGTTTCGGTTTGCGGACGTTTTTTGGAAGCTAAACATCCAACGCGGCTGACGTGGCTTCCAATTGAGTGCAGGAAGCTCCTGCAGCCAATTGGAAGCCGTGCCTTGGTTTCATTTTTGGAAGTTGAACAGACTTCTGGAATGGACTCCGAGAACCAAGGTACCACTATACTGAAGAATGCTCAATTGAAGAATCTCTAAGCAACCAACAGCTTCAAGATAATGTCTTGTTTCACACATCTTTCTCAGGTGATAACAGCTTCATATTGCGGGAGAAAAGTTCTAACTGAGAACAAGACTTACTTTGGCATCATCTTGGATGTCTTTTCTTCTGGCCCAGATCAGAACCAGCAGGTACACGAGGAAGATGCTGCCCACAGTTGTCACCACCACAGGGTTGTCCACAAAGGTGGCAAACAACTCCACCGTTCTGCTGACGTCGATGGAGTTTGGCATCACAAAGAAGGAGCTCCCAAAGAATGTCAGGTGGTTGCAGAGACACTGAGTGCCATTGGGGTTTGTTTTGGGGCCAACCTGCAAGCCAAGGAATAGTTGTCTTTATGACCACCTATCTATCCCTACATTCCTATAAGAATCCAAAAACACCCACTCACAAGCTTGTGACTTTGTGCAAACCTTGTGAGTAGATTTTTTTCCCTTACAGGAATGGAGGAAGCTCCCTTATCCTGAGCCATACTATTGTTCTGCCTAGCTCAGTACAGTCTACTCTGACTGGCAGTGGTTCTTCAAGGTTCCAGGCAGAAGCCTCCCTCTGCCCTACCTGGAGATGCCAGGGACTGAACCTGGGACCTTCTGCATGCTAGGCAGATGCTCTACCACTAGGCTGCGTTGCTTCCCCAAATTTCATGGCTCAGGATGCCCCTCCACTGCACTGTCTACTCACGTGGCATCCATAGCTGTTCCAGTTCCCTTGGTGCTCATCCCAGAATACACATTGGGAGACAAAGCAAGTGACAGAAACGTTTATGTCATGGGTGGCCATGGAATCCAGTTCTGTTTCTGGTCTCACAATGAAATAGTAGGTCCCTTCTCCAAAAATAAGGTCTTCTGGGTGAAGGATCCAGGAATATACAACATCTGGAACAGATGAGGTTGAGCTGAAGTCTAGGGAAGTATGATCATATTAAGCAATATTAAGCAATGCTTATTTCTTTATTTATAACATTTTTACGCTGCTCTGCAGCCCGGATGGTTAAAACGCGGCTTTGAACCATTAACAAGAGACCACAAAGGTTTTATAAGTCATGATTAAAAGTCTACTAAAAAGATTAACAGGTTGTTCTTAGGGGGAAAGGTTGTAACATAAGAAAGGCGTAGCTGCCAAGTTATCCCCTTTTTTAAGGGATTTTCCCTTATGCTGAATAGGCTTCCTTGCGAGAAAAGGGAAAACTTGGCAGCTATGAAGAAAGGTTACACGTACACATTGCAAACCCCATATGGACCAATAAGAGTCCAGTGGAATAAAGAGGTTAAATGCACCCAGCTTTTCCTCAGACTAAACAGCCTCCCAATATAACATTCTCTCTAAAGAATCTTGCATTAGACTTGCAGCTCCTCCTCCTTTTTTGGAATGCTGTCTTCCTTGTCATTGGGACACTCACTTTACCACCTTCCAATTGGTTTCCCAGACAAGTAAGGTTTTATAAACAAACCCCTTAATTCTCAAACTAACCTGCATGCAAGATTTTTAGTTTTTTATGCAGGCTTACATCACCCTTTGGTTGATGAGCAAGCAACCAGACCTCTATCAGAGTGTTTATTTTTACCTCTTGAATTTCTGTTGAGAGGAAGGCGTGTCATCAATTCATAGTCAGTCTCGTTGGGGTGATAGCCGTATCCCAAATATAGGATAAGTGGAATGTCTTGGTCCAGCTGTAGATGGATCACTAGAGATGCATTTACGGAAGTCACATTGACTTGGAGAGCACTGAAGTTTCCCAGATTCAACACACTCAGGTCATTGTCGGTTGCTGAATTCCTTGGCAGCATTATCTGCGTTTAACGTCAACAATTCAATTCTGGAAATGCCCCCAAACCCTGAGAAATTTTTTAAAAAACCTATGCTGTCATCAAGCAGGGAGACCCAGCTGAAGTATAAATGCAAGTGTGTGTGTGTGTGTGTGTTTATATATTACATTTCTACCCCCCCTTCTTTCTATGGAACTCCAGATGTCTTTAATGGGGTTTCCCCTTCCCAGTCGGTCTTAAGCCAAGCATTGACCAGATTCAGACTTGTTTGGCTTCAGCAAGGTGCCTGCATCAATACCTTTAAACAGAGCTCTCCAAAATGTGTGTCGCAACAGAGTAGTATGCTGGCTGCAATGTGCAGGTGTGTTGCGTAAATGTTCCCTGTGCTCCTCCTGGGGCTGGAAACAGGTCAATTTAACCTCCGATTTCCTAGTAAAACTGAATCACTGTGTCACGAGATGATGCATAACTAAGAAGTGTGCCACCAACATGAAAAGTTTGGAAAGCTCTACCTTAAGACCATGTCTTGGATGCTGTGGTTAACCTGTGGACCTCCAGATGGTGCTGGACTACAACTCCCATCACCCTGACCATAGGCCAGAGGCGGGGAACTGTGGTTTGTAGTCTACTAAGTCTTGCTTTTAAATTAATAGATCTTCATTAATAATGTCCACTAATTTCCATGGCTTTATTCTAAGTAAGACTAATGTTGGATGTGCTTGATGGGCTGGGCTTTCCCCCTCATCACAATACCGTTAGTAATGATGAATGAATGAACTGGCCTATTTTTTTAGAAAAGCACATGTTCCTGCCCTACAGAAATGCGCAAGGAAAATTACCTCAATGTCTTCTGTAAGGTTCTTAACCGGAATAACCAGTCCATCTAGGCTGGTGAGGGAGAGGCCTCCCACAGCACCATGGATATCAAAGCTGTCACTTGCGGAAAAGGGGTTCACAGACAAGCTCACCATCTACAGGAAGAGATTTTTAAGCACCAAAAAGATTTGATCAGAGAACTGTAGAGTTGGTAGGGACCTCACAACCCCACCACAATGCAAATGACTATCCAAACGTTGTTTAAAAACCTCCAATATACTACTACTGCAACAACTTCTTCTTCTACTACTACTACTACTACTTATTATTATTATTATTATTACTTGCTAGTTGCTTGTTACACAGATGTCTCCAAGCAACTTCCAGCATTTTAAAAAACATTAAGTAAAATATAATATAAACACATTTATACAAAACCATATGAAATTCCTACAAAATACAAATGCATAAAAAATTCTGCTGCTGCTTCACTTCTTCTTTGCCTCTCAAAGCACCCGAACTTTTTCTTTAGTATTCTTTTTCTGTACTTAGCCTTATAAAATGTACTTCCTATTTCTATTTGTTCTAGTTCCCTACACCTTTCCTCCCCCCCCCTTTCCCACCCTTTATAGGGCAGGTGGGGAACAGGTGGGTCAGTTTCTGTAGTCCCATTGTTTATGTTGTTATTAAAGCCAATAAAAGCCTAAATAAGAAATGAAGAAAATGAATTCCCAGAGCAAGCTAAAGCGCAGTAAAAACGCGACACTTGCCCTGATGTCCACTGTCTCGTCTCTGTCTCCTGAGATGCTGAGAGAAGAGGCAGAGGGCAGAGTGAAGCTGGCAGAGCTGGAGTCAGAGATATGAATGGATGTGCTGTCTGCGCTGTCCGTCTGCAACCTTTCCAGAGAAAAAAGTCAGAAAAGATGAAAGCAAAGAAGACAAAAAACACAGAAGTAGGAACCAAAACATAGGAAGTTGCTTTATACCAAGTCAGACCATTGGTTCATCTAGCTCAGTATTGTCTACACTGACTGGCAGTGGCTCTCCAGAGTTTCAGGCAGGTTTCTCTCAGCCCTAGCTAGAGATGCTGGGGGTTGGATCCAGGACCTCCTGCATACAATGCAGAAGGCATAGGAGGCGGCCTTAAACCAAGTCAGACTATTGCTCCATCTAGCTCTATATTGTCTTCATCACAGGTGGGCAACCTTTCTTAGCCTGAGGACTACATTTCCTTCTGGGTAACCTTGTTTGACTCCAATCTTTCAACTGACTTACAAATGAAACACTCCCCACTGGAAAATTCAAAGTCATTTTTGTTGTTGGGGTTGCTGCTTTGCCACATAGTCAATGGGATGCTAGTTGCTGCAGTTATGCTACATTTTTCCTGGAAGGTGATGAAAAAGCAGTATAGCAAAATCTGTTTACCGGTTGATGTACATGGCCGCAGAAGGGGCTGTGAGCACCATGGGTTCATTGTCAGGCAACTTCCCAATCAAGAGAGCACTCTGGAGGTTTTCAATGGTGTTTAGAAGCTGCAGTGACACCAAACTCTATGAAGAAGAAAGAAACCACACTCTGAACCGTCTTCCTTTAGGGGTTCCACAGCTGGTGCCTCCCACTATTCCTCTGTGTGTCCAGCCAGTCCAGGACACCCTTCCATAGCCACAATATGCTATAATATATACACTTTTGCCTGCCATAGGTCTTTGACCTTTCGTAGTTAAGCGCCCACCTGTGCAGTCTCTGGTGCAGCAGAATCCTCTGTCCCATTCCGCACAGCAGCTTCAAGGACGTTGCTCACTGCATTGAACAGGTAGCCGGCAGCCTCCTTGCGCTTCAGGTCATCTTCGCCATCTTCAGCATTCACAATCAGCAAGGATTCACTGACATCCTTCAAAGTATTGCCAGCTTCCACCTGAACGAGAAAAGAGGCCTCTAAGCGCACGTAGCCCTCCAGGCTAAAGAGAACAAACCAGCAGGTGTTTCATAGCTCCCTTCTTCCCAAATTCAGGCGATAAGCAAATGACCTCTCACAAACCCACTGTAGATTGGTGAGGGCCCTCTGCCAGGGGGTACTCGACATACACACGTTCCGCTCCCATCCAATGAAACTGAACATTGGGAGAGTCAGGACCAAGAAAAGGAAGCCTTTCACACAGTGCATAGTTAAACTATGGAATCTGTTCCCACAAAAAGCTGTGATGGTGGACACCTATTTGAATGGTTTTAAAAGACTAGGCAAATTCATAGAGGATAAAGCTATCAAGGGCTACTAGGCATGGTGGCTATGTTCTACCTCCACTGTCGGAGGCAGTATGTTACTGATAATACTAGTTGCTGAGAATCACAGGTGGGGAGAGGACTGTTGGCTCCTGGTTAGCCAATATGAGAACAGGATTTTGGACTAGGCAGTCCTTTGGCCTGACCCAGCAAGGGTCTTCTTATGTTTGGTACAAGGTGGAGGGTTCCATTCAATTCAATTCACACAATTCAAAGTGTTGGTGCTGACCTTTAAAGCCCTAAAGGCGAGAAGTCAAGTTACAGGGAACCAGGCAGAGGGCCTTCTTGGTAGTGGCACCCGCCCTATGGAACGCCTTCCCACCAGATGTCAAAGAGAAAAACAACTACCAGACTTTTAGGAGACATCTGAAGGCAGCCCTGATTAGGGAAGCTTTTAATGTTTAATAGATTATTGTATTTTAATGTTTTGCTAGAAGCCGCCCAGAGTGGCTGGGGAAACCCAGCCAGATGGGCAGGGTATAAATAATAAATTTATTATTATTATTATTATTCCATCAGTCATAGGTGTGTTCCTTTTCCTGTGAAATTTCTGTCCCACTCCAGTTGTCTAAGGCCACCAAAGAGGTGACCGACAGTTTTATAAGTACTGCCTTTCTCTAAGAATTAATCATAGAATAGTTCCTTCAATTTCCCTCCCTCCACCCCACTTTCAACCCCCCTAACCAGTCTGTTAAAAGCACCCCTAATCTCAGATTCTCACATTGTCAATACATGAGTTGCCTCTTTGCATGGACCACACGCAGTTATGAAGAAATGCACATCGCCCAGACACTCACCTGTGCAGAGGAAGAGAGCTCTTCACTCCTGTAAGTGATTTCTTTGAGCACCTCTGACATCTTAAGAGCCGTCTGCATTGATGTTACATTTACACCAGAAAGGGTTGTCAGCATCAGCTCTCGCAGCTGGGGATGCAAAGACAGATCATTAGAGACCATAGAAATACTGGTTATTGATGGTCGTGTTTCTAATAGACCCTGGCAGGGCAGAACAGGATCAGCTAGTACAGAAGTTGCCAAGCTTTCTAGGTCCATGGGCACATTTGGATTTTTGAGTGAGTGCCGTGGGTACCATCCACTCTGATCACTTCCCTCTATCTCCCCCTGGATCACGCCCCCCCTACCGAACACACAAAAAGAGAAAGTGCAGAGACACATTTCACATTTCCATGTGATCTGACTAAAACATCAGATCCAGTAGAATTAACCTGAACCTTGAAAAGCACATAGTGGGGAAATCAGAAAGTGGCAAAGGGTGTCCCTTCCATCTTCCTCCTCTATGTACTTTTCAAGCAAGAAAATGCTAATCACCCTGGCCACTAAAGGATCAGGTGGACAGTGAAATTGGGGGCTCAGAGTTTCATAGGCACCAGACGAAGACCTCAGGAACACCACTGCATCTGGAGGCTGCACACTGGTGACCCTGTGATTTGCAACATGCTACTGATGCAGGTGGTGCTGTGGTCTAAACCACAGAGCCTAGGGCTTGCTGATCAGAAGGTTGGTGGTTCGAATCCCCACCACAGGGTGAGCTCCCGTTGTTCGGTCCCAGCTCCTGCCCACCTAGCAGTTCGAAAGCATGTCAAAGTGCAAGTAGATAAATAGATACCGCTCCGGCGGGAAGGTAAACAGCATTTCCGTGCGCTACTCTGGTTTGCCAGTAGCAGCTTAGTCATGCTAGCCACATGACCCGGAAGCTACCGTGTTTCTCCTAAAATAAGACACGTCTTATATTCATTTTTCCTATAAAAAACCACATCGCGGCTTATTTTCGGGGGATGTCTTTTTTTTTAATTAAGCATGGTACAGCATTGTTACCTTAACTATGGTACGGGGCTTTCTTGCGCCGCCCGCTGAGCCCACTGCTGGGTCCCTGGGCTTGACGCGGTGCGCCGTGGCGTTGCTGGGGCTGCTGCCGGCTCCTGCCGGCTGCTGCGGCTTCGCGCGCCGCCCGCTGAGCCCACTGCTGGGTCCCGGGGCTTGACGCGGTGTGGCGCGGTGTTGCTGGGGCTGCTGCCGGCTCCTGCCGGCTGCTGCGTCTTCGCGCGCCGCCCGCTGAGCCCACTGCTGGGTCCCGGGGCTTGAAGCGGTGCGGCGCGGCGTTGCTGGGGCTGCTGCCGGCTCCTGCCGGCTGCTGCGTCTTCGCGCGCCGCCCGCTGAGCCCACTGCTGGGTCCCGGGGCTTGAAGCGGTGCGGCGCGGCGTTGCTGGGGCTGCTGCCGGCTCCTGCTGAGTCGGGGGTCGCCTCTCACCGGATCCTGCTGTGTCGGGGGTCGGCGAGCGCTGCGCCTCTAGCCGCGTCCCGCTGTGTCGGGGCTTCCTGTGGCTCGCGCTACACCGCTCGCCGGGTCCCGCTGGTTCGGGGATTGGCACAGCGCGCTGTTGCCGGCTCTCCTGGGTCGGCCCTCGTGGGGTCCTGCTTGGTCTGGGCTCAGCGCGCTGTCCTGCTGGTCGGCTCTCGGGAGGTCCTGCTGCAGCTCTTGCCGGCTCCTGGTCAGTCTGGACTCCACGTGGGACACGCTGCTGGGCGATTTGGTGGGGCAGGAACATCCGTTTCCGGGCGCCGACAGGAAACTTCCTTTTCCTTTTCCTCTTCCTCTTCCTTGGCACCATCCCGACCTGCCCCCCCCCGCCTTATTTTCGGGGGATGTCTTATATTTATTCTTCTAATAAAAAGCCTGACATGGCTTATTTTTGAGGACCGTCTTATTTTGGGAGAAACACGGTATATGCAGACAAACACCGGCTCCCTCAGCCTATAGAGCGAGATGAGCGCCGCAACCCCAGAGTCAGACACAACTGGACCTAACAGTCATTTACCTTTTTACTGAATATCATAGGATGGTGACTCCAAAATGGGCATTTTCAGCTGTTGCCCTTGTTCTGTGGAATGTCTGTCCCCCAGCCATACATAAAGCATCTCCTCCTTCAGATGTCTTACAAAGACTTACCTTTTTGCACACCCTGTTTGCCATAAGATTGGATCCTGATTTTTGTGTATGAATCTCCTAAATCTGCTTTTAAATGCTTTTATATTTTTATATCTTTCTATTGATTTTAGCTTATATTTTTGTTTTAATGGATATTGTTTTTATATTGTACATAGTGTACACAGCTTCAAGATTTTTAAGTGGTTTAGAAATACTTTTAAATAAAAATATACATACAGAATTTCCGGCCCCCAGTGGTTTAACAATAGCAACAACCAAAAGTCGTTCTCTCCCACGCCCTTCATTTGGGCTGCAGAAATCAAGAATGCTTAAGAAAGCAGGAATAGATTCGTGGGTAAATAATTAGGATGCGAGCCGTTTTCTGCTACTGAAAACAAATTCCTGAGCTCTGCATGTGCTCAGAGGCATCTTGCCTTGCAATTCTATGTGCACCTTCTTGAGCCGATATTTTGCACTTGGCATCAATTGGGGACCTCAGAGTCCCAATAGGAAAAAGTAGACCCTCGCCTCGCCAAGCTTAAAGTCTGCCCACCCCCCTGCCTGGAAGACATATGAAGGACAATGTAAGAACTATAATAGACATTCTGGAGAGATTGGAAGTGAAAATAAACACCAAAGCTATGTTAATCTTTGTGGATGCCGAAAAAGCCTTTGATAATATTTCTTGGATTTTTATGAAAAGAAATTTAGCAAAAATGGAGGTTGGCCAAAATTTTGTTAATGGGATTAATGGTATTTATTCTGAGCAAAGAGCTAAAATTATTGTAAATAATGTGGTCTCAGAAGAGATAAGAATTGAGAAAGGAACAAGACAAGGGTGCCCACTCTCCCCCCTGTTATTTATTTCTGTCCTGGAGGTTTTGCTGAATATGATAAGGAGCGATGAAGGAGTTAAAGGAATTACAGTGGGTACAAAACAATATAAATTAAAAGCCTTTGCAGACGATTTAGTACTGACTTTGCAGAACCCTGAACAAAGTGCTGCAAGAGTATTGCAGATAATTCAAGAGTTTGGCAGAATGGCAGGCTTCAAGCTAAATAAAGGGAAAACTAAAGTACTAGATAAGAATTTGACAATGCAAGAGAGACAGAGTATAGAGGACTGCACAGGACTGAAGTGTGTGAAAAAGGTGAAATACCTAGGAGTTAATATGACGTCAAAAAATCTGAATTTGTATAAGGATAATTATGAGAAACTATGGAAGGAAATCCAAAGAGATTTGGAAGTATGGACAAGGTTGAAACTGTCTTTAATGGGCAGAATAGCAACTGTTAAAATGAATGTATTGCCGATAATGTTGTTTTTATTTCAGGCCCTCCCGATAGTAGATAAGATGAAATGTTTTCAAGAGTGGCAGAAGACATTGTCTAAATTTGTCTGGCAGGGGAAGAAACCCAGGATTAAATATAAACTTTTGACTGATGTAAAAGAAAGAGGAGGATTTTCCTTGCCAGACTTAAAGATTTATTTTGAAGCCGCAGCTTTTTGTTGGTTAAAGGAATGGTTTCTGTTAGATAATGACGATTTGTTGGATTTGGAGGGCCATGATAACGCATTTGGTTGGCACGCATATTTATGGTATGATAAAGTAAAGTTGCATAAAGGTTTTAAAAGCCATATAATTAGGAAATCATTGTTTAATGTTTGGATTAGATATAAAGATTTGTTGGAAAGAAAAACTCCTAGGTGGATCTCACCACTAGAGGCAAAGAAACCTAAAATGACAAATATGGATGAGAATAGGCTGAAGTACAAAGATATTCTGATGGAGGTGGGAAACCACTTTAAGTTAAGGCCATATGAACAATTGAAAGATAGGCTGAGCGATTGGTTTCAGTATGTGCAGATAAATGAAGCATTCAAGCTAGATAAAAAAATTGGATTCCAATCAGAAAAATCGAAATTAGAAATGGAATTATTAGAGACAGACAACAAGAATCTATCCAGAATGTATAATTTGTTGCTAGAATGGCATTTGAAAGATGAGCAAACAAAATCGGTTATGATCGAATGGGCCAAGGATTTAGGCCATAATGTGATGATGTCGGAGTGGGAAAAATTGTGGAAGAAGGGTATGAAATTTACGGCATGTACTGTGTTGAAAGAGAACTTGATGAAAATGATGTATAGATGGTATTTGACGCCGGTCAAGTTAGCTAAAATGTACCACAAAAGTGATAACAAATGTTGGAAATGTAAGCAGGATGTTGGCTCATTCTATCATATGTGGTGGACATGCCCTAAGATAAAAGGCTTCTGGGAAATGATTTATAATGAATTGAAAAAGATTTATAAAAATACATTTTTGAAGAAACCGGAAGCCTTCCTACTTGGAATAGTTGGGGAAGAAATTCCCAAAGAAGATGTTAATTTGTTTATGTATGCCACCACAGCTGCTAGGATTTTAATAGCAAAGTACTGGGAAAAAAGAGGAATTGCCTTCGAGGCAGGAATGGAAAATGAAAATGTTGGATTATATGGAATTGGCAGAATTGACAGGAAGACTCCGAGACCAAACAAGTGACAAAGTTCTAAAAGATTGGAAGAAATTTAAAATATATATAGGGAATGTATTTGACAATTAGATTTTGAACATCCAGGAAAATAAAGAAGTTAAGGCAATAGGGAGATAATATAAAATTGAAAGCGAGAGACTATGGTAGATGATATATAAGATGAAATTTTGAAGTGTTAAAGGGATTACATGATGGGTAAGAAAGATGATTTAGAAACTGCTACAGAAGTTTATAAAAATGGAAAATCAGATAGTGGGGAACTGGGGAAGCCAGAAGACAATGAATATAAAAATGGATTGTGGATGATATATTTTTTTTGTTGTATGTTGTTTGAAAGTGTTTTTGTATTTTTGTATTTTGATGTTTTTTTGTATTTGTATTTTTGTATTTTGTATCTTTGTTGATGTGTGTTGATAAAACGATTAATAAAAAATATACTGATTGGGGGAAAAAATAATAAAGTCTGCCCACCCCTACTGTAAATTATAGGGTGGGAAGTGGTTTTTTTCTCTAATCTGAGTTGACATCCACTCTAATTGCAAATTGCCAGTTTACCTTCCAGTTGACTATATAAATAGAGGAATATATTAACTCCATGAGAGTGAAGGGAATTTATGAATGTGGAATAAATCCATTTACAATAACAAGAGTTCCCAGTGAGATGAACATGTAGCCTTTTTGAGCATAAGTACCAGCTTCCCTGTGACTTTCAAAATGATCATTATTAATGCCAATTAAACAATTCTTTACACTTCTCTGGGTTCTTTTATTTGGACATCTAGAGGCATTTTGGCAGTGCCAGAGAGGATTTGGATCCCCAAAGCACTAAAAGAATACAAACCCTATTTGTGACAATTGGCTTTCCAAACCCAAAGAATGCTTCAGGAACTGGGGAACAAGGCCATATCTGAGGGATATCCTGCTTATTAGCAAAGGACACATTAACAGGACGAGTTGTAATTTCATTATTCCATACAAGATTACTGCAATTGTGTCTATGCGGGGACAACTCCGGAAATAAACCCCAAGCTTCAATTTGTGCAAAATGTGAAGATCAGAGCATATAAACCCAGACTTATTTCACCTGCTGTAGTTATCTATTTGTTTCCGGGATTAACATCAAGTGTGAGTATTGCCTTTAAAACTGAACAGCTTAAGGCCAGGTTGCCTTTCAGAAACTGCCTGCTCCTTCATGAGCTTGCCAGGCCTTGGAGACCTTGCTCTCTGTAGTGCCTGTATACGAGATCCTGTGTGCAGGCAAGAGAGAAGGTGCCTTCTCAGTGCTGGGGCTGGGATTGTGGGGTTGCTGGTGGAGATCTGCTGGACTTTTTATTCCAGCTAGCTTTTAATTAATGGCCCACTGGTGTGTGTTTTTTTAAAAAAATGTATATGTATTTATAAAAGTAATTATGTACCCCCTCTCATAAAATATCAGGGCAGTGTACAACACCATTAAAAACAACAAAGTAATCATTAAAATAACTGGCTGGTCAAAAGGTTGTAAACAGCTAAAGCAATTATTTCTTTCCTACCCAACTCTTAATGCTGTTAGCTGAGTGGGAGTTTACATAGGGGTCACTACCATTGGGCAAAATGCACTGATGTCACAGAGGGTGTGGACAGCCTTCTGCCCCCACAGCTGAGAGGCAGGGGAAGCACCTGTGGTCTGCCCAGATCAAGCAATGGCACCAGAAGATACTGATTCTACATTCGATAAGTAGCTTGTAGTAGCTAAAGTATACAAATGCTGCTTATACACCCAAGGCTCCTGAGTAAAAATGGTTCCAGGAGGCAATATGTGCAGCTAACCTCTTTCCGTGTATCTGTCCGCAGAGATGAATTAACACTCTCTTCTTTTGTTTCTAGATTAAGGACAGAAGAGACTGACTTGTACAGCTGGAACAGGGTCATGCTGTTGTTCTCGCCTTTGAGGATGGTGTTCGATTTTTCTGAAATAATGGCTTGCAAGGTCCGGTTTCCGCTGCTTATGTCCTGATGTTGAACCTGATAAAGCAAGGAGAAAATGCACACAGTTGTTCATTCCATAACCACCAAGGACATTCTTGCTGCTGAATGCCAGAGTAGATGTGCTGTTATTCTTAGTCTTGGTCTCCTCCTCTTAGCCCTTGTGTGGCTAGAAAACAAATAGCAGATGCAGATGCTTACGGTTCAGGTCAGGACCATGATATTCAGCAAAAGGCTTTAAGTTCCCCAATACCTGCAGTTTGCAATAAGAAAGTTTTCAGATAGGGGCTTAGTATTTTAAATGGGCTATTGACAACATGTTTCTATAAAACAGAGGAGACACCGCAGGTGGAATTTTCCTTTCTGAGAAAAACCCACCTGCTGTGTCACCTCTACTTTCTTTACTTTTCTTTTCATCCCACCATCAAAATTGGTGGGATATTGAGAGGGATATTAGGTGGGATATTGGGAATATTGGTTGGGGGGAAATGTTCAGGGGGACCAGATCAAGCCCCTGAACTGTGTGGGTTCGTCACCCTGGATTATCTGTTCTGTGGCAGAGCCTTCCTGTGGAGAAAAGACAACCACTCACTATCTGCACTTTCTGGAAACAATTGGAGACAGTTTTGTTTTGACAAGATATTCCAGCTGGATAAATGGTTGCAGGCCCAGTCGTCGTTCTCCCCAGTGCGCTCCCCCCCCCCCCCCGAGAAATGAAAGACAACTGAGACTGGTTATGGATTGAAACAGGCCACAACTTTATTGAATACAGATGAAAGAGGTTTGGCTTGGGCATGGGGCAAGTAAATACGTCCAGCCTGCCTGCCGGAAGTGAAGCAATGGTCAATCCACACCTCATGGCCACTCCCTGCCTCAGATCCCTTTAACGAGATGGAGAGGCAGGCAGAGACTACAACCTCCCCTCTATCCCAGATTGATATTGCCCCAATGCCCAACCAAGTTGTGGCAATTGCTATGAGGTAGGCAAAACCAACAAGCTGGTGACAATTTGCTTGGTGGACAAATTCCTACCTGGCCCCAGAATACAGCGAGCACCTTAGCCACCCTTTCCTCCCATCAGGACAGTAGGCCAATCCTGGGATTCCTTGGGGGAGACTCTGCCGTCTAGCAACACCGCAAGGGTGAATGGACTTCTTTGCCTTGAGTGTCTATTTTGTATGGCACCGGTTTTGTTTTAAATGTATTTACTCGTGTGTGTGTGTTTGTTTGTTTTTAACTGTGTTTATTGAACATCACCTTAAGACGGCTGCATAGTAGAATGTGATAATAATAACATAGATAGCAAAGTTTAGGCACAGACAGCAGAAGCCAGTGAAGTCACACCTACCCTGACAGTGGCATTGGTATAAACGGTGTCACCATAGTTGTTGCTCACACCAATGTTAATCCATAAAAGAAAGTTATTGTCTGCTTCTCCAAGTGGAAGGTAAACTGAGGGTAGGACAGGCTCTTGTCCGCAGTGTAGAAGAGAATCTGGAGGGAGGGAGGGAGATTGGTTCAGGTGACAGAGTGGGGCACCAATTTTTCCATGGCCCAGTTTGACAGCAGCAGCAGCAGGGCATTTCTTGATCCGTGTTAGACTTGGATTGCAATGGCCAGGTGCACATTTTCTATTTACATCCAATGGTTCTAACACAGGGTGGGGTGGGAAGCCTGTGGCCTTACTGTTGCTGCTGGACTACAATGCCCTACAACTGAGTAGGGAGGGGCAGATTTCTCAGTTTCGGTTTCTCATTTTTCCAGTCTTAAGTTCAGTTCCCCACATTTCCACATCAGCTTGTGATATATTTATTTTAAATTCACCATGAAAATTCATTTTAGTGTGAATTTTTTCCAAATACACACATTTCTTATGCAATTTTGCAAAACTATTGCCCCTGATATGACCCATTTCCGTATGTTATTTTCAGTTCTGCACACTTTAGTAGTAGCTTAGCTACTACAAGCTACTTGTGGACTGTAGAACCTCAGACCCAGCATCCAAATGTGGCCCTCCAAGCTGCTCTATTTGGCCCTCGAGACTCCCTCTAGGCCACACCCCTTTCCTAGGACACACTTTCTCCTGCCCCTGCTCTGCACCCTCTAGGATAATTTTGCCAGGCTGGGATGTGTCATTGAATTGTGAATGTTTTTTATTTTATTTTATTTATTTATTTATTTCAGTTATTTATATATATTTTTAATGCTTCTTGCTTACCTGGATGGATGCCCAAAACGTGCCTTTTACTGGAATGTAACCTACTGTATAAAGGTAAGAAGCACCCTTTTTGCTACACCACTTCTGCCTCTAACCCCACTAAACACTGGCATGCCACCCCTATGAGAATATACAGCTACAGAGCAGAGGTGCCTCCAGTTAGAACATGTGGACCAGAACCAACCTTAAGACAAACAGGGAATGCAAGCAGCCACCCCTGACTCTTACTTGTCTCCAGGTAGAAGCAGTATGTGAGTGAGGAGCTGTCAGCTGGAAGGCACTGATCCACCAGACAGGGAGAGTGGCAGGAGATGGAGAAGCTGGTGAGCACTGATCCTTGAGCAGGAGATACAGTACATACTGGGGCTACAGGTGGAGGCAACGTGCTCACAGTATAGGTGTCTTCACCATATTTGTCCTCACTCATAGCTGGCAAATTCAGAAAGAAAACAAGTCAAAAGTGAGTTTGCTATGGTTTGTATACTGTTGAGACATAAAAGGAGCACTTGGCTTTTTGGATTAATACTACTTATACATTTTGCTGCACTGCAGCAACACCTGTGTGGTCATGCAGTGGCCATGCTTCACCCTGCCTCCCCCCCCCCAACCAATCACACCTTAGTAGCAGCATTTGTATACAGGCTCCCATCCGTGTCAGCTAGCAGCTATTTTAGAACCCCCAAAATGCATTGCCTGGCTATGCCTAGACATCTCCCAGCAGCCATTCCAAATGTCCCCACAGTTCCGAAAAAGGTTGGAGCCCTGGAAGAGTTTGTTTCAATGCCCATCGTAGGTTTCATCCTACAGGGCTTTGAAATATTTGCCGTTCTTTGTGCCACGGAGAACTCTGAACTGCACATTTGTTGTTGCTGTTATAATGCTGTTAATAATATGCTAATCTTCTACCTGAAGATGTCTTGGAAACTTAAATTGGTTAAAAATGTAGCGGCCATTTTACTGGCTGGGGTTCCATTCCGTTCTTGCATAATCCCTGTCTTAAAACAGCTGCTTTGGTTGCCGGTTCATTTCCAGGCTCAATTCAATGTATTAACAGGTTTATGGTTTAAAACCTTAAATGATTCAGCCCCCCAAAACCTGAAACACAACCTCCTTCCCTATAGATTGGCAGAAGAGACCTCTTGGTTGTTCCACCACCCTCAGAAGTTCAGTTGGTAGGGCATTCTTTGTGGCAGCCCCTAAATTGTGGAACTCCCTCCCCAGAATGCTGAAGCACACCTCTTTTCTCTTGTTTTTGACACCTGAGATGTACCCACCTTATTTCTGTGATTTCTGTGTTTTAAACTGTTTTAAACATTGTCTTTCAATTGTTGTAAACTGCCCTGGGGGTCTTAGAGTGAAGGGCAGGTAATTAATAATAAAAATAATACTCCGTAGTGCTTAGAGCAGCTTACAGGTAGAAAACAAAGAAAGTTCAATAGCATGCAGTATCAAAACTACCAACTGGAAGCAAACAATTACTATTAAATCCATAGTAAATGCAGATTATCCAAATTCTGGCTCTCCCACCTGTTACTTTAATTCGAAAAGCTTCTCCCTGGGTTTGTAAGAAGGAGCTGTTCAGCACCAACATTGGTGTGCCACTCTGAAGCAAAGTGAGGGAGCTTTGTGGGAAAGCATGCAAGCTACAGCATGGTGGAAGTGGATTGGGCTGGTGAGGGGAATAAACCACAAGGGAAAGAGAGAGAAAAAGCAGAAGAAACATAGATTAAAACATGGGTTTGTGGTCACCTTTCTACTATGTCTAGTTCTCAAACAACAAGTTCTCACCTAGCTCTCAAACAGCTGCATTAATCTCTCCCCTGTCCCTTTTAAAAGGACAACCAGCTTTCGACAGTCTTGCCTTCTATCTCTAAGGGCACATCCAGACTGTGGTTAATTTCAGGTCATCTAGCCTCCTCACAGAGAAATCAAAATTTGAGTTTTAATTTTTTTTTATTAAATAGGTATCTTGCCAGGGGCAGCAAATCCATCAATGATACAGTATTTTTTAAAAAAAATATTTATATAAAACATTTAAAAACAATTAAAAGCATCTGAAAACATACAAAAACAAAAAGCACAATAAAAACATTAAACAAATTTAAAAAGAGATGTAACTATATCATGTGTCTGGATAGGCCTGCTAAAAGATAAAATGGTCATTAAATAGCCAATGTCATCTAATCTTCCTGCAAACAAATCAAGACAAACGCTCAATAAGCAGGTTGTCTGCTGCTGGCTATTTAGTGAACATCCTTCTGATTTGTTTGTGGGAAGGTTAGACGATGTTATGTCGAAGCAAGTGTCATCTCACACACAGGATGGATCTGTCCATTTCCGTTCTCTCCGTTTTTCATTTTTTACAGTCTTAAAATCTGTTACCCATATTTCTGTAGCCATTTGCAGATTTCTTTGTAAATAATTCTCATGAAAATTCATTAGCGTTTCAATGCAATTTTCTCCAAATAAACAAATTTTTAATGAAGTTTTGCAAGTAATTTTTCCTAATATAGTGAGTTTTTGTAAACATTGTTTTGTTGGGGAACTGCACCATAAAATTCAAATAAGTATAAATTTTGAAAGATGGCTGTATTTTGTTTTTCATGTTGTTTCAGAAAGTGCAAATTTTGTTGATTCAGCTTTTGTGTGTGTACAGAATTTCTGACATGGGCAACAGGCTCACCTTTCTATGGAATGTATGATCTAAGTACCACTTGTACAGCGTAGCCTTTGAGTCTGTCCCCACAGATGCTAAGAGCGTCACATCTTCAGTAACATTCACTGGTTTGCAGTTCGTATTGCAGCTAGGAGGAATGCAGGACATGCAGTTAGCAAGCTCAAGGAACAAGCTAAGGGGAGTTTGCTGTGTTTGCTTACCAAATTAGCTCTGTGCTTTTGGGTGGAATTATATAATCAACTAGATGGCCCGGCCACATGTTGTTGTGGCTCAGTCTGTTAAATGGACCCTCAGAGTCCCCCTTCAGACTCCCCTCACCTTCAGTGTCCCCCTTCATTTTTTTGAAATGTTTTACACGTGTTCTGTTTAGACAGGCTCATCCCTGTGACTCCCCCCCACCCTGTCCCAACCCGTGAGGTATCCCACTCCCTCCTCCCCCCGGCTCATCCCTGTGCTTGTTCCCACCCTGTCCCAACCCATGAGCTACGTCGTCCCCTCGCCCCCCACCCCCTGGCTTATTTCTGTGGCTGGGCATACCCTGTCCCGACCCATGACCTATCCCGCCCCCTCCTCCGCTCACCCCCAGCTCATCCCTGTGATTGGCCCCACCTGTCACAACCCATGACCTATCCCACCCCTCCCCCACCCAGGCGAGCCCCCACCTCTACAGGGCACAGTCTGCAAAGCTGAGCCGAGATGTGTGGAGAGGGAAGCGTTCCTAGCTGCTGTACCAGTGTAGCTGTCGCTAGGGGTGCTGTTTTTCAACATCTCCTGTGCTCCCAGCATCCCCGGCTGTCTGAGTTTTGTGTTTGGGAACAGTGGGTTTTAGCTGCTTTACCTGCCATAGGTGTGACATCTGTCCAATGTAAGTGCATGCAAACACTTGCATATTCACATGTGACATTGTGGCCAAATTTGAACGCGATCAGGCAAGCGGTTTTGGAGAAAAGTCAGCTTTAACAAACATGGACCTTCTACATTTTTTTATATATAGATGCTGTGCATCTGTGATACTCAGAACCGGGATTCTCGAATGTCTTCCTGTTGAAGAGATCTACTGTTGCCTAGTTGGCTTCCCCAAGCACACCTGACCTGTAAGGGTGGCATTTTGCCACCCTTCACCCTCTCCATGCATCTAAGAAAAGAGCCTGGCTGCTGGATCAGGCCAGTGGCCCATCTAGTCCAGCATCCTGTTCTCACGGTGGCCAGCCAGATGCCCTAATGGGAAGCCTGCAAGTAGGACCTGAGCACATTGGCACTCTAGTCAGTTAAGATTCCCAGCAAGTGGAATTCAGGAGCAAACTGCCTCAGACAGCTTCTGTGTGAGGCCTTCACCTGACACTGTCAGAACCTCAGAGCACAAGGAAATAAATAAAGCGCAGCACACCTGATTTGCAGGTTCATATCCTGCTTTGCTGTAATGTAGAGGCATTGCTCATCCTGTTTTTCTTCTTTTGCTGGACTTTTGACTGTAACTTTCACCGTCACTGCAGAGCTGGGAGGAGGTAAGCAGGCCGGTGGGATCCGGATCTCTCTTTGGTCTGTGAGGATGGAATGCTCTTGCACACATTGGTCCCATTCAGGCCAGCAGTAACCTTCAAAGACAATTTTCAGCTGAATCATTTGAGAGAACCCAGCACCCAGTGTTGTATTTTTATATTGGACACTTTACCCCCATATATGCATTTTTGTATACATTGTGTGACTGGAGAACTGCACTGCAAAATTCAGAGGTGTCAGAATGTCAGTGGGTGACTGTGTTTTGGTGCTCATACTAAAATGTGTGAATTGAGTAGGTTCCGCTTTAAATGTGAACTGAATCCAATGGATCTCCCAGCCCAAAACTCGGGTAAACAAACCAAACACATCAGCTCGCTTAGAACATGAGGAAGATTTCATATTCTTTTGAATGGAGCGTTCTGGTCACAATTGTAAAGGGGAGACGGCAGTGAAACAGAACGTACATACCGCAAGACCAGGTGTAGGTAGAATTAGTGCTGTCATCAGGCCAGCCAAGAATGAGTGTTGTGAAGAGGCTGGCATGGCGGCTGGGCTTAATGTAGATCTTGTTTTTCCCTTTGTCATCCTAAACCAGAAAAGTAATTGTCAGAGCAGTTGCATCTCCCATGTGCAAGCAGACACAGGAAAGAGGTAACCAGAATGAACAAGGGGTTGGAGCAACTCCCCTATGAGAAGTGGCATGAGAAACGTGTGCAAAATTACGCTTGGTGTGAATAAGATGGAGGGTACCTTAATCTGGGGCTATCCAGTTAAACCGATTGGCAGGGGATTCAGGACAGACAAAAGGAAGTCCTTCTTCACTCAGCACATAGCTGAAGCATGGAATTCGCTCCCACGAGAAGTGATGGCCACCAACGTGGGAGCCTTTAAAAAGGGGGTTGGACAGGTTCCTGGAGGATAAATCTATCAGTGACTACTAGCCAAGATGGCTGTATGTTACCACCACTGTTGGAGGTAGCCTGCCTCTGAATTCCAGCTGCTGTTTGTGAGCTTTCCAGAGGCAGCTGGTTGTCCACTGTGGGAACAGGATGCTGGGCTAGAGGGTCTGATCCAGAAGGGTCTTATTCTTAGGTGTGTTGCATCTTGGGACAGGTTTTCCTTGGTTTAAGTACCTCTCGCCTCATTGATGTCTGGTGAGAACTTTCCCTTTTTAAAATCTTGTCATGATATAAGCCATTATCAGTCCCACATTGCAGACAGGGAATGAAGGCTGGAAGAATGGACATTCCGAAGGCTCCGTAGCGACTTCATAGACATGCAGGAATTTTTTAGGCATCTATTTTCTTTTATTAACTGGTTTTGTTGGTTGGTTGGTTTTGTCTTTGATGCCATCCTAATAGTTTCGCCGAAGCACAGCCAAACATAAAACGTAGGCTTCAATACTAACCCCACTTGGGAGTAAGTCCCATTGAGTTCAGAAGTCCCATTGAGTTCAGAGTAGGCATAGTTAGGATTGTAGCCTCAATAAATACAGTGGCTTATACCCAACATTGGTCCTACTCCAAGTAGACCCACTGAAATTAATGGACACGACTAACTTAGGTTTATTCATGTCACTGGATCTATTCTGAATACAACTTACTTGGATACAACCCAACAACAGCGCAATCAAATGCATACTTTCTTAAAGGTAAATCCCGCTGCGTTCAGTGGGGATTACCCTCAGGCAAGAGGGCATAAGGTATCATCTTGAATAAATCCAGTGTCTTAACCATGTCATCACATTACGAAGAAAGAAAAGCCGTTCATTAATCCCTGTGAAATATTTTCAAAAGGATTTTTTCAGTTATTTTCATTCTTTCTTTTAATAGATACTCACAACTCTTTTTTCACCATGTACATTGGACTGCTCTTTGTCCTCAAGGGGATCTGTTGAACACAAAGAATAAATCAGAAGGCTTCAATAGCACCTGCAAATGCCATGCTGACCTTTTCTGTATAAATCAAGGTTATTTTTCCAGGTCTGTGTGAAAGTTACAGAGCAATTGGTAGAAATTGCTCCCCGAAGCATCACAGTGTATAAGGATTCAGTTTGTTCCTGGGGAGGAGGGAGAAAGACTTCATTTATCAGGGCCTCATGCTGCCTTGTACTAAGCACCCAGCTGTTCCATCTGGTCCCATGTCTCCATTATATGGAATCTATGCCTAGCCAAATGCAGAGGGGGAGGGGCAACCCTTTTCAACCAGTGTGTTGAGGTGGGAACCTTTTCCAGCCTGGTGGCTACATTACCTTGTTAGGAACCTTCTGGAGTCCACACACTGATGTGAGGCATATGTGTGCAAGAAGCCGGGGGGGGGGTGGAGAGAGAGAGAATGGGAACATTGGGAGTGTCATATCAAACCAGAAGTGAAACTAGTTCCACAGGGATATGTTACCAACTGCAGGAGTGCTTGTTCGTTTCCCTTGTCCTCTGATTACCGTACTTTTCCATGTATAAGACTAGGGTTTTTTTAAACTTTAGATTAAGGTTAAAAATCTGGGGGCGTCTTTTACACGGATAGTGCATATGCCCATTTTCTAAATTTGGGGTCCCCAAAAGTAGTGGGTGTCTTATACATGGGGGTGTCTTATACACAGAAAAATACAGTATATACAGTGGTACCTCTGTTTAAGAACAGTCTGGTTTAAGAACAATTTGGTTAACAAACTCCGCAAAACCGGAAATAGTGTCTTGGTTTGAGAACTTTACCTCGGTCTAAGAATGGAATCTGAATGGTGGAAGGGCACCGGCAGCAGGAGGCCTTATTGGGAAAAGTGCACATCGGTTTAAGAATTGTTTTGCTTTAAGCATGGACTTCCAGAACAGATTAAGTTCATAAACCAAGGTACCACTGTACTTGTAATTAAAACAATAATAAAAAGACAGCAGAAGTCTGTGGTGCCCTCTCATCAAAAGGATAAAGGTAAAGGGACCCCTGACCATTAGGTCCAGTTGTGACCGACTCTGGGGTTGCGGCGCTCATCTCGTGTTATTGGCTGAGGGAGCTGGCGTACAGCTTCCAGGTCATGTGCCCAGCATGACTAAGCCGCTTCTGGCGAACCAGAGCAGCACACAGAAACACCGTTTACCTTCCCGCTGTAGCGGTACCTATTTATCTACTTGCACTTTGATGTGCTTTCGAACTGCTAGATTGGCAGGAGCATCAAAAGGATACCAAATCCTGTAATGCTGTTCTTGTGACTTCTTACCTCTTGGAAGTGGGAAGCACATAACAGTATGAATAAAACGCAAAGGAAAAGAAGACAGAAGTATAATTTAAAAATTATGATTGCTCTTCATTTTATGAAGTCATCATTTGGCATAATCAAGAGCCTGCTATTACCTTCTTCGTGAGAACTGTTAGATGAGACGATTACAGTTCCTGCATCAGTGCTCATGTTTGAGAAGGCATTAATAGCAAACACTTTGACCTGGAAAGTACCTGGAAAGACAACACGGGAAAAGGTAAATAAGGGTGAATAAGAAGTTGGAAACCAAAGAGCCACTGAGCCAGGCAGATTAAGAGGTAGAACACCTATTGGTGCCAATCAGGGAAGTGTAGCGCCTTGTAAAAAGGGGGTGGCGACATGGCTTCATGTGCCTTGATGGACAAAAAAAGAGAAAAAAATGGAGCCAAAAATATTAGTACAAGACAAGTCCCTTTCACCCATGATTTTATAGCACTTTGAGTGAACAGGGTGCTTTCATTTATGTGATATCTATATCTATTATTTTTTAACGTATCAACGTTGGCAACGCACAGTGAAACGTTGGCAGTAAAATAATAATAATAATGAATTAAAACACAAATCAAATATCTCATCCCTTGGAACAGTGAAGCAAGGGGTGGGGAAGGGCCATACATCAGCATAGCTGCCAAGTTATCCCTTTTTTTAAGGGAAATTCCCTTATGCTGAATAGGCTTCCTCGCGAGAAAAGGGAAAACTTGGCAGCTATGTACATCAGTGGTAGAGCATCTGCTTTGCAAGCTGAGGGCTCCAATTTCAATCCCTGGCATCTCCGGGTAGGGCTGGGGAGACAATACTGTGCTAGAAGGACCAGTGGTCTGACTCATTATAAGGCAGCTTCCTATGGTTCTCCATTCTTCATAAGATTGGGCTTTGGTCTCATCCAGCTGGGTTCTGATCTTCTGTCCCAAATACTGGCCATCTGACCAGTCTCAGGGCCAGCCTCAGTTTTTGGGGTCCCCTTGTGCCAGATGCCCCCAGTGGGCCCAGTCCTCCTCCTTGCTGTTGCTCACTTGCTTTCCTTCAACCACTCAGGGGGAAAGGGAATGGGAGCTCCTCCTTCTCACCCCCATGTGGTGTATGTATGGTACACTGCAAATTCCTCCTTCCCTTCTCTTTCTCTCTCATTTTTCATACTTTTAAAAGAAGACTCATCTAGCTCTCAGTTACATGTTTGTGCTTTTGTGTGGAAGTACCTTCAGACTTCACTGGGATTCTGTAGGTCTCGGCGTCTCCTTCGGTGAAGTCCTTCAAGTGGGAAAAGGTCTCATTCAGCCCGGTCACCTCAAACCTCAGTTTTTCAGGAGACCCATGATGTACAGAGACTTTTATCTCCAGATCTTCTCCTAAAACCACAGAGTGGGAGCTTAATATGGCCTGAAGACCAGAGATTGCTTCGACTAAATGAACCGTCAGGATTTCTGAAACATCTGCTTCCGTGGTGTTGCTGGACGCAACTATTTCAAGATGATGGACACCAGGACCAATCAGCCGTTGGGATACGCTATCCAGGGTGAGATTGTGAGGAGCAATTCCTTCCTTCACCCTGGACTCCATCAGAGTTTTGTTGTCAGCCAGCACGGTATAGGTCACTCCACTACCTGAAAAGGAAAAATGGTTTCCAAAATGTGGTGTAAATTATATCTCGTTTCGCATCCTTTTGCAAAACATTTAAACCTTTACAGTATGTACTAAAGACTATATCAGTTTATTTACCGTAATACTTTAGCAATGTGGTTTATTTACTTATTTGCCACCATCCATGTGCATGGCATTACAAAAGAATCAAATATAAAAATAATAAAACCGATTAAAAAGAAAGCAGAGGCAGATGTCAAACACAGCAGCGCTGAAACAAGCAAAAAAAATCCATCAAATTTACAGTTTTAAATGACAGAAATCAGCTACAACATGCCTTTGGGAATAAAACTGCTTTCTGCACCTGTCTAAAATGGGAACTCAATGGACCTTACCTGGTTAGAGAACCAATTTCAAAATTTGGAAAAGTGTGAATTTCAAGGGAAGACTGTGCTTTGGGACGTGTATGGTTTAAAAAAGTCTGAATTACATGGATTTGCCTTCAAATGCAAACTGAATTGAATTTCTCCCTAAGCATGAAAGGTGTTTTGTTTTTTTTAAAAGGACAGTTCCAGCAGAAGTCTCTCCTATGTGCTCTGAAAGTACATTGTTCAAACTACTATTGATCTGCAAAATAATATATAAACAAAAATGAAGTGATGGCTCTGACCTCCATTAAGTTCCACTTGAATCCATAACACCTCTTCATAAAGAGTCCTGCAATGTGAAGTGTTCCCTACTTCATATTTGCTGAAGCACCCAGTCACCAAAAGCTCATCCATTTTGTCTTGCACGGTGATCAGTTTCTGAGCTGTGACGTGCCACTCGCTGGTTGTGCACTCCACAAAGATGGTGAATTCGCCAGGAGATGTGAAGCGATGGGTCACATTGCTAGTCAGGCTTAAGGTGCATAATGGAACATGTTAGAAGCAGAACAAGCCAAACCTGCAACAAAATGTTGCGGCGCAAGTGTTCCTGTTTAGGATTTTTTAGTCAACCAGCAACCACACCCTGTTCCAGGATAATCCATTCCATTCTCCAACAATGCTCATATATGCATTTTTCAAGTTAAAATTGCATCAGTTTTGTAGCATTTAAAGCATTCATTTCATTCTTTTGCTGTGACATTGGAAAGCCTTGCTCTCTCTCTTCTACCTAGAACGGTGTTTTTCAATCTGTGAGCCAGGGGCCAACCAGTGACCCTCAGTCCACTTTCAGGTGGGCTTCAGCGCTTCAGCCTGCCCACTCTGCCCTGCTTGTGCTGTAGCCTTTTGGCTGAACTGATGCCAGCACCCTACCTGGCACATGCAGAATGCAGGCATATGTGGGAGCCCCATAGAGACATGAGATATAGCATGCTGTAGCATGCAAAGCTAGAGGGGAAGGAAAGGAATGAAAGAGAGGAAATGGACAACAGGCAGACAGAGTAGGGAGAGAAGTGTGAGAGAAGGAAAGGGAAGAGTGGGAAGGAGGGAGGTGAATGGAACAGGCAGACCAAGGCAGAGGAAAAAGAGAGCTGTTTGAAGCTGCTTCTATACCTTCTGGCCCCTCCACTTCACACTCACATCCCAGTCATCCTTCTTTCCATCCCCTTCACTTTATATCCTTCTGATGTTCCAGGGGCTGCATGCTGGTGGTGGGCGTGGCCAGAAGCAAATGTGGGCGGAGCAATGGAAGGGACTCTTACTTTGTACAGGGGGCTACATAACAGCCATGCAAAAGCAAGATGTCTCAACAAACATACACCGTTCCATTTGCATCCGGGCAAGGAAGATGCAGTCTGACATCTCAAAGACACATCCCAGTCAGAGGTAAGGTCTGGGGTGACAGGGAGAGTCTCGAGAACCAGTTGGGAATTCAGACCCCAAGCATGAGGTTCTGCTCTCCTGATTTGGGGCATCACTGACAACTCGAAAGGTGTCTTCAATCATCACCATCATCAAATAAGAAAACAACAAAACCTTCACCTCCTTATCGTCTGGCTGCAAAAACTTAGACTTACGTTGGAGGGTAGTATGGATCAATAGTGTTTCCGTCTCCGGTGCTAATGATGCAGGAGAGATTGCCAGAATAAGGAGAGAGTAGCCACTTCACTGATATGGTGATGTTTTCAAAGATAAAGCTTTCCTCTGTCACAGCCAGTCGCAAGCCTGTAAAATAGTGCACAGAATAATAGCACCTCTCTGCATCCTTGGGGAGGTCAGGCGTGTGAAATTGCCTTGTACCGAATCAGGCTGCACTGGTCCATCTAGGTGCATGTTGGTCACTGGAAGATGCTTCCCAACCTGCTGGTGGTACCTGTGGGTGTGGGTGGAGAAAGTGCTGCTGCTTACCTTCCATGCAGTGGTATTGAACGGATAGGTAGCTTCCCAAACTTGGACAAGGATCTCCAAAGAAGGTCCCATCAGCTGCAACCTGACATGCCTGGAGTCCATGGCACTGCCCTGCAAGGTTTGATGCAACAGTATGTCATTTTCGCTAATATGATGATTTTCAATGTACACTTTACCACAATGTATGCATTTTATATGCATTACTTGGCTAGAGAACAGGATTGCAAACTTGGAGAAGTGTGGGTTTTGAAGGTTGGCTGTGTTTCACTTAGCGCCTTGTTTTGGGAAGCGCAAATCACATATTTGCCTTTACATGCACACTGAATCAATTTTCTCCCCCCCCCATCTGTGTTCAAAACACTGAAGTCCCTTAAACCTTACCTGCAACTTCATCCTTTACACTTATCCAGCTACATTCCTCTTCGACATCAAACTGTAGGGGTGTCTCTAGCACACAGAAGTGAGGTGTTTTTCGTCCATAGAAGCTTTCTCCAATCTGAATTACTTCTCCTGAGCCACACTGCACTGTGGCATTGAAGTTGTCGCAGGCAATGCTTTGGCCTGATTCTGTGCACACATACAAGAAACACCATGTGTGGCATTGTTGGCTAAAGACACAGTCCACTTAAAAGCAAGGCCATCACCGTTAAAACAAACATACATAGAACTATCATCATTAAAAACAAATATAAAATCAGTAAAACTTTTAAAATAGTGCTCTATGGGATTGTGATAATTTAAATGGGTTGCTCCAAGCTGACCATTTTTAAAAATGTGTACAATCCTGGAGAAAAGCACACTAGCATTATTTTTCCTCTTAACCCTTCCCTGCCCCAGACGATGAATCTCATGCCTTTACTTTTCCCAAAAAGTTGAGTGGGAATTTCAGAGTTGAGAGCACTTCCAGAATGATCCTCTAGGTGGCATGAATAAGATTCAGAAAAGAACCAGGAGAGAAAATTCTAGCAACCACGAGTGAGACCTGCAACAAGATGTTGCAGACAGTGTACAGGTAAAATGCTTCTGTTCAGGGTACAAACCTTTTGCAGGATGCCTCATCCCACATCCCCTGCAGCCCCTGATTTGGGTGAGGGGTTCTTCAGAAATCATTCAAAGGTTCTGTGGCCACTGACCAAGCTCACTGAATGGGACTCCATCCTTCTTTTGTGCTTCTCCAAGCCCCCAGGGTCACCTGAGCATGCTGAAATGGGCCTGATTTGGCCCATTACTGCTGACACTTCCCACTTGAGTTCATTATTGGAGGAAATGAGAGCATGGCATTGTGCACACACTGAAACTGCTAATAAACAAATGTAAGGGAAATACCGTAGCACTAATCAAGCGAGCTATAAATATACATTCTCAAATGCATGGGTTAGGTTGCTTTACGGAGGACAGCCTGCTATATTTGGTGTCCTATGTTGCACCTATAATTATAAATAAGCACATGTGTTTTGCCGCAGATCTGTGTTCTGTGCAAATCTTAACTCTTTTGGGGTGATGTGTAGTGCAAGTAGTTACCCTTAAGTTTGAGTTCAGGACCTCTTACCAAACTCGCAAATAAAGTCAAACTCCTGGCTGCAGTTCTCTGTTACACCCCAGTCATAGCCGGCGTTTTTCAGGATATAGCCACACGACGACGAGAGAACGGAAGGCAGGTCTTGGTGCCATTTGCTGTAGGTGATATTCGAGGTATCGAGCCAAACCATGGACCCTGCATGGAAGGAAGCTGCGTCATGAGTGCACATGCCCCTCCTACTTGAACAACTGGGATGAGCGAATCTGTCAATTTATGTTTCTCTCATTTTCTCCTTTTTTCCAGTCCTGAATTCAGTTTAGCGCATTTCTGCACAACGGTGCAATTTTTTAAAAAATTGCGATAATTTGTCAGCATTTCAGTGCACTTTTCCTAGCAAGCAATTTTCCTCAATATAATGCATTTTTGTATGTTATCTTCACTGTTATATGCATTTTCTGAGGGGGTTTTTCCCCCCTTCAATTTTAAAATTCAACCATTAAAACCAGAAACTTGCCTTAAGAAAATAAGATGAAAGTGGAAATATCCAGTATTCTGCATTTTTCCATTAGTTAGATATTGATTGTGGGAGGTAGTCACATTTTTGCATATCTTATGGGTTCAGCTCAAATAGGACTATGTCGCCAGTTGGCTAATATCTCACCAGTAGTACAGTGAAAAAAATCTTAGCATAAATGCAGCATGCTTGTTTATTACATTTTCACTCCACCTTTCTTCCAAGGATCTCAAGATAGCAACATAAAGTTCTCCTCAGCCCTTATTTTATCCTCAAAACAAACCTGTGAGGAAGGCTAGGCTGAAAGAGTGTGACTAGCTGCCCCAAGGCAACCCCACGAGCTTCATGGCTGAACAGAGATAGAAGCCAGAGTCTCCATAGTCTTGGTCTGGTACACTAACTAACCAAGGTGCAGTCAACCATGGTGCTCTCCAAATCATAAAATCATAGAATCTTAGAGTTGGAAGGGACCCCAATGGCCAAGGGTCGTGGGAATGTACTCCAGCAACATCTGGGGGATCCCACACTGGCTACTCCTACTCTAACCTCTACACCGGGAGTGAGAAACCTACGGCCCTGAATATGTTGTCAGACTCCAAATCCCATCAGTCCCAGCCAGCATGGCCAATAGTTTGGGATTATGGGAGTTGTAGTCCAGCAACATCTAAAGGCAGCCCTGTTTAGGGAAGTTTTTCATATTTAATGCTGTGTTGTTTTAATATTCTATTGGGAGCCACCCAGAGTGGCTGGGGAGACTCAGCCAGATGGGCGGGGTACAAATTATAAATTATTATTATTGTTATTATTATTATTAAGGACTACAAGGTTCCCCACCCCTGCACCGCACTATGCTAACATGTCCCCCTGCTCAACATTTCACAAAACAGGGATACTATTTTTTCCTACCTTCAGTAGTTTCATTGGAAGAAGAACTGTAGGTTATGCCGATCCACCATTCGATGTCCTGAGAGATGTGCTCCTGCAGAAACATCTGGGTTTCTTCGTTTTCAATAAAGACCAGATGGCCCCCTCCTCTCTCACACCAGCTCTGGGCACTCGTGAAAGTGCGCTGGAGCCTTACAAACTCATAGCATGAGCTATTGAAAGCCACTTGGAATTTTGAACATGGTATACCCTCCACGAGGGAGAAATCCTCTGCAGTAGAACTGACGACAAGAGGGATGACGAGGCTTATGATGAGGAGCTGCATGTTCGATTCAGCAGCTTACCAAGTCCTCTTTTGGGACAGATGCAGACCACCACTCTTTTTGACCTTTTCTGCAGATATTTGGGGTGTCATTCTACTCTGGCATATGCTTTTCTCGCCTCAACCTTCCCTTCCCTGGACAATACCAGCAATGGCTCTGCGGAATAGCTTGCTCCCAATAAGCAAAGGTTACTGCACAGGGGAAAACATTTTTTTTTCTTAATGCCAAGATGTGCCAATGGATATGAGACAGGCCATTGTACAATTGTTCAAATAAAGACGGTCACAGTGGGCTTTAATTTATAGCCTTTCATGTGAGTAGAGAAGATTACTTTGATATACACACCCACTGGACATATGGCAACCAAAGATAAAGGACCCTGTAAAAGAAGCTATTGTACCTTAGCAGCTGGGCATTCAACCTCAAAATAACCATTTACAAACTCAGAAAGCTGGTGCACCATAATAATCAGCCAGAAATTCTGTATCTGCAATGAGACATTGGAGTTGTGTTTTTCCATTCAGTGCGTAAACCAGGGCATGCGCGGGAGAAGGGTGCATCCCTCCATGTTGGCTTCTTGTTTCCCCCCCAATGAATTTCAGTTTTCCACATTTCCACATTCGTTTGCAATTTTATTTATTTTGAAGACCTCACGAAAATTCACCAGCATTTCAGTGTGAATTTCTCATGAAATACACATTTTATATGCAATTTTGCCTAATATTTTCCGTGCTATTTTCACTATCAATGCTTATGCACACTTCACCCCAGTATATGCATTTTTGTACATATTACCTGGGTGAAGACCTGCATGGAAAAATTCAGAGAGGTGTGAATTTTGAGAGGTGGCTGCAATAAGCTTATTATGCAGGCTTTGCTTGATGGTCTGGGGAGAAGACAATTTCCTCCCCTGATACCAGTTGTAACTGTGGTAGGGATGTATTGGCCAGTGCCCATGAAATTACCAGCACCAGTGAGGAACTAGACCAGGCATCCCCAAACTGTGGCCCTCCAGGTGTTTTGGCCTACAACTCCCATGATCCCTAGGTAACAGGACCAGTGGTCGGGGAAGATGGGAATTGTAATCCAAAACATCTGGAGGGCCGAAGTTTGGGGATGCCTGAACTAGACAGTCCATCAAATGCATAAGGAGAGAGATGACATTCAGTTGTCAACCCAACATTCAACTTGTGTATGGGTGTGTGTGTTTTGGGTTTTTTTTTTAAAAAAAACACAAACCTTTGCTTTTGAATAGTTTTGTGACATTGGGGCAGGGGGAACAACACTAACTGATGCAGGAATTTGATCAACTGAACCTCAGACTAGAAAATGAGAAACTGGGAGGAACTGAAACTAGCAGATTTGTCAGTTCCTACTTGGTTGCAAGTACTTATCCACTTAGAAGAGGATGCTTTGATTACCAATAACTGGTTAAAAAAGAAGATTATTTTCAAAAGATGGACTCACGCTGTGACAGGAAATGTATCATCCTATATGGCTTTCAGCCTCTGACATACTGGTACTGACAAGTATTTACAAGAAATTCTCTGACCTTGCCTTGATAACTAGCCTGGTGGTTGTTATACTTTTTACCAGACCTGTCATCCTAACATAACATGCTTCTGTGATGCTAAGCTCTCATAATGTCTTTATAGCTGTGCTGCTCCTAACCAGTTTCGCAGCTGGCAACTTAGGTGGGACTGCTAAATGCTTGATCAGCCTTCTGTGATTATCATAATACTATTTCTGCTGAGGGATGGAATCAAGGCTTGCTGTACAGACACCCTTGAGTCTAACTCTGCAGAAGCCTAAATCTACCCTCATTGACCTTGCATGGGTACATCCACTATTAGTCATGCTTCCCTTCTCTTCTCTAGCTTTCCGAAATTTAGAATATACAATCACTGGAGCACCGAAAATGAGGGAAGAGGCAGAATGGTGGCCATTAGTCAGTGCTGCCATTTTTTTGGTGGCAAATCCTATTTTCCTCTCAGAATACTGTATCCTGGAATGACAAAATGTACAAGATATTCTGGAAAAATAAAATGATGGCTCCTGTGAGTCAACAACTAAAATAAGCTTTCGATACCCAAAGGATTCATAACTGAGATCCTTTTTTCATATTACATATGTCTCTATCCTTTCAAGAAATCACCCCCTTGGATATGCAACTGTGTGAGTTGACCCTTACACAGAACGAGCATTTTTTCAGGACTTAACACCTGCTGTTCTGAAATCATTTACTCCAAATAGTCCCAAAGAAATTGGGTTCCTCATTCCCCACAAGTTCTTATTATACTTTACAGCCTCTTGGCTCATGGTATAGACTGCCCTCAATGGAAGGACTGTCTCACACCACCCCGTTCCAGCCAGCTCAAAAGGGCATAAGAGGACAAAGGGACTTTAAGGTAAAGCATTATATTGTAAGTCACATCACAGTACACAGGCATGCATTGTTTAGCTGGTAGACTCCTGGTATGTTTTTCATTATGTTCCCTTAGCCAGAAGGGGCCATGGCTCAGTGGCAGAACACATGCTTTGCATACTTAAATGTTTTGTGTCAGCTACTGGTGTATCATGTAGGTTGTGAAAAACACAAAGGAGAAACACTCCTGGTCTGAGATGTCAAGGAAGAAGTCTTGGGCAGACTCTGTTTCAGGCAGCTCCATATGTCCTGGAGGCAGGGAAATGTTGTCTCCATCTTCAAAAGGGGGGGAAAGAAGACCCAGGTAACTACCGACTGGCCAGCTTGACGCTGATACAAGAAAAGGTCCTAGAACAGATAATTAAACGATTGGCTTGTGAGCACTTAGAAAAGGATGCTGTGATTACCAAGACCCAGAATGGGTTTCTCAAAAACAAGTTGTGGCAGACGAATCTCATTCCTTTGATAGAGTTACTAACTTGATGGATCAGGGGAATGCTGTGGGCATAGTGTATCTTGATTTCAGAATGGCTTTTGACAAAATCCCTCATGATAGTATTGCTGAGAAGCTGGTAAAATGTGGGCTGGACAAGGTAACTGTTACGTGGATTTGTAGCTGTTTGACTGGCCGAACCCAGAGTGCTCATTAATGAATGCTCATAATCCTGGAAAAAAGTGGGGTGCCACAGGGTCCTGTCCTGGGCTCGTTGTTATTCAACATCTTTATAAAGACTTGGGTAAAGGAATTGAGGGGATGTTAATCAATCTGACACCAAACTGGGAGGAGTAGCTAATGCTGCAGAAGACAGAATCAGGATTCAAGATGACCTTAACAAATTGGAGAAATGGGCCAAAACTAACAAAATGAATTTCAGTAGGGACAAATGTAAGGTTTTACATTTAGGCAGGAATAACCAGCTGCATAAATATAAGATGGTAGAAACCTGGCTTGCCACTAGGACATGTGAAAAGGATCTGTGGTCTTTATAGACCACAAGCTTAACGACAGCTAATTCTATTCTAGGCTGCATCAACAAATGTATAGTATCCAGGATAAAGGGAAGGAATACAGTAGTCCTGCTCTATTCTGCCTTGGTCAGAACCCACATGTAGTACTATGTCTAGTTCTGGGCACCACAATTTAAGAAGGATATTAACAAGCTGGAACATGTGCAGAAGAGGGTGACCAAGATGATCAACAGTCTGAAAACAAACCCTTATGAGGGAGCTGGGTAGGTTTAGCTTGGTAAAGAGGAGACTGAGAGGAAATAGGATAGCCGCCTTAAAATATCTAAAGGGCTGTCACATTGAGGATTGAGCAAGCTTGTTTTCTCCTGCTCTGGAGGGTAGGGCCTGAACCAATGAATACACGTTACAAGACAGGAGAGGCCAATGTAACATCAGAGATAACTTTCTGGCGGTAAGGGCTGTTTGACAGTGGAACAGACTCCCTAGGAAGGTGGTGGTGGACACTCCTTCCTTGGAGCTTTTTAAGCAGAGGTTGGATGGCCATCTGTCACGGATGCTTTAAGTTGAGATTCCTGCATTGCAGGTGTTTGGGCTAGGTGACCTTCAGGGTCACTTCCAACTCTACGGTTTTACAATTTTGTTATTCTACTAACCATTAGCCACACCATCCCTGAACGTTGGGCATGTTGGCAGAGGCTGATGGGAGTTGTTGCTTTTTTTTCTTGTAGGAGAACTGTCATAGCTCAGTGGTTGAGCACCTGCCTTGCAGGTAAAAATCCCCTGCAGTGCTAGTGTTGACAGTTCAGAGCTAGAAAAACCAACTTGATATAAGGCAGCTTCCTATATCCCTCTATGCAGGGGTGGGCAATATTTGTCCCATCCCCCCCGATGATGTTTAGCTACAACTCCCACCATCCTTACCATTGGGCATGTTGACTTGGGCTGATGGGAGTTGAAGTTGGACAATAGAAGGAATGCACTACTTTGGCTATTCCTGCTGGAGGGGAAGGACTGTGGCTCAGTGACAGAGCACCTGCTTTACAAAGACAAGGTCCCAGGTTCACTCTCCAGCATCTCCAGGCAGGGCTGGAAATGTCCTGTCTGAAACCCTGAAGAACCACTGTTATTCATTGTAGACAATAGTGAGCTAAATTATTCCAATGGACTGACTCACTATAAGGCAGCTTTCCATGTTAGCTAACCAAAAGGAAACTAGGCTAATCCACCCACCTAAGGAGAGGATCAGAAAAGGTAAAGACAGCCAAGGGGACTGGTAGTAGCCGTTTTCATTTCTACACGTTCCCATTCACCCAAAATGTCCCCCCTGCCCTCCACTTCCAAGGCACCGTGCTGAAACGTGTCCCTTTTTTCCCCCTAGCAAAGAGATTTCCTTGATTCCTCAAAGCTCGTTTCACAATATACATTCTTCTGCATTGTATAAGCTGAGTCAGCTGCTCCAGCTAGTGCTGTCACAAGGTTATTGGGGTGTTTATCTTAATTGGTAAGATGTAATAAACCTTCCGTTGATAAGCTATCTTGACTGGGTACAAAAACCAACACATTCTCAGTACATGCACCCAAAGTTAGCAACGGTAGGTTAGGCTGGAAGACTGTGGCTGAGACCTGAGGCCACCTAGTGAACTTAATGGCTGAGTGGTTTCCCAGCTCCTAGACACATACCCTCAAAGTGTGGCAAATAAATGCTAATAAATAAAGAAATGTTGCTTAGCTGTCTATTGAAAGATTCAAGAGCCTCATAAATATACGATCTGTTTACTAAAGAGCTGTTCCGGTGACTCTTGTGGGTGGAATGAGTGCATGCTTGGAGAGCAGAGTGGTTTTGCATGGGTTTGTTTGAAGGTTTGAAGGTTTGTTTGAAAAAAAGCCTGTGTGTGTACAAGCATTCCACTCTTGAAGGCAGGATGGCCCTGAAGACCATGGGGAGAGTTGCAGTCAGGTCCTGCTTGCGGGCTCCCCATAGGCATCTGCTTGGCCACTGTGAGAAAAAGATGCTGGACTCATGGATGGTCTTTGGTCTGATTCTGCAGGGGTCTTCTGATGTTCCTAAGTGTCCGCGCAGAAACCCCTCAGCAAAATCAGGAACCTTGGATCAGCCCCCAGCTATTAGATAAACTTCTACTTTACTGCAAACAGATATCACGTCCACAAGGCAATCTCTAACAAAGATAATGGTTAGACCTTGCATTTCCTGGCACAAGGAGATAACAACTCCCAATCAATTCAGTAAATATATTGCTATATTCTGAACTTACCAATTTTGCTGTTGCATCTGCTGGCTCATAACACACTGCCCAGGCAGATTCATATATGCAACAAGCTTGCTAATACTTTTATTCACAGGCCCTGCTTTTACTACTGGATTATGCAGTTTTAAGTGCACTTGATAAGAGAGCCACGTTTAAAACAGTTAAGTCTCCTCTGCTCCATACAGCAACAGAGATAAATGGCAGGTTCAAAGGTAGCTAGCTGTTACCTGTTGTCATGTAACTGCTGTTGACTATGATAAATAGAACAAGAAATGAACAAGTAAGACCTGCAGAAAAAGGTTGCAGTGTAGAGTACTCCTGCTCAGATCTCCAAACAGGATACTCCGTTTTCCATTCCATCATCCGACCACCAGTGTTTTGCACTGAAGAGGGCTGTGCACCTTTGGCACCCAAACAGGTTGCCAGCTTTCCATTTCTTTGCCATGCTCTGGATATGATTTTTAGGATTAGGCTGTTATAGACACTGACTGGTCCTGATAGCTCGACTTTAAAATATGGCATGCAAAATGTCCCAGGTTCATTGCTTGTTTGCTTTATGTCTACAGTGGTACCTCGGGTTACAGACGCTTCAGGTTAGAGACTCCACTAACCCAGAAATAGTACCTCAGGTTAAGAACTTTGCTTCAGGATGAGAACAGAAATGGCGTGGTGGCAGCGGGAGGCCCCCATTAGCTAAAGTGGTACCTCAGATTAAGAGCAGTTTCAGGTTAAGAACAGACCTCCAGAATGAATTAAGGTCTTAACCCGAGGTACCACTGTGCTCTGCTTTTCCCAAAAGCAACTTCCACCAAAAACCAAAATATAACAATAAAATATTGCATAGAAATAACAAAAAAATAAAGACGTACAGATGTGTTAAATACCAGCAAACCACCCACCCCCCTGCCCCTGGAATAAAAATATATTCGAACACCATATAAAATTGGAAAGAAAGACAAAGTCTGTCAGCTTCCCATGGACAGAATTCTATAACTTGTGAAAGCCTAAATAGTGTTTTGTTTATACTGGAGAGGCTGATGCTGTGAGTGTATCTTACATATTGATTCATTGCCACAGATTGGGGGGGGGGGTGTAAAAAGCAGGAGGACAACACAGAAAGTGCAGAAATGCAACAGACTAACAGTAAATTTGCCTGGGTTCTCTGTAAACGGCAGAGATGCTCCCACTTGCTCATTTTCTACAGTAACATATCTTCCTAGCCTTGACTTTACAGCCCAAGGAAAAGATCAGCATTAGGGCTCCTGTGGTTTTCGCATAATATGTGGCTCTGCCCTTCAACAACATAGGAACAAATTTTGCAGATCTAAAATATTCCTGGACCTAGTTTCAAACTTATGCAGCAAGAGCCTTATTCAGTAAAAATTGCCATTTAGTTCTAGCAAACATATATATTAATTGCTTAATTGGTTATTAAGAGGGATTTAAACACATTCTGGGACAGGGGTTAATAAGCTTCTGATTTTCTAAGTCTAATTCACATGAGATGCAATGAGTTGTGCAAAGAGTCTTCATGTGGAGCATGTAACCTCACAGTTAGCGATGTTGAAGGTTCAGAAGGGAAAGAAGGAGGTGTAAGTGTCAACAAGAGCTACTTTGACTAGCATTCAAAGTTAAATTATTATTATTATTATTATTATTATTATTATTATTATTATTAATCATTTGAAAGCCTTTGTTGTGACTATCTTCTATTTTCTGATACAAAATACTGGTAAATCGCTGTTGGATGGATATGGGGGTGGGACCGCGCCAAATTTTGAAAAGTTGTTAGTGTACGCATATTTGCCTCAGTTTCCCTTACATCTCCCTCCGCTTCCTGTTCCCTGTCATAACTGTCTGTTTTCACCCACTTAGGCTGGTACCTTCCTTGTAGAACGGATCTGGTCTCATGACCCCAGACTTGAGCAATAGCCAAAGCACAGAGACTAAGGAGGACGGGCCAGGCAAATGTGTGGCTGCAATACTGCCAGCTGAAGGCAGCCAAAGGTTCTTGACTCAGTGGTAGAGCATCTGCTTTGCGTGCTGAAGGTACCAAGTCCCTGGCATCTCCAGGCAGGGCTGGTTCCTGCAGATGCTGTGGGACTCTACTGGCCCTGGCCAGTATGGCCAATTATTAGAGTTGTTGTTCAGGAACATCTGGACATCCACAGGTTTCCCACTTCACCACTTTGATGTGCAGAATAGGCATTTTATAAATGTCAAATAATGCTTGCTGTGCAGTTGCAAGCAACTGATATTTTAGTGTGGCAGTTCCTATTCTCTGGGATACACTGGAATATTAGGCAGGTAACTTCATTGTACACTACTTTTTTAATGGCTGCTAAAAACTTGCCTACCCAGGTGCGTACTTTAATTCTTTACATTTGTGTTTTTATTTAAAACTGTTAATTTTATCTATGTTTTGATGATTTTATCTGCTGTTTTTAAAGTCTGTTTTTATTGCTATTTTTAAAATAGATATTTCATATGCCTCTCTTGATATGAACATAATGTACTCAGACCCTTAGATTTTATTCTGAGGCCCTTCTCCAGCCTCAGCGCTGCTTAGGGAGGCTCAGAGGGTAGTGACAAGGGACAGCAGCGCCCTTTGTGTGGTGGCCCCCCTATCTGTGTAATGCTCTCCTCCAGCTGGCACCATCGTTGGCATTGTTCCAGTGCTAAGAAAAGGCTTACACTCCCCCCAAAGGCTTTTGATACAATAAGACAGCGGTTCCCAAAACTGGTGGTGCTGTGGGATTACCCAGGCAGGCGCTAAGAGGTAAGCGGGCGGCATGGGGCGCTGGAGGTGTCAATGACATCAAACTTTGAAAAGCTGGTATCCCTGGATCAAGTTCATCAGTTTAATTGAATCAATTAAACTAATTGAATCAATTAAACTATTGTACATAGTTTTAATTGGATTTCGAATATGTGCAAATAATGGTTCCTGTTTTGAATTTCATTGTGTTATTATATTCCTTAGTGGGCTGTGCACATTGCTATACTGAATAATGCTTTTCATAGAGTAGTAGGATAAGGGGTGCTGGGGGATGAAGTTGTTACTGGTGTACTCCCAAAGCTTCCTGTGGCTGTTGTGGGGTTTGTTTTGTTCCATTGTTGTGGTATAATGTATATTGTTGTTGTTGTTGTTTAGTCGTTTAGTCGTTTAGTCGTGTCCGACTCTTCGTGACCCCATGGACCATAGCACACCAGGCACTCCTGTCTTCCACTGCCTCCCACAGTTTGGTCAAACTCATGTTCGTAGCTTCGAGAACACTGTCCAACCATCTCGTCCTCTGTCGTCCCCTTCTCCTTGTGCCCAACATCAGGGTCTTTTCCAAGGATTCTTCTCTTCTCATATAATGTATGTTTATTTGTTTTAAATGTGTTGCAGGTAACTTTGGAGACCTTTATGCAACAAGCAACTAACACGTCTAATAATAACAATTAATAATACCATTTTATGTAAACCACTATGTGGTATATTAATCTTGCCAAATAAAAGTATTATTATAGCAGAAGTAGTAATCTATTAAATATCGAAGCAGTGGAGACAAGACACGCCCAATGAAGCAAACTTCGCAAGCTAAGGAGAAGCCAATGGCGATTTGGGAGGGACTTCCTCTCCTCCAAATTAGGTGGTCCTAAACTTCGGGGCGCCCAGACTAGCCTTTCCAGAGAAAGTGTGAAGCTCAGCAGAAAAGTAAAGAAAGTCCTGCGGATTAATTCTCAGCCGTTTAGAAACCACATGGTCACCCTTAAGCCACTAGCAGTCGCCTGGGGGCGGACTTCACTCTTTTACCCCGTAAATATAAATAACCAGAACAACCGACGGGTCCCCCCTCCTTCTCCAGACCCTTAGATGGGAAAGGAAAACTGCAAATCGCACCGTCAGTAACGCCGGCTGGGACGATGGCAACACCTGTAGGGATGATGGAAGCGATATTTTCCAGAAATAAAGAGGAGCACCCGGAGCCCCTCCGAGCAGAAGTGCAGGGTAAGTGCAACAGGCAGCTAGCCAATTGCGAAGGAACTAAGTTTGGGGGGGGGGGCGTGTTCCGTTGCCTTTCTCCAGAGAAGACTTCTTTTTCCTATACGACTTCTGTTTCAAGTGTATCTGAAGAAGTGTGCAGGCACACGAAAGCTCATACCAAAATTAAAACTTAGTTGGTCTTTAAGGTGCTACTGAATTATTATTTTTTCATTTTTTTTCCCTATACGGGTTTACTTAGAGACAAGTCTGCCTGAGCTGAATAGGGTCCACCTCCTAGTAAACAGATCTCGGATTGCACTTTAGGGATCGTAGATAAATTAGAACATTTCTCTCCCCACTTCCTGTTTGTGAGCATTTCCTATCACCATCTGGGAGGGAATGTGGCTTCACTGCCCTTGGGCTTGTGCCTCAAGGTCCGGCTGAGGTGGACAAGTGGCGTAACTCTTGCCCAAATACATTTAAACAAAACAAAACAGCTGGGGGCAGGTTGGTTTCCTCGGAGCGAAATAGGGGGAGGGGACCGGACTTTCACTTTTCCCTAGTGGTGGTTCTTCCTCCCCCTCGCCTCTCTGAGCTTTCATCTGCCTAGTCAGGAAGTGGCCGTTTCCTCAAAGCTTGCACCTAGAGATCCTTAGACCCACCCCTTCCATTTTTCCATTTTTCTTTAAATGCTTTTCTAAGTCATTTATATACCTAAGCAATGTACATGAAATAAACCACACAGAATAAAAATTCATCACCTTCAAATTCCCGCTGGAATAACTAAGGACGTTTTACACATGTGCAGAAGTTTAGCGAGACGATTGAAGTGAAAGGTCTCTCCTTCCTTACATTTTCTTTACCGCCCCCCCCCCCCCAAAAACCAGACCACTCTGCTCCTCCAAGAAGTTCAGGGCAGAATACATGATTATTCACCCATCCAGATGTGATCCTTGTCTAACAACAAACCTGAGAGGTAGATGAGGCTGATATATAAGAATTCTGGGAACTGTAGTTTGTTAAAGATGCTAGTAATGCTCACATTGTGATAAGAGAATCCTAGATTCTTTGAGGAAGTAATGTGCTTTCAATGTGTGCTCTCTGTGTGTGCTGTGTACACAGAGAGAGGGGGGGAGAGGGAGAGAGGCTGGCTGGGGGGCTCAAGGACACCCAGTGAAAGATATAGTTGGGGATGTAAACCTCAGTCACATCATGGTTTGCCAACTGGTACACTGCACTGGCTTACACAACCAACAACACACACTAGACAACAGGTATAGGCAGTGGCGTAGCTAGCCGCCTGGCTGCCCGGGGTGGCAAACCCGAAGGCACCCCGCCAGGGGGCGGGGTGAACGTCGCGTGCATGCGTCGCGTGTCATGACGCATGCATCATGACACGCGGTTGCATGCAGGCTATGTAGGCAGGATTATATTAGTAAATTTTGATATTGTATTGAGTGTCTTCCTCTCCATAGCTAATAGGGGTGGGGTGGTAATCTGGTGTGGGGAGAAAGTATTAGATACCCCACCAACCGTAGCACCAATCCACATCAGGGACTCTCACAAGAATAAAGCTAAGTTTGGCATTTCAAACTTGAAACACCAACATATCCTGCAGTCTGGACTTCATTAGGTAAAGGTAAAGGGACCCCTGACCATTAGGTCCAGTCGTGACCAACTCTGGGGTTGCGGCGTTCATCTCACATTATTGGCCAAGGGAGCCAGTGTACAGCTTCTGGGTATGTGGCCAGCGTGACAAAGCCGCTTCTGGCAAACCAGAGCAGCACACGGAAACGCCATTTACCTTCCTGCCAGAGCGGTACCTATTTATCTACTTGCACTTTGATCTGCTTTCGAACTGCTAGGTTGGCAGGAGCTGGGACTGAGCAATGGGAACTCACCCCGTCGCGGGGATTCAAACCGCCGACCATCTGATCAGCAAGCCCTAAGCTCTGTGGTTTAACCCACAGCGCCACCTGCCCTTCCCTATAAATGCCTTGTGCATGTGGCTAAAATCCCCATATAAAAACAGAAGAACAGCATCTTCTCTGCCTGCCTGCCTCCTATCTCCCTGCTTGGTATGTGTGTGTGTGTGCGCGCGCCTTTCACTTTCAATCATCATGTAATGCAAATAAGCATGTTAGATAAACCTAGCTCTTTCGTAAGGCATTTATACTGGATTAGATGAAGCCATTTTATAAGAAATATGTTGCTGTTGTAAGAGGGTAGCTTGATTCGGGTTAAATATTAGGGCAAACATTTTGGCACTAAGGATAGTTAAGTAAGAGAAAAGTTGCCTCAAGTTATAAAAGGAATAATAATTAGGGGGACCCACAAGTTATGAGATTGACATCATTGGAAATGTTTGCAACCCAGACAGGATAAGTAAGCATATGTAGTATTTCTGAGGGCTGCTGGGAGTTGTAGTCTGAACCATCTGGAGCGCACCAGGCTGCTGAAGGCTGGCTGAGTGAGATCCAAGAAGAAGCGAGCTCCCTTGGATTATTTTCCTTCTTTACTTGTTCCTTTGAACAGCCAAGTTCCCCATCATTTTCAAAAGCACTTTGCAATGTGGCATGAGGAAGAGGGTTGTTGAAGGAGGGGAATTATCTAAAGCTCCCTTGAGTTTCACTGGCCTAGTTTCAGAGCCTTTGGATCCTGGTTTCCTTTTTCTGACATGACCATCGGCTTGAAGATATTGCTGTCATAAATTCTGCCATGGTCAGTGCATCCTAAGTCTAGCCCTGGCATGATTACTGTGACTTGGCTCATCTGGGATTCACATCGGCATGAGTGCCTTTGTGAAATGTGTTGATATCCACTTCTACAGATGCACACAGAGCTAAATTATATAGGTGGATTTAAATGGACAGTGTGATTGTCTTTACAGTAAGAGAGAATTCCCCATTTGCCACTCAAGTAAGGATGTAAAGAGGAGTGCTCCTGGTGTCAGCTACATCTACAGAGGTAGTCTCTGTTTCACATACAGAAGGTTCCAGGTTTAATCCCATGTAGGGCTGGGAATGTCCTTCATCCGAAACCCTGGAGAACTGCTGCCAGTTAGTATAGACCAGGCATAGGCAACCTTGGTTCTCCAGATGTTTTGGAACTACAACTCCCATGATCCCTGACCACTGGCCCTGTTAGCTAGGGATCATGGGAGTTGGAGTTCCAAAACATCTGGAGAGCCAAGGTTGCCTATGCCTGGTATAGACATTACTAAGCTAGATGGGCCAAGGTTCTGACTCAGTATATGGCAGCTTCTTATGTTCCTGTCTAGTCCAGTATCCAGTTTCTCATGGTGGACCAATGGTATATATAAGGGATGGTCCACCACCACTGCCTCTAAACACGGAAAGTTCATAGAGCCAGCATGATCCATACTTGTTACCGTATTGGCCCGAATATAAGCCGCTCCCTTAAAATTCTGCAGGCACTCACACCCTCACATACGTTTTACCGTATGTCTGTTTCAGCAGCGATATCAAAAAAGTCAATTTTTGGAAGGTAGCGAATTTAAGCCGCACTTCAACTTTTCATGGTCAGAATTCGGGGGGGAAGTGCAGCTTATATTCAGGCCAATACGGTAACAAGTAGGACCTACAACAAACAGTTCAGGATTCCAGCCACTTCATTCTGTTCCCCCTGGTTTTTCATTTCTGCCCCCTGGCCTTGCAGCCACCAGTCAGCATTCCGTGGCTGCCGAGTTCTCATTGGTCCGCTTTAGATAGTTCCCCAACACCCACCCACCCACTTGAGGTTATTTCTCAATATTTATTTGCTACACTTGCAAATTTCTGGCTTCTCCAACTCTGCTGATAACTCCCTCTTGCATGTGGGTGGTGCCATGTTGGCTATATAAGCAATGGCACTCACAACCACAACATCAGAAATAGAAGAGATTATAGGCCTACCCTCTAAAAATTTGTGTAATCCATGATAATTGCTCAGCCAAACTGCTTTAATCCCCAGACTGCAGCTGGATGAGAGTGGTTCAAGGGTTAAGCCTCCCTTCCAGTGATCTTCCACTTCAGACTGTGTTGCCAGTGGCTCTAAACATACTTACAGAAGTATATGCAGTTTGTAGGTCCATCCTAACAGTTGGGAGAAACAGAAGTTTGAGTAGTATGGGGTTTTTGAATGGTTTCTTTATTGTGATGGCACCACCCTACTGACTTAATACACCTTTTATGCCTAATGTGTCTGGTAGCATCCTTACATTTCTAAGATCACCAAACAACTTGACATGTTGCAAAATTGATCTCAGACTGCCATAATTAATTTGGCAGGAGTGAGGGCTGGGCAATTGGGGGTCATTCAACAGAAATACTTCAGGAGTTCCATTGAGGTGGAAATGAATATCCAACTGCAAAAAGTCCCTTTCTTTTCCAGGTGAGATCCCAAGCTGGATGGAGGGGATCCTTCTCCGTAACGGTCCAGGCATGCATACAATCGGGGAAAGTCAATACAATCACTGGTTCGACGGCATGGCTTTGTTGCACAGTTTTACAATTAAAAATGGTAAGCTTGTTTGTATTGCATATCTATTAGTAGTAGTAATAATAATAGTAAAAACCTATCTGTCCATCCAGGTTACAGGTAGGTAGCCGTGTTGGTCTGGGTCGAAGTAAAATAAAAAAATTCCTTCAGTAGCACCTTAAAGACCAACTAAGTTTTTATTTTGGTATGAGCTTGCGTGTGCATGCACACTTCTTATGTTCTGAAGAAGTGTGCATGCACACGAAAGCTCATACCAAAATAAAAACTTAGTTGGTCTTTAAGGTGCTACTGAAGGAATTTTTTTATTGTCCATCCAGGCTTTCTCTGGGTTCCTGTTGCCTTTGGTAACTGTGTTGTTTACTAAAATATATTGTTCTTATTGAATTTTGTGTTGTTTATTTATGTGAAGCTATTTTGGTATTTTCTGGCATAAGTTTAAGGCATATCTATCTTGGTATTTTCTGGGCTGGCGGAAGCAGTACAAAAATCTATTTTATAATTATTATAATAATTATTGTTGTTGTTTAATTAGTATTATTATTAAATGGAGGGCACCCTATTGACTATCCCTGGTTTCATGTATCACCTTCTTTATCTATTCAAAGTCCATTTTCGTATCTTCAACTAAAACTATGTCGTGGATCTTATAGTCAGAGGGATCCTGAGATGCCATACAGGTAAAATTGAATAACTCAAATGCCTACAAGGTTGTGACCAGCCTTCTCTTTTCTGCAGGTTTAAAATATTCAGTTTTGTGAAGTGTTGGGCTGACATGGAGAAGGGTTTTGTCCAGTATATAACTTATGGGTTTATGAACATGTGCTTTTAAAGAAGGAAGGCCAACTTCCATTCTGAATAATGTCTCAGGTGTACAGTGTGGGACTATAACTAGTGTACACCATAACTTATTTTTGGTTAAACTGAATTCCTCTATTAGGGTTATCCCACATTTCTGCACCATATCACAAAATACAAGTTCAGCAACAAAAACATTTAATGCCAGTTTTAACAAAACATAGCCTGCTGTATAATACAATATCTTTGTTATCCCTAATAAATAGGCAGAGTGCCACTGAGTGATTTTGCAAAAACAAAGTCCAACCAGATGTTGGATAAAGCCCCCTTCTTCCCCACCACCAGCTAATAGTCAAACTGAAGAGGGACATAACTGTCTCCTACTGAATCATACCATTGGTCCATCTACCTCAGTGTTGTCTGCACTGACAGACAAGGGCTCTCCCGGATTCTAGACAGGAGACAAATCAGGAGATGTTGGGGGTTGAACCTGGGACATTGCATGCAAAGCTTATACTCTGTCACTGAGCCCTTCTGCAAACAAGTGTGCAATGCACCTGAATGGAAAGTGAGTGCTCAAAAGGCAGATTTTACCTCCAGTTACCACAGGATGGAGACACACCACAGGAGATGAGCAGCAAGGTGTCTTATGCCACGATAAATGCGTTAGTCATTTGTGATGCCAGAGACATGCCATAATTAATGTGCTAAAGCTTTTGTGGGTCATGGCTATCTCTGTCAAGCTCTGCATGGATGTTTCTCAGAGGCATTGGCTAGCCACTGTTGGACAGCGAATGCTAGCTTAGGGGAGAAGCTGAGATCTAATCCAAAGGGACAGCTTCTCAACTTCAGATCCAGTGATAGCAATCTCCCTATCTTTAGCATATATTATAAATATCTAGCACTGTTTGGGCTCACGACTTAGATCCCGTTTCCTTACACCCTGGTGCAGTTTAAAGGAGGAACTGCAACCCAGTGGAAGAACAGCTTGTTTGGGTGCAGAAGGGCCCAGGTTCGATCCCTGGCATCTTCAGATATTTGCTCAGGTAGCAAGTGATGGGCAAGACCTCTTCCTGAGACCCTAGAGAGATCCTACCAGCCATCAGTTGGGGGTTGATGGGAGTTATAGTCCAAAACACCTGAAAGTCTCCAGGTTGGCAAAGGCTGGTCTGGGGATTGCCTGCTAGGCTAGAGGACAAATATTCTGACCTGGAATAAGACAACTTCCTAACTCTACATGTGATGGTGGGAAGGTACTTAGTGACTTTCACTTCCGCGTGATAAAGGGAAGTGAAACTCCGCATATGTTAAGAGGCACAGCATTTTCTCTGCTCTTGCCTTTTAGTTTGAAAGTCAGTGCAATATTTTAAACAGGGATGTGGAAACTTTGTCCTTCCAGATGTTGTGGGACCCCTGTCCCATCAGCCACAGCCAGCATGGCCGAGGGGTGATGGGATGGTCATTAATTTTCCAGTCTTGAACAGCTCTTCAGCTGTTTGGGACTATACTGCCCATCATCCCTGACCTTGGGCCATACTGGCTTAAACAATTTAAACTGCTCTTCTGCAGTTTTTTTTTAGCTTCTGAAGCCAAGCACAAAAGTAGGCCACTTGTGAAACAGGTTTCACTCTTCAGCCTATTCATTATATAGTAATGAATGACCCCAATACGGGGAGTAGCAGCAGCCAAAACAAAGTGACCTTGGCTTGGTCAGGAGCAAATAGTTCACATGATCCTTTTCTCTGCCTTCCCAATTACTTCTTCTCTGAACTTTGCCACCATCTTGAACACCTGAAAAGTAACCACTCTGAGCTTTCTGTTTAACACAGCACAAGCTTGAAGAGTTTGTGTGTTTCCAGCACAGCAGATGCTGTCTTTATTTGGGATTTCACTGTTATCATATTCTTATTCTGGTGTTTTCTTTAGTTTGCAAAAGTGTTTCAGCAATTTGCATTTTTACAATGCAGCCAGTGAAGTGAAGTTTGTTTGATTTTTCTAATCAGGGTCATTGGCAGGCCCAGCAGATCTGGAATTGTTATGGGTTTTCTCCCTTGTTCTGAAACAAATGCATTTGTGTGCTTTGATTATAAAAGCTTCTAACCTTTTCTAGACCCAGTACCTTCTTATACAACCTGGATAGCTCAGTCGGTTAGAGTAGGCTGCTCCCCCTCCCAGGGGAGCGGTGTTGCAGACAGTACAGCGGGGGACGTGGTGATGCCGCCCGCATCACAGGGAGTACCGGCTGTGTCATGCCCCCTGGTCGACCAATCCAGCCAACTGGGGGATGTGGCTTACTATTTTTAAACAGCTGCGAGGCTGGGGGGTTCTCCCTTCTTACCTCCTCCTCCATCGGATCTCTGCTGCTGCTCCTGCTCTGCTTGCCTTAGCTTCCCGCTTCACTGCGTAAACAAGTGGTAGTTTTCTTTGTTTCTGCCTCTTTTGGGTGCTGGAGCAGCCAGTCGCCTTCGCTCGCAACTTGCGGTTAGGCATTGGTCAAACCTGGTTTATGGAGGAGAGATTGTGGCCTTCACATGCCCCTCCTTTTTAAGGGTATTCCATTAAAGGGATCCGGGGGTGTGGATCTTTTCCGAAGCCCGGGTATGAGCTAGGGCCATGCCACGACCCCATTGGGACCCTGGGAGAGCTCTCAGTTGATGTACATCAACAGGGCTCCCCCTACTGGTGGTTGACCCTTACTAGACTACCTGCATGGTGGGCAGGAGGCAGATACAGTGGTACCTCGACTTACGAAGATGATCCGTTCCGCGGCCGTCTTCGTAAGTCGAGGTTTTCGGATGTCAAAGCGCATGGTCGGCGCATGCACAAAGCGCAATTTTGCACTTCTGCGCATGCGCCAGCCCCCCGCATGGTGAAAAGACTTCCGGAGTTGTCGACTTTGGAAGTTGAAACCTTTGGAAGTCGAAGCGTTCGGATGTCGAGGTATGACTGTATAGTCGGTTCAATTCCAATGCTTAAGCCGATACCACTCACATTCTGTAACCAATAAAGTTGTCGCCTTAATTATCCCATCAACCTGAAATACTGGTGGCGGTGTGTCTTATTATTCAGCAAATGGAGGAGGGCTCAGGGCCTTGACATGCAATGGTGCTGATGCTAAGGTTGCAGGCTCAATCCCCATATGGGATATTTGCATAGTCCTGTAATTGCAGGAGGTTGGACTAGATGATTCTCAGGGTCCCTTCCATCTCTACAATTCTATGATTCTAACCCTTGTCCTGCACCATGAGATTTGTTTTGTATTTTTCATGGCAAATATTTGGGATATGTCAGGCATGATCCCTAGCTAACAGGACCAGTGGTCAGGGAAGATGGGAATTGTAGTCCAAAACATCTGGAGGGCCGAAGTTTGGGGATGCCTGGCCTATGTGAGGCCTTCCAGATATTGTTGGACTGCAGTTCCTATTGGCCACACTGGCTGGGGTTGAGGGGAGTTGGAGTTCAACAACATCTGGCTCACCTTTAAATGTGAAGTGCATTGAATCTCTCCCCTACCACTAGCTCAAGCACTGTTTGCAGGCTTCCCATGGCCACCTGGTTGGCCACTGTGAGGACAGGATGCTGAATTAGACGGCCCTTTGGCCTGACCCAACAGGGTTCCTCTCCTGTTCTTAATATGTGGTCCCAAAATCATGCTTAGAACTATGTCTGCTGATGTCAAACTAAGGTGTGCCTTTTATACAAAAGGCAAATTCAGTCCACATAATAAGTGGGAAATTGGGAAATTAATCGATCCATGTGTGTGATTACGTGTGCATATAAAGCTTTTTCTTTTCTTATCAGGTGAAGTTTTCTATCGAAGTAAATACCTCCGCAGCGACACATACAATTGCAATATTGAGGCAAACAGAATCGTGGTGTCAGAATTTGGAACAATGGCTTATCCAGATCCATGCAAAAATATATTTGCCAAGTAAGCAATTCTTTCTATATACAATGTGATGCTCTTCCCTGCTTCCCTTGAGGCCTAGCTCCTCAGTCCCGCTTCTCTCAGGTCCTTCAGGAGAAACCAGGGTTGCCATCTGCCCACCCCCTTGTCACTGTCCCCATTACCTGGCATGAGTGGGAGGGCAGCCATCTGCAACACAGAGCCTCCTGTACTCAAGGTAACGCCCCACGCAATATAGAACCCTGATTTTCTAGGCTCATAGGAAGATAAGAAGGTGCCTTACTGAGACAGACTTCTAGGTCAGTATTATCTACACCAGAGGTAGTCAACCTTTTTATACCTACCGCCCACTAATGCATCTTTCTTGATGGTAAAATTTCCTTACGGCGCACCAGTGCTGCAGTAACATGTGCCTTAGAACCCCCTACCACCCACCTGCAATCCTGAAACGCCCACTAGTGGGCAGTAGGGACCAGATTGACTACCCCTGATCTACACTGACTAGCCACAGCTCTTCGGGGTTTTAGGCAAATAGTCTTTCCCCAGCCTACCTGGAGATGCCGGAGATGGATCCTGGGACCTTCTTCATTGCAAAGCAGATGCCCTGCCACTGAGCTACAGCAAGCTGCAGATGGTCAACTTCACAACTCACGGAAGTTGACACTAGCCTGGTTTGCACCTAATGCTAAACTATGGTTTATTAAAGTATTGCTTAACATTATGTAAAACTGTTGTTTATTAACCATTAACCACGGCTTAGCATTACATGTGAACCAGGACACTGTCGCCGCACAGAGTTGGCACACTCGTCCCTACTCTCCCTATTCTACTTACTTATAAATATAATGCCTCCTTACAAAGTGCTGTTTTTCACATAGACACAGACTGCTCCTTCAGTTGACGGTGAACCACAATGAACCATTATGGGGTATTAACTGCTAGCTATAGGTTTAACGAAGGAAATTGTTGTCCAGACACCTTAAAAATACCTACGTGAGAACAGGATTCCTCTCCCACCTTCATTGACTCAGAGGTCTCCACCTCCCTCTGCATACATAAGCAAATGCAGGAATTTGTTTAGTCAAATTAACATAATCATATCACTTGCAAAACCAGCATTGGCATAAATCGGAGCGTATGTATGTATGCAATTTTGCCCAGGTCACAATGATTAAATTGTAAGGCAAGCCCTGCGTACCTGTCAGATACAAATACTATTTGCCACTAATCAGCTGAGTGGTGGGGAGAAGTCTACAGCTCCCTTCTCTACTAATCCACCTGTGCTGATCAGAGGGAAACAGTTCAACAGCAAGGAAAAGGGGGCCTAGGAGGGGAGGCAGATGGAGGAGAGGAAGCAGGCCTGGGAAGTGGCTGTGAGTTGGAGGGGGAGACCCTTTGGGTCACATCTTGAGCCAGAAGTTCCTGACCCCTCCCCTATCTTTGACTACAAGTACATGTAACATAACACATAAAGAAGAGTGGGAAATATGTGTTTATGTTTCAGCATTACAAAGATACCTGGGTGCTTTTTTACAACATGCATTTTGCTGCTGTTAGTAGAGGAATGTGACATCCTAGCTACCCAACACTCCATTATTCAGAATTTCAAAAATTTAGTAGATACTAGCAACATGGCAGACAGGACACACAAGAGTATCTACTGATTGCTGTTCTTAGCTCAACACACTTGGTGCCATCTTTGTCAGTTTTTAGGTGCTAGGCTAAGCCCTCTCTGTTTACCCAGGCCTTTGGTTAATTGATGTTGCCTCCTATGGTGGTGCTCCTTGGTCCTTGAATTAGCATCTTATGTATATTACATTGCCAGTGTTTCTCATTTTTTCTGGCCTTAAATTGCTTCTATTTGTTGTATTTTTACTTTATCAAGTCGATTTGACACTTTTTAAGTGTAAAAATTGTATGATAAATAAAATCTATGACATTTAATCCACCAATAGGCCTAATTCACAAATACACCATCCCTTGAGTATTGCACAAGTGGTGCCTTGCATGTGTGAATGACCCATCACAGGTGTCTTCCCCCCCAACCTGGTGTCTTCAAGATGATTTGGACAAACAACTGCACCATCCCTGACCATTGGCCTTGGTGGGAATCATAGTCCAAAACATCTGAGCAGCATGAGGCTGGAGCCATAGGTAGAATTTAGTTGCTGCCTGAAGTACCATTCTATGGAATGTGGTGTATTCACAAGTTCAGCTGCAGATTAACACACATTGTCTAACCAAATAATGTGCAAACAAACTTTTTAAAAATCCTTCCAGTAGCACCTTAGAGACCAACTAAGTTTGTCATTGGTATGAGCTTTCGTGTGCATGCACACTTCTTCAGATACACATGAAAGCTCATACCAATGACAAACTTAGTTGGTCTCTAAGGTGCTACTGGAAGGATTTTTAAAATTTTGTTTTGACTACGGCAGACCAACATGGCTACCTACCTGTAACTACAAATAATGTGTATGCATATGTACCAAACCAGTTTTTCACATTTTCTTGGCACTTAAAGATGTATCCTGGTGAAGCTGATAGGAAAGACTATCACTGTGGTGCAATTTCTCCTCCCCTTGACCACAGGGCATTCTGTTATTTATCCCACACAATACCTGAGTTCACAGACAACTGTCTCATCAACATAATGAAAAATGGTGACGATTACTACGCTACAAGTGAGGTTAATTTCATTAGGAAAATCAATCCTCGGACTCTGGAGACCTTGGAGAAGGTAAGCATTGGTGTCTTACAAGTAGACCTCATAAGGCAAAAGGCCAGCAAATAGGGTTGCCAGACTCGATAGAGGACAGGACTTCTGTGCCTTTAATTGCCCTGCTCTCTTTTGAGTCTGGAAACCTTAAAGAGAAACCAGCAGACTCTTAAACTTGCAGGATCTGAATGAAGTATAATTCTGAACCAATGCTTTAGTCTGGGGTGGGCAACCTTATCTCTTCTGCATTCCCTTGGGGGTAAAATGTCTGGTGCTTTAGCTATTAGCATTAGATGAGGCCAAAGCCCAAATTGGATAGGCCATTCCTTCTCTTCCCCCCCCATCCCACCTTCTCCCCCCCCCCCCCGTCCTTTCCTCTTGCATGAAATTAGGCCACCGGTTAAATGCCATTATTTTAGTCTTTGCTCTTCCTGGTCAATTGCCCAACAGAATCCTTGGCAAGGGTAGCCGTAAGTTCATTGGAGGCTGGTGCTCATTCGGACTGGTAGGACAGAAAGCAAGGAGGCAAACAGTAAATGTAAAGGGACCCCTGGCCATTAGGTCCAGTCATGACCGACTCTGGGGTTGCGGCGCTCATCTCGCATTATTGGCCGAGGGAGCCGGCATACAGCTTCCGGGTCATGTGGCCAGCATGACTAAGCCACTTCTGGCGAACCAGAGCAGCACACGGAAACGCCGTTTACCTTCCCGTCAGAGGGCTACCTATTTATCTACTTGCACTTTGACATGCTTTCGAACTGCTAGGTTGGCAGGGCAGGGAGCGAGCAACGGGAGCTCACCCCGTTGTGGGGATTCGAACCGCCGACCTTCTGATCAGCAAGCCCTAGGCTCTTTGGCTTAACCCACAGAGTTAACCCGCGTCCCTTAAGTTCAGTAAGTTCAGTGGAGGCTGGTGCTCATTAGGACTGGTAGGACAGAAAGCAAGGAGGCAAACAGTAGGTGGAGCTAAAGCCAATGTTAGAGCTAATATATTCCTCCTGAGTTCTACAAGGGCAACACTGAGACTAAGGAAGAGGAAGGCAGCAGCCAGTGCCACCCTCTGAACTGTTAGTTAAGTAGGGGGGGGCAGGTGGGAGTTGCATGTGGGTAGACGTGAGTCTGGTGGGGCACTGTTCCATTTGCCCTAGTGGATCAGCCTCCCGTGAAGAGATTCCTTAGCAAAGGTACCAGCACTTTCTGGGATGTGAATGATGATCATTAACACAGCCCTCCATCCTTCTGTCTTCTTTTGCTGTCCTGCGGTAGGTTGACTACACCAAGTACGTGGCCATCAATCTGTCAACATCCCACCCCCATTATGACAGTGCTGGAAATGTTCTCAATATGGGTACCTCCATTGTGGATAAGGGGAAGACAAAATATGTTATCTTTAATATCCCTTCTTCAGCACCAGGTAAGAGGCACAAGGAGCTGGAATCTCTGAGGTCCTTATTAATGCAAAATAAAGCAGGATCAGGTGGATTTGTACAACACGTTGTGCTTAGAGAACACCAGGGGCACTTCTTCTCCTAACAGAAATAGCAGCTTTGGGGAGGGGATTTTAACCAGGATCATAGCAAGGGAACAACCATGTTGTATGGGTAGGTGGTCTATGAATAAAAAATGATGTGTGGGTGAGCAGGGTGTGTGTGTGTGTGTGTGTGTGTGTGTGTGTGTGTGTGTGTGTGTAGGGCAGGCATCCCCAAACTGCGGCCCTCCAGATGTTTTGGACTACAATTCCCATCTTCCCCGACCACTGGTCCTGTTAGCTAGGGATCATGGGAGTTATAGGCCAAAACATCTGGAGGGCCGCAGTTTGGGGATGCCTGGTGTAGGGGGTGAATGATGAATTTGAATCTGCATTTTAAAGGGAAACTACCTAATGTGCACTTCTCAAACCAAGCCATCCTTAAGAATTCACACTTTATTGAATTCTCCAGTGCAGTTCTCCAGCTGTTGTGTGTACAAAAATGCACGTGCTTGATCAAGTATGCTTAAAAATGCATGCTATTGTGAAAACAACATACAAAATTGAACTTAAGATTGGGGGGAAATAAGAAACTGAGAGAAACCAAAATTGACGGATTTCTTCCTTCCCTACTAAAGGGTGGTTTTCCTGGCCCCCTCCCCTCCCAAATTCATGCTTGAAAGAAAACCTCTGTAGCTGATAGAAAGCATTATTCAAGTCTCATTAGGGCAGGGGGTACAGTTGTAAGGGAAGAACTGGTGTGGCAGTTCTCTGGTTTGCACAAGAGCTCAGAGGCCCCAAAATGTTGACGACCCTCGGTGTATGTGTTCTTTTTATTTACTTAGCAAGTGAAAAGAGGAAAAAGAAGTCGTGCCTGAAACACCTGGAAGTCATGTGCTCCATCCCCTCTCGCTCCCTGCTCCACCCGAGCTATTACCACAGCTTCGGCCTTTCGGAAAATTACATCGTCTTTATGGAGCAGCCCTTCAAACTTGATATACTCAAGATGGCGACAGCCTACATCAGAGGGGTGAACTGGGCCTCTTGCCTCGTGTTCCATAAGGATGACAAGGTATATATACACCTTTCCCCCACCCCCTCCTTTCTTGCTGAGTACAGCAGTACAGTAGTGAATTTTCTGTAACTAGCTATTAGTTTTATACATCTCCCTTACTCCAGCCAACATATTGTTATTAGCATGGACATTTATTTTGGAATGCCACACCTCGCATTAAATTGCAGGTGCCAAAGCCCATATTTTCATGAGACCGTGGCTAGCAACAATTTGCAGGGTGTTTGCTTATGTGAGTTTTCTTGATGTGATGACTCGGAAATCAACAAACCTCTGGAAGTACATTCACACAATCTTGGCTGTAACCTCTGCAGTATAAGGTGGTCACATCTGCATGTTGTCTAACTGACATTTGGAAGTTTATTTCCTTGCATTGGGTTCCATTATTTTATTTTTAAAATTATATATCCAGAGCTGCTAACAATATAAAAAGCCCAACACTGACTAAAACAGCCTTTCCTTACCTTATGTTCTTCAGATGTTTTAGACTACAACTTAGGATGGAGAAGAGATTTGATTCCGTTTGCATTTTAATGGGAAGTCAGCTAATTTGCACTCTGCAAACCAATACATGAACTGAAACACAATTATCCTTCAAAATGCACATATCTATGAATTTTGCAATGCGGTTCTCCAACCCAGTAATGTTTTTTTTAAAAATGCATATATTTGCAGGAAAGTGTGCAATTTAAAATGCACATTTTCATGAAAAATATATACAGTATATGTTCAGAACTGCATTCAAAAATGTGTATATTACCAGAAAAATCAGATATGCTGGTGAGTTTTCATGAAGATTAAAATAATAATTACAAACGGCTGAGAACACAGAGAAGTGAATTTAAGATTGGGAAAATGAGAAGCTGAGGTAAGCTGAAATGGACACTTTCATCCATCCCTAACTGTAGTTCCCATTAGCCCCAGCCAAGACTTGATGTCATTGGCATTAAAATGTCAGCTTGTATTCCACTCCTCTCTTTAATCTGGCATTATTCTTCATGTGTTAAAACTCTGACTTAGCCATTGAGCTCATTGGATGACCTTGGGCCTGTCCCAGTCTGTCAGCCTAGCCTACCTTACAAGGTAAGCACAGAGCAGGGAGGGGAGAACAATATACACATCTTCAGCTTCTTGGAGGAATGATGGGATATAAATGTAATAAATAAATAAAAACTATTGAGATTTATATGCTGCCTTTCAAACAGCAGTCCCAGGTTGGGTTAGAACAGCAGACAACATAAAATATAATATAATCCATATACAGTTTTTAAAACAAAATATCTAAAATGAATACAGTGGACCCTCGGGTTGCGAACATGATCCGTGCGGGAGGCACGTTCGCAACCCGCAGTGTTCACAACCCGCAGCGCCAGGTCTGCACATGCGCAGGTCGCAATTCAGCGCTTCTGCAGATGCGCAAAGAGCGATTTAGCGCTTCTGTGCATGTGCGAGCTCCGAAGCCCGGAAGTAACCCGTTCGGGAACTTCCAGGTTTGGCGCAGGACGCAACCTGAAGCATCTGTAACCCGAGGTATGACTGTATACAGAATTTTTCAGTCTGATTGAGTAATGTAATTTCCAATTTTTTTATGACAGCAACATTCTTAACCAGAAGTTGTGTTGCCATTTTGTAGACCTGGATCCACCTTATTGACAAAAGGACCAAGAAACCGGTGTCTGCCAAGTTTTGCACAGATGCCATGGTCCTCTTTCACCACGTGAATGCTTACGAGGAGGAGGACCATGTGGTTTTCGACATCATCTCCTATAAAGACAATAGCTTGTACCAGATGTTTTATTTAAAAAACCTGGGCGGTAACTTTGAAAACAGCACCAAACTCAATTCTATACCAGCCTGCAAGCGATTTGTGATTCCTCTGCAGTATGACAAGGTAAATCTAAACTATCTTTTGGTTCTGATTCACATAGTGAATGGTGAACACAGCATCTACAAGCATAAGAACAGAGAGTGCAAGTTTTGTCAAGGCAATGCAAAACTTAAATGTTGGATAGTTTGAGTAGGGACATTTCCAGACTATTGCTATTTTGGGATGGGATTCAATCGCATACAGTAAAAATCAGGTTGCAAAATCAAAGTTGTTTTGGAGTCCTTGCACAACAAATTCATATTTTATAAGCAAAGTGATGGGAAAATGCATCTTTGCTTGACACGTCATCTAACCTCTCTGCAAAGAAATCAGGATGAATGCTCAATAAACAGGTTATCTGGATGCAACCTTAGATAACAGTACTCTTCTAGAATGTCATGTTTCCCCAGGAACAGTCTTATATAGAACTTTCTGGTGCTCCCTGCAATGTCTTCTGCTGCTTACATGGAAACTCGCTATTAGCTGAATTAATAGTAGCACCAAAAAAAAAAAATCTGATGAGGCCTGGGGCACTGCAGAGAGTAGTGACAAATTTCTCCAGCCAGGCCACACCTCTGAATCAGCTCTCTGGGAGCTGGACTCTGGGCCATAGCTATTTCTCTTAAAGGGGCAGCATGCCTGATATACCATAGTTGATAATGCTTACATTACACTTCTTCCCCAAATCATTGGTAGTTAAGACCTGGCAGGGCCAGGTCAATGATTAGTCAGAGTGAGGTGAGTATGCTGGGAGGCAGTTGGTGGCCCTCAAGTTATTCCTCCTGAGCTCACTGATCATACCCTTCTGATGGAGAAGAGAGCTGTGTGTCACAAAGCTTGCCCTCCACCCCGCTTAATCTCCCTCCAGGGTAGAGCAGTGCCCGGTTGCTAGTCCTGAAATAGGATTTGCTGCTATATGTAGAATGGGTGCATGTGTGAACCATATTGTCCTTTGCCTCAGGCAACAAAATGTATTGGGCTGGCTTTGAGACCTGGGCTCTGTGGGTGAATCACTGAAACGGTATGCATTTCTTTCCACAATCTCCAGCTGACCTGGCTTGTTTTCTGGGTCAGCCAAAAGAAAACAGTCAGAAGCACATTGCCTTCTGAATGACCTGGGCACAACCCAGGTAAGCCAAATAATGAAATTAATTCATTGCATTATTTACTTATACTGCGCAACGTGTTTGTATAACTCTGGCAGCCAATGTTTTGGCTGATCTACGTGGAAATCACACCTATACCCATCAGCCCAACTTGGGAGAATATCCTTTCCCCATGCAGTCTCTGTTGCCTGGCTTTCTCTCCCACAAAATCCTAGCTCCACTCTTTCCCACTCCCTCCTGCCCCAGGTCCCAGGTCCCACTTCCCAGGTCTCAACACCATAAGCACCAAAGGAACATACGATCCATGACATTCATAACTGCGTGAACCGTTTTTTAAAAGTGAATTGCAGGTGCAGGGAGGGGTGGATCAAGAAGGGAAGAGAGTGCCTCACCATCACTGGAGCCGGATCCACTGGGGTTAATGGGACATTGACCTCCTAATTTCAGACTACCCTCAGCCAACCCCTATATGCCTGCCTTCTTACTTGTGCACAGTCCAGTGGGCCGCACTTCCTAGCAGCTTACTCTCAAAGGTGCCCCTTGTAGAATTCAGCAGAGAGGAGGATGGGGACAGAACTAGAAATAGTTGGCTCCGCCTTTCAGTGGCTCTGGCTCCACCTACTGCTGGCTTCCTTGCCTGTTGATCTACCAGTCCCAATGGGCCACAGACATCACTGCACTTCACTGCATGTTCAGAAGCTGACCAGATTTGTAGTTGAACCTTACTCTAACATTAGCAATGGGACAATGTCCACCACAGTGCTTAAGGGCAGCAGTCTAGTTAAGAAGGTGCAAAATGTGACCCACATAGCTCCATCTCCCAATGGAGGCAGATGGCTGGAAGAAGGGGCCTCTGGAAGGATAGATGGAGTCTGTTGCCACTTTCCTCCACCACTCAGCATCCACCACCCGAGGCAGCCGCCTTGCCCTGTTTAACAGGGCTGGTCCATTGTGCCATGTTTTATTTCAAGGTCACATCCATGCCATACATTCAAAGCAGATTATTCCTCCCCTCATTCCTGACAACTGTAGTTTGTTAAAAATGCTGGAAATTATAGCTGCATGAGTGGTAGACTACAGTTCCCAGGTTTCTTTGGGGGAAGCCATGTGCTTTCAGTCTTATAATATGGATGTGACCTTTCTCTACTTTGCTTGAGAATTACATTTTCTGAGAGGTAACTCGGCTGCATTGCACACTGCAACACCAGAAAACAGATTTATTTTTAAAAACATGAGTTTAAGTGAATGCAATGTGAGGTATGTTCATGAAAAAAACTGCTCATTATTTCTAAATTGTTTATTAAGAATCAGATTCCATTTGTATGGGAATGAGGAGGGGGAATAAGATCACATTTTGGTTAATTCTAAGGTAACTTGAAATGTATTTCTTCATGTCTCTGAAGAATGGGGGGTGGAGCACTGGCATGGGAGTGGCTTGTGTGTCATACATAACAAATGCACATGTGCCTGTTTAGCTGCATGTATATGCGCTGGGGAACCTCAGTGGGCTGTGGCAAACAAGGGCGGCTGCAACATCTATTACATGTGCCTGTGCAGCTGAAAAGCAAAGTAAATACCGATGATGTAATACTACGTAGCATTTATTATAGTACTTGAGGGAGTGCAAAACACTTCACCAAAATTTATCAGCATTTATTATCGCCAGAATCAAACTGCATGTTGCGTGGTGGTTGCAAGACCGGAATGCCCTGCAATTTTGTGTTTCTTTGTTTCTTAAAAAGTATCTGCAGGCAGGGGTTGATGGATTGAGGTGGGAGTAGAGAAGTCTAACCCTTTGCCTCTGAGCTGGTTTCCCGTATTAAATCCCCTCCCACTGAAGTGTACATTTTCCTCTATGCATCTAGTACCAATTTCATCAGAACATAGGAAGCTGTCCTATTCAGTATAAATCAGACCATTGAACCATCTGGCTCAGTTCTGTCTACACTGGCTGACAGTATCTCTCCAGGATTACAGATGGGGGGCATTCCCAGCCTACCAGGAGATGAGGATTGAAGCTGGGACCTTCTGCATACAAAGCTGATGCCTTATTCCTGAGTTGCAGCACTTCCTCTTTCAAGCAAGAGGAGGAGTTAGGTTAGGGCTGAAAGTGGGAGGACATTGCAGAGCGCTGAAACACTATCTAATGTAGCTTTCAAAACACCCCTGTAAGGTCAACCAGCATTGTTATCAAGGGATATACAATGATGGTGCATTTTGGAAATTTTAGACTCAGGGCTTAATGGCCTTATTGCCACCCCACTTTAGATGTTGATACAACATCTGCCTTGCACACAAAGATCCAGGATCAATCCAAAGACTCTTCAGGCAGTGTTGGGAATGTCCCCTGTCTGAAACCCTAGTGAGGCACTGCCAGTCTAGATGGGCCTGACATCATATAAGACAGCTTTCTATGTTTCTATTCTCTTTCTTTAAAATTTACTAAGCCACCCAAGCTGGGTTTTGGGACCCTCGTGCTCTTTCTGCTGAGTGGAGCCCTGGATTTCTACCCCCACCCCCAATGGCACCACTGAGGTCACCGACTGAGTTCACAGCTGCAGTGAGGTTTGCCCTGGGCATTTCCCAGTTCACAGTCTTAACTGGCAGATCTCATGTGACATACACATGATTTCCAACAGGGAAGTGCTACCTTTGTCAAGAATCCCACCACATTTGAAGCAGCCCTGAAACTGTCTTGTCTTTACACTTTACTTTTGTAGGGGTAACTCATTCTGCCCATCAACCTGTCTGGCAAGTTTTGGCCTGCCACACTGTGGAATGGCTGAGAAAGTGTTCCTTGCTACGCCTTTGAAACAGGGTTATACTAATGCTATGAAAACACAGCTCTGTACTAATAACTGAGATTGCATCAGTTGTTTCCCTCAATATTTTCTTCCTTCCTGAACTGTAAAGAATGAAAGGCATGGGGGCGGGGGTTGGGGTTGGCAAAAGTGAACTGTTTTTAGTATTTTCCCTTTAAAAATCTGCATAGCAAATCTCAATGCCTTCAAATCTTTTATACTATGGCAAGTGGATCCTACAGCACATTGTCTTAATGTATTATCATCTCTCAATAAAAATCCTGTTTAGGGTGCTGGCTAGCCAGCCAGGCCCCTCCCTCCTGCAAGCCATTCCATCCCCATCCCTGACCCAGTTTCATCATCATCACTATTATTATTATTTATTATGTCACTTACCTTGCCTAGGACAACCAGGTCCTAAAGCAACTTAAAACTAACCAACCAACTAGACAATACACCCTACATAGGTACATTAAAACCAAAAAGGAAAGAGAAATACATTAAAAACATCCCACCCACTTAAATAGTTAAAGCCAGGTGTCTGGTTATAGAGGAAGGGTTTTGTCTGGCACGTAAATATATGTAATAATGGTGTCAGGCAAGCATCCCTGGAGAGAGCATTCCACAAATGGGGAGCCACTGCAGAAAAGGCCCTTTCTCATGTTGCTACTCTCAGGACCTCTTGTGGAGGGGGCACACGAATAATGGCTTCAGATTATGTGTACAGGATTCAGGTCAGTTTATATTCTCTTTTTAAGGTGACACTCAGCATTCCAGGGTTACTGTGCATGCTCAGTCCTCATTGGGTTTACTAAAAATAACCCATCTCTGTGTTTGAAATTGGCATTGTTGCAGCCAAGTTGCTTCCCATCCATTGATTCATAATTTTGTGAGCTGTTTTCTATTATGAAATACACCCTAGTGCAAATTTTACATTTAGTTTAATGGTAGAACAGCTGCTTTGCATGCAGGAGGTCCCGAATTTTATCCTCAGCATCTCCAGGTAAAGCTGAAAGAAACTCTGGTCTGAAATCCTGGAGAGATGCTGCCAGTCAGTGTGAGCTAGATGGACCAATGGTCTGACTCTGCAGAAGGCAGCTTCCTTGGTTCCTATGTATTCATTTGGCACTGGAAATGCACCCTTTGCACTATGTCTTTCAGGAGGCAGAAGTAGGCTCGAATTTGGTCCAGCTCCCATCCACCACTGCAACTGCAGTGAAGGAAAAAGATGGAAGTATCTACTGTCAGCCTGAATTAATATATGAAGGTGAGAGGACATTGTTTAGGCAGTGGGGAGGGAGCCACATTGCATCTTCTAAGTCTCATAACTTCTATTCAGGGATCTATAAAATATGACTGTGCTTGAAAATATCCCACCAGCTACCTTGTGGAATGCCCATTGAAATGATTGGCGACCTTATAGGACAGGGGTAGCTAACATGGTGCCTGTCATGGTCTGGGTTACAAGCAGTCAGAGTCCCGGCTTGGTACGTTGGGACCAGGGTAGAGGTTGGGAAGCAGGAACCAGCAGTCCAGGGTCAGCAGTCCAGGGGTCAGGAAGCCGAGGGTCAGGAAACAAGGAGTCGGGAAGCCAAGGGTCCAAAGTCAGGATACCAGGGGTTAGGAAGCCAAAGCAAGGCTAGGTGGGTAGTGTGTTGCTGTGGCAAAAAGCCAGAGAGAATTACTGGTCTTATATACCCCTCCCGGCCCTTGCCACCAGGAGCTACGAGTCTTCTGTCAAGCATTGCCCTTCCAGGCCAAACTCAGGAAGGCCCCAGTCCTGCAAGGCCCTACCAGTCACGGGGCCTGGCTCCTGACAGTGCCCTTCCATTAGTTCCAGCCAGCGTGGCCAGTTGCCATGGGAAATGGCTGTTGGAGTCCAACAACATTTTGAGGGTGCCATGTTGATACCCCTGCTCTAGGAACTTGACTCCATATATGATCACAGTTGCAGAGGGATTACACAGGAAGTCAGTCTTACTGTATTTAGTACTATAGTCTCTTTAAATATATTTACCCCTATATCAGCAGTGATTCCGTTTTCCTCTTTTTTGTTTGTTTATGAGTACAAATTGTTCTACTTCCCTTGCAGGAATAGAGCTGCCTCGCATCAATTATGACTACAATGGCAAAAAGTACAGATATATCTATGCCACTCAAGTTAAATGGAGTCCAGTTCCCACACAGGTATGCTGTCTAAAAGCACACTTCCTCTTATAACATGTCATTGTGCAATGCCAATAAACATTATACTGACCTTTATTACACAAAATCTGTTTAAAGCCAAGGCTACCTTTCCTCTGACCTCCAACTTCGCAAGAGACTCCGATTGCCATTTGCAGGCCAGGGAGCTAAGTACAAGCAGAGCAGAGTTTGAAATGAGCTGCCTAAAGAGGAGGTGGCACCTCCTTCCTTTCAGGTTCTCCACAGAAGTGCTTTAGATTCAAGGTTGGGAACCTGTGGCCCTTCAGATTTTGGAGTCCAGCTCCCATCAGCCCCAGAAAGCATGGCTATTGGTCAGGGATGATGAGAGCTGTAGTCCAACAACATCTGGAAGGCCACAGGTCCCCCACCCTTGCTTTAGATGCTTTACTGAATCACGTCCGTTTCTATTGTCCGTGGCCTATTTTATTTCTCTTATAATGGATGATGCCACCCAACACAATTATATGCATAGATCACAGCTTTAGCAACAACCAAAGAGGCCTGAGTTAAATTTGCTTGACATGCATGTTTTGTTAACCCTTAATTAAGGTTGTTGCTTCTTCCTGAGTTAAGGTCAAGGTAGGAGGACAATAGGGTGAAAATAGAGCTGAGAAGAGACTTCCTTTTTCAGCAGCAAATCTGACCCAGAGTTCAAAAGTTTTCCAAGTTATTTTGGCAACTTTGGAAAGTTACATGAAATGTGACTTTCATTCTATATTTATTTATCAAGTCAGAGATACGGAAGTGGGACCATGAAGTAATATCCTTATGTCAGGACCATATCCTGTATTCTAGACTCCATTTTAGGGTTCCCATATTTCCAAAAGTATGAACCAGGACACCCCCCAAAATTTTTGAGCTTTTTAAGACAACCCCCAAAGTTGTTGAGCATTTTTCAATTGACTTGCCTAAGATCCAGGACAAAGCGCTGCCTTTCGGAAATTCCTCCCAAACATCAATTCTGCCTTTGAAATCCTGGTAATGTCTGGGAAAATCCAGATATATGGCAGATATAATATCTAGGGATGGGCAAATCTGTCAATTTCAATTTCTCTCAGTTTCCCATTTTTCCAATCTTAAGTTCAGTTCCCCACATTTCCAACTCAATTTTCAATTGTGAGTGTGTGTATTTTTAAAGTCCTCATGAAAATTCACCAGCATTTTAGTTCAAATTTCATCGAATTGACACGTTATATGCAATTTTGCCTTAATAAAAATAATACACACATTTTTGGGAAGCGGTTTTTCCAAATATAATGCATTTTGTATGTAAAATATGCAATTTCATGCACACTTTACCCCAATATGTGTATTTTCTACACATTACTTGGCTTGAGAACTGCACTGCAAAATTCAGAAAAGTGCAAACTTTGAAGGATGCTTATGTTTCAGTTTGTGCATTGCTTCAGGAAGTGCAAATTAGGTAGGTTCACTTTTGAATGTGAATCTGAATCAATCTCAATATTTCTACACATAAAAAAATAATAATGGGGATGTTGGACAGAAAAGTTAAATGTTTATGTTGTTTGATTATTTCTTACAATCGTAATTTTAATCTCACCTTTCAGGATATAAATCTTTCCAAGGTGACTCACAATGAAATATTAGAACAATAATAAATACAGTATATTTAAAGAAACTATATATTTTTATTTACTACTTGTATATGCCCCATTTCTGCTCAGGGTGGATCACAGTTTAAAATCATGACTTATAATCTAATAGACGCAATATAAAATAAAAATGGGAAAAAGAAAAAGAAAAATACTTGATCTGGGAAGGGGAGGAACAAAATGGTAGTAACTGTAGGTTCCAGCCAGGTCAACTGAGAAGTCATTGCTGTCTCGCATCTCCCTCAGTTGTCCCCAGACACGCTGAAGGGGGTGGGGATTTGCTGTAGCATCTCTCCCTCTGAGTCAGGCAGTTGGAGTGGGGATTAATTTTATTTTGAGGAGGCATGCAAATCAAAATCAGGAAAACATTTGAAGAATTCTGTCATAAGAATGCATTTCCCCTCTTCTTTGTTCACTTAGGTAGTTAAAGTTGACACTCTGACGAAGACGGCACTTCATTGGGAGGAAGAACATTGCTGGCCAGCTGAACCAATCTTCGTTCCTAGTCCTAATGCCAAAGAGGAAGATGATGGTAAATGACATAATGGTTCTAATGAGGGAAAGTGTGAAGATTTGCGAAAGTTAGGTAAAAGTAAAGGGACCGCTACAGCGCTCATCTTGCGTTATTGGCCAAGGGACCCGGCGTACAGCTTCCAGGTCATGTGGCCAGCATGACAAAGCCGCTTCTGGCGAACCAGAGCAGCGCACGGAAACGCTGTTTACCTTCCCGCTGTAGCGGTACCTATTTAACTACTTGCACTTTGACATGCTTTCAAACTGCTAGGTCGGCAGGAGCTGCGAAAGTTAAGACACATTTTAAAGGGAATGGGATTTCATTAGTTGCAAAAAACCAATGTTTTTATTTAAAGTCTTTCTCTTTCACAAAGAGAACAGGCTTTAAGAAGCTGCTTTCCCAAGAATGGAGGCAAACAGTTTTTTTAAAAAGGGATTTGAAGGCAGTATAATACAGGCCTTGTTTACCTTATTGTGATGTAGATGCTCATTTATTATCCTGCTGCTGTCTCTGGTCAAACAAGTTTGGGAGGCTTTGGAAGCATTACGGAAACCTGCAAAACCAGTGACTAGACAGCCAGCTTTCTCTCTCCCTTTCTATCTCTCTGGTTTTGTTGGGGGAGAAGAAACTGCTCAAATTCTGCTGGAATCTCAAATGCATACATACACCATTTTATCGGTATGCTGCCTTTTTATAGTTGAAGACCATGCTCAAGGCGGCTTACAACATGGGGGGAAAAAATTACAAATCTAACAAACATAGTCATAAACAATAAATAAAACACATCGAAAAGTACAAAACCAAATTGAAATAATTTCCACATAAATCCTAAGATCTAAAAATAAAGATACCAAAAAAATTAAATATCAATAACAGCAACAACCTCCTGCCAAAAAAGAAAACCCTAAACAAAACCCCAACTCAAGAGCCAGATTTATTTGTTAAAATATGTTGGTCATCATGGCAAAAGTACAAACTGTATTAAGGTATAGTGCAGATAGGACCTGGTACTCAGAGACATGTTGCCTCTGATCCTGGATGCAGCATACGACCAGCATGATGAGTAGCCACCAACTCTTAGGTGCAGGAGAGGGAATCTATCTTCCGGTCTTGCAAGTCAATGAGTGTCCGGAAACTCAGGCAGAGGGATTTAGCTGATATTCTTTCAAATAGGAAGTGTTGAATTTATGAGCAGTTCCCCAAAGCTTGTACTGTACTAAGGTACCTACTCCAAATGGAGAATTTGATTTTTAATGACTAGATTGGCACATGTCATCCTTCCATAACAGCCCCTAAACCTTGTTTGTATCACCAATAGAAATTTCTCGACAATGCAACCCACTTATCCACTGACATTGCACAACTCAGAACAAAGCAAAGCTACTTTTCGCCTTGACAGGCACAGAGGCGTGTACAATGGATCTTTCAAGCAGCCTATTGGAATGGCTTATCATCAAAGGGCCCCGTCTTAAACTGTGTAATAGAGTCCTGGAGATTAAGGCTGTTTTGTCTAAGCTAAACAGCAGAGTCAGCAAGCACAACAGCAGTTGTTTCATCACACTCCGCCAGTTCTGTTTTGGAAGAACTGCCGATAGGAGCAAGACATAAATATATGCTATAAGTAACTAAGGCTGTTAACTAATTGAATATATTTTAATTGACAATATCTGCCTTTTAAGTTATATATTCATTTAACCGATTACATGTAAATGTTTGAAAACCAACAAAACCTCAACATAGGAGCTTTTTGATGGAGATGTGAGAACATCCAGTTTAATAAACAAAAGTTCCTGCTCAAGATTATAAGGAAAAGTCATAGTTAATAGTTTCTCTACCTATTTCAGTAACTTCAGTTTTCAAGCGAAATACTGAAGGTGGTCCTTGGAAGCTTATCAGGGTGAACAAACCCTGGAATGTGCAAGGGGTTCTTTGCCAGACAAAGTGCCCCTGAAGCTAGAGAGTTTGAAAACCACTACAGTAACAACAACAACAACAACAATAATAATAATGTGTGCCATTAACTTTGCATGGGTTCAAATCTCCTAAGTAATATTATAAAGTATTATTGTTGTTATTATTAATTCAATTTCTTTCCTACCCTTCACCATAATGTCCCAGGCTGCAACTCTTTGGATTTAAACTTTGCAGGCTTGTTGATGACTCACTTAGTCCATGGCATGTTGGCTAATGTAGTCTGAAAACAAGTCTTTATAATCAGGGCTACATTCCTGCTTACGTGAGTGCTTCAGCATTTGCACACATGTTGAGAAACCATTCCAAGAAGCTGCATGGAACCATTATATACTCGTGGTAATGCTGACTTAATTGGGAATCTTGACATCCACACATTGTGGCTTTTGACACATGTCACTTTCCTTTGTCAACTGTCCCCATTGCATTTATTTATCATGTGTGCCCTGCACATCTTTCAAGAAGCCCAGGGTGATGTAGTTGGCTTTCTCGTATTTTATCAACATAATAACATAATAAAAGTTGGCTTGTTTCCAGTTAATTCTTTAGCTTTTTAAGTGGCCAGCAGGCTATTTCTTCCATGCAGCAACAGTGCTTTCATTTTCATTGCAGTTTAGTGGGAAAATATTAACTCACTGTGCTAGGGCAAGCTCCAAAATTTAAGCATAAATTTATATCCATTCCATGCCCCCACTGCCCCATCTTCTCAAAAAAAGCCTTATTTCAGGAAAATCTGTTTTAGCATATATTCTGTTGCAACTTTAGGTATCATCTTGTCATCCATCGTAACGTCAGATCCCCAGAAGCTACCTTTCCTGCTGATACTGGATGCCAAAACGTTAAAGGAAATAGCTCGGGCCATGGTCAAGACAGATCTGCACCTGGACTTACATGGCCTCTTCATACCTGAGAAAGATTTGAAAATGGAGCCTGAGGCAGATTCGGACAACGAACACGAATAAAATAGACTGTTTCATGTTATAATCCGAACATTAAGTCTTGCTGCACACTGCTGAAAAAAATGCTGTGATACTCCAGTCCTCAGCACATGCACCTCTATATTTACCTGCAATGCTGGACTAATGGCCTGGTTCTTGGCATATGGTGCAAGCTGTCTGCAGTATTTCCTGGGTGCTTTTGCCAAGCTTTGCAAGATATCTGTGCAATGAACATATGACTTAGTTGCTTGAACAAAGTGTGTTTACAATGTGGTGTGTGCAACATGAATCACACTTTCCAAAGTTTGAAATCTTCCAGGATTGTGTTCAGCACATAATTAGAAGAAGAAAACCCCGATAATCTGAGTTTGTCAGAAATTCTGGTGTTTGATCGCAATTCATTTGTGATTCATTGTCAGCTGATTACTTTGGTGCTTCATTTGCTAAATCCAACGACCAAAGTGAAATGTCAAGTTAAGGTGCTAAACGATTTCTTGACCTGACATTCTGTATTATTTCAAAAGAAGGCAAGGCTCATCCTCCTTCCTGTGTGGAAAAAAATGTTTAAATCCAGAGTGCTTTTATATTATTTTTAATTATATTGTAATTATATTTAAAGCAAGCCTTTTTCCTTTGAATCCTTCAGATGTACTTATTTTTAGATCTTTTCTTTAAGAACTTCTAATACAAGTTCAGTGGGCTTACTGTCCTTACTGTCTCATAAGTGAATTATACTTTGCTATTTCAGCAGAAGCGAGATTGTGTTCGTATATTTTTGTCTGTTTAAGAGAAATATAACCAAGCTAAGACTAAGCACTGTGTCCAAAGAACCTAACAATTAGTAGTGACAAAAGTAATTTTACATGCGCAGACAGAAATACTTGTCTCATATGGTATTCCCTAAGGTATATTCAGCAAAATATTGTAATATAATAAAGATAACCTTAGCTAAACACACTGTTCTGAAGCCAAGGGCAAAAGAAACCAGAATATGATTTGACTTCAACTTTAAATATGTCTGATTTTAAAAAGTAAAGGTCCTGATAGGCAAGTATTGCCACAAATGCTTAACAAACGCCATCTTCTGTTATTTTGTGAGCTGTAAAATACTCATGCAGAAGTCTTTCTTCTGAATACATATAAAGAGCATTGCACTATTAATCCCAGATCCCCCTTCACCCCCAACTGCACCCCACCCCTGGCACGTCTTTTTGTTATTATTTTCAAATACGTAGCCAAACATAAATAGCATTTTTCTAGTTGTTCTGCAACAAACCGCCTACAGTTCAACCACTGCCTTTTCTTTCGAAGAGCATTTAACTCTGCACCTCTTAAAGAAAATGAGCTGCTGGGAAAACTATTCACCCATTCTGTAAAAGGGTGTGTGTTGTTCTGTGGGCTTTATTTATTTACTTCATGAAATTTATATACTCTGAAAAACCTCAAAGCGGTTTACAAAAAGAGAGACAGAGAGAGAGAGAGAGAGAGAGAGAGAGAGAAATTCACAACCATACTTCAAAACTTTAGTAATTTAACTTTTGTGTAAGTTAAATTACTAAAGCACATTAGAATTACCTCGACTTTCTAAGCATCTGGATAGGCTTGTTTTAGCAGGTTCTTAAAAGAGTATAGTGAAGACGCCTACTTGATCTTGATAGGCAGGGAGAACGCTAAACAATCAAGTTCTTGCAAAGGCAGAATAGGTAGGCTATGTGGCATCTGTAGTAGTGCCAATTTCACCGACTGAAGTGGTCAAGTGGGCACATGTGGGATAAGGCAATCTCATCGGTAAACTGGTCCCAAGTTGTTACGGGCTTTATATGCTAATAGTGGCTCCTGGAACTTGGCATAGTAGCAAATCAATAGCCAGTGAAGATCTCTGAGCACAAATGTTATGGGCTGACACGGCCTCGTACCTGTCAGCATTCTGCACTAACTGCAGAAGTGGGAGGGAAGCCCCACATAGAGCGCATTGCAGTAATCCAGTCTTGAAGCAGCCAGTTGGCAAGGCTTTCAACAGCTGTCCACTGTAAGAGCGACCCCAAATGAGTGGCAAAAAGGCTGCCATTTTTAAAGGTGGCAGCCATTTTGAATCCCCCCCAAATTCAGAAAGCACCTCAGAATAGTTTTCTATGGGAAGCAATACAGGGACTGCTCCGATTCCCACCCACCCCCTCAACCAGAATTTCACCTCATGCCCCTGAAATGTAACCAAAACAAAACAGCCAATTTCAAGGTGGGTGAAACAGTAGAGAAATAGCCTTTGCCTCTTTCTTCCAGCCCGCTGCCCTCCTTAGAGCTCAATCCAATGCATGTTTACTTGGAAGTAAATTTCACTGTAATCAGTGTACTTGATCCTTCAGAAGGATACAGTCTTAAGCACTATACAAGATCCAGCCATTTAGAATAGCATTCTGCCACCATAGCAGTTGATTTGTCTGCGATCCTTTGAAATTATGGACATTAATTCAATAACTCACTGCCCATTTTCTATAGCAAAAAAAGTGACAGCCATAAAGCTTGGAAAACAGCAGAGGGACACATAGCTCTCACTTCTTCCTGTTCTCATTTGAAAGCCACCATTTTGTGGCAGGGTCGTTGCCATTCTTATATTTTGACTCTCTCCTTCCTCCAGGTTCAATACCCTGGCATCTCCAGGAAGAGTTAGAGGAGACCCCCATAGGAAATCCTGGAGAGCCACAGCTACTCAGTGTAGAAAGTACTGAGTGTATCTGGCAGTTTCTTATGTTCCCAAACAGCCTCTGGAAGGCAGATAAGGTTCCTCCTGCTGTTATTAAATCTTCATTCTCTCAGTACTGCTGCATACACAAAAATGCATACAGTTGGAATTTAAACCAGGTTTCCTCAACATGGCACTCACCAGGTGTTTTTGGACTACGGCTCCTAAACCAATCCATAAGAGTAGCGTGCCAATTTTTTTAAATAAAAGCACATTGCCTGTATCATAACAAATGAATCCTCAATCTGGAAAGGAGGGTGATTCGGATACTATATTCTAACTGGGTGGCCATTCATGGACAGAAATCAAACGTACAGTAATTCTGTCTTAACAAGGAACTTGGCATGGTGCAAGGAGATTACAGTCCAGGTGCCATTGCATTATTCTGTCTCATGCTAGCTTAATTTTCACTTTGGCTCCCCCTAGAATTCGATAAACGTCTTTGGAGCTGAAGAATGTTTCAGACCAGAGATGATTTGGGAAATCACCGTAATGTGTATAAACACAGTAAGCTGTCAGACCCATTGAAATTAAGTTAAATATCACGCAGTTCTTGCTTCATTTGTTCTGATTAACTCCAGGGGGCATGGTATTTTTACCAAGGGAATTTCTGGTGGGAAGCTAAAATCCCAGGTATGTTCAATAGAAACCAATATGTTTATTTTAGACTGTTAGCAACTGAGGGCAGTTTGCACAATCCTTCAATGCTTTTTAACAAAATTAGAATTTCACGTGACAAAGGTAAAGGTCTGTGCAAGTGTTCCCCCGACTCGCAGAGTCCCAGTTTCAATGCTCAGCCTTAACCATTGTTAAGCTTGTGGTAGCATCATAGCTTGAGCTCGTTTCACTTGGGTCTCTTTTTCTCAGAATAACTTATCAAGATTTACAATTCCTTGTGGAGTATGACTAAAATGAGTAAGACTTTTTTAAAAAAATGAAGATAATTATGTCAGTTCATTTGGTGAAAATGTATATATCGATACTGCAGCATAATTTCATTATGATGGCCAATGGTGGGGGAGACATGAAGTAGTATGCAAGCTTTTGTGTTTTCTTAAGTGACAAAACAAATTTGGAAGGGAGGAAAGTTTGGAGAGAGAAAAGATGTTGTTGAGCACGATTTAAAAAAATAAAACAAAAACAGTCTATGGTCACAGCCACACCATCCATTTAAAGAACCCTGGGGAACTCACAAAGCTATGATTTCCAGCACCCTTAACACAATCAGAGACGTCTTTCGCATAGGGTTTAATGGTGCATCGCGCCAGGGTGCCGGCCTCTCAGGAGCGCCCCAGCGAGTGGGGGAGCTGCATGGCTATGCTGACGGCCTCCCATTTCCCTGCATGACTGCCATATGACTGGCGGGCATGCAGCTTCTCTCCCAAGCCTCCACGGGGATTGCTCTCCTCCTAAGGAGGCTTGGGAGGGAAGCTGCATGCCCGCCAGCCATATGACAGGCATGCAGGGAAAGGGGAGGCCGTCAGTGGCCCGCAGTGGCATGGGGGGGAGTTGCGCCCCCCATGGCTGGCAGTGTGCAGCTTCCCCCGCACTATCCGTGGTAATTTGGGGGCGCTGAGCAGATATTTGCACCCCAGTGCCGCATCTGCTAAAGACGGCCCTGAACGCAATATACAGTAGTTCCCAACATTCTTTGAGGGAACCCATGTGCTGTAAATGTGTGTTGAATGTGCTTTAAATGTTTTGGATGTGACCATAGATGGAATAGAGGAGTTAACATGCAGATCAAGAAGGTTATAGTTTTGGGGGTAGCCTTCCTATTCATATGGGAAGAAAGCCAAATATGAAGGGTCATGATGATAGAAATACTGTACAAGTATATAAATTAAGCATCATGGACTATGGAGGAAGTGGATAGAGCATGCCTCCACAGGGCATTTTATAGTGGAGTTTGCATTGCTCACACAGGTAGCTTTTTTGCAGTATCCACAATACATTGTCTTTCTCAAAACGCCACCCCATCCTTCCTCCCCAATTCATTCTGGATTTACCAGTTCCATGTGTTTTGTTTTGTTTTGTTTTGACTTACTGCATTTTATGTGTCTATGTTAAATCTGGATTAAGTGGGGAAAGCATATGGGATGGCATTTTTGCTGAGGATCACTTCATGTGAATGCTGTGTAAAACTTTCATGCATGAGAAGCACCGAATCCACAATAAGCTGCTGTGTGGAAGCACTCAGATAGCTATTTTGCTCCCCCTGCCATCATACTAGAAGCTGAATGGTGGTAGATTCAGGTCTGGCAAAGGGAAATACTTTCACCATGCAGGGATAGTTAAATTACAAACTATGCTTCCACAAGATGTAGTGATGGCTACCAACTTAATGACTTTAAAAGGGAATTAGCAATATTCATGGAGCATAAGGCTAAAAACTGCTGCGACATCATGTGTACAGCACCCTAAAAAGCTTATGAGCTTCTAACCAGCATCTGGTTGATCACAATAAAAACTAGATTATGGACTAGATAGACTTTTGCTCTGGTCCAGCAGGGTTCTTACTATCCCATTCTTCTTCCTCCCAAAGAAGCCCAATGGGCAAATTGTTGTTGTTTAGTCGTTAAGTCGTGTCCGACTCTTCGTGACCCCATGGACCAGAGCATGCCAGGCACTCCTGTCTTCCGCTGCCTCCCGCAGTTTGGTCAAATAGTAAAAACAATGCAATTAAGATAAAACATGTTGTGAACAATTAAATACAATTAAGAATATCTTAAAACATGTTAAAATAGCCACATATAATTTCAAGGTTGGTGAGAACAGTAAGTTGTAGCCAATACTACTCCTGCTCCGAGTAGTTCCATTGTAATTAATGGCCATGACTAATTTAGGTCTATTAATTTCAATGGGTTTGCTATGAGTAAAACTTAGTTGGAGACAACCCACTATCTTTCAACCATCAAAATCCTGGGTAATCAGGAAATGTTTTTAATTTCCTCCTGAGTGTTAATAATGTCTTATTTTGTTCTTAATACTGAGAGTGAGCCTTTAATTGATAAAATTGGGTACATAGGGCACTTCCAGACATGCTATTTGGGAAAATGTAGGTTGCACAATTGAAGCTAATTTGGAGATCTAATGCAACAAACCTGCTTTCCTGAAAGATTCAATTTTTGCAATACGTAAAGTGATGGGGAAATGCACAGGAAAATGTGGGATAATATTTGCTTGATGCAACATTGTCTAACTTCCTCCAAACAAATCAGAATGAATGCTAATTAAATAGCCAGTGCCATCTAATTCCCCTGCAAACAAATAAAGATAATGCTCAATAAACAGTTTGCCTGGAAGTTCCATGCTTTGGAAATGGAAACTGGACCAAAGAGGGATGGATGACATTGCCCCACATCATTCTCACTGAGTTATTGGTTAAGTAGGGCTTTGAATTCAAGTTACCCAGATCTGACTATTAACATACACCCATAGGATATGCTGGATCTTACAGGCCTTTGGGGCTTTCTACTTGTGCAACATGAAAACCTGCTACTCTAACCAACAGGTTCAATGCAAGTGTGAGGAGTTGAGCTCAGCCGACCATGGCCTTGAAGCTGTGCCATTGCAGGTACTACTAGAAATCAACACTGGTGGGCCAAAAGTGGTGTTCTATGGCAGATGGCTACCTGATGTCAGGGGCAGACCTTGGGAATATGCCACCCTGTGCAAGGCCATTTGACGCACTCACAGTACCAGCTTAAGCTGGGCTTTGGGAAGGAGGTACAGGGTCCTAGAGCCCACCTATGTCCTTCCCAAAGCCCAGTAAGAACTTGCATGGCTTTGGGAAGGTAGAAGGAGCACTCTTGGACCCTGTCAGAGCCCACATGCCTCCTTCCTGAAACCAGGCAAGCACTGACCAGGCTTTGAGAAGGTGCCCTTCTTGGTTGCATGCCCGGTGCAACCGCTTGCACTGCCCTAAATCCACTCCTGCTGGTGTGCTCTTAACCTCTCCTCTCCTTGGCTGCATAAAGAGCTGGGACAGCAGGTAAGGCAGTCCTGAAGCAATTTCCCATAGAAAGCAGAGGATAGGTAGGGTAATAAGATAAAGAAATTGGAAAATCCAGGTTGAAGGCACCTGGTGGAAAGCCAGTATTGCAGCAACATCAGACTTTTACTCTCTTATATCACAGCCAGAGCCCTACATCCAGCCTTTCCTCAGATCAGTGATTGCATCATAACACAAGGTCACATCCATACATGCCAGAGAATCATGGGAACTGTAATTTACCCCTCACAGAACTACAATTCCCAGCATCCTTAACACACTATAGTTCCACCAACATTCTTTGGGGGAAGTCATGTCTTTTCAGCACAAATCACTCTGCTGATGTAAACAGTCTTAAGTCCAATAACATCCCTTTCTACTGAAAGCTTTTGTCAGACTAACTTGCTTTGGGTCTGTTTTAGAGCCTTGATTCCATTGCCACTGAAGTAAATGGCCAGATCTTTGTCTTTAGGGATGCCGGGTCAGAACATAAAGCTCAGTATACAATTAGGGCTCTTGAAATCAATACAAGCACTTAAGGAGTTGCACCATACACCAATATCCTGGAAGAAATCTCAGGCAGAGGATTAAAATCAGGGTGAAGCTGAAAACATACCGTCACTTGCAGGCAGGCAATATAAAAGGGTGTGTATGTTTTTGTGGAGCAGGGCAAGGCTAGTCAGGACAACCTGCTTAACACCAAATCTATGCCACTGCAATGACTAGCCTAAAGTTACGGTAAGTCAGGTGATCTTGACATTAATTTGCATGAATAAAACAGGACGACTCTATTTCCCCTCTGACCCAAATGTTGCAGTGCAAGCTACTTCACATGTGATGTTTTTCCTGCACATGGGTCATTAAAAAACACGCACACATTCCCTACCAACTCCATCCTTGCATTTAAAGTGTAATGCTGGGGTTTATTATGGACAGTGGCTTCCTCGCCTACCTACCTACTTCCTGTTCCTCGGCTGTCACCTAGCAATAGCCTACAGCAGTAGGCTGTTACAAAGAGAGAGAAGGAAAGCAGAGCTACTCCATCAGATCTACTGAGAGCCTTTGGGCTCATCCACACTTGCTTATGGGCTGCATTTTTAGGCACATGTCCAGGCTTTCCAGATTCAGGTTTGATCAGTGGGGTTTTTTGTTTTGTTTTGTTTTGTCCTGGCACTTTCCCCAGGAAAACCTGAGTTGGCAATAGGGTTTTCCGCAGATTGTCATGTGCTCCGATTCCGCTGTAAAATGCTGGTTTCCCAAGAGAAAGTGACCGGGGGACAGACGGACGACAAACCCTGCTCAAACACGGACCTGGAAAGCCTGGACCTGTGCCTAAAAAGCATGTAGCAAAGGTTAGTGCAGACAAGCCTTTTTCCTCAGTGGTCACTTAGCAAAAGCAGCTCCATCAGGCTGTAGCAGAATGAGATAAGAGAAAAGAATCCAGGCCATTCAATCAGCTCTACTGAGAAACAGTTCTCTCAGCTATATCCACCTCAGCTGGTCAACCTTTAAGAACTGCTATCTAAATTTTGGAGAAAATTTGGAAAAGTGCAAATTTGGAAGGATAGCTGTGCTTTGGTTCAAGTAGTTTTGGAAAGTGAGAATTAGACAGACTAACCTGTAACTGTGAACTGAATTTCTCTCCCATCCCTACCTTCAGTCCTCACCCTTCCATTCTTTTCTCCTGGAGGGAGGGTTGAAGGGAGAGAGGATGGCTGGGCCATTTCCTGTTTTGTTTTCAACAGGCTTCTTTCCCATTTTTTTGCATCTAGGTTTGTTCTTCCTTGATCCATCTGTTACATCACCTGCTTTCCTTGTTGACCTAGATAGGTGACTTGAGAAGCCAAGTCATTGTTTACAAGTTGAAGGGAAAACCAAAAACACAGTTCTGCCTCCTTACATCATAATTATTAACAGGTGACAGCAGAAACAAATTACTTGAATTAATTAAGACAAGGTCACCCAAATTACTGGCTTTCACATTACATGCAGTCAAAGCACAACTCCCTTGGTTATGAAATTTCCAAAGCAGCTGTATTAATGGAGAAACACACAGGCCTTCTTAGAGGTCCAGTTCCTTGAGCGTCCTCAGCTTTGGGAGTTTATTGAGCACGAGGCATTGGGTTGTTCCACATTTCTTTCTCTTCCAGGCTGACTGGGACAGATCATATTCAGTGCAGCACACCCCATCCCACCCCCAAAGGAAATCATTGCATTGCATATGTAGGGTGTAATTCAGTGTTGTGCTATGCCAAATGTTCTATCTGCTCAAGCATTTCAGCTTGCCTGATCGAATTACCTCCCCCTCTCTGTAATCCCTAAATACTGTTCTGGGGGGGTCTTCCTGACCACCCAGAGCCAATTTTGGGGAAGGAGAGGGGGAAAGCCCCATTTCACAAGCCAAAATCTTTGCACAGGGCTCTTTAGGCGAATCCTGCCCCTAATGTCTGCTTCTTGTAATGTTATAGACAGATGCAGAGTATCAAAGTTCGCGCTTTATGGTGGGAACTAGAATACTAAAAGCTGGTCAACTCCAACACCCAGCCTCAGAATCTAGGACAGAGGTGGGGAAATCTCAGGTCTAGGTGGGGGAATCTATAGGCCTCTCTATCTGGCCTTTGGGACTGACTCCCCAGCTACATCCCTCACCATCCTTGGGTGTTTCTGGTTAGCTGCAACATGTCCTCTATCTCTGATAATGGCTCTTGCTTGCTTGGATGGAAGATAGAGGGGTGAGTGTGAGTGTGTAGAAACCAGCCTTCCGTATAAAGCTAAATTTACATTAATCTACTCATTTTTGTTACTGGCCTCACAAAAGTTTTGTGACCCCCATAAAAGTTTTCCATAATGAAATGTGGCCCTTGGGCTAAAAAATAGCCCCTGCCCTGATATAGGATGAGCCTTAGGATTTATTTAATTGTTCTTTTTATTTAAAATATTTTAGGCTGGTTTTCTGGGCAAATGCCTTTCCAAAGGAGCTCACAAGCAAAATAAAAGATAAAAATGGTACAAAATGTAAAACTTTAAATCACTCCACATCAACTTCTAGGTGCGCTATGGTGATAGCTGCCAGAACTAGCACTAAGAACTTGCAAATCTCTGCATTGTTGCCCATGTGGCAAGGTATAAGGCCTGTGAGTTACAGCATGCCCAGGGCAGCAAATGCTTCCTGAACTTCCAATGCACCCATGCAGGCCATTGGCTATAGATATGAAATAAAAGGCTTCCTTTTCTGACTTCACCTGGGCAACAACAATATCCCCTGGCTTTTGATGTTTGGGAATGAGCCTGAGGGTGAGGATTGCATCCCTCCTCCTTTATGTGTACAAGTTTCAGTATGGGCCTACATGTCCAAATGCAAACACAGGTTTTATTTACATATGTACCACCCTTTAATAAAACATCAGGGTGGTGTACAGCAATGTAAAAACATTTTTAAAACCAATAAAAGCAGCAGAAAACAATCATTAAAAAGACTGGCTACTCAAGAAAAGTTTAATTGGCTGCATAGGCCTGTCCACATTTTAAAAAAAAGTCTTAAGAGATGTCTGCCAAATGTCTCTTTGAAGCGTGTTCCACAGCATGGGATCAGCAATACTAAATGCCCAACTTCTGGTTGGGGCCAGTGTAATAATTGGGTTGTATTCAACTACATCCCATGCAGAATGCACCCACTGAAAAGAATGAACCTGTTAATTCATTTCAATGAGTCTACTGTGAAATTACTTGGGCTGCATTCAGACAGCACTTTATTCCCTTTTTCCAACATTTCCTTACCTGACAATTTCTGCATTTTATCTTATCTTTCACATGATGCTAAAGTCACATCTGGGAATCTAGTGGAATCGAATGGAACTAGCACTCATTTCTATGTTTAAAAAATCTGTTTGCAGTCCTGTTCACCTGGGAAATAGTGTGAATTTTCCGCGGCAATTTTCACCACCGTTCATGTGATGAAATGGAGTGGTTCATGCTACACAATACAGATTTTTATAACTTTAGCATGAAAAATCATTGTCTTACATGGCAAGATAAATCATGCATACAAAACATTGATCCAACTCTGAAATAAAGTCGAGCAAATGGATGGAGGCGCTGAAGACACCAGGCACCATTTAATCCAGGTCTGATGTTTACAACAGCATTCTTCCAAAGAATACATGCATAGTCTCAGCATATAACAACACACTCCTATGCACAATTAGAAGTATGTCCTATTAAGTTCAATGGGGATTACTTACAAGTAAATATGCATAGGTTTGTGCTGCAAATCTCTGAACATTATTTGTTGCTTAATGCTATGAGCATGTTCAGAGTGTATCTTCCACTCACTCCACACATCAGGAGTTTGGGCATGGCTGGCTAATCTTATGCCCCTTAAAGATTCTGAATATTAAGCAGTTTAGAAACAACTACAATAAATAAATAATAGCCTATGGCTTTCCGGATGTTGTTGCTGGGCTTCCATCAATCTCACGAACACGGCCTCAGGGGCAATCGTATTTGTAATTTATACACACACACACACACACACACACACACACTGTGTATATACTGTGTATATATTTGTTTGTTTGTTTTTTTCAAATTACAGTTTTACGATCACAACATACAACACAAAGACAATATTCCATAGAATCTCCTGGACTTCCCTCCTCCCCTTTGTGGGTCCTATTGTCAATCATTTCCTCCTGCATCTTTTACAAATCTCCATTTACTGTATATTACAGTATATCCCAAATCTCCATTTACATTATATCCAAAATTAGTCAATTGGGCAATTGTAATTCAGCAACGTCCGGAGGGCCACAGGTTATGGCTCCCCCCACATAACCTAAACGAGCAAGCTTAGCGCAAGGCAGATGGAGAGTCGCCCTGGTGCCTCTGACCATAAGCAGAGCGCCCGCCCTGCTTTGCGCCCGCGCCAGTAGAGAGGATAAAGCGTATATGATGTCCTTGTAGTTGTTGCGGTCATCCCGCGTGGTGTTCCGTTTCGTCCAGCCTGCCCAGTTCCTTCCCCTCCATCCCGGCGGCGGCTCCGGCGGCTCCTCCTCCTCCTCCTCCCCGGCAGGCGGAGCCGGGATGGGCCGGCGCGAGGATATGATGTCAAGGCCAGAGCCGGGGCTGGGATGTATGGTGGGGCACCGGCTCGGATGCGAGGAGCCGGAGAGCGGCTGAGGCGAGAGAGAGGACGCGAGGCGCCGGAGGCAGCTCCGGCCTGCTGGGCGCGGGAGGAAGAGGAGCGGGAGAAAGGCCGCCTTGGCCTGGCGGAGTCAGGCCCCTGAGGAGAAAAGGAAAAGGCGCGAAGGGAGAAGAGGAGGCGGCGGCGGCATCGGCGACCACCCCCCCCCCCGCCACCACCCCATAACTCCTGCTGCTAAGAATTGGGCTCCGTCCGGTTGGGGACGCCGCGATGTCGAGCAGCGCCGTGTCGGACCCCCAGCACCCGGCCCGGCTCCTGAGGGCGCTGAGCTCCTTCCGCGAGGAGGGCCGCTTCTGCGACGCCCATCTGGTGCTGGAGGGCGAGGAGATCCCCGTGCAGACCAACATCCTGGCGGCCGCCAGCCCTTACATCAGGTGAGGCACGGCCTCTTCATTGGGTCTCACTTGACCCCACGAGCATGTGCAGAGTGCACTAGGCGGGTGTGCTTGGAGGGGGAGAGCATTTCCTGGCTGCACATGCGCAAGACACGCGTGTTGTTGTTGTTGTTACCACCACCTCGGCCTTAACTGGCAAGCTCGGCTCGAGGCAGCGCGGTGTAGCGGTTAGAGCGGCCGCCTAAAATTGGGGGCGTAGGGGCGGGACCCGGGTCCAGATCCACATTTGGCCGCGAAGCACCGCGGGTGACATTGGAGCAGTCAGTCGAAGCTATCTCACAAGGTGGTGAGGATAAATTTTGAGGAGAGGTTTAACCATGTAGGCCGCAGTGAGCTCTTTGGAGGAAAGTTTAAGATGTAAGCACAAGAAATATGAAAGGAGGAAGGTTGCCTTGGACACATGCAAAGCGAACCTTCTGCTCCTCAGTAAGGAACTTGAGCCCTAGGAGTCCTTGGTCCTGCTCTCTGTCAGCAACAGGGGGTGATGAGATGTCTCTGGGAACCTGCCAGGTAGCACCTGTTAGTTTTAAGAATCAAACAGTTGGTTTGTTGGACCAGGGACTTCCAATTGTAGCTTAAGGCAGTACTTGCTAAGGACAGCAGGAGAGCCTTGCTGGATGAAACCAGGGTGGGTCTATCAAGCCCCAGCATCCTGTTTCCAACAGTAACAACCAGATGCTTCTGGAAACTTGACCTGCAAGTCCTGATCTTTCCGACAGGATTCATCATGGTTTCTTAAAATGTGTTCCTGCTTGTGAGCTTCGCAGAGGCATGTAGCTTCTTGACCACCGTTGACAACAGCTTTCAGTTAGTTTTCTGGGAAATTCAGAAGTAGGTGATGGTAGTGATGGCCATCTCTAATTGTGTGTGTGTGCGTGCATGCTGAGAACATACTTTTTATGAAAAACGGAGGTCTCCTTTAGATATGATTGGTATTATAAACAACTTTTAAAATATTCTGCCTGACTATGAGGAAAGTTTTCCTGAGAATATGCAGTGTCCTTTCTTAACACAGATGAATTGCAACCTGCCACAAACACATCTTCAGGATTGAAGAACTAAGACTTCCAAGATGGCTTGAACCCCATGGCTGAGCCCAATATCTTTTGACAGAACAAAGACTTCTTCTTGAAACTGCATTGCCAGCTCTCTCTCTCTTTTTTTAAACTGCTATATGACAGACAGAAAGTGTTTCCTGGCTTGTTTTCCCTTAAGCATGCATTTAAAAGGTGGAAGAATTTTTTTTACACTCTCTTAACCACTCTGGATAGTTAATACTCCTTACAGATAAACAGACCATATTTAGTAATCTTGGGATGTTGTTACCTCCTTCCATTGTAAAACATAGGAAGCTGCCTTAGACAGACCATAGCTCAATACTGTCTGCACTGACTGGCAGCAACTCCATTGGGTTTCAAGTAGGGATCGCTGAAGATGCTCTCCCACTGAGTCACAGTGCTTTGCAAAAGAACTAAAGTGAGACCTGCAGTTCCTATTTTTTCTCTCTCATCCAGACACTGACCAGGCCCAGACCTGCTTAACTTCTGCAAAATTACTGCTCAGTCTTCCTCCAAACTATGCCCAGGGACCATGGGAAACTAGATAAAGAGTATATGAATGATTAAAACAGCAAAAGGAGCTGTAACAGGAACAAGACTATTAACTACCCACCACATTATGGATTCAAATCTTTCTCCTTATTAGTTTTCATGGGTTTTCTCATTTCTTCTTCACCCAGTTGGTTAGCTAACAACCTAGCTACTCACTCCCTTTTTCTCTCCCCAGCCCTGACCTGGCCTGCTGTTTTCCTCTTATCCACACATTTCCCCAACAATAGAAAGAGAATACATTAAAAAGTAGAGACAAAGTCCTGACTGTTTTAATAAAACACCAAATATATCCATACAGAGAAACACAGAGTTGGGTAGCTCAGCGCTGTCATTCTGACCCCATCTTGTGTTTCATGCCTTTTACAAATTTCTGAGCTACTTAAAAGCACATTAATCTCATTGTGCTGTAAACAGGAGAAAGCATGTAGATGTACTTTATGATTCAGAAAGGGAGGCAGAAGCATAGTCATGGAACCTATTCCACAGGTGTGTACCTTCTGGGGGTGAGTGCTTGCCACAGTCAGGAGGTTATTGCCAAATTCATGCTCACAAGCCGTGTATGCTTCCTTTTGCTATAGAGGTATACAGGAAGTTAGCGACATTACTTATTGATATCACTGTCATCAATCCCCTGTTTGATGTGATAAACAGATTCTTGCAAAAATAGAAAGTGGCAGTTTTCATGGTGAGGGGTGATTTTGAAATTACTAACTGAAAGGCAGCCACCTGGGAGATTCATGCTTTGTGTGTTAAAAAGTTCTGTTATGCTTATAGAAGGGAAAACTGACATTATTAAGAATGACAATAAATAGTAGAGATGGGAGTTTCACAATTTGTTGCATATATCTTGCAAATGCACTACTTATGCATAAGGTTAAAGTTGCTGTCTTTATAATTTTAACTATGTACTTCCTGTGCTTCATTTTAAATACATGTTTTAAATATGCTTTAAAAACAACAACACACACCTGTCTAAAAGCTGACTGGACATTTTTACTTTAAAATGATATCCTTCATTATAATATGCAACTTGGTGTTTACACAATACAGTGACACCCTTAGAGAGAGTGTGTGGTGCTTTGTTATTTCCTTCTTGTGAGGAAATAATAAATAAGCTCATCATCATCAGCTGCCTGACCCAGCAGGAAAGGCCTGTCCGCAACATTTTCAGCATTAGATTGTTCTCTGCTTTCCCTACTTTGATAGTAGGGAAGTAGTTTCAGATCAAATGCATGCTGAATATTTAATGATCACTCTTTGCATAATTTGCATTGAGGCCACTTTGCCTCTTTTTGAAGTGTTATGACAAATAAGCTTTGTTAAATATTGGTATTTTGACAACTGACATTTCATCACATAGTTTATGGTTCTGGCAGCTTGTAGGGCAGTTACTATCCTCCTTTATTATAAATAAATAAATAAATAAATAAATTATTATTTATACCCCGCCCATCTGGCCGGGTTCCACCAGCCACTCTGGGCGGCTTCCAACAAAACAGAAATTCTAAAATACAGAAATCCATCAAACATTAAAATACAGAAATCCATCAAACATTAAAAGCTTCCCTAAACAGGGCTGCCTTGAGATGCCTTCTAAAGGTCTGGTAGTTGTTGTTCTCTTTGACCTCTAGTGGGAGGGCATTCCACAGGGTGGGTGCCACTATTGGTTTAAGTGTAGAAAAAGAAGAAGCTTGCTTTAAAATTACTGTATTTAGATTTGTTCCCAACACATTTGATGTCATGTTATGCTGATTGCCAATGAATATGCAGCCTAGATACCGAGGCCATGTGCACATTACCGATAATTCTGCCTCTAGTGCATTCCCACTGCCAGTGTTTAAAGCTGTGTACATATGACATACGCCGGCTCCCTCGGCCAATAACGCAAGATGACTACCGCAACCCCAGAGTCGGTCAGGACTGGACCTAATGGTCAGGGGTCCCTTTACCTTTACATATGACATCAGTCACAATACGTATCTGTTTTGTAGATTCTTGAGAAATACTGCTGTTTGATGCATTTCCACTCAAACCAGCTGTTAAGCTGAGGTGTGTACATTTGTGACAGCCATTGTGCATGCACAGATGACAGCTTCATGAATAGGAGGGTGGGGTGTGTGTTGCAGGCATGGAGAAATAAATGGGTAATACGCATTAGGTGAAGACATCCCTGCCCCCTCTCTGGTGTGTACAGCAGCATGTCAATGAGACTTGAAATTAAGCAGGAGGAAACAACCTTGCTGCGTTTTAAATGCTCTAAAATGCACTAGTGTTGACCTTAAACAGTATTTGGGTGTCTTCTAAAGCCTCAGTTAGTAATCCTTAACCACTGTGGTAGTCTGTAGCTTGAGTTCACAGGAGAAATCAAAAACATTATGCCTAGCATAAGCAGTCTTTTAATTGACAGTATTTTAGCATCAGATAGAAATGAGCCAATAATTGATTATAACAATATATAAAAACATTTCACTATAATCAGTATCGGTCCAGAAACATGAAAAGTTAGTTTATCTAGTGGGACTTGTTCAGCTTTAGCCTTAGTGAGCTAAAGTATTGATGCCTAGTGAAATAAAGAGTTCTGTAGTTTTTTATTGGCACAACACACACAGTAGTTTTAGGGACAACAATAGGAACAACAAATAAAATATTTGTAGATGGTTGTAGGCATCTGTATCCACATTTGTTCCAGAGAATTCGAGAAGGACAAGATAAGATCTTTTATTGAATGAGTTATTGTGGGTGCAGGAGTGTGCAAGTGTTTTTTAATGCATAGGGTTTGTTTTTTTAATTTGATGGAATGGTAACTGGAAAGGGAACAGAAATGCATATTTTTAGTCAGACTGCATGTTAGTTGATGCCAGGTGTACATTTTTAAAGTGTTTTAGCACTGCCTGTAGTGTAAGAAAAGGAGCTGTTGGGGAACCTACGGTAATCAGGAATGCAGAGAAGAGCTTTCAACCCTGTTCCCCTCAGTGCCACACCTTTACAAAACCACATTCACCTCTGCTACTTCTTCTGAAGGTGCTTTCTACTGCATGTAGTTGTGCGACTGGGCTGGGATTTTCAGATGGAAATGATGTGAGAGGAAAGGATTAACCCCTTTATCATGGGCTGCAGTCCCAGGCCAGATCTAGGACCTGTGTAGCTACTTTTTCTAAAAATAGCTGCTTATCATAACATGTGATTTTACCTGCTGTAAACATGGAAAGTGCCTGGCGTGCTGTTGTGTATTGAGTCAAAGGATTTTATATCTGTATTATTATTGTCTGTATTTGCATTAGGATAAAGTAACTGCCTTTTGGTTCCAGAGGGTACAGCTACTATTGGTTCATTTAAGCTGCTGTATTTGGATCCTCTGTCTTATTGGTTTCCTCCAAAAGGCAGCACTGTGATTGCTTGATATTGTTCCCTCCAAAATGTATCCCTTCCTAGCTAGTCCCCTGTCCCTATAAATGTAGCTTTCCTCTCCTCAGTCTTCAGTCTTGTTCACTTTAATAAAGAGCTGTTACTAGAGAACTGTCTCCAGCATGTTATGTGAAGAGAGCTGAAATCACAAACCCCACGTCACAACAACTGGCGACGAAGGTGGGATCCGGAATGCTGAGGAGCGGTTAAACACAACCCTGCCTCAGAGTCCGGATTGCAGCTGAGAACAAGACTCACTGGCCAGCTGAGAAGACGACCCTGCCCGCTAGGACAATGGAGAGTCCAAGGGTATTGGAGCCCTTCCAGCCATCAGAGCCCCACACCTGGGAAGACTACGTCGAACGCTTCGAGTTCTTTGCAGTGGCTCAAGGGATCACCGATGCCAGCAAAAGAAGGGCCACATTCCTGAGCTACTGTGGGCCCGAGACCTTCAAGCTGGCCAAGGCATTACTTGCTCCAGCGAAGCTGAGTGAGACATCTCTCAAAGATATTCTTGCCTGCCTAACAAGCCACTTGGCGCCTACTGAGACCAAGATGGCCCGGCGGATGGAGTTCTATAAGAGGCAGCAGCATGCTGGGGAGTCTGTATCCACATTTCTGGCTGAACTCCGGAAGCTCGCTCAGCACTGCGGCTTCCAAAATCTGGAAGAGACTCTCCTGGATCGGTTTATTGGTGGTCTGAGCAGCAAGAAAGCCAGAAGACGCATCGTGGCTAAAGAAGAGGTTACCCTTGCTTCAGCCTTGAAGGAGGCCACCGCCACGGAGAATTATGAAAGAGAGGAGCTTGATGCCAGTCGCAAGGCCACTAAGCCACAGATAGAAGTTGCGCATGCCATGGACGAGCTAGAGGCTACTCCGAGCCAGAGCCCAGTCTGTGGGGTCGAGTCGGTGCGTCAGGCCTGCACAGTGCACAGAGATCGCCGAGGCAGTTGCCCAGGTTGTGGCGGAAACCATGAAAGGAAGAGTTGTCGTTTCAGGGATGCTATCTGCCGGACGTGCGGAAAGACGGGTCACATCGCCAGGGTCTGTAGATCGGCGGCGTCGGGAGCGACAGGAGCACCTAGACTGGAGCATCGCAGACCGCCCACAGCAACTCGTTTTCTAAAGGACTGCCACTACGTAACGGAGATCAACGGGAGGGCCGTGCAGTTTCCAGCGCAAGGCAAGGCACACGTCAAGGTGAAGATTGAGGGTCAGCAGTGCGACATGGAGGTGGACTCCGGATCCGCATTCACCATCGTGTCGGACCAGACCGCGAAGACATTCTTCCCCAGGGGTAAGTTGCCCCCTCTGGAGCCCTTTCCGGCAACCTTGCAGTCGTACTCAGCAGGCCGCATCCATGTTATGGGAATGTGTGCCGTGAGAGTACAGTTCCGGGACAAACAGGCTGTACTCAAACTGGTGATTGCGAAGGGCAGTCGCCCCAGTCTCCTGGGCACTGACTGGTTCCCTGCCCTGGGACTGAGTATCTCAGGGCTTAATTCAATCCAAACCTGCCCTGAGATGAGCGAGGTATTATGCAAGGAATTTGCTGGTCTCTTTAATGGAAAACTGGGTTGTTATAAAGGGCCCCCAGTTGACTTCGAGTTGGACCCCGGGGTGGCTCCAATCCGACTCAAACCAAGGCGAGTGCCATTTGCACTGCAACCCAAGATCGAGGCAGAGCTGGATAAATTGGTCAAGCAGGGAGTTCTCTCACCCGTGGACTCTGCTAAGTGGGAGACTCCAATCGTCACGCCCCTTAAAGCAAATGGGGAAGTCAGGATATGTGCAGATTACAAATGTACTATCAATAAGGCACTCAGGGGAAACTCATACCCCATTCCAGTCGTATCACATCTGTTGGCTAAACTGGCTGGGGGCAAGGTGTTCGCCAAAATTGACCTGGCACAAGCTTACCAACAGCTGCCAGTAACCCCACAATCAGCGGAAGCACAGACTATTGTCACACATAAAGGGGCGTTCAGAGTTAACAGATTACAGTTCGGAGTTTGTGTGGCCCCAGGGATTTTTCAAGGGCTCATGGAACGCCTGTTAAGAGGTCTGCCGGGGGTCTTGCCATTTTTTGATGATGTTTTGATTGCTGGAAAAGACCCACAGGAACTGGTTGCGCGTGTCCGTGCAGTGTTGCTCAAGTTCAAGGAGGTGGGGTTGCAACTGAAAAAAGAAAAATGCAGTTTTGGGGTGCCAACTGTGGATTTCTTGGGGTTTAAAATTGATGCATCAGGCATCCACCCCACAGATGCTAAGATTAAGGCCATCATCGAGGCACCACGACCACAGAACAAGACGGAGTTGCAGTCATTCCTGGGACTTATTAACTTTTATCATTCGTTCTTACCCCAGAAAGCTTCGGTAGCTGAACCATTACATAGACTATTGCAGAAAAAGAATGTGTGGCGATGGGGGCGGGAGCAGCAGAAGGCTTTTGACTCCTTGCGAGGAATGCTGAGTAGCAGGAGCGTCCTTGCTCATTATGATGAGTCAAAGCCGCTGGTCCTGGCATGTGATGCCTCTCAATACGGTCTGGGGGCTGTGCTGAGTCATAGGGAAGCGGATGGGTCGGAAAAGCCCATCTCTTTCTATTCCCGTACGTTGTCGCCCACAGAGCGCAACTATGCTCAAATTGATAAAGAGGCACTGGCTATTGTGTCCGGAATCAAAAGGTTCTATGATTATTTGTACGGTCGCCATTTCTCCATTGAAACGGACCACAAACCACTGTTAGGGTTGTTCAACCCAAACAAACAAACGCCACTAATTCTCTCCCCCAGAATGTTGCGTTGGTCAATATTCCTGAATGGGTTCCAGTACACCTTGACCCATGTGCCGGGGAAACAGTTGTGCCATGCTGATGCGCTGAGTCGATTGCCCCTTCCTGGCGGGAGCAATGAGGATCCTGCTCCGGCGGAGCACATTATGATGCTAGAAACACTTCCGGGGGCTCCTGTAACAGCTACGGATATAGCTGAGAAAACTAGGAAAGATGCTGTTCTCTCCCGTGTGCTCACTTGGGTGGGGAGGGGGTGGCCAGGTGGTCCGCATGAAGAAAAATTCAGGCCTTATGCGACAAGGCAGCACGAATTGTCCATGCATAAGGGTTGTCTCCTATGGGGAGATAGGGTGATCATCCCAGCACCACTGAGAAACAGGGTTCTTGAGACGCTTCACATGGGACACCCGGGAATGGTCAGGATGAAGTTGCTAGCCCGATGTTATGTGTGGTGGCCTGGAATGGACCAGAACTTAGAACAATGGGTACGAACATGCAAGGCATGCCAAGAGGTGCGGCCAGAAGTGGCCAGAGCACCAGTCCACTGGTGGGAGCAGTCCAGGACTCCCTGGAGCCGGCTGCACATAGATTTTGCTGGGCCATTCCAAGGGAAGGTCTTTTTGGTTATCGTTGATGCATATTCCAAATGGTTAGAAGTGGCGATGGTCCCTAGCATGGCATCAGCTGCCGTAATCAAGGTGTTGAGGCAGCTGTTTGCTACCCACGGGTTACCTGAGACCATTGTATCAGATAATGGGGCAGCTTTTGTATCCCAAGAATTCAGGGCATTCTTGGCTGATAACTTTATAAGAGGGGTCACATCCGCGCCCTTTCACCCATCCTCCAATGGGCAGGCTGAGCGCATGGTAAGAACAGCCAAAGAATCCATTGCGCGCTTAATGGAGGGTAACTGGTCGGCTCGCATTGCGCGAATGTTATTTTTGCAGCATGCGACGCCGTGTACTGCGACGGGCAAGTCGCCAGCCGAGCTGCTCTTAGGTAGAAGACTGGTAACGGTGCTGGATTATGTCCACCCAGATAAAATGCCAAACCGTAATTCAAGAGCAACCCCCCAGGCTGAGACTGACACAACAAGGTATCTCGCCCCTGAAGATCTGGTCTGGGTGAGGAACTATTCACGAGGTCCGCGGTGGGTGGCCGGTGTGATCACCCGGGCTAGTGGACCTGTGTCCTATTATGTGACCTTGGAAAATGGGCAAGTTTGGAAGAGACATATAGATCAGCTGAGGCGCCGGGCGCTCAGCAGGGAGGAGTCAGATAATTCATCCCTGGCTAATGACGCACAGCTGCGAGACCAGAGTGAAAATGGCCCAGAGGTGCAGTCACCAGGGGCTTCAGCAAATGAACCAGGGTCTGCTAGTCCTCATGATGTCGAGGTACAGGTCGGGGACCCTGAGATGTCTGGGACTCCATCTGTTCCTGATGAAACCCCTATAGCAGCCCCTCCACCACAGGTAACACCCAATCCAGAACCTGCAACACCTGTTGTCAGGAGATCAGGTAGAAGTTGTAGGACCCCACAGTACCTGAGGGATTACGTCTGCTGTGCTCACTAGGGGGGGAGGGGTGTTGTGTATTGAGTCAAAGGATTTTATATCTGTATTATTATTGTCTGTATTTGCATTAGGATAAAGTAACTGCCTTTTGGTTCCAGAGGGTACAGCTACTATTGGTTCATTTAAGCTGCTGTATTTGGATCCTCTGTCTTATTGGTTTCCTCCAAAAGGCAGCACTGTGATTGCTTGATATTGTTCCCTCCAAAATGTATCCCTTCCTAGCTAGTCCCCTGTCCCTATAAATGTAGCTTTCCTCTCCTCAGTCTTCAGTCTTGTTCACTTTAATAAAGAGCTGTTACTAGAGAACTGTCTCCAGCATGTTATGTGAAGAGAGCTGAAATCACAAACCCCACGTCACAACACGTGCTATGGTCCATGGGGTCACGAAGAGTCGGACACGACTAAACGACTAAACAACAACAAATCATAACATGTGATTTTACCTGCTGTAAACATGGAAAGTAGCTAAACTAAAGCAAATTTCATTGAACAGTAAATAGTATTTTGGCCTAGCAGAGGACCTATTCCTTTAATTGTTTGTGGCAAACAGAAATGCAGCATATGAATTATTTATTTATTTTAAGTTTTACTTTACTGTATATCATTTATATTTACAATGTCCTTTAAAGGCGAGGAACAGACTCCCTTGGAAGCTTGTGGTCTCTCCTTTCTTGGAGGTTTTTAAGCAGAGGTTGGATTGCCATCTGCCATGGATGTTTTAGTTGAGATTCCTGCATTGCAGGGGGTTGGACTAGATGACCCTCAAGGTCCATTCCAGCACTACATTTCTATGATTCTATCTGCAAAGGACCCAGGCTAGAAGAAAACCCCTGCATTTTCAAGTTAGTTCAGAGTTTTGTTTTCCCATTTCAGAAATAAGATTTAAATTTAGCTAGATTATTAAAACTAGTGTTTTATAGATTTTACTAAATTATAAGGAAGGGTTTTATTTAGAAGGTTATTGTATTCTGGTAGCGCTGGTTTAATAAGGATAACTGTGCATAATTTAGAGGGTATTTTTGCAGTGAAATCCATTATGCATATTTGAAACCAAAAGGGTTTCCTACTAATGCATCAGGATTCTGTGTAAGGAAACTTTTCCTCCTGAAGATATGTTTTATAATAGGGCATTTTGCTAAAGTATATGTAATGTGCCCCTGGACATAATGGGGAAATGGAAATGCTGATGGATGAAAAATGAATGTCAGCCCACATGTCTAATTAAGAAAGGGAGAGGCCAGAACCAGACAAAAAGCCTGTTGCCTGAAGCAAGGGGACAAGAATGAGAATTAAAATTGCCTGAGAACAAATCCCGGCTGCACAGTTGCTAGAAATCATAAGGACTTGATAGAGATATGTCTGTACCTATGATACTGTAATGGCTAGGTTTGCAAAGATGCTGGTAAAAGATGCAGAACAACAGTTTTCAGATTCAGCTGGGAAGAATTGACTGCTTTTAATGAAAGGACTGGTGCCATGCTGTTTTTATTGTAATTATTTGTATGTTTTAAACAGATTTTATATATGCATATAGTTTTAATTCTATTAACATTTTACTGTTTCAGTGATTGGTTTTCTATGTTATTATTATTATTAACAACAACAACAACAACAACAGTAATAAGACATTATAATTTTTAATTGAAACACTTGTTTATACAGTTAGGCATCCTGGGACAACACCCCTGAATTTACTTCAAGCTTGGATTTGTTTACATTTTAAAATTTTGATTCAGAAAGGGAAGTGAATCAAAAGAGAATCAAGAACCCCTGGCAATGACTTTTTTTTTTTAAAGAACACCTTCTCTTCATCCCAAGATCAGTGAACTTTGGAATGTGTGTTTGTTACTGTTTTTGAAAAAAAACAAAGGGAAAGGTTGATGTAGCTCACAGTTTTGTAGAGAAGTATGTGTACCTGTGAATGACTTGGAATAGTCAGCAAAATGATGTATGGATTAGTCACCTATGGATGCTCCTTCTGCGATTAATGCTGGATCTAGATTGAGTAAGCAAGCCATATTTGTTTGCAAGATAATCTCAGCCTAGTTGTCATTATAATTTCATTATTTTCTTTATGGCTATAACAGCCTCCCTTTATATCCAAGATAATATGACCATATCATCCAACCCAAAATAACAGTCCTGGTTCATATATTGCAATAAGATAGAATGTGGCTTACCATGACTGTGCTAATGTGTTGGCTCCCAGAGAAGAGCTCACACCAACTTTGTTTCTCCCTGGACTCTAGGTCAGTGCAAGACAACAGGTGAGCGCAGTTTGGTTTAGTGTGCTGTCCAAAGCTGGGGGTTTTCTCTCCTGCTTAACCATAGAACAAATCTTGGCTACAGATAGTGGTTAAAGATGAAAGTTCATCACCATGATCTTGGGTTCAAACAATACTTGGGCTTAGTTGTTGTGTTATGCTGGCCTAAAAAGCCCAGGGAGGGGTAAAACAAATGTGATCTCCTTTTCAGGAACCAGCATGTTTGTACTACTCCATGGTTAGGCTTAGTGTGAAGGTACAAACACAGCCAGTGAGTAAGTCCCAGCCAGGTTCTAGTTTCATCTCTGCCACCTGTGGGGTGGTGTCCTCCCACCTCTACTATGGTTCTGCAGCTGCAGTGGTGGCTTCCAATGAGATCTCACAAGAGTTCCATGAGTCTTGCCAGAAGCCACAGCTGTGTGACCCCAGTAAGCAAGTCTTAGGAGGAGTGGGGGGGGGCACCTTTCCCTTTTTCCTTAGGCGGCAAATGGACCACCCTGGGTGGTAAGAATTATAAGAAACTAATGTGCAAAGAGTGCTTTGAACATTCAAATGTGCTATACGGATGCTAATTATTAGTATTGTCATACATCCTAAAGGGGCAGGTATGAGTTTAGTGGTTGGCAAATAGAATACAATTCAGGCTATTTTTATCCTGTGTAAACTATTCAGATATCCAAGATATAATAAGAATAATTTTCTTTCATTTTATAAGACATCTAGCCATATATTAAATCAGTGCTTCAAGTATTCTGAGAAATTGGAAATATGTTTGATATGACTTGGATACCACTGAGTGTGCCAATGAGTCGGCATATTAGCATATCCATAGAGAGCCTTGTCTGAGGGGGGTGGGTGGGTGACTTTCATTTTTTCTTTTTACTTGGCCTATTTCTGTTAGGTGTGGGTCTGTAGAGCAGAGTAACATGGGTTCCCACTGATTTGTTGTACAGTAAGACTGTTTGGATTACAATTCTAAAATCTGATGTTTCAAGAACTGAATGATTAAACAACCAGCATTTCTACAGAGCATGTGTGTTAAAAATGATATCAATTAATTACTTCATGATCATTGCCCAAGTGGTAGCTTATAATTTGCAGATAACCCACTTGCTAACTGCATTGTTCTGCAAAGAGGTGATAACAATTTTAGCATGCCTCTACTTCTTCCAGATCAGGTTTACAAATACACTATGATTACATTCAAGACACAAGTGTCACAGTTAACAATGCTGCTGTTTGCAGGGTCAGGGAAATATCTTCTTTAGTGAAATTCCTATTGCCAAGATCCTAAAATAGCCTTTTTACAGGTGCTTGATACTTAAAAGATAGATTTAATATTTCTACATCTTAATGTAATGTTTTTGTCCTGTTATTAGCCCAAAATGCTCAAATGATTCTTGAGTACCGTAATTGTGCTGTAAACTTGTTATTTCTGATGTACAAATGTCTTCCTAGAAGACTTGATTAAAAACATACTAACATAAAAGCACCATAAATAGATCTAAAGTTGTTGCTATCTGCTGTGCCTGAAAGAGGGTGTGGGCCTGCCTATTCTGTCTCAGACTTCTTTCTTCTTTCTACTTGGCATTGTCTGATTTTTATAGCATTTTGATTGGTTTTTATTGAAGCTTGTGAGAAGACAGATGACTAAAGCTCCTTAGTCATTGCATAAATTTGGTGGTGTGCATCACTTGGCTCCTAATTTTAATGACTGAGTGAGATTTAAATTCAGTTCTGGAGATTATGTAAGAACATAACTGGGTGAGTAATAATGGTAGTCGTGCTGTTACTTTGAGTGTTTTTGGCTAATGGAAGTGTTAGGCAACATGGGTTAGCACATTCCCTTCTGTCTTTATATGTGGAATTACCATTTCTGTTACATCTTGGCATACTAGGTTGTATTTTGGTTTTTTAATGTGATTTGTAGGCTGTTGCAGTTGAAACCCCCAAATAGCATAATTACTTTTAAAAAACTTAATAGATCAGAGGTTTTGTGTGGTGGTTTGTTTAATGAAGACAGACCCTTTTTATTTGAGCTAGTTATCCAAATTTGCATTAATATCTGAAAGACAAACTTATCTCCCCCTATTTATCCTTTAAATATAGCTAAGAACATTTGTTCAAGATTACTTTTGAACATAAACTTTTGTTCCTTGCTGGTCAGCGGCAGCCTTTTCAGAAAGAAACCATGAAAGAGGGAGAGATTGGACAAATAACGGATTAGAAATGTCTCCACAGGAAATAATGGAAATTGCCAGCTCATTATGTGAACAGTTGCCTAATGATTGATTTCCTGGGAATTTCATTGTGTTCAGAAAGGGAGACCTGCATGTAATATATACAGTTTCAGTTGTGAAAAATGTCCAGGGTGGCCCCTGAAATTACAGCATACAAATGGAAGGAATGTCAATTTAGGAAGGTGTTAGCTGATCTCTCTTGTTTTATCCTGCCCTGCTAGAAAAGCAGGTCTTGTGTTTGTTGTGCATTTAATTGTGCGGAATTCCTAGTCCCATTTTCTTATGACATTGAAAGTGCATTAGCTGCACTGAATGTACCCCGTGGCCTTGATAGAAATTCTCTGTTGCTCTTACCCTAATTTGCTATAACCATATTTTCATGCTGTGAACACAACAGGTTTTCCAAGTTCATGCCTTTAGTGTCTGCAATATGCAGGGGGCTCCATGGCAGAGGATTCTGGGGTTAGATGAATGTTGCAGGGTGGTCATTCATGTGGGGTGCTGACCATACCTGTTCAGTTTGGCAGCCTCCTCCCTCCACTGCCAGCGCCCAGCACATGGAGGGTGGAACAACGAGGATTGCCCTGGCCCCATGAGGTGCTGGGTGAAACCGCTGCAGTTCCCTCTGCTGTCAGCACCCAGTGTGCAAAGGGAGGAAGCAGGAGGAGAAAGGTAAGGCGCAAGCAAGTCTCACCCATTATATGCTGCCAGGTGAAGTTGCCATCATGCTCTGGCCTATTAAATGCTACAAATTGCAAACTTTATACAGTAATACAGTACCTTGTTTGACTTCACAAATTCTGAAAGATTAAAAAGCTGGCTTTCCACCAGTTGAAAACCATTTTTTTTATTCCTTATTTTAAGAATTTGTAAGCTGTTTAGTATAAACTAAGCAGTTAACAAGAGTATACAAAATACATAAAATCAATAATGAAGCAGAATGACAAAACATAATAAAAATCCATCATATATGTTATCAGCTGCAAACTAAAACAGTAATTCAGCTTGGAAAGGGCCGAGTGGGAAGAAAAAAAAGATAATTCTGACGACACCATACTGAACATATGGCACTGCCAGGAAGGCCCCACCAGCTGAGTGCAGAGACAACCACGGATGTAGAGGCCAAGATCCAAGTTGTTAATAACTGTATAAAGTAAAACCCTAGACTTGGCCCAGTAGCATATAGGCACCCTATTCAATTATTTCAGCAAAGGTGTCACATATTTATAATAGGTTGCACCTTAGAGCAACCAAGCTGCTACATTTTGAATTTTGAAAAGGGGAGGGAGAAAGGGCTTTTTTGCATGCATTTTGGTTTTTAATATTCCATTATCAACTCAATGCATTCAGTGAAGCATAGGGATGGAGAGGGAGAAGAAATAGAGACACAGTACCCTGGTTTTTATACAGAGATGTTGCAAGGATTTATTTTTATTTCCTTTGAGTTCTGAAGTTGCTCATCATGTACAGAGCACCTGAAAACAAATACGTAAGCAATTTTTTTGGGAAAATTGCCACTCAGAGCAGGGTGTGGTGAAAGTTGATATCTTTAATGTGCACTGCCAAAGGGCTAGGGTGTGACCTGGAACAGAAGGTGAGGGGAGACAGAAACCCTTGTTAATTTGTTGAACAAAACTTTATGGGGAAGGGGTTTAACCTTAAAGTGCTGTATCATGTTGATGTGGAATAACGGTATAATACTCCCTGAAACATTTTCATGAGCCAAAGGCAGAATTTACAGCAAGGAAGCATTACAGGTATAAAAACAATAATGATGGCTCGTCATCTTTTATATAATACAATTAAGCAATACTTCATTAGGTTAACATGGGGATGGTTTTCTGGCAGATCACAAATCTTCATAGAAATAAGTTAACCTAACTGTGTCTTGGTGCCATGTTGGTTGAGACCAAAAGCTACCATAAAGACTTCAGCAGTAGAGAAATCTGCAGTCATTTACATTGACTTGCAGCAAAGGGTACCTGATGGCTTTGGATCTGTGTGTGTCAATGTGGATCTGCCCCCATAATAACTGAGGGGGTGAGATATAAAGTGCAAAAGGCTAACATTGGCACAGAGTGCTATTCACGCCCCTCCTTCAGCCCCCTCAAGGTGATTTTCTTCAGACTAGGATAATTTCCTGTATTCTTAGTTTTTTGGGGAGGGGGGGGAGACCTTGGACAGTAGGTGGCAGGGGGAGGTAAAAGTGGCATAAGTGGAGAAAGCTTAGCACCTCAATCTTTGTGTTCCTTTTGTAGTTTCGATTCCATACCTGTCCATTGTTTTACGTATACTGTAATTGAGGCAGGTTGTCATTTAAAGCTGTGTATCTTCTGTCATCAAGTGTAGTTGGGCCCTGAACTTTATCATTAGTAAGATAACACGTGATACAGAGCAGGATTATTAATTACCTCTTCCCTGTGGTAAAGGAGTGGGGTGTATGTGTGCCTGAGACGCAAATCAGACTGAGACTTCTCTTTAAATTGCAACATCTAAACAGACCCTGAGGTGTTTCCAAAAGTGGCTAATGCTGCCTTTGAATATAGGCATGAGATCTTCATTCCAGGTCCTATTTGTGCCTGTTTACTGTTTACAGTGTTTACTGAAAAAGATACCATTCTTTTGTTCAACCTTAAGCAGTAGCATTCTGCTGACTCAATGTTTACTTGAGTGATTTGTAATAGATTTGTATATCTGATATTTTTACTTTGTGTTTTGATATCCTGCCTGGTAACTGATCTTTCCTTAATAAGGAGATATAATTTCAGAAGTATACCTGTATAGCTTACTCTTCCTATATGCATACACACAGAGAGATAGCTAAAGAGAGAGATTCCTAAAGATACTTCACAGACCACCTGTAGCTCTGTGTTACGCAAATCCCACTTCATGTTATATATACAGACACTAAAGGTTAAATATTAAACAAAGGCCATTTTGAACAAGACTTGTTAAACTTTCAGCAAAATGATTGCATGGATTTAACTTTGTGACCATACCCTCTGTAAGCTTTCTGCTTGAAGTGGAATGCAGGTCATTACTTGTGAGTTGATCTACTGGCCAGTAGGCAACCAAGCCTATTGTTTAAATCTGGAAACCTTCAAGTCAGTTTTACTCCTAAAAGAAATGAAATGGGAATAAATTAGGGGGAAACTCTTCCTGCTGTGCATTTCTTTCTCCTTGCTGTTTTGTTTTCCTGAGCTGTTTTCAGTTGCCATTGAAAGCTCCTTGAGAATAGGCTTACATGGGCCTCTTCAGGCAGAGATGATTACTTCATTACTGCTGAGGCCTGTTGGCATAAAACCTCAAAGGCCCTGTCATAAACTGTCCAAGATTCAACATTGTGATAAGATGGAACTTGCAACATGACTGAGAGACAGTATTGGACTGAAACCTGGGAGACTGGGGTTGTAACCACCACTCAGCCTTGAAGCTTACTGCGTGACCTTGAGCCAGTCACTGCCTCTCAGCCTACCCTACGTCACAGGGTTGCTGTGAGGACCACATAGTGAGACAACACATGTGCACCTTGAGTTCCATGGAAGAGAGATGAGATATGAATGTAATAAAATGACATTGTCTCCAGATCAAAAAGGACATGTGGGAATGAGCATTGATTTTCTGGGTTAAATCAAGGACCAACTGATTCACAATGCACACACCCACACCCAGTTGCAGCCAGCAGCTCACAGACCTAAGGCTTCACATGCCCCTAATGGATGGATAATAATGTCTCAGTATAGCATATATCAAGACTATTCAATTCAGGCATTGCTAAGTATATTATGTTCTTGTTCTGGCTATCCCTTATATCTGCTCCAGTACAACTTACGCCTTTCCCTATTCCAGTCCTTTCATCGTGTCTGGCAAAGTGAGGTCTCCCTTAGGCATCCAGATTAGTGTGTGGTCATTTCCACTGTAGCAGATTTAATTAATGTTGTTTCCCAGGAAATGTGTGAATTGTTTTGCAACCTTAGGTTTATATCTGATTGGATTTGGGAAACTTTATCTTTTTATCACTTGAAATAATTTGGTACAAATCCTGTGCTGTGAACTGAGCAGATTTAGGGAGTATATGCATAGCAAATAAGAAATAATGTGTGATCAAAATTCCTGATAAGAAAACAGAGTTAAATTCCTATATTTAACAGCTGGCATGAAATAATTTTATGCTGTGCACTAAACATCCAGAGGCTGATACCATTAAGTGATACTACAGACTTAAACAGCTGCTTTCTCCTTTTCTTAGTACCTCTCTTTAGTAGTGTGTGTTCATGTGTAATTGAAAAACCTATTCTGAAAGCTGAGAATTTTTCGTATGTGATCTTCCTTTGTTTATGTCTTGTTCTAATCGTTTTGTAAAAACAGCTATGTTTTCTGATTTCAGAACAAAGCTGAACTATAATCCTCCAAAGGATGATGGCTCCACATATAAAATTGAACTTGAAGGGATATCTGTTGATATTATGAAAGAGATTTTGGACTACATCTTCAGTGGTCAGGTTTGTGTTTCCAAGGTTATTCCTACATATCTGTACGTCAGTTCTAATCATAATCTACACCTTCAAAAAACCCTTTAAGTAGAATGGGCAGAAAGTAGATTGGGGCAGGACGTATTATCTGAGTGGCAGGTCAGATCCCAGCCAAAGTAAAAAAATTCTCATGCAAGACAAGTGCAGCTTGAGCTGTTCTAACAGAAAGAGTTCCTTTATATCGCCAGCTTCAGTCCAAGCTTTGGGGTTTGCTGATCCCAGTGGGGCTTCCTGTAAACTCCAATCAGCAGGTCAATGGTAATAAGAAGCCCTGCTTTGGGCAGAGATGATCTGTGCTACAAAGTTCCTAATTGCAGGTGATCCAAAATAACACAGCCAATCCCATGGGGTTTGCTTTCACTGCCAATCAGCCACATCGATAACAAGCCTCACTTGCAATTAAGAGGACACTTCAAGCCTCCTGATGGTTCCTCTGCATCTGCCTCTTTCCCACACCTAATGTCAAATATGGTGGGTGGGTGTTGTTTGGGGGAAATAGCCTTGCAGGCCAAATTGTTAACCAAATCGTCAGGCCTAATTTGGTCCACAGGCCGGAGGTTCCTTACTCCTGAAGTGGACTTGTAGTGGATTGCAGACTAGTTTCCCATGGACCATCTCATCCCTGCTGCTTGCTGAGATTCTTGCAAAATTTGCTAAATGAGGTGGAAGCTGATCCATACGTTATTTATCAAGAGGGCACATTGCTGTGTTTTAACAGTTGAGACATTGTGAACATGCTCTTACATACAGTAAAGGCACAAGAAGACTGCTGGATGAGACCACGGATCCAACTAGTGTAACATCTTGTTTCTCGTAGTGGCTAGCTAGAAGCTTTTAGGAAGTCCAAATCCTGGATGTGAATGCAAATGCCTTCTCATGTTTCTTCCCCCATGACTAGTATGCAAAAGTATTCCACCTATCAACCTGCAGGTTTTGGTTAGGTGTCATGGCTAGTGTCTTTTGACAGACATATCCTCCATGAACATTTCTGATCCCCGTCTTAAAGCCATGTAAGGAAGTGGCTCTCACCACATATTGCAACAAGCAAATTTCAGTATCATACTGAAGTCATCCTACCTCTGACTCCAGGAGTCACTTTATATCAGAGATCAATATGTAAATGTGTGACAAGTGACACAGGCAGTATACTGAAGGTGGAGGAAAGAAGGCCCATGGCATAAGTATGGCATACACTTCTACTTCCCTCTCCAGTGCTGTGCTGTTAACCTTCTCACTAAAGTAGAGGCAAAACTCCACCAAGCTATGAAGGGGGAAGACAGTTAGTTGCAGTAATGCAGTGTTTCTCAACCTTTTTTGGGCCACGGCACACTTGTTCCGTGAAAAAAATCACGAGGCACACCACCATTAAAAAAGTTAAAAAATTTAACTCTGTGCCGCCCTATATTATAATTATGACTGTAAGAAACACTTGCCAAATATTGCTTTCCTGCGGGCTAGTGTGGTGTATTGGCGGCCGCCAGGCTCGTTTGCACTGAGCTTTGGGAAAGAGGAGGAGGAGAAATATTGCTTTCCGGTGGGTCAGCGCTGTGCAAATCGCCCTTCTCGTCGCCGCACGTCGCCGCACACCAGCCAGCGTTTCTCAACAGTGGTTGAGAAACGCTGCAGTAATGGACACTAGTGATGCACTTTCATACTTGAAACTGAACTAGTTGTAATTTCCTCTCCTCCAAAATAAACCTTTTGCAGATCAAACTAAGTGAAGACACCATCCAGGACGTTGTGCAGGCTGCTGATTTATTGCTGCTCACAGACCTGAAAACTCTGTGCTGTGAGTTTCTGGAAGGTTGCATTGCTGCTGAGAACTGTATTGGAATCCGGGACTTTGCACTACACTATTGTCTGCGTCATGTTCATTATCTTGCCTCCGAATATCTGGAAACACACTTCCGGGATGTTAGCAGTACGGAGGAGTTTCTGGAACTGAGTCCTCAGAGAGCAAAAGAAGTACTGTCCTTGGAGAAGCTGAATGTTGGGAATGAAAGACATGTTTTTGAAGCAGTTATTAGATGGATCTCCCATGACCCTGAGTTAAGAAAGGTACAGAATTTGAAGTTATGTAATGCTGCTTCAGAAAAAATAATCAGCACTTCATTGTACTTGGGTGCTTCAAATTGCAATGCATTGTGGGATTTGGGTCCATGTTGTAGACTACTGATGTTACCAGCATCATTCTGTCTGTACCCAGACATTCTGCACCAAGAAAAGCTGGATTCTGCAGCATATATAGATTAAGCTGGCCAATGAACTTTACATATTTTATTTACATTATTTTCCTTAATTCATTCTACATTTTAGTAATTTGTATAATTCTATCAATGCCTAGTCATAGAGAGGAGCAAGTTGCTGCATAGAGGACTCCTGTCCTGCCCCAACTATTCAGCTGCCCCTTGGCATTCTGAGATGTAGGAAGGTATTCTTCACTCACGTTCTAGCCTATTTTCTCAGTCATAAGGACTATGAACTTGTTTTAAAATGAAAAATTAGATTAAAGGAAGCTGATTGGTGCACCTAGTGATATTATGTGCTATTGCAGAATAGAGACAGCCCTCTATACAGTGGTACCTCTGGTTACGAACTTAATTCATTCCGGAGATCCGTTTTTAACCTGAAACCGTTCTTAACTTGAGGTACCACTTTAGCTAATGAGGCCTCCCACTGCCGCCGCACCGCCAGCATGCGATTTCTGTTCTCATCCTGAGGTAAAGTTCTTAACCCGAGGTACTACTTCCAGATTAGTGGAGTCTGTAACCCGAGGTGTTTGTAACCCGAGGTACCACTATTACCAAAGTAATGCATATGCTGTAGCATTTTCATGTCAGTGCTTCCTCTTCCAAGTCAGTATATCCTGGTGTTGTATAAGCAGTGATTCTGAGAAATAAGCTTTCCACAAAGCCATATGCTCTTGTCGCTTTTTTATGATTCGGCTTGTTTGTTTGCCTGAAATATCTTTCTGCCTCTTCAGGTTCACATGAAGGATGTAATGTCAGCTGTGTGGGTATCTGGGCTAGATGCTACCTACTTGCGTGAGCAAATGATGAATGACCCACTGGTACGGGAGATTGTCAAAGAATGTAGCAACATTCCACTCACTCCGCCACAGCAGGGGGAGGCAATGCTAGCTTCTTTTAAACCCAGAGGATACTCGGAGTGCATTGTCACTGTTGGTGGTGAAGAAAGAGTGTAAGTGGCTCAGGCATGCTATTTCAGAAGTGGATGGGGGTTGGAGAGGGATGATACTCGAGTAAGTGTCCTATTGCTGGTTATATTTGAGATTAAGCTGCAAAACTACATTGTGCTTTAATTTTTATTGTATGCCTCATAACTATGGGTTGTGTCCAAAGATGCACTTCCATTTGTGGGAGGTTTCTTCTGTTCACCAAAAGAGCAGTTTCGTGGTTGGACCAAGGAAAATAAATAAACCAATTCCAGATATGTTCTTCTGTTATGCCACCTCTTGCACAAGTGGATGCATGAAAACTACTCAAAAGCCTACCTGCTACAGTGCTGTGCACTCTTACGCAAGTTAATGTGCAAATGTTTGTGCAACAGGGTTAGCACCTATTATCCTTCTTGCCCACTGTTCCTTGAATCCTGCCCATTAGCAGTGTTACCAGTGCAAGGAAACGGGCATTTTTCTTCTGAAGCAAAGGGTCATATGCCTTTGACATGCATACTACACATACTACCATTTAGATGTTTATAACATCCATTCAACACAAAGAACTTGTAAACTGGCCAAAGACAGAGGTATGTGAGCTGAAAAACATGGAAGGTGACTGACTTATTCAGAGTTCATATATTTGGACGAATTATTCTCTAAGTCACTAATGTATGAAGCCCTGTGGAAAACCACCTCCTCAAAACACTAAGAGGGAACAAATCATGTTTTATTTCTATAGGAATACTGCATAACCCATATCTCACCGTGCTGGAGTACCAGATAGCCTTGCAACCATGTCTACAAAAACTGCCTGCTCACTGTACTTGTACGTACAGTAGCCTAAAAAAGAGAAGGGAAATGTGCAGCTTCTGTGACTTGTTGCTTAGAGGCATTTGTCACTTACCACAAGTGACTTATGGCTCTCTACAAACCTGGTCTAAACATGCATGCTTGACAGAATAGATATGCCAGGTCATCACATCTGTAGTGCAACTTGTACAGCACGTTGGCAACAAAATTCACACAGTTGTTCAGGAAATAATTTTACACCATTTATCAAATTTGTGAGAAAGAGACAATTACTTACAAAGTGCCATGAAAACTTACAAACTACCTAAAATAAAGTGAACTTGTAATATCAGATTTTACTAGGTTCTTACAAATTCTTGACTCAGTTTTTCATTTTTCTTGTTTTTTAAATAAGTTCAAGAAGATTCAAGAAAAAGGAAAGTTCAGCATTGTTCCCAGCAGCTGTGAGGTGCTGATGAACCAGCGGATGAAGTTATAAAGAAGTCAGGAACCACAGGGTGCCAGCCTTCTATCCCCGTTTCGCCCTAGCCGTCCATGCAGTTTAGAGGCTGCTGTTTCGCCCCCGGTGGGGCTGATTTGTTGGGGTTGGCGGATAGCACACTCCCTGAGCACAGTTTTCTGGGCTTCTTCAACAGTCTAGTCTCGAGCCATTGATGCGTCTACTAGTGCTAACATAGTGCTTACATAAATGGTGTAAAATTATTTCTGAACAACTGTGAATATTTGTTGCCAACGTGCTGTACGAATTGCACTATCTTTATCAACAGCACAGGTTGCATTTTTCTAGCAGGTCATAACATCTGGCTCAAGGTTCTCCAGGGTTTCCAACTGGGGACATTCCTAGCTGGGCCTGGAAGTGCCAAGGATTGAACTTACAACATCTGTGTGCAACCTATGTGCTCTACCACTGAGCTTCTCCTGACTTGCCTGACCTATTGTGCCACCCTCCTGCCACACACACAAAAAGGATTTAAATCTCACACAAAAGTCAGCATAAAGCATACAAACCAAATGGATGCTTCTACACTGAAGTAGAAACCCCATCTCCTCTGCATTGCTGGGTTCCAATCAAGATTTGCTGTATGGGCAAGGTTGCTAAGTTAATTTATCCTTTTTCTCCTGTTCAGATCCCGGAAACCATCAGCAGTAATGAGGTGTATGTGCCCTCTTTATGACCCTAACAGACAGCTATGGATAGAACTGGCTCCTTTAAGTACACCTAGGATAAATCATGGTGTGCTTTCAGCAGGTAGGAAAGTTATTTGTTTCTGTTAACTCAGGGGTCAGCAAACTTTTTCAGCAGGGGGCCGGTCCACTGTCCCTCAGACTATATGGGGGGGGAGGATGAATGAATTCCTGTGCCCCACAAATAACCCAGAGATGCATTTTAAATAAAAGGACACATTCTACTCATATTAAAACACGCTGATTCCCGGACCGTCCACAGGCTGGATTTAGAAGGCGATTGGGCTGGATCTGGCCCCCGGGCCTTAGTTTGCCTACCCATGTGTTTTCAAAGCCAATATTTATTTATTGTTTGTTTGTTTGTTTTGCTTCTTTGGATCACAGCCGTGGAGAATAATAACCTGTGAAATACTCAATGTTCTCAAGTATTTTGGAGGACAACCAAAGGGTGGAGACTCAGTTAAAGTCAAGATTGGTGACACATTTGGTAGACCCTGCATCTATCGTTTGTCCCCCCCCCCCAAAGCTCAGGGAACTTTCCATGAGAGACAAAGTGTTGGCACCAAAAGATAACATTGGCAAAACAACAACAACATATCTTTATCAACTTCTTTGGAACTTCCTCATATAGTATATACTGTATACAAATAAAATAAAATTTGTCAAACTTGGCAATAGGAAAACTACACTCATGCCAGACTTTCTGTGTTGCACCACATATTCAAGCATCGAAAGAAAGAATTTAATTGGTTTAAAATTGGTATCAAAACCCATGGCTTTGAAGTATTCTTATAAGCTTAGAAGTCCTGTTCGGTATCTGGTAGAAACTTGTTAAACATGTTCTTACAAGAATGTTCTGCTTTAAAACAACTGGAATCTTGCTGTGTGTTATCTCCTAAATGGAAGAATAAAACTGCTCCCAGTTTAACATTTTTATTTTTATATGTTCATTGGAATATAATTACCACAAACTAGTGTTCTAGAATAAATAAAGCATAAAGCCACCTTTCACCTGTTGCAATACATATATTATAAGGTATAAATACTAAGCAGCAAAAAGAAAGAAATATCAACACTGATTTGGACCTGTAACTGCCCTAATTCTGGATACCTGGTAAAAGGTCATGATGGTCATTCGTGATTATGGCTTTCTGGAACCTCCATGTTCCAAGGGAGTATGAATACTTGGTGGGAAGCAACCACAGAAGAGGGCTATGGCCGTCCATGTCCTTGTTGTGGGCATCTGTGGGTGATAGACCTCAGGTCTGATCCAGCTAGGCTCCTAGTTCTCATGAATACCAGCTAGATGTGCCACCAGTGCAACTTGCATTTCCAAATCATTTTGTGGTCTGTTTTTCAGAAGGGTTCCTGTTTGTACTTGGAGGGCAAGATGAAGATAAAGCCACTTTAAACTCTGGAGAAAAGTATGATCCAGATACCAATTCATGGAGTTCTTTACCACCAATGAATGAGGCAAGTCTGCCTTTTTATTAGCCGTCGCCCCCACCCACCCCAATTTCTGCAGTTTTGTTATGATCAGATCTTTGTAGGATAGTTATTTCTGTTAAATTCTTCAGTTTCTTTTGTAAGTAAATTTAATAAATGCTACTCTACTTATTTCTTTTTAAAAAAATATTTTTATTAAAATAAATTTACCAAAGCAATTTCACAATCAATATATCCAATCACATTCCCCCCTTTATTCCCTCCCACCCCTCCCTCTCCCACCCTCCATGGACTTCCCTCAGCTCCCCTCTCTGGTTTGTTTATACATATTGTTCTCTGCATGTTATAAATTTGTACATATCATTAACCTATCTATCATCTATTTTAGTAATAAAGTTGTGGATGTTTATTCAAAACCTGCCAAGGAGTCAAAATATTTCTGTTGTCTTTTTAAATAATTTGTAAAAAGTTCCCATTCTTCCCTGAAGTCACGGTTGTCCTTCTCCCGTAGTTTGTATGTTAACTTTGCCAGTTCCGCATAACTCATCAGTCTTTCTTGCCATTGTTCTTTTGTTGGGATTTCATCAGTCTTCCATCTTTGTTGTAGCATACATAAATAAGTTCTTTGTTTTCCTTGGCAGGTCTTTTCCTAAAATCCCTAACAAAAATGCTTCTGGTTTTTTTTACAAATGTAATTTTAAACATTTTTTTCAATTCACTTCTCTACATTCCCACCACATATGATACAAAGTACCTTCTTTTTCCTTGCATTTCCAACATATATTTGACCCAGTTTTGTACATTTTTGCCATTTTTACTGGTGTGATGTACCATCTGTAAATCATTTTCATATAATTTTCCTTCAAAAGGGAACAATCTGTAAATTTCAAATATATTTTCCACAGTTTTTCCAATCCTCTATCTTGCGCCTATTTAATCATGACCGATTTGACCTCCTCATCTTACTCTACTTATTTCTAATAGGCACGGCACAACTTTGGCTTGGTAGAGATTGATGGAGTGTTATATGTTCTGGGAGGCGAGGATGGAGAACGGGAACTCATCTCTATGGAGTGCTATGACATTTATAATAGGACTTGGACGAAGCAACCAGACCTGACAATGATTAGGAAGGTAGGAACTAAGCAAAAACAGGGTGGTATTTTTCAGACTGTTTCTAAACTGCTGCATTTGGTTTAATGTTGCTTGACTGGGTTGCTCATTTCTACACTTCTTTCCCATGTTCCTAAGTTCAGAAAGGTGGCTAAATCTCAAGCTGATACAGAGCAAGGTTGAATTCCAGAAGAGCAATCTTGAGCCAGATAATGGCTCAAAACATTAACCTCACCAACTGTTGTATTTTCTGTTTAAATTGCATTAGGAACGGTAAACTTATTATATGTTGGTTAATGTGTGAGAGAACTCCCTCCCCCCCAGAAGTATGTTGATTTTAAATGGCTCGTGCTTCACTTTATTTGTTTTCTTACTATTATTACTGTGTGACATATACATTAACCAGGTGACAAACGGTGCATGATAGCTTCGGATTTTGTTTTTTTAAGATTGGTTGCTATGCGGCTATGAAAAAGAAGATCTATGCAATGGGCGGGGGTTCGTATGGCAAGCTTTTTGAGTCTGTTGAATGTTACGACCCAAGGATCCAGCAGTGGACAGCTATCTGTCCGCTAAAAGAGAGGAGGTTAGTAAATTACTAGTAACACGTATCATTGCCTTAATCCTGCATACCATCCAGTGCTCCACAGGTGAAAATAGAGGCACATATATGTGTTTATAGGGACCCGGGTGGCGCTGTGGGTTAGACCACAGAACCTAGGGCTTGGTTATCAGAAGGTCGGTGGTTCGAATCCCTGCGATGGAGTGAGCTCCCATTGCTCGGTCCCAGCTCCTGCCAACTTAGCAGTTCGAAAGCAAGTCAAAGTGCAAGTAGATAAATAGGTACTGCTCCAAGCGGGAAGGTAAACAGCGTTTCCATGTGCCGCTCTGGTTCGCCAGAAGTGGCTTTGTCATGCTGGCCACATGACCTGGAAGCTGTACGTCAGCTCCCTCAGCCAATAACACGAGATGAGCGCCGCAACCCCAGAGTTGGTGGTCAGGGGTCCCTTTACGTTTACCTTTATATGTATTTATAAACCACCCTTATTTCTTGCACCAAGGATAGTTTCCTGAGATGCTACATCTCCCCAATTGCTGAAGGCTCCTCCTCTTTGCATGGTCTACCTAACTGACCACAGTATTGTTTTTGATGTTGTTTTTGTTACTAATTTACATTTATATACCGTCCATCAAACAGGGTAGTTTACAACATGGAATGCAAATGAAAGTTCATAACATGATAGCTATACAATGTGAAAATCAAAACAATTATATAAATTATTATAACAAGAAATATGTAATAAAATACAGAGTCTCATAACAGCAACATCATAAGAACTAATGGATTTCAGAGTGTAAGCTGCAACTCAAAACACTGTCTATTGATGGGCAGTTATGGTTGTAGATTATATCTGTGGGATGTTGTCCGTAGTTTTTGTAGTTGATTATTCCCTTTTTGGAAAACTGAATTTCATCTTTGCAAATAATTCTTAGTGTTTAAGTTGCTGCTACCAAAGGAGGAACTTGTTAGGTCTCAGGAGTTATGGTAGGTTTCAGTGGGTATGAGATTGAGACAGATGAACAATGGGGATGGCAAGGCAGCTTAGAACCACAGTGTTGTATTGTTAACAAATAGTTATATTTTTCTAAAAAATCAGTAAACTTTTAAGATTAAAATAATGGTGACGAGCAAGTGCGAAAGGTTTGTCAGCTCAGGTAGCTGGTGTTGTGGCTTTTACATGTGTGTGATATTGAGATCATACTGTCCTCTTTGGTTTTCATGCCTTCACCTATACAGCATGTATTATTTTCCTTGACTTCATGTTGCTTTTATTTTCCGAGTGATGGGGTCTCTCTCTTTTTTAGAATATATTTCATTACATTAGGCCAGTGGTTCCCAACAGGTGGTCCGCGGACCTGAGCTATGCCAGAGGGGTCCGCAAGATGCTATTAGAATAAAAAATATATTAAATATATTTCGTATGATAACAGATTTTTTGTTTTGGCCGCTTCCTGCATGAGCAGAGTCTAGCGCAAAACTAGAATTAGATAGAGGCAGTAGTTCTGCTATATGCCGTTAGGTGGCGCTTTACAAACACTACTGTTTTGCAAAGAGGCAGTGCACGCATTCTACTAACGCTCACCTCCCCAAGATGCTTTGCGCGCGTCCGATTCATTTGTGCGCTACTGCGCAGGTACCCTGTCTTCTCCATTCCCCTCCCTCCTCCCTGGCGCGCGCTGCCTCTTTGCAAAACAGTAGTGTTTGTAAACAAAGCGTTGTTTTTCGCGGAAGCTACAGTTCGCGTAGTTAAAAATGGACCGTTGGTTAAAAAGTGGTTTGTTAAAACGACAAAGGCCTACAGATGAAGAGGAAGAACTGTAAAAAACGTATAAATATAAAATATAAAAGACTGTTAATTTGGCTCTCACTTTTTAATTTTAGGATTAGGAATTAATGGGGGTCCTTGTCACAATAGCGGCTCGATGAGGGGTCCTTGAGAAAATTTTGTTGGGAACCCCTGCATTAGGCCATAGTTTGTTTGTTTTAAATCACTCCTCAAGTGCCAGTTCAAAATGTTAATAGCTCTGTCAAATTCTGCTTAATGTCAAGAGAGCAGGAATTCTGAGGTAACCTGGACACCCAAGATTCCTCTTCTATCTTTTTTTTAAAGGTTTGGGGCTGTGGCCTGTGGAGTTGCTTCAGAACTTTATGTCTTTGGTGGAGTGAGAAGTCGTGATGACAATCAATCCAGTGAGATGGTGACGTGTAAATCAGAATTCTATCACGATGAATTTAAAAGGTAACAACTGCTAAGATAGCTCACTAACATGATCTTACAGCCTCTAAAATAGCTGTTGACCTTTTTATCACTTACAGTTTAATTGAATAGTTGTAATGCGACTGCACGTGCAGAGGTGCCCTGTAGAGGCTGTCTTTTTCTGAGTCAGGCCCAGCACAGTCTGCTCTGACTGAGAGTTTGCAGAGGTGCTGCCAGACATATATATTTTCCAACGCTGTAACCTGATATTATTTAGCTTGAAATTCCAGGGAGGGACAATCTGCATGCAGTGCATGGGCTCCATTGTTGAGTTATGGTCTCTCCCCTTTGGGAAAAAAAACTGTGCCCTATTGCATGAGTAAATCTAACCGCTGGCATTTTTTCCAAATAGAATAATAGATTTATTTTCATGAAGTATTAGTGTATGCCAGCCTTGTTTGGTTTTTCATTTAAATCTTAACTTGACCTGCAAGCTGCGTCTGCATAGTTTTCATGAGAACTGGTTCGAAGTTCTTGCTTCTGTGGGTTATGCCTGAAATAATAAGCAAGACTGAATACTTAGCAGTGGTGCCATACTAATTGTGTAATGTTAATCTTCCTGTTCTGGGAGCATGTCTGCATTCAGTAAATATTTCTAGACATGTGGTTCTACTTGTTTACATCTGTTAACCAGAAGATGGTGCTATTTTACAAGGATGGACTGTTTTTTCGATGTGCCGCTCTCTTTTCTCTTGGTATAATTGTGTGCCAGACAACAATTTCTGTGTCCCTGCTTTCTTCCTATACTGGAACTGCAAGCTGCTCTTTTGTTCGTGCACATCTTAAAAGTTACTCAAGCAGCTCTCTGCTCTTAAACAAATGCCAACAAACTTGCTGGAGTGAATATAGCAGAGGAGGAAGAGTGGCTCAACAGTGAGGCTTAGAGACATTGCAAGAAATAAATGAATACAAATATTTGAATCATCCTATATTTAGATTTTGTTTGAGTTGCTGGTCAGCCTAACACATTGTCTGCTCTGACAGGTGGCAGCTCTCAGATGGAGTTGTCATACCACCTGAAATCCTTTCATTTGAAGATGAGATTGCACCTAGGACCTTTGGAATCCTCTGAGTAATGAAGCCTCCCATCATGTAAAGGTTGACACCTGTTAGATAAGTTGCTAATATTTGCACTAAAAAAGTGGAGCACTGACAAGGGCAGGACACAGGAAACTGTGTATTTCAGGTACTAATTGTACAAAAGACAGCTTGTATGGACATTTTGACATCCACCTGCTTTATCCTTGAAAAGGATTCTGGTATGCATTCAAGGTCCAACCTAGATGAATAGGGAGGTACGCCTTGAGGTGTAACACAACATTAGGTTAGAAATCATATTCTTAAGATATCCATGGACTTGCATTCAATTTTTTTTGCCCGGGGTGAGTAAATTTGTGAGGCAAATATCTTTGGCATCTATGTGTCTCTTGGTTGTGAAACGCCCTCTACAAATTATGTTTTAAAGGTTGCCTTTTCTTGCAGGTGGATCTACTTGAATGATCAGAACTTATGCATCCCAGCCAGTTCTTCGTTTGTGTATGGAGCTGTGCCCATTGGGGCTAGTATCTATGTGATTGGGGATCTTGATACAGGTTAGATTCTAAACAATATATCTTGTGTTTTTTCCCTTTATTGTATGTATTTGTTTCTCAGAGGACATTCTGTAAGGCAGAGGTTGCTAATATGCTCCTCAAGAGTTTTGCTACTTACATTTTTGGAGTACTGATAGTATGAAACACTTTGTGATTCCATGTTTAATTCTTTAGTTCTTTTGTAACTTGTTCCACTTGCTTAAAATTACATCCCACATTTAATATATATAAGGCAGATTAGAGGAGGAGACTTCATTCATCACCTTTCCATCTGAGTGCCTTTTTGAGAGCAACCATGCTAAGTGTTTCACTTTCATGAACATTGTTGATGTGAAATTATAGCTGGGAAAGCAAATTATCTTGTTTTCATTTATTTAAAATAAGTATAACCTAGCTTTCTTTCTATTCTATCATGCATTTTGTTCTAATAAGCTTGACTTGTTCAACCAAACAGGGTAATTCACTTTTGCTACTGATCTCTGCCCTGAGTCTATTTGAAAAAATAGTTAGTTCACTTCAGCAAAAAATGACCATTCTGTGACTTCTTAAAGCCTAAGTAATTTGTTATGGCATGGGCTTTTGTCACTTGTAGTTCACAAAAGACTCATGTGATAAAGTTGGTTCTGGTCAATGAAAACTCATTGCACAATAATGCGTATTCTGGGATTTGAAAGCACCATGTACTACTTGAATTGCATTTATCTGCCTCATTCATTTATCTGTTTTGGCCAAGGCCTTTTTTTTTTTTGTATATTCAGAGCAGTTAATCTGGCCAAAGGATTAGGATATCAGGATTCTCTCATCAGCTTGGCAAGGGAGTCAACATAGGCTCCAAAAACCATCCGTTGGTCATGTTCAGCCTTACTCATCCATCCAGTGTTTTCCTCACGTCTTTAAAAACAGTCACTGAAAACTATGACATAAAAGGAAATCTTGAAGCCTTCTGCAGTATGACTGCTAAACCACTTGTCTGGCTTCTTCCCAAAAGACAAGCCCAAATGTCATCTCAAGAGTTGCATTTGTTGCATCTTAGCCTTTTAACATTTTGCTATAAAACCTTTTCAGACCTGTGCTATACAAACTTGAATGGGGAGGGGTTGTCCTTAGGATTTGAATAGTTTATATGTTGGTAGCTCCTGTTCTTAAATAGTCCATCATTGAAATACCACATTCTGTATTCTCAAATATCACTTTACAACTAACAACTATTTCTTTCTTGGTGTGTTTAGGGCACAGCGAGTAGGGGAGGGGGTCGGGTAAAAATGTCAGAAATAAATATAACCTTAATCTGCATATTTGCAATAGAGCCTTCCCATATAATAATAGTGTGAGATGCAAAATGCATTTGTTTCTGAACTTGCTATTGCTTTGCATTTTTTTAAAGTGAGGGAAATCCAGTTTGGCAACAAGTTTCCATTTCAAATTCCACTGATGCTATTGAGTAAATCTTTTCCCATGTGTTGTTTAAATCCTAAAGCTAAAAATATATTTCCTAATAGGTACCAATTATGATTATGTTCGAGAATTTAAAAGAAGCACCGGAACTTGGCACCATACTAAGCCGCTCTTTCCATCGGATCTTCGCCGTACTGGATGTGCAGCTTTGCGTATAGCAAACTGCAAGCTTTTCCGGCTCCAGCTCCAGCAAGGATTGTTCCGCATCCGTGTTCCTTCTCCTTGAGAGAACTTCAGAAAACAAAGGAGATGGGAAGAATTTGAGAGGCACTCCACCATTACAATATAGCTTTATATAAAGGAGAAACAAACATCTTGCGGCAGAAACTTAAACTGTATGCTCGGCTTTGGTATGGTATCTGTCCTGTTTTTCTTAACTGCTTAAATGCTTAAGCCTCAGCATTTGCTTTGGGGCAAGTCATTGTACATTGAGAAACATGGTTGAGGAGGTATCTTAAGTTCAGTTTATCTAAAGATACTAAAACATGCTATTGAAGCAGTTCCTTTGCTTCAAATCAGGAGGAGTGGACTTTTTAAAAAATGAAACCTATTGAAATTGGGACAGTGGGGGAATCAGTAAGGGACATTTTCATCAAGGAGAATTGTTATGAATAACTATGGTGTGTTGACATTAGATGACATTGATAACACAGGAAATCCTGTATGAAAACCGATCTCACTAGTATGCCAAAAGAGACTGTTAACTCTACTGTGGAGAAAGATGGGCAGTTGCACCTTTTACTTCAAGGCCTTCCTGACAATTTAAGGCCTGTGCCTGAAAGGATAGAATTGTACATATGTCACTTTTCAGTGTGTTTTCACTCCTAATAATCTTTTTAAAAACATGTTTAAAATGGACTAAACTGAGCTAAAGATTTCGGTACAGTAGAGAACAGAGATACACAGATATTTTTTTTTTGTAAACCTTGTGTATGTCAAATGATCTAAGATGATGTGTCATATGTGGACCAGCACAAAGCCACATGCTGCAGTAACCACTCACTTGAAAAACAGTGAGTGAGGTTGGGTGGGTGGGTAGGTAAAGGCTGGGCTTTCCAGAATTGCCATGCTATTACTATCAGCCAGTTTACGCAGCACACAAATCTGATTCTGATTCTTTTTTTCTTTTCTTTTTTAAGAGAAATACAATAAGGAGTATTTTTCCAAACAACTTGAAAGTTGCTGCAGGTTTACAGGGCTGAAAACTTTAATACCTATACTAGTGCAAAAAGTGAGGAATGTAAAAGACTGATTTTTAACTTGTGGGGAGGGTGGAACTATTAAGCAGTAATACATTTCAGACTTGCTCTGGAGAATTATATTGGGATCAAAAGCTGGTGTACAAATGACCTATTTCTAAGATATAGTTTTACTGAGTACTGTTGAACTTTAGAGTGCAGTTATAGTGAAGATTTTTTTTCTGGGTTTTTTTTGTAACTTTTTGCTCACAAATAATAATATTTAATTGATAGCAATTTTTTGCTGGTAGAACACTGTTTACCTCACTACTTAAACTTTATTTTGTTACTTTGTTAGTGAAACACAATAATTTAAAAAAATACGAAATGGAAAAGGGCACAGTCTTGCACTACAACCTTTGCAAACTATATCCTTATAAGATTTAGTGCTTTCCACTTTGGAAAATTGTAGGACCTCAGTTGTGCCTGTTGCACTGCAGTGTTGCAGGGCCAGATGTTGCTCTTGTTTACGCTACCATGAACCCAGAGGGGTGCCTGTTGTTCTGGTAACATTGAAAGAGAAGTGACAACTAGTACCACACAACAATGCTGTATTAATTCTGTTGGAAGAGACACTCCAGAATCTAGGAAGTTTTGACAAGATTAAGCACATTTTAAGCCGCAACCCCAGAGTCGGTCATGGTCAGGGGTCCCTTTACCTTTACCCTTTAAGCCTCATTTAGTTCAAGAGAAGAGATTTACCACACAATTTTGTGCATGTCTATTGTGAAATAAGTCCCATTAAGTTCAGTAGGTCTTGCTCTTCAGTAACTGTGTTAAAAATTGCAGCCTTAAGCACATGCTCAACATGTCCACTGCATGTTAGCTTGATCATGGCATTCGTTTTTAATAAGATAGGTCAATCATGTCACACTTACACATAGAGTGTATTCTATGCATTTGTGCCATTGGGGATACAATTCAGAAATTGAAGTATCAGAATTCTGACTCTGCTCAGAGGTTACAATCCAGAATAACATTTGGCTTGACTCACGCAAGCAATGGAACCACAACTCTGCCCCAGTGGGAGCTGAGAGATGCTTCTAAGTGCATTCATATAATACTATAGCAGGGGTCAGCAAACTTTTTCAGCAGGGGGCTGTCCTTCAGACCTCGCGGGGGGCCAGACTATATTTTGGAAAAAATATGAACAAATTCCTATGCCCCACAAATAACCCAGAGATGTATTTTAAATAAAAGGACACATTCTGCTCATGTAAAAACACCAGGCAGGCCCCACAAATAACCCAGAGATGCATTTTAAATAAAAGGACACATTCTACTCATGTAAAAACATGCTGATTCCTGGACCATCCGGGGGCCAGATTTAGAAGACGATTGGACCGCATCCGGCCCCCGGGCCTTAGTTTGGGAACCCCTGTACTATAAACTATTTTCTCGTCAACTTAAGAAGTTTTGCAGAGAATCCAAAGGCTGCCATTCTTGACTAATCCACCCTCTTTTACAGTCTCCCAATTTCCCCCCTCATCAGCAAGTGGCCAACTTCTTCTGTAGCAGCTACTTATACCTTACAGGCCGCTATTCCCCACCCTGTTATGCTTTGTGCTTTTGTGTTGAGGGCTTCTTCAAACATTTTCAGGCAGAACAAAGGACTAGTGATGGATAATCTTGAGTTGCTTATGATCCTATTGGAGTGGCAGCATAGGGAACTTAGCAGACAGTTTCCAACCGAATCCTTACCTGTGTGTTGTCCTCCCTTTGGAGTTAACTGAGATGCACTCCAGTCTAAACATCTGGACCAAAGAAGACCAGTTTATGTACAAGTAAGAGGGAGACAACTGACAAAGGCAGAGATGTGTGTATTGTTTGCTTAGCTCGTGAGAAGCTGGTTCATTAGAGGTGATTAAGGGTACTTCCTGTTTTCGTTCATGCTCTTTTGGGTGGAGTTTTTGGTGTGTTTGCAGCTCTGCCCTCTTAAATTTGCTTTCTGCATGTCTGTCCCTTTGGAAGTTAAAAACTGGGAAGAGTGCAGGAGTGGCCAAACCACCCCAAGAAGTCTCCTTTCCATGGCCCAAGGCTGCCAGTTTCCCCAAGCAGCAGGGAACATCCTAATTGAGCCTTCCAGTGCCATCCTTGGAACTGTTTTGACCTACACTCCCATCATCCTTGACTAGCTGCCACAGGCTGATGGGAGTTGGAAGTTTAAAAATCTGGAGGGCATCAGGTTGGAGAGAGGGGTTGCTAATTGTTTGGAGAGGCTGTCCTTGCCCTGTCCATGTGTACCCTAGTGAAATGCTATTGCACCTTACTAAGGAACAAAATTCCATACGGTGAATCTAATGATGTTGTGAGGAGGAATCTCATTTTGATTTCGCTAACATTGGTGTTGGTTTTCTTTTAAAAATAAAAAATAAATGCAAGGTTCTTGTTGAAAGAGAAACAGAAAACATAATTTATACCTAAGGAAGATATCTTAGTCTTCTTGCTTTTGAGCTGCTGCACAGGAAATATTTAGGGTGAGATGCTGCTACTGCTATGTATTGGATTGTTAAAGCACACTTACCGTAACTGCAGACTGCAATCACTCAAACCAGCGTTGACAAAAAGCTGTTGTTGGGTGCATGTAGTTGAACAAAGAGGCAGCGTCTGATTGGGAAATGACTAGTAATGAGTTGCATACACGGGTACCATTGACAGTCACTGCAGAGCAATTAAGTCAGTTCAATTTTAGGTACCTAATATTTGGTTTTGAGCTTTTCTAGAGGAACTTCCAGCTGATGAGTTAGTATAGTAGGACTAACTGGTCTCATTTGCCAGCCTTGGGATCCTACAGTTAGCTACACAAGGAAAGCTTCTCTGTCTACCATCATGGCCATGTCAGTATGTAGAAACATTTTGCCACCTTGGATCTTGGAGCCAAACTAGATGTTGTGACAGCAGACCTGTGTTTTGGAATTGGATTGCTGCCTCATAAAGTGGTGTTGTAGCAGTGACTTAAAGCTGGGGGGAGTGAGGGCAGAAAGTAACCTGCCCCCACCTTTTCTCCCCCCATCATCTCTCTCTGTGTGTTTTTCTCCTAGGGAGAAGCAATTTCAAGGAGAAAGGCATTGGAAAAGGGGTTGGTTTTCTACTTGTGGTACTAGTTTTGGTCCCTTAAAGACTAGGGTGCAGGTTCTGTTTATTCCACTGGACCCTGCACAGAATAATATCCAATCCTTGGTTTTGAGTTTAGCATATGTTGCCTGCACTAACAATGATGGCTTGATCTGTGCTTTGGTTGCATAGCAACTATTTATGCTTCATTTTGATTGTGAAGTAAGCCTTAGTTAGCATCGTACAATAGGTGTGCTTCTGGATGTAAATCAAAACTACTTGTTTATCTTATGCAAACTGCTTTATGTTCAGTTTGGAAAGAGCAATCAAAGCCTGTTAAAAATCTGATTGGAATCATCTCTGAATCCTGATTTAAAATACAGTTATAATCAATTTTATCTTCACAATTTTAAAAGTTAAGCGTGGAGAGAATATGAGCCGCAATCTGCAAAGAATGGGATGTATGTCAGAATCCTTAAAGAGACAGCCAGTGGTACAAACATTTATTTATTTGTTTGTTACAGCTTCTCTCCTTGATACATTTGTCAATATAAAGCTTCTGAAAGCATTAGTTGCACATAATGCAGTATGCAATAACGAAAATAAGTGCCAAGAGCCCTCTTTCTACGCAGGTATTATGGATCTCATCCATTAGAGTGCAGGGATGTTTAAGACAAAAAGAATGGTGGAATTCTTTAGTGAAGAAACTTTGCACATCTTAGAACTGTTCAAATCAAAGTTCTGCAGGGTCTTATTATTTTGTCTTAATTTATACTCCAAAACTGCCTCAGAAAACATCGCTGCCTATGGGCACTCTACTGCCCCATTGGTATTCTAGTGCCATGCCTTTAAATAGTAAATGGCAGCTGACCATTTTTATTTTTAACTTCGTATAAATATTTAAAAGTGTGAACATGATCCATTCCCTGTGGGTGTATCTGGACTCATGGGAAGGCTTCATCATAGGGCTCAGTGCAGCCTGCTTCTCTCCATCTCCTTTCCATGTGCTCTGCGGCATGCCAGCAATTGCTCTTAATGAGAGCCTGTTACTCACAATGAGTATTTCATTGGCCAGGGCCCTTGGAAGAAGAGAGGTGTGGCTGGATGTGTATGTGAGAGCTGCATACAGGACTCTCGTTGCAGGTTATGGCTGAGAGCAGCAGTCCACATACGCCAAGGAAGAGCGAAAAAGAAGAGAGTCCTTTCTTGATCCCCATGTCAGTCCCCTCCTGAATCTGCAGCTCTTTCCACTGGGCAACAGATCATGTCCAGTGCAATTTATTTTAACTGATTTTGCTTACAGAAGGAAAGTTGCGCATCTCAGGTTCTGTAACCCTAAATGTGAGTTACCATAAAGGGGCACGAAGTACGGATCAACTATAAGATTCATAGACCTCATAATGAGTATGCATCATTGTGCTTCTCCCCTAGCCTGATTGTCAGACGTTGAAAATGCTTCCAGAGAGTTCTGGCATATTTGGAGATGGGGTCGTGTCTTGATTTTATATATTTATTTTATTTATTTATTGGCCTTGGTTTTCCACTGCAATATCAGTATGAGCAGAAATGAGGAACTGAAAAGAACTGCAATTTGTTCTTAATCCTAAATTAGCCTGTTATTAACTTGTTAACATTATGAAATTGTCAACATTTAAAATAGTTTTGAGGTATTTTTCTTCTAAAGAAGGCTCAATAGTAAACAGGAAGGTAGGTTTTTTAACTGTTACTTAACTTATTTTATCAAGTGGTCTCTATCCAACTTATCTGGTATAAAAGTACCAGATGGATCTGTTGTCTGGTTGCTTAAATTACAAATGTTTTACTTGATGTGGGTGCAATCCAGAGTCATTAAAGTCGGTCTTCCGTTTGACCATCAACTTGATATGCATAGGATTTTAATGTTGTGGTCTTTCCCTTTTTATTGTAAAATCATACTGACTGATTTTAAAGTCTTGGTTGGTTTTGAAAGTTTGTTAACTAGGAATGAAAGTTTAGCTGTCCCTTCAGATTCCATACCTAATGCACACTAGATTCTCCAAATAAAACATTCCTTACCCTCTTTGCTAGAATTCACCATTTTAATACTGCTTTGGCTAATGTAACCATTTAGTGTGTTTGAATCACCTGGGACAAGCTTGGCAATGCCAGTTATCATTGGCATTTAACACTGCAGTCCCATAAGCCCTTACCAGGGAGTAAGCCTCGTTGAACACAGTGGGCCTTACACCTGAGTTGACATGCATAGAATTGCACTGTAAGTATTCTTGCTGGATAGTTAATGTGTTAATTGGGTATTTCTCTATAGGCGGCCTGTGGGTTCCCTTTAATACTCTTAGTAACACAAAAAGGAACAGCTACTTAGCTTAACAGGAAGAAGATTGAGGAGTGGCATTTTTTCTTCTGTTATTTCTTTAGAAGCTAGCAGAAGGCCCGTCATTATAGTGGTGGTGGTGTGTGTGTGAAAGTAGGCATTGCATATTCCAAAGGGTGCAGAACCACATAGATGTTGAATCCTGCCAGGAATACAGTGTGCAGGACACCCAGAAGAGAGGTCTTGGTGTTACTGTGCCATTATCCTCTTCTACTTCTCTGCTCCAGCTGCCATCCAGACCTTCTTCTCTGAGTCTCCATCACTTACCAACCCCTCTGCAAAAAGGGGAGAGAGCCCTTCCGTTTCCATTAACCCAGTTGTGTTATATCTACAGTAGTTTGTTAATCAACTGAGACTGAAAAGTGGTTGGGTATAAATATAACTCGGTAAGCTGAAAAGCTATAGTTAGCTGTACAGTGTAAAAATGAAATTCAGCATTCTGCTCCATATCATGTTTTGACTTCAACTGCACTGAAGTAAAAATTACTAGTGTTATGTCATAGCTTTAATTTTTACTATTAACTATAGCAAAATAAAACAACCAACAGGCTAAAGCAGGAATTTCCAGCCTTTGCTTCTCAGGAAAAGCAGAACGATTGCTTAACATGTGTGCAAAGATAACCTTTGCTTACCCTGTGTGGTACAGTCAGTTGTGTTTTTGTTCTGCTTGATACCAAGAGCCTTGTTCTATTCTTTAAAGGTGCTATTTTGACATAACTATTGAATTCTTTAACACTGTGCTTGAAAAAAATTGAATTGATCCTTTACTTGAATGTTAGCTATCAGTTGATGGTGAGCGGTTGCTCCTTTGTTCTTTCTTAGTTGAGGTCAGGGAAATTGTCCATATTTAATGTACAACTTTTCTCTGTGAACAGCCTCTATACTGTCCATACTTACACTCTTCATGGAATAAAATAGCTGCCCTTTACTGAACAATAGGCTTTTATCTAAGTATTGCTGTAAAATGTTGAAGTGTTCAATTTACATGAGGAATCTTTCCTCATGTATTTCATTCCTGTGAAAATAGTTTTCTTGAGATGCATCCAGTTCCCAGGAGGTGTCAGATAAGTATGAAACATTTACCTGATGGATTCTTAAAAAAAAAAAGTTACTGGTACTTTGAATGCACAGTACCTTCCTCTTGTAGGCTTTTGAGAAGTCCTATACCATTTCACCAAATTAATCATGGAAAGTTAAGCTGCCCATCCCCAAATACAGTGAAGGTAGGATATTAATGCGTGGAAAATTGAAAGTTCGTCAAGTTTTCTGAAGTTATTCAATGGGGGAAGGAACGTGTCCAGAGCAGTTTTAGGCAGGTTGATTTTTGGTGGCAAAATTATTCCCCACCCACTTCCCCCTGTTTGCATAATGGTCCCACTCTGGATTGAAGCCTACCTGTAGCTGCTGTTCTTAAAAAGGAGAAAGGGCAGGCCAACAGTGACTTGTCTCTTTTGGAGGAAGTTGAGTGGAAGTTGTGCCTGTTATGCCTAGTTGAGGAAGAGGGAGGCTTTTGTAGAGGTAAGATAAAAGCAGGCAGCAGTACTTTAGGTTCCCTTCCCAATTTTGGTGACAGTGGAGAAACATGAATATAATCTTCCATGCCATTTATGATCTCCCCGGGTAGGCTCGGTGTGGGGAAAACCTTTCAGTCATTCATTATTATTATTTTTTAACCAGATGTTATAACCATCGGGGTGAAAAACACAATACAGTTAAATTGATTCCTTCTTTGTCCTCAGGTTGTCCTTGCAATTTCACTGCATCAAGGCAAGGCTGCTATTTTAGTAACTTTCTTATCATTGCCTGATAAGGGAGAGAAAGAACTAGAACTTAACATGGATCAATAATTTGTTCATGTGTTCTGAACCCTCTTAGTGGGGCCTCTCATTTATTGACACCTCTCTGACTAGGTTTTTGTTTTTTGTTTTTACACCGGGATTTGAAACTTTGTTTTTATCAATAGCAATTATAGTTTGTCTTCTTCAAGCACAGATACATTCCTGGTTGGCACAGGAAACCCCACCAGTTGGAGGCTGGTTCATACTTTGGCAGGATGTTTCCCACCAGATCTGTATTTCATCAGTGTAGGTTTGGTTTGCTCTGTGCTGTAAGGCTGCCTGCTATTCTCAGCTACACATTTGCATCCATCCAACCACTGGATACAAAAATGAAATATCCTGAATACTAGAAAAGTCTGAGGACATCATAGCAAAAAGACAGATTGTGTGGTTTAATTTTTTTTATAAAGAATATGGGCCCAATTTAATGATAAATAAACATGCATGTTTTCAGAGAAAAAAGGTTTAGTAGGCCTCTGCTAGGCAGCTGTGTATTGGGGGGGTATTATTGGGTGCCTGTTGCATATGTTTTAAATACAGCATCTAATTCAACCCTCTCTTTTCCAGTTGGAACTTAAGATGTTTATTCAACTTTAGAAAGACCTACCGTACTTATGTTATCTTTATAAGCTAATGCCAGCTTATAGCACATTCAGGTAAATCTCTTTTTTCCTATACAGATCCATAGTGGGCAAAACTATGACAAGAACTGTATGCATTTCTGTGAAGAGGAAGTTGTTGTTGTTGTTGTTGTTGTTTAGTCGTTTAGTCGTGTCCGACTCTTCGTGACCCCATGGTTATGGTTAGTAAACCATAACCACCTCTCCACCTTGTTCAGCTCAGCTATGCAACTTTTGTTTGTATGCTCTTCTGAAAGGGCTACGCAGACAAAAGAGAGCAACAACCTCTAACTTCTCTCTAAATACCTGTGCTAAGAAATGCCTTCTGCCTCACCTCATTTGGCTATTTAGCATCTCCAGTCAAAGTGATTAGTCCATATTTGGAAGGGAGTTGGTTTCTTATTTCAGCTGAAATGCATTCAGAAATGCAGGCAGACTGGCTAGTGGTTTTTTGTGTTCCATTTACCTCTGAGCAAGTATTTCACGTCATTTGTGGTGTTTGAGCTGCTTCACTGTTTCACTTAGCACAAATGAAATTTATTGATTTTTTGTGGTTTCTTGTTAATCTAAAAATTGCGTTCCAGAGAAAGTTGTATGCATATAAGCTTTGTTGAAATAAATGGGAGAACACTGTTTTTAACCCTGTATTTATAGCAACATTTGTTTCAACAGGACTTCAGTGCAGCTAATTTTCTGTGGATTGTGCTCACAGCTTTCTTTCAATGATCTCAAAGAGAACTTAGATTTAAATACAATGTTTCTTTTCTTAATTGAAAAATGCATTAGATACTAGGATTTTAAACGTAGTTTGACTCTGTATAGCCAAGCCAAAAGGTAATTATACATTTCTTGTTCTTCCGACACATCCACAGTGTGTGTTAACAGAAATGCAGGTTATTTAAGGAAACATACAATTTTTGTACTTTGTCAAAGTGGCCTTTTTAGAGGAAGCACACAGTACATTGATTAACGTTGTGTAGCTGTATAATTTCAGAGGAACTTTTTTCGTATTGTATTGACAGAATTTGTATACATTTTTCAAAATAATATGCTCTTTTGTTTAGAAGTGTGTAGACATAATGGGCAAAATCCAAAATACTCCATTCCACAATTCCCATCATTATATATTTTGCTTGGCTCTGTATATGTTGTGGGCAACCCCACAGTCTACAGTGGCATGTGTATTCTCTAAAGACTATTCCCTAGTAGTGAAGGGAATGGACCAGCTCCTTCCTCCCATGCAATATGAGACTTACAAAGTATCAGGGCTGTTAGATGTCTATGAGAAGGCTGTTAACTCCATCCACTTAGTTTGTATATTTACAAAATTAAGGTACAGTAGTGAATCGTAGACATGAAGTGCAGCTTTAAGACCCTAGATGTACAGAACTATCTCATAAATGTATGATGTCTTCCCTTGGGGGAAGAAGAGAGAAGCTTCAGAGTTGTCAGACGCAAGCAATTTGCAAAAATAAGACGTTATCACTACACATAACCAGCCTGGGGGATGCAGGCCACTCCCAGCTTTTGAGACCCCTGGCCATAAAAATAAAATAAAATGATGATACACAAAAACAAAATAAGGCACCAGAAATAGGAACTGAGTATAATTTGGGGAAAATGTATTTAACAAATGTTTTTCTATCCTTTTTAAAATTCATGATACTTGGTTCTTGATGTTTATGGCTGACCTGCATTTCCAAAAACTTTATTTTTCTTGCTATAGCTGCTGCTTGTAATTGCCATCTTGACAGTTAACATGAAAAATCCAGAAATTTTAATGGTATGAGAATAGAATCAGACAAAATTATCTATGCATATATTCTGTTGGTTAGTGCTCAGTTTGCTTTCGTCTATGGATTCTACTAGATAGCATTAGGGGAAATGTTGGCAAACTGAATAATTGGAAGAGTCATACAAGAATAGGTTTCTGGGTTAGATTTTAAAATGGGATGTAAATGTCCCTTAAGTTATTTATGCAGTTCCACTGGAGTGTTTGCAATGCTAAGTAAGGCCTTTAGATTGCAAAAAATAATAGCAGTAATAATATTAATATCCTTGATGTTGTCGATGCTAATTCACAATTCTCTGCAAACCATAAGGGAAGTCAGTGTTTACTAGTGGACCTCCAAGATCACTTTTGTTTTGTCTGCTCGGTCAACTGGGTTTGTTCAGATATCATATGTCTCCACAAGACACTCTGAGGAACCCCCTCCTGTGCTGAATAGATGGCACAGAAGATGAAACCAAACCAGGATGTGCAGATATGGCTAGAAACTACATTGAAAGCTGTTGGGTGGAGTCAATCCTGAGCTAGCGGGCCCAGTGCTCCAGACTTGGACCACTAGCAACTTTCCCATCACCTCGGGCTCAGTTTTTTTTTCCTAGCCTCACTAGCCAACATTCCACCATACCACATCTGCATCTACATACAAAGCCAGGCAGAAGAAGTTGCTTTAATTTTTTTTTAAAAAAAGTTAGTGGAATGCTGCTGGCTATGTTTTTTATTCCTTGCTTACCCTTTGTGTTTCAATTATCGGTCAGTGCTGGTGAGTATAATATATTTACTCTGCAGTAGGTGTTCCCGGCTCCCTCAGTCATGCTGCTCTTCCCCCATAGCTGCTCTTCCCCCAAATGACAAAGTGATTTTAAGCTTCCAGCAGGTTCTTGGTAAACTCATATGGCATCTGAACAAATCCATCGTTAAGTATGCATGGCTTGTTTTTTCCTGATTTTGTTGTGTAAGGGATCCCACATCTCTTGCTAGTTGAAGGGGGGGTTAATTTTTAAAAAATAAAAATGTAAGAACAGCTGAAGTTGGGCTAATTTGAATGTTAAGCATGCTAACTTGTACGGTTATGTTTGAAGAAGAAGAAAAACGTGCAATTCTGAAAGCACTTTGTGATCAGTTTATGAAAAATGGGCTTTGCAATGGAACATATGATATTAATGCGTAATTAATTAATAAGTAGTGTTGTCTTTGCTACCGTATCTGTATATCCTTCTCAAGTGTTTTGTCAATGCCTCTTTTTAAAAAATGTTGTGCTTCTAAGAAATTGTGTTCAACTTTGTTAATTAGCTGAGAAAAAACAGTGGCTGTGATTCAATGTGATGCGCACACGTAACACTTAAGTACAGGGGTTTCTCCCATTCTTTGACCAGTGGAATTCTCTGCTCCCAGTGGGAAATTGCCTTATACTCGTAATGTGTTTCTCTTCCTAGAATAAATATAGATGTAACATTTGAACTAAGGTCACAAAAGGTCTTTCACCCATATCTTAATCTTATCTAAAGCAAAACTACAAATATTTCATGAACAGCTGCAGTATTGCTACAGTGAATTTGTGGGGAAGAAAGGAGTGTGTTGGTGACATCTCAAATACTAGCCAGTTGGCACTGTTCACCTAGGACTTTTCTGTGTGCACCTGCCCTGGGATGGAAAATTGTATGCTTGGATTGTTTGGATGCTCCCAACCCTTCTCCCATGTTAGATCAGGCCAAAGGCCCATCTAATCCAGCAGCCTGTTCTCACAGTGGCCACCCAATGGGAAATCTGTAAGCAGGACATGAGTGTGATGCACTCTCCTACCTGTGTACCCCTGCAACTGGTATTCAGAGCAATACTGCCTCCAACAGTGGAGATAGAATATAGCCATCAGGGCTAGTAGCCATCGAAAGCCTTAAACTGATAAATACACATGCTCATTGCTCTGCAAAGTTTATGTCAGCCTTCAGTCATCAAAGAGAATCCTGTCTGTGAATCAGAGTTTATGGGGTGTTGGATCATGCTGAATATCTGAGCTTATTTGCTTTAGGATCATTTTCACATGTCCTTTGTCCATCAATCTGTTTTCATGGATAGCTTTGCATGGCAGCCATTTAAAAATTAAAATTCCTTAATTCTTGTTGGTAATACTTTTGAGGTTTACATATTGTAAAGATGCAAAAAAGGGATACAAAACAGTTCTTGGATTAAGTAGCACTTTGTTTACATGTTCAGTATAATGTTGGGCAAGTAAGGGTCTTTTATTTTTTTATTTTAATTTAAAGCACATAAATTGTGCTCCAGGGGCTTTGTAGCCACTGTGTGTAAATTTGGTATAATGATGTTTTAAGGACAGGTGAAAGTGTGTGATATTTTTTAATGTAGTTTGTATTGACCGGGTTTTATAAAATGTAAGAAAAAGAGTGTTGTATTTTGACCTGAAATCTGTGTACGGTAAAGTCACTTTGCTTTATGTATTGGAGGTTTGTTGAAAACTTGAACTATTTTATAGAAGGGTGCAGACCAAAATTGAATTGTCTTAAAGTTGAACTAACCAAATAAACATTTTATGGTTTGCGTACATTTATTGTCTCTTGCATTAAATATTTTCTTTCTTTTACTAAAAAATAAGGATACAGTTAAAATGGTCTTGAAATGAAGCTGAAGTTATGTAGAGAGCCACCCTGATCAAGAAAAGAGTGGTTGTAGAATCAGTTTTTCCCATAATTTGGTGCAGAGATGGCCAGCATCTATCTTCTTGGAGACCAGTTTTGATATTTTCAATTACTTGCTCCGGGAAACGGAAGTGTGTTTTGCCTCTCAATCTCCTAAAGCAGGACTGGGGAACCTGTGGCCTTCCAGATGTTAATAGATTCAAGCTCCCATTGGCATCCGCCATCATGGCATTAGTGGTGGGAGTCCAGCAACATCTGGAGGGCTACAGCTTCCCCAACGTGTCCTAAAACCTGTATAATCAAGTCAGCACCACTAATTATAGGCATGTCATAGTTGAGGAGCACACGTGCTCAGGCCTGGCCACAGCATTACATAGAAAACTTGCAGATTAATCAATTTATAAGGAGCACCCTACTGTCAGTTGTGGGTAAAGATGGGGAAATGATCAATAATCATTTAAGAGCAAAAGAAACTGCTGCACTGGTGTTTATCCATCAGGATGCTTTTTATCAGCAGGAAAGGCTGAACATTATATCTTGGGAAAAGGGTAAGAGTCCGTTCCCCAGATCTGAAATTCCCACTGGCACAGCTTTCCTGTTACAGTACAGCTGGATTATTTTAGGAAAATGGAGTGTGGTTGTGTCTTGCTTACACTTGTAAGCAAAATAAAGGTTTTACCAATCAAAGTTGTCACAGTTCCCCCCCCCCCTCAAACCGAGTTCCTGAAATAACCTGTGTGAAGCAGCATTGATATGCAGGATATTCAATAGAATTACGACACTAATGTTTAGTGCTGATTTCCACTGATATCTCAACTCTCCATACACGCACAGTTTGAGACATACAGTACTGTTGCTTGGTGTGTTCACAGTTGTGTGTGCAATGGTGAGGGAGAGAAATAATAGTGGCCCAAAGGGTCAGTGCATCTGGCTGTTAACCAGAACGTTTGGTTGTACGAGCCAACCCAGGGAAAACTGGGGGCAGGATTGTTGCATTGCAGAGGGTTGGACTAGATGGCCCTCAGGGTCTCTTCCGACGCTACAATTCTATGATTCTCAATCCCACAAAGATCCTTGCTTCTTGAACAGAAACCTCCTTTCACCTCACTTCACAGGAAATTACAGGAGTAGTAAGCTCTGTGCGTTCACATGATACCAGAAATATTTAAATCTGGGCATTCTCAGAGTGTATATCTCTTACTATTCTTTTGTTATTAGTTCCTGTGATCCAGAACCAATCCTGATTTTTTTTGCATAGCAGTTAAAACAATTTAAAAATGTTGTGGCAATTAAGACCGTAAAAAGTCTGTGCCTTTTCTTCCATTACTGTGCTTTGTTCCATTGAACTGGGCCTATTGATTTCGTCTCCTCAAGATGGCACCAGAGCTCAGCATCACTGAGTGCAAACCTGGGACCCAAGCAGCCATTACTCTGCTGTAGAAATGAGATGAGAATAATCTGGGGATTACATGTGGATTTTGAATAGATAGGGTTGTTTGGCATGTCAGGTGTTTAGCAGGAGGTTTCCTTTCAATGAATGGTTAGTGCAGGGGTAGCCAACATGTGCCCTCCAAATGATGTTGGCCTACAGGTCATATCGGACCAGACCTTTGGCCATGTTGGCTGAGGCTGATGGGAGTTGGAGCCCGACAACACACAGAGACCACTGCATTGACCTCGCCTGGGTTAGTGTATACCTGTGAGATCTCAGTCAGCAACTGATTTTGCCTGTGGCTTGCTTTGACAAGGAAGCGGAAGCTTGCAGAACATGGCCCCTTGCCCAGCCACAGAGTGGTCTGCCGCCAGGTGGCATTGCCGCAGAAGTTGTTCTACCATGCTTACCTTTTGCTTCTCAATTTAGAAATGATGGCTAGGGGACCACATGCACAATTCTGGTGGCTGGTTTGGCCCAAGAAGCTCCCCATATTGATATTTGTGGAAGCACAAAGACTCATGATAGTAATTACCCCTGAACACCTTTCAAGCATTCAGATGTCTCAGATACGGTATCAGGGACCATGTTTCCAAGGCCTCTTATTTCGTTACAAAAAGTTTCCATGGAATTTGAGGGTTAAAATACTACATTGTTTGCCACGTGTTCATTCTGCACATGTGTGAACAATTGGTATCTGTTTCCACCTGTAAAATATGTGGCTAGTTGAGTAAGAATGTGGAGGTACACATTGAAATGCTGGAGGGACAGACTGCATAAGAATTATGATGCAGTTGGTTTCAGCCGAGGATGTACACATACTGAAGTCTGCCTAGCTCTCCATATTTGGGATCTCCAGAGACTCCGGGGTCTTTCAAATCTAAATCTTTTTGCAGTCAAAATCTAAACAACAACAAAATAAAGGTAATTGAATGGTGGCAACAAACCTTTTTGTAATGCAATGGAACTCTGTTAAATGTGCATGCTTTCTCCTTAAAACAAATGCCTCTCGAGAAAAACAACAACAAATGCCTTTGAATGCTGCAAAGGTGTGTCCTAACTGGAACATAGGAAACTGCTTTATACCAAGGCAGTCCATTTTTCCACGTAGCTCAATGTTGCCAACACCGACTGCCAGTGGCTCTCCAAGGTTTCACACAGGAGTCTTTTCCCAACCCTACATGGAGATTGAAACCTTTTGCATGTAATGCTTGTGTGTACCACTGAGCTTCCACCACACCCTATGGTTACCAGATTTTTTTTTCAGTGAATCCTGGGACACACTTTTCTTCTTCTTCTTCTTTTTTGAAACTGAGTAGCAACAGGGTGTCAGTAGTGGGGATGGTGAGGCAAAAGACCCAGGGCCCAAGCACACATGTATATTGTATAAAGGTGCAAAGCCCTTCTTTCGCACCCTGTGACAGATCGAGGGAGGCTCGGGGCGGGTGGGCGTTGCCCAGGAGGGGCGCAAGGTGAGCGGTTTCTCTGCCAGGCAAGGTGCAAAGCCCTTCTTTCGCACCCTGTGAAACATAAATGTGCAGTTTTTTAAAAAAAACCTGGGCATTGGCCGTCCGCCCGCAACTCCTGAGCCTCCCCCAATCAGTCAAAACAAAGGGGGAAGGAGATCTGTACCGCCAGACGTCCCCGGTCCCTCTTTGGCAGCGGCAGCAGCAGTCAGTGGCCCGGAGCCAGCCTGGTAGCACAGTTGGCTCTGGCTGGCTTCAGGAGCTGATCACGGCTGTGACGCTTGCCATTTTTCCTCACCGGAAGTCCCCATATGATGTGTTGCGCACAAGACACTTCATATGGGGACTTCCAGTGAGGAAAAATGGCGGGCGCCACGGCAGCAAGCAGCTCCTGAAGCCAGCCAGAGCCAACTGCGCTACCAGGCTGGCTCTGGGCTGCTGAGGCTGCCGCTGCCACGTTTCCCGGGGACAGTTTTGCAATTCTGGGGACGGAATTTGTCCGGGGACAGATTTGCAAATCCAGGGACTGTCCCCGGGAACTGTGGACGTCTGGTAACTCTACCTTAGACTATGCATCTGTCATTTGCCCAGATCACCAGGCACTAGTTAAAAGCATAGCCACCCTCCTCCCTTTGGGCAAAAGCAACCATTTTGTCCATAACATATGAGGTGAAAGTTGCACGAGACAGACAAGCTTGAAGGAATGTGATGTGCCCACGAAGAGCTTTGTGAAACCGCTGGTGTGGAAATTGCCCGTGGGTCGTGATGGAGAAATGATTTCTCCCTCTTCCCTCCACCCCTCTCGCCTTCTCTGCCTCTCCAGACAAGTGAAGAAGAAATGTGAATGAAGGGGATGAATGGAAAGAAACAAGGCAAAGCTCCTTTTGACATGAATGAGAGAGACTTGGGAGTTGTCTAAGGACAGGCAAGCTGCGTCTGAGCTTCCTTTCGACATGTGAGGAAGTGGGCCACAGTCCTCTGCACGCGGAGTTGCTGCAGCTAGAGCGATGCACTCCCTGTAGCCCAGATCCTCATTCTGACAGGATTTAGCATTTCAAAGCACAGTGTTGAATTGCAAGTCCCGCCAGAGGCTTAAAAATAGCTTTATGGTTATTTATAGAAGCCACACAGCTATTCTGCTTGGGTATCCTGATAGGGATTGCATGGCAGGGAGTGGGGGAGAAACCCTTTCCCCCACTCCCCTTCTCTCAGTTCCAACAGCCTGTATAGGAAATGATGGGGTGGTTTTGAGGTTTTGGCTTGTGCATCTTCTCCTCAGCATCTTTTTAGACAGAGGACTGCAGGTCAGAGACGGTGAGGGGTAAACTCTTTGGCCTTCCTTTCACTTAGGTCTTGTGAAATTCCTCAGAAAGAGAGGCTGCCAAAACCATAAGCTTCTAACATTTTCTCAGTGAGGTGTCCCTTTTGTAAATGGATGTGCTCTACTTACAAACGTCTCATTCACAAAGAGACCTCGTTCACAAATCGGTGCCATTTTTTAACGGACCGCGAGACAAATTTCCTTCTTATTTTTAGTCAAACAAAGTCTTTATGCGTCCCTTTCCCCCCATAAGCCCTTCTCTGTGTGCCGCCCCACACCCAGTATGTTTGGAAGGTGGCAACAATAAAACAGACCTGACTTTTGCCATCCATCTGGCTAGGATATTTTTGTTCTCCATGGTAGCTTACTTAGGTAGCTTGTGCACAGATCCGACACTGATGGCAACCCTTTGGCATCCATTGCCTGAGGAGACGTCTTTATGTTACTCCTAAAGCCCCAAACTGGGAGAGAGGCTGCAGAACATGTTACTTCTTGGGACATATACAGGAAGTTTGGAGCAAGCACAGCTGGCTAGGATGTTACCCTATTTCTTTGGAAATTGGTTCATTATTTGGCTGTTGATTATCTTTTCCTGGGATCTGACCAATGCTTAAATTGCATTATTTCATTTTTAAAGGGGAGAAAACATTGATTTTCTTTTTTATTAAATCACACATACACAAAAACAGTGAGTGAAAAATAATGCAACCCTTTCCTTTGGGGTCCAATAATAGCAGCAATGATCAAGTTTGTAGTTCCGTGTGTGTCTGTGTGTGTGTGTGTGTGATCCTTCCCCACCCCCACGTCGTTCCATGTTCTTCCTTTGATCATCTTGAAAGAGAAAAGGAGAAAAACTCGGTGATAAAATGATCACTAGAGCAGAAATATCAGCATGTCCCTGGCTCCTTTTTAAAACTTCTTATTACAAATGGAAATCCAAATGGTAAGATAAGAACATTTTACTTACTGATTTACTTACTTACTTACTTACTTACTTACTTACTTACTTACTTACTTACTTACCTACTTACTTACCTATTGCATTTCTATCCCAATATTTTCTCCAAGAAGCTCAAGTACATGGTTTCTCTCTTTCTCATTTTAATCTCAACATTAGGCTGAGAGACTGTGACTGGCCCAGGGTCACCCAATGAGCTTCATGGCCAAGTGGGGATTTGAACCCTGTTTCTCCCAGGTCTTGGTCCAACACTCTTACCACTAAACCACATAAGAGCCTGATGGATCAGGCTGATGACCCATCTAGTCCAGCATCCTGTCCTCACAGTGGCCAACCAGATGCCCATAGGAAGCGTGCCAGCAGGACCTAAGCACAGGAACCCCATCCCCTCCTGCAGCTTCCAGCAACTGGTATTCGGCAGCAGAATGCAGTGCCTCCAGCCAGAGAGACAGAGTATAGATGGCTTGTTTAAGTGAAACAGAAGCAAAACTCAGATTGCTGTGTATTGTGTAACTGCCCACATTTTTAGAAGCGAGAGCAGCACAAGGGAGCATTCTGCAATACCCCTTCAGGTGTAGGTTGCTAAGGGCTAAGGGCTCTAGTTATCTCCCGCTTGGACTACTGCAATGCGCTCTACGTGCAGCTACCTTTGAAACTGCAATTAATCCAGAATGCGGCAGCTAGACTGGTGACTGGGAGTGGCCGCCGGGACAATATAACACCAGTCCTACAGGATCTTCACTGGCTCCCAGTACATTTATGAGCACAATTCAGAGTGTTGGTGCTGACCTTTAAAGCCCTAAACAGCCTCGGCCCAGTATACCTGAAGGAGCATCTCCACCCCCATCGTTCAGCCTGGACACTGAGATCCAGCACCGAGGGCCTTCTGGCGGTTCCCTCATTGCGATATGTGAGGTTACAGGGAACCAGACAGAGGGCCTTCAATGTCAAGGAAATAAGCAGCTATCCTATTTTTAAAAGACATCTGAAGGCAGCCCTGTTTAGGAAAGTTTTTAATATTTAATGCTCTATTGTTTTTAACACTCGATTGGGAGCTGCCCAGAGTGGCTGGGGAAACTCAGCCAGATGGGCGGGGTATAAATAATAAATTATTATTATTAGGGCAAGCACTTTTCACTGGGGAGAAAAATGCTGCGCTATCTGCTCATTGCATCCTAGCACAACTCATGACATTGCATCAGCCCCGGGACGTTTTATGAATCAGAGACACAGCACCTTTATCCACTTGCATTCCAGCCCTCCATACGCAATGCCTGTCAGTTTCAGAACCACACCCACATGGTTCTCTAGGTTAATGATTCAGGTGTGTTCTAATCACAAGGTATCTTTATGACCCCCATAACTTTATCGGTGGAAATTATGGCTGAAACTCCATCATCCTTAATCCATGTTGATGATGGTGAGCTGCTTACCTGGAAACTCACCTCTCCTTTTAACAATTTATCGCACCTGATTGTTTCAGATGAGGTAAGAAGGAAGATTAGCATGACACCTTATGTGAACCTCTCAAGATTTCATTTGAACTGGGGGCTGAGGCCAAGCACCTGCTTTTGACAGAAAGTTTCAATAGTAGGCTTTAGGTAGCAGGAACAAGGTTCAAATCCCTTCTCAGCCACAAATCTCACTGAGCTGGTCACTCTTATAGGCTAACCTACCTTACACAGCTTTTTGTGGGAATAAAATGGGAAGGAAAAACACATGCAGCTCTGAGTTTCTTGGAGGAGTATAGACAATCTTTCCATGAATTTGTTTCGCTAGAAAATCTGTGCTCTCCTTTAATAAGTTAATTCAATCAATGTCACAATAGACCAAATTTTCTGAAACCAGTGGGTTGTAAGCTCTACTCAGAATTGACCTGTTGAAAGAAGCGGGCACAAGTTAGTTGTGTCCATTAAGTTCCATAGGTCTGTGGGTAGGGTCTGTCTTCTTTTTATTGGTGGTGGGGAGTTCTTTGTTCACCTCAAGTTTAAACAAACTGCAGTAAAGTACACTATCCATTACTATCCCAAAGGCATAAATCCTGTACACAAACACAGCAATGGCGTGGGAGAGTAGTTCAAGAATATGGTGTGTGTTACTTAAATTGCCTTCCATTGGGCCTGTCCACTTGGCTCTTGAAAGGTTGGCCAGATAAAAATCTGGCCCTAGGACCACAAAAGGTTCTCCAGCTCTGGACTAGAGTGCCCTGCCAGTAAATTATGTAGCTCCAGTGATGCGGCAACTACCAGTTGGAAATATTCTCCTAATATTATCATTTAGCAAATTGGGGAGGTGCGTTGTGTGTCTGCTGGGTCTAAGATTGGAACCAGTGACAGCCTGATTTGCAGCCCAGTCTCTTTGCGGCTTTAGTAGACCATGCCTGGCAAGTTGTTGCAGAATTTCTCAAAAGGGTTTCTGATCCTGCCTTCCTCCAGTCCCCCAGCCCAATCCCTTTGTACCTCTTCCTTCAAAAGCCAGTTGCGAAACTGACTTAGTTCCAGATGAATGATTTGCGTTTACTGTCTTCTGGCCACGAAGAGTTACGGAGGCTTGCTGGCCTGTATGACTGCCATCATTCCTTTGACATGTTTACTCCCTTTGCAAGTCAAAACAAGTTTCTCTCTCTGCTGGCTTGCTCTCTGTAGCCTTCATAGTTATCAACCCTGATGCACTCGTTACTATTGTCCATGGCCAATTAGTATTTACGCTTTTCTGATGCTGTGAGAAGCATAAAACCCCATGATCACGATAAGCGGGAGAGGCTTTGAAGATAATGCCTGATAAAGTCTCTTCTCTTGATGCACAGAGAGGGAGGGAGGGAGGGGAGAGGCCTACAGAATGATTTTAAAGGTGCCCCAGAGTCAAACCAATAAGACCAAAACCAGCTGAAAACTGAATGTGAAACTACCACAGAACAATTGCTGTTGGCTGTAGTTTCCAACAAATGACATTCAGAAGCATACTATCACTATCTCCAACTGTGGAGGGAGAACAGAAACACCATGGACTGCTAACCTTGACAACTGCGTTCTCCCTTTGTTGTTGTAGGTCATTGGAAACCACAGGAGGGGAGAGTGGTGCTGTGCTCAGGCTCTGCTTGCTGGCATCCCATAGGCATCTGGTTGGCAACTGTGAGAACAGGATGCTGGACTAGATGGGTCACTGGCCTGATCAGTCAGGCTCTTCTTATTTATTGATTTATAATTGCATTTACACCCCCACCCTTTTTTTCTCCAAAGAGCTCAAGTTGGCATACATGGTTCTCTCCCTCCTCATTTAATCCCCACAAACAACCCTGTGAGGTAGGATTGAGCTGAGAGGCAGTGACTGGCCCAGGGTCACCCAGCGAGTTTCGTGGCCAGCTGGGAATTCAAACCCTGCCCTCTCAGCTCCCAGCCTGTTACTCTAACCACTGCACCACTCTCATGTCTTTATACCAAGCACAGAAACATAGGAGATGCATTTTAAAGATTAAAAATCTGACTGTACCATCATAGCTGACTATACCACCATAGTCCTGCCGCTGGTTGTGCAAAAGCTAAAATCTTCCCCTTAGTGTTGATGGGCAGCATTGAGCAACCTTATGTCGTCCCATTAGATCATGCTGACCCCTTAAATACAACTAGCAAACCAACACCAAACCTTGGTTGGTATGCTAGTTGTGTTTACCGTGGCTGAGTTTTCAAAGAAGTTTGGACCCCTTAAATACGCCTGAAAGTGAATTTGGGTACTGCAAAGAACTGTTAGCCTGGGCTGGATATGTTTGCCTTACATGCGTAACACCACACCCCTCCTTCCCCTCTCCCACAATCTAAGCTTCAGTGGCCAAACTTGTTTCCTGTTGAAAACAATGCTCTGAATCATACTTCTGAAGCAATAGCAAAGCGAAAGCCCTGGGGGTGGGGGTGTTTCTTACTTGCATATCAGTCCACCTCCCAGCCTTTGCATCTAGATGGGGTACAAGTATACCAGGGACCCCCTTCAGCTCAAGGGCTGCATTCCTTTCCAGGGGTAATATGCCAGTGCTGGGTGGGGCTGGAGCATAGCTGCCAAGTTTTCCCTTTTCTCGCGAGGAAGCCTATTCAGCATAATGGAATATCCCTTTAAAAAAGGGATAACTTGGCAGCTATGGGCTGGAGGCAAAAGTGGGCGGAGCAACAAATGCACATGTTACTGTTGTACAGTAGGCTAGTTTCTACAGACTGCACTCTATACTCTATCCTCCATCTAGATAAGCAAAAAGCTGTGTCAGAGTTCAAGGACCAATTGCAGCCAGGCAAAAATTCTAAAAGAAGATGCAAAGCAAGGTCAACAGAAGGTGTGGCTGAGGAGGGGCTGTTGACTGAGGGGACTCCTGAGAGCTAGACAGAGAGGATTGGAGGTTCCCTAAACCTGTTGTATACCTTGACTTCTGACATTTCGTATACGGAAGCAGGTAATAAGTGAGAGCTGCAACATAATGTTGCAGTATGAAGTGCTCCTGCTTTCCAGGAATTCTATTGCACCACTCACTCCTATTTTCCTCCCTTAAACCCTGTCAGTTCCCCCAAGCTAGGTGCGGGGAACCTTTGACCCTCTAGATGTTGCTGAACCCAGCAAGCATGGCCACTATTGCAAGTTGCAGAAGGTTCTGTCCCACCTGCATTATACTTTGTCAACACGTATCCTCCACTGATTTCAAAGCTCAGAGGGTGTCTGTTCATCTGGGAAATGATATCTTGGCGGTGGCGAGTGTGTGTGGCAATTGTCATACAATCTTTTACCCACAGTTCAAAATGTACCTTAGCAGCCAGCTGTGGAGTGTGTGAAATGGCAGGCTGTGCACTGCATGATTCCTTGGGGTTTATGTGTGTTCACGTGCATGTATTGCCATGGATGTGTGGTACAGACAAAAGGCCTCCGTCCTCCCACTAAATCTCTTAGCTTCTAGGTCGGAGAAGGGAAACCTGTAGTCTTACAAAAGTTGTTGTAGGACTCCAACACCTATCAACCCTAGCTGGCATGGCCAGTGGTCAAGGATGATGGGAGTTGTAGTCCAGCAGCATCTGGAGGGAAACCCTGTTGCACAGGAGCTGTGAAAGGAGCTACGGTAAATCTAGAGGCCCTGTGATTTTATGTTTCTAGTTGGCTCTGCTTGTCACTGGATCTGGCTCCATCTACAAGTTGGTCTGTCCCTATCCTGTGGTTCCCAAGCAACTGCCATACCATTTCTGACAGTGGAGGTAAAACACAGCCATCATGGCTGTTAGCCTGTGATAATCTATCATCCATTAAATTTATCTGATTTTAAAGGCATCCAAGTTGGTGGATATATACGTATATATATTTAAGCATCAGGCAGCACTTCAGACAAGTTTGTTCTAGATCCCAGAAGGATGCAGTTAATCACTATGATCATGTATTTATTACAGTGACTAATTGCACTTCTAAATATTCCACCCTTTGCATTCTAAAAGTGCCCCTAGCTACTATACCCTTTTATTCGCATTGGGAGGTGGGAGCAAAAGTACTTTGCTTTAAGAATTTAACATGTATGTTATGTTAGTGCAGATATTTGCAGATATTGATTTTTATAGTGAAATTGATGGATATTGGAAGTGTACATTCTATCCTATTGATGCATAAGGCTATGTCTACTGATAGAGCAGATGTTATCCTATGATTCTTAAGCCTCCCTTGTGAGAAAGAAGTTGGAAAGAAAATGCTGGGCTTTCTAGTCCTTGGAATCATCCAAGAAAGTCAGTTATTATGTTTAAAAGGAACCCACAATTTATATGGGATGAAATATTGTTTCCTTCCCATGCCCAATTAGCAAAGCAAAGGGATCTTGGAGATGCAGTGATGAAAGCTGGCAGCATAAGAACCTAAAGTGAGCCTGCTGCATCAGGCTAATGTCCCACCTAGCCCAGCATCCTGTTCTCACAGTGGCTGACCAGATGTCTGCAGGAAGCCTGCAAGCAGGAGATGAGCACAACGGCCCTCTGCCCACCTGCAATTCCCAGCAACTGGTATTAATCATTCATACTAAGCAACATGTAAGTGCCAGAGATGAGCAAAAGGTTATGGAGCTTTCCAGAAAAAAAATATACTCCTGCCATGCTCGTCGCTGAGATCAGAGTCCAGGAATCATTATGCAATGTCCAGAAACGCACTCGACAGACTTTCATCTCTAGGTTGCTAATCCTCTCGGGATTTCCACGCTACTTCCCCACCAGAAAGAAACTGATCTGGTTTCTGTTAGGTCTTTCCGAGTTCTGCCTGGCATACATATCAGCCAGAGCTGGAATTGGTTTAATGGGAATCACCCGCCTCTTTGTCAAAAAGCAGGAAGGCTCAGAGAATGTGTGTGCTGTTTGGATCCTTCGCTAGAGCAAGGCAACACGAGGGAGACGCTCCGACTCTTCCCAGGAGAAAGAAACATGCTGTTCTGGCTCCTGCCCTCAGAGACACAGTACTTGGACTCCCGGCTCAAGGAAACCTGAAAGCTTTACTTCAGAAATCAGCACACGGTCTGAACCTCTGCTCAGAGCGCGGACACATGCAGAGCTATAGGACATCTTCCCAACAGCTGACACACCCACTTTTAAAGAGTGGGGCAGAGTACATTATTTGTATGGTTCTTATGCTAAGCAAAAAGACTAAGCTGTGAGCAAGTGCTTCTTTGGCGGTTGTTAGATCTGTTCACATTAGTGCAAAGAACAGCAACAGGGTCTTGAGTCCAGACCGGACCAGTCCTCTAGCTGCCTCCATCCATTGGCCAACCAGCTTTTCAGCTCCCTTGGGAAGGTCATTCTCTGAAGGCAGGGTAGAGACTGACTCAACCAACTTTTCCCTCATGGTGTTCTGTGATGGCAGGACAGAGCCCCATCCCTCTCACTGCCTAAACTCCAATCCTGGGGCCCTCCCCACAGACAGGTCCTGCTGTCCCGCCATTCTATCACAGTTGACAGCACAGGGTCAAAGATGCATACTCCCTTCGTTTGTTAATTGTGCATTGCAAATGAAAGAATCAACATATGTTAGGCTAATGTTTTACTTATACCTGTATCTGTTCTTATTTGAACACAAATAAGGGCTGCAGCAAAATTTTGTTGTATAGCCTAGAGTGCTCCTGTTCAGGGTTCCAGCCAGCCACGACCTTTTCCAACATACCTTATTCCATTTTCCTCCTTCTCAGTTTTCCCACCCACCCAGTCATCCAGCATTCCATGCCCACAGAGCACTTTTAGTCTTCGTTGTGCTATTTTTGAGTCTTGCCCCTGCCCCCTTAGGGCTTTGCCCCAAAATATTGCTTGTACTTTGTGTTCCCCTGACCCTGCTGATACCTCTTTTGTACATGGGTAGTGCCATTTTTGCTACATAAAGATCCACATTCGGCAAATGGGTTCACAACTATTCTGTAGACCAGGGATTGCTGAACTTTCTGAGCCAGTGGGCACATTTGGAATTTTGAGGAAGTGCTGTGAGAGCCAGTTACAAAATGGCTGCCATGGGGGCAGTTACAAAATGGCTGCCATGGGTGCGTGGCATGATGGCTGCCACATCTAAAAGAGGCAGTATGACACAATTGAGGAGAATGCCCACACTCAGCTGCCCTATCAAAGTTGGGGGGGGGAATGACACCTATGTCAGTCACTGCACACTCACTCACTGACATAACCTCTCCTCTGTGTAGGACAGATAGGAAAGTGGGTGTCCAGTCTTGGGATCCAATGAAATGTGGGCCTGTTTAAGGTGGGGTGTCCAATTTAGGAGAGGCTGAACCAGTGTGAACAGGAGTCTCTCCTTTTTGAGGAGAAATATCTATCTGGCTCAGCTCATTCTTCTATTATCCCAGTGAGATTCAGCTGATCTCTGTTAAGCTATTTCACAGCCACTAAACCTCCTCACAATCTCAGGTCTTCTGTGGAGGCCACGCTCCACAGTGTGACATCATCTTGTAAAGCTAAGCTGGAAGCTGTGAGAAGTGGCAAACCTTTCTGTTATAGCACCACAGTCATGAAATTCCATCCCTAAAGAGACTCATTTGATTTTGCTTACCTTCCAAAGGAGGATGGAAAACTTCCTCTTCAAGGATGTCACTTGTTAAATATTTGCGCCATGTTTCTGTATTTTAATATCATTTTGTTGTGCCTGTGCAATATTCCTGATATTGGCTTGTTTTTCTCTAGAAACAATTATGCTTTTCTCAGTAGAACGAAGTGGCATTCAAATGGCTGTTCTATGGACGCCCTTTATTATCCAGCAATGCCTTTCTTTATGGTCAAAACCCTTCTGCCATATTTATTATTAAAGACATCTATTCAGCAAAGTTCCCCTGAAATGCTAATTAAATGTTTTCTCTTTGCATCTTCGGTTCATGTTATTGCTCCATGTTCAATGTGGCTGGGGTACTTAGGAGTGAATTGCCCTCTACTGTAATTAGTCAACTGACGTCTTTTGTAACGGGTGTGTGTGCTTTAATCACTTGCTTTCTTTCATTATTTCCCTCCTTTTATTTCTTATATAGTGAAAGAGCATAATTTTGTTTCAGGGGAAAAGGGGGGCAAAGCAAGGAAGCCAGTAACTAAAGCACACACAGGAAGACTGAGGGGGAACAGCAGCTGACTAATTAAGGGACAATTCATCACTAAACCTGCAGCTGTACTAATCAATAAACAATAAAACAGGCCCAACCTGCAAACAGAAAGCTTTTGGTTACAGGCGGAGTAGCCCTTAAAAGCTTCAATAGCACTTTGCTTGTTGACACTGGACAAACTGCTCTGGTTGTATTTTTTTACAACCCCACCAATCACCACAAGTCAGGTCTGAAAAGAACACAAGAGGGCCACACAGAAAACAATGGACTGTAGAAATTTGGCAAGGATGTTATATGACTCTCAGCAAAAAGTGGATGAACAACGGACGCCGATTCCAGAGAAGTGAAGATGCAAATGATGTGCTGAGAGAAATTGGCGAAGATTACTACAAAGAGTGACCAGCAACAGCATTTCATGTACAACTCCCCCCCCCCTGCTTTTCTTGCTTAGGGTTGCAGACAGCAAGCCACGCTCTCTACCATGACACTATATGGAGGGCACCATTTTGGTTACCTTTGTTTTATAATATCCTTCAGTTTCCCTCTGCCTCTTCTGGGACCTGCCCCAAGCCTGTCCTTAAATTACACGATGCACTTTGGGCTTTTTGGACCTGGGCCAGGAACTGTACTCTCAGTAGTGATCTGTCTTTAAAATGTGTCAAAGGAGCCAGTGCTAATGGCTTCAGGCGACTAGAGAACCCTGAAAAAGAGCCCTATGCACCATGTTAACCTCCCCAGTGTACTGGTAAGTAACAGTGGATTCAGCTATACAGCTGCTAATAAAAGCTTTTAAAGTGTGTTGTAAAGTGCAATATACTAATGTGACACTAGATGGTGACGGTGAGCTATGGCAAACTCAATATATTTTTCAAAACTTTTTTTAAAAAGCATTTTCACAGCGCTTTTTTTATATGTATGTAGATTCCACCAGTGACCCAGTTGCCATGAAGCTATCGTAGTGGCTCCACTCTACCTGGCGGGTCACTTCTAACTTGCCTGATGTGAAACCATGTTGGTAACATGTATTATTGCAGAGTACCTGGATTTTTTTTCCTTTTTAAAGGTAGGAGTGATTGAGAGAAGAAGCTGGCAGGTAGGGAGCCCCAAACCACCCAGATACATTCCATCAAGCTCCGCCCACTGCAATGAATGTTATGGCTGAAAGAATGGGAATATATGTGGAAGCGAATGCACCAAACATGCACACAGAGAAAACCAGATAGGAATGTCATCTGGAAGTACCCTAAAACAAATACACAAAGGTTCTGCTATGCTATGCATACAAAACTTCAGTTTTCTGCACGTAAAGGATTTCTACCCTATTATCACTACAAAAGTTTCTTTAAAAAAAAAAATTATTGGAATTTTATTTACAGCATAACACAAACCCCCCACCCCCCAATACACAATTGAATCACTACAAAGGTTTCTGATTTGGGTATCTGAACACAAATCAGTGAGCAGTTTTTCAGCACCTGGAAAGATTCTCCAACCTAGTGCAATCTTGGGAAGCGCAGTCAGAGAGCGAGCATTAGATGGACAGGAACGCCTTGGCATTTTCTCCATAGGAAATAATGGACTTTGCCAGCTCACTATACAAATGAACCATCTCTTGGAAACCAATTAAGGTATGTGCACATAGCAGAACCTGCGTCTAGTAACGAAAACACCCGTACCATCGCCTTGCAAGGAAGATGCCATAGGACTTCCTGTTGGAAGGAGGAAACAGGCACTAAAGGCCAAGCACAAAGGGTGGAAAGGCTCAACCACAATTGCCTTGAAAGGGTTGATCGCAGGAGTCTCCATTAGTCAAGAGGGCTTATGGGAGTGTGAAGTACAGTACTTTATTATCCTTCTGGCTTTGACCTAAGAGTCTGCAAACTCTGAATAACTTAAATAAACCATCCAGCCCCACCACTTCCTCCTCCTTCATCCAAAGATTTTGTTTTGATTGGAATCAAACCTTCTGAAATGCTCTTAAGCTATTGGGATCTATTGGTGTGCTACAGAATGCACCAGATTTTCTGTTCCATGTTCCTTTGGCTCACCTTTTGGCATGGACTCTCAAGAAGCCATATTTTGTAAGGTGTTGGGTGCCTTGTATTATATGTGAGGGACCAGCCTTATTCTTTAGTCAGAATTCCACCCCAGCATGTAACCGGCAATGCAGAATACATTTTCAGCAAGTTAAGAACCAAAGCCAAAAGTGACAGCGACATTTCTCTGTGGTTAAATGCAGAAGTGGCCCAGCTCACTTAGATCGTAAGTGGGTGGTGTTGGTGGTCTGGTTTTAACGGGAAAAGAAGTTTGCAGGTGAAGAGAGAAGGGCTTCCCCACACGCAGAATTTACCTCCCCATATCTTCAGTTCCCATTAAGCTGGAGGTTGCACACTGACTTGTAGACACAGTGGCTGATCCCCATTTTTTACAACATAAACTCCAATTTTTACACAAACAGTTCAAACATGTGTTTTTCTTCTTCTTCCCCCACTACATGGAGTTGGGTCATGCATTCAGATGTTTTCCAAATTTTCCAGTCATGTGCTTAAGTGATATCAACACAAATTTAGTATACAAAATAATTTTGGTCCCTGGTTTCCAAAGAAATTGTTGCAATTGTTAAGGAGTCAATTCAATCATTTCCCCTTCTTGCCCTCCTATAATAATATGGTAATATTAAAATATTTAGTAATATTTTTCTTGGTTGCTGCATCCTTATCCATCATAAAAACATGGTGGGAAATTCATGACTTGGGCCTTATGATTTGGTACAAGAACATTTTGAATATTTCTATTTTGGAAAAAGTTACACTCCATCTTTGAACATTGCTAGGCACAGCTACACTGGATATTTATTATGTAATTGGTTAAATTTTATTTTGTACATGAACAAACAGCACTTACAACAGCAACTTACACTGGAATCCTGTAAAATCTGGAATGCTTGAGTAATTATTACTATTTTATTACAAAATACGACATCTGATTTGTGCCATCCATCATTCCTGTAGCTCCTACTGGGTTTTTGTTTTCTTCCTCCTCTCCTTTTTCTTTGTGTAATACAGTTTATATTATTCTGAAATCAATACAAAAGATAGTAAAAATATTTTAATTTACCAAATCAAGAGGTGACAGGGTCGCACATGGCTGGAAGATGAGTTACACACGTTGAGTGGTATTTTTGTTTCCAGTATTTCAGTAAGGCAACATTTAGAGGAAGAACAGTGGTCAAAAGGCTCACCACAGATACCGGCTTCCTATGCCTTTTTCTGCAATGGTTGTGACATACCCTGATGCAAAATGTAAGAAAATCAGCTTGTGAGGCTGGGATTTTTGCGTGGTTACTGCATTTCAGCAAACCCACACAGATGTCTAAACTGTCTCAGGTGAGCATTTTCTCAACCCAAAGTAACTAGGTCACAGGTAGAAAACATGACGTCCTCTAAATGTTGCTAGGCTACAACTTCCACCACTCTGACCAAGTCTAAAGAAACACATCAGAGGGCAACAGGTTGTAGAAGGCTGGTATGAATTGACAATCATTCTTGCCAAAACATCCCCCCCCCCACTACATCCTTTTCCGTGGAAACATGTTAAGTTTTGGAAATACGTATATATATATATATATATATATATATATATATATATATATATATACGTCTATATATATACGTATATATATATATATATATATATATATATATATATATATATATATATATATATATATACGTATATATATATATGTATATATATATATATGTAAACTGGGTATGTTCCTTCGTCTCCAATGTGCAACAAAACCGCTTGACCGATAGCGTTGAAATTTGGACGTAAAGTCAAATGTGACTACCCGAGTGACCCCATACCGTTTTCAAAGACAGATTTGTCACCTACGCCAGGTAAAAACCCCAAAACCCAGTGTTTCAGAACTCACAAATCATATGAAAGTGCATGCTGGGAGCACAGGAGAGATTGCACAACAGCACCCTCTAGCGACAGCTACACTGGTACTGCACCTACGAAAGCTTCTCTCTCCACAGTATCTTGGCTTGGCTTTGCAGACTAGACTGTTTTCCAGACTAGGCTGAGTGGAGGTGGGGGCTTGCTTAGGTGGGGGATGGGGGAGGGGCGGGATAGGTCATGGGTCAGGACAGGGTGGGGGGAGTCACAGGGATGTGCCTGTGTAAACATAACACACGTAAAACAGGGGGACTCTGAAGGTGAGGGGAGTCTGAAGGGGGACTCTGAGGCTCCATTTAACAGACTGAGCCACAGCAATGTGTGGCAGGGCCAGCTAGTTATTTCATAAAATTGATCAGTAGCAAAATGATTGAGCAAAATTCAAGTCAAATTTGGCAGCTGTGATATTTATATGCACTGCTCTTCATTTATGCTAACATCAGTATGTTAACAGCTTTCATTGTCTTCGTGCTTTTTTTCCTTTAAAAAGGGGAAGTTGTAATGAGTTGTCATGTCCTAAAAATAGTTCCCATGAAGAGTTCTGAATTTGTTTTGACTATAACATGTAAATCAGAGTTGGGGAACCTCTGGTACCCCAAATGCTGTTGGATTCCAATTCCCATCAGCCCCTTCTAGCATGGCCAATAGTTGAGGATGATGGGAGTTGTAGTCTAACAACACCTGGAGGCTCACAGGTTACCCACCCCAAATTTAAACCATATTGGACAGTGGATCTGTATTATCCATGTTTGCATTAACACCTTGGTGTGTATACAACCTTAGTTTTGCTTGTTAGTCTGCATTTGTTTTAGGTTGGTTTTTTAAAAAAAGAAAACTTAAATGATATTTTAAAATCCAACATGACATGAATTTGGAATTCTATTTATTTTATGTAAGCTGCCATGTATATTTTTGCAAAAATGTGGGAGATAATAATAATTATTATTTTACATATTTATTTGGTATTACATTAGATTAATGTAAGCTGCCTTGTGTGCTTTCTACAAAAGGCAGGGTATAAAATATAACATTTTGATTTTTACATGGAGCTTATTTGGTATTGTATTATTTTTTAAACTGCCTTGTGCTCTTAAGTAAAAAAAAGGGTAATAAATAGTAGTAGTACTGGTAGTAGTACCACTATTAGTACTAATGGGTTGCATTCAGCTAAGTCCTACTCCAAGTAGACCTGCTGAAATAATGAACCTAAGTTAGTCACGTTTAGTGAACTTCAGTGGGTCTATTCTGAGTAGGACTAGCATTTAATATGGCCAATAGTTATAGTGATTAATAATATGACTGATAATAATGCTTGCTGATTTCATATAAAATATTTAAAACCCACCTTTCCATTCAAACAATCAAGCTGATTATTACAACAGTAAAAAAAAGAAAAGAAACTCACATTAAAAAGCACCCTCCCAAACAAGGTGAGATATCTTCTTCTTTTATTAATTATAATTTACATTTTATTATGATTTAACAACAATAATAAAGAAAAGAAGAAGACCACGATTCATTATACCCCTTCCCCCCCGCCGCGCCTTCCTTTTTTTCCTCCCAGAGCAATGTTCTCCATCTATGCCCCTGAGCTGAACCCCCCGCCCCACACACTTTGCGGCGCGCGTGCCACAGAGCTTCCGCGCACCCCCGCGGCGCTGACCCCCCTTTCGCCCACAGTCTGCCTTGAGAGAGAGAGAGAGAGAAGCAGCCCTGCAAAGCGGCTCTTCCAGCTGGCATTGACGTCAGAGCGGGCCGCACATGACCGAGGGGACCAATCAGGCGAGGCTCCGGAGCTGCTCCCGCAACAATCTTTCAGCGAAGCTCGTGTCTCTTCCTTGCCCAGCTGCAGGAGAGGCGGCGGCGAGGAGGAGGAGGAAGAGGCGGCGGCGGCTCCACGCGCCTTCCTCCCTTTCCTACACCACGCGCACCCATCCACCCGTCTATCCCGACGCGCGCCCAGCCAGCTCTTCCCTCCGTCCCCCGCAACGCGCGTCTGTGGAGCCCGTTCAGACGTGCACGGCAAGAACAAGGAAGGAGCCGGGGAGAAAGAAACCTTTCCCCCATTTCTCTCCCCCCCCCCCGCGCCTCCCTTCCGCTGCGTCCACTCGCACAAAAGAGGATTCCCACACCCTCCCTCTCCTCGCCTGCCTTTTGGATGAAGCCTGCCTTTTGTCTCCGGCTTCCTGTGCGTCGGGATCGACCTTTCCTTTCCAGCATGGATTTGGGAAACTGAGCAACAAGATCCTCCGCCACCCCCTTCCCCACCCCCGCAGCCCCACAGACCACAGTCAGAAAACAGAAAAGGGAGGCGAGGATCAAAGCGGCAGCAACAGCGACGCAAGGAAAGAAAGAAGCTTTAATTTTTGAAGTTTCCAATAAGGATTTCTCTCCCCTCTGGTCGCTTCCTCTTTGCGTCTGTCTATTGGGTTTGTTTGGTGGTGTGTGTGTGTGTGTTTTAAAGGGGGGTGTTGCTTTTCTCTCCCCTCCTCCTCTCTCTTGCTCTTTTGTAGGGGGGAGAAAAACCCCTGGATTTTGTATATGTGTGTGTGTTTTTCTACGTTTTTAAATTTCCTGGACGATTTCGGGGGAGGAGGTGGGGGGGAGAGCAAGCAAGCGAGTGGTGGGGAGGGGTGGGGAGCCAAAAAATACCCCCGAGGGTAATAATAATAATAATAAAATAAAGAAGCCGAGCGGACCGTCTCCCTCTTAAGCTGTGATGGATTTCAGTAGCAGCTGCGGTGGTGGAGGAAGCGACCATAGACAGATCGAGGAGAGCAAGCCTTTGCTGGGCGAAATGTCTGCAACGGAAGGGAATAAAATGGGGGCCGCGCTGTGCAGGCGAGGCGTCCACTGCAGTGGGATGAGATATAAACTGCTTCAAGAAGGAGATATCCAGGTTTGTGTCATCAGGCACCCCCGGACATTCCTCAGCAAGATCCTCACCTCCAAATTTTTGAGGAGGTGGGAACCTCATCACTTGACCCTGGCGGATAACAGCCTCACGTCAGCAACAGTAAGTAACACGTTTCTCTCCTCCTATGTGAGAGCTCCCCCTCCCCCCTGCTTTAAAAGAATAGGATTCCCTCCTTTCTGGGAAGGGAGGGATCTCTGTCTGTGTGTACCGTATTCACAATCTCGATATTGAAGCGTCGACTTCGTTCTAACCCCCTAAATACAAGCCAGAGATGTGGTGCCAGGCGAAAATGGTAGCAACGGATGTCCACCCACCCACACGAATGATTATTGGGTTGTGTATCGGAAGGTTGTGCAAACCTTTCTTTTATAGAGGAAACGTTGCCATGCAGCCTTGGTTAGGAAGCTGCTCTAAGTGGTTTTGGCTATCTGTCCATGGGGCTTGTAAATGTGGGAATCTGAAAATAATAATGCAGTTTTTTTTCTTTTTAAATTCTGTTTTTGTATATTGCACGCCGAATTTTTAAAATAATGCAAAAATTAAAAATCTGCGAGTGCATATGCATGCAGAAATCTGTCTGATCTTATCTAAAGACCAAAACATAAGAGGCAGCACTTAGCTGAAGATTGTTTCTACCTTAGGCCAAGTTAATAAAATAAAATCTTACAGAACTCTTCCTGCCCTTGAGCAACTGGGATATCTGATGTTACTGTAGGTTGATGAGGTCTTGTCTTTTAATGGCTCTCTTTTTCCTGAGCATATTTGTTAATGAGAATTAGCCCAAAGTAACATCTCATGGTGGGAGGTTGTGTTTTTGATCTACCGCCCCCCCCCCCAAAGTACTGCATCTATTTTTCTTTTTTAAGGTCTTAACCTTTGAAATAATAAAGTGTGCATTGGTTTAGAACTGTGATGTGAAATTAAAAGTTGACTTGAAAACCAAACAAATAACCTGTAGAGGAGAACCGCAAGCCTTTATATGTCTGTTTATACGTAAGCCTCATTATTTTCAATGGGACTTACTCCCAGATAAATATGAGTAGCAGTGGCAGCTGAAGATAATGTATTGAATGTGCAAAGGCGTAGTATAGTTTGAATGGATTGATAGGACTTTTGTAATGTTGCTGTGCTTTTATGATGAGTGGTAAAAGTGATTTGGGCCTTGGCTTTGGTTCTAGGCCTTGTGTGTATTCTGTCTCCGACCCATCCCCATTATGGATATAGCGCAGGAATTTAAATCACCACCTCCCTCCCTCTCCCCCATCTTTCATTGAGGATTAGTCAGGAAAAGGAAGAGAAACTACAACAGAAAGGTGCATTTCGCCTCCAAAACTTCCTTCTGCTGCACATGCTCCATTGAGATGAATGGAAGAATGGAGCCTCTCCCATTCATTAGAACAAAGCTTGCCTAACTGTGAGTCCAAGAAGCCCTTTCCCATTTTTATAACATGGCATGCTGTAGATTGTAAGTAATGTAAAAATTTTGGTGCATATTCCATACAGCTAAGCCAACATTGTAAATCCATGCCATTCAACTTTTCTTTATTATTACTACTTTTAAAAAAATATTATTATTATTTTGCCCACCTTCCCTCCAAGGAGCTCTAGGTGATGCACATGGTTCCCTCCCTATTTTATGCTCACAACAACCCTGTGAGGTAGGTTAGGCCGAGAGACAGTGACTGGTGGTAGGTCACGAAGGGAGCTGCCGTGTATCAGAGTTACAGCCCCCCAGCACCCTTAAACCACAGCTCCCAGGATTCTTTGGGGGAAGTAATGTGCTTTAAATGTACAATGTGTAGGCAGTCCCAGTGAGCTTTGTGGCTGAGTGGAAAAGTGACCCTGGGTCTTCCTAGGCCTAGCACTCTAGCCACTACAGTCACACTGGCTTTTCATTTCCACTTCTGACTCGCACATGCAGTATGAAAGCCACTTTTACAGCCCTGGAGTCTCCTAAAAATCAATTGGCTTCCTCCTAAGCAAGTGTGCATAGATGCAGTCCTCATTTTCTCCTTGTTGTTTTTACCTTTACTGTGTGTGTCGCAGTCTGTGTCCCATGTCACCCTTTCCCTTCCATCTGTGTGTTTTTCCCCCATCCATTTTTTTCTCTGCCTACAAAATATGGTTACAGCCCATCTTCAGTTCAAGTTGAAACCCAGTTTGAGGATTGTGACCCCTACCAGTTGAATGTAAAGATATTTTTTAAATGACAAGCTGGCACCACGTGTAAATGACACAAGCTTATCAAATTGTAGTGACCTTTGACATGTTTACAACGTAGAACTGCAAACATGGGTGAATTCACATTGGTTGCTTTATCAAAGCTTTGTTTATTTCTCCCACTCCCCAGTTTTGTATACAGTGTAGAACATCTGTGCAGGCCTTGGTTTCTCTTGACATTGAAACATGATTTTGAATTTTCCTTCCATGATTTTTTCGGAAGACTTCTTTCTCTTGGTGGTTGTGTGACAGGTCTTTACATTTATTTCGCAGTATTTTTATACCACTTAGTTGTCAAAACCTCTAAGCTCCCCCCCTTTTTTTACACAAAATGCTTTGTTATGGTTGCATGCTGCTTTGGAGGGGGGCATATTAAAACCAGTTCTTGGGGTCCTGCTTGTGGGCATCTGGTGGGTTGGTGTGAGAACAGGAAGCTGGGCTAGAATGGGCTGGTGGCATGATCCCACAGGCTTCTTATTATGTTATTAAGACCAACAGGTGGTATATAAATAGTTATTACTATTACATAGTAATAGTTTTACTATGGCATAAAGCACACGGACTGGATGGCCTGCAAGCCCCCTCCCAAATTTCTGGATTATATGGAATGCTAGTCCTACTTGGAGTAGACCCAATGGAGTTAACTTACTCTTGAGTACAACTGACTTCGAAATAACCCCATAATTTTAAGTTGGGTGGGAAATCTTATGTCACTCCGGATGTTTTTGGACTACAGTTTCCATCATCCCTGATAGCTGGTTGATGGGAGGAGGGCCACAAGTCCCCCAGCCCTGTTCTAGGTCTAGAGATGGAGCATGGATAAGATGTTTCTTGAATACATTTCCTGATTTAATGTCATGGCAAATAAGCAGCTGTGGGTGATGTCATTGTTTACTGCCATTTTGTCAGCCATTCCAGCACCTATAACATTGGGCATCATTTTAATAAGATTTAATAAGAAATAGGGCCAGGCCAAGGCCAAAATCAGTCATGCCAGGAAGCAGATGTGGGCAGGCCCATGCAGAGTCAAGGGCAGTTAGGTACACTTGTCCCGGGTCTTGGAGGGTTAAGTTGGTTGAGGCCCTCCGTTAGGAGCCTGCTGGACTTATGCTGTCATGCCAAGAATGCCCTGTGCCTCCCAACCAAGTGGAGACTCCTGTCCCGGGCCTTAGACATGCCCTGCATGAGTCTGGATCTGAGGTAGGATGCAACCCAGGGTGCATGCAGTGAATTGCCTTGGCTAAAGCTATAGTGGGCAGAACTTGACCAGGAGAGGGGGAAAGGCCAAACTCGTAATATTTATTCCAGACCTGGCCAGTCCAATGGCTTCATATTACTCGATCCCAGTAATTTGTGTGGGAGACAATTCAGCAGTGAACTCACCTGATCTGTAGCCATTGATTTCATTTGTGAATCAGAACATGGTCTGCTGTTGAATCTGCACAACTGTGAATCCTCTGACACCTGTTTTTTTTTAAAATAAAAATGCTCCCCACCCCCTGACATTACAGCTTGGAGTTGCTAGAAGTGGGACCATGCTGTTCCTCACAGGGACATCATTTGCCGGGGGGGGGGGGGCACAAGATGGCTGCCCTCATGTAAGTATGGGGACAATCTTTTTTTTCCCCTGTGAGGAACAGCACATGATCGTGTCCCATCATTCTCTGGGCATTTCTGGTCCCAGCTCAACTCAGGTTGGTAGAACTTTTCCCCCTCCTCCTTAAAAAGTAAAATTAAAAATTCAGTGGCAGCCCACAGACTGTCTGAAGAAGTTCTTAAAATGTTTTTTTTCAGGATTTTTATTTTTGTTTAAAGCGCACAAATGTTATTTTTGTTTAAAGCGCACAAATGCTGGTTGAAGCAGGATGGAAGCAGTCTTAATATTGATCATCTTCATACCATGCATGGTTAAACTGTGGAATTTTCTCCCACAAGAGATATAGATGGCCACTAGCTTGTATGGCTTTAAAAGGAAAATAGACAAATTCACAAAGGTTAGCCACTATGGCTATGTTCTTCCTCCAGTGTCAGAGGCATTTTGCAGCAGAATACCAGCTGCTGGGGATTGCCAGTGGGTAGTCCCAACTCCCTGCAATGCCTGGTCCATCTATTCCTAGTCAGTCAAGAGTGACCAGTGTTTTCCATTTTTCCAGCTGCTGATGTCCTCACAGCTTGTATTCCCAAGTTCTTTTCTCTTGGTTTGGTTCACTTCCAGTATTAGAGGTTCCAGGTTTGGGGGTGGGGACCTTAGGTAAGATGCCCTTACTGGACGCTCATCTTCCTCACTCATGTCATTTCTGCCTCTTTGCTTGTCCAGCCAGCAGAACCACCCAGAAGGTGAGTGTCAGGCAAATGGGGTGTGAGGGTGTCTTCTACCTCCACTGCATGGTGAGAAGAAGCTGGGTAGGAGGCCCTGGGATCGGCAGTGAGGCCCCTTGCAGGGTGTGGGCCCTGACAGGTCCATGACAGTGTATTGAAACTAAAATGTTCACTGCACGATCTTTTGGATGCAAAAGCATTACATCAACGTACAGCATTAAAAAGACAGTAGGCCTGTTAACAGGAGATGGCCAGATTAGGTGCCTCTTCTTAACAATGACTTGTTAGACAGAAATTTCTTAAGGTGACTCTTGAGAAGGGGCCTATACAGTGGTACATCCGGTTATGAACTTAATTCGTTCCGGAGGTCCGTTCTTAAGCCGAAACAGTTCTTAACATGAGGCGTGCTTTCGCTAGCAGCCCCCTCTTGCTGCTATTGCGCCGCTCCTGCGCGACTTCCGCTCGCATCCCAGGGCAAAGTTCGCAACTAGGGGCATTTACTTCTGAGTTATCAGAGCTTGTTACCCGAAGCGTTGGAGGACGGTACGTAACCCGAGGTTCCACTGTATAGTTCTCCATCCTGTTCCCCACAGAGGCCAACCAGAGGCCTCTTGGAAGCTGTGCAATTACCTCTGAGGTGCACCCAGCTCTCAACAAACACAGGCAATAAACTAGCAACTTTTTAGATTTTGTTCTTTCTTGTCTTTCAGGGTTATCTGTTGGACTGTTTGCTTCCTTCCAATATATTTTCCCATGCCATACCTATTTCAGTTGAAAGTGATGTTGACTATCCAAACTGTTTTGATGGATACTAGCCACCTCTTTCCCCTCCCACTCTGACCCACATCCATGACGGAGAATTAATACATTTACATCCATGTACATTAGTTACCAGAATATTTTTCTTTGTATTGGGTGAATGACACAGAAAATATAGCGCTACACAGCGGGGCCATCACTCAGTGGTAGAGTGCATGCTTTGCATGCAGAAGATTTGTAGTTCCATCCCTGGTATCTCCAGTTCAATGGGGAGAATCCTGAATTGCTGTAGTCATTATTAGAGGTTGTTTTGCTAGATGGACCCAATGGCCTGACTTTCCTAAGCTGGTGCTCTGCAAATGTTATGGACTACAACTCCCATGGGGCTGATGGGAGTTATAGTCCAAAACATATGCAGGGTAGCAGGTTAGGGAAGGCTGGCCTAAAACTACCTGTATCCAGTATTTCATATACAGTGGTACCTCTACTTACGAATTTAATGCGTTCCGAGCGCACATTCATAAGTCGAAAAAATTTGTAAGTCGAATCCCACAGGAATGCATTGGGAGAAAAAAAGCGTAAGTCGAAGCAACCCTATCTAAAAATTTGTAAGTAGGAAAAAATCCTATCTAAACCGCATCCAAGATGGCGGACGGAGCTCCGTTCGTAAGTAGAAACATTCGTAAGTAGAGTTATTCGTATGTAGAGGTACCATTGTAGGAAATTGTATACAGTGGAACCTTGGGTTGCGGACATAATCTGTGATGGAGGTAAGTCCGCAACCTGGATCGTTCGCATCCTGAAGCGCCACGTCTGCACAGGCGCCGGCACGATTTGGTGCTTCTGCGCATACGTGAGCGGCGAAACCCGGAAGTAACACATTCCGGTACTTCCAGGTTTCCTATGGTCCACAACCCGAAAACACATAACCTGAAGCGTCCGTAACATGAGATATGACTGTATTGGATACAGATAACTTCTGTTAGAACCCATCATAGTTTTGCCACTGATTTAGTGAATAGCCCGTTCAACTATTCCATGAGAACTGGTTTTTCAGAATGTGGTTATCGGCATGGGATATAAATTATTATAGTGTGTGTTCTCCTGATCTGCATTATTATCTGTTTTTTCTCATTGTGCAAGACACTTCAAACAAGATGCAGGTTTGCAAGGCATGCACGACTCCTGGGTGGGTTGCTTTTCTGTCATGCAGGAAGATAATTCATAATAATAAATTCATTTTGTGCCAATGAGCAGAAACATGTTGTGTTTTTTTTATTGGCTCCACTGCCTAATGTCCCAATAGAACAATTTAATATTTACAAACTTTTGTTTTCTGTATAACTGGTTGCTCAGGGACATAGACAAATTTTCTCCTCTGGGCCAGATGAAGTTTATAAAGCAAACACCAGAGGAGTCTTAAGTATTTGTTTATTTCTAAAATCCATTACGGCATTCGTGCACATGCTATAGTGTTCATATTCCTTGCAGCAGCAGCACCTCAACCAATGTAGCAAACTAATAAACTAAAATACAACAAAATTAATAAAAACTTCATGCAAATACTCCTGCTTCTGCCTTGCTGCCTAATATTTTCATTTTTGAGTCTGCACTTAATGAGGGGATGGCAGTAGGCTTTCTCTACCCAAGGTACTTTTCGGTCCGGCAATTGCAAATAGAAAGCTTCCAGTTTAGATTTTTTGAAACCATTTCCTAGCCCTCACAAGTGTAGAGATGCATTTTTAAAAGCCAAATATTCCCAAGGATCAGAACCTGAAAGCCTGGTTCAGACATTTGATGCAGCGGTTAGCTCCTGCATCTAGGAAGCCAGCTCAGACTTCAGGAATTCTTGGTACATATGAGCAGGGTGTGTTGCACACAAATCTGTAAAAGAAAACCCACACCCGGTATCACCTTTATATTTGCTCATTCATTCAGTAGAGTTAACCTGTGCTATAGAGTCTGTGTCTCAGAGACAAAGCATGAAGATTCCAAGAAAGGGTGTCAGATATGTACACTAATCTTTATTTCCCTTCTATTTAATTGGTAAAATTGTCTCATTTTCATTGGAAGTTGCCAACATTTATTTTCAGATCCGTGTAGATTATATTCCAGTAACAGGCCAGGTAGCAGCGTCACTAGGATTCCAGAGATTTACGGTATTGCTCCCCGATTTGCCCCTTCTTTGATATTTTTAGATTCTTTACATACTTCTGTTTCTTCTTTCTTTCCTTTGCTTTTACTATGTTATTCCTGTGCCCAGCTTAGTAGCTTTAAATCCCCACTGCTGTGAAATGAAAATGGCCAAGTCAAGTGGTCTCTTTTACCAGTTTGATAGAAACATTCATGTATTGTACTCTGCTTGTAAAGCAGGGATGGGGAACCTCAGTCTGGGTGGGGGTGGGGGGGCTGATTGCAGACCTCCGGACCTCTGGATCTGGCCCTCAGGACTCTTCCCCCCCCAGTTCACACCCCTCACTGGCCCTGGTTCTCGCCCTCCTTGAGTGCCTGGCAGGAATGTGTTCTTGAACTCTGATAGTGCCTGTTTTCCTGCCTGGATGGAGAATAGAAAGGGTTTGTGTGTGCCTGCTGTATAGAGGGAAAATTCATGGATTACATCAGGCATCCCCAAACTGCGGCCCTCCAGATGTTTTGGACTAGCTAACAGGGGAAATTGTCAGGGATCATGGGAATTGTAGTCCAAAACATCTGGAGGGCCGAAGTTTGGGGATGCCTGGATTACATTAAGTGTTCCACCTACCTTTCCATCTGACTCCTCCTAGCACTGGCATTTGGCTCCTGGAATGTTGCCTGAAGGGAATGTGGCCCTCAGGCTGAAGAAGGTTTCCTACCACTGTTGTAAATGTTGAAATATAGGATGCTGCCTTAGAGCAAGGCACACAGTTTGTTCATCTAGCCAGGCATGGCCAAACTTGGCCCTCCAGCTGTTTTGGGACTACAATCCCCATCATCCCTGACCACCAGTCCTGTTAGCTAGGGATGATGGGAGTTGTAGTCCCAAAACAGCTGGAGGGCCAAGTTTGGCCATGCCTGGCTAATACTGGCAGCAGCTCTTCAGGATCTCTGGCCGGGTTCTTTTCCATCACTTGCTATCTAATCCATAGAAACAAAACCTGGAGATGTCAGGAGTTGCACCTGGGACCTTCTGCATGCAAAGCATGTGTTCTGTGGCTACTGAGCTAGGGCTGGTTCACACAGGTATGGAGGTCACTTGATGAACTCATCACTTTGTGAATGGCAGCTAAAGGCTGGTTCATGTGTGCTGGATATATGGAGGATTTTAACTGCTGAATGAGCTACAGCAGAAGAGACACTATATAGACTCCTTTCAATGGTGTTGATTCACATTCTCTACTGTGACTCCTCATATTGTGAGTGATTGAGTGGTGAGAATGGAAATCATCTAGTGTCCAATTGAGGCAGCGTTGAGTGATGCATACCTTCTACCACCCCGCAGATGAAAAGGAAGACAGGCTTATAATCTCTGTTCTCCCACCAGCAATGATTTCCCGAGCCCTCTTTACACATAGTTGAAGCTCTTTGTTTTTGTGTGAAGCGTTCATTTATTCTACAGTGACCCTGTGCGTCTGTGACTTAAAAAGCCAAGAGCGAGGTTGCTCTTTGGGTAAAAGATAAGACATTTGGTGCCTTCGTGTGCATGTGCTCACACACACCCCAGTGATTTAGTAATCACTGGGAGCCTCAGGGAGGGAGGTTGAACTCTAAAGAATGGTGATGTTAGCAATTCACATTGACTGAATTAGCAAGCACGAGGACTTGAAAAATAGAGTCTGTCCCTATTAAATAGGAGCAGTTGGAGCATATGGCGCTAAACCAGAGTTGTAAGCCGCCTCTGGTCAGTACTGTGATCAAGTGCAAGGAAGGGCTGTAGCTCAGTGGGTAGAGGATCTGCTTTGCATGCAAAAGTTCCCAGGTTTAACCCCTACCACGTAAGGTTGGGGAAAGAGTCTTGACCTGAAACCCTAGAGAGCTGCTGCCATTAGTGTAAACAATACTGACTCAGTATAACACAGCTTCCCGTGTTGCTATATACAGTGGTACCTCGGGTTACAGATGCTTTAACCCGAGGTACCACTGTATATGAATCTTTCTTAAGGTCTACATATAATTAGACAAAATATGGCTCAAAATACACGTGGCATTTGTTTAGTTCTCTCTTATCCACCTAGGGATTCAATTTCTATGAATTCCGATGCAACCTGACCTGATGTTTTCTTGGTCTATTGTGTGGATCAGAATGTAATTATGCTTCATATTGTGCAGTCTTATAATTTTGTGTTAAAGGTTTTGGCTCAAAACATGTACCAAAATTAATATTTTAAAGTAAATTTAGATGTATTTGATGAGATAAAATAATTGATTAAAAATGCAGGTTTTTTAAAGTAAAAAATAGGTTTGAAATATTTTTTCTGTATATTTTTTTTAAAATGGCAGATTAAAGCAAAAATACAATATAAGAAGTGTGAATAGACACATGCAGAACTGGCACACATTGGAATTAGACTGATCCAGCCATCCCTACCTCCGCCATGAATTTTGACAGAATCACCCCCTTTTCACACTTGACATGAGTTGCTTTTTTGTATATGTAAATCATATGCATATAAAAGTTTAAATTAGTGGTCTCTCTTGAAAAAGAGAATTATCTAATAGTACAGAGCAGCAGCTGCCATGAACTGTTTTCCAGTTAAAATTTTCAGAGTTCTCCCAAAGTGCTGAATAGTATAGCTTTCTCTCCTGCTTCCCTTCTGCCATTAAACTCAAGGTGAAGCTCATGGGGTTCTGAGTGAGAGGGCTGCTGTGCTCAAATTTTGCTTGCACCATCTGATAGACCACTGCGAGAACAGGCTGGTGTACCAGCTGGGGCTTTTGCTTGATCGAGTAGGGCTCTCTTTATGCCCTAGTTTCCCATCCCAATACTAGCCCAAACCCAGATCTGCTTGGCTTCAGCAATGCTGCAACGCTGTGTGCTTTTAGTCCTTGCATGCATGTATATGCTGACAGCTTGGGAAAAATAGAGAGGGTGAAAAAGCATATACAGTATATTTTTACTCGCAGGAATCTGGTCAACTCTCTGCCTGTGATTAATAAGGACGGGGTGTGATTGCACAATAACAACGAAGTTGCCAATTAACCTCCATCAAGGAAGCGAAAAGTGGATGTTGATACATTGTCTCTAGTTTCACTTCTGAAGTTGTGGGAGGCAAAGCTGGAGATAATTCTTCTGAGAAGTAATTCTTGTTAGCAGCAACAGCGGGCCACTAACCTGGGTCTAATTCTAGAGGGGGCAGCTGCATTAGTCTGTTCATACAAAAAAACAAGTTTGTGGTACCTTAAAAGACTATAACAGTTTTTTTTAATAGAACGAGCTTTTGTGGAGTATGATCTGCTTCATCAGGCATTGGTCCAGCTAGCAGATTGTTGACAAAGGAGTGAAATTTATATTTGAGTGGGTTCTGGTCCTAGGAACATGGGAAGCTGCCTTATAATGAGTCAGACAGCTGATCATCTAGCTCAGTACTGTCCACACTGACTGGAAGCAGATCTCCAGGGTTTCAGACAGGAGATTTCCCCCAGCCCTACCTGGAGATGCTAGGGGTTGGACCTGGGACCTTTTCTGTTTATCACTGTGCAAAATATGTAACAGGGAATGCCTTGCATAGGAAGGTGCCTTCCTATCTTGCCTAGCATTGTCTATGTCTAGCAAGACCTCTCCAAGATATTAGGTGGGTGAGTTTTCAAGCCCTGCCTGCTGGGTATGGATCCTTGGACCTTTTGCATGCAGAGCTTGTGCTCTGTCATTGAGCCGCAGTCTTCCCTTGTCAGTTCAGCCTGTGCCTTGTCAGCATAGCTGCTCTCTTAATTATAAGAGCAGCCTTGGTCGGCTTTCAGAAAAAATGATTGGAAATAACTACATGGCACAGGAGGAAAATGCTCCCTGGAAGAAACCAAATAAAGTAAGAATGACTTGTATCCAAAGTGTACAAATTCAGACGATGATACTGCTCAGTATAATTTCCCTGTATAGGAGACATTTATATATGCTTTTAAACCTTATTTGGCATGGGAGTGAACATCCAGGCCCAGGCGTTGAACTGTAATGATGGTTCCTATGCCAATTGTCGTGTGTCTGGCAGATGGAGGGAGCAGGAATCAAGCTGCACCTCGCAGGGTCTGGTCTCCAGGATGGTGAGCTCATTTGTTTGCTTTTTCTCAGCAAAGCAGCTCAAAGGGGGTGGGGGTAGGGAAGCATTAGCTCATCTAGTCCAGGATTTAGATTGATTGTGGGACATATGCAAAACATTTCATGATTTCTATTAACTCCAGGGAGTTGTGGCTTGTGCTGCATTATCCCCTTGGGTTTGATGGTTTAGATTTAGTGCTGTGTTGAACATTTCTTCTGCATTCCACACCCCCCCCCCGAAAATTTGGTGAAATTCTCATGCGTGGTGGGGTGCCATGTTTTTGTTGCATTTACCTTACTTTTGAGATGGTTGAGGGGTGCTTGTATCTTCTCTTTCATTCTGTAAATTGGAAAGGGAAACTCTGGAACTAATGCCCCTGCCCCCGGTTGCAATTTCGCCTGTGAGTTATTTCCTCAAAACTGTGCCCACCTGTCAATCAGTTGAGCTAGTGGGCTAAGTTACACGCTAAGGAGACTGTAGTCATCCTCTGGACTCTTTAGCCAGTCTTCCCAAAATTCAGTCCGGAGTAAGAGGGAATCCTTTCACTGGAGAGATGTGTGAGGATGTGGAAACCTGCATCAGGTATTTGTGACTTCAAGTGTTTCTGCTTTGGAGGGATGTTGAGAACCTCTTTTGTTTCTCTATTCCGCCACCATCCCCAAGGTTGAGGTAGGGAATGAAAACAAGCAAGTGTGATGGTAGAAGTCTGGGGAGGAGTTAGAAAAGGATATCTGATTGCATTGTTAGTTTTAGTTGTTTCGAGAAACTTTTTCAAAAATATCTGAGCCTAATGGGGTTAGTAGCTGGGGACACCCATCCACTTCAGCTGGCTGAAATACTCAGCTGGCGAAAGAGGACCCCTTGCATATCCCAGCAAGCCAGGGATTGTTTCCTGAAAACGAGACGCTCTGCAAGGCAGAGAGCCAAAGGTTTGCGGCTCGTGTGGCACCACAGAAGGGTCTCATGTTTACCAGTGGCAGCCAACGTCCTCCTGCTGCTCTCTTGCAGGTGTCAAGTTAGGCGAGGGACCATAGCTCAGTGGCAGAGCTTCTCCTTTACACACAGATGGTCCCAGACTCAATCCCTGGCATGTCCAGGTAGGGCTGGGATAGACTCCCTGCCCCAAACCCTGGAGGGCTGCAGCTTCCTCTGAAAACCTTGTGCCTATGTAGGCATCAACTGCACAGGTTCTCTCCTGGTTTCAGACTCATGATGGGCATATGAGATGGCCCTTGGGATTTCACGCTCTAGCCCTGGCATCCCCAAACTTTGGCCCTCCAGATGTTTTGGACTACGATTCCCATCATCCTTGGCCACAGGTCCTCTTAGCTAGGGATCATGGGAGTTGTAGGCCAAAACATCTGGAGGGTCGCAGTTTGGGGATGCCTGCTCTAGCCTATTCTAGAATTCCCTGGGAAGTGATTGTTAAACCACTCTAGGAATTAAAATAAACAAATTCCTTCAGTAGCACCTTAAAGACCAACTAAGTTTATATTTTGGTATGAGCTTTCGTGTGCATGCACACTTCTTCAGATACACTAGAAACAGAAGTGTCAGACCCTATATATATACAGAGGGTGGGCAGCCATCAGGACTAATTGCAGCCATCAGCAGCCATTAACACCCATCTACAGGTTTACCACTCCCATCAGCCCATCTCCCATTCCCACCCACCCCCACCACCCTCTGTATATATATATAGGGTCATACCAAAATATAAACTTAGTTGGTCTTTAAGGTGCTACTGAAGGAATTTTTTTATTTTGCTTCGACTCAGACCAACACGGCTACCTACCTGTAACTAACACTCTAGGAATTGTTGCTCTGAGAGGATCTCCTAACAATTCTCAGCACCCTTAACAAACAGAAATACAGAGAGTGACAGCCCACAAGCTATGGATCTCCTTCCCCACAGATGTGTGTCTAGTAGCATCATTGTTCAGCTTTCACTGTATGCTAGATGCATTTCTTAACCCTGGCTTTAATCAGTTAAAATATTTCGTTTGGAGGAATCTACCTCTTTTGCTGAATTTGTAATTGTTCTGTTCCGTTTTGAACAGCTTTACTTGTTTTTATAGTAGTTAACTGTTCTTTCTGTTTTTATAACTACCGTATATATTATGCTGCTGTCATTGGCCCCAGGATCATATGGTAACTCCCCCCCCATCTCAACTTATCAAATAAATAAACCTACGACAATATCTAATACAACATGAGCCTGCATCCATCTCCTGGGATTCTCCTCTGTCCCAACCTTTCAATCCCCATCTCAAAAAAGGTATGTCCACCTTTTGGGTGGTTATACCCCATTTACAGATTACCTGACGGCCCGGGGAGACTCATCTGACACAAGCTGTGTTTGCCATTTCAGTTTTAATGCTGCTGTTTCGCTTTGGGTTGTTGTGATTGCCCTAATCATGAGTTTTTATTACTTTATTGTGCATGCCATCCTCGGAGGTGGAATGTAGGGGGTGGAGAGTACATATGAAGATCTGCGTAAGTTGGAAAAGAGTTGTTGTTGGTTTGTCAGGATTAATCACCGGTGAAAAATTGCCTCTATGTTTCCTTCTGTCCAGATTATGAAACCTAAACTGGTTAGTTTGCTTTCCTGCTTCATGCGCCTGCCTAGCACCAAACGTTCAGAAGATGGTCTGGGTGTTTTTTAATGCTGCTACAAAAGCTGGTGTGTAATTGAAGATAGCAAATCAAAGCTCTCTTTCAAACTGGAAAACCAACCCCTTGAACTGTTTCTCTAGGAATTGGGGTTTGTAAAACCTGGTGTACTAGAACATCACACTTAATACAATAAACAATGCCCGAAGGTAGTAGAGACAGGAGATGATAGACTATGTTCCTTTACTAAATATATGGTAGGAAATGTGTGGTAATCATCCAAGTTATTGTTTTGTTTTCCTTCTGGGTTTTGTTTTCCTGCAAAAGAAGGAGGAAGTAAAAAGACTTGAGGTTGCTCTAAAATGAATCGATTTGAGCTGATCCCTCAGAATTAGGGGAAAGGTTTGATATATTTTTGGGGTGGCTTGAAAAAAATATTTGGCAAGCACTTGTGATGAAAGTATTGATAAATTAACAGGTACCCCCCAATCCAGAGTGTGATGACTGCTACTCCACACTTCCTAGGTCTGCTCTGTACATTTTTCTATTCTATTCTTTATTTTAACAAATTGTAATTGGGAAATATCTGCCTTTAATTTATTGACACTAAAATATGTTGCCATGTTACTGAAATCTCAGGGTAGGTGACTTTTTGAGATGTTGAAAGTACAGTATGGGAGTCTTAAAACAGCCACCATGCATTGCTAGATGAAAGCTTTCTTTATTGCAACAGCACACCAACCCAGACAATCTAAAAGCAAACTAACCCCAAGCCCTAGATTCTTGGCCATCCTGATATTAAACTGCTCCCACCTGATTAATCAACTAAAGTTCAAGTTGGCTAATCTGTCAGGTAGATTGATTGAAGCTTGCAGTCATATTTGTTTTTTGGCAGGGAGGAGGAACTTGTGGCTGTCCTAGATGTTGCTGGACTCCATCTCCCAGCACCCTCAGCCAGCATGGCCAATGGTCAGGGATGATGAGAGTTGTAGTTCAGCAACATCTCTGGAGAGAAACTGGGTCCCAATTTGTTTTATATTGGTTTATTGGTTTAATACCAATTTCCCCTCTACAGAGTGCTTTATAACTGTTGTCAGCATGCAACAACTGTGAAAGGTGGGTTAAGTTGGGGTGTTGCCTGTCCAAACCAGGAGTTTACAAAACATTAACTGAATGTTATGTTGTGAACCACCCTAAGATCTGCAAATGAAGGGCAGTATACAATTTTTAACAACCACCACCACCACAACGATTTGTTATGATGAGATGTCCCAACTTTATCACTAAACTTTTAACATTTTCCCCCCTCTCAAAAAAGGAGTGGAGCAGCCTTGTTGAACCTTGGTATTATGCAGCTGAGACTTCGTTTTTAATTAGAAAATGCAGCAAGAGGCTAATGATTTATAGCCCCTCTAGATTCCATCTTCATTACAATAAGTCATCAACAAATCATCAACCACCAATCTGTTAGATAGTTTCATTTTAGAGCATAAAAATTGTGGAAGGATTGGAGCATCTTTTTATCCTAGCTCAGTGGTAAGATTGTGGGAGGAGAGAGAGAAACAGAATCAGAATGTGTTCATTCCCCTAGCACTCACATTGCAATGATTCCCAGCTAGCGAGTTTGGGCAAGAGTTCTTTTTGAGAGCTGGCTTTAAGATCTCAAGGTTGCTCATGGGCAAACAATACCGTTCCAAATGTGTCATTGGTTTGACTCAAGTTGAGCACCTCTCTTTCTGTTCTCATTGTTGCTCATAAGGCTCAAATGTAGGAAATGTTTGTAAAGGAAATGCAGAAAATGGGTGAGGATGGGGTAGCTTTTCTGCTTTGCAACTGAATGTATGTTCAGTGAGACACTTAACCATGTGACCAAACCTGTGCACAGTCAGAGCTGTGAGCAGTGGGGTGAAGTCACAGTCAAGGTAACCTTTAAACAATAAGCGATGTTGTAAAGGGCAAAGCCGAATCTATCCCCTTTATAATCGAATGAGGGTCACTCTGACCTAGCGAATTCGGTAGACATTCCACGGCTCAGTGGAAGAGTACATGCTTGGCATGCGAAGATCCCAGTTTCAGTCTGCATCTTCTCCAGCTAAAGAACCAGGTGGCAGATGATGTAGATGAAGAAGTCTGCCTGAGGCCCCCAGAAAGCCATTGCCAGCCAGATCACAATACTGGGTTAGATAAATAAATATCCTGGCCTGGTGTAATGTAGTGTCCCATGTCCCAAGGCTGTGTACGCATTACCATTTACACTGTCTCCAGTGTGCTCCTGCCACTAGTATTTGAAACCGAGTACCCAAGGCATTACCCATGGTCCATATGTACCCTGTATTTTCTTGAGAAGCACAGCTGTTTGATGCATTTTCCTTTAAGCCAGCTTCCATCCAGTTTGAAAATGTAAGCCATGGCTAAGCTGGGGTGTGTGCATTTGAAGCATCTGTTGCACATGCGCAGCTGACAGCTTCATTGAATAGGAGGTTGAGGTGTGTATGTTGTGGGGAAACAAATCAGGTAATAAACACCAGATGGAGACATCCTTGCCATCTCTCTGGTGTGTACAGCAATGGAAAGATGTGACTTGGAACTCAGCAAGGGATTTTGTTTGCATTCCTTAAAGCTAAGAAAGGCGCTGTCTATGCTACAGTCTTATTGAGCTTCAACGCTTTTTATTCTAACTTTCAGCTCAACTTGGCTGTTGGAAAAGTGTCATATAAATATTTAATCAAAGTGCTGAAATTGATTTTGTGGGCCTTATTGTTTCTGAGAATTCTCCACCAAAGTTTCCTAACACCTCCTCCCAACAAAAAAGTACAGAGTTCCCTGTAGATTTATAAATTTATTAGAGAGAGAAAGAATGCTTATTAAACCAGTTGGTGCAGATGTCTTAGTTTGACCAGTAACTGGATGGAAAATTAAATAGGTTTCCAGCTTCTTTTTAGTAGCTTTTTCGTGTACCACTTCATAGCACCTTTGACATGCAGGTGATAATGCTTGTATGCCTGAGTACTACTGAGTCCTGAATACCTAGCTGCTGTTAAAGGCACAGAAGCAGTCTACTTGTTTTCCTGGCCACATGGCAAGCATAAAAGATTACAGCCTTAAAAAATTATGGCAATAGTTAGAAAAGGCCTCAAGAGCCCTTGGGCCCATATTTCTGCAGGAGCACCTCTTCCTGTTACAGGCAGTTTGTTCCTTAAGATGGCGGTGGGGACTTTGTGTTCCCTGTAAGGATTCATTGTGAACAGATACATGAAGGACTTTTTCTGAGGTTTAATCCCAAGAAGCAATATGTGAGTCATTGTTTTAATGTTTTGTTGTTTAAAAAGTTTAGTTCGTATATATGGTTATTGATGTTTGATGTACTTTTGTATTTACATTAGTTGGATATCTCCTGGAATTCCTTTTGGAGGGTGGGCAGTCTCTAAAGAAGTACAGTAAATACGGTATGTGGGAGCCCCTGGTCTTCCAAAAGGGAACAGAAAGGTAATACAAATTAAATACTTGGGAGAGAGACAGAAGACCTGTGATACTTTGTGCCATAAGCTATAGGACAGGGGTCAGCAAGGTTTACCTCGCCTAGGCTGGTTCCCTCCAGTGGAGAGCCCTCTGGATTGTGTGTGGGCTCACAATTTCTGGCGCCTGCGCAGATGTGATTTCCGGCATCTGCATCTGTGCAGACGTGGTTTTCGGCTCCATGGAACCGAGTCCCCGCACCGTGCTGCACACATTTAGCGCAGCGCGCGGGAACTCACCAAGCGGGCGGCTTGTGGGCTGATTAAACGACCCCCATGGGCCGCTTGTGGCCCATGGACCTTAGGTTGCCTACCCCTGCTATTGGACAAACCTTGCTCATAGCTCGTGCTTAGTCTGGAGCAGGTTGCCACCTGAGGCGAAATAGGGGTTTCTGCATCCTAGCCTGCTGTGGTGGGGTGATCCCTAGACCATTGCCGATCAGTTTCCCTACCTCCTAGCGGCAATCGGTACACTCTGTGGGAGCTACCCCACTCCTCATAGTATTGCTGCTCACTTGGTTTCTCTGTCCAAGGTCGGGGAAGATGGAACACCTCTCTCTCTAAGTGGTGGCAGTGATGGTGGTGGGGCCAGAGTGCCGCTTCTTGCACTTCTACCGCCTGAGGCGGGTGCTTCACCTCACATCATGGCTAGGCTGACCCTGGTCTGGAGACAGCTAAAGCAAGAGCTATGATTTGATATGCTAAATCATGGCTTAGCTCAGGGGTCAGCAAACTTTTTCAGCAAGGGGCCGGTCCACTGTCCCTCAGACCTTGTGGGGGGGGCGGACTATATTTTGGAGGGGGGGGGAATAAAAGAATTCCTATGCCCCACAAAAAACCCAGAGATGCATTTTAAATAAAACAACACATTCTACTCATGTAAAAACATGCTGATTCCCTGGACTGTCTGCGGGCCGGATTTAGAAGGTGATTGGGCCACATCTGGCCCCCGGGCCTTAGTTTGGGGACCCCTGGCGTAGCTCTTTGCAGAAGCAGAAAGACAGAGGAGGAGCTTAATAATAATAATAATAATAATAATAATGATAATAATAATAATACAACATTATTATTTATACCCCACCCATCTGGCTGGGTTTCCCCAGCCACTCTGCATGGCTTACAGTATATATAAAAAATTGTAAAGCACCAGATATAAAAAATTTCCCAATACTGGACTGCCTTCATATGTCTTCTAAAAGTCAGATAGTGGTTTTTACCTTGACATCTGATGGGAGGGCATTCCAAAGAGCGGACACCACTACCGGTTGGTTGCAGTCTGCTCTTCTGTGCTGGCACACTCACAATAAGCCATGGTTTGGCTTAGCATGATGTGCAAACAAGGCCAGCATAGGTTAAAGCCATATACACTAGACTGTATCTCTGTACAAGAAAGCCAGCCACCTGAAACTTGCGAGTCTCTGATGCTTGCTTAAAGGGTTGCAAGGAAGAAGCCACCAGTGGTTTGTCTTGCCATAACTGTCATATGAACAACTGCAGTTCTTTGATAGCAGTGCCCCGTGATTCTTGATGTTTCCTTGGTCCCACCCTGAAGTGGCCTTCAAATAACCTGTCTTGATGGTGGGGCAATGCCAGCAGTGTTTGCTGTTTTTGCTGTTTCCTCTGTGACTTCTGTAGAATTCTACCAGTGGCTCTACTGGCTAATGCTCATTATGATTCCTGCCTGCTTTATCATGATGAAACTGAGACAGTGGCACCGTGAAATTGAGAGAGACTCTCTCACTTCCTCCTTCCCCTAATAGTTTAAATGGAGTCTTGACTGAACTGGGGTGGTTGTGGTGGGGGGGTGATGTCTGGTTTGCAAGTAAATAACTGGAATGTCAGATGGGAGTGTCAGTCAGAGGGGTGAAAGGGGAAGTGCGTGTGCAATACAACTTTTTGGCTTCATTTTTGTTTTCACTTTAAGCAACCAGCACAGTTTGCTTGAAATGGAGTGCAAGATCCCTGTGAGAGTGAGGGAAGCCTAGCTTGAGCAATGGCTGAGTAAGGGAGGCTTTTGAGTTCTGTGGAACTTTTGCTTTGCTTGCACAGACATGCCATGCAGCATTGTTGCAAAACAACAACAACGTTGTAATAACCGAATCTTAGGATTTTTGCAACTGGTGGTTCTTTTAAAAAGAAGTAGTAATCCAAACTGATTTACAATCATTTGTCACTGGACATGTACATGGTCTTCACCATTCCAACCCCCTAAATTATGTGGAATGATAACTAAGGTTCTGCACCCCACACTTGCAAAACGAGACCATACTGTATATAACATAATCTAAAAGCCGCCTTCTCATAATTTTTCAGGGGGTGAAAGGGTGAAGGATTTGAAAATCACCAGATTGATTAATACTTTTTTTTAAAATGTGCTCTACAGAACAACACATTTACATAGCACATTTGGCATAATGATCAAAAGCAGTATCATACTATGCAAACTATTGGCTGCCGAGAAGACCCTTTCCACTGGCAAATTAGTTCTGTTTTACAAAAAACACAGGCTTTAGGCCAGGGCCTTCAAGGCTGTTTGATAATCCAGCCCTGGTGAAAGTGTTCGTGTTAGAAAATAAATAAATCAAATGCAGGGACATGTATGCTGCTCTGCAGACTACCTGAATGGAACTTGTGGACTGTAGTTTGAGAACCTCTGGCCTGTTTTGATTGACAATGGCTCCTAGGGAATGAGGTCTTCCTTTGCAGTTGCTGCCAGAAATCCTCCTGATTGGAGATGTCAGAAGACCCAGCATAGGACCTTCTCTCAGCAAATGCCTGTGCTCTAGCATTAGCAATGTCCTCTCCCCTGTGCATTGTTGTTTCCATGCTGCTTCCAGCTTAAAAAAATATTTTTTCTTCTTTTTGCTGATTCTTACTTGCCCCTTTTATTAAAGCTTTAAAAATGTTTTTAAGCCTCTCCCCGCGCACGTATTTGGCCTTTATGTGTCCTATAAGGGGGTTGGGCTGCATTAAATCATAGGCAGCTGAAGTGCTTCAAGTTGTGTGTGTTAAAAAAAAAAAGTCTTAAACTGATTAGGCCCCCAAAGTAAACGAATTGTCAGTTAAAAGAACACGTCAAAACACTGTCAACATGAAAAAATCCTTTTTGAGCTGATGGGTACAGTGCTCGTAAATCGGAGAGCCTCGTGAAAGGAGGAAAAACAGACCAAGACTGGACCACGTGGAGAGCTGGATGCTATTGATGCTCTGGGGATTTCAGTGGCCTTTTGCAAAATAATAAGGGAGGGGGAGAGATACCATTGTACTTCTGCTTCTTCTAGGGTGCCTTATTGTTTCTGTAGTCACATGGGATGCAGCCTGTGGAGATTGCAAAGCAAAATACTGTGTCAAACTTTGCTTTGTTTGTTTGTTTGTTTTGCATTGCTAAATCAGGATGAGTTGGAGTGGAATTTTGGGGAAAGAAATAGGAAGGGATGGCTAAAAATATGTGTCTGGCAGCACTTGTGGCTTGGCAGACCTCTCCATTGTTTTTGCTGACAGCATTCATCCCTTTTGCTGCTGTTGTTGGGAATCCATCTTCTACCACTGGTAATCAGATGTCTTAACCCCACTAATAAATCTGCCCTCATCTCTGCTGCCCTGGCTATCTGCTTGTGAATGAAGGAATCTGGTAGCTGGCTATTGTTGACCTGGGAATATGAGACAGGGAATTTGAAAATCCCCAAGGGTCTCGCTTTCGTTAGTGGGGTGTGCGCCGCAGGAACATCATAACATAAACAACAACATCAACCATGCATGTGAGTTTTTCTTTAGCAAATAAACAAATATCAAGGGACCAATTAATTCCACGAGTTTGCATGGCTGTGTATATATAAAAATCCTCCTTTGAAGTGAACTGTGGGGATGTGCATATGTGGAGGGCCCAAACCCAGCAGTGCACAATTTTGGGCCAGTTCCCATTATACATACTTGTCACTTGCAGAACTTTAACTTGCAGAGCTGTTGCAGATCAAATATGATAGGTGAGAGTTTTGTATCAACCAGGCATTGTCTTTACCGCATATCAACTGCTTCAGTCTGTGGAACTGGCACTGTTACAGGTGGCACATTATACACATTCTTCATTTGCAAGAAATTTTTATTTTAGTATGCTAGAACCTACACTTTGGAACTCCCTGTCTATTGACATAGGCAGGCACCCTCACTGTACTTATTTTGGAGCCTACTAAAAACTTTTTTGTTTAGGCAAGCCTACCCAGATATGTAGAATATTGGCATGTGCTTTAATTTTGTTTTTAGCTTTTTGCTGATTTTGTTTTTTGTTCTTTGAATGTTTTAAGTAGTTGCTTTAACTGTTCTTATTAATAATACCATTGTTTTATTTCTTTAAATGAATTTGAGGGTTGTTTTCCCCCCATAATCAACTGGATTAGACACTTTGAAACGAATTCACATTTGGGGTAACATAATTAAGCAGCTGCTAATAATAATTAATTGATTGATTGATTCGACATTTTAAAGAACATAATTATGTAGTGTAAATATCTCAAGTTGTTGGTTTACATCTCATCTCTCCCCCCCCCCCCGCCCAGGATCTCCCTTTATGCAGAGTAGACCCACTGAATTTTATGGAGCTAAGATAGTTATGGCGATTAACTTTAATGGGTCTACTCTGCATAAAAGTTGTTTGGAAGCCCATAATCTGTGTTGTTTTGAATGGATAATGATGTATTTTGTGAAGGGGGTGTCATGTTCGTTCAAAATGCTGGCAGCATGTATGTATAAAGGAAAGTTAACTCTTGTCCCTCAGAAATAGTGAGGGTCAGGGGACTGGAAGAAGTTGTGTAACTCATAGCTGCCAAGTCTCCCGTTTTTCGTGGGAAACCCCCGTATTTTAAACCGTTTCCAGCTGGCAGTCCGGATTGGGAAAAATCCCGTAAATCCCCCAGATTTCCTACCTGCCAGGGAGGCTCCATTTTGGGTCCTGGCGCCGCCCGATTTCCGGTGCCCAGACATGGGTAGCGCGGCACCGGAAGTCGCTTCTACGCATGTCCGGACATGCATAGAAGCAACTTCCGGTGCTGCTCTGCCCATGCCTGGGCACCAAAAATCGGGCAGAGCGGCACCGGAAGTTGCTTCTACGCATGTCTGGACATGCGTAGAAGCGATTTCCGGTGCTGCGCCGCTGCTGATCCCGCATTTTTCAGCGGGAGACTTGGCATCTATGGTGTAACTTTGTACCAAGTTTCCTCTTTCCCTCCCCTTCCCCTGTTGGTTGTCATGGAAATGTGCCAGTCTGTGTTTTTCTCAGATGAATTCAATAGAAAGGGTGGCAAAGCGGGGATGTGGGTCTTGTTTCAGCTGCAGCATTTATGCTCAAACAGAACAGAGGTCTCAGTGCCGCTACAACACCAGGGTGTCTGTGAAGGAAGAATAGTTACCAGTTTGGGGTTTCTTTTGTTACATGCACCAAGGTCTTCAGGATGAGGCCAAAAAACATACTACAGTATCTCCATTTCACTTGTTGCGGCTGGAAAATTGGTGTGTGTTTGTGTGTGTGTGTTTACCATCCTGATAATGAGCATACGAAGAGGATGAAGGATGCTACAGGATCCATATTATAGCAATCTTGAGTATGCAACACAGAATGTTTGAAACAATCTATATCCAGGCTGAATTGAACAGACTTGTGGGTGGGGGCAGACCTTAAGAGACCTGTCTGAGCCTGTGGCAAATGAGGCCATTAGAAGTGATGCTCTGGGAGGTTCTTGTTGATGAAGCTGCTTTTAAGACTTCCACCTAGGTCTGTTTTGAATGCTGCTAAGCCCTAGCATTAAACACATCTGTGCTGGCTTTGCTGTTGATCTGAGTTTTTACTTGTTTCTTTTGCCTTGAGTGCACTGTTAGGAAATTTCACTGGAAGCCGAACTCTTTGGTGTGGGAGGTTGTAGCAAGGAAGGAGATGTGCTCTGAGAACTCCAGTTTATTTTATTATTTTTGCCTGTCCAATGTGTTTGGAAACTGCTCTGGGTAGTTCAGTTGCATGCAGAGAAGACACATTTCCTCATAGTGGATGGCTGGGGTGGAAGAATTTAGAATTGGCCATTGAGGAATTCCTCAAATAAATGTTTGGGGAAAGGTTAGAAGCCAGACAGTGACCGGAGGAAGAATATTAAACATTTGCTTATCTGTTGGCAGTTTCCTCCGCTGCAAAAAGGAGAGCTGGAGACATGGCCAGTGTAACTGGAAATCTCCACTGTGTGGACAAAACATTCCCCCAAATAGAAGAGAGTGGTTCAACGTACACATCATGAGCCCCACAGAGAAAAGTGATGGTGACAGACGTGGTTTTTGTCATTGGCCTAGGGCTATGCCCACTTCATTATCTCCTGCAGGTGTGCCATGGCCACTTGATCAATATGCCCTTATTGTCCCTTGTTTTGTTATCACTATAGTGCTGCTTGCAAATCTATATCTCAAATGTGCACACCTACTAATATTACTCTTATAGAACTCATCAAGGAAGAGGATGGAGACAAAACTAGAATTAGCTGGCTCCACCTCTCATTGGCTTTGGCTCCACCTACAGTTTGTCTCCTTACCTTTTGCCCTACCAGTCTTGATGGGCACCAGCCACCAATGGCTGCCACTGTGCTGCTTAATCCAATCCAAGGTGCTTGGGGCCAACCTTTTTAAAGCACCTTGGAACGTGAGTACCTTAAGGACCGTCTCCTTACATACGTTCCTCATTGTGTGCTTTGACCAGTTCCCTTCACCCAGGAAGCATGGTGGGCAATAGTGAAGGTAGCACCCTAACCCTGTGGAATTCCTTGCCAAATGAGGTGCATTGTGCCCCACTGCTGCTTTTTTTCTTTAGGTGGCTAGTAAAAATGCAGATATTTCAAAAGGACTTTAGCCTGGTGACTATAACATTGGCATCTGAGTTTTGATGGCTGTTTTGGATTTTGTAACAGGAGCTTGGCTTTGATGTCAATATTTGAGAATTAAATGGGAATTTTGAGATTTTTTATTATTGGTTTGGTGTTTTGGACTATATGCCTCCTCCAGTTTCTTTGAAAGATAGGCAGGGCATAAATTTGTGAAACAAAAATAAGTGTGTTATTAAGTTGTATTACATTGAGTGTCACACTTTTTTTTGTCTCTCTTAATGTTTTGGGCCTCCTTTGTAGGAAAGGCCTATGAACAACAATACTCACAGTCCTCCTGAATGTTGTTTCATATGACTACATGTGATTCTCAGGAAATGAGGGCTGTGGCTTACATTTTAATGTAATAGTTCCTTTTCTGATCTAATAATTCATTTTCTAATGTTTGTATATAACTATGCTGGTGGCCTGCTCTTACTTCCATATGTGTGTGTTTCTGTGTGCATATTTTTTGTAAGAAATGGAAAATACCTCACGTCTGTTGGCCTTTGATAGCACAGTTACTCCTTGGTGTTTGTAGCATGAGATGGAGAAGCGAACCCCACTTTTCCCTGTCCAAACAAACTGCCGTGGTAAATAGTAATGTAGTCAATAATAGCCATTTGACTTCTCTTGAACAACACTGTGCAAAACTTGACTGTTCTATAAGTTGTAATTTCAGTTGGTCAGCATTTTTAGGTCACATCCAGACTGTCATCCTTTTGTGGGACGTATTCTGGCTCATACCAGAAATGTAGGTTTGTGCAGTTAAAGTGCTTTAAAGCACTCAAATCAACTAAAAATGACAACACCTGGGCTTTTGCAGTTAAGAAAGTGATGGGGAAATGCACTCAAAAGTGTGGGATGAATGAATGATTAGTGGGAAGGTGTATAAACATCCCACAACCAAATCCGGATGGATGTTCATTGCCATATAACTTTTCCCCAAACAAATCAGAATAAATGCTTAGTTAAGACAGGACTGATGCTCAAGAAATGGGTCATCTGGGGGAGTCCCAGTCATTATTTGGGAAGTGTAGAGAGGAGAAGTAAAATGTTGCTAAACTGTGTTGGAGCCTTGAGTGTAGTGCTCTGTGAGAAAAATAGCGCTTGGCTTTAAAGGCCGAAATTAATTGGAAAGGGAACAGGTTCAGTGTAAGATCATCTACATAGCTCCCTCTACAGAGTAGTTGTCATGCCATTGTTCTTGGTTTATAAATTGAGTGTGTTTTCACAAGAGTCTTCTGGTTGGTCATCTGAGGGGGGTGTGTGTGTGTGTTGGGGAGGGGAGGGAAGGGGTAGAGTTAAAAAATGTTAGTGCGAAATGCAGCCTGGGCATTCCAGCTGTTTGAAATAAAAGCAAGAAACATCCTCACTTGAAGCAAGAGTATTCTGAAGAACTCTCTGATTCTGACTTTTCCAAATGCTATCCAGATGTCTCCTCTTGCTAGATCTTCCTGTGGCCAAAGTGTAATTTGGTTTTGAACTCTGTCCAGTTGGTATTGCAAGTCCTGAAATAAAGTAAATCAGCAAGTTGTTCTTGGACGCCTTCCCCTAATCCAGAGCGACCCAAATCAAACTTTTGGTCTAACCTCAGGCCTGCATGTTCAAATAGTTTCCTTTGCCTCAAAAGCAGCAAATGGCCGGAGATAGCCACTTTGTGGTGTTTAAACAGACGGCTTGTGCAATAGCCAATGCAGCTCAAGCAATTGCATCCCTTGGGGCAGCAGTTCACAGCAGGCAAAACATTCCTGGGGAAGAGGGGATGGCGTCCATATGAAACTCAGGATTCCCCATCATTGTTTGCTGTCGCCAGCTGCCTACTGACCTAACAAGCACAGCCGTGGAGAGTATTGTTGCATTTGTCTTGACTCCTGAACCTGGATAAGAGTGGAGATTCTGCCTGACAGTGTGCTGCTCACCCTAAACCTTTAGCACAGTAATATGGCAATAAAATAGTGGAGGCTTGTCCATTAGGGCGATTGGGGCACTGTCCAGGCAACTACCTGTCCTTAGCCAATCTCCACCTGCCTGCCTTCTAACTTATAACCAATCCGGGGGACTGCAGTGGCAGTCAGGCTCCACCCCCTTAGTCTCATTCTTGGCATTTGTAGAACTCAAAAGGGATGAGGATTGGGGGAAACTAGAATTAGTTTTGCCTGTCACTGCGTCTGATTTCGCCTGTCATTGGCTCTGGCTCCACCTACTGTTGGCCTCCTTGCCTTCCACCCTACCAGTCACAGAGGACACCAGCCACCACTGACAGTGGAGACCTACCTCTCCCTTTGAAGGAGTAAATCATGGCAAGACCTGTTGGTGGTGCCACACACTCCTGAGGTAAAAGACTTGGGCCTGTGCTTTAAGCATTGTGGGGCCAGTTCTCTGGAATTCTCTCCACTTAGAAGTGAAGCAAGTCCCTACATTCATCATGTTTTTCCATGCTGGCTGAAAACTTTTCATTTCTCCCAAACTTTTCCAACACATTTTATCTTCACAGTTTTTACTTTTTAAAAATGTCTTAACAGTATCAATGGTTGGCATGTTCTGCATTATGTTTTGTTTCCATACTCCCATTTTTTCCAGCTCTAGGTTTTATGCTTTAGTTTTACTGTATTCTGTATATTTGTATTTTGTTGTTTGTTTGTTTTTATTGGAGATTGTAAGCTGCTTTGTGGAAGAAGGTTCTCAAAAAGCAGTGTATATTTTTTTGAAAAGAAAAATAATAAAGAAAGGAAAGCACGCGTTTGGGCTGGCTACCATACGTTGCCACTTCTGCAGCACTTCTGACATACCCACGCTGTTGACTTAGCGGGGAGTAAACAGCGCTGGCAGCATGAACAATGTAGAAGTGATTGAAGCACTTTATTGCAGGAAACTCCTCTTGTACCCATGGATACAAGTCTTGCCACTGCTTTGCCAGAACCAGGAATCAGTGAAGCAACCGCCTGTTCTTGCCAAGTGTGCCATTTTGGATTTCATTCTATGTGTGTGAGATCCAGCAAGGTCCAGATACTCCTGTGCCAACATTATGCAAAAAAAAAGGGGTGGGTGGGGAAGGATCATGTTCTGTGCAGCTCATGTGTCATTATGATTTTTTTCTTGTAAATGTCAAGGTAAACAGCATTCAGATTTTCATCCCATCTCTGCATTGCATGGTGTGTGTGTGTGGCAGAGCGGTTCAGGCTATGATAATCACCTACCCTCCCTAGGAAGTGTAAATGGGTTATACAGTGGTGCCTCGCTAGACGAATTTAATTCGTTCCACGGGTCTTTTCTTATAACGAAAAATTCGTCTAGCGAATGCCATAGGAATGCATTGAATTTTTTTTTGCCCATAGGAACACATTAATTGAATTTCAATGCATTCCTATGGGAAACCACGATTCGCTAGATGAATTTTTCATAAACCGAATTCGTCTAGCGAGGCAACCTCCGTTCGAAAAAACCTTTCGTTAAGCGGAAATTTCGTTAAGCAGGGAATTCGTTAAGCGAGGCACCACTGCATCCAATAATAGGGTAGACCCATTGAAATTAATGGGCATGATTAACGTTAGTGGGTTTACTCTTAGTAAAACTTGTTCTTCCCTCTTTGCTAGTAAAGCCGTATGTTCTATGCATGAGGAAATGGTCTCTTGTTCCTCCCAGTTACAGATCTGCTTGGTCTTAGCTGGGAATGGAATCTTTCCACGCAAGCATACTGGCTAGCAGGGTGTGTGACAACAGCCCAGCGACAGCTATGGAACCCATTATGCAGTAACAAGGATGTTGATAAACTGAATCATTTACACAAAAAACTCCCAACAACCCATAAAATGCTTGGGAAACAGATGATGTGAGAGCCCAAGGCCCTTCCTGTAATTCTTTCATCACTTTTCCGGTTTGCATGCATCTGTTCTTTCCTGTGATGCCTTTCCCCTTGCCCCAGAATTTCTGCAGAACCCACGTGCAAATCTGTTCTCTGGATGCTGTTAACATATAAGCATAGGAGTCTGTTGGCGCAGGTCAAGGGGATCAGTTTTAACTGGTGGTGCTGAGAATGAAGGGCACAGTTTTAATTTTTGACAGTATTTTATTCTGGCATACTACTGTGTTAGAGAGTGCAAAGAAGGGGAGAACATTTAAAAAGGACCTTTCTTTCTCATAATGTGGCAGCTTTTGTTTGTAAATTTTGCGTTTCCTTCAGTATATCAGAAAGGCACCCATGTTGAGGTTTTAAAGACCAACAGTTTTATGATGTTGCCCAGCAAAGCTTATGGTATAATAAGTTTGTTAGTCTTGTAAAGTGCCACAAGATTCTTTGTTGTTTAATTTGAATAATTGTTGGCCTTTTAACTGATTGATCAACTGAGTAAAAGAATTCTTACATAGGTTGAGGGTTGTAATTTCAATGTTTCTGTCAGGTTACAGATTACAATATTTTGGAGAGTTCATGCTGGTTTTTTTTTTTATGAGGCTTTGGCTTTGGCCAACCATAGGAAGCTCAATATACCTTTGCATATTAGTAGTGTGATAAACATATTTTGAGGTTTGGGTTTAATTTCTCCGTTTTGCAGCCAAGCCTCTAGGAAGCTTCACTGGAAGTAGGATTTTTATTTGAAAATGTGAATGTGGGAAAACGGATAGCATGTCTGCTTAATGCCAAACACACAACAGGTTCCTCTTTCAAGTCCCTTAAGTAGTAGTAGGAATGTGTTTCTTCTGCACCCCGTCATGGCCATGATAGTAAACTGTAGCAACAAATACTTTAGGGCTTGATCTAAGCCATGACGTACTAAGGACTAAATCATGGAACCTGTTGTGGATTATTATGCATGTGAAAACACAGGTGGTGTTTCACAGGCCTGTCATTCTGGATCTTGCGTTCATGAAATGCACAGAAGACTTTTGCAGCAGCAAAATACAATATCTAGATCATGGAAAGTTATAATAGTTCTCTATTCAGCCTTGGCCAGACCCCCACCTGTTTGGAGTCTTGCATCCCATTCTGAGCACCACAGTAAGGAAGGATATTGACTAGCTGGAACATGTGCAGAGAAGGGCGACCAAAATGATAAAGGGCCTGGAAACCAAGCCTGATGAGGAATGGTTGAGGGAATGGGATATATTTAACCTGGAGAAGAGCAGACACTGAGAAATCCTTTGTGGGTGCCATGGTACATATGGGTGCCAGGTTGGCGACCCCAGTTCTGATCATCTAGTCTAGGAGGTAGGGGAACCTCAAACCTGGGGGTCTGAATGTGACCTTCGAGATCTCTCAATCAAGCCCTAAGGACTCCCTGGGCCACAGCCCCTCACCAGCTCTGTGCCTTTCTCAAGTACTTGCCTGGTTGCAATGTGCCCTTGTGCTGCAATACTGCCTCTTATTTGTCTGGATAGAGGTGTGTGTGTGTGTGTGTGTGTGTGTGTGTCTGGAATGTAGCTTGCTGTACAGAGGTTAGAGCGACATCCTGGCCTCATCTGCCACTGGCATGTGGCCCTTGGAAGGCTGCCCATGGAGGAATGTGGCCCTTGGACTGAAAATAGGCTCCTCACACCTGATCTATATCTGGTATGCAACTGAGCAGGAACATTTTTCATGAGTCCGCATGAAGGATGAGGTTGAGGAATGTGGGTGGTTCAAGGAAAGCCCAGCCTGGGTTCCTTAGCCATAGTCCCAGACTGTTCCTTTTGAGGTGTGTTGCGAAACACAAGGAGTGGCAATGCATTTCAGAGTTCCATCATCTTTTACGTTGTTTTGTTCATTGAAAATGATTTTTTTGCAAGAGGCAAGGCATCGCTGAAACTGATGTTCTGTTTTATGAGGTGCATAGTTGGAAGTTCTGGCATATGTCTATAAATGACGATTACTTAGAGGTTCTTCAGCTTGCTCTCATTAACAGAAAAAGTGTGTTTCTGAAGAAATCCCGCATTTCTTTGCTGCAGACATTAATATAGAATAGAGGCAGGAGGAAAATAGGTCAGTATCAATGAAGATTTAATATTGCAACACCCAGTTTTGCTCTACACCCTCCCCAAATTATATAGCTTCCTCACTTCAGTGAATTAATCCCCTTATTGTGTCAATGTTTTGTTACTTCTGACAGAGTAATGGGGATTGATGGTTTCCACCCATGAATAATTCTCCAGTTTGATTCCAAAGAAGTATGAGACGAGATATAATCCTGCAGATCTCATCAATTACTATGTTTATTGTTTGGAGAACTACTGTGCTTTTCGTATAGTGGCTATAGCTTAGAATTATTATTATTATTGCATTTGATGCACATATATGTAGCTGTTCATGTTTAAATAATCATTATTATTTTTCATTGTCTCTTGGGTTCTTGTGACTTTGTCCTCCCTTCCTGAGTTCTACTGACCTGTGCCACAATGCTTAAACAACTACTTTCATTGAAAGAGAGCGGGAGGTGCCCAAGAGACACTTTCCTTGCACCATTTGATACGACACAACAGGAAAAGTCTTGATCAGACGTGTATACAAATCTGAAATCTGAATTCTGCATTCTTGGCCATCAGATTCATATTTTTCTAGCCATGGGGAGTGGTAAGGGGAGCATTTAGACTCCACTCCTCAAACCCCACGAGGTCCTGCAAACCTCTCTTTCTGGCTTTGGACGTTTCACCAAGCGTGGGCTTATCTTCATGATATCTAGTAACTTGTTTCCGTTTAGTGATTAATACAGGTTTAGCCAAAGTAGTCTTCCTAATAAATCATTAAACAACTGAGAGGCAAGCGAACTTGGAAAAAAATAATGAACACCTTCCAAAATCTCCTAGAATGGGAGTGGAGATCCTGTGGCCCTTAAGATTTTGTTGGACTCCAGTTCCCATCACTTCCAGCCAGCTTGGATGGTGAGCAGGGGCTGGTGCTAGTTAGTGTTTCACAGCAATTGTGGAATGGCTGCAGGTGCCCCACCCTGACCTAGAATTAGGAGTTTTAGAAAATGGCCCTCCAGTTTCACTAGAGATACCGTACCCCACCAAAACTCTCCAGGAACTTCAATCATATCAAACTCTTTAGGGCCATTTCACATGCGATGTTCTTGAAGTGTGTTAGTTAAACATGTGAAGTATGACTGCAGTAAACTAAGCTAAACAACTTTGTCACTGAGGCAGGCTTTCGCTTTTGCAGTGCCTTGTTAAATTTGCACTTGTGGCTGGCTAGAGTTTGCATTGGTTCACAACCCTTAGTGAAGAGCCACACAGGTAGCACTGGAAGTCTCTCACTTGTACTTTCTGTTGATTCATTGTTAACTTTAAGGAGGAAAGGATGTGAACAACAAAACCACCCAACTGTTTTACCTCTTTGACGTGCAAGAATACGGCATTATCAACTTCAGCCTCATTATTTGATCTGTAACTTTTATTGCCTGTTGCAGGAAGTCTAAAACACTGCTGCAAATGTGAGTGATTCATAACATCCACCGTCTCCCCGTGCAATTGCTGTGGGTGCCCGTCCTGCATTAAATCCCCCTCTGTGCTCCATTTTAATCAACTGCCTCCTCTTGTTTATGTGTGTCTGCCACACAGCATTATGGGAGCAACAAAGATCTGAGAAAGAGAAGAAGGGCAGGCCCCAGCCGAGCCTTCTCCTGTGCCTTCCATTTTATATACCATTTTTTTAAGGGATTATCACCTGTTCTAGGTCATAGCCCTTGTGATTCTCATGCAAGTGGCTTTTTAAATAGGAACTTTTGAGCTCTGCCAAAATCCCTGGAACATAATTTGGTCCCTACATTTTTTTTTGCTCTGAATTATTCACCTAGCCTTTTATATGTTTCCCAAATTGAAATCCTGCTATTTATTACTTTCTCATATATGTCTGCAAAAGGGGGTGGCTTTTTCCCCCTTTATTTTTTAACATATATAATTTTAGCTTGATTGTTTTGAATGTGATACATTTTAACATTGCATGACTGCAAAGCTAAATAAACCCATACATTATCTGGAAGTATGCCTGTGATTTGGAAATAATGTTTGCAGCTCTGCTGTTCTGCTGCGTTACAATTCCGGGGTCACCAACATGACACCCATGGTTGTCAGAGTTCTCATCAATACTTTACATGGAACTCATGATAGGTCTCAGTAAGTATCCCCTCAACAAACCACAATTGCACCAAATACTATACAGTGGTCCCTCGACTTACGAAGTACTCAACTTACGAAATTTCGAGTTACGAATGAAAAAAAAATGGCCACACGCTTACATTTTTTTTGACATCCGAAAGGAAAACCATTGCGGTTTAGATGCGGTTTACTTGACTTACGAATTTTAGATGCGGTTTACTTGACTTATGAATTTTTAGATGCGGTTTACTTGACTTACGAATGTTTCTGTTTCCAATGCATTCCTATGGGAAACCACTTTTTTCAACTTACAAATTTTCCGACCTACAAATGTGCATTCGGAACGGATTAAATTCGTAAGTCGAGGGACCACTGTATGCTGTTCCTGCCCAGTCCTGTTTGCACTTGCTTGGTCTCTTGCATTAAACAAACACAAATAATTATGCCCCCCCCCCATGTAACTGGGTGTCAGGATTGGACATGTACTTTTCATTCTATTTTGAACAGAAATGAGATGCAAATAACCTCTCTCGGAGCACAGGAGGCACCTTTTACTTAATGATGGATGGGGGCATGGCTGCACCATTTTGTCCTGTCTTTTTTTCATGTGGCAGCCGTTTTGTGACTGGTGTTTACAACAGTTTCTCAAAATTCCAAATTGTAGAGTTGGAAGGGGCCCTGGGCCAGGACCCAGGGCCAACCCCCTGCAATGGAGGAATCTCAACTAAAGCATATATGACAGATGGCCATCCAACCTCTGCTGAGAAACCTCCAAGGAACAACAGTGCACCACTTCCCAAGGGAGTCCATTCCACTGTCAAATAGCTTGGTGACCTTACCTGATTTAGATCTTACCTCACTGTAGGACAAAGTACCGTTGTTTGCTGCCTCTCGGCAAGGCTGCCTGCCATTGTTGTCGGACACGCTTGGGCAGTGGACCCATGTGATGCCTGGCCTAGGTCTGCGAACTGTCACTTAATAATTTCCCACAATGCCCCTGATATAGCATTGCTGCAGGGCATTGTGAGAAATATATAATGGTAGCTTGTAGATGGACACTGATGCCAAGTCAGCCCCATGGTTAGGGGACCAGCAAAGAGCACTTTTTGTTAAGAGCATCTCTCTAATATTGAGATGGTTCTGGGCACCTGCAAAGTTTAGGTTCCATGCCATAAAGCTCCACAACATGGCGAAACTCGGTACCAGTTTGAATGAGTCAAAAAACATATAAGTTCTAAACTCTGGAGCATCAAACAAAGGTCAGTAGGACTGGATGCAGTCAAAGCCAGGCAGGGGTTGAGATTCTCCTGCTGTGAGTGCCCACAGGCCCTGTCCCTACCTCTCTCCACCTGGTTTAGGGCGGGGCCTGGAAGGCCTCATAAAGGACTGCTGCCGCTGCTCTGCTGCTGGTGCTGCCCAGGACTCTCTCCTGCTGTGAGTGCCCACAGGCCCTGTCCCTACCTCTCTCCACCTGGTTTAGGGCGGGGCCTGGAAGGCCTCATAAAGGACTGCTGCCGCTGCTCTGCTGCTGGTGCTGCCCAGGACTCTCTCCTGCTGTGAGTGCCCACAGGCCCTGTCCCTACCTCTCTCCACCTGGTTTAGGGCGGGGCCTGGAAGGCCTCATAAAGGACTGCTGCCGCTGCTCTGCTGCTGGTGCTGCCCAGGACTCTCTCCTGCTGTGAGTGCCCACAGGCCCTGTCCCTACCTCTCTCCACCTGGTTTAGGGCGGGGCCTGGAAGGCCTCATAAAGGACTGCTGCCGCTGCTCTGCTGCTGGTGCTGCCCAGGACTCTCTCCTGCTGTGAGTGCCCACAGGCCCTGTCCCTACCTCTCTCCACCTGGTTTAGGGCGGGGCCTGGAAGGCCTCATAAAGGACTGCTGCCGCTGCTCTGCTGCTGGTGCTGCCCAGGACTCTCTCCTGCTGTGAGTGCCCACAGGCCCTGTCCCTACCTCTCTCCACCTGGTCTAGGGCGGGGCCTGGAAGGCCTCATAAAGGACTGCTGCCGCTGCTCTGCTGCTGGTGCTGCCCAGGACTCTCTCCTGCTGTGAGTGCCCACAGGCCCTGTCCCTGCCTCCTTCCACCTGGTCTAGGGCGGGGCCTGGAAGGCCTCATAAAGGACTGCTGCCGCCGCTCTGCTGCTGGTGCTGCCCAGGGGAACTTGAAACAGCACAGAGTCCTTTTTAAAATGCTTTTTAAAGAATTTTTAATGTTTTTATCTTCTTTGGGGTGGTAGGTGGGAGGGATTTTTAGTTGGGTGTGGGAATCTGTTAAATTTTAGTGTATTTGTAATTTTTATTGTTTTTGGTTTTATTGTTTTATTGTGTTTGGGGTGGTAGGTGGGAGGGATTTTTAGTTGGGTGTGGGAATCTGTTAAATTTTAGTGTATTTGTAATTTTTATTGTTTTTGGTTTTATTGTTTTATTGTCTTTTTTGTGTTCTTCTTTTGTTGAGTTCTTTGCTGTTTTTTACAGAGGTTTTATTTTGTTTTTAAGGGGAGGGGTCAGGGCTGCCCGGGAGGGGGTCCCAGCAAGCAAAATGGCTGGGGCAGATTCCACAGGGGGGTGTGCACTGGAACAACCGATCTCAGTGGTCACGGGTAGGAGGAGGAGTTACGCTAAGACCAGACCATGTCATTACCGAGGAGGCAGACTTAGTCGTTGTCTGAGGACTATCCCTGCCTCCAGGTCTGGTCCTGACCGGACGGATATTGGAATCAGCAAGGGATACCCACATGACCTGAAGGTGCTGCTGTGCAATGCCAGGTCGATGATGAATAAGACCACCGCCATTCACGACCTGATTGTGGATGGAGGATTTGACCTGGCATGTGTGACAGAGACCTGGTTGGAGGAAGCCGATGGGCCCGTTCTTGGCGCTGCTTGCCCACCAGGTTTCTCTTATGCACAGCAACCCAGGCCATCTGGGCGGGGAGGGGGGGTTGCAGTGATTTTTAGGAAGTCATTAGTTTGCACCAGGCGTCCTATTGGGAAGACCCAGTTCTCTGAGTGCATGTTCTGGAAGTTGGGCAATAGAGGCAGTACAGGATTCCTTTTGGTGTACCGACCTCCCCGCTGCACCAAGGATTCCCTGCCCGAGCTGCTTCAGGTCGTGTCGGATGTGCTCCTGGAGACACCTAGCTTGGTTGTCTTAGGGGATTTTAACATCCATGCCGACACGACCTTACAAGGAGCCGCTCGGGACTTCGTGGAAAGCATGGCCACCATGGGGCTGTCCCTGAATAAGTCTGGCCCAACTCATAGCCGCGGACATGCCTTGGACTTGGTGTTTACCTCTATGGATGTTGGTGATCTGACATTAAGTAAAAGCGAAACAAAAGAAGTGCCATGGTCAGATCACTTTCTGGTGCAACTGGACTTCTCCGCAACCCTTTCCCTCTGCAGGGAGGTGGGACCGATTCGGATGGTCCGCCCCCGCTACTTAATGGATCCAATTGGCTTCCAAAGAGTGGTAGGGGATGTTTTATCCCATGTCGATGGCCTTTCAGCTGATTCCCTGGTGGCCCGCTGGAATGCGGAGTTAACCAGCGCTATTGACTGTCTGGCTCCGAAGCGCCCTCTCAGATTGCATGGAGCCCGGACAGCCCCGTGGTTTTCCCCGGCGCTGAGGGCAATGAAACAGTCGTTGAGACGGCTAGAGCGCCGGTGGCGGAAAACTCATTTTGAATCAGACCGGACACGGGCTAGAGCTCAACTTCGAGCCTACCAAGTGGCAATGGCGACGGCGAAGAGGACCTTCTTCACCGTCTCCATCGCATCTGCAGAAAACAGCAGCAGGAGACTCTTCCAGGTGGTTCGCAATTTAGCGGAACCACCTGCTCCATCCGGGCCCAGTACGGGCCACATGATCTCCTGCAATGATTTTGCAAAGTTTTTTGCAGATAAAGTCGCTCAGATTCGGGAAGAGGTAGACTCCACCGTGGGAGCAGGGCCGGGGCGGGGGAGTGCTAGAGTCCTGTCTAGTCAAGTTTTGTGGGATCAATTTCAATCTGTTACCTCCGAGGATGTGGACAGGCTGCTTAGACGAATGAAACCAACCACCTGTCTCCTTGATCCTTGCCCATCCTGGCTTATAAAAGCTAGCCAGGAAGGGCTGGGCGATGGGCTTCGCGGGTTGGTAAATGCTTCTCTCCATGAGGGAGCCTTCCCAGACCCGCTGAAAGAGGCGGTTATTAAACCGCTTCTTAAAAAACCATCTTTAGATCCGGCCAATATGGCCAACTATCGCCCAGTCTCAAATCTTCCATTCTTGGGCAAGGTGATTGAGCGAGTGGTTGCGGAACAACTCCAGGCACGCCTGGAAGAAGCGGACCATTTGGATCCCTTCCAGTCAGGATTCAGGCCTCATCATGGGACTGAAACTGCCTTGGTCGCACTGGTCGATGATCTCCGGCGGGCTAGGGACAAAGGTAAGAGCTGTTTCCTAGTTCTGCTGGATCTCTCAGCGGCTTTTGACACCATCGACCATAACATCCTTCTGGACCGTCTAGAGGGCTTGGGAGCTGGGGGCACTGTCATGCAGTGGTTCCGCTCCTTCCTCCTGGGCCGTGTTCAGAAAGTGGTGGTGGGGGATGAGTGTTCAGACCCCTGGGCGCTCACTTGTGGGGTGCCTCAGGGTTCTGTCCTCTCCCCCATGCTTTTTAACATCTATATGCAGCCACTGGGAGAGATCATCAGGGGGTTTGGGCTGGGTGTCCATCAGTATGCTGATGATACCCAGCTCTACCTCTCTTTTAAATCAGAACCAGTGAAGGCGGTGAAGGTCCTGTGTGAGTGCTTGGAGGCGGTTGGAGGATGGATGGCGGCTAACAGATTGAGATTGAATCCTGACAAGACAGAAGTACTGTTTGTGGGGGACAGGAGGCGGGCGGGTGTGGAGGACTCCCTGGTCCTGAATGGGGTAACTGTGCCCCTGAAAGACCAGGTGCGCAGCCTGGGAGTCATTTTAGACTCACAGCTGTCCATGGAGGCACAGGTCAACTCCGTGTCCAGGGCAGCTGTTTATCAGCTCCATCTGGTACGCAGGCTGAGTCCCTACCTGCCCACTGACTGTCTCTCCAGAGTGGTGCATGCTCTAGTTATCTCTCGCTTGGACTACTGCAATGCGCTCTACGTGGGGCTACCTTTGAAGGTGACCCGGAAACTACAACTAATCCAGAATGCGGCAGCTAGACTGGTGACTGGGAGCGGCCGCCGAGATCACATAACACCGGTCCTAAAAGACCTACATTGGCTCCCAGTACGTTTCCGAGCACAATTCAAAGTGTTGGTGTTGACCTTTAAAGCCCTAAACGGCCTCGGTCCGGTATACCTGAAGGAGCGTCTCCACCCCCATCGTTCTGCCCGGACACTGAGGTCCAGCTCCGAGGGCCTTCTGGCGGTTCCCTCATTACGAGAAGCCAAGTTACAGGGAACCAGGCAGAGGGCCTTCTCGGTAGTGGCACCCACCCTGTGGAATGCCCTCCCACTAGAGGTCAAAGAGAACAATTACCAGACCTTTAGAAGGCATCTCAAGGCAGCCCTGTTTAGGGAAGCTTTTAATGTTTGATGGATTTCTGTATTTTAGAATTTCTGTTTTTTTTGGAAGCCGCCCAGAGTGGCTGGGGGAACCCGGCCAGATGGGCGGGGTATAAATAATAAATTATTATTATTATTATTATTATTCAAAGCAGCAATTGGCTGCCTTGACGGATCCACTTCAGAAAACTGAACCACATGGCATTAGTGCTATAAGCAGGGGCTTATCAGCCTAACTTTTAAAAAACAGGCGTGTTCCCCTGTGCCAGCTACTATAGTACTTCTGTTTCAACCCCCTCACCCCCACCCCAAATCAAAACCAGTTGTTTAGTGGAATTCCATGGGGGATGATGATAACTCTTCAGCTTAGTGGATTTGGAGAATGACACTGTTGTTTTGAGACTAAGGAAAGTCCTAACAGTGTGCGAGTTGAAGCAATTCGACAACAAAAGAAGAAGGAAAAAAAGAGGAACCTAGAAGGAATGACGCACATACAGCAATTATCCTTCCCAATTCCTGGTGTGTTCTGGCTCTTGGGTTATTTGAATGCTGTAAGAAGCTTTTCGTGTAGAGAATGTCCCATTTTTTCCTATTGCCTTTGTGGGTGGCACTGCCTTGCAAAGCCTTCTCAGCCAAGGTTGAGAAACACGTTGGGGGAGAAGTCTTCCCACCACCTTGGACTCTGAGGGCATGTGCTCGTGTTTGCTGATGAAATGGTCAGTTGTCACCTGCCGCAAACTCCCTCCACCAAGCATGCTGTGCAGTACGGAAGGCGGGAGATGCTTGCATTTTGTTTAGAATTTCTTTTTTTCCTAGACTTTCTGTCCTTGATTTGGTCAACAGGCCCTCTAGGCAGCTTTTGCTTAAGAAAAATCAATATGTATAAATTGCAACCAGTAGGACAAATTTGTTTAAAACAACTTTTTTTGGGTAAAACAAATTACTAAAAACAGTTCCTAAACAAATTCAACAGCATTTAAAAATACACAGATTTTTTTTAAAAAAAATAAATTAAAATTGAGATAGACTTGGGTAAGTATTTTGGGGGTTCTCATTGGGCACTTTCTGCATACTTTGATTTTCTTCTTATCTCTAGCAAGGCAAGAAGCTTGCTTTTTAAAAACCAAAATGGCAGCTCCCAAACCTGAAATTCTCATGCTCTTCACTCTTCCCTGTACCACATTGTGTGCTGAGGTGAAATAGCAGCAGAGTTGATGCCATCTTGTGTGAGCCTAAGTTTGTTTATTGGAAATAGCATATCTTCCTGCTGTTTGCAGACATGCACCCCACCCCACCCCCTGCCATGGACGTGCGATTCTAGCTGTACTCGGATCCAAAATGTTGACCAGGAACAGTATTTAATTACCTATTTATTTTGCACACCAACATCCCAAAGTGGGATGAGCAGTGACAATTTGTACTGGTGGTGTGTAAATCCTTTCAACATTTAATGTGGTGTAATGCAGCCAAGGTAAAAAAGAAGACTGGCAGGTGGCCATGCCTAGAATCCAAGAGTTGGTTTGTGTATTAAAGGCATGGTTTGGGCATTTGGGCATCATCTGGTGGTGTGGATCATGTGGTGGTGCCTGATCAAAAAAAGTCTGATACATTTTTGAATGAGGAGGCCTGGGTGCATTTTTAAAAAGTAATGTGCTTCTAGGCAATCTAGATTTCCTTTCTCTATAATTGATGTAAATTTGGCAAACTTTCCTGATGTTTTGCATAATATATTCTGCAATTTTTATGGTTTCCCCCTCAAATAATTTTGTACTGCTAGTCATGAGAGAAAGAGCAAGGATATGATACTGAGACCTGATCCTTAACCACTAGAAATCTTACTTAGACTTCTGAGATTTCAGGCTTCTGAGGTTTCAGTAGGTATTGTCTGCACACTCTCAAGTATATCATTTCACCCATATGGACTCAGATATTTTAAAATAGTTGTTTTCAGCAGTATCTCAGCTTTCAGTAATTCCCCAGGCGCAGAATGTGCTCAGAGGCACCCTGTTCTTTTAGGCAGAGGCCCTCCTGAAGCTCTTTCTTGAATCAAGCTTCTTATCTGTCTTTTGGGTTGTTCTTCTCTGCCCCCTCCCTAGCCAGAAACGAGATGAGTTGGTTGGCGAGTCCTTCGCCAAGAAATCTTGAGGATTCTTGAGAGACGCCTGCTCTACCAGATGGATTCTTTGATTAATTGGAGGTGGTGGTAACTTGGAGGGGGGGGGAATTGAGTGACACCTTCCGACGTCAGAGCTGCAGTAGAGTTCAGAATCTGAGTTGGAGGGTCAAGCAGATACTTTCTCCAAGGCCGACTGAAATGTGATCATCTGTGTCTTGCTCAGGTTCAAAGCAGCGGGTCCCCTTCCTGTGTGTGTGTTGGTTTTTACTCTGCTGTGATCCGATACCTGCAGTAAAAGAAAACCCACCAGCCCTTATCCCTGTTGCTATGTTAGGGTCAGATCTCAGGATGATTTGCTGCAGATCCGGAAAAGGTTTCTGACAACCAGATTGTTTTGACAACAGCAATGCCAAAATCACTTCTTCCACCTAAACTAGGACTGTTGAAATGAGGAAAGCTAACCAGGAGTGGATGTTTGTGAAATAAGGACTTCATGAGCCAATATATTGATGATGATGATGATGATTGATTATTATTATTATATTTATTTTAAATAAAACATTTATTCAAAAGTTATAATACAGTTACAATACATTTCCAATCAATATATCCCCTTGTAAAATATTTGTATACTGCTAACCTTAACAGGTTAGAGAACTGGGTCAAAGCAAACAAGATCAGTTTTAACAGGGAGAAATGTAAAGTAGTACACTTGGGGGCAAAAAAAGAAATGAAAGGCACAAATACAGGATGGGAGACACCTGGCTTGAGAGCAGTACATGTGAAAAGGATCTAGGAGTCCTGGTAGACCACAAACGTGACATGAGTCAACAGTGTGATGTAGCAGCTAAAAAAGCCAATGCAATTCTGGACTGCATCAATAGGAGTATCACATCTAGATCAAGGGAAGTAATAGTACCACTGTATTCTGCTCTGGTCAGACCTCGCCTGGAGTACTGTGTCCAGTTCTGGGCACCACAGTTTAAGAAGGATACTGACAAGCTGGAACGTGTCCAGAAGAGGGCCACCAAAATGGTCAAAGGCCTGGAAATGATGCCTTATGAGGAACGGCTTAGGGAGCTGGGCATGTTTAGCCTGGAGAAGAGAAGGTTAAGGGGTGATATGATAGCCATGTTCAAATATATAAAAGGATGTCATATAGAGGAGGGAGAAATGTTGTTTTCTGCTGCTCCAGAGAAGCGGGCACGGAGCAAGGGATTCAAACTACAAGAAAGAAGATTCCACCTAAACATTAGGAAGAACTTCCTGACAGTAAGAGCTGTTCGACAGTTGAATTTGCTGCCAAGGAGTGAGGTGGAGTCTCCTTCTTTGGAGGTCTTTAAGCAGAGGCTTGACAGCCATCTGTCAGGAATGCTTTGATGGTGTTTCCTGCTTGGCAGGGGGTTGGACTGGATGGCCCTTGTGGTCTCTTCCAACTCTATGATTCTATGATTCTATATCATTAAAAGTTTATAAAAGTTCAGTTCTGGTACTGAAAGCAAATTCCTGGTCTCAGCATATTCTCAGAGAAACCCTATACTGTACTTTCATTCTGTGTGTCACTTGCACCCAGCTCTGGTTGGTAGGTCTTTGTGTTCTAGTAGATCCAAGGAACTGAAGTCTGTCCTCCACTGCTGTTAGCCAGCTCCTTTAGGTTCTTCTTGTTCTTGTTTTTTCTTTTGGGAGGTATCCTGTGGCACTGGAACATGGGAAGTTGCCTTATACTGAGTCAGACTATTGGTACGTGGCTCGGTATTGTCTACACTGACTGACAGTGGCACTCTTGTGGGAGAAACCAGCCCAAATTTCTAGATAGTGAATCCCAAGGGAGAGAGTGAGGATTGAGAAAAAACGTCAATAATTTTAGAATCATTGAGGAGGAAGCTTGGGTGCCTTTTCTTTGGTGCCCTTTTACAACTGAGTTTTCCTTCCATTAGGCTGTGCTGCATGTTTTAAAACCAGTTGATCAAAATGCACACCAGTTCTGTTTTGTCTGCCACTTGCATCTGATGTGCCCATTCTCTGTCACTGTCTGCAAAGATGGGTGCTTATGCTGCCCGTGGCTAATGTTTTCATGGGGCTTGGTGGCGGCATGAATTTCTTGCACACACAAACCCCACCTTGCATCTTATTTCAGTCTTGGGGACGCTTTATTCGTCCTCCGGCAGCAAACACCCATTTGCTATTGTGTGTACAGTACATGCAACAGGGAGGTGTTTCAAGCAGTTTTGACATCCTGGCACATGTACTTGCAGGGTACATGTCTCTATGAGATCACGTTGCAGTGTGCACACATTACAGTTTTATGGAGAGCAATATAATCTGTTTTATGTGTAACCATTAAAAAAGGTAATATTTGAAATAGCCCTGCTATACCATTTGAATGAACAGGAACATAGGAAGCTACTTTGTCTGATCCATTTAGCTCAGTGCTGTCTACATCTGGGGCAGACCTGTAGGGTTGTGCATATGTATTCACTACCCTTGCTAATCATTCGTTCACCCCCCACACTTTTAAGATGCATTTCCCTGTCACTTTCCTAACCGCAGAAATCTGGAACACTGCATAAAGAAATGTTCTGTGCCCTTAGTAATTTGGCTTTTCACATGCTTCATTGCTGGATAATAGACAATTGTTCAGTTTCAGCAGAACTTAATTAAGTGATACATGCAAGTAAATGTGTGTGTGTGTGTGCACGTGCACGCAGACACACAAACACACACCATGATCCCAGGGAGAAGCAGAAGCTTGAGGTGGCCTAGTTAGAACGCTGTGCAAAATCCACTTGGTTGGTTTTCAGTTTTTATTACAAAGAATTGTTCCTGGAAGGATCTTTTCCGTTTTTTTTGCTAGCTGAAAAGCAAAAAGGAAATTTTGGGTTGTATCCATTGTTAGTCATACTTGGAAGTAGCAGTACAGACTCATTGAAACTAATGGGCATGACTATATTAGGTACATTAATTTCAATGACTGTTCGTTGAGTTAGCCTAAAGTTTAATACAGCCCTCAGTCATTTAATCAAACTATTTGACGCAAACCACGCTGCTTTCAGAGATGGTATACATCTGATCTTAACGCTTCACTATTGTTGCAACCAAGGATTGAAGCTTTTTTGCTTAATGTGGAGACCACCAGTGTTATTTTAGCACTTGAGTGTTGGAGCGTGGTCCGTGCCTCAGCCTGTGTGCCAAATAGCTAGGATCAAAAAAAAATCAGCTGCATCCAATATATTCCTGTCTCAGAGGTCCGTCATGTAATACAATCCTACAAATACTCCATGCTTAGTATTTGGCATAGGATTAAAGTGCAAGGCCATTACTCTGCATAAAACAACTGAACAGATTAATTGACATACAGGTTTATGTCAGAAATGCTGTCTGTTTGCCTATTTTGGGTGAGGAAGACTTGATCTAGAAGGATCCTGAGCAGTACTAGGGGATGCTATGTGTCCTCAGGTGCCACTTGGAATTATTGGGAACTGGATGCACTTGCAGAGATCAGGCAGTGAGGGAGTGTAGCACAGAAGCACTGGGCATGTTTGTGTGTCCTGCTAAACCATGGTTTAGTGCTACATGAGTACACTGGCCAGGGTTTGAAATTAGCAGGGCACCAGGCACATTTTGCGCCTTAAGACTCTCCATTTGCCAGCACCTCAAAAAGTCTGGGTGCCATTTTTTGTGCCTGGCTGCCACTCAAGCATTACTGAATTGAATAGGTGCTTTGAAGCCTCAACGTGTATGTTTAGACAATATGTTAAGGAGTTTAACAATAAAGAGTAGTGTGTTTTGAAAACTGAAGTATGGTACCAACGTTTTTATTGTAAACACCAAATTAAACATGTATTAACGATTTCTGCTAAATAAAGGTGATAATAACAATGTGTCACTTATGTGAATTGCGTACCAATTCATGCTCATCAAAATAATAAATAAAAAGTGTTGCTGACCGTCCCCTCCCCCAGTGGCAACTAGACATTCTGCTTTGGCGCCCACAACCTAGGTCCCAGAAGCCACTTGGCTCCTAGCTTTTCTACCCCAGTTTCTAACACTGACGCTGTCTATGTTTGCATGCCATGTTCCTCTTTTCCTTTTGTGTAGTTAGAAGCAGGTGTTGGAAAGCGTTCACTTTTATTTTAACTTAACCGGTTTGGACCATAGCAGTCAGGCTATACCTGTCCTAGAATGGGTGTAACTTGTGCAGCAGCAGTAGCTGGTAAAAGCCACTTTTGTGTCTGTATTGGCAGTGGGGGATCTAGGAGCACCCGCACCCATACCCACCTGCTCAGAGACTCTGCACCTGCCCCTTCACAGAGAATGCAGCCCTGTCCAGATCAGGCCACTTCTGTAATTGGTTGGCAGTTCTTCTTGGGGCCCAACATTATTGTTTAAACGACTTAGGCCCCAAATAACTGAAATATAGGGACCCAGGTGGCGCTGTGGGTTAAACCACAGAGTCTAGGGCTTGCTGATCAGAAGGTTGGCGGTACGAATCCCTGCAACGGGGTGAGCTCCCGTTTGCTCGGTCCCAGCTCCTGCCAACCTAGCAGTTCGAAGCATGTAAAAGTGCAAGTAGATAAATAGGGACCGCTCCGGCGGGAAGGTAAACGGCGTTTCCGTGCGCTGCTCTGGTTTGCCAGAAGCGGCTTTGTCACGCTGGCCACATGACCTGGAAGCTGTCTGCGGACAAACATTGGCTCCCTCGGCCTATAGAGCAAGATGAGCGCCGCAACCCCAGAGTCGGTCACGACTGGACCTGATGGTCAGGGGGCCATTTACCTTTACCTTTAACTGAAATATAGCCTCCTTCCTTATTAGACCTTTCTCAACCCACCACAGAATCCGGACACTGGTTCAGGACCTGCACAGCGCATCCTGACTCAAATACTACAGATAAACAGAAATCCAACTCAGTATATCATTAAGAGTACATGAAAGGGACATACTGTACTGTGAACAAAGGATAAGTTGGGCGCTTATGCGTGTGTTGCATTTGATTGAGCAAAGAGATGTCCAAAGAGAGTAGGGAAATGTGTCATGTTGTTCCCTTAAAAGCAGGCTGTGGCAATCCCTTTTGGCACACTCATGTGAAAATACAATGCTGAGCAATAAAATACTTAATAAAATATTTCCCTTTTTTTAGGGGGTAGGGTTTCTATCTTGATGTTTGAAGATGGCTTCCAAAGCGTGTAAATTTTGAATTTCTCTGCACGCAGCAGTGAGCTGCAGAATTTATCTTAACCAAATCCAAATGTACTATACTTTCTTGAAACCTGAAGATGTATCCAGGTCTCCTTGAGACTTGATGCATTCTACAGGTGACAGTTACCTGGGGTCCTTTGCTGTATGAGGCCTTTTGGAATGTATAGAAGCTGCACAAAAAACCCCAAATCTGTTTAAAGAACGCTTGTGCACGGAAAATTCCAGTGTTTTTTTTTTTTTGCCCTGTATTGTTTGGCACCTCCCATCTATATGGTATGTTCCTGCTCATTTCTAAACACTTGGGATATCTTGATGTTCTAAAGATTAAGAGCAGAGCTGCTCCCATTACACTAGCTAGTTTGAGCCAAATGCAGGCTCTGGGAATTATATGTAAATGGATTCAAATCCAACATTTTTATAGCCAATAAAATTGGGGCCCTGCTAGTGCACCTTTCTGTGGGCCAAGAAAATGGACCAGGAAGAGTATATATATAAAAAAGTCACACCCCAGATATACTCTTCAGAGTTTCACTTGCCCTTTCCTTCTCTCAGTTTAAGAAATTGTTTGCAAAACCTTGCAAAAAGAATTTGCCATTGACCCTGGTTCAGTGGTCCACCTCAAGGTTAGTGTTATCTGCCCATGCCATCCTCCCCACCCCCCACTGCCCAGTGCTACACTAATGCCAGGTTGCTGCTGTGTCACTCACTCTCTCCCCTATATCCTATGACAGGCATAGGCAAACTCGGCTCTCCAAATGTTTTGAGACTACAATTCCCATCATCCCTGTTAGCTAGGGATGATGGGAGTTGTAGTCCCAAAACATCTGGAGGGCCGAATTCGCCTATGCCTGTCCTATGGCTTGCCCACCAGATCTAGTCACTCTCTCTGTTTGAAGAGGTATATATCACAGCTTACTTCTGTCTTTTACACATCAGGAAATGTTCTCTGAAATGCAACAGAGTTCAGTCTTCATCCACTGTTGCGGATTTTCATCTTGGTATCTTTCAATTAGCTGGCACTCAGAGGTACAAAGGTGGTCTGTGAACTGCTTTCAGGACTGCAGGTTTGAACTATATGGCAGTTCATGTTTAGCAAAGTCATTCTTAGCTTTGGAGCTCTGCTTTGATGTATAATGCCAGCATTAAATTAGATTGCCAATGAGCTGTTCTGCCTTACAAGTATGGCAGTATGGAGACATTTTGGGGTACTTGTTTTTGGAACAGACTTGGAGTAATTTGCAATCTAATCATCTGAATGTGACCCACGCGTGGCTCAATAAACTGATGCAAACCTATGTGGTTGATGGGCTGTTTTTGGCTTCGTGGTCCATACATTTGTTCTGACCTGGTTTTGTAATAGGATCTGAATGTGCAGTACATTATACCAGGTCTCAGGCAGCGGATACAGAGCTAGGAATTTATTAATAAGGATAAATTGCTCTTTTGAGGGGATTTTCAAAAGATATGAAGCAAAATTCTCTCCTCGGGGCATCAAGCTGTGGAGAAGATCCCATCTTACAAAGAAAAGGCACTTTGCCTTTTGCTTGCTTTTAGAACTGCTGATTCCAGTAGTAAATTGATACCCAAAGCTAACACAGTTCTGTCATCTTATCTGCCATTGTTATTGACACAGCAGTACCATGTTGCATAGAAGAGCCATGAGGGAAATTAAAACAAACATTCATCTCTCTTGTAGCGTAGGATGGAATGGGGGGTTGGGAAACACCCTCTCCCTTCTGAAGGTCGCCTTGGAAATGTTTCACCAAAACTCTCCTGGCTTTCCCTCTGCTCTGTGAATTTGCCCTTGTCTTGCCCTGTGCCTTAATACACTGCTGTGCTTGCATGGGGGTGCCAATTGGTGAGAAGGTCTGGTGTCTGCATGGCTGAGCAAACGTGGAATCTACACCCTTTAGTGGAGGGGGGGGCGTGTTTGCTGAAGTGGTGTTTGCAAGGTGCCCAGAAATCTCTACCAAGCTGAGTGCATTTTCACAAAAAGAATTAATTATGCAAAAGTGCATGCCAAGAACAACATGGTTTTGGAATTTATGAGTCATTAGCAAAGCATAATGACCAAAGCTTGAACTTAGTGTGCCACGGAGAGGGCATTTAAAACAATTAGGCATTTAAACTCTGAGTCGTTAATGGCAGCAGGCAGAAGCAGAATCTGCAGAGGGGTTTTTTTTTTTTTGGTCAATACTGCTTTTGGATAAAAAGCAATTTCGTCTACTTTCGCCAGACTGAACTTTGTATGTGTTATGTGAATCATGCAAAACACAACACTAGTTCTGGTGGAATTTTCATGCACAAGAGCGATGATTTCATCCCCAATATATTTGCTTGCAAGTCAGGCACTGCCCGTCAAAGGCAAATGAACATCAAGTCCAGTCAACAACAGACCCTGTGGCATTCTTCAGCTAAAAGACATGAGACAGTTAGAAGACTGATGCCACCATGTTTCTAGCTCTCATGCCATTGGTCCATGGTCTGGTCCACTGTCACAGATTGCTTTGTGTTATTGATGGAATTGGCTATGCTTTCTGCTGGGCAGAGTGCACTCAGAACTCCAGCAGCAGAAGCCCTCCTAAGTCAGAAAAAGGCAGAGCCTGCCTTCCACTCATTGGCAGCTGTTTGCATTTGTGCACATGGATCACATGCCTAGTGCTCATGAACATAAGCAAGGAGGCCATGTATTCATCTTCAGGTCTTGAATTTTACTGGATGGGATGATGTTGGAATTACTTAAGTGGTAACCACTTTTTTTTTTTAAAAAAGGAAGTGTCGAAAGATATTGAGTCCAAAGTGTATATATTTACATTCCACATTTCTTCTGTCATGGAAATCCAGGGGGGGGGGGTGCTGAGGGTTCCCAGGCCGTCCCTATCTACGCTCTTGCCAGATTCAGACTTGTTCAGTGTCAGCAAAGCTGTTGGTGTTACCATGTGCCTTCAGGTCATACCTGGGGCAAGCATGAATTATGCCACTTCAGTCCACCAGAACTGATTTTCTCATTGAGGCTCTGACGTACTTACAGGTGAACCCAGGATTCCCCAGAACACAGTTCGCAGTCTTACCACCCCATAGCAATTTCAGCAGGTGGTCTCTGGGTTATTTATTTCTCAAAATTTATATACCACTTGATAGTTGTTGTTTTTTAAAAAAACCCTTATGAACCAGCAAACTTAATCCCTACTTTTCCTTGAGCCAAGGGATATACAGTACTTTGTGGAGCTTTTCTTTTTCCTTTGAAAACTGAGGTCCACCCAGTAGTGTCATGAGTACAGTACAGGGCAGAGCCAGATTCAAAATGGTGCTGAGGAAATGGTGCCAAATACCTACAGCACCTCATGAGTCATGCACTGGGATGACGTACCTCTACAAGCACAAATCTACATCTGGTTTACTGTAGGTCACCTAATTTAGGGGCCAGGGAAGCCTTTTTGTGTTGCTGTTGTTAAACCAGAGTCTAGAAACCCTTGCAGATCTACCGCATGAGGCATCACGATCTTGTACAGGAGTTGCCATCCTTTTGGGGCTCGAGGGCACATCTGCAAACTGAAGAAACTGTTGTGGGCAGCACAGTTGAGCATACCCCACTCTTATTTTATTATTTTAAGAAGCCTCGCCAGATTACATGCTCATTGTGTTGTGACTATGTGTTAAGGCAGGCACCCCCAAACTCCGGCCCTCCAGATGTTTTGGACTACAATTCCCATATTCCCTGACCACTGGTCCTGCTAGCTAGGGATCATGGGAGTTGTAGGCCAAAACATCTGGAGGGCCGCAGTTTGGGGATGCCTGTGTTAAGGTTAAAAGGCTGTGGGATTTTATTATCTAAATCAGACTTTTAGGTCTCTCTTGTTCCCCCTCCTGCCACTCCCCCCAAAAGCCTCCAAAATAGTTTGTCTCTTTGGATCATTATTTGCAAAGGAAAAGATAGAAAAGGCTACTGCAATGTTACCATAGTTTCAGTGCAGGATGTGGTTTCTATGGTTACAAGTCACAATGACATAGACAGTGGAGAACTACCTCTTTTGGGTGAATTTTAAAATCTCAATCTACATTTTTTTCTACAAACAAACAAAACAGCAACACTATAATGTCCTGTTTGGATAATGACAGCATTTTTTGTTTGGTCTCAATACTTTCTCCTGGGAGTACTTTAATCTGAAAATGAGTCTTGTCAGATTAAGTGGAGGTTGTCCATGAGTTCAGCTGTCCCTTGATCAGATGTGGAACTGCTAGGGCAAATTGCCACAGATATTTGCTCCAAGAAAATCAGAAGTAATTATCTGGCTCTGTGAAAATGTCCTTTGTGCTGCAACGAGACACAGAGTTATGTAAACAGACAGGCAGACAGACAGACAGACACAAGAGCTGACCAGCATGTTCAGGATCTTGTGTTGTGGACCTTTTCAGATTATTGCCACTTCAGAAGTGGGAGTCTGTCATGGAAGGTGTGTGTGTGTGTGTGTGTGTGTGTGTGTGTGTGTGTGTGTGTTTGTTCTGTGCCTAGAGAGGGTGTTTTGTTTGTTTAATGATGGGGGGGGGGGGGGACGACTCCCAACTTTTCACCAATCAGCATGGTTATAAGTAAAAATAGAGCAAGAACTTATAAGAAGGTGTGCCAAAAGTGGCATGGGAGTTTTATTCAAGAAATAAACTTTTTGGCTACAAACTATATGTAGAATTGCATTTAAATGACAATTATTATTATATTATAATGCAGATGGTATTGTACACCTACGGAGAGTAAGAGGACTGGGAAAGCAACAGAATAAATGTTCCTTCTGCTAAGAAATAAAGGAAGATGGTCTTCATATTTGGTGGCAATGCTAGAAGACCAAAAGTTTTTGGTTAATGGTTAGAGCCACAATTTAAAGAACTCTTCCCAGTTAATGTAATTGCCAATCAATTGCAGCCCTTTTAAAATTTTGTGCAAGGTACAGAAGTTCTTAAGAAGATTCAGATCCCAGTGTTGTTAACCCTAGCTAGAATATTATATACCAGGACTAGGAAGCAAAGTTGGTCCACCAAGTTAACAGGAATTAATCTGGAAATAATGAGAGCAGTCAGGAGTGATAAAGCTAAAACCTCCAATGAAGTATTAAACAAATGGAACCCGGTTAAGAATACAGTATATTAAGAAAGAACAGGGAATAGGCGGAATTGTTGTTGTTATAAGGGATGCCTTGTAAACTTATAAGTTACATGTTCAATGTGTCAATGTGTATTGAATTCGGTATCTTTTGGATGTTGCACAAAGTTTTTAAAGGTTGTTTTTGTAAATTGGTGGAAGCATTACAAGCATTTGTTTAAAATACATATTGTTGTTGTTGTTGTTGTTGTTTAGTCGTTTAGTCGTGTCCGACTCTTCGTGACCCCATGGACCATAGCACGCCAGGCACTCCTGTCTTGCACTGCCTCCCGCAGTTTGGTCAAACTCATGTTCGTAGCTTCAAGAACACTGTCCAACCATCTTGTCCTCTGTCGTCCCCTTCTCCTAGTGCCCTCAATCTTTCCCAACATCAGGGTCTTTTCCAAGGATTCTTCTCTTCTCATGAGGTGGCCAAAGTATTGGAGCCTCAGCTTCACGATCTGTCCTTCCAGGGAGCACTCAGGGCTGATTTCCTTAAGAATGGATAGGTTTGATCTTCTTGCAGTCCATGGGACTCTCAAGAGTCTCCTCCAGCACCACAATTCAAAAGCATCAATTCTTCGGCGATCAGCCTTCTTTATGGTCCAGCTCTCACTTCCATACATCACTACTGGGAAAACCATAGCTTTAACTATACGGACCTTTGTCGGCAAGGTGATGTCTCTGCTTTTTAAGATGCTGTCTAGGTTTGTCATTGCTTTTCTCCCAAGAAGCAGGCGTCTTTTAATTTCGTGACTGCTGTCACCATTTGCAGTGATCAAGGAGCCAAAGAAAGTAAAATCTCTCACTGCCTCCATTTCTTCCCCTTCTATTTGCCAGGAGGTGATGGGACCAGTGGCCATGATCTTAGTTTTTTTGATGTTGAGCTTCAAACCATATTTTGCACTCTCCTCTTTTACCCTCATTAAAAGGTTCTTTAATTCCTCCTCGCTTTCTGCCACCAAGGTTGTGTCATCTGCATATCTGAGGTTGTTGATATTTCTTCCGGCAATCTTAATTCCGGCTTGGGATTCATCTAGTCCAGCCTTTCGCATGATGAATTCTGCATATAAGTTAAGTTAAATAAGCAGGGAGACAATATACAACCTTGTCGTACTCCTTTCCCAATTTTGAACCAATCAGTTGTTCCATATCCAGTTCTAACTGTAGCTTCTTGTCCCACATAGAGATTTCTCAGGAGACAGATGAGGTGATCAGGCACTCCCATTTCTTTAAAAAATAAAATAAAAGGAGATGCCTGGTTCAATCTCTGGTATTTCTAGGTAGGGCTGGTAGAAAACTTCTGAAATCTTGGAGTGTCTTCTAATCAGTGTAGGCAATACTAAGCTGGATGAACCCATGGTAATGGTAATGGTAAAGGACCCCTGGATGGTTAAGTCCAATCAAAGGTGACTGAGGTTGTAGTGCTTATCTTGCTTTTCAGGCCGAGGGAGCCAGTATTTGTCCACAGACAGCTTTCCAGATCATGTGGCTGGCATGACTAAACCACTTCTGGCACAATGGGGCACTGTGACGAGTGCCACAGTGCATGGAAATGCCGTTTACCTTTCCACCACAGTGCTAGCTATTTAACTACTTGAACTTTTTGGTGTGCTTTCAAAACTGCTAGGTTGGCAGGAGCAGGGACCGAACAATGGGAGCTCACCCTGTTGTGGGGATTCAAACCGCCAAACTTCCAATCGGCAAGCCCAAGAGGCTCAGTGGTTTAGACCACTGACTCAATACAAGGCAGCTTCCTACATTTCTAGTTTCCAGAGCACTCTAGATTGGATTACTGTAATGTGCGCTGTGGGGGGTTGCAGTTAGTGGAAAATGCTAAACAGGAGTGACAGTCACTCTTGGTGCAAAAACTGCTAATTTTTGCTGGGGTTAAGTTTCCTAAACAGGCATAAAGTTTGAGAATGTTAGTACAGTATTGGGTACAGTATTTGAAGGTGGGAGAAGTGTGGTGAACTGGATTCATGTTGTCACCAAGATCCTCAGGTGGCAACCAGCAATTTGAATGGGAAACATGACACACAATTGTGATTTAGATTGGTGATGTTCTGTTTCTTACAGAACCGGGAATATGGTGTGCAGCTAAGCCAATTGTGCATGTAATATGGAGCAGTGATTTGGATCGGCACTGCTGGCTGTGCTTTTGAACAAGGAACACAGTGTGCAATTACGCCAATTATGCATGCGATGTGCAACAGTTTTTCAGATCCGTGTTGCTTGTCTGTGCCTTGGAAAGAGGGAACGTGATGCACAGCTGAGTGATAGTGATTTCGATCTGTACTGCTGGTTTTGCTTTCAAATGTGGAACATCATAAAGTGTGAATCAAATTGCAGCAGGTCCTTTGTGCCCCCCAATACATTCTGACCTGTGCATGTGAATTAGGCCTCAGAACATGTACAGGGATTATGCAGCAATTTACTTACTTACTTACTCATTCACTCACTCATTCATAAAATAAAAAAAATCCTTCCAGTAACACCTTAGAGACCAACTAAGTTTGTTATCGGTATGAGCTTTCGTGTGCATGCACACTTCTTCAGATACACTGAAACAGAAGTCACCAGACCCTTATATATAGTGAGAGGGTAGGGAGGGGTATTAATCAGAAGGGTGGTGGGAATGGGTGATTGGTGGATAGGTGTGATAATCCTGCTGACGACTGCAATTGGTCTTACAGGAAAAAGCAAGGGGTGAGATGGCTAAAAGTAGCTTTATAATGTGTAATGAGATAAGAATCCAATGTCTCTATTTAGACCAGGTCTCTCCATGGTTTTAAGTTTGGTAATAAGTTGCAATTCAGCAACTTCTCTTTCCAGTCTATTTCTGAAATTCTTTTGTAATAAGACTTTGAGATCTTGTATAGAATGTCCTGGGAGATTGAAGTGTTCTCCTACTGGTTTCTCTGTCTTGTGGTTCCTGATGTCAGATTTATGTCCATTTATCCTAGGGTTTGGCCTGTTTGTCCAATATAGAGAGCTGAAGGGCACTGTTGGCATTTGATGGCATACACAATGTTAGAAGATGAGCAATTAAATAGTCCTGTTGCTGTTGTTGGGGCCAGTAATGGTATTGTCCGGGTGTATGCGGCAGCAAAGTCGGCATCTGGGTTTATTGCAGGCTCTGGTACCAGTGTCCATGTTAAGTCTGGTGGTTGTATTATTGTGGGTGATGAGTTGTTCAAGATTGGGTGGCTGCCTGTAGGCAATGAAAGGTCTTCCTCTCAGAGCTTGAGAAAGAGAGCTGTCATTGTCTAGGAGATGTTGTAGATCTCTGATGATGTGTTGTATGTACTGTTTTAACTTGGGAGCTGTATGTGATTACTACCATGTTTCTCATATTATAAGACACGTCTTATATTAATTTTTTCCTCAAAAAAACACACCATGGCTTATTTTCAGGGGATGTCTTATTTTTATTACGTATGGTACAGCAATCTACATTTATTCAGTTACCGGTACTTTTGCACCATGCAAAAGCACCGGGGGGGGGGGGAGGAAGCAATTGCATGCAATTAAAGCTTGCATTAAACATGCATAAAGTGGGCAAGGCAAGAAAAAAAAGTACCCTACCTGTACCGTAGTGTCTTGCCACTGGGGTTTGGAGAGCTGCACCTCTTGTTGGGTCCCGCTGGGTCGGAGCTTCGCACGGCTTCAGTTGCAGTCGGAGGGCTTCAAGCACAGTGTGCTGAGGCTCCAGCCGGGTCCCAGGGCTTCGCCGCGGCTCCTGAGCTACGCGTCCAGTTGGGTCCCAGGGGTTAGCGCGCGCCTTTGAGGCTCGCAGCCGGGTCCCAGGGGTTAGCGCGCACGCTTTGCCGCGGCTCCTGCAAGCTGCCGCGGCTTCAGCTATGCGTCCAGCCGGGTCCCGGGGGTTAGCGCGCGCGCGCTGAAGCTCCAGCTGGGTCCCAGGGCTTCGCCGCGGCTCCTGCAAGCTGCCGCGGCTTCAGCTATATGTCCAGCCGGGTCCTGGGGGTTAGCGCGTGTGCGCTGAAGCTCCAGCCGGGTCCCAGGGCTTTGCCGCGGCTCCCGGGGGTTAGCGCGCACGCTCTGAGGCTCTTGCCGGGTCCCAGGGCTTCGCACAGGGGACACCGAGGCTCCTGTTGGGTCCCGCGGCTTCGCCTCTCGCTTGGTCGGGGCTTTGCGATAGTGCTTATTTTCGGGGTATGTCTTATTTTTCACCAACCGTTTGAAATCCTGTCATGGCTTATTTTTTTGGGATGCCTTAAAATATGAGAAACACGGTAGTGGTGTTCTGTTATTTTCTCTTTTGGGCCTGTCTTGCAGCGAGTTCTCTCTGAGTATCAGTCTGGCTGAAAGCTCATACCAATGACAAACTTAGTTGGTCTCTAAGGTGCTACTGGAAGGATTTTTTATTTATTTTTTGTTTCGACTACGGCAGACCAACACTGCTACCTACCTGTAACTCATTCATAAAATGTATACACCACTTGATTGTACTGTAAAAACCAACAACAAAACCCTCAAAGATAAAACAATAAAAGCCAGAAAAATTCACAACCACACTTTAAAATATGCAGAAGTTAAAACACTAAAACAGATTTAAATTATCAGTTTTCTAAGCATCTGGGTGGGCTTGTCTGAAGCAAGAATGTTTTTAGCAGTCGCTGAAAAGAGTACAGTGGAGCTGCCTGCTTGGTCTCAATAGGCAGGGAATTCCAAAGTACAGCTGCTGCACTAAATGATTGAGTTCTTAGAAATGCATAATGTGTATAATGTGGCGCCTTAAGCTTTGTGTCCTAGCAAAGTTTATGGCTTCACTCTCCCTACATTTATGACACTGACAAAGTTGTTTGGGTGGGGTGGCAGTATACCTTTACAGTATTTGCTGGATAAATAGCAAGCAGATAAATAGCTTAAGCAGAACTTGACACTCCTTGCCTTTCTGGTAATGTTTGACTATGAACAGCCTGTGGTTGGCCTCTTTTCCTTGCTCCTCTTAACAGAGGAGAAAATCAGTTCTTCTTTGTATGCTATGCCCATTTTGTGTTTATGAACAGGCCAGACACGTACATAAGGCAGAGGGGAAAAAACTTCTCTACTTGGGAAAAATGTTTTTTATTTATTTACTTAGAATAACTTTTGGGCCTCCTTTTTTGGGGTAAAAGGTAAAATGCAATCCTATCATGATTTGAAAAGGCATACTAAAACCCACTAATAGTTAAAAGACCCCACTAGCCCCAAATCTACAAAAATTCAATACAACTGAGAACCCTCAGTGATACAGTAGGAATTGCCTTTTCTAACCTGGAAGAAGGCTTTTGAGAATGCCTGTAGTTATGAAATCTAGTGGAACCCCAGTGGCAATGCATTTGAAAGTTGTAAGGCCACCACAGAAAAGGCCCTCTCCCCTGTGCCTGCCAACCTGACTGCTGTCACAGGCAGACCTGTGAGAACATAAGGATGTTAGAAGAGTCCTGCTAAATCAGGTCAAAAGCCAATCCAGTTCATCATCCTGTTCTCACCGTGGCCAACCTGATGCCCCAATGGGGAAGCTTGCAAGAAGAACCTGAGCGCAGCACCACTCTCCCCACCTGTGATTCCTGGCAACATGTATTCAGAGGCATACTGCCTCCTGACAGTGGAGGTAGAACATAGCCATCATGACTAGTCATTGCTAGCCTCTGTTGAAGGGCCTCTAGTCATGGTTTTAACTCATGGGCAGACTGATATGGGTAAAGATGGGCATTTAGGCAATTCATTAAAATGGTAGCAACAGGGTCTAGGAAATTGGAGTTGCATTGAAGAACAACAAGCAAATTTCGAGACCGCTTTGTTGCTGTGAAGCACTGGCATGTTTTCTGTTCTGTGCTTGGAACAGGAACTTCTAAACCGCATATCGAAAACTGTATGGCAAACAGGAATGTGGCCTGTCTCTCTTCTCCCCTGAGAAACCCTAGACCAGGCACCCCCAAACTTCGGCCCTCCAGATGTTTTGGACTACAATTCCCATCTTCCCCAACCACTGGTCCTGTTAGCTAGGGATCATGGGAGTTGTAGGCCAAAACATCTGGAGGGCCGCAGTTTGGGGATGCCTGCCCTAGACAGCTGTTGCTGCAAATTCCCTTATTGCAGCCCTGGTTGCGTTCTCTGGGGATATCTCACTTTAGGGGGGTCTGTGGATTCTGCTTCTGTGGTTACGCAACAGACAACTTTCTACTTATTCTATCCTTGCAAACTCAGTATGTAGCCAAAACATAAAGGGGGAAAGATTGAGGCCACAGATGGAGGGACCAGGTCTTATACAGGCAGCCCAGGGTCTAAAGCAGGCACCCACAAACTTGGCCCTCCAGATGTTTTGGGACCACAACTCCCATCATCCCTAGTTAACAGGACCAGTGGTCAGGGATGGTGGGAATTGTAGTCCCAAAACATCTGGAGGGCAGAGTTTGGGAGTGCCTGGTCTAAAGGGTCTGAGGTAGATCATGTGCTGGAAGACAGCCAGAAACATCAGGTTCTGGATTATGTAGGCAAGGACTCAGTGACAAGCTACTCAGGTTCCTCAGGTCACCTGGCCTTGACTGAACTGTGATGAACTGCAGTACCTTCTCTGGCCATTTGTAAGGATGGTGCTATAACACATGGGATATCAGGTCTGAAACTCCTTCAGCCCTCAAGTGCTTCTCTCGAGCAGGGAGTCAGTGCCTGAGCCCTGCTACTTGGGAGGCCCCCAATTCAAATACTTTGGTGCCTTTCACCCTTATCACAACCCTATAAGGGAGCGGAATACTATTATCCCCACATTGCAGATGGGTGGGGATGAGACTGAGAGAGGGAGAGTCGCATATCTAGGGGTAGCAGAAGTAGTTGAGGGGTAGCCCTTGTCAGAGGTAGCCCTTGAACTCAGGGCTGCCTGATTTGTAGTTCAGACTGTCTTCCCATGCAATCTTAGCCTGAGGAGGCATGTAGAGTTCAGTCAGTGTGCCATGCCAGCTATTTGAGCTGTTCAGCTAGGAGTGAGCAGTGAGAAAGTGGTCAGAGATCTTTTCCCCCACTCACTGGTTGCCGCCAACTTCTCTAACTTCTGCAAATGCATGGGGACATTGAAGAGGCACAGCTTGGAGTTGAACTGGCTTACCTTTTGTATGATACCCATGTGGTTAATGTGTTTCCTCTGCTTAAAAATAAATCAATTGACTGCTAGCTACAACTGCGAAATATATCTTTGATGCCTAGAAGTACAGTAAGGGCATGTATGGAAATATACTTGGCAGTCATTAACAGCTCTGATAGCAGCTGGAAGAGGGTGGCTGGGAATTAGCCACTGACCCCCCTGTGCAATCCCAGTATTGTACATTAACCAGCTCTCAAATCAAACACGCAGTTTATTTCCCTAATCCCTCTGACCCAGTACAGTAACACTGCAAGGTTGCTGGTTAACGTGAGCCTGTGTTCTCATCTTGTTCTCTCTCTTGCTCCTAAATAAACAACACTAAACTTCGGCCTGCTCTCCCTTTTTGTTAACCTCTTCCTTCTGGAGCGACCACAGCATTTCACAGCGAATGCACCTTGACTTAATGCAACAAAAGCAGAAACTTCAGCATCTCTCTCCATTGCAATAGATGTTGTTCTCTGGTATCTCTTGCGAGCAGCTGCAGCGGGAAGCGTGTAATGCTACTTCAGGTTTCTGTTGGCCGAGAAGCAGAGGAACAGCCTGTTCGTCCTGCATGGCAGCTTGGCAGCAGCTCAGTAAACCCTACTGTTTTTGCTGCGTGCCCAGGATTGCAAAAACTAGGGAGTTGGCAAATACATGGCAGGTTGGGATTCAAGCCCGGTGAGCTGCATTTAGGTTGGTGGGTCAGATCTGCTGTAGGCCAACGTAATAGACTGCATTCAGACAGAACACCAGACCATGGTTTGTAAATATAGACTGTTTTTTTGATACCTCTCTGAACCTATGGTTTATGAAGGGCTGCTAAACCAGGTGTTCAAATTATTATTATTATTATTATTATTATTATTATTATTATTATTATTATTAACCATGGTTTGAAGCTGGTTTGCTGGCCACAGTTTGTGCTAACTGAATTGCTGCTCTTCAGCCTCAAGAAGCTGCTGTACCATGAAGATGGATATGAATTTAGGAAACTGGAGGGTGAAAGCTTTAAACCGTGGCTTTCCTGTTGTACATCTGGAAGTGTGGGTTCTTAACTAAGGTTAGCAAAACAACATGCAGGGGTGATGTTCAAACTGAGCCCATAATAAGATGTCTATTTTAAGTTGCATGGAATCATACACTGGTAGCCATGTTGCTTCCCGGCCCTCTGCCCACCCTGTACCTTTTCCCTTGTTTGTCACGCATTTTATATTACAAGATGCTCCCTTGTTTTAATTGACTGCATGTAAGCTACAATAGGAGCCTTTATGGCTGAAGAGGCTCTAAATAAATAATAATTCCCAACAAGGTCCCAGAGTGACGTTTGATGGGTCCCTTGGGGCATCACAGAGGAATTTTAAAGCAGCCAGCGGCTTCCTGGACCCAGCTGGTGCTATCAAATAAACCTTCAGGCAAAGAAATAAACCAGCTTGGCCGCACTGGTGGTTCCTGCTGGACCGCTTGAGCTCCAGCTGATTCCAAAGGATGCTGGTGCTGATGTTGGCTCTGCAGGAAAGCCCACTTAACTCCTCCTTCACATACATTGCTCCATTTATTCTTGCAAATAGCACCTCCACTGCCCTCCATTCTGCAGGTAGTCAGATGTGAGAAGTGTTCATTTGAGTGTGGTGTAGAGGTTGGAGTGTCCGACCAGGGTTCAAATCTCCCAACTCAGTCATGAAGCTCACTGGGTGACCACAGGCCAGTGACTATATCTAGCCTACCTCACAAGGTTGTTGTGAATATAAAATGGAGTAGGGAAGAAGCCATTTTGAGCTCATTGGAGGAAAAGTGAGAGATTGATTGATTATTTATTTAGTACATTTATATTCCACCTTTTATTCCAGGGAGCTCAGGGTGGTGTACATGGCTCTTCTCCCCCCCCTTCTCATTTAATCCCCACAACAGCCCTGTGAGGTAGGTTAGGTTGGAAGGCAGTGATCGGCCCAAGGTCACCCAGTAAGCGTCATGGCCGAGCCAGGATTTGAACCCTGGTCTCCCAGATCCTAGTCCGACACTAACCCAGCCTTTCCCAACCTGGAGGTGTCCAGATGCCTTGGACTACAGTAGTCTAAAACATCTGGGTGGCACCAGGTTGGGAAAGGCTGCTCTAACCACTACACCTCACTGGCGCTTGTAAATGTAAATATTTAAATATAAGTGAATGATCCAAAATAACATTGAGGTCGTCTCCCCTAAAGAACTGCTCTGAAAGTTGCCTTGGTATAAAAACAAAACATCCTTGGCCTTTCCTTCTGAAGTCAACAGTCGTTAAAAGCCTTCTCTCTGTAAATTGCAAGCAAATTACTTTTTCCATGAGCTTTCCCTCCAGTGTCTGTCTGTGCTGCTTGAGAAACTAAGCCTTAGCAAAATCCTTGCCACCCTCCTTTTTTAAATTGAGAAACCCTAGGTCCCCCCCTACCTGTCAGCCATGTTTATGAATGATTCCCATCTCCCCCCTAGCAATGAGGCAGCCTCAGTCTGCCCAGGGTTGTGGTTTCTTCAGGGGGAACTCACAGGAACTCAGTTCCGGCACCTCTTCAGGTGGGCCATTGTAAGAGAACAAGGAAGGTATTCATGGTGAGTTCCGGTACCTCTTTTTCTAGAAAAATAGCACTGGCTCGCCCTTTTTCCTATTTCTGTGGTGCAAAATTGGCAGAGGTGCTTCCTGTAGGGTAGGCAACTGTTGCAGTGATTTGCCAGAACCTACAAGAGTTCATTTTTGGTTGGTGGGTGGGGTGGGGAAGAGAACCTCTCTTCTAAAGCTTGGGAAGGAGAATACAGTAAATCTCCCTGCCCACTGTTGCTACTTCACTAGAATACTGGCTTTGAGCATATAGGAGTGGAGAAGGAAGTAGAGGAGGTGCTGACGGCCCACCCACATGGATGGCTTTATAGCAGGCTGAGATAAATTCATGGAGGATAAGCAGATCAGAGGATATTGCAAGTGGGGAGAGCACTGTTGCCCTCAGGCATCTGGTTGGCCACTGTGAGAACAGGATGCTGCACTAGATGGGCCGTTCTTGCCATCCCCCCCCCCCCGCCAGCAGTGTTATACCACTTTGTTATGGCTTCCCCCAAAGGAGCATGGGAACTGTAGTTTGATAAGGGTGCTGAGAGTTATCACAGAGCTACAGTTTTAGAGTTTCCTGGGAAGTGGGCTTGATTGTTAAATGCACTCATTTGGGAAGAATTAAATTGACATTGGCAGAGTCACAGCATGGCCCGTTTAAGTTGCTGTCTCCCTGTGGTTGCCATTTCCATTTTTTGATAGGGGGGGGTTAAAGGTAAAGATAAAGGGACCCCTGACCGTTAGGTCCAGTTGCAGATGACTCTGGGGTTGTGGCGCTCATCTCGCTTTACCGGCCGAGGGAGCCGGCGTACAGCTTCCAGGTCATGTGGCCAGCATGACTAAGCCACTTCTGGTGAACCAGAGCAGCACACGGAAACGCTGTTTACCTTCCTGCTGTAGCGGTACCTATTTATCTACTTGCACTTTGACGTGCTTTCAAACTGCTAGGTTGGCAGGAGCAGGGACCGAACAACGGGAGCTCACCCTGTCGCGGGGATTCGAACCGCCGATCTTCTGATTGGCAAGCCCTAGGCTCTGTGATTTAGACCACAGCGCCACCCACATCTCTGGGGGTAGGGGTTAATGCCCTGGTAATCTCTAGCTTTTGCAGAACAGCTGTGACAAAAAAAAATATTCATTGTTGCAAGGGAAGTACTGCAAAACCTCTCCAAGATGTGCATAGATTCAAAGGATTTCTGCATACTACATCATGAAAAATTACATCTTCTGCTGATGTGTAGTCTCTTTAGCCACAACAAAAGAGTAGGGTTTCTGTGCTCCTGCTAACTCGCTTTCTGCCGTGCACTGCCAAAACCCACCCCCTCTGCGCCAGATGGTCCCTGATGTGTAATCTGTCAGGTTTTCCTCAATGTTTGTCTCCCTCATGCAGTTATTCTGAAAAAGGCACTCAACCAGCACAGTCCCCAGCCCCAGATCACTTAGACCTGCCAAATGCTCTGAAGTGTGGACTTCCTTGTGCATTAAAACCCTCTCACGCACCAAGTCTGGGAACCTATGTCTGCTAGCTATCCCTCCTATCCTTTCCCTAGTAATCACTAGTAAATAGCTCAAAGGTCTCAGTAGCATAGAGTAACAATAAGCATAGTCTCAGCTTATTAGAGTAACATCTGGGACCTGCAGTGACATGTTATAGAAGGTGTAGGGAACCTCTGTGCCTTCAGTTGTTGAGCTGCAACTCCCATCATCCCTGGCCATTTTCTGTGCTTGCTGGGGTTGATGGGTTCAGGAGGGACAAAGGTTTTTCAAATCTGTGTTATGGCGTACCGCCTCCAAAAACAAACAAACAAAAGAAAAACCACCCAAAAGCAGCAGTGCTCCTGTTCAGGATTCCAGCTAGGCATTCCATGTTTTTAATTCTCTGACTGCATTTTCTTCCCGTTGTTTTTTTTAAAAAATATTTTCTAGTCAACAATCAATGCTCTGTGGCTACCAAGGATGCTCAGTCCTCACTGGGCTCTGTTCTGATATTTTTGCTCCCTTAGCTATTTTTTTGGTGGGAGGGATATTTTCTGTACCCCAGCAAACCTTGGGGTTCCCTTGAGCAGTGCTATTTTTCTAGAAAAAACAGGTGCTGGGACTCACCATGAACACCTCTCTTATTCTCTTACAATGGCAATGGCGTCTACCTGAGAGGTGCTGAAACTGGTTCCAGTTGAAAAAAGGCCTTGCCCCTGAGTATGTCCCTCTCATTTCTTAGTGGTAGCGTATCTGTCAGTAGTCACGACCTGAGTTCGCTGTCAGAGGGAGTGATCTGTTGCGGGAGACAAATTATGGGCTCTCCAGAAAAATGAAGGAGTAATTCAGTATGAGACCAGCAGTATAGGCTACATGTCCATTGCAGCATATTTGCTTGGTGGTACTTCAAAAACTTGCAAAAGCAGAAGGAAATTTAGTGCGCACACCATCACTTCTGCTACATCAACTTGGGTTCACTTGAAAATGGAATGCCTGTCTCAGGCCTCTGTTTAAATTTGTCAGTTACAACAACAAGACAGTGCCAAATGTGGAATTGGTCTGATTTATGTCTGGGCAAATATAGAATGCATGAAAGAGTATCAGGACCACTGCTTAAGAAATAAGTCATTGTGAGAAATTTTTTTTTGGGGTGGGGATGTTTACTCATGTTAGTAATGCCACTTAAATAATGCAGACGGAGTCCTGATAGATTGAAAAGAAATCCTGATAACACTTTATTGAGGAAACCGAACAAAAACCGTGTACATTTGAGGAGAAAAACGCAGAGAGGTTTTGTCTTTTTATTCAGGTCTTTTGCATAAGAGGGAGACAGTCAACCAAACATACAGCATAAAAAACCTCTCAGAACTACACAGCCAATCAGGGCACATGCTACCTCAGTAAACACCATGCCACTTTGCTCGGTGGCTGCTAAGCAACACCTCCACCGATCCTCTCCTTGGCTGGTTGACCTTTAACACAAACAGAATTAACTCTTGAGTCAATTTATGTGGTTCGTTGTTTCCAATCAGTGTTCAAAACTCAGATATATAAGCTAGTTGCCAAATGGCACCTTAAAGCTGGGTTGCGGTCACCACAACAGTAAGTCTAGGCACTGTCCCCCTCTCCCCCAAACTTTATTATTATTACTTTTATTTCTTTTCTTTTTAAAATTTTTATTAAGTTTATTCATATGCTGACAAACATTTATGACATACAAACAAGTAACAAATAACAGTAACAAAAGAAGAAAAATAATATTACTTTAATTTATATACCACTTTATATATATATTTAAAACCTCAAAGTGATTTACAAAACACATTAAAACATCAGAAAAAGCAATCCAGAATAAAACAAATAAAAGTTTCAAGGAAAATATTTCAGATCCTTCCCTAAATGACATTTTGCTTTCCCCATATTTATTTACCTACATAATTTATAGAGTTGCCCTATAGCAGAAATACTCTAGGAAGCCAGTGTGCAGAGTATCGGACTAGGGCCTGGACAATCAGGGTTCAAATCCCCACTCAGTCATGAATGAAGCTCACCTTGGACCAATCACGGTTTCTTAACCTATCTAACAGGGTCGTTGTAGAGAATATCTGCCCACAGGCTTGAGGCTACTATTAGAGAAGGATGGCAAGGGAGTAAAATCTTTATTTAAAAATTATCATTGTTTGTTATATATTTGAATAACTAAGAACAAGATGGTGTGCAAGTATATAACTTGATGGGAATTCTGTGATAGATCATAAGAAACTCTTATTACTACTTTTCCATTTCCTTCCCTCTTGCATACAGAATGTGAAATAAACTGTATCTTTTTTAAAAAAACAACAACACACCTCTTTATCTCTGATGTTGTGGATTCACAAAAGCAATTCTACACTTGCATTGCAACTATTATATTAAAGTGTTGTTTTTTTAAAATGCCCAACCCCAAGTGGAGTAAAGGTAAAGGTAAAGGGACCCCTGACCATTAGGTCCAATCGTGACCGACTCTGGGGTTGTACTGTAGTTTAAAAACTGGTCTTCCAATCTATTGTGTGAAACAGCAATAGGAGTTATTGGCCCTGTTAAAATGGATATGCTCATTTTCATTATGTTATAGTGCAGCCACAGAAAGCCTTCTAGGACAAGCTGTGATTTCTTTTCCCTTTTTTTCTAAGAGAAGCTTTTTAGCACAAAATGTGCTGGTGTTTGTAACAGTGGTTTTCATACTGAATCTGATAACTGATCTTCCTAGCTTATCTGGCTGGGAGCAACTCTCATAAGGGAGTCCTTCCAAGCTGTGCTAACAGGAGGTGCCAGGAATTGAATGCAGACATGGAATATGTGTTTAACTTTGCGGACTTATGCATGTTTCCATGTTCCACCTGTGTAATTGTGTTTTAGAACTGCAGCTGAAATATATATCAATTCCCATGTTTGTCTTCTTGTTTCACATGTTTAGTGCCTTCAGGACAGCCCACAAATTATTTCTGACACTTTTTCTTTCTGAACTGATCATGTTTTGCTATGTTCAGTATTGTACAGTCACATAAACACAAGACATATTTCACTTTTCCCCAAAAGGAATTGTATTGTGTGTGGGGGGGGGCAGATCTAAATTAACTAAAAAAACTCTTTTTAAAACCCATGGTGCTAATTACTGAGCTGTCAATTGCTGAAAATCTTAAAAGTTGTAGGTGGGAGTTGAACCAAAAGAGTCTGAGATCTAGATCCCAATTTAGCTCTCTTTGCTTGCAGTGTCTCACACTGAATGTTGTTGATGTGGTACAGGAAATAATAGCGAGGTTTAGATCGAATATTTAATTTTGGGTGCTTCCAAACTTTTGCTGTTTGTGGGTGGGACTCAAGTGCATACCAGTGAATTCAGGCTGTGCAGTTAAAGTGGAATCAGGTTCTCAAGCAATTTGCTGACCCCCCCCCCCCGCTGTTAGCATCCATCTGTCTTGGGAGATAATGGAAGAGTGCAGCTTTGGGGGTGGAGTTAAACTGTTGGAGAGTTACAGTGCCTGCTGTGGATGCAGAGACCAAGATGGGAGAGACATGTTTTATTGCAGGTGGGGCAGAGGAAGGTGTCTGGGTTTTGCTGCTACAGGTGTGCCGTGGTGTTCCTTCTCTCTGCGCTCAGCAAATGCTTTATGACTGAGCTACAGCCGTTCCCACACAAACTCCCCAGCCCCTTCCTACTTTGAGAGGCAGGTTCATCTGAGGCCACATAAACTTCCATGTTTTCTCTTGGCTCCACTTCCCACCACCCTGCAAAAGGAAGCAGAAAGAGACTGTTACCAAGTGGGTGAATATATTCATTTGGTGCATCTTTGCTTCTTATTCTTTATCTTGACAGCCTCTTCCGTTACTTTGCTTCAAATCCTCCTTGTTCCTGCCCCCTGACTTTTCTGAGTTCTCCTCGTCCCCATCCTGCTGACTGCAGAAGGATCGAACTCTGGAACTCACTTCCACAAGATGTAATAATGGCCACTAACTTGGATGGCTTTAGAAGGATGTAGACAAATTCATGGAAGGTCAGTGACTACTAGCTGTGACAGCTATGCCGTGCCTCCACGGCCAAAGGCAGTACAGTGGTACCTTGGTTTAAGAACAGCTTAGTTTATGAACAACTTGGATTAAGAACGCTGCAAACCCGGAAGTAGGTGTTTTGGTTTGTGAACCTTGCCTTGGAATAAGAACATGTTCCGCTTCCTGTTGAGTGTGTTCCATTTGTAAATTGAGTCCTCCGCTGCTATGGGAAAGCACGCCTTGGTTTAAGAACGCTTTGTTTTAAGAACGGACTTCCGGAAAGGATTAAGTTTGTAAACCAAGGTACCACTGTATATGTCCCTAGGCACCAGGTGCTAGGAAGCGCAAGTGAGGAGAGGGCTGCTACACTAAGGTCCTAGTTATTTGCTTCACAAAATAGGCATCTCATTAGTCACTGTGAGAACAGGATGCTGAACTAAATGGGCCTTTGCTCAGATGCAACCGCTGGGCTCTTCTTGTGTGAGTATGTATGAGTGTACATTTAAAATGTTTGCATTGGGAGCAGGAATGGTGAACACCCTATACAGTTTGAACCCACACAGTTTCTCGTGAACACCTGCTAAAAATCCCTGCAGCAGATTTAAAAGCAGAGCTAGGCACTACTGGAGGCATTATGTCTCCAAATGCCAGTTCCTGGGATTCACAAGTGGGGAGGATGGTGGCCCTAAACAGGATGGCCTTTTAAAGTGATCTGCCCACAGCTTGCTTCTTTGCAGCCATGCCCTTGGCTTGGCTCTGGCACCCTTTGACAAACTGTTGGTTAATCATCCATGTGCACACACTCGACCCCAGCTCTGTTTTCCTTGAGGTCTCTTTGTCACTGGGTATGGAATCCAGTCAAGCTTTTATGCAAACAAGAAAGGAGTAAAGTCTGGCTTCAGAGGGGGAGCAAATGTTTACTTAAGCTTTGTCATGGTAGTTCTGCTGATTAGAACATGGGAAAGTTGGAACAAAACACTCGCTGCATGTGAACATTTGCCATATTCAGGTTCCTTCTGCCTGTTTTCCTCTGCCTATCTTGGAGACTATAGCTGCATCTGCAGTATAAATTCAAAGCACTTCCCAGGGAGCTCTGGAAATTAAACCTCTGTGAGGGGTATAATTAGGGTGGGTCATAAAAAACTTTTTTGGGAAAATGTTTCCTCCCTTGATCTTATATCAGCACCTATATTTGTGTTTGTCCCATCACAAGCAACTGCTGCAAGTCGACTCACACATTTCTCTGAGAAATGAGATAAGAGAATTTGCAATAGATTTCACCTTGCTATCAACCGGTGTAACATGACCACCAATGTAATTTCCATCAGGCAATGAAACAATTGAAATATGCTCATTTGTTAAATTTTATTAATTACACAAAATGTAAGCATTTAGTACAATTTATACCTAAGTAATTAAGTATAATGTGATGTTTTGATGCAACACATAATATGAGTGGTGTTTTATTGTTTAATGTTTATGTTTACTTGTTTAGTACACCTAAACAAGTATCTGAAGAAGTGTGCATGCACACGAAAGCTCATACCAAAATAAAAACTTAGTTGGTCTTTAAGGTGCTACTGAAGGAATTTTTTTTGTTTAGTACACCGTTTGCTTAATTGTTCCATATAATTTGTTCAAAACCATTGGTTTTTCATGTAAATTATCAACATGTTTTATCTTAAATAAATAAATATTGCAGAAAATAATAGTATGCAACTATTATTGCTCTACATGAAGTCTAAATTTTTTGTTTATTAGTTCACAATTTAACATACTGAGAATAAATGAGTCAAATTCCTATGTTTTCATCACTCGTAGTGAGGCAAAATTTCAATCTGTAGGAGCAGGGTCTAAATATTAACCGATTTGTCCCAAATTTGAAATTTGACCATGTTTATACCATGCGCCTGATATAAGATCAAGGGAGGAAACACTTTCCCAAAAAAGCTTTTTATGACCCACCCTAATAGTTATACCTCCCTGCTCAGTGGTGGTGCAGTGGTTAGAGCACCAGACTAGGACCTGGGCAACCAGGGTTTGATTCCTCTCTCGGCTACGAAGTTCCCTAAATGGCCTTGGACCAGCCATCTCCTCTCAGGCTCATATGTGATTGCAAATGAAAGAGCCAATCTCCGGTGAAAGATAGAAACGAAAGAGCCAAACCACCCGGTGGTGGCCAGGGTTGAAGCTAGAATTACAGGCATAAAAACATGTGCTCTGTGCACAAACATACTCATTCATTACTCACGTTTATATCCCCACCCTTATGGCAAGGAGCTCAGGACATGTTTCCTATGTTGCTTTTCCCTCAGAACAACCACCTGAGGTAGGGTGGGAGGCTCAGACCCAAGCCAAGCTTCTAACCCTGGTTTCACTTGTCCAATATCAAATTGTTAACCATTATATTGAACTACTATACTGAATTTGTGAGAATCAACAATCCCTGGAAGTACTTGCACTTTTGAGATCTGGAAATAAAATGACCGAACTTACTATTGTCAAATATCATTTCCTGAAAGAAACTTTTTAAAGAAAATGTTCTTCTTCTTAAGGTTTGCTCATTGCGTGGTTAAAGCGAGAGGAAAAATGTGTTAGCACAAACGAAGGTTTTTGGTAAAGCAAATCATAGCTTACAGGAAATGATGTAGACCCAAGCTGTATTCTCTACGCTTCCTCTTTAATTTTAAATAGTGACATTTACTAGAAAGGAAGCAAATTCCTGGAATATGAGATTAAAGGTTACAGACTGAAAGAGGGTATTATTATTATTTTTTATAAAAAAAAATATGCGCACTCAATTTCTGCAATTCACATGATATTTAGAAAGTTTCTCATTACTTCAATCACTCTTTTCCCTGTTCCCCTACTCTCAAGCACCAGTTTTACAGAAAGGAATAGCCATGTTGTCATTTGGACAGTTAGAGACTTGCTGTTGACTAGTTCCTTGCATGCAGTTGGGAGGAACTTGAAATCACACCCACCCACCCATTGTTAGTTCTATTGAGAGTAGACCCATTAAAAGTAATTCATCTAAATTACTATAGTCATGTTCCAGTGGGGCTACTTTGGGTAGAGCCACCATTGGATACAACCCTTTATGTGTGCTTGGCATATTGAACACTCTGTACCTGTCTTAATTGCTTAAAACACACACCCGACCTTTCTAGCCAAGAAGAACATAGGCTTGGTTTGGAAATGTATGGGTCGTAGGTTCTACTCCATGCAGCTCTGTACTCTGCTCACCTGCACTGCTATTTCTGGAAAGGTAATCTAATGCTGACCTGTCTCAGTACGACAGTCCATCGTGTATCTAGCTGAGTGTTGCCTGTTCTGATTGGCAGCAACTTTCTAAGCAGAGATCCTCCCCCAGCACTGTTACCTGAGATTTTATTGCGTGGTGATTACTGGGATTGAACCAGGGATCTTGCGTGTGGAGGTCCCCAAACCACCCTTAAATAAATCACAACGTAGACAGGATTAAGTTTAATGGTTTTTGGCATGAATTTGGCCACAACTTTATTAAATCCAAAACAATGTGAGTGGTTGCGTAGGCATTGGTTCCCAACTGCCACCTAAGGACAGAAATGATAATAAAATAATAACTTGCCTTGTCAACACGGGGAAATCCCAACAGGGAGAGACGGGGACCAGGTGTACAGAACTCTCCCCTCTCCCTTCAGGCTCCCAGAGGCTTCAATATGCCGTCCTGGCCCCTACCTAGGGGTTACAGACACAGCATAGAGCCACTGTATTCCTGACCAGGATTTCCCCACCACTCAGGCATAAACTTGGGTCCAACTAATCAATAAGACCCTTAATACAACCAACATAACCAATGCCTAACCGCCACCAGAGCCGAAGGCTCAACCGCCAAAACCACTCACAGACCCAACCAAAACTGCAAACAGCCTCTGACGGCTGCCAACCATAAATCATAACCCAGTGCGGAAAGATGAACCCCATCTGGACAGTAAACCTGGGCAGCACGATATGAAATTCGGGGATGATCAATAACCAAGCCTCCCAGCTCCCTGATCAGAGTAACGACAGAAGGGCTGTAGCTCAGTGGTAGACCATCTGCTTTCCATGCAAAAGAGTTCCAGGTTCAGTCTCCGGCATCTCCAGGTAGGGCTAGGAGAGGCTGTTACCTGAAACCCTGGAGAGCCTTTGTCGGTCAGTACAAAGCAGATTCTATATCACTAAGCTACATACAGCCCCTCCCAGAACATCCTCTTAGAATTAAGGACCAGGTTCCCACTCAGCACATGCTCAGCCCAGGAATTTGTTTTCAGTACCAGAACTGAGTTCACAGTGCTGTTGCACACTGTTTTAATTTTTAAATCCACTCCTTATTTGAAATCCATCATGCATTTTAAAATTTGTTATTTATAATAATTTATTTATTAAATTATGGAGTGGTTTACAATATGGTTTTTATACAGTTATACAATTTTACATCCACTCCTCACCTCAGAAACCTGATTTAGAAAGGGGAGGGAGAATGCATTTTTATTTGTTCTTGCTAGGGCCGTCTCTCCCTGTATGAACCAGCCTAGACTCTGCGGTCTTCATAAGATAATCTTATCTATGTGCCCTGCCCAAGGGAGGTGCAGAGGGATAGCCACAAGAGTATGGGCCTTTTCAGGGGTGGCCCCTGTCTGTGGAATTATCTTGCTAGGGGGACATGTGTGGTGCCATCTTTGTTGGTTTTTTAGGCACCAAGCTAAGACTTTACCCAGGCCTTTGGCTAATTGATGTTGCCTCCTACGGTATTGTGGTTCTTAGTTCTTATTAATATGTCCTCTTAGTTTGCTTAGTTCTCTTAGTTTGCGTAGTTCTTATTAAGCTAGCTGAGCATTTTATGTATTTTGTGTTGTTGGTGTTTTGCATCTTCCTCACCCCTGGGTGTAAATTGCTTTTCTGTGTTGTATTTTATTTTTGAGCAAATCTGCCATTTATTTTTTTTACCAATTCCAAGGAATTCCGGGGTTTCTGTGAAGCGCAGTTTGAAAAGCTTCTTGAAAAGCTGTACAAACACACAAACACACCCCTGGCAGTCAACCCTGAGTATTGTGTATTTCGGAACATTAATCTCCTATTGAGCCAAGGGTGCAGTATCCTGTTCTCAGTGAAAATGGGACAAAAGCACAATTTATGGCTTGGTTGCTGTTGAATTAGATTGACCGTTAACATTGTTTGGGAGTTGGTTGCATTTCTTCCAATGGATGCAGTCTCAACACAAAGGACTTTATTTGTCCGTGAGAGGTGTGAACCTGCCCTTGGCGGGCGGGGGGGGGGGGGGGAGATCGGCCTGGCATACATAAAATATATACATTTCATAGCACTGAAGAGTTTAAACACATGAATACTTTCTTGTTCCCAGTAGCATTGACATAGACATAGACATTTCCAGACCAGTCTTTAGGTAAAAGGGACCCCTGACCATTAGGTCCAGTCGTGACTGACTCTGGGGTTGCGCGCTCATCTCGCATTATTGGCCGAGGGAGCCGTCGTACAGCTTCCAGGTCATGTGGCCAGCATGACAAAGCCACTTCTGGCAAACCAGAGCAGCACACGGAAACACCGTTTACCTTCCCGCTGTAGCGGTTCCTATTTATCTACTTGCATTTTGACGTGCTTTCGAACTGGTAGGTTGGCAGGAACTGGGACCGAGCAATGGGAGCTCACCCCATCACAGGGATTCGAACCGCCGACCTTCTGATCAGCAAGCCCTAGGCTCAGTGGTTTAACCCACAGCGCCACCTGGGTCCCAGACCAGTCTTTAGGGCTGCAGTAACTTTTTAAGTGCTGCCCAGTTGCCAACAACAACAACAACAACAACAACAACCTTTTAAAAGTTTGAAGCATGAACAGAAAGACTGCAAAATGATTGCAGCTCTGAATTCATATCAACTGTAGCTCAAAGGCCTAAATTGAAGGTAAAAAAAACTACACCATATGACATAGCATTAAAGCTTTCTCTCTGTTTATTTATTTACTTGTTTATTTCCAGGTTCAATTTGAAGTGTTGGTCTTTATTTATTCTCTTATTCTGTACTGTACTGTATCCCCAGTGGGAGTACAGAGGGCTAATGAGACATGATTGCATACACGGAAGTACAAAACAGTAAAATAATAATAATAATAATAATAATAATAATAATAATAATAATAATAATACATCATAGAAGCAGCAGCCGTAGAGAAACACAGTCCAAGGACACATTCCAGTCAAGGAGAGTCCTGGAGGCATTTTGTCCATCAGGCTAGGGGTGCATCTCTCCTGTCTTATATAGACCTGCCTAGGCATGAAGGTTTGCCTTGAAAACCCAATAGCCAGGGCTGGCCCTATCATTAGACAGAGTGAAACATCTGCCTTGGGTAACGAATGCTGGAGGGCAACCACCACCGCCCCTGGCTGTTTCTTTCAGAGTCCTCTGCTATTTCCCTCTGTTGCCCATGGTCTCTTTGGGGCCCCCTAATTCTCTCTCTTCACCCTCTTAATCTGGTCTGCTGCCTTAAATGTGATGGGGAATGTTGCCCTGTGAACTGTGTTGAAGTCAGATCCAATTGCTTCTGTACGTGGAAATGGGAGGTGGCTCCATCTTGTCCTCACCCCGGGCAGCAGAATATATCAGGGCTGCCTCGCCCATAGCTCTGGAACACACTGGCTTTGCTATATCTTGGAAATTGAAGGCATGTTTATTTCAACAGGCTTTTAATGTGCCATCTCCTTGGCTGCTTTCAGGTGTTGTTGTTTTCTTAATTATTGCTGCTTTTAGACTTTTTTGTTTAAAATTTATATTGGACGGATATGAATGTTTTTAATTGCTTTGGATTGAATTCAGTTGCGCTGTTCCATTTGTGGAAGCGCTTTTGATTCAGTAGATGCCACAGTTAATGGAAAAGGAGGGGAGGCAACCCTCACCCCCCATTTCCCCTTCCAGCTCCTGTCCCATAGTCCATGCCAGGGGTCAGCAACCTTTTTCAGCTGTGGGCCGGTCCACCGTCCCTCAGGCCATGTGGTGGGCTGGACTATATTTTTTGGGGGGGAAATGAACGAATTCCTATGCCCCACAAATAACCCAGAGATGCATTTTAAATAAAAGCACACATTCTACTCATGTAAAAACACCAGGCAGGCCCCACAAATAACCCAGAGATGCAGTTTAAATAAAAGGACACATTCTACTCATGTAAAAACACACTGATTCCTGGGCCGTCCGTGGGCCGGATTGAGAAGGTGATTGGGCCGCATCCAGCCCACGGGCCTGAGGCTACCTACCCCTGGTCCATGCCATGCTATTCTGCCTAGTTCCAAAACCTACTCGAGCAGATTTTAAAATGAGCAATTGGCAAATATCGCCTTCCCTCCTCCCTCTAAGAAAAATTGTCTACTGGTGCAAAATTCAATTCAACCCATTTTGTTTTCTTTTTGAAGGCTCCTTGGGTGCTCTATGAATAGGAGAGCTCAGGATGCATATCGAACACAAACTAAAAGGCCATACTGAAGCTAAAAAGCGTTCACCATGAGAAAATAATGAAAACTTTCTCAAAAAAGAAGGAACAGGGCCGTCTTAAGCGCCCCTGGCGCCGTGGTGTGCCGGATCTCTCTGGTGCCCTCCCGCCCCATTTCCCAGCGCGGTGGGCGGGTGGGTGCAGTGTGCAGCTGCGTGGCGGGCCGGCGGGCCGCCTGGCCAGCGGGCAGGTGCAGCTCGCGGCACCCTCCTGGCGGGCCGGCGTCATGGTGCCCTGCGCCACCCAGCCTGCACGTAGGGCCGTCCCTGAGAAGAAATTTAAAATTTTAACTCTGAATGGAAGAGCATGGTTAAGATACTAAAATAGAACAGCCCAGACCCCTGCCACCTTTACTCAGATGTAAAGCTTGACTTAAATTACTCTCAAGCATGTGGGCATAGGTTTGCAGTCAAACAGCAGGCTTTCTCATCATAATGTAGTCTTGCATAACAGACTCGCCATGTATAAGGACAGGAAGAACTACATCAGAAGTGATACATTGCGGTCAACAGTTTGGATTAGTCATGTGTTGCTGGGATCATACCAGGAGTGCTGTGCGTTGATGCCTTTTCCCTGCAGCACAGCCTACTGATTGTAGGAAGTAACTGCAGGCAGTTCGGTCCTGGATGCTTGCACCATAGCCCAGAATCCTCCTGGTACTCAGAATCAGGTGACTCCAGTCAACCAATCCTGTGCCACTGTCAGCTATAAAGGTGGGAGAAAGCTGCTGCATTTCATCAGTTCGGCTACCTTGTTGCCATAGCTGCCAAGTTTTCCCTTTTCTCACGAGGAAGCCTATTCAGCATAAGGGAATTTCCCTTTAAAAAAGGGATAACTTGGCAGCTATGCTTGTTGCCAAGGGATGTCGACAGGTGATCACTCCAGCTGCATTCAGACCTAAGTTCCTGTCAAGCTTATTCAGTAGCCCCCCTCTGCATGGGTTCCTTGCATCTTTTGTGGTGAAACAAGGGTGAATTGCCCACAGTCCCTGCTTTGCTAAAGCTGTGATCTTAGGAATCTGCCCTGAAAGATGTGTTCACTATCCCTTTGCATTAAACATTTGACTTTTGCTGCAGTTTCAGAAACAAAAATCATCTTACAACTCTGTCTTCCAGTGGAAAAAGGAAGGCAGCATGTGTGTCTTTTGGTTTCTGCAAAAGTCATTAGGGAATGTTAATGGCGAAATTCATCTGCACCCATGCTTTCCCTCTGGGACTCTGGAGACCAAAGTGTATATGGAGGGGTGGGCAAATAGGAAGGAACTGTGAAAAGTCAAAAATATTTCCACTGTTGTGGGTAGGCAGGGGTCTCATGGTCCTTACAGTAAGTACCCTTCAGATGCTGAAAAACATAAGCAGGATACCTTCCCTTCCCTTTCTTATCAAGCAACAGATAACTTCTGGAATAAGTACTTCAGGGAAATGGGCACAGGTAGAAACAACACTCCATTTTAAACCTATTCCTTTCTCAGCTAAGTATTGAAATTTGTTTAAATCTTTTAAATGATTGATTTAAAATATAGGTTAACTTATTTGGAAATGGAGGCAATTTGTTAACTGGATTGTAGAATTCCAAGATGATGTTCAATCGTATATATATTTTTCACTCATATAAATAAAATGCAATATTAACCAAATACACTTAATAAGTACCTCTGTTTACGAACTTAATTCATTCTAGAAGTCCGTTCTTACACCGAAAATGTTCTTAAACCGAGGTGCGCTTTCCCCAATGAGGCTTCCCGCCACCGGTGCCCTTCCACTGGTCGGCTTCCGTTTGTTTTCCGGGGCAAAGTTCACTAGCTGGCCGGTTCCCCCCCCCCCGCCACTGTGGGCGGCTTCCAACACACATTAAAATATATTAAAATATCACAGGTATTTTACTTCCCACAAACTTCCCTAAACAGGGTTGCCTTTAGGTATTTTCTAAATGTCAGGTAGTTGTTTATCTCCTTGACCTCCAATGGGAGGACATTCCACAGGGCGGGCGCCACTACCGAGAAGGCCCCCTGCCTTGGTTCCCTGTAGCTTTGCTTCTCGCAGTGAGGGAACCGCCAGAAGGCCCTCGGCGCTGGATCTCAGTGTCCAGGCTGAACGATGGGGGTGGAGACGCTCCTTCAGGTATACAGGACCGAGGCCTGGTATCAAGAAGAGAAATAACTTAGTGCCCTTTGGTGCTGCGATTGTTCAAGTGGCATTCCTTGCCCTCAGCCCTCATCTTTCATGGGTCTCTGCCTACTAGGCATTAGAGCCTACTGATGAGGACGACTACAGTGATTTTTTAAAAAATTATATTTCACCTTTCCTCCCAAAGGAGCTGAGGGTGGCTAACATCAGAATGTTAAAACAAGAATGTTAAAAGAAGAAGAAGATAAAAGCATATTTAATTTTTTTTTTAAACAATCACATACCTTCACAATCAATAATTTCAAGGTTGCCCAGAACAATATCTTTCAGCTATCAAACGCCTGCACGAACAGGATGTTTTTAAAGTGGGATATGAGGCTGGATTTCACTATGATGGAGATGTGGTTTCCGTTTTTGGCAATTGCCACAACTGGTCTTCCTTGATACATTCCTAATGTGGACCTTTAGATTATGGAGGCCAACAGTTTCTGTGGAGCTAGAAAATGCATTTCTGAAGGAACACAGGGACCTAGGAAGCTGCCTTATACCAAGATCCATCTAGTTTGGTATTGTCACTGACTGGCAACATCTTTCTAGGTTTTCAAGCAAGACATTCCCTACCCTACCTTGAGACGCTGGGGATTGAACCTGGGGCTTTCTGCATGCAAAGCAGATGCTGTGCCTGAGACTCTGGAGACCAGCTGCCAGACAGTGTAGACAGTATTGAGCTAGATGGTGTGTTTTGGCACAAGGCAGCTCCCTGTGTTCCTAACTTGCTGTAACATTCTTCTTCATAATGAAGAAATGTAATTACATCCATTTGAAGAGGGAAAGTTGCATTTTTCTTTTGAGTGCTTTTTTAAAAAAATGAACCTAGCAGCTCCTCTCCACGGAAATTGTCAGCAGGATGGAATAAAATTGGCTTCGTATATCAAATAATAAAACTACAGCTGAAGTGTTTAGTTTGAAGTGGAAAACAAAGCGTGAAACCACAGGCCCCTTTTTTCCATTCCAAGGATTGTGAAAAACACACAAGAGTTGCTAGCTCTGGCATTTGGATGCTTTTAGATTGCAGTTCTTCAGAGTTATCCTCCCAGCAAAGAAAAATGGACAGTGGCTTCTTTTTTTCAAATGTGTTTGGAAATACTTTGTTCTTTGTGGGATTATGAACGGCAGTAGCTAAAAGCGTGGCTGGAGTTCAGAGGGGCCACCAACATTGAGATGACTTAATTTGGTTGATGGTAATGAGCATTAAAAAAAAAAGGCTGGGAAATGCTGCACAACTTCGAATGGTGATTTCTGCTGCAAAATATAGTTGCCTATAAAGCATTTGAGTGTCTTAACTTTGAATCCTGAGGATCTAACTGTTTGAGAGCTGGTGGCATTCCTCCTCCTATCAGCAGTCTCAGGTGTTGAGTGCCCACAAGACTTAAGCCACTGAGAAACAAGAGCAGGGTATCAGTATGTTCCCACAAAACTGAGATTTGCAGAAGTTCAAAGAACTTTAAGAGGAAAAGGACCCTTCTTGTAAATGGTCCTATAAAAATGAGCATTCTCAACAGCTACAGAATGTTAACTTTCAGTTGGGAAAAAAAACTGGGGATCAAGGGAATGTAATGGCCAGCTGGAGGAGGGGAGGACTAGCAAGTGGAACCCTGGATCCTATTAAGGTGGCTTAAAGCAGACTGAAATAATACAACCCTCCCTCCACCCAGATTGTCCACATCTACATATGCACAGTCCCTAATCTGAACACCTCTTGGCATGTACCTGCAGCTTCTCAGTGAGATTTTGGAATCCAGTCTGTCAGTCGGATCATACAGTCAACCCCATAAGAATGTCAGAAGCATTACAGTGGTACCTCGGGTCACAGACGCTTCAGGTTACAGACTCCGCTAACCCAGAAATAGTACCTCGGGTTAAGAACTTTCCTTCAGGATGAGAACAGAAATCATGCGGCGGCGGCAGCAGGAGGCCCCATTAGCTAAAGTGGTACCTCAGGTTAAGAACAGTTTCAGGTTAAGAACGGACCTCCAGAATGAATTAAGTTCTTAACTCGAGGTTAATAATCTAGAATTTCAACACTGAGTTGTGGAGTAGAGGAAAAACACTTAGAAGACTGAAGCAATGGTGGTTGTTTTGGAAGAAAACACCACAAAGAGAGGCAAAACAAACAGCATCTCTTTGTTACAAGGGAATGAATGAGTTAGTGTATCTGCGAGACAGGTTTCTAATTCATTATATCATTGTGTGAACACTGCGATTCATGGGGAAGGGATTCAAAGTCCTCCCCAGGGAACTGTTTCAAACCTAGTTCTTATACTGTACAATGGACAGCTTTTCTTTTTTGGCGTCTGGCACGGGGTGCTACAATTATGAGTTTTCTGAATTATTTGTGTGTACGTGCTCATGCAAGAGAGAACAGTATTGTGTTTTGGATTGATAAGCTGATAGATCGATCTCTTTGATCAATGCATTAAACTCTAGTCTTGACTGTTCTTTAAAGTACTGGGTGCTGCAGGAGATTTGCTTGATTTTGTTGTTGTTGTTTGATGGTTTTTTGTTTAATTTAGGTTCCATCTGTACTATACATATAAAGCAATATCATATCGCTTCTTGCAAGGGCACCCAAGGAGTTTAATTATTTTACAATTCTACAATTCTCCCACTCATCAGCTGATAAAAATAAAACACAAACAAACACAGACACAACTCGGCTATTCCCTTCACAGAGCCACAGTTTTCAGAGTGGTTTAACAATTAACCTCTCTTTCCAGGAAACTCAGGGAATTGTAGCTCTAGGAGCGGATTTTTGGTGTGTCTGTGTGTCTCCTAACAGCTCTCAGCAGCCTCAACAAACTACAGTTCCCAGGGTTCTTTGAGGGACGCCATGACTGTTTAAAATGGTGCAATAGGGCTTGATATGCACAGCGCAGATGGGACCATCCTTCCTTAGACGTTTTAGAGTACAACCCCAAGTAGGGGAAGGCTGGTGCTGGTGTTTCATTCTTGATGAAGGCGTAGCTACTATCCAGTAGGGAGCTGTGACACTTGCACAGTCCCATTCCCAATAATACAGCTGAGGAAGGTGCACTAAGTGTTGGGAGGGTTAAAAGACCATGCACGGATCTCAAGTGGGCAAAGACTAGGTGAGACAAAATTTCTTACTCGGGTATTTAGGACTTGGATTCCCATTAGCACCTGACATCTGGAAGACACAAGGTTGGAGCAGGCCGGAATGAGAAGGGGAGTCAAAGAAACAAGAAGGCTGTCAGTCTTGCATCTACCTCCTCACTTGCTAGGTTGCCAACATGGTGCCTGTGGGCAGAAATGTGCCTGCAATAACCATCCCTGGCACCCAGAGGTTCCCCTGCCTCTCCTGAAATTAGGCTTGGAAGAAGCATCCTATTGTAGCCAACAGAGTACAGTGGTACCTCTACTTACAAATTTAATGCGTTCCGAACGCACATTTGTAAGTCGAAAAAAATTGTAAGTCAAATCCCATAGGAATACATTGGGAGAAAACATTCGTAAGTAGAAGCAACCCTATCTAAAAATTCGTAAGTAGAAAAAATCCTATCTAAACCCCATCCAAGATGGCGGATGGAGCTCCGTTCGTAAGTAGAAACATTCATAAGTAGAGTTATTCGTAAGTAGAGGTACCACTGTAGTTGTGATATGCACATGGTTGTGGTGCGGTGCCTACAACAGTTTCTCCGGTTTGCAGATACAAAGGGTTGGCCCCCCTGCTCTAAGCCAAGTCCATTGGACAGCTGGTGTATGTGGAGGAAGCAAGGCTGTATTGCCCAAATTGGGGCATCCAAGTATTATTTTCACCTTCTCCATGTGTTGATGAGTCATTTGGGGAGAGAGGTTACACCAGCTGGCCCTGCTCTCATTGCCTGCTCATGTGAACATTTCATTTCTGAAGAAGGGCCACATGGAAATGACAGTGGTGGTAGCTACTCCTTTTTAATGTGGATTCATGTTAGTTTGTATAGCAAAATAAATAAAACAGAAAGGAACTTGAAGAAAACCTTGAAAATCTGTCTGCATTGGTTTTGTGATTTATGAGGCTGCTTCAATCTGAAATAATGAACATTTGCCAATTAATGATGTGACTCTGGGAGCTAGTAATTTATATTGGATGCATTCACACATACAGTATTGATAATTCTATGGTTTACTGATAAATGGACTAGCTTCCTTGAGCCTGAGCAAAACTTTGAGCTCTCATGTGTACTTCTCCTATCCCTGGTTCCCAAGATTATTTTCAACTTCAGAGAATCTTCGCTTAGTTTACATACCTACCAGGGATCCTGGTTTAAAACAAACTTGGGTCATTTTCTAAATAAGCCAACTTCAAAGCATGGGTAATGGGGCTGGCTTGTTTCACTAAGCATTGTTTGTTTTAAACCAGGATCCTTGGTTCATACAAAAGGCTAAACTGAGATTCTTTGAAAGTGAAACTAAACTCAGCAGAAGGCATCCTTTTAGTTCTATAGGAGAAAGAAGGAGGATGGAGCACATGAGTCCATTGCTTCCCATGGGCTCATGGAGGCTTGTCCAGCTAGCTACGAACCATTGTTTAGCATCATGCACAAGCTGCACCATTGTCAATATTCAAACTTCTTATTGCCAGAATGTTTGCAGTGCAGCTTCTTTGAAGGAAGGGGAAGTTGCCTGTTTGGATGGGATCAAAACCCTCTCACTTTTGGCAAAGGCCAAGAACTAGGAAAGAAGTTCCAGGAGCTAGATAAACTATATAAGCAGGGAGCCCAGAGGCTGAAGGAAGGAAGGGTTCAAAGAATGTGGTGTCCTGAGAAACAGGAAACTAAAGGTAGGGAAGAGGGTAAGGCGAGAAGGTTGAAGTGGGCAGAAAAGATAGGGAGCTAAGGTCATTTCACATATTAGACTTTGAGACATTCTGAGAACGAGATAGTTTAGTCTATTATTTTCTACTTTCATCATCCTCACGTGTCTATACTTTTTATATATTAGATTTTGACTGCTAATAAATCTGGATTTTCTGATTGATTTTTATTTGTTGGGAGGGCAGCCGTGAGCTACATTGTGAGTCAATCTTCTCTGAAAAGCAGATTATAAGTAAAATGGTACTCCACATTTGTATAGCAAATCTCAAGTATTAAGAGCAATTCACATGCAATATCTAGTTATCCAGTAGTTTAGTTTATTTGGTCTACAGACCATAAACATCAGATACAGTACAGAGTTATCAAGGCAACACAGCAGGGGTGGAAACACAAAGCACACACAATCCACAATCAAAAAGAGTTTAAAAAATAGAGACAATTTTGACTCAGAACTCATTTTCCTTTTAACAATTGTGTCCTAGCTGTGAAGGCTACAGCAAGGAACTTTGCTGTATATTTTGTAAACTAAGTATTGGAGTCTGCCATTAAAACTGAAATGCATTTTTTTTCATACCCTCCAACATTTCTCCAATGAAAATAGGGATTTCCTGTTCCGTAATAATAATAATTTTATTATTTATACCCTGCCCATTTGACTTGGCTGCCCCAGCCACTCTGGGCGGCTTCCAACATATATAAAAACAAAAGAGGTTTAAAGACTGTCTCAAGGCAAATCTTAAAAAATATAGTATAAACACTGACAACTGGGAAACCCTGGCCTGCGAGCGCTCCAGTTGGAGAACAGCCTTTACCAAAGGTGTCATGGGCTTTGAAGAAACTCGCTCAGGACGCAAGGGAAAAACGTGCTAAGAGGAAGGCACGCTTGGCAAATCCACACCGTGATCAACTCCCGCCCGGAAACCAATGTCCCCACTGTGGAAGGACGTGTGGATCCAGAATTGGCCTCCACAGTCACTTACGGACCCATTGTTAAAATCGTGTTTATGGAAGACAATCTTACTCGGCTATGAGTGATCGCCAAAGAAGAAGAAGATATATAAACATAGTAAAACATTAAACATTTAAAAAATCCCTATACAGTACAGGACTGCCTTCAGGTGTCTTCTAAAGGTTGTATAGCTACTTATCTCCTTGGTTTGGGGATCGCATTACTCCATATCCTCCAACATTTCTCTGATGAAAATAGGGACGTCCTAAGGAAAAGCAGGACATTCTGGGATCAAAGGACCAGGACAACTTCTGTAAATCCAGTATTGTCCCTGGAAAATAGGGACACTGGAGGAATTGTCCTTTGAGTTCCCAAAGTGTAAAGGAAATCCTGGGGAAATAAATCAGGCTGCTATAGCATGACAAAAATTATAATGTAGAACAGCTTTAATGTAGAACAGCTTTCACCAACCTGGTGCCCTCCATATACCTTGGACTACAACTCTCATTAGCCCCAGCCAGCTTATAGCCCAAAATATCTGGAGGGCACCAGGTTGACAAAGGCTGATGCAGAAGAGCATGGGCAAGATTTTTAACTTGAGCCACTTCTGCAAGGCAAACCCTCCAATGCGAAGGCAACCTGGTACTGTAGATCAACTTTCCATAACCACAGATGGCAAAACATTGAGACACCTAGTTGTTGAAAGCACTCTGCTGTGTCTAGGAATATTTAATGTTCTTACCTAGTTCCTTTAATGTACATTACCTAGTTGTAATCCTTACGGCAACCCTGGAAGGTAGGTCAGTATTACCGGTATGTCCCTGCATATTGCAAATGGGGAGGGATGGAGGCTAAAAGAGAACAGTTAGCATAAGTCCACCTCAAGAGTTAATGGCAGGGGTAGCCTTTGAGTTGGGGACTTCCTAGCTGACAGCTTATGCTCTTATCCCATAACTCTATACCATCTTCTCATATAATTATTACTGCAGTAAAGACTAAGCAGCCCAGTTATTTGTGTGTGCGGGGGGGGGGGGATGTTGGCTGCAGGCATCTAGCATGGCTTTAATACACCCTATATACCGTAAATATGATTTTGCCAGCACCGATCATGACAGCGCAGGTTTCAAGACAGATGTGCCATCATAATGACTCGCTATACTGTATTGAAATCTGAGAGACTGTTGCCTACACCTTCCCAATATATTTTCCCAACCCATTGCTGACCTAGCTTGAGCCTATTTAGCTGATGCAATTTGATTTTGCGTTGGCTTGCAAGTACACGCTAATCCACACATCCTAAATATACAACAGCAGGGCTTTTGATCCTTGCAATTAATTGATAGAAACGGGTCATCCAATTATTATTATTATTATTATTATTATTATTATCTGCAAATCTTTCTTTCCTCCCCAAGAAACAGCCAAAGCAGTTAATGCCAAACCACAGATTATTAAGAGTGGGAGGGAAATGGACTAAACTTGTTTTGCAACATTCTCAGAATATAAAAATATATATTATATGTATATACACACAGAAGAGTGGCCGTTTGTGACCCAAACTGCTTGTGATTTTTCTTAGGTTGAAGCCAGTGGGATGTTTGCCTGTTGGCCTTCATTCTGGCAATTAGCAAAGCCAGGAATGTTCATTGATTATTCTTACATTGTCGGCTCTAAAAGCATATTAACTACACTATGCCAGAAGTCAGGGTGTGGCACAGAGGATATTAGTTCCAACTTCCTTAAAACAACAACAAATCACTCATTTTTCTTTAGATTTCAGAACATAGGCAGCTGCCTTCTACTGAGTCAGTTAATTCCATCTTGTTCACTATTTGTCTACACACTGATTTGCTTTGCAGGCTGGAGAAGAATTTTCTCTCACTCCAGCTGGAGATACCAGGGCTTGAACCTGGGATCTTTTGCATGCAATGTAGGTGTTCTACTGCTAGCCTAGATTTTGAATCCACCCCATCTTCAGAACTTGGACCAGGTGGTATACTGTATTGCCATGGCCTGGTTATTATCAGCTTGTGTTAAATGGGAACCAGCTTTTTCATAGTGGCACCAGTATTGTGGAATGCACTCCCTGCTTAAATGTGGGAGGCCCCACATCACTATTAGCATTCTGTCATTTTTTGGTAGACACACCCTGTTTAGATAAGCCTTTCCCTGATCTGCTTTGACTGTTGTTTTAACTGTTATGCTGTTTCCATAACCTGGTTTATTACATATATTTTAATTATTTAATGTAGTTGTTTTACTATGCATTATAATTTCACATATCCAAATTTTTTTTATCATTTGTTTATTATGCTTGCTATTTTGCTTCAGGTAGGTAGCCATGTTGGTCTGACGCAGTCGAAATAAAAATAAAAATGAAATAAAATAAATTGTCCAGTAGCACCTTACAGACCAACTACTGTAAGTTTGTTCTGGTATAAGCTTTTGTGTGCATGCACACTTCTACAGATACCTATTTTGTTATTTTGCCATTGGCTTTCATGTCTTTGTGAACCACCTCGGTCTTTCCTCTTGAAATGAAAGGCTGGTTATAAAATTAATAATTATAATTTATATAAATTTAATCATTTATACTCCCAAGTTCTGCAAGGGGCTTGGGGTAATGTAAATACAGTCGTACCTTGGAAGTCGAACGCCTTGTGACTTGAACGTTTTGGCTCCCAAACACTGCAAACCCGGAAGTGAGTGTTCTGGTTTGCGAATGTTCTTTGGAACCCGAACATCCGACGTGGGTTCCGCGCCTTGGTTTCTGAATGTTTTGGAAGTCGAATGGACTTCCGGAACGGATTCCATTCGACTTCCGAGGTACGACTGTAGTGAACCAAGGAGTTCACTAGCAGGATAGTGCTAGAAGCAGAGTCCAACCAGTTCAGTTGCACTGGGCACAGTGCCTCAGGGACACCACAACTTTGATGTAGAATGGAACGCAAGAGGCAGTTAGCACCAAATTTTGGTGTTACACAGGGCGCCCCAACAGAGACTTTGATTCAAAACCAGGGCTGGTGTAGTCGCTAAGCAAAATGAGGCAATTGCCTCAGGTGGCAGGTGCTGAGGTGGTGATTTAATAGCAACTTAAAGTTTTTAAATAATTTTTAAAAGAAACATCTAGCCACCCTGGGGGAAAACTGTGGTGGGCTTAGGCATCCTCCCAGGCTTCCTCTCACAAATGCCTCACTCTGAGGAAGGAACCTCCTTCCATTCCTCAGAGCAAGGCAGAGGGGAGGAGAGGTTTGCTGCATTAGCAGCAGCCAAATATTACAAGTAAAGAGAGAGGGGAAGGACAGAAGATGAGGGCAGTATTTGCTTACCTCATGCATCTGACAAAAAGCAGCATACAAGATAGATAAATGTAGCTTGTTTTTTGGCCTTGGACAACTGGCTGTAAACATAGCCTACCACGCAGGGGTGATGTGAGGATAAACATGGAATAACCTCATCACCTTGAACTCCTTTCCAGGAAATGCAGCAATGAGATGAAATAAATAAAATATGTGTGTTAGGCAAGCAGAAGAACCAGAAATGATGTCTGGCAACATATGCCACTGGAATTGCTTTGCAATTACAATTTCAAAATATGTAGGGCAGGGTTGGAAGCAGATTTAGGACATTGTTGTACAGTACATCTTTTCTCCAAAATGTAGGGGTTTTTCTTCTCCTCCTCAGAATAAAAAAAAATGTGGCAAGAGGTGTAAGATACAGTTTCTGTTCTTCCTAAGTTTTGTTTCCAAGCATTCAAAAGAGCAGCTGCAGTTTTGATCACCATATGTAGAATGGTGTCGATCGGGGTAGCCAATGGGGTGCTGTCCAGATATCGCTCCCATGATCCCTTACAGACACCCATGCTAGCTGGGTCTTATGAGAGCTAATGTCTATCAACATGGGGGGGGGGGCACCACATTGGCAACCCTTGGTATAGAATTAGGCAGCTGGGCTCAGCTAGGGATGGGGGCGGGGGGAATTCAATTCAGTTAGTAAATAAAGACCAACCTACTTAATTAACACTTTCTGATGCAATACAAGAACTGAAACATAGCCATTCTTCCAAATTCACACTTCTCTTAATTTTGCATAGCAAATTTCTGGTCAAGAAATTTCCTGACGTAAAGTGTGCATATACATTCATATAGTAGTAGAAACAACATTCAAAAATGCATTATATTGCTTTGCAAAATTGCTTTGCAAAAATGTGTATAATTGTCTGATAAATTTCCATAAGGACTTTGAATAATAATAATAATAATTATAATCTCTAAACTGATGCAGAAGTGTGGGGAAATGAATTTAAGTCCCTTCTCAGAATCAAACCATTTAGATGAGAAACAGAGGAAGCAAAAGCAACCTACTTCCCCATCCCTAATCCTTGGCTTTTGTCATTTTGGCAAGGAATGAAAATAAGGGTGGCATTCCATATTTCATATCCCTTTTTCATCCGGGATGATATTAAGGCAGATGACTCCTAAGCAAGCAAAGGTTTGCTGGCCTCAGCTTTTTTGCATTTGTTGCCACAGAAGCCCCCAAGAACAAAGCAGATGAAATAGCCCGTTGTCGCCATGGGAATCAAGCCTCACTCTGTTTGTTTTCGCTCCTCTTGTTACTGTACAATTTGAGAGTGAGGATAAAGAGCTGTCTCCCTCTCCCCCTCTCTCTCCCCTGCTCCCTTGTTTTCTTTCCCGGGGAATACAGGGCTTTGGCAAGGACTACCTCTGCGAGGTATATTTTAGGTATTTTTTCCTGATGACAGGTACCACCTTATAAAGTGCCTAAAAATGAATGAGGCTGTATATAGAGATGAAAGTGAACAAAATGGGTCAGCTGGCTCCATTCGGACAGTGGAGGTTGGATTTCCAAGCTGCCTGTCTGCTTTGTTCTGGTAAAGGAGGCAGCAGAAGGAATGCCATTCCAGTTGGCCCTTCAATTTTGCACCCAGATGTTTTTGGACTGTATCTTTCATCAGCCCCAACTGGTATGGCCATTGTTCAGCAATGGCGGAAGTTGTCATCTAATAACATTGGTGTGTCTGTGAGTGAAATTGCCTATCCCTTGATAAAAGCATAAGACAGAGCCTGCCTGCAGGCTTATACTGTAATAGACACAATATTAAAGGAAATGGGCAAGGGAGGCTCCCCCTGTCCCCATAATGCCTAATAATTCTGGAACATCTGGCAAAACTGATGGGTAAGAGATTCAGCCGGGTTCGGAGTGTCTTCCTATATTCAATACATAATTGTCTTCTGGAACACACTACCACTAAATGTTGTGATGGCCATTGGTACAGATGACTTCCCAAGAGATTAGACTAATTCACTGAGGTCGGAGAGGTTTATCCACAGCTCTTAATGTTAGCCCTATTGCGTCTACAGGAATTGGGTTGGAAACTGGCTAAGGCCATTGAACTTAGGCCCCATTGAAATTAATGGGACAAGTCAGCCATGGCTTAGCTGAAGCCCCATTGAGTTCATTTGGAACTAAGTGAAAGGGAGTTAGTCTGGATCCAATAATTGTTTGCATCATCAATGCTCATGGTCATAGAGTTTCTCCATTTGAAAGAACCCTTACAACATCAGGTTGAAATCCTGTTGCATCATCTGTATTTCTGAACATGCACATTTCTGGGACTGGCTGTCCAATTTCCTTGTCTAGATTTTTTATTTTCTTTCAACTCCTGCGTGGGGCAGACATTCTGTGATGCAGTGATCTTCTAGACTCTTGAACAAACATCTCAACTTCCTTAGTATCTGAACAAGTCATCGGGAAACTATGACTAAGATCAGCAAGAGGAGAGGGGAAGGGAAGAGACAATCAAATGGGTACAGAATAGTAGCTTGAATATAGCTCCCATATATTCAGACCCAGCCACCCAACATGATACTGTACATGGAATTCCAGCAGCCTTGGCATCCTATAAAGCCCATAAGTATGGTGTGGTGATTGGGAAATTTTAAAATGTTTAAAGTTTAAAGCCGCCCACAGTGGCTGGGGAAACTCAGTCAGATGGGTGGGGTATAAATGATAAAATGATGGTGATGATATAATAATAATAATTTATTATTTATACCCCGCCCTTCTGGCTGAGTTTCCCCTGCCACTCTGGGTGGCTCACAACAGAATTAATAATAATAATAATAATGCGATAAAACACCAAACATTAAAAACTTCCCTAAACAGGGCTGTTTTCAGATGTCTTCTAAAAGTCAGATACAGTAATACCTCGGGTTACGAACGCGATCCGTTCCGGATCGCAGTTCGTAACCCGAATAGTTCGCAAACCGAGCGCGATGGGCGCCGCCATTTTGCGCATGCGCAAATCGTGCGATCGCGCGCGCGCGGGGCGAAAACACTTCCGGGTTTGCACAGTTCGTAACCCGAACTGTTCGCAAACCGAGGTGGTCGTAACCCGAGGTACGACTGTAGTTGTTTATTTCCTTGACATCTGATGGGAGGACATTTCACAGGCCGGGCGCCACTACCGAGAAGGCCCTGTGCCTGAAAAACATAGGCCAAAGGTAGTCTATAACAATCAGCATAAACTTAAGCACTTTTTCTCTTTTAAAAGATGGAGCTAAAATATTAAACAGGTATACAGGCAACTTCCAGTTTACGCAAGGGTTATGTTTCAAGGCACTGCACATTTAAGTGAAATTGCATATATTTGAAACACCATTGGCAAATGGTCAGGGATGTTGGCAGTTCCAGTCCAAGAGCATCGGGGGGGGGGCATGTTGGCTACCCCAGACTACAGGATGACTTGGACAATATGTGTATCAAATTCCACCTTTCTGTATGGTTTTAAGGTACCTTAACTGCTACATTACTCCCAGACCTACTGGTTCCCTACTGGTTCAAGAAGTTACATAGACACATATCCCACTTGTGGACATGGCTATGTAATTAACTGGGGTTTCTTTTTTTTTAATTATTTTTTTATTAAATTTTTCAAATAATAATAAAGAACAATCATGACAATCATACTTCCAGTTCCATATAACCACATCCAGTGTATAACATAAAATAACAGCAAAAAAGGAAATACAAACACAGATAAGAAAGATAAAAAAGAAATAACAATGACATATAACATACAAAAAAAAAGAATATTGAATTAAAATTTCATATTTATAGATTTCATAATTCCTTAATGGACCCCCTCTATTCCCCTTTTTAACGGTTCCAATATCACTCCCACTTTACAGGTTCCACTTTTTAAATCTCTTATTTCATAATCTACAGCCTGTATAATTGCTTAAAATCTCCCTCATATGTCAATTCTACAATACTTCTTAAGATATGTTCTAAATTTCTTCCAGTCTTCTTGCAACTTCTCTTCTCCCCGGTCGCGTAGTTTCCCGGTCAGGTCAGCAAGTTCCATATAGTCCAACATTTTCATCTGCCATTCCTCCACTGTAGGTAACTCAGATGTCTTCCAGTACTTTGCTAGTAATACTCTTGCCGCAGTTGTGGCATACAAAAACAAATTCCAATCTTTATTAGGTAATTCTCTTCCCATTATGCCCAGAAGAAAGGACTCTGGTTTCTTAATAAACGTAGTCTTGAGAACTCTTTTCAATTCATTATAAATCTTTTCCCAGAAGTCCTTTACCAATGGGCACGTCCACCACATATGATAAAATGTTCCTATTGCCTCTTTACATTTCCAGCATTTATTGTCCTGGTTATAATACATCTTTGCAAGTTTTACTGGAGTCAAGTACCATCTATACATCATTTTCATCATATTTTCTCTTAAAACCGTGCATGCAGTAACTTTCATATTCTTTTTCCATAACCTTTCCCAGTCCTCCATCATAATGTTATGTCCCACATCTTTTGCCCAATCTATCATTACCTTTTTTGTCTGCTCATCTTTCGTATGCCACTGCAGCAATAAATTGTACATTCTGGAAAGATTCTTTGTCTTTGGGTCCAGCAGTTCTGTTTCCAGCCTGGATTTTTCCTGTGAAAAACCATTTTTCTTATCTATCTTATACATTTCATTTATCTGGTGGTATTGGAGCCAGTCATCTACCTTACTTCTTAACTGGTCAAATTAACTAGGGTTTCTTGGGCTTTATGGTGGAATAGACATGCACATTTGTAACCACTTTAAATGTGATGGGTATGATTTTGATTTCTTAATTCAATATTGAATTTCTGGAGACCTTGGTTTTTCCAGGAATGTCTTTGTCTCTATTCAGCTCTTCCTGAAAACCAGTGTGGTCACAGGAGCCATTAGGGCGTGGGTTGGGGGACCCTTTTCAGCCTGAGGGCCCTCAGGAGCAACCTTCCAGGGGCCACATGCCAAGGGTGGCTGGCACCAGGGGCAAAAGTGGGCAGAGTAATGCGTGTGTACCTACAGTAGCTACTTTCCAGCCATGCAAAAGCCAGAGGTTTCTACGTAAGCACACCTCTCCATTCAGCAAAGCATAACAGCTAGGCAAAAGCACTTGAGGAGGATGCGGAGCAGGGCCTGGGAAGGTACCGAGGTGTGTCCTGGGAAGCAGCATGGCTTGGGAAGAGTCCCGAAGGCTAAATATTGAGAGGCATGGAAGGCCACATATTCCGCCGCAAGCTTGAGATTCCCTGTTTTAGTGCTACAGCACAGCACTGGATTTGGATTGGGGAGACCTTTTTTTTAAAAAAGGTGTTTAATATTTAAAAAATCTTTTAAAATACAGTAATTTTTTAAAAATATACAAGGCCTTTTACAATGTCTTTCTCTTTTAATCCTTGCAGCTCTTCTTGTTCTGTATTTTACACATTTGTTGTTAACCAAATTTTAAATACTGTTTTATTTCTTGTTGTGTCCCATGCTTAGGACTTTTGTTTCAGGGCAGGCTATAAATGCTGCAAATTAATAAATGGAAGACTGAGAAGAGACAGAGATAGAACAAGATTTGTAGACCGGCTGAGAGATATAATTGCAGGTGGCAACCATTTTGTGCACATCCAATTAACACATGGGTCCTTTTGGATCCAGATGAGGGCACAATGGGGGGGGTGTAATGGGTTTGGGTGGGCTTAGGCATGCTCCACTGACTTGCACATGAGCCAGGAATGGAAGCTGCCCACAAAATTGTCACCTCTTGTATATATAATTCATTTATTTTATTTTTGCTTCCCCCTGGCAGCCTTCTTGTGCTGGCACCCAGAAAACTTTGAACAGGAAAGGAGTACTACTGGTTGTACCTCATTTTTGTTTTTACCAAAAAAGAGAGCACTGAATATCTGTCTATCTGTATGTGAGGCTGTGTGTGTGTTTGGAGAGCAAGATAGATAGATAACATAAATAAATAAATGTGGGTTCCGGATGGAGTTAGAGGCAGGTCATTGATCTGGAAAGGTTGAAATCACTACTGTGGAGGACGCATTCATATCAGATATCCTGTTTCTTAATTTCTTTAACTTTCCATGGAAACAACTGGACAAAATTGCTGTGTAACTCTCTATACTGTTGCTACTTCCTGGAATAATTCTAAGGAAAAAGAGGTTGGCTGTTCCACTTGGGTATCAAGCACATCACACAGATTCCAAGTCTATGATTTACGCAGTCTTTTGGCATTGCGGTTGTCATGAGCCAAAGACATCCCTTGGCCTCACAGCAACAAAGATTTATATGTCAACAATTTATAAATCTCTCTGAAACTGAAAGAAATGCAAGTGTTGCTTTAAAAAAAAAACAAACACAGTGAACTAAACTAAACATTATGTGGAAAATACATTAGCTTATTAAAAAGGAAGACCACCATTTCTCAGTGGTTAAAATGCATACTTAACATGCTCTCTCTGTGTGTGAGTGAGAGAGAGAGAGAGAGAGAGAGACTTGGGCAAGACCACCTACCGGTAGTAAGCGTCATGGCTGAGATATGAACCCAGAATTCAGTTGCAGGTTGACAGCCTGCTCATCATAGCACACTAGCTGCCAGTTAATCTTGTGAGTGGGAAACTCCCTTTAAAATTTTACCCTGTCTTTTGCTTTCCTTCACTGGAAGTCTTCAAGCAGAAGCTGGTTAAGCCCATTTGTTAGGAGTGTTCTGCATTTTCTGCGTGTAGCAAATGGTCTGGAAGCTCCCTTCTACCTCTTTCATTCGATTATCTTTTGTAGTTTCTTAGCCCTACAGTTGCTTTTTCATTTGTTGCATCTACTTAAGGAAAGCACGCACACACTAACTGCTTACTGCCTGGATTGCTTGTTTATGAAAGCACAATGATTCATGCTGATTGGCGTTGCCATTCCTAGGCATCAGAACTAGTTTGTGCTTGATTCAGATCCACAGGTTTTCCTTTAGCTCGAACTGTTTCTGGCACAGGATCCATCTTAGGCACTGCTCAACAAGTACATAGGAGTTGGAGAGTGGTTTGAATCACTACCACTCATGCCCCTTATTGAAGGGTTGTGTGTGTACATCAAAGGTGGTTTTGTTCTTGACTCTGAGAGGTCTGTAGACGCACTGAAATTAAGTTAGATGTGTCTATTAAGTTTAGTGGGTCTACTCTTGAGTAGGACTAGCATGAGATTCAACCCATAGGTTTGTTCTGTAGTTTACATCTCATGGTTTGTTTGGGAGAGCTAAATGATGAGCTCAACCATAGTTTAGCTCAGTGCAGCGCAGCAGCAAAATGATAGGGGAGCAGTAAAGTGTCTGCAATAAGTAAGCAAGCAAGCAAGCAAACAAACAAACAAAACAACCTGCCATGTGACCTCACAGTTGAAGCCTATAAGAAAACTCCAGTTCTTTGACAATTCCCTGTGTTTTTCATCATGGTCTCTATGGGACCCCATGAAAATGCATCAGAGGTGGTGGTATAAAACAGCTACTCTGAAGTATATATCTCCTTTGTTTCCTAAATGCTGCAAATGCAAATCACTTCTCATCTTGAGCATTCTACTGTATATGGACTTTGCAGTCTTGGGACCAACTTGTTCAACAAACTCCTGGCAGCCTAAATTACTTTTTAACGTTTGAGAGAGTGGGTATCATTCGAGGCACTCATTAGACGAAAGGAAAAACGCTCCCCCTCCCAGAAATGTTCCACTGGTATTTATTGCCTCCTGGTGCTCTTACGTTTTTAGATAACATCTCCTGAGCAAAGCAGACCCTAAGCATGCTGCTTTTATATTCTTCAGTGTTTGTAATGTTGCAACTGTTGATCACCAAAGGATCTTGGGTCTCTGGCTTCCTGTGAGAACGAGATAATTGCCCTCTAGCAGGTTGTATATGACGTTGGTTATCAGGAGAAACCCCTGGGACTTCAATTGCAAGTGTGGTATGATATTGTGGGTAAATGAATAAACAGAAGGTTATCCAGCTTCCTGCAAAACAGTTGCCTTTGTTTGAAGGAAGTGGGGAAAATAGGTGTCTTTCTTCTCCCTCCGTTTTTCCCATACATTGTGCAAATAAGGAAATTATAACACAAAAAAATATTATTTAGGAAATACCACTTAAGAGGTTCTCAAGCCAGAAAGAAATTATGTGATTGCAGAAAAACAAAAAACCCACCCCCAAACTAAAAACTACCACAGCCTCTCAAAAGTAAAAATATAATACTGTGTTGTGTGTCTTTAAATATTAGTGGTATTTCAGCAGGGATTTTATATGCATGCCATGACAACATACCGTAGCGCAGCCTGGTGCCCTCCGGATTTTTACACTACAGTTCCCAGTTGAGTTCTAGGCTATAACTTTTCATCCTGGTATGCTAGCTTTCTGTTGCCAATGAAACTGCTTCATTAAGCAATGACATCTCCCACCTGTTGCACAGTCCATCTTGCACACTTCAAGATCCTATCACCTTATTCTGCTGCAGGATTTCTGCCTGGAGTTAGAATGGTGTCCAACACTATAGCTTTGGGTTGGTGAGTTTCTCACAGGATAGATATGTCTAGCTGGCACTGACTATGGTTGGTGAGGAAAGTGTTTGCACTTTCTTCCAATGCTAATGTGCAGAGTGTATTGGGGTGGAATTAACCATGGTGGGGGATGCGACCCTATGGGCAGTAGGGAAGGCCTCTGGGGGCACATGGGCATCCATGGGCACTGTGATGGCAACTGTATGTATACATTGGAGGAATTTGGAAGGGATCTGTGCATTTCTTACCACCTTCCTGGCAGCCTAAGCCTTGCTTGCACACCAAGGTCCTACTTTTATGTTTAACTGTGACCTGCATTTTATTTTTAACAATTGTGACTCACACCTGCTTGCAAAGATGTCATGGAGACCCCTGCAAGGAGTGGAGGTTTGCACTGATGGAGAAGGGGCTGCAGCTTGCACCCAGGCTGCCTTGACTTCCCTATATACCAGAAATCGTGAAGCTGCCTGCCACATGTGCAAATGCCGATCTCTGCCAAGTGGGTGGGATTCATCTTCGGAGGCCTAAGATTTGCTGACAACTTTAATGTTTGGCTACCTGGTGTGTGTGTTTGACCCTGCTGCTTTGTAATGGTGGAACAAAAACAGGAGGGAAGAGATCCAGTGTGACATGTACAGGACACCTACCACTTACTTGCTAATCCCAAATAAAATAAAAACCAAAGGATTCCCCCCCCCCCTTTGAGATTCAGGATTTGTTTGTGAGTCTTGGGGCTTTTTAAATATTGCTAAGATTCATACTCGTAAGAAATCAATGATTTCTTAGCACTGACACATAGTCCTTCCTGTTCTTTTCGTACCCTGCTTGTAAATGAAGACAGGCTGTGTTGCTTCACCAGTGCTGCCCCTAACTAAACTTAGCAAGTACGTAGGTCTGTGTTTGTTGCTTGGTTAGCACAGATGGGGGCAACTTTGTTCATCCCCTCCCCCAACAAATATAAAATACAGTAGTAGAATACTTCATAAACCTTTTCTTATGTTTCTCTTTCACATCGATTTGGGCAAATGGTTTCTTGCAAAATAACTGTATTTTTTCTTATTGGGAACTTCTTCTTCTTCTTCTTCTTCTTCTTCTTCTTCTTCTTCTTCTTCTTCTTCTTCTTCTTCTTCTTCTTCTTCTTCTTCTTCTTCTTCTTCTTCTTCCTGATGTGCTAAGCTAAATCTCTTTTATCTCATTTGTTTTTCCTGCAGCCAACCGGGTACATGGAAAACTCAATTTCCTACAGCTCAATTGAAGATGTTCAGCTGCTCTCTTGGGAGAATGCCCCTAAGTATTGTTTACAGCTCACGATCCCCGGAGGCACAGTCTTGTTGCAGGTACAGTAACCACAAAAAAACAAAACAAAAACAAACCCTGCTCCCTGCTTTCCAGTACTGAATTCAATTTCTCTGTTTGGTGAACGCGAGGATGAACTGATTATCATTGCCTGTGATTGGCTTTTGTTATTTACTAACAGATTTGTGCCAAGATGAGAAAGCTTTTTGACCCTTTGGGAAGATTTTGGTTGCCCTGAGATAATAGTACCAAGTAAACATCTATCTGTGGCTGGTGAGGAAAGAGTTTGCCATTAAACAGAGATGGTTTCGACCATTCAGTTTGAATTCCTAAATTGACGAAGAGGGTAGTGTGAAGGTGAACAGAGCTGGGATATGCACCCCATCCCTTACACAGCACATATCCATATATTCAGACACATCTGCACATCTGTTTCATACACAAGACACACACCCATTTGTCGTCCCCCCTCACACACACACACTCTAGTCGCTCTCTCTTGCACGTAAGCACACATACACCTATTCATTCACACAGACTTTTGCTTTTCCTGCCCAGCTGCAGTCTCCAAGAAGACTGTTACACCACTACCTACATGTGTAGCGATTACCCTTGCAGAAATCCTTCCATTGGACTCTCTGGATTTTTTTCAGGTCTCATTGCTGAGCATGGGCAGGGACAGGGACAGGGAGGGAAGCTGTGGGCCAGGTGGGGATGCCCTCCTGCCAGTAACTGGTCCACAGACCACAGGATGAAGCTTTCCCTACTTGGCAGAATTTCAGCCATCAAAATGAATATACTTCTTAAAATGTTGTTTTTATTTCATTCAATCCTGATTGATTAGCTGTTTCTAAGAATGGAAAAAAGATATCTCTAAATTTGTCTGGCAGGGGGAAAAGCCATGAATTTAACGTAAAATTTTGATACGTTAAATACCTTGCAAGACGAATGCCTTGCGCAATTAAAAACGTGCAAGACGAAAGCGTTTTGCGATGTTTTTGGTGACTTGCAAGATGAAGTTTTCTGTGGCTGTGCTCCGCAAGACAATTTTTTTGTGGTTTTTTTTTTTTTTCCGTGGCAAACCGCGCTTCGCAAGACGAAATTATTGCAAGACGAAGCGACTCGTGGAACGAATTAATTTCGTCTTGCGAGGTACCACTGTATACAAAAGAAAGAGGATGTTTTGCCCTGCCCGACTGCAATTATGTTATGAGGCATCCTGTTTGTGTTGGTTAAGGGAATGTATTGTGTTGGAAAATGCACACATTTTAGATTTGGAAGGTAGTGATCTAAACTTTGGCTTGCATGCATGTATTTGGTATGGGAAAGCTAAAATTTATAAAAGTTTTATAAACCATGTCATTAGGAGAAATTTGTATCGAGTCTGGGAGAAACATAACTATTTGTTAGAAAGGAAAACACCTTTATGGTTATCCCAGATTGAGGCAATTACAATTAAGTGAATCAACATGGATAGACAATGGGCCATGTATAGAGACTTGTTGGACTTTACAGGGAGTGATCCCAAATTGAAACCAATGGAAGATTTAAGGAGCCAAGTTACAGATTGGATACAATACCACCAGTTACACCATATGTTTAAATTGGATAGGAAATATGGGTTTTTGGACCAAAGCTCACAATTTGAAAGAGAGTTAATACAGAATAAGGATAAATCATTGTCTAAAATGTATAAATTATTACTGGAATGGGAAACAAAAGATGAGCTGGTTAAAGCTTCAGTGACACACTGGGCAATGGATATAGGGCACAACATAGACCTAAATCTTAGGAGAAACTTTGGAAGAATGATTTGAAATTTACTGCATGCTATACGTTGAAAAAGAACTGCCGTGTTTCTCCGAAAATAAGCCATACTCTGAAAATAAGCCACACCCCGAAAATAAGCCATACCCCCAAAATAAGCTATACTGATAGGCAGTTTAACCTTGTAGGTTAAACTGTACCATACTTAATAATAATAATAAGACATCCCCTGAAAATAGGGCACCGTGTCATTTTTTGAGGAAAAATAAATATAAGACAGTGTCTTATTTTTGGAGAAACACGGTATATGAAAATGATTCATAGGTGGTATCTAACACCAAGTAGGTTGGTTAAGAGGTATAAAGCAGAATTAGATCTGTGTTGGAAATGTAATAAAAGGGAAGGAACTTTTTTTCATATGTGGTGGGCATGCAAAAAGGTTAAAGAATATAGTGAAATTATTTACAATTATATGAAGAAAATGTTTAAAACAACTTTCCCAAAAGGGCCGGAGGCATTTTTGTTAGGGATAGTACAGTTGGAAGTTCCCAGGTATTAGCGAAACTTGTTTATGTATGCAACAATGGCAGCTCGTGTTCTGTTAGCCCAAAAATGAAAAGAGAGTGGTCCTGAGTAAGGAGGATTGGCACCTTAAATTGATAGAATATATGGACCTAGCAGGTTTAACGTAATTAAGAGAACAAGAAGAATATACATTTAAAGAGGAATGAAAACCTTTGCTGATTATATGGAAAATAGCTGTACACATTTGAAAATGCTGGTAACATTAAGATAAATTCAACAGTTTAACTAATAAGATATAAAATTAGAGAGCTGACATAAATGGATATCGCAGGATATGCAGGAATAGTAGTTAAATAAGGTTAGGATGGGACCTTCTCCTTGACATGCTCAGAGTCAATGGAGTGCCAGGGAAATGTAACACTCCTACCCTCAAAATTTGTCTCATCCCACACAGACAGTCTAAATATCTCCACCCTTCAACATGTCGAATGCTATAACTATTAAGTTTCAATTACCAAAAGTTACCTAATATTAGTTAATACTGCATACCATTCATCAAATACTGTCAAGGATCATACACTTGGTGTTCTGAATTATCTTCTGGGGAAGCAAGAGAAGCATCTTTGGGAGCTAATCAGGGGTAGCTCAGTGGTCATAGACAGGTGATAGACAGCTTGGCCCCCACAGCTAGCTGATCTCCCTTTGCAATGAACATTTATTCCAATGACAAAGCCAATGTGTCCATCGGGCGCACATAGATAAAGGTATAAAACTTTGCAAGTACTGTGATTGACCGTCAAGTATCGGCTTTTAGAATTACACAATGCTAAATGCTTCTTTGCATGTCAGCATCAAATACAGTGGTACCTTGGTACTTGAACAGCTTGGCTCCCGAACAAATTGGCTCCCCAACGGCACAAACCCAGGAGTGAGTGTTCCAGTTTGCGAACGTTTTTCAGAAGCCAAACGTTTGATGCACCTTCCGTGGCTACCGATTGAGTGCGGGAAGCTTCTGCAGCCAATCAGAAGCCACACCTTGGTTTTCAAACAGTTTCGGGAGTCGAACAGACTCCCAGAACGGATTAAGTTCGACAACCAAGGTACCAGTGTACAGTACTGCAAAATATCAGCTGTTAGAGGTTAAACAGGGAAATCAAATGCATGGGTGTCACAAGATGTAACAGAAAGCAGCAGCACTGAACTTTGAAAGATTCAGGACACAGAGTGCAGAGTTAAGCCATGGGATTTGCTCCCACAAGAGGGAGTGATGGCTGCTAACTTGGTTGCCTTTAAAAGCTGCTAACCCTGATGGCTGTGTTCTGCCTCCACTGTTGGAGGCAGTAGGCTTAGGCTGGCAAACTTTATCAGCAGGGGGCCGGTCCACTGTCCCTCAGACCTTGGGGGGGGGGGCAGACTACATTTTGGAAAAGAAGAATTCCTATACACACTGCACATTGTATTTGTAGTGCACAAAAAAACGGGAAAGACTGCATTCTTGCTCCTTTGTAGTGAATGCAGTGAATCCGCCCATGCAGGGTCTCCACTAGCAATGTGTAAAGGTTCAACCTCCAGAACCTCTTGCAAAAGCCCTCTTGCCACAAATACAATGGGAGTTAAAAGTATTCCTAATACTCCTACCCAGTGGTTTTTTTTGAGGTGGCATGTTCCAGTACAGCATACCACGATCTCTGTTTCCCAGCCACCATCTTGCCACTGCTGCCGCTAGCCCACCCCCACCCCCCGCTTGCTTGCTCGCTTGCTTGCTCCCTCCCCGCACCTGCCTGGCTTTGGGAGGGAGGGAGTGGGACACCAGGATCCTGACAGAGCCTTGTGTCTTGTGCCTCATTCCCAAGCTGGGCAAGCGCTTCCTGGGCACGAGGTTCTGTCGGCATCCTGGTGCCCTACTGTCTCCTTCCAAAAGCCAGGCGGACGGGCTTTAAAAAGGAAAGTGGAGGGCATTTGGACCCTGTCAGAGCCTCTGTCCCAGGGCTTCCTGGGCTTGGGGGAATGAGGCACGAGGTTCTGCCTCTTTAGGGAGGCTTTTAATGTTTAATAGATTACTGTATTTTATTTTTCTGTTGGAAGCTGCCCAGAGTGGCTGGGGAAACCCAGCCAGATGGGCGGGGTATAAATAAATAAATATATTATTATTATTATTATTATTATTATTATTATTATTATTATTATATAAAAACAATACAATATTTAAAATGAAGAACGATTTTAATCAACATAAACTATTAAGCAAGGGCACATGTAAAAGCACCAGGCAGGCCAAACCTATAACGCAGAGATGCATTTTTAATTTTAAAACGTAAGCCGCCACCCCCCCGACCGACTCTCCCCTCCCTTCTCCACAGCACCAGACGAGCCCCGGTGACTGCTTACCTGTGTCTCTTGCGAGTGGCAAGGGTGGACGGCGGCAGCGGTAGCGGGATGATGGGCGGTGTGAAAGGGCTGGCTCCGAGAGGGGCTGCTTAAAATGGCACTTAGCCAACTGCGGCTCAACAAAGCCTTCCTCCTCTAGGCAGGGCGGGGAGAAGCCAGGAGGAGGGAGAGAGGAGGCGCCGCCGCGGTGTGTATGAGGGGGGGGGAAATGGCGCAGCCCGATCAGAATCAGATTCACGCCAATCCACACAGCGATTCCCGGACCGTCGGCGGACCGGATCCAGAAGGCAATTGGGCCTGATCCGGCCTGTGGGCCTGAGTTTGACGACCCTGCTTATGAAGAACAGTCACTGGAAATTGAAAGAGGGGAGACTGCTCTTGTGCTCAGGTCCTGCTTGTGAGCTTACCCCAGGAGTCAGCAACCTTTTTCAGCCGTGGGCCGGTCAACCGTCCCTTAGACCATGTGGTGGGCCGGATTATATTTTGAAGGGAAAAAAAAGAACAAATTCCTATGCCCCACAAATAACCCAGAGATGCATTTTAAATAAAAACACACATTCTACTCATGTAAAAACACCAGGCAGGCCCCACAAATAACCCAGATTTGCATTTTAAATAAGAGGACAAATTCTACTCATGTAAAAACACACTGATTCCTGGATCGTCCGTGGGCCGGATTGATAAGGCGATTGGGCCGCATCCAGCCCACGGGCCTTAGGTTGCCTACCCCTGGCTTACCCCATAGCCATCTGATTGGCCACTGTGAGAAGACGATGCTGGATTAGATGGGCCACTGGCCTGATCCTGCAGACCTCTTAAGTTCTTAACATCTCATTCAATACCATTCACATATCAATTGTAGTCAAGAGCTAAAATTCCAGATCTGATCCAAGTTATTTCCAGAATAACTTGGAAATAGCTTTAAAAAAATGATTATATAATGATTTCACACTTTAAAAAAAATCCTTATCCCTCTACATTCTCATTTTTTCCCCTAGTTTGATTTTTTATTTTATTTTTAAGGGGAGTTGTTGGGATAAGGAGGGGACTGTTTATGGTGAAAAACGATAAAACAACCTTTAATTCAAAGCCTCTGGCCAAGTATAAAGGGAGTTTGGCAGGCCTGGTAGATTTTTATCTGCTGCGGACGGCCGTGTTTTGTTGCTGTTGTTCTGAAAGCAAATTAATAGCAGTCGTGAGAAATGGGCATCAGAAAAGGAATGATTTGCTGAGATGTTTTCCTCTTGGGGACCTGAGGTCATAATATTGTTTCATCAGCACCGATAATGGAACTGAATGGATTCTGGGCTGCCATGGATGTTTATGTTGGACTCCTCTAGCAGAGGCTGAATGGGGCTCCCATACAGAATAGCTGGCGTCGCAGCGCAGACACAATTGCTCCCGTATGTTTTCACTCAGAGCTGTTGCGTCTGGATCTGTGATGCGTGACCGTCTGCGGATGCAGCTAAAAGAATGGGTTTTCCCTTTGCAAGTGGGTTCTGCTGGATAGAATCCCGGTGCTTGACAAGCCAGAACACTAAAATAGAAGCCAATTACTTGGGGAATTCAGATGGAAAAGCTATATTTAAGCCATGACACATTGAAGAAGGCAATTACACAAAGGTATGTTAGACAAGGAATGCAACAGCTTCTCTTTCTGTGTGGCAAAATGGAAGGTAAGGGTGAGACTCTGGACGTCAGGTCAGAATTCTGTGCTCCTCTACACATCACAGTGTGTATGCGCTATGTATCTCAAGAACTGGGAGCCTCAGGCCCTCCAGGTCTTTCTTTCTGGCTTTTGAGGCACAATTTTCATGCCTTGCTCTTGGTACTGTTCCCTCTGGCTCTGCTCACCATTGTCATGTCAACTGCAGAAGGTTGCTGGGAAGGGAATGAGGCCCTTGGGGTGGAAGAGGTTCACCCCTGAGATAGAGAAAGAGAAGCTTTGGGTTGAGGCCAACTGATTTCTACTCAGAGTAGACCCATTAAAATTAATGGGCCTAAGTTAGTTGTGTCCATGTGGCCTGATTAACACATAGTGGTGTTAAAACACTTGGGAGGTCAAATTTGTAAGAACTTAATTTGTATTTATAGATGTGGCAACACAATACAAACATCAGACTTCAGATTCAAGGACTAGACTATTGCAATGTTGTTGTTGTTTTTAAACAATTGACAAAATCTTTTTGATGAAGAAGCATAGCTCAGTGGTAGAGCATCTGCTTAGCATGCAAATGTTCCCAGGTTCAATCCTCAGCATCTCCAGGTAGGGCTGGGGAAATGACTCCTGCCTGAAACCCTGGTAAGTCACTGCTAGCCAGTGCAGGTATTAATGACCTAGATCTGGCATAGGCAACCTCGGCTCGTCAGGTGTTTTGGGACTACAACTCCCATGATTCCTAGGTAACAGGGCTAGTGGTCAGGGATGATGGGAATTGTAGTCCCCAAACATCTGGTGGGCCGAGGTTGCCTATGCGTGACCTAGATGAACCAATACAGTGGTGCCTCGCTTAACGAATGTCCTGCTTAACGGAATTTCCGCTTAACGAAATGTTTTTTCTAGCGGAGGTTGCCTCGCTAGACGAATTCGTTTTACGAAAAATTCGTCTAGTGAATCACGGTTTCCCATAGGAATGCATTGAAATTCAATTAATGCGTTCCTATGGGCACAAAAAAATAAAAAAAATTAAAATAAAAAATAAAAAATAAAAAAAGAACAATTTTAATCAACATAAAAAATCAATGCATTCCTATGGGATTCGCTAGACGAATTTTTCGTTATAAGAAAAACCCGTGGAACGAATTAAATTCGTCTAGCGAGGCACCACTGTAGTCTGGCTTGATAGAATTTGGTTTGCTATTGAAGCTTAGGCACAAGTATAGGTATAAAATGACCTCAGGAACATTAACCTCAGATGTTTGGTATTGTTCCTTCTCCACGTTGTGTTACTGGTTCTCTGTGGATCAGGCTTGATCACCTCTCCCTTTGCCCATCATATGCAAGTTTCTAGTCATATCCACTTCTTGCTTCCCTTGCCTTGCTCACGGGTAAGCACTTTGTCCCCAGCAGTCTATTACGCCTGAGAACTCCTTACTCAGTAAGAGCTTAAGAAGAGCTTGGCTACTGGATCGCTAAAGGCCCATCTTGTCCCACATCCTGTTCTCAGAGTAGCCAATCGGGTGCCTGTTGCATAAGCTCCCAAACAGGACCTGAGTGCAACAGAACTCAGTCTCCCCTCTTCAGCCATTCCTGTCATAACACCCTCCCCATATATAAGGGACCTTGGCAAGCTGCTCCATGGACCTCACAAATGCCACATGACATTCCACTACATAGTGAGTTTACATGGCATTAGGGGTGGGTTCTGACTCCCGGGAAGGGTGGTATCTCAATGGCCGGAGCATCTGCTTTACATGCAGATGGTCCTAAATTCAATCTCCAGCATTTCTAGCTAGGACTGGGAGTGTTCCCTTTCTGAAAGCCAGGAGAACCACTGCCAGTTAGAGAACACTGAGCTGGAAAGACCGAAGGTATGACTACCGTGTTTCTCCGAAAATAAGCCATACCCCAAAAATAAACCCTATCGCGAAATTATGCCATACTCTGAAAATAACCCATACCTCGAAAATAAGCCATAGTGATAGGCTTATTTAAAAATACTTACTTACTTACCATACTTAATTAAAAAAATAAGACACCCCCTGAAAATAAGCCACTGTGTGTTTTTTTGAGGAAAAATAAATATAAGACGTTGTCTTATTTTTGGAGAAACATGGTAGCTATTAAGGCAACTTCCTAGGTTCCTATGACTATGTAAAGTATACCTCTCTCTATCAAATGTACCTTGCACAGGGAGGTAGAAACTTGTGGTGAGGAAGTGCCTGGGACATGGAAAATAGTCACAGAATAGTCACTATTCTGAGATGAGTGTGCATCCCATTTGCAGTATAGGCGTAATACATCCGACTTACCATGCAGGGTTGTTGTAAATAATATATATGGTTCATTTTGAACACTTGAAAAACCTGCATAAATGTTAAGGATTTGTAGCTGTTGTTGTGATTCAGCTTACCTTTTTGCTTCAGGGCTGTTTAGGAAGAAAACTGGGCTTAAAGAAACCAAACCTGCAGTTTTCCCCCTTTGGGTGTTTGCTTAAACTGGGTTCTAAATTTGGCTCAGTTATACCCTATGGTGTTGCTTTTTTTATATAAAAAAAAGTCTATTCCTGGTAATCAAGTACACCCAGAAGGAAAAACAAACAGAACAGAAATTCCTGATAAGCATAACAATAGCTGCAGATAATACGCAGTTCATCGGTTTTTGAACAACCATGGCAATTTTATTTATTTATTTATTATTTTTTCAAAAGAATCTTCCAGGGGAAATTCAGGGAAAAGGTTTATCTAGATTAGGAATACAATTACGTGCATGTCCCTTCCATCTCCGTGTCCCCTTATTTTTGCTCCTGTTTTCTATTTTAGGTCCTAGTCCTGATATCCACCTTTCAGAATTTCCTTCCTTTGCATAGTAAATATGCTTTACAGTACTATATTACAAGGGTTGTGCAAAACCTGTTAGTGCACCACCGCTTGCCCAAGCAAACAGGTCAGAGGAGATGCATAGTTTGCTAAATATAGGGGTCTATTTCTTGCTCTTGAAAGTTTGGTTTCCCCCTTTTTGTAGTTTTTCAGGTTTCATAGGCAAAACAGAATAATAATTGCATGATCAAACATTGCTTCTGGCATTTTTTAGATTGAAGACTTTTGTTTTTTTCTGTTAATGTGTTGCTTTGCTACCAACAAGCTCAAGGCAGGTCACAAATACAAACCAACACAGAATTGGCAAATGTAGGAACTGGCAGGTGAAATATTATATTGGTGGGGAAACTGGAGAGGTGGAAACCTAAGATATTGATGATGATGATGATGATGATGATGATGATGATAGAAGAAAATGAATAAATTCATTGCTGCACATCCCTTTGGAATTTTTTAGGCTGCACAGATTAAACTTGTCCATAATTTAATACAGGAGTAGGAGGGAGGTAGATATGAATATAACTCAGATTCTTGGATGATTTCAAGTAGGGCAGCGTGGATTTCAGACAATGGCAAGAAATTACAGTGCTGAAATGAGCTGGGGAGATCAGTCCTCATTGGGACTGATAGGGCAGAAGACAGGGAGACCAACAGTAGGGGAACCAGAGCTAATAACAGGCAGAGTCAGCTAATTCTGGTTTTCTTGCTCTCTGCTGAATTCGACAAAGGCAACACAGAAAGAGCAGGAAGCTGACAGCCAGTACCACCCCTTGGAGTGATTGTAAGGAGAAGGCAGGCAGGCAGGCATGTGGGGGGCTGGCTGAGAGCAGACTGAGCTTGGAAGGGCAGTGCCTTATTTTCCCTGGTGGAGAAATCTCCAGTGTAAATGAGGAAAGCTTGGGCTAACCTGCAGTGGAATTTTGTGTGTGGAAGGATTGGGAGCTCCATTCTGGTCTGGTACTCAAGACAAGTCCCTGTGCTCAGGGTTCTTTAAGCCTAAATGTAGACCCCACAAGCCTGATGTCTGCGCACTTCTAATCTAGTGTGTGGTGGGACAGACAGCCACATTAGTGTTGCTACAGCAAACGTGGCAAACGGGCCACACACCAAAAGAAAGGCAGCTTGTGTGCAGAAATGTATTGCTGATTCCTAACAGATTTCCCTCCCTCTCCCATCCCTCTTTTAGTTGATGCTGAAGACTGCGACTGTTGAGATGGTTTACGCAAAGGGCGCTGTAGCAAAGATGACTGTGTTCTTTGTAACAATTTATTCCCTACACAAACCATTCCTCGCAGTCCTCTTGAGTAATACAGATGTCAACAGAGGTTGACGCTGCAGCACGGTGGGAGTGCGGAGTCTAGCAATGCGCCTCATCTGTCAGAGGGCCTGTAGCATGCCATGCTCTCTTGGTCTGCTTCCCACCAAGTCTGCACAAGCCAGCCCACTTCTCCACAGAATTTCCTGATGTCGGTTGCTACAACGCTCAGGCCCAGGGATGCATCAGGTTAGCTACAGTACAGCCGCATCAACTTATGCAGGGGTTCGGTTCCAAGGGCTCTGTGCATACAGGAAAATGAGTACATATGCAAACTGTCCCTGTGTGAGCATCCCTAGCTTTCCAGAGCTTGCACTGTGCGGGCTTTGCCTACCCCCACGCAAGGCAGAGAGCTCTTTTCATACTTGGGGAAACCCGGCACAAAAAGAGCTTTTAAGCTTTCCGCTTTGCTTGCAGGTTTTCAACCAGGCGGCCTTCAACTGCATATGGTTGAGATCGCGCAAATGAAATGTTTGTAAGATGTGATCGTACTGTGCCAGTTTCCTACTCCCTGCATCACATTCCAAGCCAGGATACTACCACCATGGGCCATGCTCTTCCTGATCCTGTAGCCAGCTGTTCCCAGAGAGCTAACATTTCCTTCTGTATCTGTTATGTACTTTCAGCCTGCCTAGCTCAATACTGGGGGTGCTAAGACTGCTGCTCTGTGCTCCCAGGCAGTCTTTTCACCTGCCTCCTCTCTCACACCCCAGCCTTCCTGTTCAGTTCCTCTTTGCCGTGGGCATCACCCTTAGGGACTGTGCCAGTATTGGCTGCAACCAAATTTACAGGGGGAAAGCACATAATCTTTTGTTGTTTGAGGGTAGCATCATGTGGACTGTGCAAATTAAATGGGGATGCAAACAGCTGTAAACACATAGCATACTCTGGTTTGGACAAGTCCTTACTGTTTTTAAGCAGTAGGATGGGGTTTATAGCTGCTGATTTCTTGGCTGCTGTTCTCACTTTGCTTTTATTATTTGATGTATTTTAGATGCAATAAGTTTAATTCTACTTATATGCGTCCTATTAGAGCCAGTGGTTCACTAAACTCAGCAATGCTAAGATGATTGTGGTGTTAGCACTTGTGTGAAGAGTCGCTGTGCTTATTTAGCATACATTTAAGTTTGAAATTAAATTGCGATAGATGCGCTTTTTTCATTTCATTTCCATTTAACTCCCAACGTTTACAGTGTTCCTAAGTTCTACTCAGAATAGACCCACTGAAGTTGATAAACCTATCTTAGTTGTGTCCATTAGCTTCAATGGGTTTCCTCGCTAGCAGGCTGTCATTGAATATAACCCCAGCGTGTTGCCTCACTATTACCGCCACAGCTGTTGTACTTGGAATTGCAGCTGAGAAACAATTATGCTCCATTGGATTGGAAGCATTATGGGTTGAGGTAGAAGGGCATTAGCTGCATTTCATGGTAGCCAGCTCTTTAGAAAGGGTAAGTGTGGCTGTGGAAGGCCTGGGAAGTGTTTTACAACTTTAGCAAAGGCTGGTGCTGCAGTTCCGCCTTTACTGCTGGCTTTGAAAGTGATCACATGCAAAGCAGGAGTTGTCCCCTCTCAGAGCTTTTAGAGAACAGTCTTTCCTGCACGCAAAGGACATGTTGTGAAGCTAGCAGAAATCCAGGAGTGGATGTGCAAGGGTAATCGTTCCAACCAAATGAAAGGATGGGGTGGCTTCCAGCTTTTAACAACTCTGTGAGTGATTAGCTTGTGCTTTGGTTTAATGGTGTGTGGCATTAGTAGAATCTAAAGCTTGCATTTATATTGGTTTTCTTTCTCTCTCTCCTTATATTGTAGGCTGCAAACAGTTACCTGAGGGATCAGTGGTTTCATTCATTGCAATGGAAGGTAAGCTCTTTGTATTCTGTAAACTGAATAAGGGACTAATGCAAAAACAAAGTTGGGCAGCAAAACACTTCTGCTAGTCAAAACTGAGAATGTATTATTATTATTATTATTATTATTATTATTTGGTAGTGTAAGGTATTATTCAAGTAATGGCGGGAATTCTGTGGTGTTTTTAAAATTCTGATCATTCCATCTATCTGTAGATTTGTGAAATGTAAAGATTTTATGGAACTACAGGCAGAGGTTTATATATATGCAGGGCAAGGCATTGGATGTTGGGTAAATAAAAATGACAGCCAGGCACTGTGGTTGGGAGCTGCACTCTTTTCCCATTCAAAAGCAGTAGCACCTGCCCCACTGCTAAAACAGCTACCCAGGAGAACTCAGGAGGGAGGATGGTGAGTGGTGGTGCAGCCAGGTCATGTCAGTGAAGGGTCCTTCTAGGGCCCTTGGACAGTGCCTGACCTTGTCAACTGTTGGCACCAGGCCTGTAGTAAATGCACAGATGTCACAAGACTCCATATGTTTCCATTGTGAACCTGACCCCCATCAGTGGCTCCTCCCTTGTAACTTCCTGTCACTCAGGAGGAAGAGAGCATTATTTTAGTGATGCACAGCCCCCCCCAAAAGGGGGGGGGAAAGGCTTGACATTTTTCACAGATGAGGCACTTGTTTTTGGAGACTAATCCTCCTATATTGTAGACATTATCCATGTAATAGGAACTGGGTCTTCCATCGAAGCTTCCTAAATTGCCTCTGCCTGCCCCCTTTTAATTTAATAATAGGAGAAAACATTGCAAGTTTGTGCCCCGCCCCCATGCCCCCTTAAATCAAGACCAATGTATTTTATATCTGGGCATTTTATTGCCAGCAAAGAGTTGTTAAGGTTGAGCTGTTTATCTTGGCAGAGGGCTGGCATGTTTCAGAGAGCAGGGGGCAGCGTCACAGCCAGGACATCAATCTGAGAATTTCCAGAGAATGTGTCTTAAGGCATCAGCCCACGGACAACGTCCAGGGGAACGAAAGTGGTCCTTTCCTTAAGTCTTCCAGGCAGCCTCCATCCTCCGCTAAACACTGAGCTGCTTGAAGTTGGAAGAGAAAATGGTGACAGGTTCATTAATTTCAGTGGCTATATTCTCTGTAAAACACGGTTAAATATCACCTCATACATTGGAAGCATTTCTGCACTCCACCCCACTCCTGGGAATCCTGGGAAATTTAGTTTACCCCTGAAAGAGCTACGATCCCCAGTCCCCTTACCAAACTACAGTCCCCATAAGTGTTTGCTCACTCCTGGCTTAGACTGCATCAGGAGCTCAGCCCCTTTCAGGAGACTGTGGTTACGATCCAAACCCCATTTACCTGGGAGTAAGACCATCCTGTTCTCTTAGTGGCCAACTCGATGTCTCCAGGAAGTCCTCAAGCAGAACCTGAAAGCAGCAGCAGCAGCTCTCCCCGCTTGCAGATGTCAGCAACTGGTATAGGTTAACCAGTAACTCATTTATTCGATACCAGAAGAGGTTGAGCACTCTGCCAGCACAGCTCTTCCCTTGCTTGCACTGGTTGCTGTTTAAAGAAAGTACCAAACTACATGATAATAGTCACATATAGTTTGACCTTAGAATGCAGCAGTAAAAAATATCCACAGCAGCAATAAAACAGCACCATGAAAAATACCAGGAACAGCATATATATATATTTAAAAAAAACAACCTTATCATCCAGATGATTTGAACTACAACTTGGCAGAGGCTGCTCTGGAGGCTGCAAAATGCTAACTCAAATAAACAGACCCTGTTTAAAAACAGGGCAAAGGAGGGGCCAAACAAACTTCTCTAGGGACACTCTTTCACATTGGTAATAAATCCATATTTAAGTGTGGCAGCGCCTGCACTTTAAAACTCCCTGCATACTGACATCAGGAAACACATTTGTACTTTTTTCAGTACCTGTTTAGGCAAGCCTATCCAGACATGTAGAAGTTACTTGTGTTATATTTCTTTTTTGTTGTTTAGTCCTTTAGTCGTGTCCGACTCTTCATGACTCCATGGACCAGAGCATGCTGTTTATTTTAATCATATTTTGAATATTCTTAAATACCTGTTTTTATTGATAATGTTAATGTTTTATTTTATATTTTTGTAAACCACTTAGAGGTTACAATCTGGTGGCATATAAAAATTTGTTAAACAAACAAACGTATTCAGGCACCGCAGGTGAAAGGGCCCTTTCTCTTATTCTAACCAGCTGTTCTTTGGCTGGTAGGGAGAAACAAGAAGGTCCTCAGAAGCCATGGGAATATTCTGAGCTCATCCTTGTAGGTGGAGGTGATTATTGAGAGATGCTGTTTCTAGGCCACTTAGAGCAGTGGTGCCATCAGATTAGGAAAAATTGAAGCAGGAAATAAATAGGTAGTAAGTGGAGCTGATAAATAAAGACAACATTGGCTTTATTATTTGTTCTACTTCTTCTAATTTCTTTTTTAATAAAATTTCTATACTGCCCTTCATCTGAGGATCACAGGATGGTTTACGGTATAAAAACACAAAAATTCATAACATAGTAGCAAACATGAACAATGCCTCCCCATTAAGTCTGTTGACAGCTTTCTGAACCAATCTGAAAAATCTGGACTGTCTTCAAGGGCAGCCCTATGCAATGCACATGGCAGTAATCCAGCCTAGAAGAGACTAGAACATGGGTAATCAGAGGCTGGGTCTGATTTCCACAGGTAATTGTCCAGCACCAATGAATGCCTTGTAGCTTACAGTGGTACCTCGGGTTAAGAACTTAATTCGTTCCGGAGGTCCATTCTTAACTTGAAACTGTTCTTAACCTGAGGTACCACTTTAGCTAATGGGGCCTCCCGCTGCCACCACGTGATTTCTGTTCTCATCCTGAAGCAAAGTTCTTAACCCGAGGTACTATTTCTGGGTTAGCGGAGTCTGTAACCTGAAGTGTCTGTAACCTGTAACCCAAGGTACCACTGTATTCTTACCTGAGGCATGTGACTTTGCAAGTAATTGCACCTGGCCAGTAAAGTGTTGACCATGAATGTGTGAAAAAGATCACACTACCGTTCCATGAAGAAGAAAAAAAGTCATAGACCACTTCTAATTGCTGGGCTTTGAGGTGTTTGCAACCAACAGAGTCTCTCCTGCACAAAATGGCTTAAGATTGGATCACTTTGCTGTTGAGGCCAGAAGCAGTGGCAGGCTTTTAAGCAAACAGGCTTCTGCAAAGAGGAAGTTCTGCCCTTCCTGCTGATCTTGGCTCTACATCTCATTATGTTTCCAGTACTTAGAGCACCAGGCATTATGCTATGGGCAGTACCACTGGGAGATAAGCAGTGTTTATATTTTTACATTTATGTTTGCTGGGAGGATGGAGAAGGATAGCAAATCGGAACCCCTTGAGTCCAGTTACGAACGTGTATCTGAGGTTCTTTGGCAGGACGCTGGACCACGTTGAAGTGATTCGGTCATCACACATTTCTCATTGCCGTATTATGAGCTTCCCTAATATTTACTTAAAGATTCACTGTGCCTTCTGCTAAATATTGGAGACCATGATGGGTATGTGCTGGGAAAGAAGCAAAGCAATTTTTAAAGGTTCTCAGTTACTCAGCTTGGCATGTCGGGGCAAGATTAGTTTTACACAATGGTGCTGTCAGGGTAGGACTTTGGGGCCGATGTCCAGGCTCCCCCTCAACAGAATGGGCAGTGGTGGCCCCAGGCTCAGCTGGTCTGGCTTGCCACATTTTGAAAGGAAGTAATAACAAGGGTTGGTAATTTTTTTCAGGGCTACAGGAGCACTGAATGTGAATGTTCCCTTTGTACATGAGGCTAGTTTCTATACAGAGTCACACACACACCTCTCTGCAAGATGCACTAGCAGAGTTTAAGGGTACATTCCAGCCAGGCAAAAACACACAAGAGGATGTGCTGGGCCTGTAGGAGGTGTTGCCTGGAAAGAGTCTTGAGGGCCATGTAGAGAGACATTCAGTCCCCAGGCCTGAGGTCCCCAACCCTGTAATACACATTGCCATCTAAAAAGGTGAGACCCCTTAATTCCAGAGCCTAAACGTCTCTGTAACAATACTGCTGCTTGTATAGTGTTATATGCACTTTCAGTTTCGTTATTCTCAAAAAACAATTTCTGGTTTTCAGAAATGTACAGAGCGAAAGCTTAGGCACCCTCTTCCCTTTATATACATTGCACAAACCCCATCCTGGCTCATGTGACAGGGCAGGGCCAGCCAGCCACAAGATGCTCTGATAGACTTGCAGGGAGGAAGATGCTCAGCAGCGTAAGCAAGAAATTCAGTATGTTTGTTTCTCTACCTTGCAAGGCGGCAAGGGTAAGTGGATGGAGGCCGTGGTGAAGCCTCGTGTGATGCACCTTACTGAATTGTTGCCATGGTGCTGGTTTAAAAATAGGGCTGTTGAGTGAACAAAGTTTTGTATTTGAAAACAAAAACAAAACAACATTTAAAGGCATTTGCGGCCTTTAAATCTGTGCAGGAACACGTTTTCAAAATTCTTGGGATCAGAAGATCCTGATGTGACTGTTTTGTCATGGAAATAACGTTCTAATGCTTCTGCACTCTACTGCTGAATATTGGGCAGCTTTGGTTTATGTCAGGGCCAAGGAGCTTTTTGAGTGGCAGGAAAACACATGACAGAGCCCCGTGAGACATCACTTCTTAAACTTTTATCTGCTGAGAAAACAACGCTCCTTTATTTCCTGAATCACAGACTGTCTTCCTAACAGAGGGTGCACCTTACATTGAAAGCACATTTATACCACTTTGACAGCCATGGCTTTCCCCAAAGTATCCTGGGAACTCCTCACAGAGCTACAATTCCCAGTACCTTTAAGCTACAGTTCCCAAGATTCTTCAGAGAAGTGGAAGCCATGACTGTTAAAAGGATGTAAGTCGCCTTCATATGTATGGTGCAGATACGACCAGAAAATAGTTTGCATGACTGATAGGGCCTATCCTTACGATGGTCATGTGTCCTACAGTCCTCTATTCAAAGAAATAAAGTATCCTAAGAAAGGAGGGTAGGGAACTTGACAAATGTGTTGTGGCATAAGCATTATGGCGTGACTAACTTAAATCCATTGATTTCAGTTGATCTACATTGAGTTGGACTGAGTCCAATCTTTGCCAGTCTGGTGACCTGTAGATGTTTCGGGCCTGCTACTCCCATCATCCCCAACAAACAAGTCTCATGCTGGCTGGGGCTGATGGAAAATATAGCCCCATATATCTGGAGGGCACCAGAGTGGCAAAGGCTGACTCTATGTTGTGATACCATCTTCAGTCTTTGAGGTGCCTTCCTTGTTTTGCTGCAAGAGAGCAACACGGCTACCCCGCTGCAAATCACTTACTTAGATTTTTTTTTTTAGAATTTTTTTTCAACAGGAGCTCTTTACCAAGGGGTGTTCAAATAAAGCAACGTAGATAGAACACAGCTAAAACTCACAAAACAATTAAAAAACATTAAACACAGATAAAACCAGTAAGTATGTATATAATGGAGGACATGTCATTGAAAAAGGGTCTCTGGGAGATTGCTAACAGGGGCAGATTGTATTTTATCTTGCCGCCTAAGGATATTCTATATAATCTCTCTCTATATACTGCATATGCATGTAGCCGGTCCTGAAACATGGATGCCTCTAGAGCAGGAATCCAGAGATTTTAGCTGGCCACTGTCAGCACCACAAAGGAAGGAAGGGGAAGAATGCAAACACAGTAAGAGCCCCAGAGCAAATGAGCCTCTTCCTCTCAGCAGCTGATCAAGCTGCTCTTTAAAACCTACAACTGCTTTGAGAAAAAGAAGAGGAGGAGAATGTTTGGCTTATTTCAACGGCTGGTGTACAGGAATCTGTTTTGGTGCTCTGTTGATGCTCCTTGGCATCAAGATGCGCGGATATAAATCATTTTGGTTGGAAACAGCCCTCTTGCAATGTGACACTTCCTTGCAAAATAAGGGTGTTGAGAGCTGCGAAGTTCTGCTTTCAGCAGCTCCTATTCCCCTCCCCGCCAGCTCTCAAGTCTTTTTTAAAGCTGCTGTAGTGCATCGGATCTGCAAATTTCGGCACCCGAGACATCCCTGAGGGTCCTGCAGCAGAAGCAGTTCTCCAAAGCAAACACGTTTCTGGAGCAATCTTGCTGACGACACTGATGATGCAGGTGCACAGGGAAGAGTAGTCCATTTTACAGCCATTTATGGCGAAGCTGGGTTAAAGGCACAGCAAAATAGCACGTTTTTCCAAGGAAGGGAGGATAAAATAGGTAGGTAAACAGATGTATATTTTTAACACGTTTCCCAGTGCTTGAAAGACCTTCTGGGAAGGAAGGAGAAGGGTGGGGGCAGGAACAGAGAATGGGGGGTGGGGAGGCTAGGAAAACAATAGCAAAAAGTGGAGAATAAAATGGAAAAAAATCAGGACTGACAAGCATCCCTTTTAATCTGATTTGGAAATGTAATTGCCTTGAATGATGCTCAGTGGTGAAATGGTCCTTGCTAAATTAGAAATTGATCTGAAAAGGAGTCCCCTTAGGAGATGAATGTTCATTGTTGGCTAATCAGGTGCTGATTTTTTGAGATTAGCTAGAACTAATAGAAGGAAGCTCCTTTGCCGAGACATCTCGGCTTTTATTCAGAGCCAGCCTCTTAGTTATAGGGAATGGTGTGTGTGTGTGTGTGTGTGTGTGTGTGTGGATAGATATATGCATTTATTTTTCAGCCTTGTGGCTGAGACAGGAGGCCGGTTACCTGGGCAACAGGCAGATTGGGCCTGATTTCTCTGCAACGGGATGCTTTGTGGCTATGCAATCTCCATGAGCTCTCCTTTCCTATGAATAACAGGTCAAAGTACAAAAAGATAAGGCCCTGCTTGCCAGAGCTGGTACCTGCTTTTAACAGAGTTAACAAGCACTTAGGCCCAGGAGGTAGCTAACAAACATCAATGACTCAAAGAAGGAGAACCACCATCTATAAATTAGTTTCAGATGTAGTCAAAGTATTGTTATTATTATTAGATTTATTACCTGCCCTTTCCCAGCAGGTTGCAGCCATTTAAAATTCAGGGTTAAAACCAGTTAAAACAGATTACAGTCACAGGAATAGGATGGGCCTTGGAAACACACATCTCAGGTGTCAAAAGCTAGGGTAAAGATGTGCGTCTTCAGCATTTGCAGAAAGCTCTATAGTGAAGAAGACAGATCTACTCTGTTGGGAAAGAATTCCACAAATTAGGGACTGCTGTAAAGAATTCCCTCTCCCAGGCCACTGCACCCTAAACTTCTGAGGGCGGTAGATCTACCAAGAGGGTCCTGTCCTCTGATTATTAACCTGAAAGGGTCTGCAGAGAAAGTGAAAATCCCTCAGCTATTTGGGGGCCTAAGGTGCTAGTTGTTTAGGACTTTAAACACTAAAATAAGTACCTTGAAGTGGGCCTGGAAACAAACTATCGAGCTGTTTTGGAACAGGGGTTAAAAGGTAAAGGTAAAGGGATCCCTGACCATTAGGTCCAGTTGTGACCGACTCTGGGGTTGCGCACTCATCTCACATTATTGGCCGAGGGAGCCTGCGTATAGCTTCCAGGTCATGTGGCCAGCATGACAAAGCCACTTCTGGCGAACCAGAGCAGCACACGGAAACGCCGTTTACCTTCCCGCTGTAGCGGTTCCTATTTATCTACTTGCATTTTGACGTGCTTTCGAACTGCTAGGTTGGCAGGAGCTGGGACCAAGCAACAGGAGCTCACTCCGTCACAGGGATTCGAACCGCTGACCTTCTGATCGGCAAGCCCTGGGCTCTGTGGTTTAACCCACAGCGCCACCTGGGTCCCTGGAACAGGGGTTATATGAGCTTTATTGCCATTTTTATCCCACCTTTCCTCCCCCCAGCCAATAACCTGACCACTGCATTTTGGACTTTACTTTTCTGAGTTGTTTTCAAGGACAACCCCACATAGAGGGCATTGCGCTAATACAGTCTGGAAGTGCCCAGAGCACAGATTACTGTGGCCAAGTCATCTCTGTTCCAAAGGAACTTTAGCTGGCATACCAGCCATAGCTGGAAATGTGTGTGTGATACTTACATAATGTGAAATTGTAATATCAGGACTGATTTCCCTGTGGTCCTCCAGAGTCTGTTTCCAGAGTGTTGCTCCCATGGTCCTTGACCATTGACCATTCTGGTTGAGACAATATGTGGAGGGTGCCAGGTTGGGGGAGACTTATTTGGAGTATCACACCTTTGCATGCTCTCCAACACTGTTTAAGATCCCACATTAACAGGTGTGGATGAGTAGATTGTTCAGAGGTTCAGGAATTCACAACATATGGCAGTAAAGCAGGGGTCGCCCTTCAGATGATGTTGAACTATAACTCCCCAGTTTAGTGTAAGGGTCATAGCTCAGTGGTAGAGCATCTTCATGGATCAATGCCTTGTCGTGGCGAAGGGGCTTGAATAACTCAGAGAAGCTATGAGCTATGCCATGCAGGGCCACCCAAGATGGACAGGTCATAGTGGAGAGTTTTGACTAAACGTGATCCACCTGGAGAAGGAACTGGCAAGCCACTCCAGTATCCTTGCCAAGAAAACTCCATGGACAAAGAAATATCAACAACCTCAGATATGCAGATGACACAACCTTGATGGCAGAAAGTGAGGAGGAATTAAAGAACCTTTTAATGAGGGTGAAAGAGGAGAGCGCAAAATATGGTCTGAAGCTCAACATCAAAAAAACCAAGATCATGGCCACTGGTCCCATCACCTCCTGGCAAATAGAAGGGGAAGAAATGGAGGCAGTGAGAGATTTTACTTTCTTGGGCTCCTTGATCACTGCAGATGGTGACAGCAGTCACGAAATTAAAAGACGCCTGCTTCTTGGGAGAAAAGCAATGACAAACCTAGACAGCATCTTAAAAAGCAGAGATATCACCTTGCCTACAAAGGTCCGTATAGTTAAAGCTATGGTTTTCCCAGTAGTGATGTATGGAAGTGAGAGCTGGACCATAAAGAAGGCTGATCGCCGAAGAATTGATGCTTTTGAATTATGGTGCTGGAGGAGACTCTTGAGAGTCCCATGGACTGCAAGAAGATCAAACCTATCCATTCTTAAGGAAATCAGCCCTGAGTGCTCACTGGAAGGACAGATCGTGAAGCTGAGGCTCCAATACTTTGGCCACCTCATGAGAAGAGAAGAATCCTTGGATAAGCCCCTGATGTTGGGAAAGATTGAGGGCACTAGGAGAAGGGGACGACAGAGGACAAGATGGTTGGACAGTGTTCTCGAAGCTACGAACGTGAGTTTGACCAAACTGCGGGAGGCAGTGCAAGACAGGAGTGCCTGGCGTGCTATGGTCCATGGGGTCACGAAGAGTTGGACACGACTAAACGACTAAACAACAACAGAGCATCTGCTTTCTATGCAGAAGGTCCCAGCTGTGGTTTTTGCTGGAGACATTCAACAGTAACAGGAAAAAATTCCATTTCCCAAATAATAATAATCGGAAAAATATGGAAGTGTTCTTGATATAAGTCGGATAAGAGCTTACGTTTTGCCAACCAAAAGCATAAAAGCCAGGATCTGAAGAAAGTTTGTCAGAAGGAAATGAAAACAGGAATGGAAGGTTTGAAGGAATATAGCTAGGTTGGTTTTTGTTCCACACTGGTTGTGTCCATACTTAAAATTAAACCATGGTTTAGCATTATGAGGGTTCGGAAGGTTTCGCTTCTGTTTTATGCAGCTTGCAGCTTGTGTTGTCCAAATTTAGACAAATGTAGTTACTCTAAAGCAGGGATCAGCAACCTTTTTCAGCTGTGGGCCGGTCTACCGTCCCTCAGACCATGTGGTGGGGCGGACTATATTTTGGAGGGGGGGGGGAAAGAACAACTTCCTATGCCCCATAGCATGCATTTTAAATAAAAGCACACATTCTACTCATGAAAAACACCAGGCAGGTCCCACAAATAACCCAGAGATGCATTTTAAATAAAAGGACACATTATAGTCATGTAAAAACACGCTGATTCCTGGACCGTCCGTGGGCCGGATTGATAAGGCGATTGGGCCGCATCCGGACCACGGGCCTGAGGTTGCCTATCTCTGGTCTAAAGCTTACTTGTTTCCACGAGTCATATTTAAGATTAACCATAGATTAGGGTTCAGAGAATTTACTAAACTGCAGTCAATCTAAAGATTAACTTCCAATCTCACCCTGGCCGTGTTGAAGGGAAAGGGGGAACAGAATGCACTAAACCATGTTTTAGTGAACTTGGCCATTGTCTGTCTTCTGTGACAGATCTGGCTATGCCAGGAAATGCATTTTCTAGTGCAAAGCACAGCTGGAACCAGAAATGGTATTCTTTACAAGTCATTCAGTCTTCAAACACATGGAAGTAGGAAGGTCAATCCAGATTCTAGATGCGGCAAGCTATGTGCCAGGACCATATACTAGAAAGCTGTGTGTCTTTACAAAGCTATACATGCAGTAGTAGTGAGAAAGTCCATATAGAACAGGCATAGGCAAACTCTGCCCTCCAGATGTTTTGGGACTACAACTCCCATCATCCCTGACCACTGGTCCTGTTGGCTAGGGATGGTGGGAGTTGTAGTCCCAAAACATCTGGAGGGCCGAGTTTGCTTATGCCTGATCTAGAAGTTTATTTAAAAGGATGTATTGTGTTGGCTCCCCAGTTTGAACTCATAGCTACAAATGGGAGTCTCCTTGTATATATGTTGCTTGTATATGTTATTGGGAATGTGAGAAGTTTGTAAACTGGTAACATCATATTGTGTGAAATTATGGAAGACTGGGTCTTAGCAGAGCTCAGTGAAGAAATTAAAGATGCTGCGAGCGAACCTTGTCAAGTTAAGGCTTGCCTTGCAGCAAGAGAAGAAGGAATCCCCCTGCAGAACCCTTGGCATTTTCTCGTTTTGCTGGAGCTTGATTTCCTCTGTGCTCAGTAATAAATCAATAATTTCTGGCACCCACAGCCCGTGGGAAGGCGACTCACATTTCAGATGTAGCCTTAGCGTGTCTGCTAGAAAACGAGTGAATCACTGCTAGGAGAAGTGGTCCCAGCAGAAATCCTGTCATGGTTGGAAGCTGGGGTGGGCAAAGATTTTCTATCAGGGAAAAGGATATGTTTAGATTGTTATACTGAAGTCATGGAAAAATGCTTCAGTCTCTTGGGTGAAATTTGTTTGGGACATGGTGTGTGTGTGTGTGTGTGCGTGCGCGCACACACACAGAGAGAGAGAGAATATAGGACACACACATACACACAGAATGTAGGACGCGAGATTGGCAGCGAATGGAAAAAAAAGGATTTGGGACAGAAAAGGGAATGGAAAGAGGTCAGGATCTGTGCGTCTTAATGGGAGGGCCTGGTGACTTCACAGGGGACAGGGCAAATCTCTAGATGACAGTGTTCTTCCCATCTGTGTGCATTTCAAGTCCCATCCCACTGCATTGAAATCATGGCAAGGGTTTTGCTGATGTCATTCAATTCTCTAGTGACCTGGGCACACATCTTGACAAAATAGGCTTGGAGATAAGGGACGAAGGGTCATGTGGTGCTTCTATATTATTATATGCCTTGCAGAAATTTTACCTATCTTACGCTCTATTCAGTCCTTCCAGAAGGCAGAAAGGTGAGATTGACTTATTCCTTTTTAATAACAAGGGAGAAATTAAAGGACGTACATTTTGGGAGCTAGTGTCAAATGTTAAATAATATTGGTTATTTTGTTTTTGTTTTTTTAATAACATACTTTCCCAAACATTGCATATGTAGTATCAGGCTGGCAGTGCAATCCTAGGTGAGTTTACTCAAGAGTGAGACATACATGTAGAATTGCTGCCTTAGTGCCAGTTTCTTAAGCAACTGTTACACTTCCTTTCAAATTCATATAGCAACTTGGTTAATTTGTGCTTCCAGTTAAAATTATACAATAGCAATGAAGTCAGGATGTGCTGAAAAAATAGAGGGGGCAGAATTAAAAACACAGGTGAATGTTTGCTGTTTTGGAGTTGAGCAGCAGAAATCTGCTCATACAGCCCTGAAATAAGACAGAAGTGAACATTGTCACGTGATGGGAAAGGCTCTGCCAGAGACTCTTCAGAGCTGCTGCCAGTCAAAATAGACAGTACTAGGCTGGATAGACTAAAGGTGCCTCTAGACTGTCAGTATTTTGTGGGAGCGATTCAACTGTGTGCCAGGATATTCAGGTTTGTGCAATAAAAAATGGATTAAAGTGTTCTGTTGCCCTTGCACAACAGATCCACTTAAAAAAGAGAGACTTTTTTGCAGTTAGAGAAGTGATGGAGAAATGCATTAGAATGTGTGGAATGAATGGTTAATGGGAAGGCATATAAACACCCAACAGGGACTTCGCGATGACCTCCATGTAAGCTTTGTGCAAGCCGATCATGGTGAATGCTCAATAAATAGGTCCTCTGGAGCAACCCAGACCTCGCATAAGGCAGGTTTCCTATGCTTATATGTACAGTCGACTCATAATTTACACACATTTAACTTGCATGAATTCAGCTTTATGCACGTGGCCAAAAAAAGTGGGGTGGGGGGCAGACAGGGAAAAAGGGGGCAGGGGGCGGGAGAGCAGGGGGCGGAATCAGCAATCCCACCCATCATTGCACTCATCCTGGAAGTGTGTTTGGAGGGGTAATCGGAGAGTGAGAGCAGCCTTGGGCGAGTGTTTGTAGGTGCATGAAGAGTCTACATTGCTTTTTACGGGCCATTTTCCGTTTTTTAAATGGTTTGTTTTGACTATATGCAATTTTTTATGCTATCCCCGGAATGTAACCCCCGGCGTAAACTGAAGTTGGTAAATGGTTGTCTGTATTCGCACATTGCGAGTACAAGATAGCAATTGAGTGCCACCGAGTGCCTCAAGTGTTTCTGCTGAGAAAAGCAGAATTGCATCAAGGAGCAAATCCAAGATACTGGGGTTGAGGTCTCTAGAGGGCTGTTGTGTATTTCCGCCCACATTTTGTAAAAGATAACAGTGCAATGTGCAAACATATTTAAACTCCTCTGGCCCCAAGAGCTGAAATGGAAAGAGAAGGGAGGGAGAGAAATTGATCTTCCTCTCCTTGTGACTCTTCCACAGTGGGAGTCTAGCGAGATTAACCCTGAAGCTCTCTAAGCTCTGCTTCAAACAATATCTTTTGGGCATCGCCAACCAGTCATTCCAGGTCTTTCTTCAACAGCAGACAGTTTTGTTCACTTCTTCCTTTGAACTGCAGCTCCAGAGGGTTTGGTGTTTTGTTTTCAAGTCTCTGAGGATTGTTATTTTTTGTAAGGCTGTGCAGAGAACTTTGTGCAGGCCTTTAAAAACAAACAAACATTTTTTTAAAAAGAAAGAAAGAAAAAGAGTTGCAAAGGATAAATTTGGCATCCAAACGGCCAGCATCGCCCAGTGCCAGTAGTTCTGCCTGAGCAGATCTCTGCCAGATTAGAAAATTCAGCGCTGGAGGTCGGCTTCGCGAATGGATTCTGAGGTGCAAGGGGTGGGGATTTGGGGGTGAGGAGTGTTGGGGGCCTGGACTGGCTTTATGGATATATTGTCTGTTTTTCTGTTTTAGCTTTTCTCGTTCTGCTTCACTTTCTGAACCAGGGAGCATATACAGGATGAGAATCTGTTGGGGCCTTTTTCTTCCCCCAGACTCCAATCAGGCAGAAATATACAGCCTGCAAATCTGAAAACCCATTTGCTTTTATTCGGTGCTTTATGGAAAACCTAGAAAGAGTTTGGGAAAGAAAATCGGGCGTGGGGTAACCACAGAAATAGCTGTTGAATAGATGCACTGATTGAAAATTGTGGCTGCTTGTTGCAGGATTGCAGTGACAATTTCTGCTTTGTTGTCAAAGGAATCGTGTTTTTAGCTGATATGGAAGAATGTGATTTAAGTACATTTAATAGTGTTAAGAACAGCCTTAAAGTAGAAGCTTTTAAAGGCAAAGAAATTCATTGGGGCACAGCCTTTTCTGGGCCAGGGGCTGTCTGCAAAGTGGTCTCTGACCCCCCACAAATGTCTAGCACATTTGCCAGTCTTTCAGATGCAACACAGTTGCATTGGGTGCAAAAGACTTAACACTGATACCTCCAGCATTAATAAATAGCATTTTATCTTTACTGTTGTTGTTGTTGTTGTTGTTGTTGTTGTTGTTGTTGTTGTTGTTTGTTGTTGTGATATCCCAAAAGTGATTTCCTCTTGTCCTCAAGAGTTGGGAGAAAGGGAAGATAGAAATGTACCCTGGGAATTCTATTGAGGAATCTGAGGGGTGGCAAACAAATGGGTAAATAGGAGGCATTACAGGGCAGGTGAAGGACACACCAGAAGAAGCATTCAACCTTCTGAAGGGGAGACTACAAAAGCGGGGCAGGTCACCTCTAATACTCATATCTTTTACTGTTTGATCCTAGGTTCTGATTTTTGTTTGTTTAGTTCCAATCCTGTTCATAACCGTGCACACGGCACCCATCCTATATAGCGTTGTTGTTCATTGCTCACTGATTTATTTTTTGTTTATTTTAAATCTCCATTTTATTGTAGTTTTTACATTATATACTGTTTTGGTATTGGCAAACAATAAAAGGTTTGTAAATCATTTGACTAAATAAATGCATACATTAATAGATGGATGGCTTTGCATAGGATCACTGATTTGATGCAGTCTAAAAGGCAAATTTCTAACTTATTCAGAGCAAGATCCACTGAGCTGGTCTGTAGGACTCAATAGTGCATGCGTGAGAGAAATATGGGAAGTTCAGGGCGGGATGGCGAACATTACAGGGAGACAATTGTCCGGAAGCAAGGGAGATGATAAAGAAACAAGGCTAAGAGGTCGGCATCTTCACTAATTTACATTTCCATCCACCTGCCCAATAGTTGTTGCTGCTGCTGCTGCTGCTGCTGCTGCTGCTGCTGCTGCTGCTGCTGCTGCTGTTTATTACACGCCCTTCATCCCAAGGTCCCAGGGCAGGTTACAACAATTTAAAATAAAACATTGAAGCCAGTTTTAAAAACTTTACATTGCAAAAAAATACAGTAACAAAATATAAGTTAGAATATAAGTTAGGTCCTGAAAATATACATATCAGTTGTCAGAGGCCAGGGTAAAAGAGTTGTGTTCTTTAAAGAAAGCTCTCCCAACCTGGTGCCCTCTAGATGTTTTAGTCTACAACTCACATCAGTTCCAGTTGGTACTGACTGGGGTTGATGGGAGCTGTAGGCCAAACCATCGGGAGGGCACCAGATATGGGGAGGCTGCTGGAAGGGGGTCTCTTAGAATCATATTCTGTAATTGTAGAGTTGGAAAGGACCTTGAGGATCATTTAGTGTCCAACTCCCTGCAGTGTAGGAATCTTTTGTGCAACGTAGGGCTTGAACGCACGACCCTGAGATGAAGAGTCTCATGCTTTACCAACTGAGCTATCCCAATAATTTTGCAAAACCTGGTCAATGTAACTTGAAGGTTTCATTTGGTGGTGTGCAGTATGTAAACATGAAGGCCTTTGTGTGGTTTTGTTATTGTGGTGTTGTTTTTTGGCCTTCAGCCTGATGGTTAAAATGGTGCTTTTTTTATTTGCATAGAATTTTATTTCAAAGGCCAACTCTTAATTAAATCAGCCGTTGGCATGGTTTTTCAAGCTTGGTTGTTTTCGAAGACCAAACCTATAAAAGTGAAAACCTGCGGCATAGGCTACACAGACTCCTCCCCTCCTCCCTCTTTTGTTTTTCTGCTGCCTTTGGGATAGAGAAATGGCCTCACTTTTTATATTATTATTATTATTATTAAGCATAAACCGAGATGCCATCTTTGGGGGGGGGATATTGATTGATGAGCAAATAAACATAGATCAGGCATCCACAGTTCTCGAAATCAACCAAGCTGCATTAGCCAATGGAAAACTCATCACATCAGACTGTAAGATGAACAAGATAAAGGCTGTAATGCTCTCTGCTCTGTAAATGATAAAACAGAACCATAAAAGTGGGCACCTCAGAAGAGTGGGTATGGAAGAGATTATTGCTTACATTTATTATGCTGAGCAGTTTTCCATCTCTGAAAAGGGCCTCAGTGACTGGGATATAAAAACCCACTTTGAACATGGCTAATTTGTTTTATTTTTACCCCAATTCTAACACATGGGGCCTTCAGTGATCTCCCATCCAACTTTCTGATCAGGTCTACCCCTGCCCAGTGCTAAGTATATTGCCGCATCAGATGCTCCCAGATAAACCAGAAAGCTTTAAGAAATGATGGTGAAACCCGTATGACACCATGGCTGCTTCAAGGGCATCAGAAATGTCAAAGCTGTTCCCAAAATACAGTTTCCTACTGCAAATGTTTGTTGGAGGCATACTGTCTATGAAAACGGGAGGCTACATTTACCTATAATTTCTAATAGCTATGACATCCATTAAGAATCCTGGTTTTCTGATTACATCAAGCTAAACTAGTACAATGTGGGGGGGGGTGTATGGGAAACTGTTTGGAGGACCATACACTTGATTATTCATTCATTCATTCGTTTGTTTGTTTGTTTAGTAGATTTACTAGCCATTCAAAATATCCTATTTTCCCATGGTGTCCAACATTTAAAGCCACAAAATACAGAACAATGTAATGACAATAATAATAACAGAACCCTTCTATTGCATTTAATTCCTGATCTGTATTTTAATGTAAAGCAGGGATGGAGAACCTTCGGCCTGTAAGATGCTAGTGGACTACAGTTCCCATCATCCCTGACCATTGCCCACACTTTATGGGCCTGATGGGAGTTGGAGTCTAACAGCATTTGGAGTCCAAGTTTCCCATCCTTGATGTAAAGGGGGCGGGGTGGAATTCCCTATGCACATTAGTTACCTTTAATTTGGGTTTATTGAGCCAAATATTTGTTGCGTGAATCAGGCCATCACGTATCTGGTTTCTAAAACCCTAAAGAGAAACAAAACAAGCAAAACCCCAAAACAGAAAAATAATAATGTAATTTTCCACCACAGAGTAAAAGATGGCTTCCTCTTTCCTTAGTTCTTAAACATTTTTAGGGTCCCCCCCCCCACCTGCAGAGCTAGAAGCAGGAAGCGTAGAGCAAATGCAAAAGTCTCTTTTGACCATATGGGATGTCGAAAGTTGTTTATCTTGCAGTCTCCCCGTGTTTTTTTTATAACCTTACACCTGAACTTGTGTGGCTTTTATTTTATTTATTCTCCTAGAAAAAGATCTACAAGTATAAGAAGGTTCTGAGTAACCCAAGCCGCTTGGAGGTGGTTCTGAAGGAGATCCGGACCTTGGTGGACATGGCGCTAACGTCACCTTTGCAGGATGAATCGATTCATCAGGCTCCACTGGAGATTGTTTCCAAGTTGCTCTCAGAGGTAAACTTTGTGCTGCTCTTTTCTGTTAAAAGAAATGTTAAGTCTCAAATGTGTACCTGGATATCCAATGCCAAACAATAGCTTTGGAGAAGTGATTGCATGCAGCTGTTTATCTTGTCCAAACCAGGACTCCTAATTTGTTGGGTCACCCAAAATTTGCAGGTAGGCAGGCAACATGGAGTATCTTTGCACTGTTTTGTCATATTCATTAACGAGCTGGGTGGAGGGAGGTGGGAAGGTTAGAACAACAGAGGCAAATCATGCAGAGGATAAGAAATGATTTGAAAAGCAGACTATGTGAACAGCTGCTGAAAGATGTTGGGCATTTATTTGTTTTTTTAATGCCGTATACTCCTGCCTCCTTTCTCAAAGCTCCAAATAAACCTAGAAAACTAGTAAATGCGCAATCAGTTTATATTTATATGAATATAAATGGCAATTCCTTCAAAATGCGAACTTCCAGAGGAAAAACCATGTTAGTCTGTCATAGTGAGAAAACCAAGAACCATAGACGTAAAGATTTATTGTCTTGCAGGCTTTTGTAGACTGCAGCTCATATAGTCAGATGCACAAAATATATAGGGCAACTGTTGAGGGACACACTATCTTGAGGGTGGTCTTTTGGGGGCCACATGTAGGCTGATGGCCAGAAGTGTGTGGGTGACCATCCTCCCATCTTTCCCCCTTCTTCCCCATCTACTGGGCTGCCAGGAAAGAAACAGAGGGCTTTTGAAATTAAACAAGAGCCACGTGGGATTCAGCTGAGGGCTGCATGTGACCACAGGGCCAGTGGGTGGTGTTCCACAATACTCCTACTCAGAGTAGACCCACTGAATTAATGGGCATGGCTAACTTAAGTTCATTCATTTCAATATATATTCTCGGAGTAAGAGTCAACTACAACTCCAAAGTTGCCCATCCCTGATATATGGGGCGTGTTCTAGCCAAAGGGAAGCACTTTGAAGCAGGAGTGTCCACAGGACTTTTTCCAGGGGAACTGGCGAGGGACTGAAACATTGAATGGGGGGAAATAGACATGAGAAGGGCAGTGTCTGTACATTTTGCCTTGCATCTCAGGTTCTGCAAATGCCAGGAACCAGTCCTCTTTTAAAACGAGGACTGGGAATCGGGATTATGGTTCATTGCTGGGCTCTCTCCTTTGAAATAAATGAGATTGTGTCCATGCTATAAGGAAAAATGCCCCTTTTTTTGGAAAAAGCAACTATTCAGAGCTTGAGCAAAGTAAAACAGGTCTTCCACCTTTTCCTAAAAATTGTTAATGTTAGGATGGAGCAGGTCTCATTAGACCAACTGATTCCAGAGAGTCGCGAGAAAGTCCCTGCTCCCATACTATCAGCCATGCAACATGGTAGCATTCTGAGTATCAAATTTGTCTGTGAGATGTGCAGGTGGGTTTTGTGCCACTATAGACCAAACTTGGTTGATAGAAATATAGCAAGATCTGCAGCTCAACTGCAGAGCATCTGCCTTGTATGCAAAAGGTCCCAGGTTCAATCCCCGGCATCTCCAGGTAGGGCTGGGAATGCCCTCTGTCTGAAACTCTGGAGAGCTGCTACCAGTCAGTGTTGACAATCCTAAGCTAGATGCCCAATGACATAACTTGGTATAAGGCAATTTTCTGTGTTTCTGTGTGGGAGCAGATGCACACAGAGTAGTCAGATACCAAAAGCTGCCTTATACCAGGTCAGACTCTTGGTCCATCTACCGGTAGCTCAGTGCTTTGGCCTGCTGCTTTTTTTTACGGTGGTGTTTTATGATGCTGCGCTACTGCAGTTTGCTTTACTGCCAGGTTTGCTTTTAATTTTGTTGTGATATATTTATTGCGAGCTGCCTTGAGTACGATTTTATCTTTGGAAGGTGAGATATAAATGTCCAAACTCTGTGGCAGTGGCTCTCCAGGGTCTTAGGCAGAGGCCTTTTCTGTCAGCTGCTACCCAAGATCTTACTCGAGACCCGTTTTTCCATAGAAATAAGGACTCAATAAGGGCCCTGCTGGATCAGGCCAATGACCCATCTGGTCCAGCTTCTTGTTCTCACAGTGGCCAACCAGGTGCTCGTGGGAAGCCTGAAAGCAGGTAGACCTGAGCACAAGAGCACTCACCCCACTTGTGATTCTTAGCAACTGGTACTCAGAGACAAATTGCCTCCGACAGCAGAGGCAGAACATAGCTATAATGGCTAGTAGTCATTGGTAGCCATATCCACCCTGGATTCGTCTTATCCTCTCTTAAATCCATCCAAGTGGGTGGCCTTCACTGCTTCTTGTGGGAGTAAACTCCAGTGCTGCCAAGGGTTGAAGCTGGGATCTTTTGCATTAAAAGCACAGGTTCTGCTGCTGAGCTGTGTTCCCTCTTCTCCCACTTAGGAAAATGTGTAAGGGGAGAAGCCATAGCCCAGGGGTAGCCAACACCCCTCCAGCTGTTGTTGAACTACAGCTTCCACCAGTCCCAGCCAAAATGAACCTAGTGGTTGGGGATGATGGGAATTGTAGTCCAACAACACCTGACGGGGAGCATGTTGCCTATCCCTGCCATAGGTTAGTGGTGGAGCATGTTCAACCTAGACATAAAGTCTCAGTTAAAGATCTCGGATAGTAAGGGGGAAGGTTACTAGAGCGCTGGGACTGTATGCAATTATGCTGTACTCAGAATAGTTCCATGGGCTTAAGTTAGTGATGCCTGTTCATTTCAGTGGGTCTATTCTGAGTAGAACTAACTTTGGATAACTGGAAAGCTTTTGTCAGTCAGAGTACTTGGCTACATGGTTCGACTGGGCATAAGTTATCCAGAAATGTTCATTGTGGGTTGTTGACTTGGGCAGACACCTTTGGTATGGGAGTCATTAGTCAGTTATGAAGACCAGGGTGACCTGCATATACACATGCAAATTTTCACCTGCAGGCCACAGATTCAGGACCAAAGCTGAGCTCGCTGTCTTTGCTTTCGCACAAAAATCCAGTATTGGTCCCACCTATCCCCAGCAGCCCAAAATTAGTGGAAAACAGTCTTTTTGGTTGTCACTGAACACTGGAAGTTAGAATCACTTACAGATCCACTGCAAATCACCCAGGTGCTGCTGTGGTACCTTCTGCCAGCCCCTGCTCTGGGGCCTGTGCTTGGACAGGATGCTCTTCAGGTCCTGTCTTGTAACTCTATGTACAAAGGGATGGGTGCTAGAACGTATGGGGGATGATGGGCCCCTCTTTTAACACTGTGCTATATTGGCTACTCTTCAAGACAGGACACTTAAGGGAAAAGGACTTGTAAGCCTGCCCAGATTTTAAAAAAGAACAAAAACAAAGCAGGCTTGCTTGCTGATTTTCTCATTTGTTTTCCCCTTTCAGAATAATAACTTAACCACTCAAGAGCATGAAAACATTATTGTGGTGAGTATGGAGTAACATGTTTTTGTCGTTAACTTCATTTAGTTTTGCTTACCGTTTCCCCATCTCTTTTTCTTCTGCTCATTTTTCTGTACTGTTCTCCTATAGATCTAAAACTGGTTTCATTCTCAGGGTTTCTCCTCACTACCACAAAGAAATTTGGAATGGTAGGTTCATGAGCGTATGAGAGTTTTTCTGCACATCCTAACAAAAATGCAGTTCCTAAATTACGGCACTTGATGGGAGTGGTCTAAGTTTGAAGAAGCCATGGTTATAAATTCTACTCTAAGCCACACTCCCGACTGTTGGTTCCAGCAGGTATGGGGACAGATCATAAATACATATGAGATGTTCACTTTGCCTAGTTAATTTGCGTTTGTTCCATCAGGCTTTTTTAAGCAGTTTTTTTTATTTGTCAGTTTTTGCATTATTACTGACTTGACCTGCTGCAGTTGGGCAAATGTAATACATTTCTTAAAAATAGCACTCCATTGAAAGCATCGTCACACGTAACATTAAGACAAGCGATGGCTGAACTCAAGCGAGCAAATGTGAGAGGATTGTGGCCTCTTTGCTCTTCATTCTGATGCTACACTGCCCTAAGCTAAGCCATGACTTGTCTCGGCACAGCAGTGGGGAACCTCATGTGGCCCTCCAAGTCACAATGTTTGCAAAAAGTACAAACTTTAGGGGAAGGTGTGCGCATAATGCATTGTATTAGGGAAAATTTCTTGCAAAAATGTTTACATTAGGCAAAACTGCATATAAAAAATGTGCTCGCTGGGAGAAATTCGCACTAAAATGCTGGTGAATTTTCACGAGGATTTAAAAAAATAATAATTTGCAATTTGCTGCAAAATGTGGAGAACTGAATTTAAGATTGGAACAATGAGATGCTGAGAGAACTGACATTGACAGCTCCTTCCATTCCTATTGTGAACATGCCTAAACCTAAATCCACAATTTTTGACTCCCGACCTCACCCGTTTCCTGCATAAATCTCTTAATCCCAAATGTTTCTGGTTTGCTAGTTAAACAAGAGGAAAAGTAAGTATTTGTCCTCTCCACTGAGCCATTTAAAAATAAATAAATAACTAAATACAGTAGACCCTAATGATGCTAGCAATTCGTCAGAGAGGTGAAAATTGCCTCCCCTCATTCTAATTTAATTTCGGCCACTGGCGATTTCCAAGAGATTTACTCGGTAATCCAATATGGGATGTTGCTATCACCTGATCATATCATGTCTCGGCAAATCTTCCAGCAAAAGCAGCAGGACAGCGGAGCACAGCTGTAACCAGGTGTGAATTTTGCACTTAGCCACCACTCGGGAGACCAGTTGAGCTGGGTGGTTGTCATGGCAATCCATTTCCAAAGCCACAGTTAACATTTCCTTTCGATCCCAAATAGGTTAATTTGTACTCACTGTTATTACCTGGCAGCAGTATAGTCAGAATGCCCTTTGAGGTAAGGTTACCAGATTTTTTCGATGAATCTGGGGACACTTTTCAACTTCGATGGATTTTTGTATGGGGACTGATTTGTAAATCCGGGGACTGTCCCCGGGAAACGGGGACGTCTGGTAACCTTACTTTGAGGGTTAAAAACAAGAGCAAATGTTTTCTGCTGTCCTGATTTGGAGTTCAGCAGCAACAGGATGGAGGTTCAAGACGCTTGCCCCATTGTTTCCTGCAAAAATCGTGTAACTTTTTATACCACAAACATTGTGCTGTTCTGCTTTTATTGTGCCATAGTGCAAGTGGGCCTCTCCAGGTGGCAGTAATATGGTAACATAGGGGGAGGCAATGTAGAATAATTGATAAAACAGAATGATGTGTGAACAGCTGGAAAAGGCACTCCAGGCCACCTAAGCCTCCAGTGACAAGCTTGAGTCCAGGAGCACCCCCAAACTTCAGATCTACTCCTCCTTATAGAATCATTAACAACCTGGGGCCAGTTTGCCTGAAGGATTCCGTTACCCATTTGTGCCCACTTGACCTCTTCTGTTTGTGCCACACAGTGTTGCTTCTGCACTTGTAAGGAACTGATCCCTCACTGTCATACCTCCTGCCCTCTGGAACTCCCTTCCCATTGACATTAGCCAGGCACCATTGCTGTACTCTTTTCAGCACCTGCTAAATGCTTTTTTCGTTTAGGCAAGCCTACTTAGACATGTAAAGTCAACGTGTATTTTTAGGTTATAATGTATGTATTTAATTTGTTGGGTTTATTTCTGTTTTTGGTTTTTTTTATATACAGTCACACCTCGGGTTACAGACGCTTTAGGTTGTGTGTTTTCAGGTTGCGCACTGCGCCGAACCTGGAAGTACCGGAACAGGTTACTTCCGGGTTTTGGTGCTCGCACATCCGCAGAAGCGCTAAATCGCGCTTTGTGCATGCGCAGAAGCGCCGAATTGCGAGCCGCACGTGGGTTGCGAACGGGCCTCCCGCACGGATCACAGTATATAAAGAAATACTTGTTTTTAACTTGTGACTCTTAACGACAAATTTGATGCATATTGTACGTTCTTTTTTATTAATACATTCTTTATTGTTTTAATAATTTGAAATACAAAAACAAGAATAAAGGAAAAAAGATGCACGCATATTGTACGTTCTTTGTAAGCTGCTTAGAGATTTCATTTACTCTTAAGCCGTATACAAATTCTGTTAGGTAAATAAATGTGCTGAAACTTCTGGCGTTTGAAAGGTTTAACACAAACTGTCCCAGCTGTTGTGCTTAAGGAGATCAACTTTGTAAACTGATACCAGGAATCCCTTAGTTCAGGGATAGAAAGGCCTCAGGGCCTCCCCGGATACTGAGAATCTTTTGTTCCAGCAACACTGTAATTTACAATGAAGGTAGCAGCGACATAATGTCATTACATGCACCACAGCAGCTATAAACCTTTAATATATTTACTGTATGTAACCACATTGAGTTGCTTAGTGATGGGCAGAGAAAGGATGGCCCAGGGTATGGGTACAGCAAACATCTTGTTTTGACTGAGTAATTTCCACAAAAGGCAGCAAAGCTCTGAGACTATCCCTGCACAAAATATGGAGAGTTTAGCTGTTTTTGCAGCAGGGTGGGGAATGCCAGGTCTAGGGGCCAAGTGTGCTCCTTGGGGCTCTCTCCCTGGCCCTTGGGGCTCTCTGTAGGCAACACCCCTCACTGGCCCTGATTCATACCCCGATTTTGCCTAGCTGTAAGGATTCATTGAACTCTGATAATGCCTCTTTTGCTTGCCTGGGTGTAGTGTAGAGGGGTGTGTGAGAACATGTGTAGAAACTCGCCTACTGTATAAAGGTAAAATTTGCATTTCTTGCTTTGCCCACTTTTGCCTCTGGTCCTGCTCACCAGCAGCATGTGGCCCCCAGGCTGACCCCCCCCCCAGTTCTGCTTTGCAAGAAGGATCCCTGAGCAGCCTTTGAAAATAAGTCTTAGCAAGTTAATAGTCTGAAAATTTTCTTACTTAGCTCTATCGAATGTTAGTTTGTGAAAGTTAGAAAGCAGAGGGGATGGAAATCCCTGTGTGTGCTTCCAGTTTACTACAGCTTCCTCTGTATGTTCAACTAGCAGGAATTCTAACTTGCCATAGTAACATTTGTGAAATGTTGTGTGAAAACGTGTCATCATCCACCTACACAAATGTGCCTTGCCAGGTAGCCTTCTTTGCACTGGCAGCACAGAAGGTTAGAAATGAATTTGTAGCACCAAATGTGGTTAGGCATTAGGGAGAACTACCCTAAATACCAGCCTGTCACATGGTTTTTGTGAGGGACAGAAGTTACAGGCAAGTCCCTCCCATCTTAAGTAGCAGCTCGTCTCCCAGCGCGAGTGCTAGTGGAGAGGGAGAGGTCTCCAGCGGAGACTCAGGAAGTGGTGACCGAGGCTCAGGCAAGGTAGCGGAGCCCATGTCCAGTGTGGGAAGGGAAGTGGGAGGCAAGGGAAGAAGGCCGATCCCGCTGACCCCGGAATTGCGCAGGAAACGACGGGGGCGGAGATTCAGTATGCCTAGACTACTTTGCTGTCACAGGCGCGGTAGCGGCTACTCTAGAGTAACGACTCCTCCAGGCGTTGTCTTTTCATTCTTTTATTTAGTGCTGATTATTTACAGTGCAGAACAGTACTATGTACATGTTGTCAGTTAGGGGTCAGAACCTCCGAATGGAGATTCGCGCGTTTTCTTCCAGCAAAGTAGTCTAGGCATACTGAATCTCCGCCCCCGTCGTTTCCTTCTTCCCTTGCCTCCCACTTCCCTTCCCACACTGGACATGGGCTCCGCTACCTTGCCTGAGCCTCGGTCACCACTTCCTGAGTCTCCGCTGGAGACCTCTCCCTCTCCACTAGCACTCGCGCTGGGAGACGAGCTGCTACTTAAGATGGGAGGGACTTGCCTGTAACTTCTGTCCCTCACAGTTTTGTTATTAGTTGTTTGCTTTTTTTATAAACTTTATAGTGGGTTGATGCTTCTAAGGCATCAAGAAGGGGGGAGAAGTGGGGGTTTCAAACCAGAGCCTCCAGAATCCAGCCTCAAGCATCTTACCTCTACTCCACTAACTTGTGCTCCAGCATCCTTGGCAAACCAGCAAACTAAGTAAGCAGTGTGGGGCCCCCCTTACTTTAGTGTGTTTCCCTAGTATCCTGACTATTGTCTTAGTCTACATTATCTGCCTCTTTGGATTCTTTTCTCCCGGTGCTGGAACCCTAACCCCAGGCCCCTGCCATCTCTGGGCCCTATGGTCTACCTCTGTGCTTGACAGAGTCTAGGGCAGGCATGGCCAAACTTGGCCCTCCAGATGTTTGGGGACTACAATTCCCACCATCCCTGACCACTGGTCCTGTTAGCTAGGGATGATGGGAGTTGTAGTCCCAAAACATTTAGAGGGCCAAGTTTGGCCATGCCTGGTCTAGGGGCTTGACAGTGTTTGTACAGTGTTTGCTGTACCACAGCCCTAACATTTGTTTTTCTGTTTTGGGTTGCAAGCAAATAAATACTAGGCAGATGCTGCTTTAATTATTATTTAAATGGTTTTCGCCTTTTACATATAGATACTTTATAAGAAAACTGGAAAGAAGATTACACACAGACTATGAATTAATGATTAAGTAAATTATGGGGCTATGCAATAATGTCAAAACTAATTTATTATGTTGGTGTGAATGATGGAAAATAATAATAAGTAATCAACATTTGTATGTACTTATTGATATTGGCAAATGAGAACTTACTTATTTTACAGAATATATTAATGTAATATGTAAACAGGAATTGCATATCAATATGAGTTCAAATTTTCCCCCTTTAACTTAGAATAATAATGCAACTTTCTGTCCCTGACACAGTCAAATATCTATGTATAACCCTGTCCTATCTCTATTTTTAGGCCCTTGCACCTTTGCTGGAAAACAACCACCCACCTCCTGACTTGTGTGAATTTTTCTGCAAGGTATTTCTGAAATGTGTGTTTGTATTCTAAAACATTCCCCAGACTTTGCTATGCTCAGTGCACATCTACGCTGCCGACTTCAACTGGTTTAACCTTCACGGGAGGTTTGAATATACCGTGTTTCCCCCTTTTTAAGACACCGTCTTATAACTTTTTTTCCTCAAAAAAACACAGGGTGGCTTACTTTCAGTGGGATGTCTTTTTTTTTATTATTACTGGTACGGTTTTTACGGCTCAGGGCACTGGCTCAGGGCACTGCTGGGCTCTCTTGAGTGCTCGGCGCTGCAGCAGCCACCGGTTCTGAGTGGCGGGGCTGCAGGAGTCCTTGGCCGGGCCAGGCGGAGGCCGCTGGCTCAGGCGCTCCGCCTGCCACTGCAGGGCGCTCCAAGCTCCTTGGCCGGGCCAGGCAAGGAAGAAGCAGTGAGCCCAGTGGTGGCGGCAAGCATGGAAGTGGCAGGGATGACTGTGGACGAGAAGGTGGAGCGCGGGAATGCAGCCAGCAAGGCGAGAGCGCGATCAGCTGTTAAGCGGAGCTCTTGGAGCGCCACTTCACAGCTGATCGCACTCCTGCAGTGCCGGCCGCATGGAGTGACTCTGTGAGTGGAGGTGCCTGTGGGGGTTGGTTTCCGCAGCGCGGAAGTATGCCTTATTTTCGGGGTATGTCTTATACTTCTCAAATGCTTAAAAACTCTGCCATGGCTTACTTTACGACTACGTATTAAAAAAGGGGAAACAGGGTACACTCTATGTTTTGTGCATTCAAGAGCTTCCCTGTCCTCAGTGTTTGGGCATGCTCCTTTCTGGTGCCACCAGTATAACCATGGATCTTTCCCTGCTGTTGAAATAAATGGGTGGTTTCCTCCACATATAGCCAGGCTCCATGTGCTTATTGAAGCTGTTGTATTGGGGGACTTAATTATGGCAATGTTTTCCAGATATTCTAATGCAAAGCCATTACATTTTTTAAAACAGCCTGTACATACAGGAACAGGAAATGGGACATAGTCCAGTGGCAGAATACATGGGAAATTTCAGATGCAGCAAAATAGGCTTGTGCTGCCTCTGCTTTTCTTCAAAGCCTAGTGCAGAGTGAGAGACTGACCCTTCCCAAGTTCACTGGTACATGCAGGCAACTTGGTGGAGGAGTTTGTTATTTCGCAACCCTGGGTAACAACTAGCTACAAAGCAATGTAGTGGTTAAGAGTGGGAAACCAGGATTTGAACCCCACTCAGCCAGAAAGCTCAGTAGGTGACCTTGGGCCAGCTACTGCCTTTTCACCAGTGAAAAGGCTCTTCAACTTTGGGTCTCCTGACGTTGTTGGGCTGCAATGCCCATCGTCCCCAGACAGCTTAGCCAACGGCCAGGGATGATGGGGCAACATTTGGGGTACCAAGGTTGAAGAATACAATCTTAGCTCTACTGGCCTCACAGGGTTGTTACAATAAACTGTTGGTGTGAGCCAGCAGTGTTCTCCTTGTGTTATTGATACATGCATTGTTTTTGTGTCACAAAGGGCAAATTGCCCAATGACAGTTCAATGTGTATTGACTATGGTTGTCCCTCGTGTTTCATAAGATTCAGATCTTCCATAGCCAAAATTTGTTTTTAGAGTTCCCAGTGAGCTATCTCTTTAGAGTTCTTCACACAGTTATACCCCATTTTTGGTGCATTCTTGTAACCCACAATGTGAAAAACCAAATTGGGAGCACCTAATTTTCTTTTGTTGATTTATTTGATGGCTTTGTATAATCGTTGGTGAGAGATCAAGTTGCCTCTTCTCAACTCTTTTTTTCAAATATATGTGCCTGTGTGCTTTCTTAATGCAGCATTGCAGAGAACGCCCTCGATCCATGGTGGTCATAGAAGTGTTCACTCCGGTTGTACAAAGAATCCTCAAACACAATATGGTGAGTCAAGTTGCTTATTTTATTCATGTTATTTCGTTTATGGACTACTTCCTATAAAATATATCTTAAAGTGATTTAGCAATAAAAACATCAACAATTAAAAAATGATAGAAATTCTATACAAACATACACAATCAAAATACTTATATTTGCAAAATCCATTTCATATATAAAAACCATTTCAAATCCAGCCCAGATACAGTGAAATAACAATCTCCACCTTTTAAAAAAATACGAACAAACAAACACCAAACGTCTAATCAGCTACAAAGATGTTCCTGTTTAATTGGGCTGCAGATTTTTTAAACCAAAGTTGTGGAGCGTGCCCCCCCCCCAAATGCAAGTCATTACAAACAGCAGGCACCAACTTAAAAGAGTCCTCCCACTCTCTTGCAAACTGGGGAGACTGCTTCTTTTAAGACAAAAATGGGGCTGAGCATCCTTTGGACGCAGAAGGATCCAGGTGCAATCACTTGAATCCCTGGTGAAAAGGATCCAGTAGCAGAGGTTCAGAAAGATTTCTGCCTGGGAACAACCCTGAGTTGCAACTGCATGTCGCTGTAGGCAATACTTGGTCAGATGGACTAATAGTCTCTGACCTGTTAAAAAGCAGCTTCTGGCGCTCGTGTTTCTCCTACGGCACAAGCTTGTGTTGTCTAAAAACAAAGGAAATGACGCCTTTTGCTTCAGAGGGAGCTGGTGCCCTTGCATGTCCTGCTTGTAGGCTGCTCAGGGGCATCTAGTTGGCCACTACGGGAAACAGGATATCGGACTAGATTGGTCTCAAGGTCTGATCCAGGGGAGTTCTTTTTATGTTTTCATGGCCTGACCCAGCAGGGCTCTTTGTGATAACATGTGCCGTGTGCTTATCTTTCTTTCCTCCCACATAAAACACTGTCTTGTGCTACTCAATGTCTTTATGCTGTCAGTGGCTACTAATCCTGATGGCTGTGTTCTACCTCCCTGTTGGAGGCAGCAGGCCTCTGAATACCAGTTGCTTGAAACTGCAGTTGGGCAGAGTGCTCTTGTGCTCAGGCCCCGATTGCTGGCTTCCCAGAGGCACCTGGGCAGCCACTGTGAGAACAGGATGCTGGACTAGACAGGCCTTTGGTCTGATCCAGCCGCCAGGCTCTTAGGTTTGTAATTATTTTTGCTCATATACAGAGTTAATCAATGGATTGCTCAACACATGATGACTATTTTTTAACTGGATGACAGCCCTTCTCTGAATAAATGCTGTCAAAACCACAGGATGTAATTATTGCCTTGTTATGCTATGTAGCAAATTTCTTTGTAAGTGACGCGCCCCTTTTTTCCATTTTCAAAAAAGTGCACATCGACTGATCTTGCAGCTGTTTGCAGGTCACTGCAGTGTGGAAAGGCTCACGCCACTGGTGTCAGTTTCTCACTTGGCACCAGGAATCTCCAACAATGTGTGTGTTAAGAACCCAGCGCTATATCAGATTTATTTCATTTTTCATTCACGTGTTTTTAAATGCGTGGAAGGCCAGGGGTTTTGTGGCCTACAAGCCTGGGTGTTTTGGTGGTGGAGACAGGCTAGAGAACGGGTGGCAGGAAACAATTCCTTTAAAAATCCCAATTAAGTAGCAATTAAGTTCAAGGTTGGAGCAAACAATTGGCAATGGCTTGGGGTGTGTGTGTGTGGTGTAAAATTGCTCTTTAGCTACAGGCTAGAAGATCAACGTGGGCAGGCTAGATAATGAGAATCTGGATTTATTGTGTGCAAGTGGCCATGTTTTTTTCTTCGCTCAGGCCTGCCTCAGCTATTGCAATCTGCCTTATTAGTTGTGACGGGATTGGACCACCGCCACACGTGACATCATAAGAGCATTTGTTATTCTAATGGCGTTATAAGTGGAAGCATAAATCTAGATTCCTTTTATGATCTCATGCACTTCTGTTTGCAGTCAAACCAGGAGGCTTTATAGTCAGGCACTGAATGGCAACAGACTGAGGAATTTCATGGAGAAACAAGAGCAAAGTGTTTTGCCAGGCAGAGGCCACATACAGAGTCAAATCACAGCAGGTGACAAGCTCCCTGCCCCCTCCCCCCAGCGCTCATACCCCTTGGTCCCCTGCTGACCCCACCACACTTTAAACAAGGATGGCAGTATCAAACAAGTTACTTGTTTGATACTGCCATCCTTGGATCTTGACATTGTTTAGAATATTTGTTTGTTTTGTTTGCAATGGGTGGTACCCAGTGTCAGTCATCCTCAGTGTCTCAAGGCAAACTTTAAAAAATGTAGTATAAACACTGACAACTGGGAAAACCTGGCCTGCGAGCGCTCCAGTTGGAGAACAGCCTTTACCAAAGGTGTCATGGGCTTTAAAGAAGCTCGATCTCAGGATGCAAGGGAGAAACGTGCCAAGAGGAAGGCACTCCTGCCTGGAAACCAATGTCTCCACTGTGGAAGGACGTGTGGATCCAGAATTGGCCTCCACAGTCACTTACGGACCCATTGTTAAAACCGTGTATGGAAGACAATCTATGAGTGATTGCCAAAGAAGAGTAGGTCTGTGACAAGCAATGGATTTTAGTAACGAATGTCTGTTAATTTCTGCGGGTCTACTCTTGAGTATGATTTAGCTTATTATCACCCAGTAGTAATATACTGCTTTTCAGCTCTGAGATTCCCAAAGCCGTTTATGAAACTATTTAAAAAACAATTTTGTAAAGGCATTTAAACCTCCTAAAATCAATATTGGTACAAATGAGATGGTTACAGAGACTGCAACTAATTTCTTGTTGAGAGCATTGAGAAGCGGACACGGAGCAACGGATTCAAACTACAAGAAAGAAAATTCCACCTAAACATTAGGAAGAACTTCCTGACAGTAAGAGCTGTTCGGCAGTGGAATTTGCTGCCAAGGAGTGTGGTGGAGTCTCCTTCTTTGGAGGTCTTTAAGCAGAGGCTTGACAGCCATCTGTCAGGAATGCTTTGATGGTGTTTCCTGCTTGGCAGGGGGTTGGACTGGATGGCCCTTGTGGTCTCTTCCAACTCTATGATTCTATGATTCTATGATTCTATGAGGATTGCAAGTAGAAATCTTATCTTAACAAATAGAGTCATGTTTTCCTACCTGTTTATTGTTTGATTATTTGGTATCTTATTTTTTTGTGCATTAATTGATGCATAAGTTTTATTGTGAGATCTGTTGGTGGGACCAATCCATAAATTTATTAATTATATGTACGTGTGTGACAAATTGAAACACTTTTAAAATGTTTATTTCTGCCTGGCTGGCAAAGAGTTAACCCACCTCCAGCCTGACTGACATAGAACTCTGATGGGGGCGGGACTGTGCCCGGTTGGAAAGGAGGGAAGGTCTGTTGAGTGAGTTAGGAGGGTGAGGGAGGAGGGTGTGGATGTGGTTTTTGATGTGGTGGTTTGTTTGAAGAAAGTGAAGAGGCTAGGAAAACTTAAAGTTAAATGTTGAACTGAGTTTATTTTGTACAACTGGAACAAAGCTAATTAATAAATGACACGTTAAAGAAACCCTTATGTTTTTAACACAATAAATCTTCATCTCTGTTTTTGTCAAAAAGAGGTCCGTCTTTATTTTTCCAGCGAGGTACCAGGACTCACAACCGTGCTGGTTTAAGAGAGGACAAAACTCACCTCAGGCAGGGAGGTGGTAGTTGGTGTCCTGAAGTCACACGGAGGAGGCTTAGAAGGGTAACCTGAGGCGCCAAGAAGTTGCCAGAGTGTGTAGGGCAAACTTTTACAGTAGGGGAATCCAACTGAGGGAGACCCTGAGGCAAGAGGTTATTCCGTGGGACAGCCTAGAGTTCCTTGAGGTACCCGGTCACGCAGGCTGGAGTGCTCTCCTTACCAAGAAACCCATTAGTTAAAGGGGTTTGGTTTTGAGGCGGCAGGAGAAGAGGGTGGGTGTTTTCCCCTCTAGATTCCTGGGTCGCGGTGATAGAAAGGGAGAGCGGGACCAGGGTCGTCACAACGTGTAAATGTGAAAAAAAAATGCCTCATGACAGAAGTCAACAAGCAGAAAGATAGGCTGGAGAATGTTATCTGTGCCTTGTTTGAATGGAAAATGTAATGACCATCTGGTTGGCTCTGTTCTAACAACACTCTTGCAAGCCGTATGTCCCTGAATACCACTTGCTGGGACTCACAAGTGGGGAGTGTGCTGCTATACTCAGGTGCTGCTTGTGGGCTTCCCCTAGGCTTCTGGTTGGCCAATGTTTGAACAGGATGCTGGACTAAATAGGCCTTTAGCCTGATACCAGCTGCACTTTTCTTATGTTTGTATGAATGAAAGTGGGGGTTATAAGTGGTGACTAACGCTGCCTCACATTGTTAAACAGGTCCAGATGAACATTTCCTCACTTAAAATCCACAGCTTGAATGAAGCCTTTTATCCAGTCTTCTGTGACATTATTTGCACTCATGCTCTCTCCCTCTCTCCCCTGTTTTGGGCAGGATTTTGGGAAGTGCCCTAGGTTGAGGCTTTTTACTCAGGAGTACATTCTGGCCTTGAACGAACTGAACGCTGGCATGGAAGTAGTGAAGAAGTTTATTCACAGGTCAGTGGCTTGTTCCCTCTCAAACACTCTGCCCTTCTAGGGTGTTAATCCTTTAATTCTCCTCTCTCTTCTTCATCTCCACAGTAGAGTTGCCAGTAGTAAGTTTCAGAGCTGCTTCTCTTTTACTGCCAAACATCTAGGCCCCTTGCTCTCCCGCGGAAAAAAATACCTTGTGCATGGGCATACGCTGAGCAACCCTTTCTCAACATTCTAGTCCTACACTGCATTTTGTGTCCATAGATTCAGGCTACAGGCTTACAATCTGCAAGCAACTTTCTGGTGGGAGAGGCTAGGAAGAGAGAAGGGAAGTGGGATAGCGGAAACACGGGAAAATGGGATGGCCCCTCTTACTTTTGGTTCTGGCTGTACTCATCTTGGGACATGGCCCTGTCTACTTGTAGCTCTGACTCTACCCCCTCCAGCATGCAGCCCCCCAGCAAATTACCCCTGGCAGAATGCAGCCTTTGGGGAAAAGGGTTCCCCACTTCTGATTTGCTACAGCACTGTTGCCTTGTGTTGTGCCCTCATGCTGCTACCTTTGTGTTGTCTTTCCAGCATGCATGGCCCTACCGGACAGTGCCCCCACCCCAGGGTCCTGCCAAATCTCGTGGCCGTCTGTTTAGCTGCCATTTATTCGTGCTACGAAGAATTCATCAACAGGTTAGTAGTCACTGCCTCTGGAGTGAAGGTCTTCTCTTTGGCATTTGGTTGACAGTTCACTTGTACTTTGGTTTTGGATGCCTGAGTAATCACAAAATTCATTTGGTACATTGCCAGTCACAAAAGGTTCGTGGCTCAGCTTTTTCACAGTGGCAATTGGAGAAAAATCGGATTGCCACTTTCGTGTTTATTGTGCGGCCTTTGAAGCACATGTGCGTGATTCATGTATCTTTGTATATTCTGGTTCCTGCACCTTATTTCATTACATTGATATCCTTTCCCTAAATACCAGCGCATTTTCTTTGTGCATTTCAGATATGAAGTTCAATTTAAATTGTGTTTGAATTTACATGGCATCAGGGGTAGCCAACATGGTGTCAGGTGATGCAGGACTGCGATTCCCATCAGCCCTGGCCACCAAGGCCAGTCATAAAGGATGATGGGAGTTGTGGTCTGTCAACACCACATTCCTTACACCTGCACTGCAAGAGTACTTCCAACCTCTTAGTCTAAGTAAGACATTCTTCTGTCCCACCCTTCAAGCCCAGGTCCAGAATTGAGGCCGGCCTCAGAGCTATATGTCATGTGCCCCAGAAATCTCTTCGCCTTAACTCTTAAGTATGTATGTGGGAAGGGACTCCACACATGCTCGGAGGAACTGAGCCCTGCAGTGTGAGTGCAGCCTGGTTGCATCCCGTCACACACCTTCCCCATTTTAACCTGAAGTGGTAGCGGATGGCAGTTAACCACAGTATAGCTTCTGTACTGTCCCAGATTCATGAATTGTCACCAACCAATGAGCACACACAGAAGGTCCACACAGCAGCCCAGGGCAGATTCCTGTAGGAAGGAGTCATAGTTCTGTGGTAGAGCACAGACTTGATGCAGTGGGTCCCAAGTTCAATCCCTTGTATCACCAAATATGGCCTGTGTGAATCCCTGGAAAAACCATTAGTGTAGGTGGTTCTGAATGCAGATGGAACAGTGGTCTGACTCAGGAGTGTAGGAAGCTTGCTAATATTTACACAAGTCCCAGGCCAAGTTCACTATCATCCCCAAGTGAACCATTTCCTCCCTGCCTCCCCCAGAGGTACGAAAAGGATGTTCAGGGAGCGGTGGCAAGAGCTGTAGGATTTTCTAGCTTTCCACTGGGCTGGGAGAGTGTTGGGGGTGATGCCTCCACACTCTACCCCTTCCTCAAGTAAACTCTCCAGCAAAGCTGGACAGCTGTCCACTGGAGTATGAATTTCATCACAGTTTTTGCGTCATTTGGAAGAGAGAACCACATTCCTCCCCATTAGCAACGAGTTCACAGGCCTTCAGAAAAATACGGCCCATACTGTAAATTCTTTGGGGAGATGTTTGTTTTTCTCTGGTATAAATAGGACAGTGGCAGTTGCAAAGGGGCCAAGATGAAAGCTGGGCATCTATTGCAAGACAGTTAGGCTACCCCTCCTCCTTACTAATTTCTGTTGTGCCTGGCTAGTAAAGGTTGCTTTTTTAGACTAAAAAAAAAATGTTTTTGAAACACAGCCGGGACAATTCTCCAAGCCTGAAGGAAATTCGTAATGGTTGCCAGCAGCCCTGTGACCGTAAGCCCAATTTGCCTCTCCGGCTGCTCCACACGAGTCCTGACTTGGTGTCCCAAGAGGCCACACTGACTGACTCCCGCCTCAAGTCGGTCATCGTCACGTCGAATGAAATCCACGTGGAAGTTGAGCGCAACAACACAGCCAACCAGAAGATGACGGCCAACGTCGGCAACGACAGTGAGCCCAACCTGATAGACTGCTTGATGGTCAGCCCCACTTGTAGCACCATGAGCATTGAGCTCAGCGCCCAGGCGGATCGCATCCTCGGTTGCTACGTGGAAATACTCAAGATGCTGTGAGTAGTTTCCATGCCTTTCGAAGCTGCCTCTCTTGAACTGTGCAGGTGGGGAGGGGAGAGGGGGGTGCATATCTTCCCGGCTTCTTCTCTTCCACATCTGCAGGCATCCAGCGAGATATGCAAATAGCAGAGCAATAAATCTAATGCCGGCATTAATGTCTGCAATAGGCATCTGGCCTGGCCAGCGGAGCGCCACAAATAGCATCCAGCGAATGAAAATGGCCAGTTTCTGTTTGCCCGTTGACCCCTGAGGATATTTTACAAGATAGCGATGTCACTGCCTGATTTTCTGGGTTGCTCCTTGCCTGCCAGTCACCCCTTTGCTTCTTCCATTTGAGGATTAGATCCTGACAAGTTTGCTCTCAGACTGGGCTGGCTTCATAAGGGGCCAGCCAAAGAAGAAAACGGAATGTTCCTTTGATCAGTGTAGCGGAAGGCACAGGTGCAGGGGTTCGAGAGTGTGGTGGAGCTCGTGTGCACTAATTCACCACAGCTCTCTCAGCTCCCCCTGCTGATCTTGGGTGGATTCCCCCACTCCTCCCTCATCCCAGTAGTGCTCAAGGCCATTGGACCGAGGTAAAGCACCTGCATGGCATGGAGGAGGAGGAGGAGGTGCTAAACTCAATCACTAGCATCTCCAGTTGTTAAAAGGGGATCAGGTGATGGGAAAGACACCTCTCTGGCCGAGACCTCGTCTTAGTAGACAGTACTGGGCTAGATAGAGGAAGTGTTGTGGCTCAGTGGTAGAGCATTTGATTTGCATTAGAGAATATCACAGGTCCAGTCTCCAGCATCTCCAGGTAGGTCTGGGAAACACTCAAACAACCTGAAAGTTACAACAGAAATGTGGAGTATAAACAGCACTATTAAGTTACAACAGTGTCGCAAAGAGTTCCAAAGTAAAAAGTCGCCTGTGTGTACACCCTCCATAAAGAGACTGGGTGCCCAGAGAGCAGGGAAAGGCAGCATTTATGATCACCTAGCTGAGAAAAGGAAAGCATGTAATGTCAAATGTGCCATGCTTCACTGTCCGTCCGTCCCCTCCACCAGTCTTCTGCATTGGGTTAGTTTTTCAGTCAAAAACATTTCCTAAATTTTGTCAAACCACCTGCTCTGTGGAGGACCCTCCAGGCTTTTCTTGCACATGGCCACTCGCTGCAGCCAAGAGGAGGAATACTAGTTCTATATAGATCAGAAGGGGAGCGTGCGAATTGTCAGTGGATAATAAAACTTAAGCTGGCTTTGGATATATAGGCCTGCCTATTACCTTTGAGATGGAAAGACTCCGTTTGTAATCCTGGAGAGCAGCTGCCAGTCAATGACAACAGCACCGGACCAGATGGAGCAGTTTGATCAGTGAAGGAAAATATATTAGTCTTACTCAGGGTGGGCTGGCTGAAATCAATGGTCATGACTAACTTAAGTCCATTAATTTCAGTGAATCTACTCCAAGTAGAACTTAGTTGGGCACCACCTAATTCTCTGTATCCACTTTCAAAAGAAATAAAAAGAGATGCAGCCATAAATGGAAGACGAAAAGTTTGAGGCTACTGCATTATCTTTGGATATCCCTCATGACCATGGCTTCAGAATGACGAAGGCTGCATGCAGTCCTAACGCTACTGGGAATAAGCCTTGTTATATTCAATGGGACTTAATTTATGAGTAGACAGGGCTAGGATTGTGCTGCAAGGCTGCACTTCTATATGTATACCTGGGAGTTAACTCCATTGAACTCAGCATAACTTACTTTCGAGCAGACATGTATAGAATTGCACTACAAGTGCAAGGCGGTTACCTTGCAGAGTAGGCAAAGAATAATTCACATTATTCTCTGATAGGAGTGCCTAATGCTTACAAAGCGAAAAAGCCATAGGTGGGTCCTGCATCCATGATTTGGTTTGAATAATTACAATTTATTATTGCAATTATTCCCATCATATGCTGTCTGCTTAGTATTGCACAAAGAATCTCACTGTCTCTGTTGCCTGTATCACGCTTGAGAGTGCTGAGTCAGATCCTTCAAAGAACAATTAAATGGATTGTGATGTTCTTTCTACAAGTTTGCCTTAACACTGTCTCTAATAAGGAGCAGAGTTAAACTCCACTGACTGCAGAGATCTGTAGTTCACATGATGGAATGGCTTTCTTTTCAAACTGAAGCCTGGTATAGGAATGGGAGCGAAATTCAATCCAGTTCGTATTTATATGTGAATCAATCCAATTTGTACTTTCTAAAGCAATTTGTGAGCTGAAACGCAGCCATCCTTTGAACTCTGCGCTTCTCCAACTTTTGCTATGCAGTTATCCAGCCAGGTAATGTGTGCAAAGATGCATATGTTAGTGGGAAAACATACAGAATGTGTTGTATTAGGGAAAGCTGCTTTGCAAAAATTGGGTACATTCAGAGAAATTCACATTAAAATGCTGATGAACTTCCATGATGACTTTTTAAAATAAATAAATAAATCACAAACTCATGTGGGGAACTGAACTTCAAAGGAAATTTGAGAAACTGAGAGACTGAAATTTGCAGGTTCGCTCATCCTGAGACTGCTGCGGTGTTTACTTGCAGAGCCAGGTAGAAGAGGAGATACTGAGTGTAATGCTTTCGCCTTTAATACGTTGCTGTTTTGTTTCTTTTTCTTTTTTAAATCGAATAGATATCACGCCTAAGAAGTTTATATAGGTCTTTGAATGGCAGGTTTCCTTTACAGGCTCCCAGAATATACAGGTTTTGGTATGGTACCACTGTTAAATTGTGCGCTGCTTTAAGAGTGCAGTGCTACAAAGTGGTATATAAAACTATCAATAAAGAATTAGGCTGGTTTCAATGAAAAGGTGTTGACCAAACTGCAAACGGATTCCTTTTGTGGAGGAGAAAACTGAAGTAGGGGAGATTGGCGGCCGCTTAGGTCTTCTTTCAGCTTGGCCCCACCTTCTCCACATTCCCCTATAGGTCAGCCGCATGCTTCAAATACCCTGTGTGCATTCTCTGATGTTATGTTTATCGGGGTTGCCCCTGGCTGCTAATATGTTTTGGGATTGTTTCGGCTCTATGGGCTCTGCAGGGCAGCTTTTTCTATTGAACCGAAAGACGACACTGGGAAAGGGGGAAAGGCCTCTGGTGGTGACCATGGAGCAATGAAACCCATGGTGTACACACACACACACACACACACACACACACACACACACGGATGTACATGCAGTTCAGGCAGAGGCTTATTTGATTTGCTGAGTTGACTGTAGTTACAGGCTGACATGCTGCAGGTTTGAAGGTGGGGAAAGAGAACTGACCAGGCTGTGTCACGCGGCAGCTCAGTAAGCCTTTGTGTCTTAGGGAGCTGATGGCCCTGCTGGCCATGAGCTTTCTGTGACCTTGGCAGAAAGGTTTGCACAGTCAGAGATGTGCAGCTGCTGGTGGCAGGGGGTATGTTTTGGGGGTTTTGCATGATTAGGAATTTGCAACTGCTAATAGATTTGGGAGGGGATTTGGTGGGGAGCACTTAGCTGGCCTGTTGATTGATTGATGCTTCCTGTGTAAGTGGTGAGCCAAGCTTAATTTTGGAAATAAAGAGTTCCAAATGTCTTCTGAATGTCATATTGTTTGCACCGGGGAGATACCAGGTCAGATTGTTTGTCCATTTAGCCCAGTATTGTCTGTTCCAATCTTTTGTCAACCTGATGCCTTCCAGATGTTTTGGACTCCAGTTGGCAAGGAACAACTTCTTTTGCATGTAAAATGCTCTGGTTGTGTTTGCTTATCGCAGCCTTCCCCAAGTTGGTGCTCTCCAGATGCTTTGGACTGCTGCTCCCATCACCATTACCTGTGCTGGCTGGGGCTGAAGGAAGTTGTAGTCCAACAACATTTGAGGGGCACCAGGTTGGCAGATGCTGGTCTATCCTGACTGGCAGCCACTCTCCAGGGTCACAGGCAGGAAGAAAGAGCTCTTTCCCACAACCTGCAGCCTGTGACCCCATGAAGATGCTGTGGATTAACTTGCATGGCCCGTATTAGGTTACCTTTTTTTTCCGTTTTCTTTCCTTAATTTGAAGTTTACATCGGCGCCCATTCCAAAAACTGTGTTCTTGTGATCAGATCTATGATCCTCTCACATCATATCATCTTGAAAGACAGGGATAAGTCATGCATGCAAATTGTGTGTCCAGGTTATGCAATGGGCTATAGATGCAGCAGCAGCAACAACAATAACAACAATAGAAGAAAATGAAAAGGTCACAACAAATGGAGGGGGGGTCACAAATAATGCTCCTTGCTATAGGGAGAGGATTTAGCCAAGACCAGGAGTGGCTAATCTGTGGCCCTCCAAATGTTGCTGAACTACAACTCTCATCCCCTCTGAGCACTGGGCATGCTATCTGAGACTGGTGGGAATTGTAGTTCAGCAGCACCTGGGGCGCCAGGTGGTTCAAGAGCCAGCCCTAGATGGATCTCATTCACACATACTGTGGTGGATGTGTTAGGATGTGTCACCTACAAGGACAAATGCACAGCTGATAAACGAGAGTGGATTATGCATTGTGTCCAGGACTAACAGCACTTTTCTCATTTCAGATCAGACTATGACGATTGGAGACCAGCTCTTGCCAGTTTGCTTCAACCCATCCCATTCCCTAAAGAGTAAGTTCTTGGCAGGTAGTTTTATCTCCTTTAGTGGCAAAAAATTTGAGAAATTTTGGTTGGTTCTTACAGTCCAGAAGATGTTGGATGGGAGATTTTAAAATACTTGTTTTGAAATGTTGCAGTGCATGCCAAGGACTTTGATTAAACTCAAGGAGTGAAAATATCCAGTAAAGACATATTTTGGGACAGTAAACCTGGGCTTAAGGGGACACTTCAGCTGGAGTAGCAGGTCTCCACGGGAGTGGACCAAAATATATCGTGCAAAATATTTAGAAAGAGTGCATTCCTCAAATAACACTCTGAGCCTTATCCTCCATCCCTTTCTAGCCCTCTTTTTAAAGCCATCCGAGTTTATTAGCTACATCCTGGAAGAAGAAGTGAACAAGTTCAGTCATCTCATAGGATCAGATAGCAAAACAAGCATTTGTGTCAGCAAGCATAAAGGGCTGAGGTGACCCATTGAAATAATTACAAAAATGCACATTGTTCCATAAGCAGTATTAGGACGCAATGAAAGAGTTTGGCATTGGCATCCCTCTGAAACCTATTAATGACACCATTGTTTATGAAATGCTGTTCCCAGAGGGTGAACATTACAGCCTATAATTGTCCAATTTGCCAGCTTATCGCATCCTTCAGTGTCTGGGTGCTTTGGAAGGGTTCGCTTTCGTAAACTGCATGTGCTTTGGAACGGCTGGGGAGATAGAACAACACCTGGCATCTTTTTACCTGAGTTGGTGATTCTAGCAAAGGACCCTGGGGTGAATTGCAGATCTGTATCATGATGCAATGCAGTATGAGAGAGTGACCATTAATTGCTTCGCTAATGTGCCATGCTAATTAGATGTGGCCATGCCTTAATTGCAATGCAATTAATGAACACACCTGGGACTTAGGATGGAGCTAAAAACCCTGTTTACAAAGTGTGCAGTTTCTATCACTGGGCCCTGAAAGTTTCCATTTGCTTCACTGATGACAGAATTTCCCTGCAGAATAGTTTTGGCTTTGACTTTTCCTCTGGCAGGAGCTCTTTGTTGCTGAAAACCCTTCTCAGTCTAATCTTGCCTTGGCCTGACAGTCCCTCATATTTTAGCAGCCAATGTGGTGTAGTGGTTTGAGTGTTGGACCTGTGAGATTGGGGGTTCAAATCTGCACTCTCCCATGAAGCTCACTGGATAACTTTGGGCAAGTCATAGTCTCTGAGCCTAACCTACCTCACAGGGCTGTTGTGAGAATGCTAGGAGGAGGAGAACCATGTACATACACCACCTTGAGCTCCTCGGAGGAAAGGGGGGATATAGAAACCCAGCTGCTGCCCAGCTCAGTCTCCATCCTTAGGTGAAGCACACAGCTCTCTTGCTAGGCAGAAAGCAGGAATAAAAGCAGTTTTGATATGAACAACACTTACAGCAGGTTTGTAAGGCTCCTTCAAGTCCATCATCTGAAAAGCAGGGCTGTGTATGATCTCCTGATCAAGAGGGCACAGCTTGGAAAGTCAGATGTGTTTGTCTTATCATGAGACCTCTTTTGAAGCGATCTGTCTCACATTGTTGGAACACAGAATGTCAGTTGCCTAATCTGGAGCTGAGCCAAATGCTTTACAGTGTCAATCTTCATGTAGAAACTTGCACTTGGTGGGGTTTACATTTCCCGCAAGGAATATGTAGGCAGTGCTTACATTCCCATTCTTGTCCCCATTCAGCAGCCTTGTTTCTGTTGCCTCTTCCTGCTCCGGTGCTGTTTGTCTCCCTATTGGCTTTTGCCTTCTTCCTGGTTCGATCACATGGGTTTCCCTGCAAAGAGAAACAGGAAGATTACCAGTCGCAGAGAAAAGAAGGGAAGAAATCTCCTAGTGCAGAAGAAGAAAAACCCACGTGTTTTTAATAAAGCACAACATGTTTCAAACCAAACTATTCTTCAGGGGTATTCTTGAGTGGCAATTGATCTTAAAACAAATTTCTGAAGTGAGTTGCAGCATTGATTACTCACACAGCCAGGTTTCCTCCCTTCCTTTCTTTGCATGGGTTACCCCACCCAGTCAGGGATCACAGGATGATGTTGCAACAATACATAGAGTGATATGAAGGCCTGCAACACAGCTAAACTAAGCACATCTGGATGAGGGGCTAGGAACCCCGTGAACTTCACCTCACGTTCCATCCTGAGGAAAGGCAGAATTAAAAACAAACAAACAAATTAAAATAATCATCAAAATGGAGGGCCATCTCATTAGATATCTTTCATCCAGAGCCCACCCACCCCCAATCTTAATTTATTTTTGTTCCATCATTATTCAACATAATTAAAACGTGGCCCTCTCCCACCCTTTTTGTTTTGTAAATAGAATCATAGAGTTGGAAGAGACCACAAGGGCCGTCCATTGCTGCAGCCTTTGCCAACCTGGAACCCATGGGCACCACCAGGTTGGCAAAGGCTGCATTCATGTATGTGTTGATGTCATGTAGACTATAGCTCTCCTCTTTAGACTTATCAAATCCACATACTCACAGTTATTTTGGAATAAAAGAACCGCATGAAAAAAGGAGAATCATTAATAATTCTCTGTGTCTAATTTTCAGGGCTCTTGCGCACGAGAAGTTCACAAAGTAAGTGCTTGTTTGGTTAAAGCTATTTCCTGTGATATAAATAAGCCAGATCTAAGCAAAGGCTAATGTGTCTGTGTTCCTCTTATCCTTCACCACTGAGGTTTTGAAAGCTGCTGATAGAATCAGAATGGTAGGGCTTAGAGCCACACACGCACACACCACAAGAGTCACAAACATTCTTAATAAAAATGAGGAAGTGGAGCAAAACCCACCGTCACTGGAGAAATCTCTTCTAGGCCAGTCAGTGTGAAAGCACTTCTCCATTAAACCTTCTCCCAGTCACTTATTCCACATGACAGCTGCACCACTTTAGATCGCAGCTATGAGAAATTGCACATTTGAATCTTTCCACCACTACCACCCACCGATTAAAAAAGCAACTTGTATTCCCTGCATATAGAAACCTAGCAGGTTAGCAAGAGATGCTCGAGCTTGGTCCTTTAAGGAGAAGTGCTGATTTTCTACATGCAGTGAGGATTTTTACATGGTGAGGCAGGAGCATTTAAACATGCAAACCCCCTACTTGCAGTATGAAGTGGTACAGTCCAAGCAGGTCTGTACCAAGGGGTTATTACCATTTATCTGTAAAGCTAACAGTACATATTCTGCCTTGCTCAAATAATAGTTATAAGACTGGGATGACTTGAATGCTTGGGTTGTTTTAAGATGGACTGCCTGCAGGCATTTGCAAACCCGCTTCCTAGTCTATATGCACCACCTTGGCAACTCCTTAAGCCCTCATAATTCCTTCCTGTGAAATGTTTTCTCCTCTCGTTTCCCTGCACCCTCTCCAGAAGAGGGGCATCAATCACTTAAAGCGTAACCAAAATGAAATGCTGCAGCTGTGTAAATTTTGGAACCGACCAATAGCCACTCATCATTCTGCTTTTTTGTTTTCTCTTTTGCCCTTTCAAGGGAGCTGAAGTACGTCATTCAAAGATTCGCGGAAGATCCAAGACAAGAAGTGAGTCCCTTTCCAGCATCATGATCAAAGGGACAGGGAGACTTGCTTGTCAGAAACTTCTGGCTTTTAAGTAGTTTTGCGTTCCAAAGCACTGTCAGCCTCTCTCTGCCTGTCTGCCTTGAGTTTGTCCCCAGAATGCTTGGGGGCATAAGCCTTAGTATGAATGGCTTCTTTCCTCCTACGTAAACATGCCGCCCCACCCTGGATGTCTAGAATCTGTTGCTGATGTCCCTTCAGCAGGGAGAACTGCAACCGGCAAGAATTAATTTCCTGTGCTAAATAAATGCCGCAAATAAATTCCCCCTCTCCACATCTGTTGAAATAGCTAAGACAGACACACTGGAGTCTTCATGTCACAACACCACTAGCAAAGCTCCCATTGTTACTATAGGCAGGGTGTTTGTAAGGGTACAGGGTCTGTATATTGCAGGGGCACAAGGCAAAAGCACACAGCACATTTGCTGTGTCCCACACTGCAACTTGTAGATCTCTGTAGATTTCTATTATTTTCAACACCAAATTGAGAGCAAGGGAAAGGTTCCACATGCACATATCCTGAGTTCTTATTTTGTTTCTTCTCTATCAATGGAAGAGCATCTGTTTTGCATGCAGAAGGTCTCTGACCTCTCCAGGTAGGGCTGGGAGAGACTCTGGCCAGAAACCCTAAAGAACTGCCAGTGACTGAAGATGACACTGAGCTAGAATGACCAATGGTCTGATGTAGCCTAAGACAGCTCCCTGTGTTCCCAAATGTATATGGAAAAACCTCTCTTGCATCCAGGGAAGTAGACTTTAGTTGACAATAATTTATGCTACATTAAATTAGTTAGTTAGTCCTGGAGGTGCTTCCGAAGCTGTTTGCTATTTTCTTTCCTTGCTAACTTGCTTCTCTGTGGACTAGTGGAGAGGTGGTGCTGCAGAGAGCCTCAACACCTCATTGCCTTTGTGTCTTGCTTGGCAGGTCCACTCGTGTCTGCTGAGTGTGCGGGCTGGCAAAGACGGCTGGTTCCAGCTCTACAGCCCTGGTGGCGTAGCCTGTGATGATGATGGAGAGTTGTTTGCCAGCATGGTATGTGCCAGCTGTAACTCTGAATAAACTGGGAATGGGTTGAACATATATTCAGAAGTTTGGAGTAGGAGTAGGAGTGCTGGTGAGTTTTTGCACACACGGATATACACATGCCTTTGGTCATCCCACTCTCCTGAAGATGCCCAAAATGTATCCTACAGACGCAGCCTGTAAATGGAGCTACAAAAATGGGATAGGGCCATTTTGCTACAGCCTTAGTCGAAACTCTCCAATGTCAGTAGCACTGTGAATATTTGAAATCGCTGTGTTGAAATATATGGAGTGACATATCTTGCTGTTGCTATGAATCAAGGTTGTCTGACTAATTTTGAAGCATGCCCCCCCCCTATATACACTGCCCTATCTTTTCTTTGCAAAATCCAGATCCTTTCTTTGAATTTGAAAGTCCAGTCCCGTAAGGTTTTTATAACTGTGGATAGGAAGTAGATATATGTGCATGGGAACCCCCATGTGTGAAAATCGTATGTGCATCCATTTCGGCTCTTTGAGCCAATTCACTCATTTTCCCCACCTCTCTCCTGGATTGTCGGAGGATTGATTTGAGGCCAGGGCTCTGGCCTGTGCTGGTAGGCTCACTCCTGACTCCGGGGGAAAGTGAATGACCAAACAGGATTTTTATTTTTATTTTTGAAAGAAGGATTTCCTCTGATGCTTGGAGACTACACCTCTTTCTGATATATAATGTACAGATTTGTTAATTTTGTTGGCTGATTTACATGACTGGTTTAAAGAGTGCCGCATTCTTCCTTCATGCCTGCACCTCTAACCAGGTTCTCTCTCTCTCTCTCTTGCTTTCACAGGTTCACATTTTAATGGGCTCCTGCTATAAGACAAAAAAGTTCCTGCTTTCACTGGCTGAGAACAAACTTGGGCCCTGCATGCTGCTAGCTTTGAGAGGCAACCAAACCATGGTGGAGGTAATGCATCAAATAATGAGGCTCTTTTCCTTTTGTTGAACTGAGTGGTGCCAAACCCCTTAATCTGTCACATAGCCTAGAAACTAGGAACCCGGTATTTCATTCCAACACTGGTTGCCCATTAGCTACACTGCTAAGTTCAGAGTATTGGTTTTGGTGTATAAAGCCGCATACAGTTTGGGATCAGGTTGCCAAAAAGGTTGTCTTACCCCTTCTATACCCAGTTGATCAGCATGCCCTGCAGGTGAGGGCTTGCTGCAGATTCCATTTTATCAGGAGGTCCATTCTGCAGAATATAGGAATTGGGAATTTAGTACTGTGGCACCTACTCTTTGGAATTGCCTCCTTTTAAATATTAGACAGGTGCCACCCCGTTGTCTTTTTGGTGCCTACTGAAGTCTTCTAAGAAGAGATGCTTCCCAGCCTTTTTTGGTATTTAATTGATTTTAGAAGTTTCATCTCTTGTGTGCCAGCCACCCTGGGCTCCTTTGAAAGGGAAAGGTGACATTAATTTAATTTAATAAAATAAAATAAACAAAGATAAAGAAATGTATTTATTTGGAAACTGTATATGCTTCCCCACCTTGCCCCAAAGACTACCCAAAGTGTCTTTCTGAAACACTCCAAATGAAAATGTATCAAAATGCAGCAAAAAACAGCAAAACAAAACAGAAATGCAGCTGCAAAGATTAAGCTAAACTAAAGCCAAGCGCACATTTTTACATTTTGAAAGTAATTTCATAAGCTATTTTAACGATAATCCTTTCCAACAGAAGAACCCTGAAAACTAATAGTTCCCTGCCATGATTAAGGACAAAGAATTCTCATTCCCTGCATGTGACTGCAGTCCCAGATTTTCTTGGAGGAAGCCATTATGGTCCATTAAGTAACAAATTTAACAGCAGACTCCACCAACCTGTTTCCAGTCTAGCTGTTTTGGACCACAGCTCCTATCCTCCCCAGCCAGCTTGACTAATGGTTGGGGATAATGGGAGTTGGAGTGCAAAATATCTGGAGGGCAGCATGTTAAGGGAAACTGTCCTGTGGAATGCCCCATTGATAGTTCTGCTTCTTTCAATATGTCCCTGCATCCTTTCAAAATAAAAGAAGTGGGCTCCCACCCACCCCTTCAGAATGGTGAGCCCATTCTCGCACAGATGTATTCAGGTGTAATTGATTAATTAACTGAATAAAACTTCTATGGTTAACAATGCAATCACGTGGTTACTCAGTGGGGCTTATCGTCTCCAGCAAGTGTGCTTCAGATAGCTGCCTAATTTTTTTTAAATTAAGTGACAGCCCTACTGATTTCACAGAGGAGGGCGAGGAAAAACAAGATGAAGGAGTGAATAAGGTATTTGCCCTCTTAGAGCCAGCATAACTGAATGAATAGAATGTTGGAGACAAGAATGTTCGAGACCTGGGTTCAAATCTCCGCCCAGCCACAGAGCTTGCTGAACCAGTCACTATCCCACAGCCCAACCAACCAAACAGGGCATTTGCAAGAAACAAGAGGGATGAACCATTTAGTGCAGAAAACTCAGGCCAAAGTTGCTTCTTAACAAGCATTCAAAAAGAAGAGAGAGGGGTATGTTGTGCCAAGCTATCCAGACGTCCCCAGTGAACAAGCTGTAGAGTAAATGTTACTTATCTTTCCACTGTCAGATTCTTTGCCTGATGCTTGAATACAACATCATTGACAACAAAGACACCCAGCTTCAGATCATCTCAACCCTCGAGAGCACCGACGTGGGGAAAAAAATGTACGAGCAGCTCTGTGACAGGCAGAGGGAGTTGAAAGAACTGGTGAGTCTCTGTATTGACAGCCCCGTCACTATTCAAAAACAGGCACCAGAGGAGATTCAGGTGGGGCCTAAGGCACAACGGATATTTAAAGAGGGGCTCGGCTCTGCACAGAAAGTTACAGTGCTCTTCAGACTGCACTTTAACAAGCCTGGACTTCCCAAAGGAAGATGTACTGCTCTGTTTCTTTATTTTGGAGTATTTATACCCCACTTACCAACCAGTGTTCTTGGAGGGGGGCTACAATATATTTAAAACACTGTGAAATAGAAAGTGATACAATAGTTATTGCAGTGAGCCAATGGTATATATAATCCACCCACCCCACCCCCATTCTCTGAAGTTCCAAAAAGTGCCACTCTGCACCTGAATCTCCTCGTCCAACCCCCTCCATGCTCCTGTGACCTCATCCTTTCCCTTGCATCAACTTACCAACTTACTCAAATAAGCAGCAGTGTTCTGCCTTTGGATGTGGAATACCAAGAGGTCCTGCCCTGCCTTGCCACCTGAGGCCCTTTTATCTGGAAATGAGGGGATTTCAGCCTTGGGCATCCCACCAGCAAAGTGTGTGCTCTGACACAGAAGCAACACCCCTGTTTGTAATCAGCATGTTGTTATTTTTTACAGCAAAGGAAAGGCGGTCCTACCAGGTTAACACTGCCATCAAAATCCACAGTAAGTTTTAGCTTTCCAGTTACAGCAGAAAAGCATTTCTTGTTCCTCTAATTCCCATCAACCCTGACCATTGGTCATGCATGCTGTGGTTGATGGGAGTTGTAGTCCAACAGCATCTGGAGGGTACCATGGGTTATTGGAGGGCACTGAATTTTACATTGAGCCAGAACCGGATTATGAATTAGGCCAAGTAATCTACAGTTGGGTTCTGGAGAATGACTGCTTCTGGAGAATGGCTGAAAGTCTAATTTGACCGTGGCCATTCTCTTATGTAGCATAGTACTAAGTGTCTGAGCTGCAAAACAGGATGCCTGTGGTTGTACTCTCACTCTTGCTATTCAGGAGTTAAAGCTACTTTATCCCTACTTTATGGGGTTGTATGGATTGTCTAGATCAGGGGTGACTGCGATTACTTTCAAAATTAAAATCTGGCAGTGATCTACCCCCGGTTTTTTTGGGTTCAGTTGTTGACCTTTTTTTGGGAGGCGAAAAGCCCTGTTTTTAGGGGTTCAGGCCACAGTTGTTTAGCTTTTCTTAGGGAGGGAAAGTGCCCCATTTTTAGGGGTTCAGAGGGAGGAACAAAAGCAGACACTTACATTACGATCACTGGCCAGATAACAGCCTCCATTTCTAAGCACACAGAGAGGGGGCGGAGCTGGATGGGGGCCAGCGATCGACCGCGATCTACAATAACATCGCAGGGATTGACCAGTAGATCGCGATCTATGTGTTGCACATCCCTGGTCTACATTATGTATGTGGAACAGGCCCGGCATCAGCACAAGGCATCTGCAGGAAGCTGCTGGAGTTCCAGGTCCGAGCCCTGCACTGCAGCCTGTCCTAGGAGCCTCACGCCATCTGGTTTGGAGCCATCATTAAAATTTCCCATAATGCAGCTAGTGCAAAAGGAGGCAGTTCAACTGCTCACTAGGACAGACTACCACCATCAAATTACTCAGCAGCTGAAAGAATTGCCACTGGCTGACAAGTTAGCTTAAGGTCACCAGATATTTTTCAATGAATCAGGGGACACTTCAACTTCAATGGATTTTTCTATGGGGACTGATTTGTAAATCCGGGGGCTGTCCCCAGGAAACGAGGGTGTCTGGTAACCTTAAGTTAGCTACCAGGCTGAATTCAAGGTGCTGCTACTGGTGCATAAAACCCTATACAGCTTGGGACCTGCATATTTAAAAGATCATCTCACACCATACACGCCCTTCTCATGCCGGCTGGGGCACATGGGAGTTGTAGCCCAAAATACCTGGAAGGCACCAGGTTGGCGAAGGCTGCAGTAGAATGCTCAGATAGGTGTGAATTAAGTGGTGCTGCCCCCAGGATTTAGCCAACTTTTGCAACACAGGAACTAAGGCCTGTGTTGCAAGAGCTTTGGGTTTGAAAGTTCCTGTCAATATCTACAGCAGTTTCTGTGCCAATCTGATGTTGTTTTCCTCCCTCAGGACGCAGACCTAGCCCGGTTGTTAAGCTCAGGTTCCTTCGGCAACCTGGAGAACCTCAGCCTGGCCTTCACTAACGTCACGAGTGCCTGCGCAGAGCATCTCATCAAGCTGCCTTCGCTCAAGCAGTTGAACTTGTGGTCAACTCAGGTACGAGCTCAGGAAGCAGCAGCAGAGAGGAGTCGCTTGAGCTGAGACATGCCCAAGATTGCCCTTCTCAATATGAGGAGGTTTTCTGACAGTGCAAGTTGCCTGCAAAAGAACCCCCCACAAATTTATAAGCAGGCTGCTTCCCTCCCCCAATTTTTCTGCTTCCAGCCAAAATTGTTAGCCTGACTGCAAGAGTCCAGCTCTGGGGGACAGTACCTGCTTTGCAGGTAGCAAAGGGGTAGGGAACCTCCACCCTGTGGGTCACATATAGCCTTCATGGCTCAGGCCACACACCCCACTCTTCAGGGCACATCTCTCATCCATGCTGTCCATACTGGATTGTGTCCTTCAACTAAGTTTGCTTCATTAGCTGTGATTCCCGCACTGCAGGGGGTTTGGCCAGATGACCCTTTGGATCCCTTCCAATTCTACAATACTATGATTCTTACAACAAACATGCTTCTTGCTTGCCTAGGTGGGTGTGAAAATCTGACTTTTTCATGGCTGGGATGTAAACTAGTGCAGAAAGATAAACAGTCCCCTGTGTTTGCAAGGCTTCTTCCTTTTCCCATAATGCTCTGCTCATGTATAGTATTTCCATGTCTCCCCCACTCCACCCCCTCCAGTTTGGAGATGCAGGTTTGCGGCTTCTCTCTGAACACCTCACAATGCTGCAAGTGCTCAACTTATGTGAGACGCCTGTCACCGACGCTGGGCTGCTGGCACTGAGCTGTAAGTAAGCAAAGAAGCAGGCCGATGACAGGGCAGGGAGGGGATTCATCTGGGCTCAGACTTTATTGCCTCAGGACTGTTTTGAACCCCTTTGAAAGGGGGCTTATTCTCCCAGTGTTGCACCCTTTTTGTACTGTGGCCCTTCAGGTGTGGTTGGACTCCCACCAGCCCCAGCCAGCATAGCCTGCAGTCAGGAATGACAGGAGTACAATATCTTATATGGGAAGCCACAGGTTCCTTGGTGTACTCATACTTGAGAACTGCAAATTCCAGTGACTTGCATACCTGCTTCAATCCATGTTGATGAGTGAAGTGGGGATGGGGATTGCAGTCTGCAGGGAGGGCAACTGTTCCAGATAGATTCATCCAGGTTAAAATCTATTTTGTAACCAGCCTCTCAGATCTGCTTCCCTTGCAGTGATTCGCCCTCCTACCTGTCAGGGATGAGGTTGGCATAAAACTCATTCCTTTGGTGGGCTGGGACAGGTGCCCAGGTTTTGTGCCCTGACCTAAAGTGCAAATGAGGCCATTGTGTGAACATTTGTTTTAAGGCGTTTATTTTTTCCATACCAAAGTAATATTGATTAAAGTATTAATATAAATAAAAATTAGCCTCCCCCCCCCCGAACATTATGTCAGGATTCAGATTACATTTCTTAAAAGCACTATATATTCTACTAATAAAATTGAGAACCTTCTGTTTAATGTAATGGCCCAATCTACTATAGTTTGTAATACCAATTTTTCCTTTATAGCATCCATTCTTTTTTTATAACCTATACAGTAATCAGAACTGTCTCCATTAGTTAGATCCACATTTCATTTTTCTTAATTGATCTAACCCTTCTTCAGTTGATCCTATTTTCCCTTGGAAAGACCAAACTATTTTATATGTAGTGAATATGATTTTACAACCCACTTTGATGCACCATATTAGCCCCATTCAGGCATTTGTTCTTCCATGTTATGTTCCCACCCACTCCATCACATTTCTGGTTGTGCTCCACTAGTTAGAGAATGACTGTCTGCAGCAGAGAGGGTGCTCTATGGATTTTACAAGGCTTTCAAATGATATGAGTACATCAGGATCCCTCCTATAGACAGTGAGGGATTGATACTGGCTGGGTGCGACAAGGTGTGACTGACAGCTACAGTTTATCTGTAGGGCTTTGCACATTTAGCATAGCTAAGGGAGATATCACTGGGTTGCTGATTATAGGCTTCAGAAGGCCTACACTCTTTATTTGGGGTGTTTTTTTGTATTCTCATTTATCAAAAAAGAAAGAAAAATAGTGCAAAAATGGCAAGAATTATGAGTATGGCTCATTTGCACTGTGTCATACAAAATATTTCAAAGTACTTTCCTAGTGCAAAATACATCAGTCTCCCACCCTTCATGTTCAGAATCTAAAGCTTTGTTTTGGGGGATTGGGGGGAGCAAGATTCTAGCTCTCATATTTGCAGAGAAAATATTGCTAAGCAGTGACCCAAAGTCCAGTCAGTTAAGTTTTTAGTTAAGCAAGGTCTGCAACATAGCAGCCTCCATAACGTATTGACCCCTCAGACATTATCACACCATCTTTCAATATGCAGAAGCATGTGTGTACAACCAACATGTTGTATAAAAAAATCCTATTAGAACAATGTTTTTATTTGGCTTACTAAAATATCATAAAATCATGTGCAAGCTTTTGAGTTCTCCAGAATTCAAAAAGCTTGCACACAATTTAGTGGCATTTTGTTTGGCCAAATGCCCTAATGGAGTTTTGAGATTCCCCCCCCCCCTTATATATCAACATGGCAGCATTTGCATTTTGTGTAACATATTGCTTATTTATTTCCTAGCCATGAAAAGCCTGTGTAGCTTAAATATGAATAGCACGAAACTTACGGCAGACACCTATGAAGATCTCAAGGTATGTCAAAGTTTTGAAGCTACAGGACATGTCTGGAAAAGAGCCCAGTGGCAAGGGAGCAGGTCATCCCGTGTAAAACACTTAGCTCTTCTTACGATGTCGCAGAATTGCCAGGAAACCCATATGGCTTGTATCTCTGCCACTGGCCAGGTGGTGATCATGTGATGCACCTAAGACAAGGACAGGGAGTCTGTGGCTGTTGAGGTGCTTGCTGGGCTCCATCTCCCATCAACCCCAACCAGCATCACCAATGGTCAGGGATCATCTGCACAGCCAGAGATTCCCCATCCTGTTCAAGATCTGAAAGAGCAAACAGTGTCACCACCTCTGAAATAATTTATTCCTAAGAATTTTAAATCTGAACTCAACGAAATGAGCTTACAGGAATGTGGGAAGCTGCTGTCTGCCAGGTCAGACCATTGGTCCACCTAGCCTAGTGCTGTTCACACTGACTGGCAGCCGCATTCCAGGATCCCCATCACCTGCCAGCTGCCATCCTTTAACCTGGAGAAGCTGCCAGAGATTGAACTGGGGACCTTCTGCGTGCTCCCCCACTGAGCTATGTCCCCTTCTTATGCTACGATCATCGTCCCACATCTTCTCCAACTCCGCCTAGGGCAGAGAAGCTCTTTAAACCTGCAGTTGGACAGCAGCTGCTCCTTTCATCAGGGGCGTCCAAGTTCTGGAGGGCACCAAGCTCTGGAGGGCACCAGGGAAGAGGCAGAGGCTGGACGTGGCGCCTCCTGGCATCAGCTGCCGCCCATGTCCACCTCCGTCTGCTGTGGCCACCGTGGCACGAAGCGGCCAGCTGAGCCAGGAGGTGCCGGGTCCAGCCTCTGCCTCTTCCCTGCCGGAGGAGCCTCCCTCCAGCCACTGCCTGCCTCCTCCAGCCCTGCCAGCAGCACTGTCCTCCCTTAAAAAAAACCCTGGGAAACGGGGGCAGGGCGCCGGAGAGAGCTTTGCACCACGGCGCCGGATGTGCTTAAGACAGCCCTGCCTTTCACTCACCTCCCTTTACATCAGCGAAGGCTGATCTGTTGGGGCAAATGGGGCACTGCCACACCAGTCTGTGTGCCCTAAGCCAGCCCCTCACCTGCTTGCCTTCTTACTGCTAACCAGTGCAAGGGGTGACACTGCCTGTCAGCTTCTTCATTAGTCTGAGTTTTGCCCTAGTAGAACTCAGAGAGGAGGAGGGGGCGGGGAAGAAAACTAGAATTAGTTGATTCCAGCGCCACCTGCTGCTGGGCCCCTGGTCTTCTGCCCTACCAGTCCCAATGGGCGCTAGCCACCATGGCTTTAAGCACTTTAAATCACAAACTTTCATTTAATATGAATATACAAAATATACAAGCAGAACCTAAATGCCTAGCGATGGTCCACAAGGAATCTTACTGGGTTCTGGTGGAAATCTGAAAAGGACCTTTAAGGACTGGCTCGTTATTTATCTCTTTCTCTTTCTACCCCCCCACCCCCACCCTTTTCTCTTTCAACCAGGCTAAATTGCCCAACCTGAAGGAAGTGGATGTCCGCTACACAGAGGCATGGTGAAATCTCGTGGGCTGCATTCGTAGCATTTGACAAGGAGAGAGGGAGGGAGGGAAAAGAGAATTTTTTGCAACAAAATAAAAGCAAAGAAATAAACTTTTGGCTTCTACCTATAGAGAGCAGCAAGTTCTGAGGACTTCAATTTTAGGAGTTGTGTTTGTGAGGTAGCAGAGTGTGGCTTTGCGTGTGGGAGGGGAAACTGAGCATGCCCCAGGCCCTGCCAAATTCTTTGAGCTTCATCCTTTGAAATTCAACATCATCTAAATGAAGGGGGTTGGGGGTTGGGTAAGAAAGATTGTGCGGGGGGGGGGAGAGAAAAGGGAGGGGAAATCTGTTTCAATTTTCATTTGCTTTTTTGTGTTGTTGTTTTTAAAATGCCATATGGAAAGAAAAAAAATATGGGGTTATACATCAGAGCTTTTTCTTGGATGGACCCTCAGTCTTTAGGTGCTTTACCATCTTTCCTGCTCTCTCTTTTTTAAAAAAAAAAAAAGTATGAGAAATCAAGAGAAGAAAAAAACCATGATTTTCACCTCTCGTTCTGTTCTTACGATCGTTATGCAAAGTAATTTTGTTGTACATACAATTTACATAATGCACCTATTTAAAAAATGGTTCACAAATAACAGGTCTGGGACCTGTCTTTTATTTATGAATTGTTAATTCTTTTACCTTTTTCGTTCGTTTGTTTCATTCTGATTTGCATATAGACTGTATGAACTAGTTGGTCTTACTGTTTTTGTTTTTTAAAGAACAGAAAACCCTCTTTGAATAACTGTCTTTTAGTAAAGCTTACTGTATTACGTAGTCTCTGTCCAGCCCCATCACTCCACCAATTTCTGATTTACAAATCGCTCAAAAGTTTCTTCAGATAAAAGAAAAAATATGCCTATGAATACAAGAGCAAAAAGATGTGTGCGCAGTCAAGAAGAGGTTGTGTATATTATCTGATACATTTTCAAACTGTGCTGGGGTTAGGAAATTGGAGTGGTAAGGAAACTACCTTTTGTTGTAATCAAGAAAAATGTTAGTTTAAAAACTTAAGTTCAAGATTAGACTTAAGTTGAGCTGTCAACCATTTGTGTTAGATTTGCCAAGGTGTGCCTGTTTGGTTTTCTGTTTACGTCCTATATTTCAAGGGCAAGTTCATCCTCACAGCCACCGTGTTGTGCATTTTTCTTTACTTTCACTCCTCCTTCCCTTCCCCCCAAGAGCTTCGCTTATGTTCCATGCATACAAAGATCACTTGCCATATTACTATTACTATTCTTCTTATTTTCATGAGATGCAGATTATTCCACGATCAGTTGCTAAGCTGCTCCTCAAAATATGTATGACCACTATCCATATCCCTGATCCTCCTGCACCAGCCTTTGCCAATCCAATGCCCGCCAGATATTTGGGACTGCAGCTCTCATCAGCCCTAGGAGCTGGGGGCCAAAAACATCTGGAGGGCACTAGGATGATGAGGTGGGTCCTACACAAATGCTCAGAAAAAATATTATTAATATTATTATTTTATTTTATTTTTTAAAAAACCCTTATAAATAAGCTTTCTTTTATAAATATGCTTTTGGGTTATTTTCTCTCTCTTTCACAATAAGCATTCTTGGAACGGAGCAGCTTTTTAAAATAAAAAGAAAAGAAGCATTTTATGTGTTTATCTTTTTTGAATTTACTAGCAGATGTTTGTTCAGTTCTTGGAGCACCTGAAGAGATTTAACACCCAGGCAATGTGCTTATACACACATGTATGTATGTACATGTATATACATATACATACACATACATGCATGCATGCATATTTTAATTGTATTAAATGGGAAGCGATGCTTTTTGCAGTTCTGGTTGTCTTTTTCTGTTTGTTTTTTTAAAATGTTGCTAAGGTAGCTTCTTCACACTTCAAGTCTCTGTCATCTCTCCCTTTGCCACTTTTTGTAAACACTCACAAAACAACAACAATGGTTGGTTCAAGTCTTAATTCATGTAGGGTGCCAGGGGTTGTGTTTTGCTTTTGCTTTTGTTTTGTTTCTGCCTTATATCCCAAGCTGTCTGATAAACTCAGTGAGGGGAAACGAAAGAAAACGGAGATGAAACTTACGCCAACGTTTTATCCTTAGCACTGTTGCTTCTACCGATGGTTTACTACTACTGTTCTGTAGCTGTGTAAAAAAAAGAAAAAGAAAAAAAAGATGTGAAATAATTTCAGGCGCGGGGTGGGGTGGGGTAATAAATAAACTGTAAGTGAATATCTTTTAGTGGCGTGCATTGTCCTTTCTTTTTGTGTAATTGCATCATTATTATTTTTTCCTGGTACAGTTTGTGGGAATGTTACAAGATGGCTGAGAGAACAATTGGAAGGCTTATGCTGCTTGAGGGGAATAGCACATTGGATCAGCTTTGTAAATGCTCTGGAAGGGAAGCTGCTTGGAAATGGTACAGGGACCAATCTGAGCTCCTTAGGTAGAGCTAGGCCTGCTTTTCAAGGCCTAGCCCTGGCCCATGTTTCCTGGAGGGTAGGGGTAGGGAACCTTTTTCAGCCAAGATGGCTAATTCCCTTCTGGGAGTAACACACCCCTGGCAGGCAAGGCCAGGGGCAAATGTGGGCAGCATACAAATCGATACGGCTAACTTGACCTAACAACACCTCCCCCTTACAAACAAAATTCACTGCGCTCCACTGAAGGCAACCAACCATGCCCTAGGCCCCCCCACCTATCTTGCCACCAATGAAAACTAATAAATGAATAGAAAGAGAACCTACCCACAAGACGCTGACACAAAAACCTTGCACGTACACTATGCAAAAGAATGAAAGTTTGCTACCCCTCTTCTCTATTCCCACCTCTCTTCTCCCCCAACCTCATACTGTCTATTAACATTAGTGTCCCACATCAAATATAACTGATCTGTAGGAATGGAAAGCAGAGGCGCTGTATGTACTTTTGTAACCCAATAAATTCTTAATAAAAACCATTTTTTAAAAAAGAATTGGTGCAACTGGAAGCCACATTTTTTCCCATTCTGCAGAACTCTACCCTCTTTCCTGTCATGAAAGAGAGTGACAGAATATGTGGAATTGGCTTTATTCAGAGTGAGAAAGGGAGGTAGATCGTCATGTTTGCTACAGAACAGGTAATGTGTTTATGGAAAGGGTTCATTGGACTTCAGAGTTATCTAATAGTACAATTAAACTACCAGTATTGTGGTTCTCTTGATCATTGGTTTATGCACAAGAGACAGAATACTCTGGTGAGAACTTGTTTACAGTAAGTACCATCTTTTCTAACTCTTTTAAAATTCTATTCCAAAGTAGAAGAAGAGGAGGAGGAGGAGTTTGGATTTGGTATCCCGCTTTATCACTACCCTTAAGGAGTCTCAAAGTGGCTAACAATCTCCTTTCCCTACCTCCCCCACAACAAACACTCTATGAGGTGAGTGGGGCTGAGAGACTTCAAAGAAGTGTGACTAGCCCAAGGTTACCCAGCAGCTGCATGTGGAGGAGCGGAGACACGAACCCGGTTCACCAGTTTATGAGACTACCGCTCTTAACCACTACACCACACTGGCACAGTACTTCTCTAGATGTTTAATTATTGCATTTATGCCCTATCTTTCATCCTAGGAGCGCAAAGTGGCATGAACATGGCTCTCCCCCTCTCCATATTATCCTCATAATAACCCTGTGAGGCAGGTTAGGCTTAGAGTTCTTATTATTGCTATATATCCTATATAATAATATGCAAGTGTCTCTGTGTCCAGATTCCCTGTGTCCCGTTTTCCGCGCTACTGAGCATGTGCCCCAGGGACACAGGGATTGGACGCAGAGACTGCACGCACACACACTCCCCACCCCTCTGCCCTGCACTGGCTCACTAAGCAGTTAAAACAGAGGCCACCAGGTGGGAGGCAGGAGCAGGCAGCAAGGTTCCTAAGCAGGGCAGGCCCTCTCTCAACGTGCCCAAGGGCCTGAGGAGGAAGCCGGGACGACCAAAAAATCGAGGCCCCGGCTTCTCACTAACGGGCCCAAAATTGAGGCCCAAACAGCGCAAGCAACCGGGAGACCCCCCGCTGGGCCGGAACGGCCAGGAAAGGCGCGGGGAGGCCACCGAATGCTCAGCGCCAACCGCGGGACCCTCAGAAAGCGCCGGGGTGGGCGCAAGCCCCCCGGACGGCAAAGCTCCCTCCCGGACGCAGCAGGCGACTGAAAAACAGCCGCGGAGGCCAACAAAAGTAGCAGGAGCCACCCCCACCCCCCAAAAAACTGGGTGTACACCCCGGAGCAGCCGTCCGGGCCGTCCAGGAGCCAGAATTCGGCCACTGGGCCCTGGCAGCAGCAGCGCTATTGACGGGGAAAAATTAGGAACCAAACGGCAGGCGCAAAAAGTGCGTGAAAACAGGGTGGGGAGGGATCCGCACTCCAAACACAAGCTTCAGAGGGGGTAAAGGAAGAAATACCCCCACAACCCCCCCGCCGAGCCCGGGCTGTAAAGGTAAAAAGGGGGGACTTTGGCTTGGGGTTTGGGAACGGGGGGGGGGAATTAGGGATGACTTAAGGATCAAAGGGAGGGGGAGGAACAATCAATTAGACAAGGAATAAAAGCCCCCCACGCGCCGCTGCCACCGAAAAAGGCTGAATGTTCTAGCGCCCGTTTATTAAACGGGCTGAATGGCACTAGTTCAATTATAAATTTGCAAACCTATTCTGGAGGAAGGTCCTAAATGTGTTGAACAGAAGGCCATGATCAAGTACCAGCTGCTCAAGTGATCCAGTTCAAAAGGCAGTCGGAGACGCTGGAATAAATTATTGACTTTGCCACCAAAATGCCCAGTGAATTTTGCCATCTAGATAAATGATATAGGGCCTGTCTGAGTGCATGAGCCTTAAAAATAACCGGAGTGAGATTCAGGTAGGTACCCGGAGATGTTAACTTGTAAAGCATCACAAGGTCAATCATTAATTGTTCTGAAAACAAGGGGCTGCACAAAACCTATAAGAGATTCAATGAGGAAAACAAAATGGCAAAAGTGACAATTCTGTCATTGCACAATCTTAAGAGCAAGCTCAATTCTCCACCTGATGATCCTTAAGGCAGCTAAAGCAGGACCATTACACAAAAATGGGAAATAGTGGCTGGTTTGGGGAAACCCCAAGTTGTGAAGAAGTAAAAACAAACAAACAAAAACTTAAGGGGAGGAATTCCTAAGGAGGGAGAAAAACCCCAAACTACATGGTCAGTGGCTGCCTAACTTGATGTGGGAGGGGAGAATGGGAATGGAAAGAGTGCCCTGAAAAAGGGTATGGCTGGCTGGCTGGAACCCTGAACTTTTCCCACTCCCCTGCAAGCAGGCCAGATCTGCATCCACCCCACCCCACCCCACACAGGGTCAATCATCTGACATTACAATGGAGGTAACAAGCCTCTTTGAGCATGCCTTAAGAGGGCTTTGCTCTGAGATCACAAAGGGGTTTGCATTGCAACCACTGCTAAGGTACATGTTATTTCCTCCATTTTGGCAGGGGGGTCAAGGCAAGCCCCTTCCTTATTCTGGAGCTAGGGATGCTCCCACCGCCCATCAGCTGATCGGAATCACTTTAAGCTCCCAATTGTTTCTCTTTAAGCTCTCAGTTGTTCCTTTGGAGTCATGCTAGTACCTGTTTCGCACCTGACATCACATACGACATCAGGTGTGGGGAGTGGTTTGCCAAGAATGGCTTGGCAGGCCAAAGTCGGCCTGTGGGCCAGAGGTTCCTCATCCTGGAAGAGAAGGTGTCCTCAGCTAGAGGACTGTTCTCTTCACAGTAGGACAGTTGGCCACCCTATGTCAGAGTCAGCCAGCCACGGTGTGCCACTAATCTGTCCCTGGGAACAGTACAAAACATCATGAACGGACGGTGTATTTCTACTATATTTTGACTACCAACACAAATTCTCTAGAGGTACAAAATATTCCTTGATAATCACGTGAGATTTGAAATTGAGGGTGGGGAGGTGGTCCCTGCCACTAAATGGCACATTGCATTCGTACCCATTCCCAAACAGAGCTCCTGCAGTGCTGCATTTGTAATCCACCACTCTGTTCAGGATTCCCATAACCAGGGGTATTGTATACAGCAATGCATGGGACTTATCAGCTAAACTGCCCCTGCAAGGCTGCTGCTTGGACCGTCCCTATTTTTGAGCCAAACTATAACACAGTGTGTGTGGGAGGAAGTCATACTTCCACTTTTCCACCTCAGAGGCCGTGACATCACTGTCGCCATAACGACCACATTTTCACCTAGGGCCTAGGCCCCCTTGCTTGGCTGCCAAGGGAATGAATGTAAGTGACAATGTAGACATTGCCCCCTGGCACAGGTCGGGGCTTTCTTCCCATTCCCTGTATATGGACCTGAATCAGAAAACCAAGTAACTCTATTCAAATGTATCCCAGCCTCTTTATGAATTGGCTTGATGTGCTACTGCAACCCTTTCTCTGATGATTTCGGTTTGCTTGGGGTTTCAAAAACCCCTGAAAGATTTGTGCATCTAGCATGAGGATTCATAAAGATGGGCAGTTCCCCCCCCCCGATGAACCATAATTCCTAATTCCTAAATTCTGAGCTTCCATTCAAAAAGAAAAGCAAGTTTCTAGTATTTGTAAAAACCTGAGATATGAGGCACTTCATTCTTCGGAGTGAGGCCTTGGCCTTCTGTTCTTTAAGTCCTATCCTGATTGCACCACAGACGATAGCTTTCTAGGCCAGGAGTCTTGAGTACCCTGTTATCATTCTGCTCCATTGTTCTAATCTGGGGAATGCCTGAACAGTGAGATTTCAGTTTAGGAAAGTGAGTGGAGTGACTCTGATATAACCCGGCTGTCGAGCTTCAGGGTCTTGCATGCATGACTTTTCCTTGGAAGAAATCTCACTCTTTCAAGTGACTCATAACAGATGCATCATATGCAGGGAGCAGGGGATGGTGGCGAAACAGACTGGGATTCTGTTGGCCTTCTTGACTCCTCAACTCTGACTCACCCCATCTAAGGAGACTAAAACATGTTAAGACTCTGCAAAGATAAGTTAAGTCACACAGCTGCAAGGAAAAATTCTCTCTCTCTCTCTCTCTCTCTCTCTCTCTCTCTCTCTGTGTGTGTGTGTGTGTGTCAGCTTTCCTGGTGTTGGCAATGGCACTATTTGTAAACTGTTTTTTTCCTTCTTAAACCTCAGAAATTAATTTCTAGTTGCTCCTGTTTCACAGGGAATAGCATCTTTTTGCTAGTCCCTACCTGTAGAAAAGGGGGCGCGGGTGGCGCTGTGGGTTAAACCACAGAGCCTAGGGCTTGCTGATCAGAAGGTCGGCGGTTCGAATCCCCGCGACGGGGTGAGCTCTTGTTGCTCAGTCCCAGCTCCTGCCAACCTAGCTGTTCGAAAGCACGTCAAAGTGCAAGTAAGATAAATAGGTACCACTCCAAGCGGGAAGGTAAACGGCGTTTCCGTGTGCTGCTCTGGTTCACCAGAAGCGGCTTTGTCATGCTGGCCACATGACCTGGAAGCTGTACGCCAGCTCCCTTGGCCGATAATGCGAGATGAGCGCCACAACCCCAGAGTTGTCCGCGACTGGACCTAATGGTCAGGGGTCCCTTTACCTGTAGAAAACCAGTGGCTTTATTTCTGCCCGTTTTTGTTTTCAGGGCCTGCCTTTTTAAAAATGTTAACATGAATTCCTAGAGTGGGCCCCCAGATGGAGGTTTACCTGACAGTGGCTGCAGCCATTTCACTCCCCACAGTATCCCAGAGCGCCTGACACAGCATCACTCCAGGGCCTTGTGGGAAATGTAAGTGGCCCATCACATCTGGGCAAACTCATAGCAAGGGATGCAGTGCAGGCTCCACTGCCAGCCAACCCTGCCAGGACCCTGGGGTCCTGACAGCTACTCAAGTGCTCTGAGTGTTGACACTGGGCGGGCACAGAGTAGGGGTTTTTTAGGTTCCTTCTAGGGTAACCACTTACATGCTGGTTCATCCAATTTCATCAAATTGTCGTATGCTGATTTATGTGTATAGTTGCACTTTTAGAAATTGTTGTGACACAACAGAAATGTAACAGAAAATGTCATAATGGGGAAGACTGTGGTCAGATGGCAGCCTATTCAGTCCAGGTGTTCGCTGTTGATGGGCAACTTCAAGGGCCCCCCTGCTCCTAATCTTTATCTTTAAACCGGACTTTGACTGAACAGTCCTTTTAATAGAAAATGCCTTCACACAGAGAACAGTCATCTGATAGCCCTTCAATAAAGGACTGTTCTCTGTAAAGTAGAGAACACGGACTCACCCTAGTTCAGTTCCCTTTCCTGTTCTTCACAGTTGAATGTTGAGGGGCACGAATTCACTGTGTCTCTAGATCACAGGTATATAAATGCAAATACAAGAAACTGAAGGCATTATTATGTGTTATTTTTAACTGGATTTCTTACCTGCCCTTCACCACAAGGTCCCAGGGTGGGTTACAACGAAGGATGTCAGAAGGCTTGGATTTCTGTTCTGGCCCATGTTCGTTCCACGCAGCGCTGTTTCCGTTCCAGTTCAGCTTCCAACTAAAACGACAGAACTCGTCTCACTGTGGCAGAATTTTATGTAATTAACTGCGCTGTTATTATGTTATTCCACACTGTTAATTTCAATGCCAAGGAAACTCAACGCCTATGGCAGAGGCGTTAGTCATCCAGAGTGGCTGGGGCAACCCAGTCATATGGGCAGGGTACAAATAAATAATAATAATAATAATAATAATAATAATTTGTGGACTGTTCCAGACATCGGACAAATAAGCGAATGTCAGCAATTTCTGCTCCTGTTTCTGTTTCCATCAAAATTATCAGACATCCCTAGTTACCTACCACAAATGCAAAATGACAATTCTGAAATCAGTTCAACCAGTTTACTTCTGGGAAAGTCTAAAGGGCCATACAGAGAGGACTGGGGGGCCACATCTGGCCCTAGGCCTAAGGTTCCCCATTGCTGTTCAAGAAGGAGAGCTTACTGCAGAGCTTACTGCTGGAGAAGGCCAAATTCTGCTGCCACCCTCTATTGCCATCCCTTGCGATGGAAAGGGAGCTACCGAAAAGAAAGTGGCATAGAACAGGGATCCCCAAACTCGGCCCTCCAGCTGTTTTGGGACTACAACTCCCATCATCCCTAGCTAACAGGACCAATGGTCAGGGATGGTGGGAACTGTAGTCCCAAAACAGCTGGAGGGCCAAGTTTGGGGGTGCCTGGCATAGAACATGAGGCCTACTCAGAGTAGACCCATTAAAGTTAATGGACATGGCTAACAGGTTTATTAATTTCAATGGGCCTACCTCGAGTAGGATTTAGCTGGTTACAACCCAGTGTTCTTGAGGAAGGCTCTAATACTTGCACTTCTGCAGAAATCTACAATTTAAACATCAAATGTGATCAATATTAATCTCACTTCTGCATTTTTTAAATGTCGACTTTGCTGAATACAATTTTTAAAAGCCCTCTGGGTTGCATCCCATTAATTTTTACTCAGAATAGACCCGTTAAAATTAATGGACAAATCATGACCATTAATTTCGGTGGGTCTCCTCTGAGTAGGACTAACCTTGGATGCAGCCCTCCAATTGGACTCTGCAATTTATTTCCATTTCACAATCTCTGCTGCCCTCATTGGGCATGAATAGGTAATGGCACTTCCCACTCTGCTCTTCCAAAAGCATGCTGAGGTGTAGACTGCCTTCGGAGAGAGTTATGCTTGCATTTCCCTACATGGCAGTAGCAAGGCAGCGCAGCATGGGCACAAGGGACAACACACTGTTATTTATTTCACAACATTTGCTGGGGTGGTCTACACTAACCCGCTGCCGAATAAATATACCTAGATATCAGTGTTCATTATTTTATATTGCCAGCATAAGCTGCTTGCTCTGCCTTATTTCCATAAGGGTGGGGCTAGAAGTTTACTGAGGGACATTCTGCGAAAGCAACTTCCAATTGGTGATAGGTCATATCCAAAATCTCTTTCCCATTGTCCCTTTATGGATGTGTCCAAATCCATAATAGTTTCATTTATTTAACAATTTTTGCATTATTATTTTAAGCTGCTTCTTTTTAAATAAAAAATAAATAGCACAAACAAAATTAAAATAAAATAGTATTTGTGTATTCTGGCTTTATGTCTGAAGAGGGCAGCAGAAGGCAGTTTATTTCAGTGAGCAATTTCTCATCCCTTGTGTTGTGAAAGGAATCCCTTGGCTTCTCCCTAAACTTTCAGCACTATGGGAAAAGATTATCCCCACACTCCAACATATTTACTTCCGTGCCTTCTTTACAGCATGTGAAGGGATATTAAAGGGACTAGGGTGTAAGAGACCAAGGTTAAAATCACCACCTGGCTGTGAAGCTTCCTGGGTGACCTTGTGGTTGTCACTATTATTAAGGTTGTGAAGATAAAATGTGGAAGAGGAGAATCATAAATGCCACAAAAGGAAAACCAGGCACATGTATTAATTGGTTGAAGACGGACCAGCTGGTTATGGGAAGGTAGCAACAAAAACAAGCCAATTCTATTGGGTCTGGTGACTTACCTCTCTGCTCTGAAATTCAATAGAGCTTAGTTTATTAATTGCATTCATATCACCTCCCAAAACAGTTCATTGGGTGTCTCCCAAACCAAAGCGAGAGTTTAAACTTAATTAAAATCAAAACACAGTATTCAATTTAAAATGTTAGTAAAAGTATATTTCAGGTTAAGGCTTCTCCAAGAAAATCCACTTTAGCACGCGCGCGCGCGCGCACACACACACACACTCTGCAAACAGAATATGCACGTACTTAAAACCAGGGCAACATGGAAAGTGTTTGGGCTGTGCTTTTTAGTTTTAATGTTTGAGAAATAAGAGGGGAGTGACTGCTGGGGGTGGGGTGAAATCCAAAGAAAGAAGTGATGGGGGAAGGCAGGAAGAGATATGAGTATTCTAGCCAGAAAACAAAGAAAAAGAAACGTGCTCACACTCCTCTCTTATCTCCCCCCCCCGTAATACACATGAAATATAAGTAAAACAAGGTTCCTACTGTGAGTGAAATCTCTCTCTTCTCCACGCACTGCAGAACGCAGGAAGAATGCATAGTTCTGATTGGCTAGTGAATGCAGGAAGCACACATGGCTCTGATTGGTATAAGGTGGGCTAATTGACAAGGAGGGCCACCAGGTTCCCTCCCCCCCCCCACCCCATGGCTTCCTTACAGGGAAAATGAGGGAGGGGAATGGGCAAAAGATTCTACCACGCACTCAAAGCCATATATAGGGCTGTGACCTGCTGGTGCTGGTTATTTTGACTGGCAAACTGGAGATGGGAAGAAGCATCTAGGAAGCCTCTCAGGTACTGTAGTGGAAAATGTACGGTATTAATAATGACTGTGGGCGATAGGAGAAAGATTGGATTCCATTCCACAAAAATGTCAACCTACAGAAAGTATTTGCAAGTCTCCTCCCCTTTAAGACTGCAGCTAGATCAGGCTTTTCCTTCCTTCCTTTCTAGTGTTGAGTTTGGGTTGGCCCAAGAGCTCCCTGCAGGGAGCCTGTGCACACCTGATGGTTTTCTGAGGCCAGTACCAGGAAGCATCCCCGCTCTCATGATGTGGAGAGAGTGATCCTGCTTGGTGCTGGGCTTGGGTGGGCCCAATGGCTCCTTGCATCAGCTGGTGTGAAGGGGGTGCAATCCTGTTTAGCACTGTGGCCCCACTTTATGCAAAGGCTCCTGGCAACCAGCTTGGGTAGCTGCACCAAAGCAGCTTTGGGCAAGCCTCATCCTCATAGTCAAGCCTCACCTTTACCTATATGACATAAGGTGTATGGCGGGGGGCCATGACTTGCCCAAAATGGCCTCGTTAGCTAATTGGGAAGTTAGGCAGGCCAAGGCTGGCCCAGAAGCCAGAGGTTCCTCACTCCGATTTCAAAATACAACAATTTACCTCAGGAGCTGAAGGCCGCTTGCCTTGACCAAAGCAGAATAGAGTGGTACTATAACTTCCCTTGATCTGGACACTATACTTTTGTTGATGCAGCCTAGAATAGCATTAGCTTTTTTTTGCTGCTGCATCACACTGTTGGCTTATGATTAAGCTTGTGGTCTACAGAGACCCCTAGATCCTTTTCACATGTCCTGCTAGTAAGCCAGATGTTCTCTATCTTATATTAGTGCAGCTGGTTCTTCCTACCTAAGTGTAGAACCTTATATTGGTGGTTAGCCTGAAAGAAAGCGCAGAAGCAGAAATAACCACTGAAGCACTGGTGTTAGTGGGCAACTTCGTTATTGTTGCGTTTGAAACTGGGAAAGTGAAAATAAAATTGGTTTGCCAGGTGATGCAATTAGTACTACATTCTCTTTTTAAAAATGGGGATTTCCCTGCAAATTATAAATGTTGAGTTGAAAAGAAGCAAGTCATTATTGTGTTACCATAGCTAAGTGGGCTTTTCAACTTGGTCTTGACACTGACCTGCAACTTGTGAATGCCTATTAAAGTATCATATGCACAGGGTCTTGCTTTGGAGGCATTTTTTGGAGGGGTCTGTCAGTGAATTTTCACAAGTTACATTGGTCATAGGTAATTTGCCATAAAACCCTTTCACCAGAGTTTCCATTACCAAAAGTTTGACACACGTTCCCATGAAACATTAGCTCTTTATGTATATTACCACAGGTGGAAAAAATATGTTTGATTCACACTTTTAGGGAAAAAAACATATCCAAATTGCAGGTGAATTATTGAGGTTGCAAATCTGTTTAAATAAATTTAAAGTTAAATGATATTAGCTAAAACACAAATTACTCTGCAAAGAACCTCCAAACATTACATTGGTCAATACAGGGGGGGGGGGAAACCAATCCAATTTCTCCCCCAGCCCTGTTTCCCCCCCTCCATTTGGAATTGCTGCTTCTTTGGTTTGTATTTAATATTTTAACATTCTAAATTATATTTTATGGTTTTAGGTTTGAAAGCTACCCAGTGAGCAGTGTTATTGGGCACCCATACAAATGGCATAAATAAATACATAAGATGTTTATGCCATACACAAATTGTGTCACGTTAAAACCTGATGTGTTTAAAGTGGCACTGTTATAAACTGGGTAACGAATTTGCAATTTAACTTGAACTTCCAGTAGACAGTGACAGTAATTTGGTATTCAAAATATGGGCTCATTTATTTATAAAATGTTTTCCATGAAGTGATATTGCCTCTAAGAATCTAGTGTGAAAATTTGATATTCAAATTCTCAACAAACACTACCCATGTATGCAAGTGAAATACTCCACATCATTTAGCATTGTTCTTGCTTTCTTATTGATGGGTGATCTATGTAACTAAACAAATGAGCTCTGGGCTTACCGAAACACAGTTTTGCATTATGGAATACAGAGCCTTCACACAATCAGCCAAAGCATATATTTTTAACCTTTCCACTAGCTCATTTTCAATACCAAAATAAGCAAACCAACATACAGTACCATATTTTTCTGTGTATAAGATGATGTTTTTTATTATAATAAAATGTTTAAAATTGGGGGTCGTCTTATACACGGATAGTGCAGAGGGGGGACTGGCGATTGGTGGCAGCCGCGAGCAGGAGATTGTCAGCAGCGACGATTGGGCATGTGATTGGTTGCTGCAGCAAGGCCTGCTGGCGATTGGCTGCTGTGGGCAATCTCCCCCCCAAAAGCTCAACAACTCTGGGCAGCAACTTCAGTGTCATGTCATTTCCATACGGTAGGCCTGAAAAAAGAAAAGAAAATGTGTGTTCTTCTGATGCCAAAAAGCAGCCAATGTGGGAAACTTTATCTTCATATGGAGAGAATTCAACTTCTGGGGTGCCACAATAGACAAGGCCCTGCTCTGAGGGGAAAGCAAATAGGCAGAGGCAATGGTTAGAAAGAGGATGTGGGAAACGACTCACTGAGATACTTGCCCAATTAAGCTCTTCTATATTCTGTACTCTTGGCAGAAGCAGCTCGTTGAGTGTGGCACAGCTGCTACACTAGCTTCTTGGCAGGAGGGGTGAGGTGCCAATCACCCTCCTGGTTAACCATGGTGACTCACCTGCCAGGAAGCTAGTGTAGAGGCTCTGCCCCACCCAGCAAGCCACTTTTGATTATTGGGGAGCATTTTGTTCCCCAGATATTGGACTAGGAGGGTATTTTGCCACACAATGCAACCCCCTTGGAAATTATCAAGCTGTAAAGCAAACATTTATCCTCCCTAGCAGCACGGCTTTTTCAGCCGGAACTCGCCGGAACTCAGTTCCCTCATTTTTCAGGTGGGTGCCATTGCCATTATAAGAGACCAGGGAAGGCGTTCATGGTGAGTTCCAGCATCTCTTGTACTAGAAAAATAGCACTGTCTAGCAGTAAGTGATTTTCAATTATGGAACACAAGGGCTTGCTGGCTATAGCGATGGGGCAGAAATTTGACTCAGTTTGCATTTAAAAGCAACGCTACTTAATTCAAACTTTCTGAAACAAAATACAAACTGAAACAAAGCCATCCTTGGAAATTCATACCTCTCTGAATGTTGTAATGCAGTTTTTCAGTCAGGTAATATATATACAAAAATGCATATCCCAGGGTAAAGTGTTTGCAAAAAGGTATATGCTTTGGAAAATAGCATAGAGGGGGAAAAAGGGGGGTTGCTTTCCGAAACTGGGTATATATTAGGGATAAATTGACCTAATATGCTGAAGAGATTTCATAAGAACTTTTTTAAAAAAATTACAACAACTTGTGGAAATGTGGTGAAGATTAGAAAAATGAGAAACTGCGGAAAACCAAAATCAAAAGATTCATCCACTCCTAGCTGGCTATGACATCATTACTGTCTGAGTGGGTGGCAGGACCCATGTGATAGCAATGTAATGTGATTGTGGCATCTCATGGCTGCTCAGAGTAGAGCATTTGGCTAACCCATATTAGACATAACACCCTAAGAGAGAAAAAGAGAGAGAAGCCACAAATATATGGACTCTCTCGCTGTTTTTTGGAAACCTTTGGGTTAATTAATTACACATTTGTTAAAAACTGGTTGCGCTTCTAGAGGTAAATGGTTGAGTATGCCTCAGAGACCTCATCCAACTTACTGACTGACTGCTAGTACCGGTATCTCTTCTCTAGATGCTGTATTGCATTTTCCCAGGTGCAAAACACTGCATTTGGGCAAATGTGGGACTTTCCAGGCACTGTAGGGAATTGCCCAGCTATGCTAAAATTCCTCCTCCCTTGCTTACCAGAATCAATTTGAATATCACTGCCACACATACACATATATATGTATGTCCTGTTTTTCCCTTCTACCTTTTATAGCAGGCATGGCCAAACTTGGCCCGCAATATGTTTTTGGGACTATAACTCCCATCATCCCTATCTAAGTGGTCAGGGATGATGGGAATTGTAGTCCCAAAACATCTGGAGGGCTGAGTTTGGCCATGCCTGCTTTATAGTATGGCCGAGGAACCTGTAGCCCTCCAGATGTTGCTTCCCATCAGCCCAGCAAACATGGCCAGGGTTGATGGGAGTTGTAGTTCAATAACATCTGGAGGGCTTACAGCAGAGAACAACAACAACAAAAATAGTCCAGTAGTACTTTCAATACTACAGCAAATGTACTGCCTTTTAGGATCCCCAACCTGATGTTGTTCACTTTCTTTCAACCAGGGACAGGAGACAATGTCAGCTTGTTCCAAATTTATGTTGAACATGACTTTGTACAAATATATATATCAGTGTTCTTGACATTTTTAGTTCCCCTGAAAAGGCAAATTCCTTTAAATTACAATGATTTGCAATTAAAACATATGTTTCATGGCATTTATTTATATAAATGTGTGTATGAAATGAAACAATTAAAACGATGGTACATGCAACATACAACATCAGTTGCATGCCAATTAACACTTTCCCTCTTGCCTGGAAATTCTAACCTATTGGGGTTGATAAATCTAACAGCTGGATGGCTAAACTGCAGTCCAGCTACAAAATTGTGATCTAAAATTTGCTTCTTGCCATACTACTGTTTTTTTGTTGTTGTTGTTGTTTTGTTTTTTGCAGAACCATGACCATTAGTGGTAACTGTAAGTTGCTTTACTTAGGATACATCCTTTTTTGAATTTGTGGGTGCCAGACACCTATAACCCTAGCGAGTGCTAAAATACAAGCCAGGCTATCTTCCTGTTTAGAGGTAATCACCTGGGTGTCAGGCCATGAAGAGAACAAAGGAGAGGTGATGAGCCATTAAGTAAGCAAAGGAGAGAGGGCTCTGTGTGAGACAGCCCACTCGCAATTCACAGGTAGTGAGAAGGATAAAAGCCAGAGTTTAGAGTTGGAAGTGTGTGTAATGTGACCTAGAAGTAAAACAGCAGGCTGGAAAGCCAGAGAGGCAGACCACAATTTTTTATTTCTGTTTGAATTAAAGGCTGCGGCAATTGAAGAACAAGACCCCTTGGGGGTGTTAATGGAGTGAACCCTTCCATTGTAGTCTCAGGTTGTATATATGTGTAAATAATCTGTTTATCATAGAGACACTATACTCTTTGCTGTGCATTATTTCCAAAAGCACTTGGGTAAGCGCTTGGAAAACCAAGGAGAGGTGGTGCTTGGATTTTCTGAAATGCTTTCCCTCTAACTGTGGTTCCAGGAATGTGATTGCAGAGAAGCAAGTGTGACAGTAGGGACCCCATCTGAACCAAGCTTAGACTCACAAGAAGTCACCTCCTAGGGTCTGCCCATGTGGCCTCTTAGGCTCCGCCCAGGCACCCCACTAAATCTAGGTGCCACCCAGGGCCGTCTTAAGCATGTCGGGCGCCCGGGTGCCATGGTGTGCAGATCACTCTGGCGCCCCCGCCCCGCCCTGTTTCCTGCCACGGCTGGTGGGCGGGCACAGCGTGCCACCCCCCCTGCCGCCCTGCGCCACCCAGCCTACCCCTAGAGCCGGCCCTGGTGCCACCAGCCGTCAGTGGGTGAGGGGTGTCATTTAGAAGGGTGTGTAGCCTGTGGGGAGCCTCAGGGGTCAGATAGAGAAGGTTAGGGCCACAATTACCCCTCCCTGCCTTAGAACAAATCTGCACACCCTTGGAACCAAATATAGTTAATCAACCATATATTGCAGTGACCAGTGCTATTTTTCTAGAAGAAGAGGTACCAGAACTCACCATGAACGCCTCTCTTGTTCTCTTATAATGGTAATGGCACCCACCTGAAAGATGCTGGAACTGAGTTCTGGCGGGTTTCAGCTGAAAAAAAAGCCCTGGTGGTCACTGCTAACCCCATTGCTTTTTCATTGAGATGGTCAAATGCTGTTAGGCTGCATTTAATTTAATGCATCCAGTTCATACCTTCTTGTTGTGTCTTGACCTAACATGGAGATACTAGCCTAAATAATACACTATTATGGAAGGTGGGTTCTGTGTCTCCATTGCACATTAACAGACAGGTGATAGTAAACACATGCCAACTTTTTACTAGTCTTGCTCCTGTTACTTTAAATAGTAGAAGTTTAGCAGGTGAACCTTTTTCAGGCATGCAGATAAAGGGAGGGGACAAGCTTCTTCTGCTAAATACCTGCTGTCAGAAGCACAGGGGCAGGAAAAAGTTGGCAACCCCATGTTAAACTGATCCACAAATTTTAAGCACTAGTGAGGCTCAAAAAATGAATTGTTGTTGCCAGGTAGTTTCACAGCTGGACCTAAGATTTACTGCACATAGAAAAATTAAAGATTATTTAATACGCAACAGTCAGCATTTGCTTGCTTCATTCTTATGGGTGGAGAAATGAAATCAAGGTGTGACCCAGGAGTACTAACAAGATAGTGATCTTTTCCTGATCCCAGTCATCCAAGAGGAGTGCCTTAAAACTATAAAGGATTTACTCTTCTCATTCTAAAATCACTTTATTTCACCATTGGGGGTATTAATGTTTTTATTATTGTTGTTTCAGAGAAGATCTGCTTAAAATATATCAGAATACACATTTACTGAACTCTTAATGTACACAGAGTATTTCTAAGCACACAAAATTAAAAAAATAAGCTGTCCAGAACTTTTGAATTGTTACTTAGGTCACTTGTGCAACAATTATTTTTTAAAAAACATTTGAGCAATGAATAGTCCATTAACAAGAGGTAGGTAAATGTTCTAGTTAGTTTCATAATTCAAATAGATTTTGTGCCAAAGGGTATTAAGCAAATTATCTGAAGATGATCTGATCCAGATTGGTTCATTGGTATAAGAAAATTGTAGGTCTGAAATAAAGTTAGTTCAGCGACTGTGACTTCCTGAGCAAAAGCTGGATTCCCAGAATATAACCAAAACCTCTCTGGCAGATGCTTATCTTTCTCTTTAAAATATTTGAAATACCTTACGCAACCCCTTCCTTTTATTGTTTTATGAAATATACATGCATGCTAAACTGATATTCCGGGAAGCTATGAACAACTTTTTCTTCATTCCTTGTCCACCGGAAAATGAGACTTCAATGATCCAAAATTCATTCCCCTTTCTTTTGAGAAGCAGAAATAAATAAATCCCTCCTGGCTGTACATTTACTCAGTCTCTTTCTTTCCTTCTTTTCAAAAAGCCTATTTATCTCAACTCTTCCCAGAGGAAATGAAACACTCAGAAGCGAGGCTGTTTTCACATGAAATTATGGAACTATTCACACAAACATTGCCATGATTAGTATGTCAGCACACAAAGTGACATATAAAAAAAACATTTATCCCCCTTTCATCAGGCTAGTTCTTGTGCCCTCAACAGCATCCTGGCATAGCACAATGTAGCAGCTGCTGCTGCCCTCATCCCTTAAATCTAAGCAAATCAAAACAACTCAAGCTAAATATCTGCCTCTTGGATTGCTGTTCAAGGATACAAGACAGCTTAAAAAGGTTGGCAAATAAAGTTGCATGACAGGTAGAAATTCAGGAAGTGAAGCTTTCCCCAATCTTATATCCCCATGCCTGGTGTAATTGCGCCCCTTTCCCAAAGGCAGCCAAACAGACCCAGGGGCAGAAAAACAACAAGGCAAGGCAGCCTAAGGGAAACCAGAGCAGTGAGGAAAATGTAGACTGATCCAAGAAAAAGCATTCCCTCCCCGCTTCCACTTACAGGAGCCAATTGGACTAGCAGATGAATCTTACTTTAATATGGACCTGGGCCATCATTCTTTATTGCACCTGAGGTAAGCAGACTAATTTAGGAGGCACAGATTAACCTGTGTGGCACATACAGTAGTTCTGTCTTTGTTGCTCATTCACCACGCTGGCTGGGGCCTACTCACTGCTTGCTCAAACAAATGCTGCAGTGTAGCATTGGTGCTGCTGGTGTGCATTATATGAATAGAATATAACACACACTTGTTGCCTGGAATAATCAATGGTCTGGGCTGGTAGATTTTCTGTATGCTTACTCAGTTAGGGGCTGTGTTGCATTGGGTAAAAGGGACTAAGTGAAACAGCCACAAGCCTAGGCTAGCAACAAATATTCATCATTGTTGAGTGGGGTGCTGGCTCAGGAAAATGTGGTGGTGGGGAGGTATGTAGGGTGGCCACTTCACACATCACCCCCCAAAAAGGAACCACATCATCACCACCCCACCCAGGACAAATGAAGACAAATGTGCATGAAATGTGCCTGTTCTAATTTAAAAGTATAGAAGCAGATTTGGAAATGATTACTGTAATTTAAATAGAAATGCAGTATATACCACCATGTGACTTTTGTGCCTGCCCAGGAAAATAGCCTGGTGTTTTGCCATCACCCCACTCCCACTACCTGCTGCCTTAGATCGCCACGTCTGTCTACCAAATAAGAGTAGCTGCATGTACATGTTGAAAGTTATTTAATTGTAGTACATGTTAATCAAATTGCTTTACTGCTGTTTCTCATCTATACTAGCACCTTTGCACACTGGAATACTGAAAACTTAAATTGTGACTTAACAACTGAGTTCAATCCTGCTGCCCATTTTTTCTTTGCCTACCAACAACAAAAAAGTGCTAGACAACTTTAAAAAGAAAAGAGATTGGGGCTGGAATTTCGGGGAATTGGGCCTGGAATTGCTCCAAGTCTAAGGGGGCTAACAGGCCTCCCTGTGGCATTTTAGCCCTGCAGTGCTACGCTAAACTGAGGCAGTTGCCTGAGGCACTTTTATTGATGTATTATTAATTTACATACTGCTTACATGTAAAAATGACGTTGGTTTGGCCTCCTCTCAAGATATCATTGCCAAACGTAGCATGAGGGTTCCCAAGGTGGGGTCAGTGGACGGTCTTCACCAGTGTTTGAATGCCAGGCACCATTTTGAATTAAGATGACAAACCAAAATGTAATTTTGGATTGGCTCCATCCGATTTTGGGCATGATGGATGGATGGACTCACAAACTGCATTTGCGTTTTCCCTCCCAAACCCATACGGGAGGCTGGCCACGTGAAGAACGTTTGCGTTTTGCACCTACACATCAGCGGACATACGAAGGAGAGGAAGGGGAACGCGGGTGTGCCTGCTTGTATATTCGCGCACCCCCCCCCTCTCTCTGTATATATATATGTACACACTCGCACGCCCTCCCCCCCACACAAACGGCGAGCTCTTTCCTTCCTCTCATTCATTTTACACACACGTTGCGCCCAGGCGTCTCCCTCCGCCCCCCGCTCCTCCGCCGCCGCTGCTCTGTGGCTCCTCAGGGTCACGTGGCCCTGCCCTCCCCCGGCCAACCCTCCGCGCCTGCCTGCCTCCCTCCCGGGGCTTGAGAAGCAGAAGTGGGGAGCCTTCCTGGGGCAGCAGGCGGCGAGGAGCAGGGCGGGCCGCCAGCCACGACCGAGCGAGGGGGACGACTCCGGCTCCCCGCCTCTGGGACTGAGGCGCAGGTGAGGGGAGACGCCGAGAGAGAGAGAAGGAAGGTACCCCCGCACTTACTTTCTTACCCTCTCCTCCTCCAGCCCCACCGTGCGGAGCCCTCTTTCCTTCTCCTCGCCCTAGATTCCTCAGCTGCGGGCGGGTTGGGGCGGCGGTTCCTCACACCTTCCTGTCCCGCCTCAGTTATATGGCAGGTATTAAGAGGTGCGGGGCGGGTTGAGGGATCCCCTCCATCCCAGCTTCGGGCTATGTGTTGGTTGGTTTCTTAAATACTTACTACTACTGCTACTAATATGCTGCCGTTCCGTAAAGATACTCTCAGGGAGCCTTACAGTAAATGCAAATAAGTTTTTGTTGTCGTTTTTAAAGGAAATTTAGAGAGCGTGAAGCAATAGATTAAAAACTGGCCGCGATATCAAGGCTGTGTACGTGTCCCGTGGGGTTATTTCGAGTGCTTTCCTTCCAGCCCGAGACAGGTTGCGGTTACTTCGACATCTTTTTTTCTCCTTCCTGCCGCTGACCCGTCGCCCACTAAGTGATAGCGCTGGGGATCAGAAGTTGGCCAGGAAAGAATAACCAGGGAAATTGGCTGGCGTGTCTCAGCTGTGTAGGGAACACGTCGTTCTGCACATGCTCTACGGGCACTCACTTGACAGCCTTCCTATTACTGAAATTTATTCATTAGACTTACATCACATGTTTCCTCTCAAAGGACCCCAGGGCGGCATTCATCCTTAAACAAGTTGTTGCTGCTTTGCATCTTCTTCCTCTTCAGTTCACACCCCCACTCTTTTTTGGACTTCTCTAGTTAGTGGATTAAAAAGGTGTTTAGTCTTAAATATGGCTGGAAATGTCCTTTAACTTGATGCCTGGCAAGGCTGGAGGGGAGCTAAATTTATGCACATCTTCTGGGGCACTGCCTCCCCCCTTTACCCTCCTTCATGCTCTGATAGAAAGGAACTAACATTGCACATGCTCTTGGCCACTCTGTTATATTAAGGTGCTGCACCTCTACCACTTCTCCAGTTTCTAGAGATCTTCCTTGGAGACTTTGCTCAGGCTAGCTGAGGACTTTATCTAGATAGGACTTTATCTGTAGCAACGCTTCATTTTGTAGAAACCTTGCTAGCAGGCCCATTGGGCCACCTAACTACTTACTGTAGTCTCAGGTCCTTCCTTGCTTAGTCAAAATTTACTTGTTTGTACAGACTTTTTAACGAGGAGATTGTTCCTGGAAGAGTGCTGCAGATTATTTTCTTTAGCCTTTTGTTACATTTTTTTGAACTTCTCATTACTTCACCCTTTGCCATTTGCCTTTAGTGTCATTGAACAGAAAGGCAATACATCAATAGGTTTTGTAATAAATCAGTCTTCCTGTGGGGAGCCCTGGCTCTTCACCCAGTGGACAACCTTACTTTTGACAAAGTGACTAAGGACTCTCTGCTTCATTTGCTTCCACCTCTGTCTCACTGAAGAGTCCGCTGCAAAAGAGGGAAGGAAACCAGCTGTCCGCCCTCCTCCCCCCCCTTTCACTTTTCCCCCAACAGAGAGGTGGGTGGGTTAGTAACAGCACCAATTTAAATGCAGAGTGAGGGAAGGAAAGGTGTGAACAAAGAGGTGAATCTGGGTTCAGAGAAAATGTGTGTGTGAACCTTGTAGGAAGGAAACAGATATGTTTATCACTATTTCAAATGTATGAACATGGTTTTAAGGTTGAAAGCCAATTTTTCATGCTAACCTAAGTCTCTGGGTTGCCCTTGAAAAGGAAGGGGTTTCTGTATCCTCCCAAACTCCCTCAATTTATGTTGGGTTAGGGAAGGGGCTTTGTCTGGGGAGCAGTGGACGCTTCATACAGCAGAGCAGAAGGAACAACTTCAGGTAGGGTATTTTTTGTTGTTGGTTCAGTATATGGTCATCTTCATACATGGTATTGGATGAAAAAAAATTGAGGAATGCTAAAAAAAATGGATTTTTTGCATTGTGAGGAAAAAGGAAAGCTGGTGACTAGAAGTGCAATCTTACGCATGTCTACTCCAAAGAAATTCAGTCCTAATGAGTTCAGTGGGACTTCCCACCAAGTGTGTAGGATTACAGTATGTATAATATCAAATACACCCAAGTATCTAAGAACTGCAATGCTTTTTCATGGGGCTATTTTGATACAGAAGCAGCTGCCCATCTTCTTGTGCTCCCCACCTCCCTCTTTCACTACCTTTGATCAATAAACACTTAAAAAGGTAAAGGTACCCCTGACCATTAGGTCCAGTCGTGACCGACTCTTGGGTTGCGCGCTCATCTCGCATTATTGGCCGAGGGAGCCGGCGTATAGCTTCCAGGTCATGTGGCCAGCATGACAAAGCCGCTTCTGGCAAACCAGAGCAGCACATGGAAACGCCGTTTACCTTCCCGCTGTAGCGGTTCCTATTTATCTACTTGCATTTTGACGTGCTTTCGAACTGCTAGGTTGGCAGGAGCTGGGACCAAGCAACGGGAGCTCACCCTGTCACAGGGATTCGAACCGCTGACCTTCTGATCAGCAAGCCCTAGGCTCAGTGGTTTAACACTTAAGTAGCTCTTATTCTGTCATAATCTCTAAGGCCAATCAAAGATGCCTGTTTTACCGTATGTATGCCAGGTTCAAACAGAAGGGGATTTGTAATTTTCTCTTCTTGCTGTTTGTACTCCAGTTTTTTTAGTCCTGTTCTTTACATTTCCTAAAGCCTGATAAAGCAATGAAACTTTCTACAACTTTTGGACAATTAGTTAGGGTACTTGCGATAAGCAACATCTTATGTTAGTAATAGTACACTTTAAAAAATGTAGACTAAAATTGTGTAGCTCAACATGAATTCTCATGGGTTATAAAATCAGATAGAGTGATCTTTCTGGACCATCTTCTCTCTGTATGTTCATTATATGGTTTTGAGTTACTCAGAGTAGATAGCGGGTTTCAAACAATAGTGAAACTGGTTACAGGTAGGTAGCCGTGTTGGTCTGGGTCGAAGTAAAATAAAAAAAATTCCTTCAGTAGCACCTTAAAGACCAACTAAGTTTTTATTTTGGTATGAGCTTTGGAATGAGTATGAGAAGTGTGCATGCACACGAAAGCTCATACCAAAATAAAAACTTCGTTGGTCTTTAAGGTGCTACTGAAGGAATTTTTTTATAGTGAAACTGGTTACAGTCATACCTCGGTTTAAGTACGCCTCGGTTTGAGTATTTTCAGTTTAAGTACTCCGCAGACCTGTCTGGAACGGATTAATCTACTTTCCATTACTTTCAATGGGAAAGTTCGCTTCAGGTTAAGTACGCTTCAGGTTGAGTACTCCACGGACCTGTCTGGAACAGATTAATCCACTTTCCATTACTTTCAATGGGAAAGTTCGCTTCAGGTTAAGTACGCTTCAGGTTAAGTACAGACTTCCGGAACCAATTGTGTTTGTAAACCGAGGTAACATTGTATAGATACTGTTTTGTTTTCATTTATTTCACATGGTTGTTGTTGTAGACACACAACTTTATACACACAAGTCCAAGGACATAGAACATACTGATCAGAAGAAAAGGAACGTAAATGATGGTAACGAACCTTTATTTAATAAAATACAACTGGAGAGCTTCAGAAATTATTACACCTTACACATTTTGTGTTTTGAAGGGCATGACCAGATGGGTGCTTCCTGTGCTTTTGATTTCATGTTTTAGTGTCCAACTAAGCATATGGAAATAATTTCCTTTAAGGCAGTTGCAACATGACAAAGGAGATCTGATGGGTCATCCTGTAACACTGGTCCCAAGACTTTGGGATAGTAGCAATACATGACTGAACCCTTTGATGCTGAACTTCCCGTGCCAAGATGTGTTGTTTGATTAATTTATTATATTGTAACTAGGTAACCCACATGTACAAACCCTGGTGCTTTGATGTTCTAGGCTTGGTACAAATAAATATCAAGGACCTAATTTTACATGGTGGTACTAATTCATCTGAGTTACCTGTGAGCTTATGTGTCATATCCAGTTTCACTGCTGATGCATAACTTCCAGCTGAGCTACTGGCTTTCAAACTGGTGTTCGGACTTTGCATAGGCTAGAGGTTTCTGACTTGAGAGACAGGACAGGCAGTTTAATTACACACACACACACACACACACACACACACACAAATCTTTTCAATAAGGACTCAAGATAGAGTTCACTTGATGGTTTTTGCCAGCAAGAAGTGCGTACTAACCATACTTCCCTGGTTTTGACTTCTTTGGAAGTTCACATTATTTGTTTAGACTAATCTGATCCACACTTGCACAAGTTTGTTAATTGATCTGTCATCCTTTGTAGATAGTTAACTTTATTTGCAGGCTAGGTAGAGAAGATGGTTGTGTAACTCAGCTGTGGCCACTGAGAACTCTTCCAGTCATTAGCTAGGGAAATCTCTCCCTAGCTGCATGATATTTCCAGGTTCCAATGTAAATTAGAGCAGGCTGTAATAAAAGCCAGTGTAGCATTCCAGTGGTGGATCAAACCTGTTATATTTTACCTGCAGAATTTCAAGATTCATCATTTAGTTTGTCTCCTTTTGTCATGCACACTGAAGGGTTTTGAGAATGTTTCAGACAATAATATTCCTGACATTCATAGATCCAGATGCTTTTCACATAGCCACCGACTATTTTTACTTCCTGTTCAGTTCTGGCAACATAAAATTCTATACTTTTATCCTGGCTGTCCTGTAATTGCTTCTCATCGTTCCATTTCTTGGTATTGCTGCCACTTCTTCAGTGCCTGTTAGTTTTATGTATTTTTCGATTCCATATTTTATTTTCAACTAAGAAATTCTGCACAATTATGTACGTTATAGGCTCAGGGTTTAGAGTGCAGGCATCACTTCACGTGCTGAATACATTTATCTGGCGTGCTGTGCAAACAAATAGGCATAAAACCTCTGACTTTGAAGGATAAAGTCTGCTGTGTAGGAAACTGCCATAATGAGTAATTATGATTGGTTCCATTGGATTTGTTCCAGCAGCTCAGGACCAGGGAGGGCAGACTTCATGCTTGGTGGATCTACTTTTGTATTTTACTGGGACTCAAAGATCCACCAACTGGAGCAAGGTACACAGGATATACAGTAAATATAAATAAAGAAGAATAATTAAGTGTTCTGAGCTGCTGCTGAATTCAGGGATCTGTTCTAACTACCAGAACTGAGCTACCCTCACAGTCCTTCCACACAAAACTCTTATTATGGTTCCCTCAGGCTTTATTCATTTTAGCAATCTAATTTGGACAAGGGCGCAGGGAAAGAGTCATTTTATTGGTGTTCAGGTTAAACAGTTGAGAGTCAGAAATCCTTGCCAGTGTACTGCACATCATCTAGAGATCTACAGTACCAGTAGCCTCTGTTAAGATGGTGTTTGTCCCCAGGATTTTGGTAATGCAGCATTTTTAAGCTCCCTCCAGGGAATTTGAGAGAAAGGATGTGGAACACTCTGAGTAGCATTTGTTGTGGTTTGGTTCATATTTTCCTTTTCCACTAGGCAGCAAGATGAAAATTAAAATGTCAAAATACCTTTCACTTTGTGCTTTGCAAGGCAATTAAGAAAGGTGGCAGTGCAACCCATCCTGGGCCTGGAGGTGTGTTTCCACTACAACCTATTTGCTCATAGCTCTTTTGGGGGCAAGATGGTTGAGAGGATGGTAGACAGCTTCTGGTGTACTTGAAGAAAAAGGATTATCTGGACCATTTCAGTCTGGCTTTAGGCCTGAGTTTGTCACTGAAACTGGGGTAGTCCTGTTAATTCTCCTTTAACTCTGTTGCTTTGGATATATTTGATGATGGTATCTTCCTGGAATGCTTCTGTCAGCTGGGAGTGGGAGTCATGGAGCTATGGTGGCTCTGCTTTCACTCTTCCCTATAGGGTCATTTCCAGAGACTAGCATCGGGAGACCCCATGATTGGCCCCTTGGCAGTTATGCTGCAGGAGTCCTGCAGGGCTCCCTCTTGACCTCTGGGTTTCTTAACATCTACATGAAAGCTCTGGGAGAAGGTATTATTCCATAAATTGTGAGGCTGAAATGCTTGAAAGATCACCTTTGTCTTCATCTGCTAGCCCAGGCTTTTAGATCTGCTTTGGAGGACCTTGTCATCCTGCCGATGAGGGAAGCCCACTGTGCAGTGATGGGGACCAGACCTTCTTAGTGGTGGCACCTTGCCTGTGGAATTTCCTATCCCTGCAGGATAGGAAAACCCTCATCAACGAATTTTTGATGGTGTATTAAGAAATTTCACTCGGGTCTTAGTAACGAACAGATGCATTTTAGGCCAGGTGTACTGAGGCTACCTGTAGTGTTGTATTTTGACTATTCTTTTAAAGGAATGATTAATGTTTCAAATGTATTTTGAAATGTATTTTAGGTATTCTTTGTAAACGTCTCTGCAATATTAACAGATGAAGGACAGTTTAAAAATTGAACAAATTGGAATTGCAGTTAATTTATTCACTGTTAGAATGATAAACTACAATATGCAGTTCAGTAGGAGCAAATTGAGTAAAATACTTCCATTAGCTTTTATCTTCTTTTTCTATCACCTTTTTTCTTTTTCAGGTTTCTTCTTTTCCCTGTCCTTTTTTGTGTGTAATCTAGGTTCTTTTATTATTATTATTATTCTTGGAGAATCTGAAAGGGCTACTGAACACATATATTTCTATATATGTAAGTAGTGTTGATTGCTTTGTTATACACAACTGCTATAAGATATCAGATATATGGTATATTGTAAACTTACAAATAAATACAGTAAAATAAAAAGTGAACAAATTAAGGAAATAAAAGGGTGAAATATAAGTGTTTCTAGAGCAAGATAGTGCTTAAATTTTTTCTAACTATTAACAGGCAAAAGGAAGGCGTTAAGCTGAAGATGAGGGCTATGAGAAGGAAAGCAGATATTGGGGCCTGGTTATTAACAAGGAAACTGAAACAAGAAGCTTGTAATAAAAAGTAGATGGCAAAAAGGCTGAGGGGAAAGAACAGTAAGGGAGATGCTGTTGTTTTTGGCTGAAGTCATTTTTGGGCTTTGGTTGAAGACATTTTTCCAATCCTTATTGTGTATAGTATGATTCCAGAGGAAAGCTTGATAGCTATTTCTTCCTACTGTTTTTCATGAAGGAGAGCAGACTTGCTAATATTTGTGCCATGTAAGAAAAGACAGAGGAGAGGAGATACCATAATTCACCGGTAATTTACAAGGTTTGAGTTTCAACTTTGCAATTGTATGGGTGTGGCAAAATAAAGAAATACTTCAAACTGGTAAATTTTACTATACCAACCAAGTCCAAAATCTTACACCTTTTTACCCAGAAGTAAGCCCTTCTGGATGCAGCGAATCTGTCTCCTGAGTAAATATGGATTGAATGGCATTGTGGCTTAATTGAACAGGTTGTCATTTTAAAGTAGTGTAACCATTTATTCATGATTGACAGAGCATGTTTGAAATACTGGAATGGGAAGGTTAGTTCCATGCTTTTTCAATATTTTACCACTCAATCCATGGATTACAACTGCTGCTTCACTGACACTTCATTAGAGCTTGCTGCACATTCAGAATATTAAACTGAACATGAGTAAATTTATAATTTAAGAATCGGAAGTCTTGTTAGCCCAGCAATGGAATTGATGTCACTATCACTTTGCATTTCAGTTCCTCGTTGTAAAAAATGGGGGTGGGAGGGCGGGTGGGTGGGTGGGTGGGTGGAGAGTTCACCCTCAAGGTGGTTGTTATACAAGGCTTGTTTCAGTGTTACCATTCCATTCTTATTTTTTTCCTTTTTCTTCCTATCTGTATGCCACAACTGAAGTGCAAATGTGTTCTTTTTCATTTCCAGATACTTTCCAAAATATGAAATAATCAAGAAGCAAGGTTGAGTCATTGAAGGAAAACTTGCAATTAAGAATGCAATCCTATACACATCTACTCAGATGTAAGCCTAATTGAGTTCAGTGGGATTTACTCCTGGGTAATACAGGGACGCGGGTGGCGCTGTGGTCTAAACCACAGTGCCTAGGGCTTGCCGATCAGAAGATCGGCGGTTTCAATCCCCGTGACGGGGTGAGCTCCTGTTGTTTAGTCCCAGCTCCTGCCTACCTAGCAGTTTGAAAGCGCGTCAAGTGCAAGTAGATAAATAGGTACCGCTCTGGCACTGCTCTGGTTCACCAGAAGTGGCTTAGTCATGCTGGCCACATAACCCGGAAGCTGTCTGTGGACAAACGCCGGCTCCCTTGGCCTATAGAGCAAGATGAGCGCCGCAACCCCAGAGTCGTCCGCGACTGGACCTAACGGTCAGGGGTACCTTTACCTTTAAATGTATATAGGATTTCAGACTGGATGATATAGCTTAGTCTTAACCATGAATCAGTAATGCTATGCCACATACTTCATTTAATCCAGAGTACTAAACCTGCTATAGAAAAAGTTGCTTGTTCTTATACAGTGGTACGTCGGTTTGCGACTGCAATCTGTTTCGCGGAGGCGTTCGCTCGCTGAAGGCATGCTTCTGTGCATGCTGCGCAGATCGCATCTGCGCATGCGCGAGCTGTTCAGATCGCTTCTGCGCATCCGACGCCACAGAACCCGGATGTAAACACTTCCAGGTCCGCGGTGTTCGCTCGCCGAAGCGTTCGTAAACAGAGGTAGTCGTAAACTGAGGTTGCACTGTACACTTTCGCTTGGCAGCAAGCTTTGCACCATATCCTTTTCCTGTTAAATAGCTATGTCGCAGCTACGTTGAGTTGAGTGAATGGGTTACATTTAAATGTGTGTTAGGGCCAAAGTAGAAATAATGTTGGAAATGCTACATCTCAACTTGTTTATACCAGGGGTCAGCAAACTTTTTCAGCAGGGGGCCGGTCCACTGTCCCTCAGACCTTGTGGGGGGCCGGACTATATTTTGAAAAAATATATGAATGAATTCCTATACCCCACAAATAACCCAGAGATGCATTTTTTTTTAAAAAAGGACACATTCTACTCATGTAAAAACACCAGGCAGGCCCCACAAATAACCCAGAGATGCATTTTAAATAAAAGGACACATTCTACTCAGATAAAAACACCAGGCAGGCCCCACAAATAACCCAGAGATGCATTTTAAATAAAAGGACACATTCTAGTCATGTAAAAACATGCTGATTCCTGGACCGTCCACGGGCCGGATTTAGAAGGCGATTGGGCCACATCCGGCCCCCGGGCCTTAGTTTGGGAACCCCTGGTTTATACTTTGCAGATCAACAGTTGCATGTGGGGGCAGATGAGAATTAGGGGTGGGGTGGGTGGGAATTTCCATTGGAAATTGACCTCCCCACAGTTGACGATTTCCCATTAGGAAAAACATCTACATCCATGTATTTTTTCCTCATAAGAGGATTAATAGCTTCAGTCTGGGCTGGGGATTTTCATCAGGAAAATCTTGTGGAGGGGTAGAGTTGAACCAGTTTTCCCACTGAATTGATATACATTCACACATCTTAGTCCTGATCACTATTTGATTCTTACTACTTTTTTCAGTAATCGCTACTTAAAGCAGGCATTTGAAGAGCTTGATGTTTGCTTGATATAAGAGGTAGATGGTAATTATTTTTATCACTGTTTCCCATGAAAGCTTAATTGAATTTGATGGATAGCTCAGTCTGTACTAATCTCAGGGTTGTGGGTTCAAGCCCCACGTTGGGCGAAAGATTCCTGCATTGTGGGGGTTGGACTACTAGATGATCCTTGTGGCGCCTTTCAACTCTACAGTTCTGTGATTCTATGAAAGCTAGTGGGGTTATTGAAGAAATAGAGATTGGTGGGTCTGGTATAATATCTTGGAATATACTAATGTTGTTTGTTTATAGATGGTTTGAGATAATTTTATGATGACTTTGAGGGATGAGCCTGAATATGCCACCCTCCTACAGAGACACCAATCTCCTAACTGAAATATGTTTGTTTATGTTGGGTTGATGTTTATACTATTCAAACCCAAGTTGACTTGGTGATTTGGATACAGAGAACCCCTTGTGTTACCAAAAGGAAATTCTGCTTATGCAAATATGGTTCTCCAATTTCTATGTTATTGTAGTATGAAGTCCTACATATGCTTACCTTGTTTTGGTGGACGTCACACTGAGGCCTTAATGCCTGGTGCAGCTCGGGAGTTTGTAGCTTCTGTGATAACCGTGAACCTGCCTGAACTGTTTATACCCAGTCTGACTAATTAGGTATTCATTCATTTTTAGATCTAGGCTATGTAAATTAAAAGAGAAAGGGACTTTTTTGTGACCAGGGATATCATAGCAGTGAAGACCTGTAAGACTCCCTCTCTTTCAATTTTTAGGTGGTTTCGGTAGATTGTTAAAAATTGCAGCCAGCTTTTGATAATGTATTTGAAGGAACAGCTGCTTATAATAGCATTTTCTATCAGTAATTTAGCACTGCCATTTTGTGTTTAACATTTATTTGGTTATTTGATATTAGAAAAGTGGGTTGTAAATAAATCCTAATAAAACTGGACCATATCTACTGTACCTTTTCCTTGGGAAAGAAGATCTTTTACATATTTTTTTTTGTTTATATAGCCCTTCTAATATTAAAAGCGGTCAGTATACATTGTCTCAGTAATTTTTGCCAATGTTCCTTTAAGTTAGGTCAGAATAGTGACCTCCATCTTACATATGGTGAGAAATAGGTGATTAGACTGAGAGATAGTACCCTTTGGAGAACTAGCAAATTAATGGCAGAGGTGATATTGGAGGCAGATACTTCCTGGCTCTAAACTCAGTCACTTACAGCCTAATCCTGTACATGTTTACTCAGAAGAAAGTCCTGTTTGTTCAGTGAAATGTAATCCCAGATAAGTGTGTTTAGGATTGCAGTTGTTATTCTCTTGCCTTGTGTCTGATTTTGATCCAGAAACAAACCACTGTCAGGATTTTGATCTTGTTAAGGCAATATAATAATCTGGGGAAGGGGTTGGAGCTAAAATCCCTATTCTACGGATCATTGCATAATACTATTAAGGACAAACAATTGATGGTGATGCCTTATTGACGAACTAGAGGCATTCTTTCTTTGTTTTCCATAGAATGAGATCATACTATATCAACTGCTCAAATTACTCCACCCTGGCCATTGTTAATAAGCAGTACATAATTGGATTGTGTTGGCTAGTGCATTGCTAATTCCTGTCTTCTGCAACATTGGGTTTGTTTTAAAATGCACCTCATTTAGGTAGGGATATTTGTTAAAGTTCACCAGATGGTAATGGAGATATGTGTACCTTGACCCTAAGAGTGGTTATTCGTGCTAGCCTAGTTTCACTTCTAGAAATTCCTTTTGCTTTAAAAGGAAGCTGCAAAAAGTGTCTTTTTAACAAAAAACCCTATTTTAGAATGATACATCTTTCTTCCTCTGCTTTTTCCTTTTCAGCCCACTGAAGATTTGCTGCCTTCACCCTGAAAATGTCGAAGAAAAGCATAGACTATGGGGAGCTACCTGAGTATGAGAAGAGTCAAATCAAAAGGACCTTGGAGCTAGGCACCGTCATGACAGTGTACAGCATCAAAAAGAGTAGTCCAGAGAGGAGGACAATCCAAGTCATTATGGAAACTAGGCAGGTGGCATGGAGCAAGACAGCTGACAAAATAGAAGGTTTCTGTGAGTATCTGCTTACGGTAGTCTTTGCAAATAATTGAATTTAACCCTGTCATGAGCTGCTATTTTCTTAGATGTGTTGATGGGAATGAAGAAATGGTGTATGTTTTCTGATTTGGTGTATAACTCTGTATACCGTGCACAGGTCCACTTTAGAAAAAGGGAGGGGATTGAAAATGACTCCATCCTTCTGCTGACTACCAGGCCTTTTTCTTGTGATGGATAGACCTAGGACATACACATTAACTTAAGCCAGCAGCAGGGAATCTTTGACCCAGGGGCCTAATTAGCTCCAAAAGGGATCTTAATTTGGCCAGTGAGGCTGTTATTTCTCAGGCCACATGCACTTGCCTCATCAGATGTAGGGGAGGTAAAGACGCACCCTGATTACTGCATCTTTAATTGGCTAATAGGAGTTCTGTTTCTGAAGATGGAGATTCTTAAAATTTCAGCTGCTGTTTATGAAATATAAACATCAGTCTTTTGTTTTGCATGGATTAATAAGTTATCTTTCTACAATCTAAAAATAACTACTAACCTGAGGAACAAGTTCAGTACAAGACTCCCACGGTGGGAGTATTAAAAAATAAGAAATGCAAAAACAGCTACATATAAAACATGGAAAGTACAATAGAAGCCTACCTAGAAGTGTCATCCAGGTCTATTTCTGGTATAAAATTTTCATCCACATCTAAGATTAAATATGTGAAACATTTTGTTGGAAATATTTCTGGGCAGGTGTTCAGATTCTTGCCCACCTGTACTTGCAAAACTCTCCTTCAGAATCATGTTGTCTTCTTGCGTAAAGGATTTTAAATATGCATTCCAGTACCACATTGGATCCACCCCATTAACCTCTGTGAGATTGCAGTGTTCAAAAGCTTTTTATGCTACCATCACCTACCATGAATCCTCACATTGAACCGGAACTAAGCTTAAGTACGTGGAATTGCATTTGTACATACCAATTTCCAATTAGCACAGTATCTCTCCTTCCCTCCCTGTTTTCTCTCCCACTTTTCAAAACGTAAATTGTAACCTTCTTGCGGAAGGAACCTATTTCTGTCACTTGGGCTATTCTGTTAAGTTCTGTGTTCATTGATGGAGTTAACTAAACAATAACTGTAATATCAAGGTTTCAGAAGCTTTGAACAATAAGTACATAAAGTTAAAGTTTCAAGCTATGTTAAGGTTATATAATCACAGAAATGGAGGTGCTGGTACCTGTTTTTTTTGTTAACTAAAGTATTACATAGGAGTTGTAATTTCTCATGAATAGCTTTTTCAAGAAAATTGAGTGGTTAATGATCAATATTTTCTGACAGTTAATCTCTCAGAAGATATTTATTATTGAACCAGACCCCCCCCCCTTGTAAGCCTCCTCGTGGTTCAGCCTGTTTAACAGCAAGCATGAGGGTGGAAATTCCTTAGCTGCAGGTTCAGTCTGTTCAACAGCAGGTTAAAATAGCTATGTTTTAAAAAATGTGCTGAAGTGCAAGTAAGAATTAAATCCCATTTGCTTAATGAAGGTAGAAAAAGGTGGCTGTATTCTTTACTTTTGAAATAATGGTTGTGTTGAAGTTAGGCATATTGTTTCCTTTTTGAAGTTTTTCTTCATGATTCCTGCTTGGGGATGTGGGATCAATCAAAACCTATTGCAGGCTTATGTGGAAAACTGTTGTTTTATTTTAAAATTGGTTTACTCTTTGATGTATACTTGTTGAAAGATGTAAGACTTTTTGTGCCACTTCCTCACCAGGTGTTTTAATGTGGAATTTACACTCTTTACCCTGTGAAAAGCAAGTGAAAATTAACATGACAGAAAATGTACATGTTCAGGTTTGGAAAGTTTTGTAGCTTACAGTGAGAGAACATTGAGAGTGTCATTCTAAAAACATCATTGTTTGGAAGCACCCTTCCTTTCTAAGGACATGTCCATATTTTTTTTAATCAGTTTGCATTTATGAAATTTGGAATTTTAAGTATTCCCTTTTAATTGACACCTACGCCTAGATCATGGGAAACAATAAATTAATGACAGTGGATAACTATAGTTGGAAAGATTGCAGTATGCCTTGTAAAAACAAATAGTACATTTTGTGCAAAAAAGCCAAACCCACAAGTTTTAGATGCTTAGATTACGGTATATAGATGTCTAATGAGTTGACGAGGAAAAAGGGAAGAAGAAAAGAAGGCCTAGCATGCGTACCAGAAGTTGTAAACAGAGCTTCATTACAGTATTACATTGAGCATTATCTCCTTCTGTAGTTAGTCATGAAACAGCTTTATAAGCACAAGAGAGGTATCTCTCACTTGCTGATCATGGCTTGCATCAGCATTATTAGTATAGGATGTTTGGCACACCACTAATAAATGAATATTGGACGGAATTTGATAGATACGTCTCAATATACTGATGTCATTTCACTAATGGCACAATCCTATACATTGCTGCTCAAAAAGAAATTCCCAATAAGTTCAGTACGCTCTGGAAACTGGATTGCAGCCTGATTCTTACTGAGATGTTAAGAGTCTTGTAGACATGATCTCCAAAGGACTAGCATTCTGTGTGCCTGGCAGTGAGAAATGTGCTAAATGTGCACTATTCCAGTTTGTGGTTTTCCCTTCCTGCCACAAGTATAGGGCTGGATCCTGCAGTTTTTTATTCGAGGCAGAGCACCAACTAGCTCTGTGTAAATTTTAGCCTGTGTGTTTTTCTTCTCACAAGCCAAGGCAAAAATACTTACTACAATTAGTAAAACTTCTTTTGACTAGCAGCTGCCATTTGTGATATGATGCAAATGTGCTAGAATAGCAGCAGTTGTTGTGGGCAGAGAGACCTGAGTTTTGCAATTCAAAAAGGCTTTTGCTACTTGTTGTTTTGCTTTTAGGTTTTGGGGCAATAACCTATCTTCCTTTCAGGATGGTTGACTTTAAATTCTGTCATGCATACAATTCAATACACTTCCTTCTTGGATGGCTAATTTGCAGCTGTATGCATTCTTTCTGCCCCCTCCCTCCTGGTTTGGCTTGGCAGGGGAGGGGAGGGGTGGGGAACTTGAATGTGGAGGGCTTGCTTACCTGTGGGGATTGATGGCTATCAACCCCCTGCACAGTTCCTGCATACTCTTGGATATCCTGTGTGAAAGACACCTCTACAACTAGTGACCCAGGAAGGGTTGTTTAACACACTTGAGACAAGGCAGAGTTACCGTGTTTCCCCTTTTTAAAGACGTAGTCATTTTATAAGCCGTAGCAGGATTTTTACGCATTTGCGGGATATAAGCCATACCTCCAAAATAAGCCATATCCCGAGCCGCAAACAAAGAGCAGCAGAAAGCCGCCAAACAGCTGGGGCCTGGGGGCGGGGTAGAAAGGCGGCCGGAGCAGCGCTGCGTGGAGCGCCCGAGCCACAGCAGGAGGAGGAGGTTTCAAAGTGCTACCGTACATAGGGGGCCCTCTAGGGCCAGCTGACCGGACCTGGGGCCTTCGGCTCCCGGCGTCGCCTACTCACACTTCTTCTCCCCAACCAGCCATGTCGCCCGCGCGCTCGCCGGTGCCAAAATACATTTTTTGTTATGTGCAAATGGGGCAGAGCGCTTTGTCGCAACAGCCATTTCTGGGTGCTGAGCTGCGGCAGGAGGAGGAGGCGGTGGCTTGCTGGGTCAGCGCCCGGCAGCGCCGCGTGGAGAGTCCTGAGCCTCTGGGATGCAGCAGTGCTCTGTAGTACTTTGAATCCTCCTCCTCCTGCCGTGGCTCGGTGCCTGGAACTGGTGGCTGCTGCTGCTGAACCACCAACAAGCACCCAGCAGCGCCGCGTGGAGCACCCCGAGCCACGGCAGGAGGAGGCTCAGCACCCTCCCCGCGAACGCGCAATTCTGAGGAGGCTTTACGCACCTCTCCTAAAACCGACACCCGCTGCCTCATGCTGCGCGGGAAATGCTTTTTGCTCCTGGGTCCCTTCCTGCTCTTTTCTGGCACCGAATCAAGGCGGCAACCCCCCCCCCCGCTTCTCTTTCTTTCCTTCCTTCCTTCCTTCCTTCCTTCCTTCCTTCCTTCCTTCCTTCCTTCCTTCCTTCCTTCCTTCCTTCCTTCCTTCCTTCCTTCCTCTCCCTCGTTCTTATTCTTTCTTTCCCTCTCCTTCCTTCTTTCTCCCTTTCTGTCTTCTCTCCCTCTTTCTTTCTTTCCTTCTTTATTCCCTTCCTTCTTTCCTACTCTTCTTTCTCTCCCCTCTTTCCTTCCTCTCTCCCTCCTGCTCCCGCTCCCTCTTTCCTCCCTCCCTCCCTCCCTCCCTCCCTCCCTCCCTCAATCCCTCCCTCCCTCTCTTTCCTCAGAAACATAGGATGCTGCTTTATACTTCTGGCCCTTAAACCCTGGAACCAGGAGAGAGCTCCAGTGAGTCAACCTCAGCCAGTCCCCTTGGTGAAGGGTGGTGGATCACTGGCAGAACATCTGTCCTGCATGCAGAAGGATCCCAGCATCTCCAGGTACCAGTAGCTCTGCGAAGGTCCTGCATGAAACCCTAGTGAGCCTCCACCACCCAGTGCAGTCAATCCTCAGCAAGATGGATCAGAGTTATTATCTGGTACCGTATGAGGCCACGTTCTTGAGTCCTTCTTACAGTGCCACCCTCTCTCCTGCTCAGTTGCCTCCCACAGCTCTGGGTAGGCTTAAGACGGCCCCATTCCTGTTGCCTCTTCAGCCCCTCCTGCGTGCTCAGGGAGCCAGCGAACCAGCGATAGGCACGGGGGAGAAACATGCCTCTCAGCTGAGTTCTCCACCACCTGCTCAGCATGCAAATTGCTGTACTGTACCATACTGACACAATAAAAATAAGACACCCCACTGAAAATAAGCCACCCTGTGGTTTTTTGAGGAAAAAAGGTTATAAGACGGTGTCTTTAAAAAAGGGGAAACAGTACCAATACTGGAGGGTGGCATGGAAGAAAGAGATGGGAGGCATTTGCAGGGTCATACTAAAGAGGCATGGTATTCCTGCTTTACTTGGCTTTGTTCTGTCACCCCACTTGTGCTAGTAGAATGAAAGTTGCTATTGGATGTTGGGGGGTATATCTTACCCAAGGCAGAATATCTGTAAGGGGTCTGATAAGGTAAGTTTTAGTGTTTTTCTTTTTTCTGCATGTGTTGTACACATGCAGGGCGCTTTGTACAATGCACCCTGTCTCCTGTACCACATGTTTTCTTAACAACATTGTAATGGTGTGGTAGGGGGCGGGGAGAACAATGTGTTTTGACTTTCAGTTGAGTTTGGTTTTTTTACTTGCACCACCTCTTCCTTTTATAGTGTGGGGTGTAAGCAATACCATGGAAAGTTATGGATTCAGAGTGAAGGTGCCTTTCCATTGTCCATTTTTGGTCCCTAGACAGTTGGAGTTGTGCCAATGGTGTGGATATGTTGGTGTAATCGTAGGGCAGCATCATGGGCGTAGCCAGGATTTTTGTGGGGGGAGGGCAGAACCTCAGTTAGCTACGTATTTTTATTGATTTAGGGGGCAGTTGCCTCTCCCTTCCACTACCAACCTGACTATGCCCATGGCCAGCATTGATCCCTGATGGTGACATTGTCCTTTATACTAGTGCAGGGGGGATGCACCAGATCTCAAAAAACTTTTAAACTGGCATCATTTGGGCATATGATTTCACCTCTAGTCTCTGATATGTTTACTGGTGTGCTAAAAGGTTTCCTTGCAGGTGTATCAGACTGGCATGCAGATTCTCCATGTCATCCTTCTTTCCATTTCAAGTCTTTTCCATGGTGTGGACAAACATTTTACTTGTGCTCCATGTGTGACTGAAATTGTTTACCCAAGGAGGGATTTCCCCCCTTCTGTCCCAAGTATCAGGGAAAGTGCTTTCCGCTGTTGGCTTGAATTGGAGTCATTCATAAGTCCTCATGTTCTAAAATTAAATTTGGGGTGTGTTGACACAAAATCACCAGACCACATACTTCACAGGGTAAATGACTACAATTTTCTTGACTCCACTCTGGCTGCATGCATCTTCATGCTATGTATGTTGCCATAGCAGAGAAAGATTGCTGTTTCTTCTGTCTTGAAGTAAGAATTCTCATGTTGTTTAAGGGAAGGATGAAAACTTCATTGTGTAAGTGAGATGGCACCATATAGTACAACATTCCTGCACTCTACCTGCTGCTCCTACAAAGGTTACAAACAGTAGTACAAACCTTTTTTAAAAGAGAGAGAGAGACAGAGCGCTGAAGTTCTCGCATGATGAATTTTGTGCCCAGTACCAGATTCTGAGCTTGAGCCCTGTTCTAGGGTTTGCAATATTTATCATGATCTATCAATGCAGTGAAAAGTATGAAGTTTGTTCTGTGTTTTTTTGTTTTTTATACTTCAGCTGAGCTGGATGAGTGAACTGTATGGATTTCCTTAAAGAGGCTCCTTATTTTTGCAGTCAACTCGTATAACTCGGATGTGTAAATAAAATCGAAACAGGAGTCTAATGAACTTTCACAGTAGATGCAGGTACACAATAAACACTTTCTGTGATTTGGCTCAAGGCACTTGCTGTGTTTCGGTGATAGAAAAAAAGGAAAAAAAGGATTTATTGCCCCCCTCTGCATGCAGAAGACTATTATGTATTTATTATATTTATAGAATCCCCTTCTCTTAGCGGAGCCCAGATTACAAGTTAAATGTCCAGCATTTCCCAGTAGGGCTGGCTAAGACTCTTGTCTGAAACTGGAGATTCCCTGCCAGTAAACAATAGTGGGTGAGATGAACCACTGGTCAAATTCAGTAGAAAGTAGGTTCCTGTGTTTCAGGAGTTTGATCACTCTAGCTTTACTTGCACACAATCAGACCTTGTTTCAGACCTTGGCATTGCCAGGTAGGGGTGGAAAGTCCTCCTGCCTGAAACAGTGGAAAGCCACTCTGAGTCAGTATAGAGTACAGTACAGAGCTGGATGGGCCAATGGTCTGATGCAGTAAAAGGCAACTTCCTAGGCAAGATAGTGAGAGGCACGCACCAAATTCTTAACATGTGCCTGCTTCTACAGCAACAGAGAGGAACAAAAAGAAATTAGAAGATAGTAGTGTGTGCTTCTATCTTAGATTTAAGATCTTCAACAAGGCAATTGGTGAGAAAGGGAGAAAGCTAGCAGTTTTTCTGAACTGTCACTTCTTTACTTCTGCCTTAATGGATGATTCATGGCAGTGTGAACTTGCACTTATTTGATTCACTGCTTCTTCCTCCTAGTACAGAAGCAGCAATGGTTTTTTATGCTTGTATGCATAGTCCTTTACCTTTTTTGCACTTGGGTTATGATTAATTGACTAAAACCTTTTTGATCAATTAAAGACATGCATTCTTTTTAAAAAAAATACTTTCAGAATCCACAGATAGAAGGGCTTCATATTCGATGAGGCAGTCCCTCCTGCCTTTGGGAATACCTTTGTGCCAGCTTCTGCCTGCTGGTGCTTCATGATCACTGAGGCAGGCACTAACACCTTCTTTGCTTTGTGGTTGGCTGGACCAGCATACATTTCATTCAGCTCAGATGCTTTTCCAGATTTAGCCCTCTTCATTGCCTTCACTCCCTGCTAGGCTTGCCAGACTCAAATGGGGACAGGACTTCTGTGCCTTTAATTGCCCTGCTCTGTTTCTTTAGTGTTTGCTGTTTCTTTAGTGAAGATGTGCAACAATTATAAGGTTAATTCAGATTAATTTTTTAGGCTGTGTTGCTAACAGTATGTGAGAGTCCTCCTACATTGGTGGCACCTGTTCAATAATAGCCTTTGGAGTTATGTTTACTATACATTAGGTATCCCAAGGCAGTAGTGACACAACAAACATAGTTTCCATTTATAAATCCTTGCCATCGTTTAGGAGTTGTGGACATTTGAAAAGATGCTGTGCAGCATGATTCAGTGTGTGTTTACACAGAAGCAACTCTCAGAAACCAAAGGCACAACAGCCTTCATTAAATCTTGCAATCCTTAACCTTCAGAGACGAAAAGGTTGCCTCGTTAATGGGAATTCGCAGAGTTGTGGAAAATAGTTGCTTCTTGTCCTTTCTCCTGCACCCAATCTAAAGACGAAAATTCAATACTATCACCATTCTGGAAAAAAGAGGTGAATATTTGCATAATTGTTCTGCATGACACAGCAAGAGGTCCTGGGTGCTGCTGCTTCACTGCCACATGACTCTTACATATCTACCCCATTTTTGCTAATTATATCTGTTCCTGTCTTGCCCATCTGGAGTGTTAACATATAATACTCCAGGTAGTAATCTCAGCATGGTACAAGTGAATTGGCAAATGATAAAGACATATTTCTTTACCCTGGCATTTGATACCTCTGATTTTATGACTCACCCTATTTTTCTTTGTGTAGTTGTGAATTTTTATTTTTTTTTAATAATGTATTTTAAATTGTAACCCCTTCTGGGACCCAGGGCTGAAGTGGAGATGGTGACGATTAGCCTCATACGATAAGGAGAAGGAAACAAGTACATAATAAGAGCCTTGCTGGATTAGCCTAAAGGTCCATCTTGTCTATCTTCCCACTGTGGGCAGCCAGATGCCTCTAGACAGCATTGCAGGAATGAATGTAGGATCTCTCGGGCCCTGTGAACCATATTCTCCTAGGCCAACAACTGTTTGAAGTACCGTAAGTTTAATGCTACTCTGTGGATCTTAGTTGATATCTCTGTCCAATTTGCAGAACCCTGCCCACAACAATACTATATACAGTACAGTATTTGTTTCCATGAATTTGATCCAGAAACAGCAGTTCCGCTTTTGCATCTCTTAATATACTATTACATACTCACCAGCTTCCTCAAGAGGTGAGAAGTAGCCTTTGAATGGATGGTGCCTTTTTATGTGAGTAAGGTGGCTTTGCAATATTTGTTTAATTTAATTAGAAACAAGCATAGTGTATTAGAAGCAAATTGTAGACAGATTTGCATTAGAAAGCGGGCTGTGGGATCCCATTTTTAAAAGCGTAAGAGCTGGGTGGGTGAAGAGTGCCTCCTCTCTATCTCTCTGATCTAGCTCTCTGTAGCCCTTTTGTCCAAGTGGCTTGAGATGGAGGCTGCATGCAGGTAAACCACACATGGGATTGAGGATTCTGTGTCTCTCATTCACACTTCTCTTTTGCTTTGAGAATTTGATCTCCCTCTTTCTATGTAATGAGGGTGAATATGAAGAACTCTCAATGTCATGGAAAGTCTTAACTTGCAGGCTGGTTTGTATGTCCCTCAGCCCGGCTAGTTGCAGATGTGTGTCCTGGCTGATACAATTCTATTTTAAGGGGTGAGTAGGGCAAAAAGTGTCTGATTTCAAAGCTGCTATGTACTATTTGCTGACCACAATCCATAAAGTGTTTTTCTGAATTATTTTTCCGAAGTATTCCTCTTTCCTTTTGTAATTATTTGACTGTGTTGAAAGCTCTCTTCCAGTCCCTGTTCTTACAGTGGTTATGCAAAAGCCTGATTTCAATAATGATACAGTTGTTTACCTATCATGATGCAGTAGCTTTTGGGTTCAGTCATAGTGAAGCAGATAGTGTCCATAGTGAAACAAATTGTGGCTTCCTGCCAGCTTGTTAGGTTGTAACCAAAGTCACTAGGATCCAATGCCCAAGCTATGATACTTGAGAACATTAATTTGAATAATCCTGCAAAATGGCTTTTATTCACTTTCTTATCTAAAACAGATGTTCTGATTCATGGGACGTCTTGGGTGCACCATTTTGTTTCTTCAACTGGGTGTCTGTGGTCACATGAAAAAATCAACAAATGTGGCCGCCTAACTGCTTTCAGGTCTCTTGAGCTGTTCATTTCCTCTGCTTTAATGCTCACTTACCTAGGCCAGACTTCCTGTTTATGGTCAGTCAGAGGAAGGGTGAAGTGAAGTTAGCTATAATTCTCTAAATGTACTCTGCAAATAGGTTTGGTTTGGACATATTCTAGGCAGTCTTCCTTTTATTATTACTGTTTTCAAAATTCATACCCTGCCTTTGGCATGAGGTTGAAAAGCACTTCTGTTGACTGGTTTTACTGTCCAAAAAAATCAATTCCCTCCCCATTCCATTACTTCTGAATTGAAACTGATTGGGTGTGGGCTGTGGAAGAAGGCTGGCATGGCCTTGCAAAAGGGACAAGACCAAGGTGGCTCAGTGGTACGGGTTCTGAAGGTGTGTGTGTATAATTGAGGTCAAGCCAATACTGTCAGTATGCTTAAAACAGTGGGGAGCCTACCCCTGTTTATCTGCATTAGATCACCCTTCCATCTCCATATCTCTACCCATTTCTTGGTCCTCCTGAGTGTCACCGAGACACTCCATATTGGGCTTCCATATTGGTAGCTGATCTTCTGAGGCTTCTGCAGTGGGTGAAGATATCTGCATGTGCAAAATTGGACAACTAACAGACTGTGAGCTGCACGTGGCCCCCTATCTCATTTTATGTGCTTCCTGGAGCATCTCCATTCTTCCATCCCATCAGACTTCCTTCCTTCCTTCCTTCCTTCCTTCCTTCCTTCCTTCCTTCCTTCCTTCCTTCCTTCCTTCCTGTTTTCTCCTCATTTTCCTTGGCTTTTAAAAGGTGGTTGTTTCTTCTTTCTATGTAGTTTCAGTCTGGGTGGACTGAATTGGGACAGTTTTTTGAGAGAAATAAATCGAAGTATGTTTCACTATTTTCCTAGTTGTATCACCATCACCCTGGCTATTTGAGAATAATTGGTTGACTTTTGCCATGTGTGTAGACACACATACACATGGCAGACGCCTACCAGTTGTTGCTGGGGAGTGTGTGGGTGAATGAGGAACAAAGCATGCACACCCACAATCACTTCTTACTGATTTGAGTGTAACTTGCATCTGCTTTTTAAATTACCCCAGTGGAACTTAGTTATAAGCAGAGTTGCATAGTACTGCGAATTCTAATAAGAGGTAGCCATGGTGAAAATTGAAGCGGGGTGACCTTTCTTCCAAATTAGTTAGCCCAGAATACTTGTCTCTTTGGCTCTGCCCCTCATCAGCTCTGACTTTGTTCACTATAGTAAACCTCCAAGGGAATATGTCCCTTACAAAGGAAATAGGTTGCCCACCTCTGGCCTACTGTAGTCTATTGCTATATGGAATAAAGCAGGGCAAGCTACCATATTAATTGAAATATGAATTGAGAATGTTACATAATTTAGCAAAATCACTAGATTTTGTTCTGAAAGATTCAAACTGGTGAAGATAACATAAAAAAGTTGATTAACAGGGCTGGTACTATAGTTCCCAGTTTAAGCCCCTCAATTGTGTCAGCATTAAGCTGTCCCGGGGGCCAGTGGCTAAACTGGCCCCACAGGCCAAATATGTGATTGCTCTCACAAACATGTAGAACAACACACACACAAGTCACTAAATAAGGCTAAACTGCTTTATTTACATATAAACTGGGAGCTCTACATTATGGCTCCCTCTCTCTGGCATCACAGCCAGTAAAGAGAAAGGTCAAAGGAAAACAACAGTCCCACTTAGGAAGACAGTAAGACAAACATCCTGTCTACGTCACATCCACTCTGTGGAATGAAAACACATACTGTACAGTCATATGATATACGATAAACCTATGACTGCAGACGGGGAATGAATCCCCCAACAAAATGTATTATTATTTATCTAAAGGCCAGCGATCTATAGCACCAAACATTTGCTCACCAGCAACTGCAGTCCACATAACAGATACAGGGACTGGCTCAGACCCTGTGGCAGATCCAGTTGTCAGATGTGTTGCCCTCTCTACTCTGGCAGCAATATTACAGGATCTAATAATGCCATCCACAAAACCAGGGGTTAGTTTACTTGTTTATTTTCCAATGTGATATATGCCATCATCTGCCAGCAGTGTTCTTATTAGCATTCTGTGTAGAACAAATATAGACCATTCTCTATGTGAACAGAAATCTGCATTAAAAATGGCAATATTGAGAAATGGGTGTGTGTGGGGGGGGCATTTCAACCTTCCGGGATGCTTTGTAACTGACTGTAAAGTGACCACACCGGAACAGAGGAAATTCAAAGGTAGAGTGCAATGTAAAACCACTGAATTGCAATACATCAAGAGGTTGAGTGCTGTCACTTATGGACTGAATGAGCACAATAATCTTATCATGGCATGTTATTTTAATTGGCTTATTGATGGCAGTATGTCTCTGTTGGTTTTTGTGAATAGCTACATTTAAGAATCTAATTATCACCATCTGTGCATTTCTGCATTTCATTTCCTTCTGAGCTTTCTGATTACAACTCTCTAAAGTGTTCTATTTAAACCTGAAACTCAGTGTAACACTCATGCATCTGATGGGCTGTGCTACACAGAAGCTCATGCATAATGGTTGTGTAAGTCTTTGAAGTGCCATGAGACACTTTGTTGTTTTATAGTGAACATTTGAATTTAAAATGCATGTGTTCAAACTTAGGACTTCTTGCTTTACTAAGTTATGGCTGTGGTTAGAGAAATTATAGCTGCTGTGTGGGGTCTAGATTTTTCTAAACTTTGTGGTTTCGTTGCAGTGCCTCCAACTAAATGCATGCGGCATCATGTCTTTGGACATGCAGCCCTTATGTAACCTTGATGTTAGCTGTCTGCATTTTAATTCCTGGAAATCCTTAATAAATTTTGTTCTACTAAAATTGTGTGCTTCTCCTCTAGAAGAAATAGCTTTTTATTTACTGTGTAGAAGAGATGTATATCACACTTTCAGCTTTATTTCTGAAGATAAATCTTACATTGCTTTAATCAGATGTGTATCCCATTTACTTTTGAGGCTGCTTCAGAATTGGCACCACATGATCTTTGTGTTGCATCCTAGGGTATATTTGATAGTCAAAAACCAAATGGTAAAATGTAAAAATGAAGCCATTGTTTTTGCCCTTGAGGACAGTAAGGCAGATTTGCAAAAGGAAACAAAGACTTTTTAATTTTGTGCTTCTCATTTGCACACTTTCCAACCTTTCTGAGGTTGAGGAGTGGAAATAAGAGTCAAGTTCCTTCTCAAAAAACAAAACCCCACATTCTTCAAAATGACTACACTTCTGTACAGCATTTTCCAGAATAGAGTAGCAACTCTTAAATTCAGATGCCCTAGGTAGCCTTCTTCATTTATTTTAGATTTGACCTACCCCGTGACTATGGAACATCTTGTTTTTTGCATCACTACTACAGAGAAACAGCCCCAGTCTAAGAGACTTCCATGTTTATGTCTCTTTGAAATCAATAGGACAGATTAGTCATGACTAATTCAAATTTCATTTATTTCAGTAAGAATTGCTCCCAGCTAACTTTTTCTGGAACAAGATTAGATGTATTTTAGGATACTCGTATTGTAAACCACCATGTGATGCTTAGATGAATGGTGGTATAGATATTTAATAAATGGTGATGAAGATGATGGTATTATTATTATTATTATTATTATTATTATTATTATTATTATTATTATTATTACTGTATAGGGAGTCAGGTGACATCTAACTTCAAGAGGTGCTGTACTGTTAAAAAAAAAAGTTCAGGATCTTGGAATGTACCACATTCTTCCGGATTTTATTGCAGGTTCATTTATACAGCAGGGGGGCAAGGCTAAAATGGGGGCAGGGAGGTACTATAAAGGAACATACTCCCCTTGCCCCTTTGTGCCTCTGCATGCAATGCAATGCAGGGCAGCAACAGCATACATAGTTTCTGCTTAAGGCAGCTATATGAACACAGGACTCAAGCCATTAGTCCACCTAGCTCAGTACTGTCTTCAATGACAGGCCATGACTCTCCAGTTTTTCTGATGGAAGAGCTGCTGGAAAGTGAAACTGGGATGTTCTGCTTGCAAAGCAAATGGTCTGTTATTGAGGCTTTCCCTGTAAAAAGCCAATTTGCTTTTTGTTGTTGCTTTTTGTATAATAATTTAATCTCATTTTGCTGATTTTCTTAAATGTGCAATGTTCATTAGAGCTGAATAATCCCAAAAGGTGAGCCTTTAATGTTTGTACCAGTACATTATGTGAATAATCTGAATTATGCACAGCATTAACAAACTGGATCAAACTGTGGTATGGCTCAATAAACACATTTGAGTGACAGAGGTACAATTATTTTTTTACTGCACATGTAAAAAGTTTAACAGTAACCCTTGACCTGTAAAGAAATAAGTAGGAGCAGCCATCAGTTTTTGTATCCAGCCTGCAAAGCGGAATGAAACCACTTCCTCAGTTTACAAATAAGTGTTTTATCAGAAGAATGCACATTACTTGTGTTTTGGGCAAATTGAAATTTCTTTCCCTAACAGGACCAATGGTCAGGGATGATGGGAATTGTAGTCCCAAACATCTGGAGGGCTGGAGTTTGCCTATGCTTGCTTTAGCAAGTTGTAGAATGTGAGAGAAAGAATGCGAGAGAGAGAATGCCAGTTCTCAATTTTTGCAGGCTTCCTAAAAGCAGCACTGCAGTTTTAACACCAGCTTTTCACTAAGGAAGTAAGGTTCCTCGTGGCTGTGATGAAAACTTTTCAACAAATGTTTTTGGGGAGTGCAGACAGCGGTGTCCCATTAGGATTGGCAGGGTATGTAGAGCCAATGACAAGCAGAGCCCACCAATTCTAGTCTAGCCCCCATTCTCATCCTTGTTGAGTTCTATATGGGAAACGCTGAGACTAAGAAGGAAGTTGACAGCCAGGGCCATCCCTTGGACTGGCTGTAAGTAAGAAGGCAGGTAGGCTTGAGGAATCAAGACTGAGGTTGGTGAGGCAGTTCCCCATTTGCCCTAATGGACTAGCCTCCCCAAGGTATAGAGTTGGTGGTGAGTGAGAAGGGGGTCACTGACCTTTGTGCCTCTTTACCATGAATTATTGGAGCAATGTGTTGGTGCAAAAATATGCCAATGAAATGCCATAGTATGGTCAGGATAAGTGATTCTGGAAAGCAAGTGGGTGAGGGGAAAGGTTAACTGGCTTCTTTGAGAAGAAGGGCAGGAAAGAAATCTAATAAATCAATTTATCCTTTCAGCAGGATGCCTCTTCAGCTATTCCTGTGCAATCCTCTGCTTGCTCTCCAGTTGTTAAACTGAGGAATACTGCAAATTAACTTGTGGTCTTTTTTCTCTCTTCTGTTCCGCAGTTTCTTAGGCAACAATTTCTTCATGCTGACATTGCAGTTTATAAACTAGTTGCCAATTTATAAACTAGTGTCTAAGTAAGCAGTCATTTATTCTCTGCATGAGAGCATATGTTCAATTGACAGTTATGTTTTTCTTTTCAGTGGATTTGATGGAAATAAAGGAAATCCGGCCAGGAAAAAACTCAAAGGATTTTGAACGGGGGAAAGCAGCACGGCAAAAAGATGATGTTTGTTTTACTATTTTCTATGGTACTCAGTTTGTTCTCAACACCTTAAGCTTAGCAGGTAAATGTGTTTTCTTTGGATTTATCTTTTTACTATCCACCTCTTCTGTGTTGTCTTTAGTTTATCCTCTTAATCCATATTCTCAAATGTAACCGCATTTTTTAAAAATTAAAAAAATCCTTCTAGTAGCACCTAAGAAGGAAGGATTTTTTTTATTAATGAATTTTTTAATTGTTTTAATTGTTTCAACTACGGCAGACCAACATGGCTACCTACCTGTAACAGGTTTTAAAAGTTCTTTTCAATTCCATTCACCTCTCCTCCTATTTTGTTTTCTCTCCCTGAGTTTTCTCTGTGTGTATTTCTCCATGACTTAAAAGATGAAGTAGCTGTGCAAATAAGTACCCAAAACGTTGCATACGCTTAGTTAGGTTGTGCAGTTAGCCACTGCATATATTAGCTCTGACAAGTTTCTTGCTTGGAAAGCAGCCTGGCTCACTTTAAGACTTGCTTAAAAGCTGAGTGGTTAAAACTAAGAAAATGGAAGTACTCTTACTGAATGTGGTAGGCATCTGTTGAGCATCTTCATTTCAAGGTTAAGTGTTTTCTTTCACTGGTACAAACTTGTTTTGTCTAATTCCAGCATAGCATCAGCAAATAAATAACGTTGTGGGCATTTCCCCCCTGAATTTTTACTGTTTTGATTAGCACAAGTCAAACACAGTGTATTACTGAGAAGTTTTAAATGACCGGGGTAGACTCTGTGGACACATCCTATATAACAACACAAATGTCTGTGCACAGTATTTTGGTGACTAGGAAGGGAGCATGTTGCAGACTATCAAGAAGTCTGTAGAATGTACACACCATGCTCTGATGTTTAGAAGTCATGTTCATTTCAAGGGATATGTGGAATATTGAGGAAGGAGAAAGCCCATATGCATTAACTCTGTGCTACAAAATGAAAATCATTTGCATATATCCATAATTATTCCTCCTGAAGCTTTAAAAATCCTCACTTTTAGTGCCATTCTTTTTTAAAGGAATGCCTTTTTGGTGAGATTTTACTATTTCTTGCTAGCTTTCAGGTGCATGCAGACAGTTTCTTTTAGCATTATGGGTTTGGCATTATAAAGCAGTGCAGTTGAAAAAGTTCAACCTGCCTTCTTCCTGATTGTTTCTTCACATGCCATTTAATTTTGCAGCTGACTCAAAGGATGATGCTGACAAATGGCTGTGTGGCTTGAATATCTTGCATCAAGAAGCAGTGAATGCTTCCACTCCAGCAATTACAGAGAGGTATGTGGAAGGAACCATTTCCCATTTTTCTTATGATAGGAATTTAAGAGTTTAGGAATTCAATTAATTTCACAGGGTAAGAAAAGCAGTAACAACTTCTTAATGTGCTACGCCATGTGTGCTGTACTTGGTACTGAAGAATGCTAAATTATTTTAGGAACATAGGAAGCTGACGGGCAGAGACTCTCAAGGGTCTCAGATTGGAGCCTTTCTCAGCCTGACCTGGGGATGCCAGAGATTGAATTTGGGATCTTCTGCACTCCAGACAGGCATTGCATTATATCCCCTCCCACTGGAACAGAGAATATTATTTGGGGATTGTTACAAACTCTATGATTCCATGAATTAGCCTTTTGGATAAACTGACATGGGATAGCAGGAATTGTTACTTGTGGACATTGGACCAAAAGTATTTTGTACTTTAAATTTCGGGCTGACTGCACAGTGACAAACTTGTGCATTCTACGGATCTACAGCCTGACACATCTCCCTGATTAATGTACTTGCATGGTGTAAGTATATGCAAAGATGTATGTATTTGTGACATTCATATTTTTAGGTGTACGTTTTAGCACTGAAAACCATCTGGCGTACACCTAGAAATAAAATAATTAAGAGGCCCTTTGGCCCTCAGCTCACTCGGACTTAAGATAGTGAGAAATAGGTTCATGGAGCTCTCATTTTTCTTGAAGTGGTAAATATAGTTTGGGAGGGTGATTTGGATTGGGCCCGTGGTGCTGCAGGTATGGGAGTTAATCCCTTTTCCCTGTCCCTTTCCCTGTTTTAAACTGTCTCTCTGAATATGCTCTCTGGGGGTGAGAGAGAGAGAAAACACAGGGGTGGGTGGAATTTTGACGTCCAGTGCAGCCTTGATCTAAATCCTGATGTAACTCCCTGTCATTCACCTGGTTCATACATCATGTCAAGTGTACTGTACTGAAAATAAACTATGGTTTAACATGAATGAGTAATGTGCTTCTCAAGTCACAGGCACTTCACTTCTCCATGCCAGGAAACAAAGTATAGTCTTTTGGTTTATTTCTCTCCAGGCAAGTCATAAATGGTAAGGCAAGAACAGACTTTGGCTTGTGCTCATGATGATGGCTTGTTTCCTGGCAGCAGTGGAGGAGCAAAGCGGCTGTGCTGGCAGCACACTGCTTATTCACACAAACCATTGTTTATTTTAACTATGTTTTAATGTTACATGTGAGCCAGGTCATTGGCATCATGTGTAATATTTGCAGTATTGTTTTCTTACATGGCATGAGTTGGTTTTCCTTCTTAGCACCTCTTTTGTACAAAGAAGAGCAGAAAGAGGGCTGGAAGACCCATGTAAATAGGAAGAAGTAATTTAAATTGCTGCTGTTATTTGTTTGTTTTTCTCTAACTCCTGCAAATGAAAAACTGATCAGAGAATGAAGAGGGAATTCTGCTTCCTTTTATCTGCCCTGAAGCCAAAATTGCTGAATGAGTTTGTTTAGTTCTTCATAAAACTTACCTGTGCTGTGTTTTATGTGTTCCTTATAGCTGGCTCAGAAAACTGATTTACTCTGTGGATCAATCCAGAAGAAACAGGTAAAACTGCTGTCTTTAGTGTCTGCATTGTTTGTGCTTGGGTCTGTCTGTGTTTGCAACTTTTTAAGTGGGATACAGTAATATATGCATGCATGCATATTGAACTCTTATAGAAATCAAGCCTGAATAGGGGTGTAGTTGCTCTTGAGCAAATCCATAGTCGATTATTGCATCCTCTTCTTGCAGCCTGCACCAAAGATGGGTGGTGGTGTGATCTGAAAGTCTCCCATCATATGAGGAGTAGTTTTCCTGATTGTGTATAGTCTTCTTTAGATGTTCCTTTTGAATGTATGAAAGGCAAGCAGCAACACTTGTAGTGAGGACCCCCCCCCCAATTTTGAAAACCCTACACCAGGCATAGGCAAACTTGGCCCTCCAGATATTTTGGTACTCCCATCACCCATAGCTAACAGGGCCAGTGGTCAGGGATGATGGGAATTGTAGTCTCAAAAGTGGAGGGCCGAGTTTGCCTATGCCTGCCCTACACGTTAGTAAGGCAGCCCCTGCAGACTACCTCCTATAATGCATTGGCTGGTAAAGGTGCCTGGTAGTCATCAAGGGAGTTTCACTTGCCCTTTCACCCATTCAGTGTGAACTTCTGAAGAGGGTTTACATTGTTAAAGGCTAAGGGCATATATGTACCACAGACTTTAAATTGGTTTAATAGTAATTTCATATTCCAAGGAAACCAGTGGTGGTGGACTAGGGATTTCCAGCAAGATTCTTGGCACCTCCACACAGTGCAATTTTCCGATTGTGGGGTAGGAGTCATGATAATTAAACTGATATAAAACCAATATATGTTTATAAGGAAGGCAAGCCTTACTGTTATTGTGGCCTGCAATGGTTAGCCCCTTGACCAAGTGGTGAGATGGTGGAAGAAAGCCTTGCAAAGGGGCTCATGCAAATTTGGAACAGACATGGAAGGATCGGAAAGGACTAAAAATGCATATGAGAAGTTTGGTTTGGACATCTTGAGTAAGGCAGACTAGGGGATGTTCCCATAAATTAGTGTTCAGTGATGTTTGGGAAGAGAAGCTGAAGTGTTGGACCAGCAGTGGAATGATCTCCTACCAAATAGCTGACACAGTTTGTCAATGTTTGATGGATAGGTTACTTTATGCCATAATTAGGGCTCATCCAGACTGCCCTTTGTGCTGCACTTTCAAGGCATAGGTCTGCACTTTTGAAGCTCCATGTCCAAGCGGGCTTTTTTTTGGTCCTGGTGCTTTCCCCCGGGAAACTCATGTTTTACCCCCTGAATCAGAGCAAATCACCCAGGGAAAGTGCCAGGACCAAAAACAAAACAAAAAACCCACCACCACATAGAGTTTAAAGTGCAGACCTATGCCTAGAAATGCGACAGAAAAGGAAGTCTGGATGAGCCCTCATTCTGTAAGTCCTTAAGATGCCACAAGACTCGTAGGCAATTTTGCTGCAAGAGATTAATACAACTACCCCTCTGGAAGTTGTAAATGATTGATCAATGCATCTCAGTGCATGTGGCTTCTGTTAGTGGTATGTGGCAGCAACAGGGTCAGGTTATTCAGCAAGAGAATTTTTATGACTAAGGTTGAATTTTTCTCTCGGAAGAAGGGCAAAGTGCCAACTGCAGCGTGTTTATTTGATGGCAGCTGTGCTGGCACCTGTGTTTAGATATAAAACACCACAAAAAGGAAGGGTTGTGATGCATGGGAGATCCTTGGAGCAGCAACGCCTTTGCAGTTGCCATAAATGTGCCCTATCTGACCTTAAATCCATTTTGCTGTGTTTTGTTCACAACACGGAACAGCAACACAGCTGGTATTATCCCAAGATTAAGGAAGAGAGAACTGGTAGCATTGCTTTTGGGGCTCCAAATTTAGTAGGGGAAAACATGAACTTGGTTTACACCCTCAGAATCCTGATAGTTTATCAGGAGGTGCATGCTTAGCAAGTGTAAAATCCCAAGTTCAGACCTTGGCATGGCCATTTAAATGATCTCTAGTAGTGGGTCTGAGAAAGATCTTTGCCTGAGACTTTGGGGAGCTGCTGTCAGTCAGTACTGGGCTAATTGTATCAGTATTCAAATTCAGTGTTGTGACGTGCAGGAGATCTTTAGTGGAACAAATCTTATGCAGGCCATATGGAAATATGCATATGTAGTATCTATTTCCCCCCCAAATTATTTTTAACATTTCAATCTCATGCCCAGGCATAGGCAAACTCGGCCCTCCAGATGTTTTGGGACTACAGTTCCCATCATCCCTGACCACTGATCCTGTTAGCAAGGGATCATGCGAGTTTTAGTCCCAAAACATCTGGAGGGCCGAGTTTGTCTATGTCTGCTCTTGCCCTTTGAGTTGATAGGAGACTGAGTATGGAAAGGCAAAGGTAACTGAGAGGGTAATTCAAAGTCCACTTCCTTTTTAACATTAAAGTTGTATTCAGACTAAGTTGAATCCAGTGTTGAAGTCCCCCTACCTTAAATTAAAATTCAACAAGTGTATAATGGAATTATATTGATAGGAAATATTTCAGACACAAGTCAGGGAGTAGTACAGGTACCAACACTGAGCTCTCTGATTGCTGAAATCTGGTTTCTAAGATACATCTTACACATTTCCATGATGATGATAATAATAAATTATTTTTTTATACCCTGCCCATCCGACTGGGTTTCCCCAGCCACCTAGGCAGCTTACAGCATATTTAAAAACTTAAAAAACAGCAAGCATCAAAAAACAAACACGATACGGGGCGGCCTTCAGATGTCTTCTAAAAATGTAATTCTTTATCTCCTTGACATCTAAAGGTAGGGCGTTCCACAGGGAGAGTGCCACTACTGATTGCTTTTCTCTGCAATCATGAGGTCTAGCCGCAAATTCCTATAATTAAATATTAAAGACGCTTCAAGCACCCCTAGTTCTTGAATCCCTAGATTAGGGACTTATTGGGAAAGGCAGGAAGCCAAATTTGTCTGGTTCTGTGTTTTGAGAGTACTTTAAGACCTGCATTTTACAGTTGCATAGTCATTGTACTGTTTCTCTGACATTGGCAATGGTTTGCTGTGAATGCATTGATCTTGCCCCATTTGCTCCTCCCTGGTACTGTGCAGGAGCGACAAGCACGATCTCTAGCTAAATGTTGCATCTGAATTGGTGATGGTGGTCTAAATAAGCCATGACCAGAACAAATCTTGGCTATAGATTGTGATTTGTTTGGCGCTAAACAGACCATGGTTTCCAGTTTGGGCATAGTGCTAAGCCAGGGGTTGTAGTTTCTTTCTCCTGCACACTACTGCGGTGGTTAAAATTTAGGAAGATCAGCCTCATCTTGATAAGCCATTAAATGTGGTGTGCAGACTGTGCTAATGGCATAGAATCATAGAATCATAGAGTTGGAAGAGACCACAAGGGTCATCCAGTCCAACCCCCTGCCAAGCAGGAAACACCATCAAAGCATTCCTGACAGATGGCTGTCAAGCCTCTGCTTAAAGACCTCCAAAGAAGGAGACTCCACCACACTCCTTGGCAGCAAATTCCACTGTCGAACAGCTCTTACTGTCAGGAAGTTCTTCCTAATGTTTAGGTGGAATCTTCTTTCTTGTAGTTTGAATCCATTGCTTCGTGTCCGCTTCTCTGGAGCAGCAGAAAACAATCTTTCTCCCTCCTCCATATGACATCCTTTCATATATTTGAACATGGCTATCATATCACCCCTTAACCTTCTCTTCTCCAGGCTAAACATACCCAGCTCCCTAAGCCGTTCCTCATAAGGCATTGTTTCCAGGCCTTTGACCATTTTGGTTGCCCTCCTCTGGACACGTTCCAGTTTGTCAGTAATTTAGTTTTAGTCAAGTTTGGAGTGTTCAAAGGGTAGTTGGTACAAGTTGTATATGTAGAATACTTCCAGGGTGGAATTTTTTTGGCAGGAGAAGTCTGAAATCAAAGCACTATGCCATTAAAATGTTATGGAATATCAAAAGGAGGACTAGTGTCAGAGGGAGAGAGAGAGATTTGTAAATGAGTAACTCGAGTCTTTCCTGCTTACTACGGAGTGCTTTGTTATAATTTCTGTTCCAACATCTACCGTGTTTCTCATATTATAAGACACGTCTTATATTTATTTTTTCCTCAAAAAACACACACTATGGCTTATTTTCAAGGGATGTCTTATTTTTTTCCTCCTCCTCCTGCTGCGTCTGGCATTGCTGCTGCGCCTATCACTATGTCTTATTTTCGGGGTATGGCTTATATTCCTTGAATGCTTAAAAATCCTGCTATGGCTTATTTTATGGGCATGTCTTAAAATATGAGAAACAGGGTAGCTTTGTGAGATCAAGGCTACTTTAATTAGTAAAGTAAAGCCTATGTTGCTTAGGGTGGCGAAAATATAGCAGTTTAAGCATGAACTTCGGACTTGAGGCAGCTCCCTTTACTATGTCATATACATTCCTGCTTTGAAAGAGTTATGTCAATCTAAGCTTCAAACTAATGAATTAATTGCTGCAGAGGTGAAATTTTAAAGGTTTTTCTGTTGGCTGTTTTTTCAACCCAAAGCACCCAAACTGACTTCCCACAGGGTGGAGCCCACTGATCTGAACAAATTCATAACGCTCTGCAACAACATTTTAATTTTTAAAAAGGTTAGAAAAAGTTGCACACTTTTTGCACACTTGTTTGACCTCAAGGCAGATGCATTATACCAAATTTGATAATTGGTTAATCTTGCTTAGTAGTTTCTACTGCGGCAGCAGAATATCAAGGTTTATCTCTGATTCGTTCAGCTGGAGATGCAAAGGGTTGAACCAGAGACCCTTTTCTGCCATATATTCCAGGCCAGTCATTTAAGTTGCATGTTGGTGAAATACAAGGCTTGGTGCTATGCAGTTTGGCTACAAGAACATTGCTGTTCATCTCTCTCCTTGTTCTTTGACCTTCAGCATCAGCCTTAGAGAGCTGAAGACTGTTCTCCCATCGGTAAACTTCAAAGTGAGCAGTATGAAGTTCCTGAAAGATAAGTTTGCAGTAAGTATGTGCTGACTGCAGGAGAATTGAACTTCAAGGAAACATACAGCAGAATGCTTGTCTCCGGGGCCCAATTCCCTCTCCCTTGGTGATTGCTACATTGCCCCAGTGGAAAACAGTTAGTGTCTGTGCAATGCCCCCCTGTTACTCAGGATATTTGCTGGTGGTATGAGGGAAATGGGTATACCTGCAGTCTGGTATTTATCTACCAAACTAGAGGCTCTGCTTCCAGTTGCTTCCGTTGCTCTGCTTCCAGTTTTATCACCAGCAGAATTTGTATGCATACTTTGGCTTTGGAAAAAAGAACTATATATTTCACGTTTTCAGCCCCATTTGTTTACTTACTTAAAATGTCTGTGTACCTTTTCCCTTCATTATATTATATTTCAGGAGAGGTTACAGTTAAAGGGTTAATAGGGTTTGCTATGTAGCATTATCAGTATATATTATGGGTGGGGAACCTCTGGCTCTCCAGATATTATTGGGCATCAACTCCCATCAGTCTCAGCCAGCAAGGTCAGGAATGATAGAACATGTAGTCCATTGATATCTGGAGGGCCTGGTGTAAATGGTGTTCTTAAAGATAAGCAACCTGACCCAATGGTTCCTCCTTTATCTTTCCATATTCAGATTGTGGAACATCAAGGCCAATGATTTTCAGAGTGCAGCTTTTCTTTTTATTAGGCAGGGGGAAAGGTCAAAGTTTTATAGAAACAGAGCTTGAAAAGACCAGAGAATCCAGTATGGCATGCTTTCTCTGTTTAAACTGTTATACATTGCATACAATTGCATTTCTCTTGGTTCCTAATCTACAAAATAAAAAGAGTTGAATTCATTTATAACGTTTTGAGATTTGTGCTTCATATGGATACAGCCTTTGGAGAAAACTAAACTCGGTGTCATTGCTTGTTCCCCTTCCCCCTTACAGGAAATAAAAGCTGTTAAAGAAGAACTTAGCTTTGAGCAATTTCATCTGTTCTACAAGAAAATAATGTTTGAGCAACAGAAATTGGTAAAGCTCCTACCCCACATTACTTCCCCTTAGTTATCATGCTGTGTTGTAACTTGAATACAATACTTTCCTAGAATGCAGGCCTTCCCTGTCCCATCAAATACAAGCATGTTGTGTTAGTTCCTTTCTTTCAGTTTTGAATATTGAGAAGCGTAGTTGTCTCTTAAGAGGAGAAAATCTGTACTACCGTAGCTTGAGAGAATAGGGAAGGGTGAACGTGTTTTGCAGAATTAGGAAGTACCTGAATGAAGAAACTATTACTTGAAGGAGCAAGTTTACATGCTTTGTTTGTTTGTCATTGTTTCCTTCCCCAGATTCTTGATGAGTTCAAGAAGGATTCCACTATGTTTCTTCTAGGGTGAGATGTCATGTCATGCCATTTTATCCACATTTGTGCTTTAAGTTTTTGGATATGAAGCTTGTTGGGATGTAATGACAATAATAATTATTTTATAATATATACCCCGCCCATTTGGGCGGCTTACAGCATATATTGAAACATCAAACACTAAAAACTTTCTGATTCAGGGCTGCCTTCAGATGCCTTCTAAAAGTTATGTAGTTCTTTATCTCCTTGACATCTGAAGGCAAGGTGTTCCACAGGGAGGGCACCACTACTAAGAAGTGATTGTTTTTCATAATATACCGTATTAAGCAGCGAGCTGCGATTGAAAGTGGGTGGGTGGGTTTACTGTATCACTCATAAACAGTAACAATAATTTCATGACCAGTCTGCAAATGAAAAATAACTCCTGTGTGAAGTTTGACATTTTGTTTTCTTTTGACAGTCTTTTGTAAATGACCTGAAGATGTTTTTGTCAAGGATTAATAAATACTGTGCCTCCACTAAGCCAGTGACTACAGTTGTATTTTGTAGATGAAGTAGTTTGTGTATAAATGAGATTTCCTAATCTAATCAAGATTAGACTCATTAATCAGAATACCACAGTACTCTGTGCTATTGTTGTGTGTTTCAAGAATAAAATAGCTACTCTTTTTAAATTTCTTAATTAGATAAAGAATTTTTAGTTCATATTTGCATATATTGCTACAGAGCCCAGTTTGTTAGTTTTAATGGAGACTGATTTTTTGAGTTCTGCATCCTGTGTGTTAAGATCATGTAGGTAGGTTCAGGTAGATATAGCTAGTATTCGGTGCTTTAACTAGTTTTTATAATACCAATATATCTATTTAGTATATCTGAATTAATATTGGTGAATAAAGACAGCAAACATAATTTCAAATCCTCAGTGACTGGGATTATTTGTCAGTTTCATTTTCCTAATTATATTTCCTCAAAGGCTAGAATTCTCATATTTGCTATGGCATGGTCTAACATTTTGGGTATGTTGTTTTGCTGATGTTCTTTTTTATAATTGTTCTTTTACTTTCCCTTTCTGTTGCAGAAACACAGATCGCCCAGATGCTTCAGCAGTGCACTTGCATGACTTTCAGAGATTTTTGCTACATGAACAGCAGGTGAGGTGATTCCAAAAATCGTAATCAGGAAGATGAAAAGAAAATATGCATGAGTATAATATAGTGATACAACGTGGTTTGAGGGAAGGGCTGCAGGGCACTGGTAGAGCATCTGTTCTGTATGCAAGCGGCCCCAGGTTTAATCCCTTTAATCTCTCGATAGGGCCGAGAATACCGTATTTTTCGCTCCATAGGACACACCTGACCATTGGACGCACCTAATTTTTTAGAGGAGGAAAACAAGAAAAAAAAATATTTTGCTTTCTTGAATTGTCCTAGGCATAGCAGCCAACTCCTAGAGGCCTAGGTGCCTTTGCCCCCCCCCCATTAAATATTTGAGGAAGCTTCTTTTGCAAAGGGGGAAAGCTCCATTTTTTTAGGATCAGCTCAAAGTTGTACAGTTTTTTTGCAAATGGGAAAAGCCCCGTTTTTTGGGCGGGGCGGGGTCAGCTCACACTTGTTCATCTTTTTTGCAAAGGGGGAAAGCTCCATTTTTTAAGATCAGCTCAAAGTTGCTGAGTTTCCTTGCAAAAGGAAAAAATCCTGTTTTTATGGGGTTCAACTCACAGTTCTGCAGCTTCTCTAGGAAAGCTTCTACAGTTTCCAGACAGATAATCTAATCAGCCAGTCACATGTCTCCCTCTGCAGACAACAATTGAGGCCTAGGCAAGGGGCCGGGAGGGGCCGGGAAGGGAGCCAGCTCTCTTATCTCCCTCCCCGATCTCTTGCAGTCAGCTGCTGAGCGGGTTCCTTTCAACTCGCTCATTCCCTCTTGTTAGCCTTTAGCTCTTTCTTTCTTTCTTTCTTTTTAAAAAAAGCACAATCTGCCTTTAGCCCCTGGGCAATTCAGCACCAGGGACCACGCATTCGCTCCATAAGATGCACAGGCATTTCCTCTTACTTTTTAGGAGGAAAAAGGTGCGTCTTATGGAAGGAAAAATACGGTATACTCTTTCTGAAACCCCTGAGAACTGCTGCCAGTCAATATGGACATTATTACAGAGCTGGGTAAATCAATGGTCTGACTCATTATAAAGCAGCTTCCTGTGTTCCATAGCTGTCAAGTTTTCCCTTTTTCCGCGAGGAAGCCTCTTCAGCATAAGGGAATTTCCCTTTAAAAAAGGGAGAACTTGACAGCTATGCTGTGTTCCTATGCTTAACAGGGCATTTATATCTTCTTCATTCAGGGAGACCCTCTAGAATGGTGTAAGTCTGTAGCTTTGGAGGCCACAGACAGGAATGAGCAGAAATCAGGGTCACACATGAATGAAACTTGTGTCAGGGGCTCCTGGATCTCACCTGATGATGCCTCATATTTGCACATAGAATTAGCTATGAATTTACAGAATCAGATAATTTGTTGCTGTTATGTATGGTATTATGTAGAAAGTATAAGGTGGTGCTAATATCTGATAGCCTTCATCAAATATTTGAAGGCTAGATGATGGAACAGATTTGCTTTCTGTTGCTCCAGAGGATGGAACCCAAACTAATGGGTTCACACGGCCATGTGTTTGGATAACATGGAAGACATTACTGCAGCCAATCTCCTTGAATAAATAAGCCATACAACATTGCTCCACACCTGGGAGGAGTTGAGCTATTCCAGCATATATGCTCTGGAATAGCTGTCTGCCTATTTAACCCTCATTGTGTTTTTTAAAAATGCTTGCTAAAAGCTGTTTTGTTTCGGCAAGGCTATCCAGACATGTAATGTGTATTTTTGAATTACGCTGATTTTATTTGCTTTTAGGTAAAGAATGGGGAACCTGTGGCTCTCCAGATACTGTTGGACTCCAACTCCCATCCACCCCCACCATCCTCCGTGGGGAATGATCAGTGGTAGAATTTATAGTCCAGCAACATCTGGTTCTGCACAGGATCCCCCTCCCTGTTTGAGGTTTCCCATAAGCTGCTGTAAGAGCTTTCAGTCCGCTGCAACTGTGGACAATCTCCTGCCAGCTCATTTCTATGTGGTGGTCTGTGCCTGAAAAGAAACACACACATTAATTTAATGACTTGAATCAATGATGGAGATATACGGAGGTGTATTTAAAGTACACTTGTATACTCTTGAATTTTCAGGAATCTTGGGCACAGGATCTTAGTAAAGTAAGAGAACGGATGTCTAAATTTGTAGATGACACTATGAGAGAAACAGATGAACCCTTTCTGTATGTTGATGAGGTAAGTTATTTATTTTATTTGCAACATTTTTACAGAAGCAAAAAAGGAGCCCCGTCTAATTCAGCATCCTATTTCCCCAAATGATTAATCAGATGCCTCTGGGAAGGTGATGAATAGGGCATGTGCAGGGAATCACCATCTTGCAACCAGGAGCTAGTTGCCCTTAATGGACTTAGAGTTTGTATAATCCTGTTTTCAAATTCACCTAAGAGCCCAATCCTACACACACCCTCCTATGTTGATGCCTGGGAATCGGGATTAGGAGATGGCATTATTGTAGCTATGCTGCTGGAGAGGAGTGCTGCTGGCTTGGTTGGGGTTCTCCCACCAGCGGTAGCTAGAGGACAGCTCCATAATGTGTTTTGTAGCAGGGTCAGGCCAGAGGCCACTTTAGTTTCACTGGATCCAAAGCATCCTGGAGCTGGTCTAAGAGCAATAACAAAAAGGGTTGGAAGTCTCCATTTTCTACCCTGTCCTTCACAAGCCAGTAGGGCAATGGATGTGGTTGGTGGATCCACCACTCTGCTGCTTCCTGGCCAGGATTTGGATTGTTCATTGAGTTGGTTCCCACCATCACAGCTTGTGGCAGTGAATTCAATAGTTTAATTTGTACTCTTTAACTCTAATACTGTTTCCAGAGTCTCTTAACAATTAAAATAAAATAAAAAACATTACAAATTGGAAGTAATAATAACTTGATTAAAACAATAAAGCAACTGAACCCATAAAACAATATCAAAACATCAAAAAAAAACCTGGGCAAATAAGAAGTCTTCACCTGGCATTGAGAAGGCAACAAGAGGTGGCACCAGGCATGTTTCTTTTAGGAACACAATTCCAAATACTGATCCATAAGTATTTGGAACAGTCACTTTCAAACATTTTAGGCTTGGGACCCCACTTTTAACTACATTCAGTTAGCCTATAACCCACTTTTAACCATAGAAATCAATTTTCCTGCTTTTGAGTGATAGTAAACAAAATTTTGCTCAGAGTAGACATATAGAAATTAATTGTATGACTAAGGGTCAATGATTTCACTGGGTCTACCATGTGTAAAACATAGCTGACTGCAATCTAGTGCCTCTACGGTGACCCAAGAAAAGGAAGGACAGAGTTCCTGTAATTTTTAATAGTTGCCCAGAAGAAGGAATTTTGGTAGGTGAGCTGATCATGCAGGGATGAAGAAAGGAATGCCTTCTACAACTGTGCAGCTATTTAGCGATACAAGAGGCATGTCCTTTTTGACCTCTGATCACCCTCTCTCTCCTCCTCTTCTTCAACAACAGCAAATCCCATAACCAAATGGTGCGGATGCCATGGCTGTGATCCATCTTAGGTTGCAGGTCCTAGCCAACTAGTTGAAAACTGATTGTTTTGATTTATTTTCTGTTTCACATTGTGCTATGATTCTAGTTTGGGAAATCGGTCATTTGGTTTTGTCCTTTAAAAAAAATTGAAACTCACTTATATTTCCCTCTCTCTTTGTTTGCCTTAGTTCCTTACTTACCTTTTTTCAAAAGAAAACAGCATATGGGATGACAAATATGACTCAATAGATCCTCAGGACATGAATAACCCTTTGTCCCACTACTGGATATCTTCTTCACATAATACGTAAGTTTATAAATATATATATATCTATTCGTCATCCTTCACAAAATGGCAAATGTGCAATTCCTTTTAACACAATTCTTTATGACCTAGGTACCTCACAGGAGACCAGCTTCGTAGTGAATCTTCTCCAGAAGCTTACATAAGATGTCTCCGAATGGGGTGCCGATGTATTGAATGTGAGTAACCTATTTTCCATACTTCCCCCAGAATTCCAGATGTAGGAATTTGAACTGTACCTATTATTAGGAGAAAGTGACAATTACAAGAGGATCTTGTGGAACCCCATTACATTCTAGCTTTCTACCTCTACATTTTAGTTTGGCATCTCCTCATTTTTTCTTGTCACCTTAGTTAAAGTAATCAGGGACTTCAGTGTTCATATCAGCCATTAGTTTAAGGTACCAGAGAAACTGCTGCAGTGATCCTCATGTTGGCCACTAAGAAACCACATAAAAGTTGGGGATCAAGTAAAGAAAATGCCAAGGAAGCACAAAGGCAGCTGCAGAGGTTGGTCTGGAGCTTCCAGTCTCTGCATCTGCCTTTTGTTCTTTCAGTAAAAACAAACAAACAATTTTCTCCCTTTTCAAATCAGAGTTCCACAGGCACTTTCTCTTGCAAAATATCTCTCTACGGTAGTTCATGGTAGCAGCAGTAGAGAAGCAGACATCATTTCCCTCTTAGGTACAGTACTTTGCATTCTTCTTCCTTGCTGTCTGAATTGCTGAGTTGTCTTTAAACTTTGTGGCCCTTAAGCTTGGCTACCTTTTTCTCTGTCTATGAGATCAAGCACTCCAAAGCTCTGGAAACAGAATGTTGTCAGTTGAACATTGCACTTTTTATGTTTCCTTCATTGCCTACACTAGTGGATTGCTGGGATGGTCCTGATGGGAAGCCTATCATTTATCATGGATGGACAAGGACAACAAAGATAAAATTTGATGATGTTGTGCAAGCCATCAAGGAACATGCATTTGTCACATCCGAGTAGGTTTCCATTACTTTTTTAAATGAAAGTATTTCCTAAGAATAAAAGATAAAATTATTACGGTCTAGGTGATATTTCTTTAAAATACGCCATCATGATATTATGGCTGTTTGAGGTCATTTTAATATGAATAGAATCGTAGAATTGTAGAGCTGGAAGGGAACCAAAGGGTCATCTGGGTCCAAGCCCCTGGTACAGCTGTGTTCTATTACTAGAACCTTTTCATGTATTGGTCCAGTATTGGGGAAAGGCAGTAGGTGAGTGGAAAGGAGAGTGATGAATTGACAGTGTGTTGGCTTTGCGCAGCCTCAGTTGTACTGAGATGCATGTATATTAGCTTGATTAGGCAAAACAGGAGCTGGGAAAGTTTTTACTCCTGCATCCTCATAAGTACACATACCTAGACCTCCCCTTAGGGGGAATGACTAAAGTGCTTGTGGTTTGCTAAAACAATGACTAAGGGAAGGAAAGAAAAACAGATTTATATAATAATAATAATAATAATAATAATAATAATAATAATAATAATAATGATAATAATATAAGAGCAACTGGCTTAGATGGCTTTATCATTGGCTTCTGAGATTGCTATATGGAAACTCAATGTCCAGAATATGCTTGCCACTGATCAGCAGTTGCTGGGTATTCAGAAACTTCAGTGCCTTTGTGCCCTGTTTATGAATTTCCCAGAGGCATGTGACTGGCCACTATGGGAGGAAGGATGCTAGGTTAGATGGATTCATGGTCTGATTAGATAGAGCTCTTACCTAGAATTGACTTCCCCTTGCTTTTGTTTCTTTTGCCCAAGGTACCCAGTGATTTTGTCAATTGAGGAGCATTGCAACGTGGAGCAGCAGCGTCACATTGCCAAAGTCTTTAAGGAAGTACTTGGGGATCAGCTTTTAACAAAGCCCATCGAAGCTAGTGCTGATCAGCTACCATCACCAACTCAGCTGAAAGAGAGGTTCATCATTAAGGTAAGTTGCATGTACTGAAGAAAATGTGTTTGGGAGATGCTGGTGTCTCCCTCCTGGCCTCCTACGGAAGATGGCAGCTTCCTGCACTTGGCACTGAAGCACACAATCAAAAATATATAACGTTTTCTGGAGAAAGCCTTGTATTTTCCAACCCGAGTATGAGAGGCTAGCTCAGGCTTCCTCAACCTCAGCCCTCCAGATGTTTTTGGCCTACAATTCCCATGATCCCTAGCTAGCAGGACCCAGTGGTCAGGGATGGTGGGAATTGTAGTCTCAAAACATTTGGAGGACCGAGGTTGAGGAAGCCTGAGCTAGCTGATTAGGATGTACTGTCTATTCTGGTTCTCCACCTGCTGTGTGGACTGGTAGCAGCTAACTAAGATTGCAGCATCCTGCACATCTTGAAACAGCTGCAACTACTTTTAAGTGTATAAATATTCATTTGAAGTGCTGTTTGCCTAGCACATGAGAGGCGCTGGACAAAGGGAAACATCACGAAGTCAGAAGGCAGCTTTTTTCCAGGATGAGAGCAAGCATTTGTTAAGGGGGTGGGGGACTCCTCTCATTTTGTACATCTAATAATATGAAACAATACATCTGTGAGAAATGTTTCCAACCAAAACAGCCAGTGTACATGTTGACAGGAATTCATTGCTCCTTAACAAATCCTGGAAATGCAATGTGTTTCAATGAAAGCCATGGAGGAAGTTCTGCTTTTTGAATTTGCACGCTTTAGGCTTGAGATGCTTTCCTTAAATAAATTGAGGTGTTTTATAAATGAAGCATGATTTGCACACTCAGCCTACAGCTTTCCCCATCATTGCAAACAAAGTAACCTGGAGAGACTACATATCTGCTTTTAGGCAGAGCACTTGATGCGATAAATGAATTTGTGTGTAAGGAGAGAAAGCCCCCAAATTTTATACATTTCATTAACCCCTCCCCCCTCCAAGTTGCTGCCTGAGTAGTTGGCGGCTTAAAAAAAATTATTCAAAAGTTATGAATCAGTTTTAAAACTGGTTCTTCTACTAAACTTTACAGGTCTGCTCTGTGTATGCAGAGTGATCTCTGACCACAGGCTGGTGATTTGCAGTGATAAACAGAGAGAGAAAATAGCAGTGCATCCAAGTTGGTACGGAAGATTACATCTGATATTTGTAGCCCCCTCACATAGAATGTGCTCTTAGGTTATTAAAGCAGAAAGAAAGCCCATCTAAGAGATGCCAGAGAAATCCCCCCAAGTCTTCCTTTTTCATTGCTGCTCTGTTCATTTTTTATTAGCATAAAAAACTGGGACCAAAAGGTGATGTGGATGTGAACACGGAAGATAAGAAAGAGGAAAAAAAGCAACAAGGAGAACTCTACATGTGGGACACCATAGACCAGGTAAACATTTTTTTGTTTGTTTTTATTTTATGGCACAGAATTTCACGGATGACTGAAAGAAATCCTACAGAGTTGTACTTGAAGAGAGAAGAGAATGCTGTTCGCATATTGCTGTAATCTTACAGTGCTTTTATACAGTATTCTTACCGGTATAACAGTTATTTTGTGTTCTAGAAATGGACTCGCCATTACTGTGCTGTAGCAAATGAGAAGCTCTCATTCAGTGATGATATAGAGCAGAATACTGAAGAAGAACCATCAAAGGTATTAAAACCATACATTTGTTTTTGTTTTCTTTGATGCTAAAGGCATAGTAGAGTCATAAGTATTCATAATTTGAGAAATGCATTTCATTGCTGTGCTCAGGTTTTAGAGAGCATAACATAGGAATATGTGGCATACAGGACGGAGTAGCAAAATTCCAGGAACCTCGCAATCTCTGGGTGAAGCTCAGTAATAAACTATATGACCTGTTGCGTCACTTACAAAACTAAACCTAAGAGATGATGTTTCCCCATGGTTCTTTTTTCTTCTTTGAAGTATAAAAGTAGCCTTCGACTCTTACTGCTTGATCAGGGTTAAGAGATTTAAGTATAGAGGTCAGCATGCTTGCTAAATTAGTTTTTGTTTTAAACAGACACTTGGGCTGCCTAGGAAGCTTATGGCAATGGTGAACTAGGCACATGCTTCATTCTCCAGCTTCTTAGCCACTTCACTTCACTGGATGCATTTTTAAAAAAACCCTTATGAGTCCACACTTTACAAGAGAGTGAGGATCAAATTCTTTATATTATCCCATGGTGTAGATTGTCTCCTTTAAAGGGGCTGCTGCACCTCCTACATTAAAAGAGGTGATTCATCAGCAACATGTGGCGCCAAATGGCACCCTTTCCTTTCTCTTGGCAAGTGCTTTTCCAAGCACCCCTCCCCTTTCCAATTTGGAGCACTGCTTCTTTAGATAAAACTTTATGCTTCCTGATGAACCCTACAAGAGTTGAGTTCAGAGTTAGCTTTATAGAGGAATCGCAAATTGAATCTTAACAAATGGAAACTATCCCCTTTTATACTGTAGGAAGTGAAGCGTGCTGAGCTGCACTATGGTGAGAAATGGTTCCATGGAAAAATGAAAGAAGGGAGAACTACTGCTGAGAAGCTGCTCCAGGAATATTGTGCTGAAATGGGTGGCAAGGACGGAACATTCTTAGTGAGGGAGAGTGAAGCTTTCCCTAATGACTACACACTGTCATTCTGGTAACAGATAATTTCTTTCCTTTTGACTTCTTCTTAATGCTTTAGCAGTTTGCCATTTTCCTGGTTTTTCTACAGGAATAGCATTTTGAGATATATTTATAGGAGAACACTCAAGCAAAGGAGAGAGGAAGGCTTTCATAATTATCCCTTCAAACTTCTGAGGTTTTAAGGTAGAACAAGGAGGGGGTGCATCTAATGGGTGGTAGGACTACACCTCCAAGCCCCCTTCATTTTTCTCCTTCAAACCTAATGATGAATCCTGGTTTACACATCTATATATATAAAAATGTAAACTGGCCATCTCCATTAGCATCCACGTTTCACCAAAACCGTTTGACCGATTGCGTTCAAATTCTGACACAATGCTGCATGTGAATATGAGACAAACCCCGTACCATTTTCAAAGACAGATATCATGCCTGTGCCAGGTAAAAAAAACCCAAACCCCCTGTTTCAAAACACACCACTCAGATGAAAATGCATTCTGGGAAAAGAACCAGGTGGCAAACCAGTGCCCTCTAGCGGTGGCTATACTGATACTACACCTGTAAAACCTTCCGTCTCAACAGCACCTTGGCTCCCGTTTACATACTAGACCGAAGCCTTTACAGACTAGGCCGAATGCAGGTACTGACTCCCCTGGGTGGGGGGGGGACCGGATAGGTCAGGACATGGTGGGACCAGTCACAGGAATGAGCCGGGGGGTGGGGGGGAAGAGGGGGCGTGATACGTCATGGATCGGCACAGGGTGGGGGGCCTCACAGGGATGCACCTGCGTAAACAGAACACGTGTAAAACGGGGACTCTGAAGGTGAGGGGAGTCTGAAGGGGTGCTCTTGAGTCTCCATTTAACAGACTGAGCCACAGCAACGCATGGCAGGGCCAGCTAGTCTATTATATTTATGGAATGTTACATTTTCACATGGGCTAATTGATTTGCTGAACTCTACAGGTAAACAAACTGAGCAAATGGACTTCGTGCTTTGACTAACATTTCCTGTTTCCAGTGCCAAAATCTTTGGACCATAATGTCAGTTTCTGGAACACTATGATTTACATGCCATAAATTCTTAGTCTGAATATTTGATCAGTCCCTATTTCCCCTCAATCTTCCTTCCCACTCCTCTTGGTTCACAAGCTGAATAAACAGCAAGAAACTAGAGGCAAGTGTATGGATGTGTTGGCTTTAGAAATCTAACTGGTTCATTCTCTTCCATGTTTCCCAGGAGATCAGGTAGAGTCCAGCACTGTCATATCCGTTCCTCAATTGATGGAGATACTGTAAAATATTTCCTGACAGACAACCTCACCTTTGATAGTGTCTGTGATCTAGTTCAGCATTATAGAGAAGCACACTTGCGGTGTGCCGAATTCGAACTACGTTTGACTGATGCTGTGCCTAACCCCAACCCTCATGAATCTAAGAAGTACGTATGGCCAAAACAAAATTGTAGGGGGGAGTGAAATGCTGTTTTTAATGCTGAAGCTTACTGCTTGACACAGTTACTGTGGATTATGGGGAATTTGATTTAAAACAAAAACAAAAAACTAGCTTAAGCAACCACGGTTTAGCAGTTTTGCATTGAATATGTTCTTTGACTTAAACCGTCCAGAAAGGGAGAATATTAAGCCTGCTGGAAAACCAAGAGCACCAAGGTAGCAGACCAAGGCAGACTGAGGAAATTTTAGTTATGTGGGATGCTCCTGCTGAGTCCCTTCTCTTCTCTTTCTGCTTTTAAATGACACCCAAGTTTTGTTTTAATTCTTATTGTTTTGCTATGAGCTGGAATGGTGGTTGGAAACTGCCATTCAAGGAGCACATCTAGACTTCATTTGTATCGCAGGATATCCTGCTCATTTCGTGTTTACTTTTATTACGTTGGTACAGCTCCTTACAGTCTGTGTTCCAATGTTAAATGTTGATTTCCTTTTGCAAGTGTTGGTATGTGTTGGTTTATTTTGGAGTAACTGGGCCAGCCTGTCAGATAAGTGGAGAAGGTTTGTTAGTTTGTGATCCTCCCAGTCGATGACTTTTCATAATAGTTATACCCTAGGTATGATCTTGAGTGTCTCGAGTTCTCCTCCTTCAGGCTGTGCCACTAATGCACAGGAAAGGGCTAGTGCAGTCCTGTGGGAGGAGGAGGAGGAGGAGGCGGTGAGTGGAATGGAGACAGATCTCCCTCTAATGGTGAACACAGAAGCAACAGCAGCAAAAAGACACTTGGCAAGTTCTTCAGTGAATGCAGCTTCACAATTGAACTGCCAGATATGCCTATCAGTAAATCAAACTTTCCCCAGTTACAAAAGGCTGCAACAGTGATGACAGGAGAGCAAGTTCAGGGCATGATAGGCAGTGGGGCAATACCAGCATTTGCCTCGCTGTTGTGCACATCTCTCGAAGCCAAACGATCTCTAATAGATCCATTAGTTTACCAGGACTGTAAACCAGGATATATAAAGCAGGACTGACTGGTCTGATGTGTCAGGTAGATTAGGTGCTTTAGATACTCGTGCCTGCCAAGAGCTTTCTTCCTCACAGAATCCAACTGAAATGCACTTTGAATTAGTACCTACCATGCAATCAATGGCAGTCGGGAGGAGAATTAAACTCACCCCGCCTAAGCACCTCTATGCTCTAATGGTGCAGTTTAAATCGAAACCATGCCTGGTGATGGGCAGTTACAGTAAGCTGACTGGATACAGTTCCCCACTCCTGCTGTGTTCAGGTGCAAACCAAGGAGGAACTACCACGGGATGTTGTCTTAAATCTATTTTTAGTTATAAAATTGGTACAAGATTGATAGCAATGGTAAGATCATTCTCCTTGCCTCCAAAAGAAATACACTGCTGTTGTCCGTCAATAAAAACTCACTGTTTGTATTATTGCTCTATTAGATGTTAGGATGACTTCCTCCTTCCTACAGCCACATGCATGTTCTTTTCCAGACTCCAAATTGTCTTGTTTGGGCTTCTTATGCAGTGTGAAAGTGACAGAAACATGCTCTCGGCATTTAGCAGTAACTTGCTATTTTTTTTCTTTTATAACTGGGACAAAGTCTATACATCACTGAGCATCTGATGCCTGAAATCACAATTATATCACTGACTTAATGCCTTTTATCTCAATGCCACAACTTTATCCTTGAGTTAATGGGAATATGTCAAGCTCTGAAACCACCTCTCTTCCTGTTTTTTGTAGTTGGTACTACAGTAACCTGAGCAGAGGAGAAGCTGAGGATATGCTGATGCGAATTCCTAGAGATGGAGCCTTTTTGATAAGGAAGAGGGACGAACCCAATTCCTATGCCATGACTTTCAGGTGAGACACAAACTTTGTAAATATGACCTGACCTGACATGGATGATCTGCAGGTTGGACCTTAAAGCTATTTGTTTCAAGGACCAGAGGGGAGTATGTAGTCCAGTTCAGACACAAGGTGGGTAACAGTGAATGGCTATCGGAGGGGCCAGAAGCATGAAAGTGGACAAAGCAGGTAGATGGCTACATTCCGTAAAGCAGAGGCCCAAGGAAAGCAAAGAGATGCAAGACACAGGAATCAAGCCTGAAGCAACAGAGATAAGGCCAAGTTACCTGGTTCAGCTGGACTAATGGGTGGCAGTTCTCCACTCTGTTCACTATCTGTGTTAGTGCTACAGTGCAGGAAGGACCTAGCTAAGAGCTGCTTACTCTGCATGGTGGCTGCCCCAGTGGCACAAATTAAGATCCTATTGTCATACTGGCAAAGTAGGGGGTTGGAAGATAGGTGGGTGTGGGTGGTGTAGGGGCTGACTAGGTGGGAATGAGGAAGCAGTGGATTAAACACAAGAATTTCAGAGCTTGTAATGCTGACCTTATGCACAAGGCAAGTACTGCAAGGCCCTGAGATGTGCATTTCTGAACCAGGAAATTCAACCCCCCCCCCCAATCTATCTCTAGATAACCATATCACTCCTGCAAGAAGTAACCTAAATAGGAGGGAAATGAAAATGCCACTTCAAAGCTTGAGGATATGATATGGCTGGGTTTTTTTTGGTCTTTTTCTAAAGCTTGCTCACCACTGTTTAATCCCACAGAGCTGAGGGGAAAGTGAAACATTGCCGAATCAAACGAGAAGGCCGCCTCTTTGTCATGGGAACATCTGCTTATTTTGAGAGTTTAGTGGAACTGGTGAACTACTATGAGAAGCACCCGTTGTATAGGAAGATGAAACTGCGCTATCCTGTGACGGAGGAGCTGCTGGAGCGCTACAGCACGGCAAGCATTTTAACTTTTTAAGCAAAGCGCCAAGGCTTCGCATAGAATGCTGGGTTGCTTTCAGGGATTTATTGCGTAATAGTATATTTCTCCCTCCACCCACAAGAGGTCATCCTAAAGGCAGCTTTAGCCTGCTGAGCATTTTGGGATTTTCAGAATTATCGATGGTACCTAGGCCCCTTGCCCATCCCAGGCAGCATATAAAGCAGAACCAGCTGAGCTTCAGCACTGGAGCATGCCTTCATGTGCCTTCAGAATGTTCTCCAGACCAATATTTAATGCTCTGGGAAGACCATTGCTTTCTAGCTATGGATAATGGGATCCAAGGTGGTAACACTTGGTGTAAAAGTAGGAATCCCTTAAAATTAATACTGTAAATAGAAAACCAGGGAGTTTGCTTACCTGTGATTTGAAACCAGCTTCGCATTCTGATTAAGAGATCATAATGTTTTATGCTGGTGCATGCCCTAAATATTTTGCTGTGGACTTTAGTCCTATCTACCCTAGTGACATGCAAGAAGGCCTAGTTGGCTAGTAGTTCTTTCTTTTGACCAGTGTGTCTGGCCAATGGCAAGCCAATGATTCCAAATGTCTACCTACAGTCTACAATTTTTGTTTTGAAATGGAAGATGAATATACTAAATCATTCTGCTCTCCAGATTTTGGACTATAACTTCTATTGCCTTAGCCAGCATTTTTGTCCTAAGTCCTTATCCCACACAAGGGGATCCATGTGTGAGAAAATTTATTCTTTTCTGTGCAGAAAGCAAAGGCACATAATTTAAATTCTTTTCACCAATGAGTTCAATAGATAAAAGAATAGTAATTATTTTTCCCTAGGTCTTAAAGAAAATACTGCTAATAATAATAATAAATAATTTTATTGTTTATATGTTGACCATCTGAATGGATTGCCCCAGCCACTCTGGGCAGCTCCCAACAAAACATTAAAAACACAATAAACTTGCTGAAAATCACTATGAAAGCTTCAATTTCTAGTTTTAAAATGAAAAACCAGGCAGAAACCTTTGCCAAAATCCTACTGACACTTTTTTTTAATCCCCAAAGCTATGATAGGGTGGGGAAATCACAAGACTCTGCTCAATTGCTACAAGTATATTTGGATCGTGTACTTTCTTATGTTAGCACATTAACTAAAAAGCTTTGAGTTACTTTTTTCTAGCTGTGCAATTTACTTTCTTTCCTTTTTCAATCTTAGGAGAAAGATCCTAGCTCATTATATGAAGTGAAGGCATATGTGGAACCTGGTGAAATAACACCTTCTGTGGTATGTTAAAGCTTTGCTCAAACTTATTCTTGATCTGAGAGAAAAGAATAGCTGAGAGATCCTTTATCTTAATTTCCTGTTTAGAGAATTGAAACGACTGATTGTAGGTAAAGGTGTATTTGGGGCGGGTTGGAAAGTGTGTGTGTGTGTGTGTGTGTGTGTGTGTGTGTGTGTGAGAGAGAGAGAGAGAGAGAGAGAGAGAGAGAGAGAGAGAGAGAGAGAGAGAGACTTGAGACTGACTATAGCCTAACTTAGCCTTTGCCAAACCTATAGGCTACAGCTCCCAACAGCTCCTGCCAGCAAAATTTCTGGAGGGCAATACAATCCATTGTTTCTGGATTGTATTCCAGTGTTTGTGGTTGTTCCCCCAAATTCACTTTGACCTAAAGCTCCTTTCCATTTGTTTCTCTTGAAGCCACAGAGAACTGTTAAAGCCTTGTACGACTACCAAGCGAAAAGAGACGATGAGCTGACTTTTTGCCGAGGGGCTTTAATTCATAATGTCTCAAAAGAAGTTGGTGGCTGGTAAGAAGACAGCTTTTATATTTTTTTGCTACGAGTTGGGTGATGTTTTCTGTAGACCAAACTGTGTCTTAACCATAGATTTCATTACGTGCCTTTGAGCATTTTTTTTTTAAAAAATGTGAACCTCTCTATAGTATCTCATTTGGGTATGGTGTCTCAAATTTGATTGGTACATGTTTCCCTCTCTCTCTCTCTCAGGTGGAAAGGCGATTATGGGTACAAAGTTCAGCACTACTTCCCAGCCAATTACGTGGAAGACATGTCCTCTGATAACATGGAAGATCTTGAGAATCAGGTAGGAAGATACTTGTTTCTAGAGTTTATGTTATTCACCAAATCCATTCAGTTATTCCAAAAAATGCATTCAGACCCTTCTGTGTGAAAGGTTGCCTTTCTGGATGCTTTCACACATGCGTACAGAGATGCAACATTTTGGACAAAAGGTGGGATTGTATATAGTACTGTGCTGTGCACACAAACAGAAAGTTGGGCTTCGTAGCTCTTTAACACTTCTCTGTATGAAGAATGTGTATTGTCAGCTTTGAGATTCTTGGCATGTGACAATTTCTCCCTATTTCTAAAGAGGTGGCAGTCTTGTGGAGTATTTATTTTCATACGACTCACATGCCAGTAATAATAATGATAACACTAATAATTTTTTAATTTATATCCCTCCCATCTTGCTAGGTTTTCCCAGCCACCCTGGGCGGCTTACAACATATATAAAAACACAACAAAACATCAAACATTAAAAAACAAAATATCCTACACAAGCAACAAACAAACCAATAAATCAGTAGAAACCAATAACAACAACAATAATAAACAGTTTACAGTTATACCCAAATTAAAATAGCTGCCAACCCCAACTAAACATTTAACCAACACCAACCCGACAAAAACAAAACAGAGGAACCAAAATTTGAACCATTTAAAACATTTTAGTCAGTTGTCCCAACCCAAGAGTTGTTCCAGCAATGTCCCAGTGGCCTCCTAGGAGCCTCTCTTAGCTGTCCAGGGTGAGTCTGGGCTCTGCCCCTAGGCCAGGTGGAAATGGGCCTTGCAGCAGGGAGCAGCCTTCCCTCCAGCACTCAGTATGGCTTCCAAGCAGTTTAAAACTATAAAATCAATACAGTGGTACCTTGAGTTACGTACTCAATCCGTTCCGGGGTGCCGTTCGCACCCCAAAAAGTACGCACCCTGAGTGTCCATTTTGTGCATGCACGATATTGCACTTCTGCACATGCGTGACCTGTGCAGAACACTTCTGCACATGCGCAGACCACACGCACGCCAAAAAATACTTCTGGGTTTGCGGAGTACGCAACCCGAACGTACGCAACCTGAAGCATATGTGCCCCAAGGTATGACTGTACATAATTAAAGCACACAGTGACAATTCCATTGGGGCATTAAAGCAACCTCAATTAAACCATGCAATAAAATGATCTATTATAAAACATGACAATCAGAAACTCTTAAACACTTCACCCACCAGTTAAAACAATAAAATCAGAAATTCAGTTCTGCCTAAACAGGTGTGTCTTCAGAAGTGCTGTACCAAGTCTGTGATTGCATGCCTGAATAGGCACTAAAGTATATGCAGAAACTGGCCTGTTCATGTGCAATGCTTAGGCAAAAATATGCATGAGCTGTGTGTGAATGCACAGAGCTTTTTGGGAGGTATTTTGCTTCCCATGATAATACACTTTTATAAGTAACTTTTAAAAATTAATAAAAATATTGGTGTTCAGTGTTAGTTATGCCAGCACCCAGAGGATAAGACTATCAAACTGGGGAAAGGATACTTAGCTGTATTGGTTAAGAACGTAATGGAGCGTGAAAAATCTGCAATGGTCTCAGAAAGGAGAACCTGATCTTCTGAAAAGCTTTCCAGCTCTGCCATTGAATTTCAAGGAAGGCAACTATTAGAATGTTAATAATTACTAGCTTTGGTAGTAATAAATGGACTTTCTTAATCTTATTATCACCAAGCAGTTTAATTTTTTATGGTTACTAATATTATTCAGTGACAGGAAACCCATACACTTCAGGAATGAATATGAATGTAGTTCCTATGTTCTGTCAGCTACAAAATAAGTAGAAAGTATAGATTGAAGGCAAACTTGAAAAACGAGTTGGTCATATCACTGTAGCAGTTTAATTAAGCAGCAAAACTGCTTAATTAGTGATCCAGAAGCTCTGCTTAAGCACTAATTCTTCCTTCATGGTGAATGAATATCATTTTTTAAGCATTGGTCCTGGGAATTTAATGAATTCATTTTTTTTACATTCCGAGGACATTTGATAAAGGGGGCAAAACAACCAAATTCAAATATAATAAATCTTTTCATTTCAGATAATTGAGGACAATCCTTTAGGGTCATTATGCCGGGGTATTTTGGATCTCAATAAGTATAACGTTGGTATGTATCCCTCTGACTTCCTGACTCCTTACATGTAAAGCAGCTTGTGCGTGTATGTTTATGTGCATGTGAGAGAGAGAGAGAGAGAGAGAAAATAGTTCGTCAAGTCTACCTATTTTTTTTTTATATCCTTTATCGATTGCTCAGTTTTAGTCTCTCTGTATTATCACCCCAAATATTTCTGAACTGTATTTTAATTTTTGAATGACAAGTCTTCTTCTGAAGGGCAATACTGCAATTTCTTATCCAAGTATAATTTTGGAGCATAGCTGCCAAGTACCCCATTTTCCCCGGGAAACCCCCGTTCTTTCTTACCATATCCCACAGGTGTCCCGAATGGCAAAATATCCCGTATTCCCCCGGATTGTGGAGCTCCTGCCGGCGGCTATGTTCTTCTGGTGCTGCGCCGGCACCGGAAGTCGCTTCTACGTAGAAGCGACTTCTGGCGCTGTGGACATTTTGGAAATGGGTACAGTGGCATCGGAAGTCGCTTCTACGCATGTCCGGAAGTGTGTAGAAGTGACTTCCGGTGCTGCGGCACTGCTGATCCTGGATTTTTCAATCCGGAACTTGGCACCTATGCTTTGGAGGGGGGGGGTGCTCATTTGGAGGTGAGAGGGAGCAGATGTACTCCTCTTTTAAAAGTATGGATTTAATGCATGCTCAGAAAAGAGTGGGGAGGGCACAATCTCAAATAAAAATGCACTCAAAAGGTTCATAAAATGGTAGAGTGTTTCTGTGAGGCAGAAGAAGCTGGTATTGTTGCCTTTTTGCAACTTAAAAATATTCTTGTACAACTGTGGTTGTACACTGAATAAGTGTATGGTCCCCAAAGCATTAAAATGGAATTTGAAAAGATATGAAAACAACTACGGGTGTCTTGTGGCACCTGAAAGTCTTAACAGATTATGGGCTGAGGCCTTTTTCATGTGCCACTTCTGTGAGAGGTCTGGAGGGTGGCAACATGAGAGCGGGTCTGTTCTGCGGTAGCTCCTCGCTTGTAGAATGCTCTCCTAGGCATCAGGCAAAAGCCTTCCTCTTCTCCCAGGCCTTTGGCTAATCTATGGTCTTTTAAATTGTGGGATGGGGAGGGTATCGTTTTCGTTTTTTACTGTGTTGTGTGTTTCTGTGTTTTTATACTGTAACCACCCTGTGATCCTCGGGGGAAGAGCAGTATAGAAATCAATTAAATAACAATAATAAGCCATGATAAATAAACTACAAATAGATAATGCCAAATTTATTATGGTATCTAGTGTAGTGAACTCTGGTCCATTAAAGCTTATGTTATAAATGAAATTGTCAGTCTTTAAGGTGCCCCAGTCTGTAAGCTGCTCTCATGTGAATCAAAGGATACTATAGAGCAATTGAAGAATGCTGAGACTTTTAATATTACTGTTTTGTAATAAATGCTTGCTTTCAGTGATTAATGGGATCCTACCAGGATCTGGTGCAAACTTCTCTAAAGTGCTATTTGATGTCTTAAGACGTGTTTATTATGTACATATGATTTATTGTTTTGGATTCCCAATAGTAAAAATGACACAGGGAAAACATGGAAAGTCTTTTGTCTTTATCCTGGAACCCAAGAATCATGAAGATGCTCCTGTTGAATTTGCAACAGAAAAGGTGGAAGAGCTATTTGTATGGTATCAAAGTGTCAGGGAAATCACAACGAAAACTACTGAAGAGGTACTACGGAAGCCATAATTCCCAGCACTTAATTTTTAATGAGAGTGATTTTGATTTGAGCAAAGACTGAAGGACCAGTAACATGGTCCACACCCAACATCTGATTCCCTTGCAAGCAAAGCAAAGGTGCTTTGAGAGAAGCCTTTATAATCACCATTTTAAAAATTCTATATCATGCCATATTTCAAAGGAATAGCTGAGTGGTTTCCAATACAGTGGTACCTCGGTTTAAGAACAGTCCTGTTTATGAACGATTCGGTTTACGAAGTCCTGGTTTGCGAACTTTACCTCGGTCTAAGAACGGAATCCGAATGGTGGAAGGGCACCGGTGGCAGGAGGCCTTATTAGGGAAAATGCGCCTCGGTTTAAGAACGGTTTCGGTTTAAGAATGGACTTCCAGAACGGATTAAGTTCGTAAACTGAGGTTCCACTGTATCATGAAAGCATAATATGCATCTTTGTGTTTTGCTTTATGTGCCAACAGCATGCAAGTTTTAACTTGAAAATAATACTTCAAAGTGTGACTATGAAATCAAAGCAGGATTTTTTTTGGTGGTGGAAGTTCAGGGCTTTTTTGGCTCTGCACGGCCAAAATTTGTTTTTCCTTTTTTAAAAAAACAACCCCACACAGAACCTGAAAGTCAGAGTTCATACTTGAAAAGTAGGGAAGTCTTTGTGCAGGGCTCTACTACCAGAGCCAGTTAGTTGAATCCGAGCTCTTGTTTCAGCACCACTGCAATTTGGGGACAGAAAGCGTGCAGGGATAAAGGGAGTGTGCAGAGACAAATCTAAAGTTGAAAATTTGGTTTCACAATTTTCTGTTTCTCTGACACCAGCTGAGTGATCTCAGTGCAGATGACTAATGTTTTAACTGTGTTAAATCCTCAGGAGAATTTCAGAGTGTTCTGGGAGAAGAAGCAGTTAATTGCCATGGAATTGTCTGATTTGGTGGTATATTGCATACCCACGAGTAAAACAAAGGACAACCTAGGTAATGCATTTTTAATTATGAATTTGAACTCTTCACCTGCTAGATTGCTAGACATGATCAAAGAGTATACTAGGATGTGTCTAGAGAATAGCAACAAATATTCAAAGGAGGTTTAGATGCCTGAGGAGTGAGAGAGAAAGAGCGAGTTTGGTTGGCCTAGTGTGGAGAATGGAACACTGGGAGAAAACTTAACCAGTCTTCAAAAACATGACTATGAGATTCAGTTATTGATTGCCTGCTTGGTTGGGGCAGGATTAAAAATAATGGTTTAAAATTGCAACCGAAGATTTAGGCATTTCTAGCTGCAATAGTGGCTGAGCATGAAAGCTGGGTACCTAATGTTGTTAATGGATCTTTATATCCAGAGGCCTCTTAAGAGGGGATTCAGACTTTGAGGCAATGTAATTCTCTGGAGTACCTTTTTGAGGTTAGTGGCAACTATCAGAGGGTTTAGGCTGGGCCACCAGTGTCAGGGAGAGTGGCTTGCATTGATAGCCCTCCATGCTTTTGTAAAGGGGAAAGACCGACTCTGGGGTTGCGGCGCTCATCTCGCGTTATTGGCTAAGGGAGCCGGCGTACAGCTTCCAGGTCATGTGGCCAGCATGACTAAGCCGCTTCTGGGGAACCAGAGCAGCACACGGAAACGCCGTTTACCTTCCCGCTGTAGCGGTACCTATTTATCTACTTGCACTTGAAATGCTTTCGAACTGCTAGGTTGGCAGGAGCTGGGACCGAGCAACGGGAGCTCACCCCGTCGCGGAGATTCGAACTGCCGACCTTCTGATCGGCAAGCCCTAGGCTCTGTGGTTTAACCCACAGCGCCACCCGCGTCCATACTTATGTAGGATACAATAAATTGGTGTGCTTGAAGACATCATTAGAGTGGGTTCTGAGGCTGCCCTTCACACCCAGTGATCCCATTTTCTGAGCAGGTTGTATGACCTGTTGGCAGTCCTTTCAAATTGTAGTAACCTGCTTCTCATATTTCATAGAACTCAGTGGGAGCCACTGAAATTAAGCTAGCCCTCCTCAATGCAACCATTTGTTAACTTCCATTACCTGGTTGCCCTACAGTGCATTGCAAAAGTGGCGAAACTCAGGGAATAGGCTTACATATAGACTGCCAGCTCTTTTTTAAAAATGCCACATAATTAAAACTTCATAAAATTCTAAAATCATAAAAAATAAAGAAATTAGCTACACTTAAGTTTGTACATATATCTCAAAAGTTTATACACTGCTTAATTGACAAAAATCCTCTAAATGTGTTACAAAACATTCATTAGATATATGTATAAAACTGGATGTTAAAAACAAGGAGACATGAAATTTATCAAGCTATAAATGAAGCCTGCATTTTAAAAAGAAATATACATGATTAAAATTACATTTCAGCGTGGGCTTAATTAAGCAAATTTGCCTGCTTCCCTGCTACTTTGCTGCATCCTGTTTTCTGGCTTGCTTAGACCACAGAGTCAAAGCTGCACAAGGTGTAAAGGGCTGAATGCAGTTTATAATATGTCCTGGAACCATTGATTGGACTTGATGTAGCACCAGTGCCAAAAACATTGGCCCTTGGAGAAGGGACATTGTCAAGGGACAATGAAACTTGCCATCAATATTACAAAACTTCAGTGAAGGCATATATTATATTAATGAGTGGCTTCTTCCCACCTCTCTCTTGTAGAAAATCCTGATTACAAAGAAATCCGTTCCTTTGTGGAGACCAAAGCAGAAGGCATTGTCAAGCAGAAGCCTGCTGATCTACTGAAATATAATCAGAAGGGACTGACACGAATATACCCAAAAGGGCAGAGAGTAGATTCCTCAAATTATGATCCTTTTCGTTTCTGGTTTTGTGGATCACAGATGGTGGCTCTTAATTTCCAGACACCAGGTAAAAATCTCACAATGGAAGATTTTACCCATTTCTCAACCCACCCATCACTTTATAAGTAAGCACCTCTTTCCTTCCATGGTATCCTGCTTAATTGTTTTTTTCATACATCCTGAATTGCTGAATTCATGTATTTGGGGAAAATGTGATACCAGTTGTCTTTATTATTTAACGTTTTTCTAATCCCTTTAGATTTGTTAATGTAGGAAATCTGGCTAACACATCTTTTAATTCTTTCTCTAGATAAATACATGCAAATGAATCATGCCTTGTTTTCCCTTAATGGGCGGACTGGCTATGTACTGCAGCCAGAAAGCATGAGGAGTGAGGCGTATGACCCCGTGCCAAATGAATCCAAGAAGAAACTACAGATGATTTTGACAGTGAGGGTAAATGATTTTTTTAATTTTAAATAACAAAATTGCTTATTAATTAATTTAATTATTACCCACCCTTCCTCCTAAGGTCCCAGGGTGGACTACAACATGAAAACCGTATTTAAAACAACCTACAGTAACAAAAATAATGTGTATCCCAAAATTATACATCTCAAGTGTCAATAGCCATGGTAAAGAGGTGGGTCTTCAGCACTGACTGGAAGCTGTTTAATGAAAGTTCGCTCTTCTGTGAGGAGGGTGTTCCATAGCCTAGGGGCTGCCATAGAGCTTGCCCTCTCCCAGGCCACCACTCCACATGTCTATTAAAGTGAAGGAAATCCAAGAAGGCACCTGAGAGGGTTTGTAGGGGAAGGAGGCAGTCTTTCAGATTACAGTGGTACTGAACTGGTTGCAAGCGGGATCAGTTCCGGAGGCCCGTTCGCAACCTGAAAAGGCCACATCCTGAAGTGCTGTGTCTGCGCATGCGTGCCACACAATTTGGCGCTTCTACGCATGCACAAAGCATGATTTAGAACTTCTGCGCATGTGTGCAGGTTACGGATGCGCCAAACCCGGAAGTAACCCGGGTTTCGGGACTTCTGGGTTCGGCACGTTCGTATCCCAAAAAGACGCATCCTGAAGCGGACGTAACATGAGGTATGACTGTAACTGAAGTCCAGATGTTCCCCATCAGTAAAAGTATGTTTACTTTGTTTTCAGCAGTACTTCTACAGACTCAGCAGTGTGTAACTTCTAGGAGAGATGCCTTGTGGAAAGGAGCTCTTCTTTGTGTTGTATCTACCAGTAGCCTGTTTGGTGGCACACCCCACCCATAGTACATATGTTCCTTCCCAGTGTCAAACAGTGCTTGCTTGTGAGTTGATTGGCCTTGCTCTCACTGAAGACAGAAACAGTCTTGTCCTGCTGTTGCATATATGTTTGGCAATTTTTTTTGTCTTCCTGCGCTTGAGAAGGTTGAGTCAAATTACCTATATACCTTTCTATTTAGATAAGGGATTTCTGCCACAAATTTGCTAAAACAGAATTTAGAAGAAAACATCTTAGAAGAAAGACAAGCTAAACGAATTCTACCACTTACTTCATAATATAATATAGGTCATTCTCATTGTCCTGAAGATTAAGATTAAGTCCTAACTTAAAGTATATTGGTGGCATCATCTTGAAGGTCTGTTTCGCTCACAGCAAAAACTGAGCTCTTAAGTCACATTGGTTTCAGTGGGTGGACCTGGATCACTTGTTGAAATCAGTTGTGACTTAATGTTTGTTTGTTTTTTGCGGGCGGGAGATACCTGCATAATTTAGCTGTTTGGTGTTGGACTAGGACATGGGTTCAAATTCCCATTCAGCCATGTTGCTCACAGGGTGACCTTGGGTCTGGCATTGTGTCGCAGCCTAACCTACTTCAAAGGGTTGATGTGAGGAAGGGAAGAAGTGTGTAGGCCAGGCATCCCCAAACTTCGGCCCTCCAGATGTTTTGGACTACAATTCCCATCTTCCCCGACCACTGGTCCTGTTAGCTAGGGATCATGGGAGTTGTAGGCCAAAACATCTGGAAGGCCGCACAGTTTGGGGATGCCTGGTGTAGGCCATGTTGAGATCTCTTGGAGGAAAGGTGGGATGTATTTTTTAAAAAATCAGCAACTCAGTTAAACTTTCTGAAACAGGTAATCGGAGCTCGCCATCTTCCCAAGCTTGGAAGAAGTATTGCCTGCCCATTTGTGGAGGTAGAAATTTGTGGGGCTGAATATGATAACAGTAAATTCAAGACAACTGTTGTGAGTAAGTACTTCGTAACTCTCTATGGAAATATGGGTTCTGCAGCAATATAAAAGAAAGAAGTTGTGCAGTGTGTTGGAATTAGGGCACAGAGAGTCATGTTCAAGTCTACATTCATCTTCAGAATTTACTGTGTAAACGTGGGGCAACCACTATGTCTCTCGGCCAAATAACTATCATAAAGATCCTTGGCTGGAATAGCAGTATCATAAACAGAATCATAAACAAATTAAAACAAGCAGAGCAATTGATCATGTTACATAGCATTGCAACCTGGTATGGCATAGTTGAAGGAGTGCCAACTCCAGCCACCCAGGAGGAACATCATGGCAAGGGGAAGCCCAACTTGGCTCCAGTGAAGGTACAGCTGCTTGAATGTTTCCTCTCCTTTCCCCTTCCCATTTCCTTTTATAGCATCTCTACTAGGTTGTGAGCAGGGTCTGCTTCATGTTTTATAGCACTTAAGAAGCAGCTGCTTTACAAGTGTTTAATAATAAGAATTGCATCATTTTAAAACTCCCCTAGTTACTTACAAAGGATAGAAAAAGTGACTCCTTGGAATGTCTTCAGTACACCTTCAGCATTTTCTTGAAAACCTGGGACGTGTTCTATCCAAAGTTAAGCACTTCTGTTGGAGGGAATTGACAGTGTACTTGACACTCTTCTCGACATTAATGGAACTTTGGAAGGATGGTGCACAAGTTACTTTTGGAATTACCCATTAAAATTATTGAACCAAACTTTGTCATATCTATTAACTTCATTGAGTCTACTTTGAGTAGAACTAGCACTGAATACCACACACCAACTTCCCTGCAAGAAGTATATCAGTGAGGCAGTCAGGTCCCACCCCCCCCTTTATAATTCTTTGGCACTCTTTTAATTCCAACTTATTGGCTGTTTGTCCTTTCTCTGTCTGCATTCTCCTAATAAATAAATAAATCAACAGAAGCCATTGTCTTGCTCTGTGCTTCTGATTATTCTTGAAGATAACCCAGAGAAAGAGGATGGAGAATATTTTGACATCAGCATCGCTGAAGATCATACTGCTGCCAGATTATTTCATAATTGCTTTTTCTTGGCCTTTATTAGTAAAAGCAGTTGCCACTCTGTGTCTGCAACCAAAGACTCCTGAGTTCGCTCAGCCAACATCTTGCATCTCCTGTGATTTGAGTCCACATTAGCCTCCAAAGAGTTTAGCTTCCTTTCTTCTTTTTCTGAGGTGTTCAAGCTTGAATGGGCTGACCCACTTCAGAATAAAAACGACTAAACACCTCCAAATGTTCTACACTTGCCTCAAATCGTGGAGGCGTAGAATGTCACAGTTGCTTGCTTTATATTGTGAAATGTTCGTTTCATTACAGATGACAATGGCCTTAATCCAGTCTGGGCATCTCAAGAGCAAGTGAAGTTTGAAATCTATGACCCCAGCCTAGCATTTCTGCGCTTCGTTGTCTATGAGGAAGACATGTTCAGTGACCCCAACTTCTTAGCACATGGCACTTTTCCCATCAAAGGAATCAAATCAGGTAAATATCAAGTATAACACTGACAGGTTGAACAAAGGTTTTGATAATTTGCACATTTCTTTGGGTTTCAGATCCTGGGCGACATGTTTGCTGCACACCAAAAGGGGAGCTAGGAAAGTCTCCCTCAACTGATACTGATCGACCATAAGTGACTGCTGAATTAACCTGGGGGAGTCTGAGTCTCATTCTGTGCATACCATACATACATAAATAAAACACTTTATTAGATCTTATTGTATGTGGTAAGCTAAGGTTGTTGTTTTTTTGCCATAACCATGCTGATCATCCAGGCCCTGGAACCTGAAACCAAGTAAAACCTTAACTGTTCTGGCTTGCAAGCTTTTGACTCACCTTTGTCAAGATTTTCCTGACATGCCAACGCTCAGTGTTTCATCATGCATAAACCCCCACCTGGAGTTAATTATCCAGTGCTTGAATGATAAATTCTGCAACTACATCTTTCATTTCCTTAGGCTTTCTGTAATTCTTTGCTTATTCATGCTGCTCTAGATATACAGAAATAACTGCTTAATAATTCCTAACCCCTGGAACAATATTTTTATCTTGCCTTTTTCTGAATTTATATTTTATTTAAAATCATTTATGGACAAGACTCTTTACAAAATAAAACATGCAAACAGCTATTCAAAGTACGGTAGAGCAGGTACAGTATTAAGAATTCTTGATTTTTTTTCTATATTTGTCTCTCATGAGAGATTTTGAATGGTGAATCAGCAATAAATCAGTGGCCATAGAAAATCTGCAAGTTTTTTTGGTGCAAAAGAAATAAGCTCTGTATGTAGTATTTAAGCTATTTTGAGATGGGGATGCAATAAATGTGAATTTAATGGCTGAATTTTTTTCCTCTTGGGGAAGCCCCTCTTCAGCATTATCAGTCCTGCTACAGTGAGCTTATTCCTATGTCAGTAATAAACTTCAGCTATGATGGAGTTAATTCTTTCAGTCTTCATCACACTCTGAACCTGGAATGAATCCTGAAATAAATCCCTGCTAAAGATTGTCTGGCTAGCTTAGATTCTACTTTGCTTTTTGAACTGTTGCAGAAATTGAGATACCTTGTGGCAGCTTGTGGTTTTTTCCAGCTCTGGTTCATGTGACTGTCTTGCGATTCTCCATGATGCCCTGTCTTTCCTGCTCTGCCTGCTGCTTCCTAGTAAATCTCCAAACTCTGTTCTACTTTCAAGAATAGAACAGGTGAGCTATAGGCTGTTCCATCATGTGTACGAGTTTGGGGCAGCCTTGAAGTTATAAGATAACTTTTCTAATCCTACCCCTTTAGGCTTTCGGTCTGTCCCTCTCAAAAATGGATACAGTGAGGATATAGAGCTGGCTTCCCTCTTGGTTTATTGTGAGATGCAGCAGATCCTGGTAAGTGCAGAAGCTGTTTGATTTCCACCATCCACTAGGATGGAGACCTACCATGCACCAAAATGTCCCCTCACCATCTTTGCAGCTGTATTTGCAAAATTGGTGGGGGGATATGAACCCCATTCATGTCAGTGGGAGCTATTTCTCTAAAACTAACTGCTGCTGCATGGGATGTATGTTCATCAGGATTAAAGCTGGGGAAGGAAGGATGCTCCACCCAACATGCTGCAATCCTAATGACATTTCCCCCCCCACACACCTAAAAGTACATATAAAAAAATTGCAATGTTGTTTGAGCATCAGCACGCGTTTACAAACCATGTGTTGCAAGGTTTACCAAGCTAATGTATGTGAAATAGCTATATAAATACCATTCTTGGGTTGGTACCTAATAACCTCCGGCAGAGTTCTGTTTCCTGTATGGGTTTTTGCTGTAGTCTTTTCTGCAGCATAGCCCTTGAAAGCCACTTTTAAGCATTGGCAGGTCATTGAATGAGATGTTAAGCAGTGATTGCTGCTAGAAGGGAGAGTTGGTGGAAATTGCAAACATGAATGGAAGTCTGCAATGCGGCAGCATTGCGGGACGGCCAGCGCCTCCCTTGCCGACGCTGGATTGCTGGGTGTTGGGGAGTTGTCCCCAGGCTGAGTGTGAGCTTCCAACTTGAAATCTGGCTCTGCGCCAGCCTGCTGGATTGATCAATGGCAGACTGGCTTGGAGGGCAGGACACACTCTGGGGACGGGCCTGACAGAGCAATCGGGCTTCCCTCAGGTCCACTCCTGGGGGATTTAAAGTTGCCCATGTTAGCCCCAGCACCCAGATCTCTTGTCAACCCACTCCATCATTGCTGCATTTTACATCCTGATTTGGCCTTGCTATAACTGTGATTGCCGTTTTCGGGGCCGGGTAGGAATTTGCCTATCCTGCGAATTGGCTGTGGCCTGGGTTTTTGCCTACCTCATAGTAATCATCACAACTGGCGGTTTAGGCATTGGCCAACCTTAGTCTGGTTGGACAGTGTTCTCGAAGCTACGAACATGAGTTTGACCAAACTGCAGGAGGCAGTGGAAGACAGGAGTGCCTGGCGTGCTCTGGTCCATGGGGTCACGAAGAGTCGGACACGACTAAATGACTAAACAACAACAACAAACCTTAGTCTTAGATTGGGGGTGTGTGTGTTGTATCCTCGATCTTTCCCTCCAGAAATAGGGCATCACGTTAAAGGGATTCGTGAAAGAGTTGCTTCTGTACCTGGGCCTCAGAGCTCCTCTAGGTGGCAATCCCCTTATTTGATGTAAGTCATTGGAATCCTGGCAGGCGGGCCGGAAATATAGTCGTACCTTGGAAGTCGAATCAGTTCCAGAAGTCCATTTGACTTCCAAAGTGCTGGTTCTGATTGGCTGCAGGAAGCTCCTGCAGCTAATTGGAAGCCACAGAAGCCCCGTTGGACGTTCGGGTGCCAAAGAACGTTCACAAACCAGAACACTCACTTCCTGGTTTGCGGCGTTCAAGATCCAAGGTACAACTGTAAATAGTTACCCATCTGCCAAACCTCTTCATCTGTAGACAAAGTTGTGGCCTGATTTGATTTATTGCGTGGTGTCTTTTACTGGTAGCTCATTTCAGTGGAGGTGCTGGGAGTGCATGGCCTGGGCCTGCAAGTGCCTTTGGCTTACACCCCTTTGACTCCAACCCATTTGTATTAGTAACTTTGTTGCAAGTTTTCTATTATTCTGCAGTCAGGTGTAACATGGCCCCTGATATAGACCCAGTCCAGTTCCTTTAATGGGAGAACAATGAGCAATTCCTTATTAAAATCAGTGGGACAGTAAAAGAAGTGCTTAACTTTGATTTGATCATGGTGTGTGCATTGCAAGAAGGGCTTTCTTTTCGCTTTGAAGGAAGGTGAAGAAGATCTCTACTCATCATTTCGGCAACTACGACAGCGCCAAGCAGAGCTGAACAATCAGTTATATGACACCCGACGGAACTTAAAGAATCCCAGCCGAGATGATTTATTGCAAGAGTTCAATAAGAATGAGGGTCAGCTGCAAGTTTATCAAGAGACATGCAACAAGAGGTACTTTGATGGTGACACTGCTCCCAAGAAATCCCCAAAGGTCCTGGATAATATAGCATAAATAAAGGAAGTGCAGGGAAGAGTCCAATAAATTACCTTTGTTTCACCTTGATGTTCTAGGAACTATTTTCTCAGCCCAAATAGGCCTGGCTTCTTGAACTCAACAAACAGGGCTGTCTTCCAGCTGGAAGGCAGCAGTTTTACAATGCTAGAGAGAACAAGGCAGCTCCACAGTTCTAGCATATATGGAGGTGGCACATAGAGAATTAAGACTATAATCAATCAAATGTTCAATAAATGTGAAGATTTAATTTACAGCCTCCTATTTAATAATATTTATACACCACTTGAATGTTAAAAAAATCAGTTTACAATGATGACTCTTAGTGTTTTCCCCCCTTAAAATTACAGTATGTATTTCCTCAGATATCAACTGCTATATAAATGCAGTGCTGGCAAGGCGGGGGACTTGGATAGATGCATGTCTTGCCACAAGGCTGACTTTCCCCCCCTTTGTTCTCTTTCAGACTGAGGGAGAAGAGAGTCAGCAACAGCAAATTCTACTCCTAGAGGAACTGGGTTTCCTTTGGTGTGTTATTTATAAAGTCACCTGGTAAGAGACATTGATTTATTCTGGAAGCGCAGCTTAGAATGGAGGTTCAACAGTCAGAAAAAATATATGTTTAAGTTGGGTTGAGGTTTTTTGGCAGGGAGCGAGGAAAAAATTACATTGTATATACTAGAACAATCTGTACAAAGCAACAACGCTGAAGGGTGGAGTAGCTTGTATAGTAAACTTTAGTCAGTAACAATGTGTGATGTTTGTAAAGCAAGCTTATCAGTTGAGAACTCCAAGCTCATGTGTACTACAATGATTTTGTGCCATTTGTATGGCCTTTGTTTTTATGATGGCCATAATTCAAGAGCTGTGTGTGCTTAAGCTTTTCCAAATCCCACCGTGACACACCTTTATCCTTTTTGCCAAGGTCTCTCTCTCGCTTCTTTTGGTAGGTGGAACTACTCTCCCAAAGTTGCCTGGCAGAAGTCTGCCACTGCCCTCAGCTGTCATCATCTGGAGTAAATTGCCTTTGAAGGCACAGCTGAAATTGCAAGGGAGAAAAAAGTACCAGATATTATGGACTGTGGCAGGGTTATTTCTACACAGTGGCTTGATGAATGCCAGATTTCAGGGGGGGTTGTGTGTTTTAGAAATATTAACTTGTAAAATCTTATCTGATTTGTTTTGGGTAGAAATTTTATTTTTAAATGTATGTATACATCAGTGGTATGTGCGTTTGTGTGTATAAAGGCTGATTGGCACTAAAATTTACATGGGTTTGTACTATTTTGAGAGATTAAAAGGTAGCTAACAGTTAAAACTTTGTGTTAGTTTTTACAAAAATAACTCCTTTTGCATTGGCAAATGCCTTTACATGATAAAAACAAGTTTCTGGTAGGCTCATGCAAAGATGAGTGGGAATGAATGTAGTCTGTATAACTTAAATCTGCAGGGAAATCCTTCAGTCTATAGCTAAGTGTTCAAGTTAGTCTGCAATGCAATGCATGACGAATGGACTTGATGCTTACAAGTGCAGGAAGAGTAGATGGGCAGTGATGTGGGGGTTGTAACCCATAGATTTGTGGCTAATGGATCCCAAGTAAATGCTTTGATAACATTTGCTTTGCTTTACAAAATGGAATTTGTGCTCATTAGTTACAAACCACTCACCTCCTAGGCATGCCTTATTTGCAGCCTGTTGCTGAAAGTTAAAAAAGTGCACTAATTCCTCCTTTGCAACTGTGGCTAGAATCATAGAACTGTAGGATTGCAAGAGAATCCAAGGGTCATTTACCCTCTGCAATCCAGGAGCACAGCTACGGTAAAGAATCCCAAGATTGCCATCCATCTCTGCTTAAAAACCTCCAATAAAGGATAGTCTGTCACCTTCCACTGTAGTCCTAATGATTTAGTTAATGACATAACACCACCTTTTCGGGGAGGGGGACACAATGTAAACCAAGTTTTAAATAATTATTGCAGTGCTTAATAATTAGCATTTCAAAGCAATGGTAGAAAAAAATGAACCACTGAGAAAATAAAACAATACTTTACCATAAAAGTACTACAGTATACAGTTAAAGTGCTGGATGACTGTTCCTTGTCTCCCTCCAGGGTGATAGAAAAAGGCACTCCATTCAAACCATGGCTTGAGAGGCGCCTGATGCCAGTCGATTGACAAGATGGGTAGGGCCACTTGCATGTCAAAGTGTCCCATGTCAAATTGATCACTCGGTTTTGCTTCTCCAGAGGATACATACAGAGGAATGGTACTCCTCCCAGGATAGATGACATTAGCTAAAGTGAATGCAATATTTTATTTGAAAAAAATACAGACCTCCTGTACAGTAAATACAACTTAATGGGTGCGATAAAAAACAACCTTTAGACTTCCTGGTTATAAAAAGCTTTCCTCCCCCACCCCCCGGCAACCCTCAATCTGTGACCAGTATGCACCCAAAGGGTGCATTGACATTCTTGTACAAGTACAATCTATCCATTTACAGCATGGTAGCCTGCAACTATTTGAAACAGCAGAACTACACACCAATTTTGATCTAATTTATTTAAATAAACTTAAAACATCTAGCTATGCATTTGTAACAGACAGTTCCAGCTAAATATGGCCTGCAGGGAGCAGACGACAATCATTAGTCTACACTGGTTACTTTCTTACTGCCATGTTTCTAACAAATAAATAGAAAAATAAATAAGGGGGAAGACACGGTCATTTCCACTCTCTTGCATATTGTACATAATTTTCATAATTTAAAATGTTTATCAAAATGTATTTTTTTTATTCAACACAAATTTGGAGCTGAGTTTACAAAAATTGTGTGTATATTTTTTTTAAAAAGTGATGGCTAACTTGTGGCCCTCCAAGCTGGCTGGGGCTGAAGGTAGTCCAAAAACATCTGGAAGGCCACAGCACAGCCACCAATGATTTAGACAGTGCTGGTTAGGTTACTTCCCCCTCTGTTACTTACAAGTTACAGAGGATCAGCAGCAGCAGAAACTAGCTGCCCTGCAAAGTGCCCCCTCTATACCCTATGGTAAAGTATTTGTTTAAAATATTCCTACCTGATAACAGAGCTCAGTTCTAATATATTACATTCAGTTACTAAAAATTCTGCACTTTTATTTCCTTAAAAAAAGGAGGTTCGGTATCAGAACTGTACAAACATCTGCCATAATATGAAAGCAGAAGCAGAGCTACATCAGAGTCATGATTAAATGTGTCCCTAAGCAGAATGGTACAATACAATCACACCCCAAAAGAGATATGTATGTTGGAACTGGAATAATGCAGTGGAACATGCATTATAGACATACAGTGATTTGTGTACGCTTTGAGGGGAAGAGAATAGTTCAGATAGAGGCAGAGAAAAAGAAAAGCCCAATTTTCCATCAAAAACAGGAATGTCTTTTTATCATAAAGAGGGTAAGTGGTGTCAGATGCTGTTCTGTTTGGATCAAGAGTAGATGGTGATGACTTCTCGGCCACCACCTCTGACAAGTAACACTCGCTCCAAGCCTTCGGTCAAGACCTCAAGAAATTCCATATCTGGGTCAGCTGAAGTCAAGGCAAGAAACCTCTATAGATTGACATGAAAAGCCTTTATAGAGTTCTATACCAAGTAAATAGCCTTCACACACACTTAAAACAATCTAAAATCTCTTTGGAACAAATGCATACTATTTGTAACTCAAGGGGCACAATTCAAATAGAGATTAACCCTCACAAAAGAGTTGAATTACCGGTAGCTCTTTCACTAAGGCAACAGGACTTCAAAGAGTTTAATTCTAGCTGAATGATGATGCATTACTACTATAATTTGCAAACGTTGAGAGAAAAATCTTTACCTGGAAACTCTCAGGTCCCTGTATAACCCTCCCTTTGGGTAGAAAGAGAACTGTATTTTAGTATCATTATATAGCCTTTACTTTCCCACTTTCAATTTAAGAATACACAAGGTGATTCAGATTGTTTTTATATCATGATGCGCACAACAACAAAATAGAACCTAAAATGTAACAGATGAGCACCACACACATGCACAGCAAAAACAAAAAACAAATTGTAAAGTTGGAAAGGGACCCCAAGGTTCATCTATTCCAACTCCCTGCAATGCAGGAATGATACAGAGACACAGCTAACTAACAAGCTCCAAAGGCGCTTGAGATCAGCACCAGTTGAGTGAAGTGTCAAAGGGAAGATGAGCTTACCTGGGGACCAGGCCATAAACCAAAAGCAGCCTGCAATGTTCCTCTTAGTCAAGCAGTCTCTCTCCTGGATGCTCAGGTGGCCTCTGGCCACAAGTGCCTTTTTTCACCTCTGGCCGGTTCACCAGCTACGACTCCTTTTGAAGAGAAATTATTTGTCTAATGTGCTGCGGTAACATTGATTGGATTATTGCAATGTACTCTACATGGGGCTGCCCTTGAAGATGACTTGGAAACTTGGCCCCAAATGCAGTGGCCAAATTACTGGCTGTGGTTCCATTAAGATCACATATAACCAGTGTTCTAAATCAGCTGCATTGGTTGCCAGTTTGTTTCTAGACTCAATTCAAAGTGCTCATTTTTGCGTTTAAAGCCCTAATCAACTGAGGGTCCAAATATCTGAAAGACCACCTCCTTCCCTACAGACCCTCCTGCCAGCTAAGCTCAATGGATGGGCCCTCTTCCTCTGCCCTTAGAAGCTTAGGGTGGTGGCCCAGGAGGCAGCATTCTCTGCAGCAGCTCCTAAGTTGTGGAACTCCTCACAGAGATGCATCTGGCAACTTCATTATACAGTTTTCAGCGAATGTTGTAAGGTAGTACCTCTTTATCCCAGGCATTGACACCTGAGATGTATACAGTCCTATCTTGGCTTTCGAACACCTTAGTTCTCTAATGTTTTGGCTCCCGAATACCACAAACCTGGAAGTGACTGTTCTGGTTTGCAAACTATTTTTGGAAGTCAAACGTCTGGGCTTCCACGGCTTCCGATTGGCTGCAGGAGCTTCCTGCAGCCAATCAGAAGCAGTGCTTTGGTTTCCGAACATTTTGGAAGTTGAACAGACTTCCGGAATGGATTCTGTTCAAATTCCAAGGTACGACTGTGTATATATATTAGGACCCACCTTTTTTTTTTTTAATTGTTAGTTTTAAAAAGATGTTTTTAATGCTGTATTTAAAACTGTTGTAACTTGTTCTTGGATCTTAGAGTGAAGGATGGGTAATGAGTTTATTATTATAGTATTAATAATAATAAAAATAATATTCATCCTTCCTCAAACTCAGATGAATCCAACTGCAAGATCTCTTTCTAGTTTGTTTGCTTCTGTGCGTTTTACATGGGGTAATTAAATTGCCATGAAAAAGGATACAGTTTTCATCTCCATCAGTGTTCTTGGGAGGGCCAGGCATGTTGAGAAGAACAAGTCGCGCATCATGGGATCGGTTTACAATGACTTCGTTCAGCTTCACAGCAGTGTGCATCCTTCGGACGTTTGACTGGTTTCTGTCGAAAGGTCACAATTACAAATGGTGTTAGAAGTCAGCATATGCAAGCTTAGAGTACTAATGAAAAGCATCACCAACATGGAATGTTACAAAAACTTTAGTTCCCTCCCACTAAAAAGGTAGGTTCTCAAGGACTGCTAAAATCTTAATGCTGGTGTGTACACCCCCTGTCCCCATTCTGCTTCTGTTTTTGGTAGGTTATAACAGCAACCACACATACTAGGTTAGGCCTCGATCCAGTATGCCTGAAGGAGCGTCTCCACCCCCATTGTTCTGCCCGGACACTGAGGTCCAGCGCTGAGGGCCTTCTGGCGGTTCCCTCATTACAAGAAGCCAAGTTGCAGGGAACCAGGCAGAGGGCCTTCTTGGTAGTGGTGCCCGCCCTGTGGAATGCCCTCCCATCAGATGTCAAAGAGAAAAACAGCTACCAGATTTTTAGAAGACATCTGAAGGCAGCCCTGTTCAGGGAAGCTTTTAATATTTAATAGATTACTGTATTTTATTTTTCTGTTGGAAGCCGCCCAGAGTGGCTGGGGAAACCCAGCCAGATGGGCGGGGTATAAATAATAAATCATCATCATCATCATGCAATTCTGTCACTTTGTATCTCATTGAACGTAATGTGAAATTTCCCCATTTTTGCATTGTCCCTTTTTATATATCCTGTAAGGGCTGTATAGGAAGAGCTGAAACTGTAAGTGAAAAGCTAATGCCATTATATGACTTCCCATCTCAATCTCCTGGAGAAAAAGTAAACAATCCAAGAACAAATCAAGGTACAGAGTAAAACTGAGTGAACAGTTTAATTTCCCATTTCTTGTGAGGACATAAAACTTCTCCTGGATCAGACCAGTTAATCATGTCTAGCAGCTACTGATAGTCTTTGCTTCCCATCCAAGAGCCACTTTAAGCACACCTAAAGGCTTTGGTATGACCCATCAGCTTATTTAAAAAACCTTTTCTCCCCGTCCCCTTCTGAGAGAGAAACTTGGGGGAGGCTTTTTGCTGCACACACCCTTTGCTGTTAAAATACGGTCCCAAAACCACACCTCCTGTCTGTGCAACTGCCACCGTCACATCTAGCTTGGACCTAAGAGGAGGATATAGTTTATTCAAAACAAGCAAGCAAGCAAGGAAACTTACAGATTTTCCCATTCGCTGACAGCATGAAAGCAAACCGTAATGATAAAATTAATGTTAGCATAAACGGGAAAAAGCTGATTGCCTCGGACACAAAAAGAGAAGACATTTTAGTCTGGCCCTAAGAACAGAACAATGAATCACAGTCATCAAGATACCCTGGCTTATTGCAAAGCACAATCATGACCATAGTGACCTAGTTCATGATGGTTTGATGAGCAGTGTGGATGAGCAGTGTGCTCATGATGTAACTGCGGGTGCTTTACTCCCCCAGCTTTTGGTGCTGCTGCCCCTACTGAGAAGGAAACCACAGTTGGATTTGTTATGCCATCCAAACCCAGACTCGTGGTTGGCTTCTCTCAAAACAAACCTCAGCTTTTGCTTAGTTGCTTCGCTGCAAAGAAACAAATCACAAGACAGGGTTTATATGACATGATAAGGCAGACCATAGCTTGTTGTATGGCAGTAGGGGATGAGCTTGACACCCAAGATTTCAGATGAATGTACAACACACTGCTTGTTCCCATGAAACCATGGTTTATTTTAATGATGGCTTAATGTGACGTGTGGACCAGGTGTCACATTATGTCCTCCCACACTCATTCTCCAGCAGCCTTTAAGTCCCTGCATTTTCCTCCCTCAGCTCCTTTTGTTGTTGTTGTTTAGTCGTTTAGTTGTGTCCAACTCTTCGTGACCCCGTGGACCAGAGCACGCCAGGCACTCCTGTATTCCCCTGCCTCCCGCAGTTTAGTCAGACTCATGTTCGTAGCTTCGAGAACACTGTCCAACCATCTCGTCCTCTGTCGTCCCCTTCTCTTTCTACCCTCAATCTTTCCCAACATCAGGGTCTTTTCCAGGGAGTCTTCTCTTCTCATGAGGTGGGCAAAGCTCCTACACCACTCCTTATCTTTGCCTCCAGTCTGACATCACAAGGCCCACAGCAATATGAGAATCTCACAACCCCACTCTATCAATGCTCTCAACATGCAAATGAGCCACACTTTCAGATAACTAGTGCATTACCAAAGAGGCATGTACCACTGTGTGCGTTCCTAGCCTCCCAATGCCAGCAGAGTCCATCCCACCCTTTGTGGAAGAAACACTATTTCAAATACTTCGCTCTTGTGCTGCCAAACCAAAAGGCAAAATATGAAGCCTAAGCCTCCAACGATGCTACAGACATGGATTAAGGTGTGGATATCCTGGATCAGAAGGAACCTCTGCACTTACGGTTTAATACTGATGAGCTCTCTGAAGTTCTCCACTGCATTGTTACGGATTCGCTTATCAGAGTCGCATTTCTCCTTTGTCCATGTCATCTGGATCATTTCTGGGACTGCTTCCCCTTCATCTTCCTCATCGGAGTACAGACTCTCTAACCTTATGATAGAGTGCCTGTCCTTCACCAGCTGAGCCTGGAAGAACAAACATGCAGGCCTATTATTTTCAGAAGTCAGCAGTCTATGGCTCTTCTACTCAATGCTTTTTGAGAGCACTGGAAATGACTGAGGAGGAAAGGGATTTTGAAATGTCTTGGTACAGCACAAGCAGCAATGAGCTATCAATGCAACTGTGGCCCAGACCTCAAATTACAGGAGGCAGAGAGACCTGGCCCCCTTACTTTTTGGAGATTGCGCTCTTAACTGCTGTTTTTGAAGTTTACAGAAGGGTGAGGATTCTGCTAAGTGTGTGTGTGTGTGTGTGTGTGTGTGTGTGTGTGTGATGGATTTCATTAAGGGGGAGGGGGGGCTACCACCTTTCCCACAATCCAAGCTTTGCTATGGCTTTGCAAATGCAACTAATTTGCAGCAGGCTTGTAAACAGCCCCTGGTAAGGCCAGCTTTTGCAGGTCAAGGCTGTGCTTCCAGGTGACCAAGCAGACAAGAACAGAAGAAAACAAGAAGAGCTCTATTGGAACAGACCACTTCCTTAAACAGATGCCTATGGAAAGCACACAAGGAGGGCTAGGGCAAATCAGCTCTCTCCCGCAGTTGGTCCTTACAACTGGTATTCAGAAGCACTGGAGGTAACATACAGCAGGTTTTAGCCATAATTTTATACGCCACTGTCATGTTCCACACGATCAACAGCCCCAAAGGTTGCAATCTTTCTTCACAGACGAACCGATCCAGCTCCTTGATCATTTGCGCTGCTCTTTTCCTCAGCTCTACAAATACCCTTTTTGGATGTGAGGATTAGAATTGTACACTGTAGAGCACCACTGAAAACTGAGGCGTAGGAGTGAAACTTGTTGCAGGTGTTCAGACACAAAAGACTAGGTTTTAAGTGCAAACCTCATCTTGATGCATGTGCCCATTTCCAATTTGGGGGGATGGGGAGAAAATGTGAAACGCATGTCTTAAAGCAATTACCTCCCAATTTCCCCATTGTCTGAGGTGGGATGTGTGGCAACTGGAGAGTGGTTTTACAGTGGTGGCATCTCATTTATGGCCCAACCTGCCAAGTGAAGTTTCCCAGAATAGCATTTTTTAAAATAACCCCTTTTCCCCCCAATACGGTGAACGTGGCAATTAGAGAAGAAATGGTGAAAGAGGTGTCTGCAGAGTTTGGGATACTTTCATCAACACTTTACATGATTTGATACCAAAGCAAAACATACCTCCCTTTCTCTTTCTGTTTTGGTCAATCTCATCTGCCTCAGCATCTGAGATCTTTGCTCCATCATCAGAGTCCGTTCGTAAGTGTAGGCGGAGATATCGCTGTTTTGCTATGAAAACAAGAAAGTCAGTCTTATAGCTACACACGATGCATTGTCCCAAACCCCGATCCACCACAGAACAAGATAAACCCCATTACCATTTCTACGACTTCTACTTCAGCCTCTATTCGGAGGTGGTAGAGGAAGGTGGCCAGGTCTTTCTTCATCTGGATGCTGTTGTCATCCATCTGAGCTACGGTGAAAATTCTCATTTTACATTTTCGCCAAACCTGTGGAAGCAGAAAATAGGTGTGTATCTTCTCAAAACTTTAAACATGTATGCAGAGCCTGTAGAACCTGGTAGTATGCAAGGCTGCACAAACCTTTAAAAAGACAAAACGAAAAAACCACTCTTTTAACTTTTATAAATGCAAGGGAAAGAGCCATAGTTCAGGGGTGGTACCCAATCTGCTTTGCACACCACACACCCCAGGTTCAATTCTTGGCAATTCCAGGTAGGGCTGGGAGACCCACCTGCCTGAAACCCTGGAGAGCCACTGTCAGCCTGCTTCAACAGTACAAAGCTAGGTGGACCAATGGTCTGATTTATATAAGGAGCTCCCTGTGTTCCTAAGTTACATAGTTGTGTATACACAACATAGTTGTACAGTACATGCCTTGCATGCAAAATGTCACGGCTATCTCCAGACAGGGCTGCAGAAAGCTCCTTCCTAGAACTCAAGAGTCGAAGCCAACCTTATTAGTAGAAAATACTTGGTATTCAAACAGCTACCTATATTCTGATACTGAGATAGGAAAATAGTGTGCATGACATGTTACACAAGGATGGGGCTGATGGGAACTGTAGCCCAAAACACCAGGTTGAGAAGTGCTGCATTACATGAACTAAAAAGTAGGTGATTGTCAACATTTGGCTCTCCTAATCGGAGCACCGGACACCTCCAAATCACCAACTGAGGTTGTTTGTCTCCTTCCTAAATGCTGCAGCAGCAGCGACAGTCATGCCAAAATAGCAATGGCAATTTGAGACCTCAGCAGAACAAGTTCCTCTTCTTGGAGTGACTTCCTGTGTTAACTTCCTGTTTCATGCGACTGTCAGTTCTTGGAGCAGCACCTACAAATGCAGCTGAGTAAATGTCAACCATATGGACCGACTGCCGAGATTACTCTTCAAATGTTGCTTGTTTCAAGTGGCTAATGCTTCTGTTGATTTATATATGGTTTTCATTATATTTTGTTAAGCATTTTTCTAAAATGGTTTTAAGATATATACTATCTTTTAAAAAACCTTTTAGATTGCTCGGGTGCTTTCAGACAGAGCCAGTTATACAAAATAATAAGCTAGTGGTCACATCCGCATCATACATTTAAAGTGATGGGAAACCACCTTAAACAGTCACAGCTTCCTCCAAAAAATTCTGGAAGAGTGGATGAGAATTGTTAGGAGCCACCATTCTACTGCTAGAGCTACAATTCCTGGAAGTGGTTTCACTATCAATCCCTCTTCGCAGGAAACTCGGAAGAACTGTAGCTCTGGGATGGGAATTGTCAGCACCCTTAACAGACGACAGCTCCCAGAATTATTTGAGGGAAGCAATGACTGTTAGTGGTATCGTAACATTTTAAATATATGGTGTGAACGTGGCCAGTATTCCACAGCTTCGATTGACACACACAAGCAAATGGGTGAGCCCAACCTGTCCATCTAGCTCCTGGCACTCTTACTTTATGCTGTTTGAGCAGAAAAGGAAGCAGCATCAGCATGCCTCCATCATGTACAATCCACCAGACGTCGATGTTCCCTTCATTGTAACGCTCATGATTGCCAGGGTAGAAGGAAACATTTTTGGGTACCAGCAAGGCAAGGTGGGCTGCAGTTGTACAGCGTACAGTGTCTGGAGGCAAAAGGAATAAAGACGCATTGTAATACAAAGCAAACGGGATTGTGCACCACTAACCTGCCTTCTTACTAGTGGGTGGCTTTGGCTGTCCGTTTCCTCCTCCTTAGTCCCAGTGCTGCTCTTGTAGAACTCAACAGGGAGGAGGATGGAAGCAAAACTAGAGTCAGCTGGCTCAGCCTCTCATCAGCTGTGGCTCCACCTAATGTTGGCCGCTCTGCCTTCCACCCTACCAGTTCCAATGGATGGCAACCACCACTGATGCAAAGCTCAGGCAGAGCACAATGACACCAAAGCATGGTGAAAGTCAACACCAGCTGCAATAAATGGGGAAGGGGGAATTCCCACACATTAAGAGCAAGAACACCAACCAACATCCTAATAACTTGCCTATAAAGGTTTTCCAGGCTCTTGAGTCTTCACTTTGCCTCCAGCCATACGGCCACCCCAGTACCACCGTGTTATGCTTCATGCCTCCCAATCCGCATGACTGTATCAAGTGGGAAATGCCATCCCGGACTTTGTTAGCTACGACAACTTGGCAAAATCCTTTCACCTTCTCAATCTCGATCATATTCTTGATTGTCTGGAAGACAGCCAACAGGATTAAGGTGTCTCCCATTAAGAGGTCAACCCTCATAGGGCAATTAAAAAACATTAGAACATGCAAACAGATTTCTACACTTGCACATGTTGACTTGTATTTATGGGAGGTTCCTCCTTACCAAAAGAATAATTAGTACAGCGATTTCCAAGAAATGGATATATGTATGTGGCCATGCTGGCCGAAATACCAGAGTCTAGAGCAGGCATCCCCAAACTGCGGCCCTCCAGATGTTTTGGCCTACAACTCCCATGATCCCTAGCTAACAGGACCAGTGGTTGGGGAAGATGGGAATTGTAGTCCAAAACATCTGGAGGGCCGAAGTTTGGGGATGCCTGGTCTAGAGAGATGCCTGAGCAAGATTTCTGAAGGTTGGAAAAATTGTGTCTGTGCCTGCTCTCTGCTCACAAATAACAAAATTGGAATAAAATTGATAGAAAAGAGTGAATATACAGCATAAATTTTGCAAATAACAAGAAACTGCACAGTACGATCTATCTGCATAACTTTTAAGTATATTTATTTAAATGATTGTTTCTTTATTATTCTCCTCTCAAGATTCCCAGGGCAGATTATGAAATTTCAACACACAAGAAAACAAATTTAAAAAACTTACAGAAATACATGGGGAAAAAATCTGTAGAGCAGCATAACACATGAACTCCAGCAAAGACAAAACAGATAAAGTTAACTTTAAAGGTCTGAAAAAGAAGAATTCTTGCCTTAGAACCAAAATGATATCAGACCAGCCTCCCTAGGTAGAGCATTCCACAACGGCTGCCACCACTGAGAAAGCTCTTTCCTCAGCAACCTCTCACCATAACTCAAGATGGTGGAGAAACCCAGGAAAAGGTCCCTGATTAAAATATTAGTGTACAAGCAACTCCTGGTTTGTGCAGGGGTTGCATCAGGTAATTGCATGTGTAGGCCCCCCGCCCCATTCGACACCCTTTCGGAGCCGAAAATGGCACATGCTTGGGCAGTCACATGCCAGTCAAATGCATGCAAAATGGTCAGTCTGTAATGAAGACCCCGATCCCAAGCCATAAAGTTCAAGACCAGAACTCTAAATGGAGCCCAGAAACAAGTCTCATTGACACAGCACAATTCCCCTTTTTTTGGTAGAGAATTTAAATTATTTCTTTTAGTGTGGAGGACACACAGCCTTTGCTGGAAAAAAAGCCTTGAATAAACAAAACGCTGCACTCAGACATTCTTTAGTATTTGGTTCAGCCGAAGCCTTAGCACATATCTGAAAACACTTTATTTGCTTGCCTGCCAAGAGGCTTTTTCTGGACGGAGCCTCAGGCCTTAGAAAGCCATATAAACTTTCTTGCCAAATGCTCCATGATACTTACAATTTGTTTCTAGTCTCTCCCCCCCCCCCAATGCCCACCTGTTCAGCCGCCTGTGCTTCTCCATAGCTCTCCAGGAAGTTGCCTTGTATTGCTGTTCCAATGATGGTCAGTCCCTTGCCGGCTTTCAGCTGAGAAGCAAACGTCAACAGTCTGGGGTATTTCACATGCAAATCTTCGTCCAGTTTCAGAAGCACCAACAGCTGCGGTCTGAAAAGAGGGGGAAAGAAATGGTTCTGGGGCCAGGTTTTTTGAATATTAAGCAGCTCTTAAGGAGCACTCTGGCTTGGAAGCGTTGAAGAGTTATTTCACCAACTGGCTTTTATCTATTCAGACAGCTTTCACTAGGAGACTGGCTCATCAGAAATTCAGTTCACATGGGAAGTTTGCATCTAAATCTAAGCCAAACAGGCCAATGGCTGCATACTAAAAAAAGCTGCCCATCCAGACTTTCAAGGGGCTGACTGGGGCGTGGGGGGGAGACAGCTGAATCACCATATTTATTTGTGCAACATGTGTGACATTTCTATGAAAGAGGACCATACAGTCAGAAAGTATGTAACAATTGGATTTATGACAGGGCTTTTCATATCAGTGCTCCTAGAATGCTGAGGCAATCCTTAGCTCAGTAACAACCGAAAAACTTGTCTGAAATACAGCTCCAACACCATTTGCTTCTTCTCCCTCTCTCCAAGAAGCTCAGTGTGGCATATATGGCTACCCGCTCCCAATTTAGTCTTCTAACAATCCTGTGAGGTAGGCTAGGCCCAAGGTCGCCCAGTGAGCTTTATTCATGAACAGCAGCCAGGCCCTAGTCCAACATTTTAACCATTACTTAAACACTGGCTAATTGCTATGCCTCTCTCATGACAACCTCTTTCCCTGCAATAAACAGCCTTGGAGAGGTGGAGGGTGTGGACGAGGGTGTGATCTTTAGTTGCATAAACCCAAGCAGGACATTAGATATGGTGACATCGGATGAGATGGAAGAAGCTACAGAAACGCGTGTGAAAATTACAATATCCAAGGCAAGAGGTTCTTAGCTTAAAACTGTGCATTGCTGAAATGTTTCGTTTCGCTTGTCTTCAGCCTGGCTCCTACTGGTTGTCTGCAGACACTCTTCCAGCATTTTTGTATTTGGGGGGAAGAGTCTGCACACAAGATCCACTTCCACACAAGTTTTTTAAATACAGGTAGGTAACCGTGTTGGTCTGATGTAGTTGAAACGAAATAAAAAAATTTTTTCTTTCAGCAGCACCTTAGAGACCAACTAAGTATGTAATTGCATGCACACGAAAGCTCACACCAATGACAAACTTAGTTGGTCTCTAAGGTGCTGCTGGAAGGGGAAAAAAAATTCTTATGTTTTTTTTTAAAGTAAGTAAAAAGGCCTGCATCAAGGGGCTTGCAAAATAAGCATAATTTTGATTTCATGTACGGTAAGTTCAGAATCTGGGGAAACCACAGCTCTCCATTTCATTAACTGGGAAGAAACAACAAGAAGTCACCTCCAGTTCTTGGTGTGTGGGGGCCCTTCCTCCAATCTCAGCAGAGCATACCGGGCAGCACTTAGAGACAGGCCCCGGATCCCATCACCCCATTCCTTCTCCGCCCTGTAAAGCACAATTTCAAAATTAAGCCAGCTTAGGGTGCGACTCCCTTTCCAGAAAAAACAACTGTATTTAGCTCATTTATTTGCTGTCTCACAGAATAAATGGACTTCCCATGACTAGACCTCAATGCGCTATTCGTTTGTTACCCTTGTCTCTCACTCTTCCTTTGGAAATCATAGAACAGTTTACACAAAGTTCCCAGAGTTCTCCCTATATAACAGGGAGGTGTTCCTTACCATTTGGCCACACAATGACTTCCGGGTGGTGGGAGTTTAACACTATGTTTGGAGGGCCATGTGCTCCCCTTCCTACCATACAAACACTGGCCAGGTTTAGACCCACTTAAGAGAGCACAATGCAACAGTAGATATTTCTAGGACATTCACTGGACTATGTGCTTCCAAAGGAAGGGTTCACCCACACTTCTACTTGCCCCACTGTTTCCCCTTGGGGTAACCCCACTGTTTATCACTAAATCGGAGCAAATGCCAATTGGGTTTTCTCTGGGTTGACATTTGTTCTGATTTCGCACTAAAGAGCAGGTTTTCAAGGGGAAAGCAGCAGGGCAAAGACAAAACCTCTTGGACCCATGCCTAGAAAGCACAGGGCAAGCAGGAAACCACTCAGTTCTCTATGCATGGGACAAGCAGAAGTGTGGACAAGCCCAAAGTCATTATGTTTGCCCAAAGACTTCCACAATGATATCCCCCCCCTCCTCTGCTCCCACTATTTCAAGAACTGTAGCTGTGGAGCACATTTGGGGGGTGGGGTGGAAGAGAGGATGGGGAATCTCTGTTGTGCAAGTAGAAAACCTTACATGAATAGAACAACTTCATTGGGCACAACCCATAAAATTCAGAAATTAAATGATAGAATTAAGCATCCTTCAGAAGATCCAGTTCAGGGCTTCCCAGGGTATAGCTACTGTTTAAGGGATAGTTCTGTGTGCATGCATACACCCACACCCAGCAATCATATTATCATGTTATTTTGATCAGAAGCTACTTACCCCTGGTATTCAATGTACTTGTAAATCATGCCTGCAATGAGCATTGCCACTAAAGCATAATACCAGGAGGAGATGAACATCAGTGCAAGGCAGATACTCATGCCTAAAAAGGACAAGGCCCTGAAGGAAACAAAACTCAAATGTTAGCACATATTTAGAGCTGGTTCACACATGCATGGGGATTCCTTGATTTCTTTACCCTTAGTGACCGGCAGCTGAATGTGCAGATTCCACTGAACAGTACTGTGTTGGAGGTGATCCAGGAACTCTTATCTGTAATGTTTATATATCAGTGATGGCTCATTCACACATGCAGATCATCAATAGTCTGCTGAAAAGCATTTCCAAAAACTCTTACTGGTAGCTTTCCGCTTTTAGCTTTTCACACACTCAAGTGCCCTAGCCCTTAATGAGGAGGGATCAAATGGCCATATGAATAAGCTTGTGAGACACCCTTTCTCTCTCTCTCTCTCTCTCTCTCTCTCTCTCTCTCTCTCTCTCTCAACTTACCAGTGGTAGTACTTAAATCTGGGCCTCCAGTTTGGAGTTCTTAGGAGTGTTTGCACTGCACAGGCTAAGTTGACAAATAAGTAACACATCAAGAAAAACCTAGTTGAGGGAGGAAACAGGGGAAAAAAATCACATATAGGTCTGGGCCCACTGTAGAGAACAAAGCACAAATTTCACAGCTAACATAATGAAGACCGATGTGAGGAAATGGAGGAGTTTTAAATTAACACAACAAATTTAAATTGCTTTGTAGTAACCCTCCAATCTAAAATTTCCAATATTTGTGGAGAAACTTTAGTGATACAGTACTGTTGTAAGTCTGTAGGATACGCAGGTCTTGCCTCCTTCCCAATGACCCAGGCCTTGGCCCAGTCAACATACGGTGGCTACCAACCCTAGTCAAACCCTAGAGTTCAAGGGAATTTGCAGGCCTTGGCACATGTGTGCATATTGTTGTATTGGCCAAGAGTGTAAGCCAGGAATTCCCTATTTCAAATCTCACCTTAGGGCAAGCTACTGTTCTCTCATCTGCACCTCTACTCCCCTACTGAATCTATGATAGGGGATAACACTGGCCTATGTTACAAGACATGCAAAACACTACAGACACTTTAAAGTGCTATCTAAATGTTTTATATTATTACACCTGGAGGGAGTTGAAAGGATGTCATGTGGAACTTTTTTTATCCCTGGTGGACAAGCTGACATCCATTAGTCAGGCCTGCACAACATGTGAGCCACCAAGCCAAACATCAAGCCACCTGCCTTGGTATTCTTGGTGCTGCAAATCAGCAGAGGAGGCTGCCTGTCAGCTGACAAGCCACCATACATGGCAGATGGGTTTGGTTCAGCATGGTAGGTCATAAGCTGTGCAGGCCTGGACTACAAGGTTATCAGTGTTGTTGCTTCCCAACCCAGAATAGGAAGAAGCATTTGAGGGATGAAAATTTAGGTCCTGTTGTCCTTTGCACATTGTTCAATCCTGGCCTGAACTACCGAGCATCAGGGTTTGACTCTGTCAACTTGGATTTGGCCTCACTGGGCTCAGTGGCATTTTAGCCCTGAACTGAACACCTCCCAATCCTTTTGTTTAACTGTGACAAACTGGAGCCACCACTAAGTGGCGCTGGAGGCTTACATTCTACAGCTGGCTGCTGAAAGCAGAAAAACATACAATCCTGTTTCATGCTGCAATAATTTTCCAAAAAGACACACAAACTGCGTTCCTGGGAACTCGTTTTCTCTGAAATAAGCTTGTTCATAACTATCCACCTTCCTCTGCAGTGCACAGCCAGCATGTATTATTGGGTACACTCTACTTACACAACTCTATAGCTCAAAGGTCAGCAGTCTCCACAAAATCAAGTGTGCACTTTAGCACAATTTCCAGAATTCCCTGTAGTATGCAAGGTTTCCTGGGCAGACAAGTCTATGTGGAAAGCAAAGCTGAAGTATAATGGCACCTCCTACTTCACCAAGACTCACAAGCAATCAAAGTGTGGAGCAGATTTTCAGCTAGTTCAGGGTTACGGGGTGCAAAATCACTGGTGCATTCCTTCCTGGCTCCTCCTAGCTACCAGCTACCATCTTTAATTCCCCATAATGTCCCTGGTTATGACATAGCATCATTCCAAGGGGCATTTGAGTGGATTTGAGTGCTGGTTACAACCAGCAGCCACAGCAAAGAACCAGGACATATTAGTGACTTTTGTGATCCTTGCCTTCAAAATTCAACCCCACTAAATTTGGTTTGGAAAAAAACCTTTAACACAGCTGGTCTGCTTCTATTAAGTGCTGCTCATACAAAACCTATCTTATGGCAGTAAAACTTCCGGGGGGGGGGGGGGGAGAACTCACATAGAAAGAATTGGGGCCACCATGTCAAGGGATGCGATAAGAATGCCGAGTTCTGCAATCAGTGCTGTGAGCAGAAGGGCCCAGGTTGGCTCACCATTTGCCTTCCCGTGGCCAAACACCTGTAAAAAGAGATTGCAGAACAAAATTTAAGTTTTGAACAGTTTATAGAAAGCATCTAAAAATTGTGCTGGAATTAAGGTGGGGGAGAGAGAGTGCAGTACTTTCCAGGCATTTAATTGTGAAGAATCAAAATATGCATAATAGCTCCAAGGGGGAGCATCTCAGCCTTTCCCCACCCAACAAACATTCATTAGAACATCTGTAGGGAGCCCTCACATGCACAAGAGATGATGATGATGATAAAAAAAATACTACTACTACTACTACTAATTTATTATTTCTACCCCGCCCATCTGACTGGGTTTCCCCAGCTTCCAACAACAAAAATGAACACCTGAAACAGGCTAGCTCTCTGATAGCTACTAGTTTTCCACTGCTCAGTATATATGACCATCATAAGCTCCCCCCTTACTAATTATTGTATTATTAGTAGGAGTATGTTATTTTCCCTCTGGGTTCTTCACCCCCCACCCCACTAGAGTTCCCTCCTTGGGATTTTTTTTAAAATTAGGAGCAAAAGCTTGCTTTCTTAAAAGACATGGAATCTAGCCTTCTCAATCAAAGAGTCAGCTCCCTGTTAGGACCCTATTTATGCCTCAGAGAGCACACAAAGCTCCCGGATTCACAAGGCTCTTTTCCAGGAACTTGCTCGGCGCAACATGTACCAACCCATAAGAAAGGAATGATGTTGTCCTTGGCGATTGCTTGAAGCAGCCGCGGGGCACCAGTGAGGCTCTGCAAACCTGCTCCGCAAGTAGAGAAAAACGAGCCTATCACAATGACCCACGGCGAGGGCCACGCAAGCGTGCCCACCACTAAGTTCCTGTTCACGGCATCACCATATCTGCAGAAAAGATGGGAACGAGTCGAATGAAAGGAAGCCTTGGATTTCATTAAATGGTGAAATGCATTTTTCCAAGTAAATTTCAAGGTGCATTTCCTAAAACGAGTTACTGCTCATGCAAGCAATTTAAATTTCATGCTTTAAATATTAGGGCATAATGAAGTGGTTACCAACAGTTACTTATTAGGGGTCTTTAAGTAGAAGTTGGACAGCCATCTGCTGGAGACCCTCAAGCATCTAGCAGGGGGTTGGACCATATGGCCCTCAACACACCCACCCACACCCCTACCTGATTATTAAGTGCACAGGAAACTTCAGATATAGCCCTGGAGCCTAAAACTGAAATAGCTCAATGATCCTAACTCAATGATGAGACAGGGATCAGTGTGGCTATACAAAATGATATACAGGGGTACCTCGGGTTACAGACACTTCGGGTTACGCGTTTTCAGGTTGCGTACCGCGGGAAACCTGGAAGTACTGGAAAGGGTTACGTCCAGGTTCCACCGCATGCACAGAAGCGCCAAATCGCATCACGCGTGTGCACAGACACGGTGCTGCGGGATACGAACGTTGTGGGTTGTGGATGTGCCTCCGTCACAACCCGAGGTTCCACTGGATAAAGCTGGTCTTTGACTTGGTGGCTCACATCTCTAACTGGACATGCAATTTCAGATGCAAATGTAGCTGGCTACAAAATGTCTGTTATTTTCAACTGCAGATGCCATGCAATCCCTTCCCACGACAGTATCCCCGTTAACACAATGCTAAGCTAAACCATGACTTATCACAAACAATACACTGGAGAGTTCTCTCTCTCTCCTGGAGAGGAGATCACAGCCACTTTGCTCCTCCTCAACCATTTTGCTGCAGTGCTGCACTAAGTCATGGTTTGGGCTTAGCATGGGGCTTGTGGTTTAACCCTTCCAGACAAACCATTAACTCTAAAGCACAGGCCAAACCTTGGTTACAAATTTGCTTGCAAAGAATCAGCACACGCACGCACGCACACAGAGCACACCTTGCACGTCAGCAGCTGGAATTGGTAAATATGATACAGAACGAACAAATTTAAGGCAATAAGCTGAAGACAAAGGTAATTTCACACAGCAAAAATGAGAGGCAAAGTATCATTTTGATTACATCATTTTACACATGAAAATAAAGCAGAAATTTAATGGTTACTTACTTATCTCTAAGAACAACACCTTCAATGCAAGCACCAAACAGCAGCACACAGCTGAAATCTGAATGTGCACGTTCCATTAAAGAAACCAGCCTGATTTCTGACAGTGTCAGTAAAACACAACACATCCCTATAACTATAGTACTTGCCATAAAAATCCTTACATATTCCTAGAGTTGGGGTGGGGAACCTGTGGCCCTCTAGATGCTGTAGGACTCCCACACCCATCACCCCCAGCCAGCATGGGCCAGTGCCACTCAAACTGCATAATGTTGCACTGCATGGGTAAATCAGAAGTTTAAGGGCAAGGGTGGGGAACCTTTGGCCTGCAGGTCAATCTTGGCCCACCGGGATGTCCAATTAGGCCTGTGAATCCATTTCCTCAAATCTACATCTACCTGTTTATCAGTTCGTGTCATTGGGTGACATCAACTGATAGGCATGGTGATGGGCAGGGTTCAATCCTGCTTCACCAGTGCATGTCCTTCAGGGAAATGCTGATGAAGCACACACACCCTACCAGTCAACTGTAATATGCAGGTGGGACCACCCACCTATCAGTCACTTGGCATCAAAATGACATCAGAAGATTGACAAGTGTCAAAATTGGCCTGCAGCGTGGATGGGTGAGATAAATATCTGGCATGACAATCTGAAAAGGTTCTCTATCCCTGGTCTAAAAAGGGGGAGAGCAGAAGGGACCAGTTACTAAAATGACCCTAAGCGTTAGGTTGGAACATAGGTTAAGAGATGTCAAAATATGCAGAGTTAGGATAACAGCTAGGGCCAGAGGCAGCTGTATTAGTGTAGAATCCTGAAACATTGGAAACTATATAAATATTTAAGAAAATGTTATATTCCTTACTTAAATAGGCATCCATGTCTTGGAAGCTGACCACTCCAGTGTGAAGCAGAGCTGGGGTTGAGTGGGCAAACAAAGGGAGAGTCCCACTGCTTCCTTCAAGTCAGTTGATGGTGGCAACAGGAACCTAAGGGAAGTGTGGACCCAGTGGAGTATCTGTGAGGGCCTACCCTTAGGGACAACCCAAGCACAGGTCCTTGGAAGAAACTGCAGGAACATCACAATGGGCAAACAGTCTGACCTAGTATGGGGCAGCTTATGTATTAGAACCACCACAATCTTCTCTTTTTTAAAGAAAAAAAGAAAAGGATACAGACTAGAGACGTAGTGATAATAGCTAGGATAGTCCCAATAGGAATAGACTTCTGGGCATCTTTGAGGTCTCCAGATCGATTTGAGCCAGCCATGATCCCTTAAAAAAAAAGCAAGAACATAGGAATAAGAAGCACTTCTCCCGCCCCCCATTTCCAAAGTGCCCAGAGGTAAAAAAACAAAACCTGCCCATCTCCGTATTCTCACCTGTCACTGAAGGGAAGAAGATGCCAACGAGCACTGTGAAGGAAGTTGCTATGTCTGCATAAACGTAAAGGTGAAGGTTGTTCTTATGTCCAGCCACATCAACAGATGGGCGATCAGCTTTCTCCAGAATCTCACCTTTCTCCAAGTAATTGCTCCAGATGTTATCTGGGGTGGGGGAAGCCATCAGGAGCACAGAGTGAACAAATAACTTACTGAATGAAACATCTGCCCACTTTCTTTGTTAGGCACAAGGAAAATGTTATCAAAGGATGATTTTTTAGTAAGTCCAAGAAATATCGTATCAGGCATCCTATTGTTCAGGAGTATGTGTCTGTCTCTGTCTCTCTACATACATACATACATACATACATACATACATACATACATACATACATACACACACACACACACACACACACACACACACACACACACAGAGTCATGGGGAAAAGAAAGTGCACCACCCTCTTTGAATTCTGTGGTTTTACATATGAAGACATAATAACAATCATCCGTTCCTTAGCAGATCTTAAAATTATGTAAATACAACATCAGATGAATAACAGCACATGACATATTACACCGTGTAATGATTTATTTAACATTGACTCTCTCTCTGTGTGCGGCACAAGCTTACCCAAGTTATGTATCTAAAGCAGGTGGGTTCTACAACTTGTATAAATCATATAGTTCCAAATCATTTGCATCTCTTTTTTCTTCTGTACCTAGGACAAGCAAAGAACTTAACAGGAGGACCCCGTATCTCCACACTATGACCAATGGAGATCTCATTCAGAAATCTTCCTACGCACTAAGCAGTTAAGAATTTAGTATCTTGAATTTCTTTTTTAAATCCAAAAGGAGGGATATTTTCAGGATGGCTAATTCTGTACCTGATCCTGAAGTACAAAGCAGTGTGCTGCAAACATTCAGGTGTGTCACATCACTGAATTTAAGCTCATATTTTAAGCCCACATTTTCAATGTAGCTTCTGGCATACCCTTTAGTCCTCTGTACTATTTTAACGAAACCTAGGTATGCTTAACTGAAGGAAACACACATTCTTCCCCTTTTTACTCTCCCTTCCCCATTCCTGAATTTCAGGTTGCAAGCGCCTTTGTAAAGCACAATGCACACTGCTTGAGAAACAGAAATAATTAGAAAGGAAGGAAGCAGCCTTATGCAGAATCAGATGACCAGTCCATCTAACTCAGTGTAGTGTTGCACGAACTGGCAGTGGCTCTCCAGGGTTTCAGATAGGATATTTCCTTTCCTAGAAATGCTAGGGATTGACACTGGGACTTCCTGAATGCAAAACATGTGCTTCACCAAGGCCTTTGGCCATAACCAGTGCCAGTGCAGCACAGACCTCAGAGGGGCGCATGACTGACCTCTCAATGGCACAGTTTTATACTAATTCCTTTTTGTTATATCTTATACGTTTCTGATATCATTTCACTTTTGTATTTTGAATGCAGTTTCTCAAAGTTCAAACTTATTAAAAACTCGCATAGGCTCAACAATGTTGCAAAAGAGGCTAGTTGGCTTGGCAACTACAGTATATAAACTGAACAAGCCCAAGCATTAGCACTTGACCTGGAGGAATTGGTGACAAATTTTGCAAAGGAAAAGATTTTGATGTGCCTGCCTGGAATGGAAACTTTGAAGAGACTTACATTTTAACATTACAATTCGCAAGATTATTCAAAACGATTTATGTGCTAAAAGATTTTCTTTCCTATTTGAGAAAGATTGTCAAATATTGTTGCATGACTTATTATTGCAAATTTAAAATAAATTTAGCAATCAGGTTTTGGGCTTTCCATTTTTTCTACAAACCATCTGTTTTGGAAAATTGAGGTTAGCATTGGAGGGGGGGGCACAGTGCAAGTAGTTAGCCTTGCCAAGGGTGCATAATATCCTGGCACTGGAACTGGGCATGTCCCAATAATAGTGGAGAATCACAAGGTAATATCTTTGCCTCTACCTTGCAAAATGCCACTAGCAGCTCCAGGAATCCCTACAATCTCAGTAACGTTGTTGAACTGGAAATACTCATCACAGAATCCAGAGGTTATATTGAAGCCTGGGCAGAAGAGTTCCGTCAACTGGGAGGGCACAGTGACGTTGCCAGCGACTGTAGTTTTGGCACATATATCAAACTGGTCCCTTGAAAGAGTCCTGTTGCCTAACATGCAAACTCTGGGAAGACACAAAAGGTTTGCAAATTTGTTATATATAAGCTTTATAGGTTTCTTGCAAATCCACAAAAGAAAAAGCTCTCCCCTGAAGTCCATAAAAAAGCAGCAGAAAATAGATCACTTTTAAAATGTAGGAATACAACAAGAGCTCTGCTGGATCAGACCAAAAGACCACCACCTCCTCAAGCATCCTGCTTCCCAGTCCCCAATCAGATGCTCCCAGGAAGCCCAAGAGGAGGCCATGAAGGAGCCATCCCTTTCTGGCTGTTGCTCCCCTGCAACTAGTATTTGGTGACATCTGATCCTTAAGTTTTGACAAAGCTATTATGATTCGTAGCCTTATTCTCCATGACTCTGCTTAATCCTCTCTAAACTCATCTAAGCTAGTGGTCATCAGCATACTTCATGACACCAAATTCCATAAATTCAGTACATGTTATATGAAGTAGGTAGGTGATTGACTGATTAATCTTGTGCTGATCAGTTCAAGTATTAGGAATGCACATTAATTTTACAAAACACTACCATTTATTTTCCTTTTCATCTTTTTCTTCTTCTATATACTACAAAAAACTACCCTCAAGCATTTTAGTCTTTCCATGCAGAGGAAAAATGCAACCTAAACATTTGAGGGACCCTTTTCTGCACTTTCCCTTTGCTCTAAAAAGGCACTGAAGGTCTTCTTTTCTCTTAAATGCTCATTATCTCTTGCTCTTCCCTATGTTCCTTCCCTATACATGCATTTCTCCCTCCCTTAAAGTGCCCCCTTCAGCTTATCCCATTAATCAAAGGCCAACATTTGTATTTGCATCCTTATTTTCCAAGTGTGTGGACTGGATTGGAAAGGGGCAGTATTTCATTTGATAAAAATAAATTGATGCCGCTGGTTCCCCTCCTTTCCAAGCTGTATGGCTTAAGGGGGGGGAGTCCCATTTCCCAACCCAACACCTAGGATTTTTTTTCTTTTCCTTGATAGCACTATTATAAGAAGCTTTCAAACAGCTCTGTTTCAATTGCCGGCATTTACTTACGGAAAAATGGGTGGCTCAAAGATGGATTTGATTGCTCCAGCATAGATGGACAAGATGGATATTATGACACAAGCCAAAAACAGAGATGCAAATTTGTTGACATATTTCACGCCTACAAAAACCACTACAGCCATGAACGTGAGAAACAAGGTCCCATACACTCGCATGTTATTCAGCGTGGCGTTGGAAGTGTCGTGGGCCCCAGTTGGATGGAAAATGGCCGCTTGAGGAGCAATGTATGTCTGAAACAGTTAGAACACAGTGTCTAAAACAAAAAGAAAGCAATTTATGATGTCCTTAGGTTCAACAGGACATCCCTGGCAAAACACATATATATCCAAACTAAACCAAATTTATGTTTTGCATAGCCAATGATCATAAACAGCCATGAACCAAACAATTTTTAATCAATCTCGCAAGGTTCCAACATGTAATAAGTCTTTGCAGTGGTGCCTTCTGAAGTTTAAGGAAGTTCTGAAGGCTTAACTCTGCTCTGTGACTTTCAGAGAGTAATCTATCTTGCAGATTTTTGTGCTTTGGGGGGTCCATGGATTTTAATGTTGCTTTGCTACTTTAATTTATGGAATTGTTTTTGCTTCTGTTTTCATCCCTTATTTTTTATATCGTAACATTTGCAAAACAATTTTAGATGAAGTGAAATCTGTATTATGAATATAATTTCTCAAAAAGCAGGATATACATTTAATAAATAAGTAGATGAAATACCCTTAAGGTATTATTTTAAGGCTCTCTGGAACTGTGAGTGAGGTAAGCGAGGCGTTGTGCTTTGTTAAGGAGGCAGAAGGGCTCTGTGACTCTGCTAGAGCCCTTGTGATGCCTTCCCAAAGCCGGGTAAAAAATCCTGCACCAGGGGGGGGGGTTCCTGGAGGGTCCTGACTTCACACATTTCTGTGTTTACATGTGAACCCCTGGAACTGAACCCTTGTGTAAGATGAGATTTGCCTGTAATTCTAACATGTTTCATCTTTCACTGAAATGTATTTGTCACTACTTACTAGCAAAATTTCAATGGCACCAAGGATGTACATAGCGCCTGCGAATGTTGTCCCCAAGTAAAAGCACAGTCCCACTGCGCCACCAAATTCAGGGCCCAATGATCTTGAGATCATGAAGTATGAACCGCCAGCTATATAAAGTTAAAGAGAGAGAAATGTTTTCTGTAGGATTACACAAAAAGCAAAGGTAAGCTAGATGTCCAAAAAGAAGAATCAGAAGTTGCTTTACGTAAAATAGGTACATTTTTTTCTATGCTTACTGAAAACAGGCATCATTTTCGTAACTAGCAATAGCTCTGCTGTTAAATAAACTCAATGAATACAGAATGTTTCAGAACTTGGCTCAAATAAGTTTTGCTCTTCCGTTTCCCAAACAGAAAATTTGGCACTTTAATACTAACAATTGTATTATAGTATAAGCAAGTGTTTCTCAAACTTGGACCCCCAGTTGGTGTAAGAAGTGAAAAGAAAATACGCAGTAGGTTAGTATGCAAACTCATAGTGGTTCTTTTTAAAAAGTTCTCAAACTACAGTGCCTTCTCATTTGAAATATTGCTTTCATAACCACAAGGGAAATGGTCTTTTCCATAAAAATGAAACAGGCCCATGGGATTCTAGAAGCAACTGGTCACCACTGGGATTGTGTGCACACATGCATACATGCACATGATCGTCTTCCAAAGCAACTACAGTGGTACCTCGGTTTAAGTACACAATTGGTTCCAGAAGTCTGTACTTAACCTGAAGCGAACTTTCCCACTGAAAGTAATGGAAAGTGGATTAATCCATTCCAGATGGGTCCACGGAGTACTCAACCTGAAGCGTACTTAACCCGAAGTATGAGTGTAATTGTTTCTGGAAGTCCATACTTAACCTGAAGCGTACTTAACCTGAAGCGAACTTTCCCATTGAAAGTAATGGAAAGTGGATTAATCCGTTCCAGACAGGTCCACGGAGTACTTAAACTGAAAATACTCAAACCGAAGCGTACTTAAACCGAGGTATGACTGTACTCTATTCTGAACTTAAAAATGGAAAGCGTAATGCTGGTGGTCAACAAAAGAGGTTTAAAGACTGTCTCAAGGCAAATCTAAAAAAATGTACAGTAGTATAAACACTGACAACTGGGAAACACTGGCCTTCGAGCGCTCCAGTTGGAGAACAGCCTTTACCAAAGGTGTCATGGGCTTTGAAGACACTCAAACTCAGGACACAAGGGAAAAACGTGCCAAGAGGAAGGCATGCTTGGCAAATCCACAACGTGATCAACTCCCGCCCGGAAACCCAATGTCCCCACTGTGGAAGGATGTGAGGAACCAGAATTGGCCTCCACAGTCACTTACAGACTCATTGTTAAAACCATGTTTATGGAAGACAATCTTACTCGGCTACGAGTGATCACCAAAGAAGAAGAAATGTCCCCAGTGCAGAACAGCATTCCCAGTACAGCAAAGTGTATACTGAATCTATTAGCACCAGGTTCATTTGGTTAAAAGGGAAAGGGGAAAAAAAGAGAAAATTCAGCCATCCAAAGCATGCAAAACCTAACAGCTTGCATTTCCTTTCGCTCACAATGTAACCAGGCAAAAGATATCCCCATAGCCTATTTTCCATCTTGCTGAATGTCATGACAGAGAGTGGTAGGCATACTCATTCATTTTGGCTTAAGTGGGAATTCCACGCAAACTAGTGCAATGAACAGAGGCTAAATCTTATAGATTACATTCAGAATCAATGTACAAGAGAAGCCAATCTATTGAGCTTGAAATGATACATGCTTCCTCTACTCATCTACTTGGTACACGGATTCCAAGTGGTTTAAAACAGCATCTACAATGGTTAAATTACACAGTACCTGGAACAACACCATTTGTTGCAATAGCACTCATCGATATGGCCGTCAGCATAGTCTGTGAATACGAAAAAATGGATGTTTACAAGTAACCTTTGCAAGGAAGACTAAAGCTGTTCCACTATGCAACCCTTCCTCTACCTGTTGCTCTTCAGATATTTTGAACTACAACTCCCATCATCCTTGATCACTAACCAAACTGGTTGAGAGCACAGGCTGTACTATGAAGGTAGAAACCACCAAGTCTGGAAAAACACACATGTTTTGGTGAATTTCCAAAGCCCCTCTCTACTCACTTTCTCTCTTTGTGTGAATAATGTGTGAAGAGGACTCATTTACTTTATTTATTATTACATTTATATCCCACCTTTTCTCCAAAAAGCTCAAGGTAGCAAACATCTTTCTCTCCATCTCCTAATTTTATTCTCACAACAAACTTGTGAGGTAGGTTAGACCGGGAGATAGTGACTGGCCCAAGATCACCTTCATGGCTGTGTGAGGATTTGAACTGTGGTCTCCCAAATCCTAGTCCAGCACTCTAACCCCTACTCCACACTGGTTTGGTTTGTTGCCTTTCAGCTCCCTGGCCACTATTACAAAGTGGAGATAATGCACAAACTTTTACAGAGTTTTTATTAATTTTTTCCAAGGCTTTTGTAGTGGACAAGAGTGTGCTAGACTTTTGTCATTATCGTTCTCCTTTCTGTGTTCTGTAGCCAAATTATTAGATTTATAGTGCTCTCAATGAACTATAGTGCCCTGCAAGACAAGTCTCTTTCTTCCACAGAGCTGGAAATTTATTAGACAGTGGGAAAGACAAAAAGGAAGGGGGTTGCACAACAGAGACACACACAAGCAAAATAAATGGCCAAGTTGGTTGAGGCACCGAGGCACCCAAGCAAGGTAAGTGGGCAGACATTATACAACTAAACACCCACTGTTTTCTGTCTTTTAGGAAATAATACAGATATTACATGGTTGGGCAAGGAGTCTTATTATGCAGGAGGAGGCAGGCAGAAAGGCATCTTGAAGAGAAGAGCTTTTCAACAGAGTCATGTTACTCACACAGCAGCAGCAGATTAAGACAATCAGGAAGGACTGCAGAACACCAGCCGTTCCCACCATCCATGTCAATCTCAGGAATAGAATGACCCCAAATATATTCTGCATACACGGCAGGTAAACGCCCATCAAGGTGCCCATGCTGGGTGACTGAAAAAGACACGAGGTATGTAAGTCAAGCCTCATTCCACAATGAGGAATTCAGTAGTATTGCATGTACTGGTTATTGGCATTGATCCAGGCATGTCAATTTGGCATCTGTGAGCATTAGTGTGTCAGGAATTACCTCCCATGGTGCCTAAAAAAGGTCTTAATAAGCATCCATAAAAAAAAACCTACAAGGATTTGTTTTCTGCTGCTCCAGAGAAGCGGACACGGAGCAATGGATTCAAACTACAAGAAAGAAGATTCTACCTAAACATTAGGAAGAACTTTCTGACAGTAAGAGCTGTTCAACAGTGGAATTTGCTGCCAAGGAGTGCGGTGGAGTCTCCTTCTTTGGAGGTCCTTAAGTGGAGGCTTGACGGCCATATGTCAGGAATGCTCTGATGGTGTTTCCTGCTTGGCAGAGGGTTGGACCGGATGGCCCTTGTGGTCCCTTCCAACTCTCTGATTCTATGATTGCTACTGGCTCAGCCTTTCTGACATTAAATGTGCCTTTCCTACATAAAACGTGCCACCTCAAAGATCCTCGCATTTCACTGGGTGCCGGAATTGGACAATCTCCCTCTGTTCTGTTCTGAACAATTGCAAATAGCTTCTCTCCTGTAGGAAAGTGCAGGGGGTGGCTCAGGTACTTGCCCTCTCCGTGTAAGTTGTGAGTCTACTGTATATGAAACCACCTGAATTTACTTGAATTTGATTACTGAACAAAAGTATAATAATCAAAGTTCTTCATTCTGGTTTTTGGCCAAAAGGATCCTGCTATGTCTTGTGTCTAGGGTCCAAATTGCAACTTGTGTCCAGGGTCCAAATTGCAGCACAGCTTCTAGTCTTCAAAAGACGGCCTTTCCCTTCCAAATCTGCCTGCTGGCCAAGGACTTCAATGAGAGTCTTGCTACCTTTAGAGGCTAGATATGTGGCAACCCTAAAACAGGGCCTTGTCAGTGGTGGTGCCCCCAGGCTTCGGCATTCTCTTCTGAGAAATGTTTACCTCCTAGAAATGTTACTGGGCAGCCACCTTCCCTCCATCTCAGCACCAAGGTGAAATCATTTTAAGAGCTTGAGCATCCAGAGAGAGAAGAGCAGGAAAGTGTTAAGGTGCTGTTGGGATTATAGCTGTTTTTATTTGAGAATGAAGTCTGTATTTTTAGTGTTTTAATTAATGTTGTTAGCCCCTTTGCATAGGCTTGTAGAAAGGCAACAACCACTTCCGAAGGGCAAGCAATCCCAAACCACTCAAACTACCACTTTCTCCACATCTCTTTTGCCTCTAGAATGGGAAACAAGGTCCTTGGGGAGGGGGGGGGGTTGTTATTTGCCTTGTCAGGCGGAAGGGACAGGCATAGGAAGGAGACTCTGCTTGCTGACCCTTAGGGTCAGGGAAGCCTCTTGTTCACAAATGTGGAGAATTATTCATAATTAATAGCCTCTCAAACAAACTCCAGGGGACAGAATTGACTAAAACCTCCATTGATTTCTCTGTATAACAGAAATAGCTGCTATAGTTCTGAATCACAACAGAATCAATGCCCTCTGCTTTGAAATTAAAACATATTGAGCTTTTGTGGCTTGAACATAGAAGGGAATCGTTATTCCATGATGGATATAGAGGTTAAGCTTAAGCCCAGACAAAATGCTACTACATCATGCTACAAACAGCAAAAACAAAGAATGGTGCCCAATTGAAATGTATTAGTACTAAGCCGGAAATGGCTAGTGACCCAGGTACCTAAAAGAGCACCTTCCCCAATGTCAATCATCTCAGACCCTGCAACTGGCATTGCTGTGTGACAGGGCCTTCTCAGTAGCAATTCATCTGTCACCCTCACTGAATTTCACGAGGAATTTTAAAATATTCCTGTTTACTCAGGCATTTTATGCCGGAACCTGGCCACCCTGAAATTACCGGCTGAGAAATATGATGGTTTTAAACTGTTTTAGAATGTTTTCAACTGTGTCTAGAATTTTTTTTAAAAATGATATTGATGTTGGGCTCCTTTGGGAGGAAGGGTGGGGTATAAATTGAATAAATGAAGAGGAGGAGGAAGATACAGTACTACTAGTAGTTGTAGTTGTTTTAATTGAGGGGAAAACCTTACATACTTTTGATATTTTCTTTCTTGACCCTTCCGTGCTTTCCGCTTCCTCATGTTCCTTTGCTCCTTGAGTGAGATTTGTGTAGCTGACCAGCTTGCCAAGCAGGGAAGAGACTTTTGGCCGGATATCCAATTCCTCCTGCAAAGGAAACACAAGAGGGTGAGATTTAGTAATGACAGTAAATACTTAGCATTTACGTAGTACTTTCCATGCTCATGGCACTACATTTATATGATCTCAGAAATTGTTACAACAGCCTTTGAAGTAGACCAATGGGATTGTTTCCATATAATGGAGGGCACCTCTCCCCAACATGCCACCTCCCACATCTCCAGTCTGCAGATTAAGTCTCTTATTCTGCACGTTTCCTGCCAACCACCTCGGTTGGCAGAACTGGCATGACTGCAGGTACCACATAATACCCACTCTACATTTGTGTAGCGTTCCTCAGTCATTTAGCATGGCAGTGCCTACACTTTCGAACTCCCTGCCTATTGAGATCAAGCAGGAAGCTTCCTTGTACGCTTTTTGATGCCTGCTAAAAACATTCCTGTTTAGACAAGCCTACTCAGATGCTTAGAAAGTTGAGGTAATTTAATCTGTTCTAGTATTTTTATTTTTGTATGTTTTAAGCAGGGTTGTATTTTTTCCCTTGATTTTACTGTTTTGTCTTTTGTAAACCGCTTTGAGGTTGTTGTTGTTTACACAATCAAGTAGCATATAAATTTTATTAAATAATGAACGAACGAACGAATGAATTTAAACCAGCAAGCCACCCCTCTCTACCAGCTAAAGACCTCTCTCACACAGAAAGCATTCCTTACAGGTGGTTCTGACTTGCGCTGACTGACTGTTCTTGCATTTTTCCATACAGAATTACACAAAGTATAATTGTGGCACAGGTCACAATAAATGTGTTAGGTTTTTAAGAAGGTGTCATAAAACTTTCTGCAGCAGACCAACACAGCTCTCCTCTGGAATTCAGTGGCAATTCAAAGTTCTTCTGAGTCGTTTATGCTCTTTTAGGGTTATTGACCCTTAATATTTCTGATGATTTATTATTGTAAGCTGCTTTTAATACTACATCTGGCAGATACTTACAGCTGATAAAATGATCAAACAAAGAAAAACCAATAAAATAATGTCTGTGTGGAGAATGGCAGTGTAACTTATCAAATTTTAAGCCAAGCAAAGATTTGAATAAAGATCTTCCCATTTCTGGCTTTGTTTCCCCTTCACCAGTTCAGCCTGCAGGTAAACTCCCTGATGTGGTCTGCCATATTTTTTTATATCATACACCAGTCACTGTAAGAGGCCCTTGGGACAAAGAAGGCCTGGTCCCTCATCAACCTTCCAAGCCCTGCTTCCTGAGCTTTCTGCTGACATTACAAATAAAAATAAATGACTTGGCTAGTCTTTTTTAATTAAAAAACCACTTCTGCAGCTATAAGGAAAGCCTTACCATCTTCCAAAAGACACAGAAAGCTGATAAGCACTGGGCCTCCAGTTTAAGTTTGATGAAATAAAACATGTCATGTTGTTAAGAATAAATGCAATGAACAATTTCCAGAGGCATGCCTGTGTTAATCTATTGCAGGAAAAAATAAAAGAAACTGTTTTTATGTCATAATAAAACATGTTAGTCTAAAAGGGGCCTCAAACCTTTTAGTTGTTTCATTACAATTAAACAACTGATAACCTATTTGGTTACATGAAGTTTATGCTCTGGCTGTCGTGCAATGATTTCCTGCTCCTTTATTTAGATCACTCCTTACCTGAAAATATTATTTGTTTGAATTCCTGTTTTTTATACTTTTATATGCTTTTATACTACTGTTTTATTGGTTTTAGGCTGTATTTTTATTCTAATGATATTGGGTTTTTTTATGTCATACACCACTTAGAGATTTTTAAGTGGTTTACAAATGCTTTTAAATAAATAAAAATATGGGCCTACTTTTACAACTTAATTCTCTCATGCACATCAATGCAGTATTGGTATCTTGCCTGTCAGTCTTTTGACGCCACAAATGGGATTTGCAGAGGGTCCGGATGTTGGCTGAGGGGGATCTCATAGATGAACACCAAAGGCATAGCTTAGCAAAAGAAGTTTGCTGGAGAGTTTGCTTTCAAGAGGCAAACTGACATTTGTTGAAAAAGCAAGCAAGTTGGCCAACCTTTCCCAACAGTTACCACAAAGATGTGTTTTTTTAAAAAATACAATGCAACACACCCAAAACAAAAACAAAAGGGCCGACTGCTGGAGCCAAGTAGAACATTCCTCACAGCAAATGGGAAGCTTCTGAAGGAGCTAATGAACTGAGGAGAGGCCTGCTGAGGCAACCTCAGGAGACCTGAAGGGCCATCTCCATGGAAATGCTTTGTACAAAATGGAGCAACTCATTTGAAACCTAATGAAGCCGCTGCTTGCTAGCATCTATTTTTTTAAAAAAATTTTTTTAAAAAAAAGTCCTGGCAGGAGACTGAGGCACGGTTCTATAGAGACAGGCAGAAAACTGCTCTCAACTTTTGTAGTAAAGTCAGTAGCCAGAAGGTAGAACAGCCATCTGGCAACATTTCTGCCCTGCATCCATATGCTTCGTCTCTTTCCGTAAATGCCCCCAACTCCAGCTAATGGAACTGTTTCAATTAGGACAGCAATGTTTAACATATTAATCAGTTTACAGTGCAATACTGCATATGCCACCTCAGAAGTAAGTCTTAGTGAGACTCACACCCACACAAGTGTCCATAGAGTTGCAGCCTAAAAAAAAAAAGTTAAAATCGGGGGGGGGGGTTAGTCAGTTAAATTGGATAGCCCCCCCCCATCATCTTTAATAAGACCAGAACTGCAGATTGAAAGCCCCACTTTAAAAAATACATTTGCTGTTTTTTCTTATATAGAAGAGGTATCCCTGCCTAAGGCTACACCTGTTATGCCACAATGCATTTTTTTTAATTCAATCAAGGAAACAAACACACACTTATGTGATTAATAGTTTAACATTTTCCCAATTCACTTGAAAATACTTCCAACATTGAAGGACGGCAGATGTCTACAAATGACAGGTAAAACTCATTTTTTATAATTATAACAAAAATGTTTATAATTATAATTATAAAAAAATACTAAAGGAGCTTTAAATAAAATCTTTTTGCTGGGGTGTTTCAGTTATGTTAGAGCGTTTTGCCAAAGAGCTTTTAATTAAATTAGTTCTTTTATTCCTTGTACCAAATGAACACAAAGGAACCAGTTCCATAGGAGGCCATGTTGTCCATATAGCCCAGTTCTGTCTGCTCTGACTGGCAACAGCTTTGCCAGAATTCAAGTCTGCCTTTTTTAATGCTAGAGGTGCTGAGGATTAAACTTGGTAACATGGGCAAACAAAGCATGCCATCTACCACTGAAACATGAACCCTTGCCTGCATTAACAGCCTCAGAGAAAAAGAAGTCAACTGAAACTTTCTATTGTGCTCTCTCTCGCACCAATAATTGCCCCACTAAAGGGATATCAAGGGCTAAGGCACAAACCTGTGAAGAGCCATTTCCCCAGGACTCATTTTGAGACATGACCACACATCCCAAGGCAGAAAGGTCACTGCATTCTCTTATTCAAACCTAACACAGGCAGAGGATTCTCCTCTGTGATGCAATACTGAAGGTTCTGGGTTGAAAAGGCTAATGCCAATAAGACATTACGGGGTTAGGACTTGTCTTCTTTTTGAGGCTGCATTTTAAAAGGAGGCATTCCAGACCTGTCAACAGCAACTTGGCTGGGGGGAATTGGAAATGCCTAATAAAAATTTCTGGGGACTAGTAACTGCCGGATTTCTTTGCAAGGCTCTAGTTTACTCAAGCTGTGAAAATGCAGATCAGAAAAGGTCAACTTTGCACTCGTTTATCTGCTCTTTTGCATGAATTTTAAAATGCGCTCAGCCTGTATCAACCTAGTGCCTGCAATTATTTTGGACTACAGCTCCCATCAGCCCCAGCCAGCAAAGCCATGTTGGCTGAAGCTGATGGAGTTGGTAATTCTAAACATCTAGCAAAGGCTGGTTTCGCTACTTGATTGCCTACAAATTTCTCCAAGAGCATGATAGGAAATGGTTAGTCTTGAGAAATAAAACTTTGGACATGGACGGGACATGGTTTTCTGGTATCGCTCGAGATGAGGAACCACCACACCTAAAACTGACACAGTGGGCCAGGGCAGTCAGTGATGGGCCTACAGAATAGGGGAGAGGCATTCAGAGAAACCAAAGGCGCATTGGGGACTCAAGGCAACCTAGATAATGTGGAGACAAGTGCTGTAGGCATAATCCATCCACCTGCCACCTCTCCCCTGAAAGCTGTCCCTTCCTTGGCTGGGTCTTATAGCAGCTGGCATCCAGCAACACCTGGGCATAAAATGAGCCCTGCTAAATCAGGTCAAAGGCCCACCTAATCCAGAATCCTGTTCTCACTGTGGCCAACCAGATGTGCAAGGGAAGCTGACAAGCAGGGCCTCAGTGCATCAGCGCTCTTCCTATTTGGAATTCTAGCAACTGGTGTACAGAGGGGAGCTGTCAGGAAACCTGGAAACTGTAGTTGTTTATTCCTACTGTCAAAACTGAAGTTTGTTGCAAGTGCTGGGTGTTGTTTGGAGACCTCTATTCCCCCTCAGAGCTACAATTTCCAAAGTGGTTTAACAGTCAATCCAATTGTAGCTGTCTGAGGGTAATAGGGGGTCTCCTAAAAACTCTCAGCACCCACAACAAACTGCAGCTCCCAGGATTCTTTGGGGGTAGCCATGGCTGTTTGCTTTTAATATGTACTGCAGGTGGAGCCAGAATCTGCTTTGCACACTTGTGAGTAACTGTTCAAGTGGGAACATGGTTTAGGTACCCCTAAGAAGCTGAAGAATGAACAAAAAGTCAAGGCTGATTTAAAATTATTATTATTATTGTACCTCAAACAAAGCCAAGTTTCTGTCATAATAATCTCCTCCTTTGCCAGGATCAGAATTGTTGAGGAAAGGACTGCTTTCTTTATGGTTGCCATGGCCTGTGGAAAGAAAAGAAGATGATTCTAGATCATTTGGGGAAGAAGACAACCTCATAATTCTGAGAAAAGGAAGAGACATAATTGGCTAACTTTCATCATTTTGTTTTCTATTTCCACCAGCCTGCACACGCACACACACACACACACACACACACACACACACACACTGCAGAGCATGATGGGATGCTATCTAGTGCAGACTCTCACTACATGCGGAACGCCAGCCAAGCCAGGGGTGAGAGGGGGTGTCATTACCCTATAGAGGGATGGGCAACCATTTTCCTGTTGAGGGCTACACTCCCTGACAGGGGCCACATACTGGGGGAGAAGGCAGAAACAAAAGTGTTCTGGATTAAGCAATCTGAAATAAAGCCTTCTCACCTTCAATTTCTACCACCAGATGCCTCAGATTAGAATATTCAGTCTTTTACAGGTCTATTCATAAATAATCCCCACTGCATTTGATGGGGTTACTGTTAGTCGCACCTTGGTTCTCAAACAGAATCCGTTCCAGAAGTCCGTTCGACTTCCGAAAACGTTGAAAACCAAGGGACGGCTCCCGATTGGCTGCAGGAGTGTCCTGCACTCAACTGGAAGCTGCGGAAGCAGCGACGGACGTTTGGGTTCCGAAGAACGTTCACAAACTGGAACACTCACTTCCGGGTTTGCGGCGTTCGGGAGCCAAAATGTTCGAGTCACAAGGCGTTCGACAACCAAGGTACGATTGTACACAGGTTATGTTTGTTTCATTTATACAAAATATCATATCAGTTGTGGTCCTGGAAAGCAAATGGAAGTAATCCTTTCCTCTTCCCCCAATATGTACAATTGGGGGTGGTGGGGGTGGATATAGCCCCTTCCAGTTTTTTTATGAAAGTACATGGAAAAAGAAGAAACACCCATTTTAGAAAGCCAGGAAAATAGAAGCAGGAAAATGAAGAAGGAGCACTTATGGGAAGGAAGAATGGGGCAGATTCAAGAGTCACTGTGGGTCTCAAAGTAAGTTTTGGGGCTGAAAGTTGCCCACCTGTGCCCTACTTTATCTTTGAGGGTGCCATATGCCTAAAGTTTCACCCAAATATCCCCTTTTGGGAAGAATGGTAATGACAAACACTTTCAGGGAAGCTTGCCTGGCATCACTGATCTTCAATTTGAGAAAGCCTTTATAAGCTTTCCCTGAAGCTCAGTTTGAAAAACACACATCTGGGTGTGAGACTTTATGTCCAACAGTAAATAGGGCTTAAGAAATTGAGGCCACTGAGGAGCAGGCAGAGGAAAAGCTAGTTACCCCACCCCTGCTGTGCCTCCCCTGAAACATCCTACACATAGAAACGAGGACATCTAACACAGCTTTACCCTTAATATGCTAGTTTTCTATGTGCCAGAGATTAGTGGTAGCAGGATGAAGGAAAAAGCAGACATGAAAACCCCCAACAATGGAACAGCCAAGAAACAAAGCTAACCAAGTCATTGAATGAGCACAGTTCGGCCCGTATTGATTGCACAATTACCTATATAAAAATCATGCACAATTACCTATATAAAAATCACGCACAATTACATTAATCTGATATTTTGACATTACTTCAGGAGGTGGCTGTCCCCCGCCCCAATTAAGGGAAACAAGTGGACAGAAAGCAACAAGTGAGAAAGAAAACAGTTGTGCTAAATCACTTCCAGACTTTTTTAAAATAATAATAATAATAATTCAAATAATATTCAAAAAATTAACCTAACCGTTGCAAAACTAATGACATTTGGGGCCCACCAGTCTTGACAAGTTTCTCACAGAAGTCACATGCCAAAGAAGATTTTTAATTTATTATTTTTAGAGGAAACTTAAAAGGCTCTGTTAAGAACAAAAATCTACCCAAAATGACATTTTGTCAACATTTTCTTTGACGTTCCACTTTCTCCTTGCTTTTACTTGTCTTTACACCTAATTTAACAATTATTATTATTACATTTGTTAGCTCCATATTGCACAGAAGTTTCCAAGAGACTTACAACAATTTTAAACAACATAAATACATGGAAATATTGAGATATTCATATAAAAGCACAAACAGTTCCCAAAAATATGCAAAACAACCGCTTCTCTAACAGCTGCAGGAAGCTTTAGCAGCAAGTTAGCAGCAAAATCATCCTCATCTATAAAAAGCCTGGAGGGATAAAACTTAATTTTTTACCTGGTGCGAAAAAGATGTCAGTGAAGGTGCCAGGTGAACCTCACTGATGGAGATCCACAATCCTACGAGGCTGTGATATGAAGTTGCTGTGGCAGCCAAACCAACCCAAATCTTCCCTGGGATAACACCAGTAGGGCAGAAGTGGGGTGGAATTCTCCCACTTTCAGTGGCATTTTAAAAAAGTATTTTCCACCTCATTGTTCCCAATGGGAGGGAATAGGAATACACCAGCCCTAGAGACAGCACACAGTGGTACCCCACAAGACGGACGCCTCGCGCAACGGGGAAAAATCGCAAGTCGTCTATGGCTGTGCTTTGCAAGACAAAGCAGCCTCGCAATGGGAAGGGAAGCCGCCATCGCGGCCGGGGGTGACGTCCATGGCTGCCGCTTCTGTCTCCTGCAGCGGCGTGACGCTCATGGCGGCCTCTGCGGCTCTGGCCTTGCCCTCCTCGGCAGCCTCCGGGGCTCCTCCCCGGCAGGCTGGCGGGATCCGGCAAGAGAAGCAGCGGGGCTCGCCAGGCGGCCCTTGGCGGGAACAGGAGAAGATTTCCTGCTTGCCCCTCCCCAGAGGCTTAAAGACATCCGGCCGTGGTGGGTGAGTCGGTGCCCCCTTTTTTTGCGCTTCTTTTGTGCCCATAGGAACGCATTAATTAAATTTCAATGCATTCCTATGGGAAACCGCGCTTCGCAAGACAAAATTATCGCAACACGAAACAACTCGTGGAATGACTTAATTTCGTCTTGCGAGGTACCACTGTACTTATCTTATTCTGGTGCCTGAGGGGTTTTTGTTGCACCCTGATGTACTCCAAACACTCTCTCAGAACACCCTCTTTTCCCATCTCTGCTCTAGCATTGACAACAGACCTTCCTGCAGTGACCAGGAGGAGACCTTCGAGGGCAGACCTCTTCTTCCATCCACAGAGAGGGAGATCCACAAAATCCTATGGCCCCTGAGTAAGATTGCTCTGGAAAACACTTCAATAAGTACTAATACTTCTCAAAATGTGCCACCCTTCAGCATACATCCCATTGACTTTAAAGAAGCAGTTCAAAGCACTAAGTACAAGTAGGTAAATAGGTGGGAAGGTAAAGGGTCATGTAAAGTGGAAAGGGTCTCCTGACCATTAGGTCCAGTCACGGACGACTCTGGGGTTGCGGCGCTCATCTCGCTTTATTGGCCGAGGGAGCCAGCATACAGCTTCTGGGTCATGTGGCCAGCATAAGCCGGTTTCTGACGAACCAGAGCCGCACACGGAAACACCGTTTACCTTCCTGCTGGAACGGTACCTATTTATCTACTTGCACTTTGATGTGCTTTCGAACTGCTAGGTTGGCAGGAGCTGGGACTGAACAACGGGAGCTCACTCCATCACAGGGATTCAAACCGCCAACCTTCTGATCGGCAAGCCCTAGGCTCTGTGGTTTAACCCACAGCACCACCCACATCCCAAGAAGAAGAAGAAGAAGAAGAAGAAGAAGAAGAAGAAGAAGAAGAGGAGGAGGAGGAGGAGGAGGAGGAGGAGGAGTTTGGATTTGATATCCCACTTTATCACTACCTGAAGGAGTCTCAAAGCGGCTAACAATCTCCTTTCCCCTCCTCCCCCACAACAAACACCCTGTGAGGTGGGTGGGGCTGAGAGACTTCAGAGAAGTGGGACTAGCCCAAGGTCACCCAGCAACTGCATGTGGAGGAGCGGAGACGCGAACCTGGTTCTCCAGATTACAAGTCTACCGTTCTTAACCACTACACCACACTGGTTCTTTACCTTAATTAATGTTAAAAACAACTTGCATTTGGAATTGCACCTGTCAATGGAATGTTATGAAGTGTTGTACCAAGAATTGTAAGAAAATCTTGATTAAAAACTTTGCAATTCCAACTTCAGCACACGTTTGAACTTCTAGCTTTAAGCTTTTGTTATAAGGAAAATCTAAGTGACCCAGGAAAAACCCAGCCCACCCCAGCCAACTCCTCACTAATTGACTTAAGGGCTGCCACCCTTCAGTCAGTCTCAGTTACACATCTAAAATAAAGGGGTGAAAACAGTGGCCTGCTTTACTGAGATAACAAATGTGAAGAGCCTTGAATGTTTTCTGGTGCAAATATTATACAAATGCTGATAAATTATAGGGGAGCTCTGCAACTTTAAATGTAGATAATGATTTCAGTCTTTCAAATCCACTCTGTCACTAAAACCTGGACTTTGCTCAATTCGAAGTCCCATCAGCTATGTCCAAATTTCAAAATATTATTTTCAGAAATTGCAAGATTAAGAAACAACAGTAGTAACAGCGATCGTTACACCCAACTAGCCAACTGGCACGGGATCCATTCCGCTTCACAGATAATTATTTTCAGAGTTAAGAATTAAAGCCAAGTATAAAAAAAGAGGGTCTAGTTTTCCATGAGCTTCCACACAGTAGTGTCTTTACTTGGTTACTTAGTTATAGAACCTGATACTCTGAAATTGTTTGCTCTACAAACAAAAAAAACCCTGCAATCTATTCAGGATTCTTTTAGATGGCTCTCTGCCAGGAGAAATTATGCTTGCCTGCTTCCAAATGCAATACAAGGGGGAAATGGAACCTTCGACTATTAATGTAGAGTAGCAGTATAACTGCCAATAAAGAAATATCTTGCCCTCCTTTTGATTGGGTGGTTTCTAAACCTGTCAGCATTCCGACCGGTTGTGGAAATGGCAGAACAGGAGTCACATAGTCATCAAGGCAAAATTTCAGGCATCCTCACAAAAAGCTGATGAATTCTAGAGAGGCAGAGCAGGATTCAGACGTGCGGGATCTGTTTGTTTGTTTACAAGGTTCACCAGCTACAGCCAGATGGCAATAGTGAGACAAGCAAACATATGTACACTAAAAAGTAATGAACACATTGCCTCCAAGCACATGCTCAACCCAGGAATTGGTGTTCAGTACCAGAACAAAGCTCACAAGTTTGTTCACAGACAAATCTACTCCTAGCTTCTCCAGCTCGCCAGACATAGTTCTGTGCTTCAGCAGCTTCATTTGGGGTGTGTGGGTGGAGCATTTCAGTTGTTGCTGTAAGCAACTGGAGGTCAGAGAGCCTTGCCAGAGAACCTACTGAAAGTCACAGAGATCTACTAGTAGATCCTGATAAGAACATAAGAAGAGCCCTTCTGGATCAGGCCAGTGGCCCATCTAATCCAGCATCCTGTTCTCACAGTGGCCGACTAGATGCCTGTGGGAAGCCCCCAAGTAGGACCTGAGAGCAGCAGCACTCCCCCCACCCTCCCAGCAAGTGGTATTCAGAGGCATCCTGCTTTTGAGGGGGAGGTAGAACATAGCCTTATCCTCTGTGAATTTGTCTGATCCTTTTTTTAAAGCTATCCAAGTTGGCGGCCATCACTACACCTTCTGGAAGTGAATTCCATAATTTAATTATGTACTCTGCAAAGGTCCTTATCGTCACATTAATTCTGGACCTAACATCTGCAGCAACCCTCAGTTTCAAGCATTTTAACTGCAAGTTTGCTGATGTATAACTTACCTGAAGCATCTAGCCAAAAGTTGTTTATATTGTTTATTTTCATGTGGAATATCCTGATTGCAGGATAATGCTCCATAAAGGTACAGTGGTACCTCGGGTTAAGTACCCAATCTGTTCTGGGGAGCCGTTTGCACCCCGAAAAGTACTTAACCCAAGCGGCACTTTAGCGCATGCGCGAAGCGCGCAGAAGACTTCTGTGCATGCACGCACGGCAGAACCTGGAAGTAAACACTTCCAGGTCCGCCGAGTATGCAACCTGAAAGTACGCAACCCGCAGCGTAAACCCGAGGTATGACTGTATACAAATTTATTCCAAAAATATATGGTTATGCAAGCAGTGTTAGATATAATGAACTACGGATAGTTTTATTCACAAGTCCATTTTGGCAAGTACTAGAGGGAAGACTGGGCTTGCATGTGCCAATGGGTAGGTCAATGTGGGTGGTGTTTGATGGCTGGCAATCAGTCAGTCTCGGATCATTACTGATACACACGAGGAATATATTATTTCTTATTTCAACTGAGCAGACTTCAAATCATCCTTGCCTCAATCCTGGTGGCATAGCGGCTGGCAGTTGGCCAGAAGGTGCTCATACATGCTGCCTTTGGCACCTGTGCATCAGAGGAAAGCTGTAATAGTCAAAACAGTTCTCTGCAGCATGCTGTCATCAGATCTGCTGCCAACCACCAGAGAGTGGCTCCCATGTGTTATAATGTAAGACTCTAGCCTTTCCAATGTTCAGTTGTAAATGGTATTCATCATACCTGTTAAGGATTAATAGCATTAATCATTTTTGGATTTACTTACTCTGACCCACTTGCACAAGGTTTGCAACCTACAGGTTGGGAAATACTGTATTATAGGAAATGTAGGCAGGTTAAAATGTTTGAGGGCTGGTAGCCTGTGCACACTTATTTACAAGGTTGCCTTTGATGATATGTGGTTCTCTGTCTAAACATGTACATTCTCTTTGCTCCTTTCAAATCACCCCCATAAGTTCCAAATTCCTCCACTGTCAGCTCCAGAGTCAAAAGGTTTAAAGTCAAGTTCATAGCAAGGACATCCTATTTTAATCTCCATCAATATGTTGATTTGGGCATTGCAGACAGCACGTTAGATGAATTGTTGTTATATTCTCAGTGGGAGTACATTACTACTCTGGCAGAAACATTCATTAATCAAGATCACCTTCAGTTAAATATCTGAGTAATCTGCACATTTCACAATTGCTCCAGCTCATATAGCTTAAAAGTTAACTCATTTCAAGGCCAGCTCCTCCTGTATTTGGATAAATGCTTTGTAACTGATAATTCTTTTCAAGCAAACAAAAATCATGACTTTCTTATGTAGTGATTCCCACCCCCACCCCCCATTCTAGCTGTCAGGTGTTATTTAACTTCTCCAGACACTCAACAGGAAAACCACCTTAAAAGCATCCAGAGAAACAAGGCACCTGCCCATTCACAAGTCGTGAAGTCATTCATCTTCAAGCACCTTCAGCTGTCTTCTATACAAGGTTTTAAGAATATGCAGGGTGAAATGAGCTTGAGGAGCATGCAAGCTTTGTGGAGTGCTGGCAGCTGCCCAAAAAGGATTGCCTTTTTACCATCCCACCTCCAAAGACATTGGCGTCTTTAGCCATTTTCATTTTTAGAACCAATCTCAAGACTGGCCTTTAGCATGCGTCACATGATATGTTTATTACAAGGCCTGGGGGCACATTGGCAACTAGACCATATTTGGGGAAGGACCGTAGCTCAACAGTAAAGTTTGCATGCAGTAGTACACAAGTTCAATTGCCATCATCATGGGTTGCAGTGAGCTGTTATACTCACAGCAGATCCGCTGAAATTAATGGACCTAAGTTGTTTAATTTCAATGGGTCTTGTCCTGAGCATGACTAACATTAGATACACCCCTGTTTTCATTTGTTTCAGCATTTTAAAAGCTGCCTTTCTGTAAAACTATGAGAGGTGGCAAAATGTAAAGCATGAATTGTACAAAGCATATTTGCAAAGAAGTGCTTCATACCTTTGGAGTGGCTGGGATTCCCTATTGAACACACACTCCATGACAAACTCAGGTTTGTTGACATGGAATGTGTGAAAAGGTTGTTTGTGACTCACTTTCCCATTTCTTCCTATAACAAGGGTTTTTAAGCCAACTTCAGTCAATGATTCCAGCTGCAACATATGTAAGTTCTCCAAAGCGAGCTGACGTCAAGAGTTTGATCTTCATTAGCAATATTGAATTTTGCTTCAGAATAGACCAATCAATTACTGGAAGCCTGAGGCATTTGTGTCTTAACTTTAGGAAATGCAGTTGCCAACACATGGGCAAATCATTTGCCTTTCGCCTTTTTTAAAAAAAGGATTATTAAACACAGCAGAATTTCATTTAAGGAATGAAGGGCTACCTCACATGGTTTGTTATTATTACCTAACCAAGCCCAAGACTTGTGACCCTCTGTCTTGAATATATTTGAAAAGTTTATGCAATAGCCAAAAGTAACTCAACTAAAATATTTGATTGGGGCCAAAAAATAATAATAATTCATATGCCATTAAGTGCATTTTGGTTGCAATCCTACACCTACTTACCTGGAAGCCCCATTAAATGTAACAGAACTAAATTCTGACTTGACATGTAATGTATAGATATGATTGAGCTGTTCAACACGGTTTAAATGCTAGATTTTTTTAAAGTTAAAGGTTTTTCAGGGCACACTGCCCTCACAAGGCACTTTACAACTGGCATATCAAGATGGGAGACCAGGAACTACTGGCAGATCTCTGAGTGACTTGGAATACAGCAACAAGAATTGGACTCCCAATTGTTTAACCATGGCACCAAAAATAATGACACCCCCCAAAAAAATTATACTGCTGCAATGAAGAAAGCTTGGGGGTGGGGTAGAGAAGAGAGGACATTTCGTGCAGTAGTAGGACTGTAAGCTCCATTACTTTCTAAGGCTCAAAAGAGATTTTGGGACTCAGGAATCTTTTCTTCTAAGTGAATGTCTTTTGCACCATGCTCTAGTTGGTGCATCGGAAAGATCTCACAAGCCTTAAGTCTGTCCAGGGCTGGTTTACAATATTCTTAAAACACAAGAAAATATAATTGCAACACATCACAACAGCAGCTAAGAATTTTTCCAAGTGAAGGGCAATTCAACCAAACACAAGCTTGAATACATGTGTCTGCAAAACATTCAGACAAATTCAAAGCTTTAATTTTATTATTTTGATAACCATAATTGATTATGTATATGTCGCCCATCTGGTTCCCCCAGCCACTCAGGGCAGCTTCCAACAAATTAAAACATCAAACACAGTTTAGAATGATTGAATGTATTTTAAGATACAGTAGTCCATTATTTATTGAAGGCACTGAAAACTAGTAGCACGCTTATTTTAGCATGTCTGAAGAACTGTGCTCAGCACATGCAGAAGTTCAATTTTAGTTAGTTCAATTTTAGAACTGGCAGGTATCATACCCATTCCAATTACCCAATTATAGAATCACAGAATTGTAGCATTCGAAGGGACCCCAAGGGTCATCTAGTCCAACTCCCTGCAATGCAATGCAGAAATTACAGTTAAAGAATCTCTGACAGATGGCCTTCCAACCTCTACTTAAAAATCTCCAGTGAAAAATCACCCAGTTCACCAATCTCTGAGGTGCAATGTGTCCAATACATACTCTACAGTTAATTTTCAAAAAGGAAGGAAGGAAGGAAGGAAGGAAGGAAGGAAGGAAGGAAGGAAGGAAGGAAGGAAGGGAGAGAGGAGCATAAACAGACAAAACCACAGAAATATTACAGGTCCCAATTCAAGGAATACCTACCCCTTAGCAAGAACCCTTTGCCCTTCTCTGCAACGGGGCTCACCATTCTCCTTCTCCTTCCAGTCCTTTAGACCACATTTAGCACCAGGTATTTGTGAAGCACCAGGGTGCCAAGAACAAAAGCAAAACAGATGCAGCTGTGTACTTCCCTGGAACGGACACCAACAGTCTCTGACTACCGGCTGCACAGCTGCATGGTATTGATCAGCCAAGCACACTACATAGGGCTCCTGATCATCAGGCGAAATAAAAACCAATATGACCCTGATGGTGTAACCCCTCCAAGCCTTGCTGCCATAGATGAGCTATTGAAGATGACAGAAGATGTTTCAGTGGTCACTGAAATCTAAAGCCTTGTGGCAGTGATGGCTGGTACCCATTAAGACTAGCAGGGTGGAAGGCATAGATGCAGTCAGAGCCAATGACAGGCAGCACCAGCTTATTCTATTTTTGCCCCCATCCTCCTCCCTATTGAATTATACAATGGCAGCACCAAGACAAGGGAGGAGGAAGGAAGCTGGCAGCCACTGCCACCCCCCTAGGTTGAGTGCAAGGAAGATGGCAGGCAGGTGGGGGTTGGCAGAGAACAAACTGAGGTTGGTGGGGTAGTGGTCGCTTGCCCTAATAGAACAGTACCTACTGCCTTGTGGTATGCAGAAACAGCACACCTACAGTGCAGATAAATCCCTTTCTGAACGGTGATAGCTCCCAGATAAAGATAAAATTACATTTTACAGATAACAGAAAGATGCAAGTGCACACAAGCCAAGAGGGTTATGCTTTCCAAAGCAAGACAACAGATTCCCACCCCCTGAAGCTTACAAACCAAAGAATGATAATAGCGGAGAATAGAGGGTTGGGGAAAGATACAGGACAGCATTGTGATTTGGTAAAAGATGTTCACAAGTGCCCAGAGCACACCCTCTGCATGCATTAGGGCTTGGCTTCAGTCTTTGGTATCTCCAGCTGAAATTATATCAAGTAGCAGAGCTAGGTAAAGAAAAATCCTTCGGCCTGAGCCTTTGGAGAGCCACTGCGTATTACAGTAGATGCTACTGGAAAGGCAGGACTCAATACACCACCACTTCAGAGGGTCTTCAGGAGCAGCTGGAGATCTCTAAGGAAACAAATCCCAGTTTCCGAGGCTTCCTTGGAGAAGCCACAAATAGTAAGACAGCTACAAAACAAGTCAAAATTGCCAATATAGGCGTGTCCTTAGGTTTAAACCATTCGCTAGTCATTAGGGGTAGGGAACCTGTGGTCCTTCAAATCTGAGTTCTCCAATCTTGGACTCCAACCCCCATCATCCCCAGCCATCATAGCCAATTGTCAGGAATTATGAAAGTGGCAGCCCAACAGCATCTGCAGGGGAAAGGTACGGTATTTCCTTTCTTTCTTTTTGGGTGGCTAATCCTCTGCTGGGCATTTTGCCAAACCATCACCAAGGAGAGACGGCTCCTTATGGTCAGTCAAGCAAGAAGAATGCTGAAGAGTTGAGCAATAATTTGGGGGGGGGGGTTGAAGAGGAGACATACACACACTCATCAACTGGGCTGATGTTTTATGGCAAAACCTGTGGTCATCCAGATGTTGATGTACCACAACTCCCATCTTCCTTGACCACTGGCTAGGCTGACTTGCGCTGGAGTCTAGCAACACCTGAGTCTAAGAGCTCTGCTAGATCAGGACAAAGGCCCAATTAATCCAGCATCCTGTTCCCACAGTTGCAAACAAGATGCCCAAGGGAAGCCCACAAGCAGGACTTTTGCACAACAGCATTCCCCACACTTGTGATTTCCAGAAACAGGCATTCAGAGAAATTCTGCCTTGTAACAGTAAAGGCCTTCATGGCTAGCATCAACTGATGGCCTTATGTTCCATCAATTCGTCTAATCCTATTTTAAAGTCATCCAAGTTGATGGATGACTATGGGCTGTGAAGACCTACTTCCTTTTGTCTATCCTGAATCTTCCAGCATTCAGCTTCCTTGGATGTTCACAGGTTCTAGCAGGGAGAAAATCTTCTCTTTCTCCACAGCAGGCATAATCTTATACACCTCCATAATGTCCCTTGTTATTATTTGCTGGGCCACAGCATACCCACTCCTGTGTTTAAAGGTGTATACATTTTAGGGAGCCTAAACCAATGAATGGCATCCAAACCAAAGCCATGCAAATAAGCCCACAAGTACCAGTCATTACCAGACTGCCTGCACATCCATGCCAACATTGCAGAGTGCAATGCAAGATGTCTACTTGGCTTGTTTGGCTGCTAACCATGCTATGACCATGAAGGTTTTACGTGACACTCTCCCATCTGGCATCTTCCTAAAGCAGCGTTTCTCAACCGCTGTTCCGCGGCACACTAGTGTGCCGCGAGACGTTGGCTGGTGTGCCGCGAAGGTGCGGCGACGAGAAGGGCGATTTGCATTGTCACTGACCCGCCGCTTTATTTTCTTATCTGGAGTGTGTATTCTTTTCTCTTGTCACTGGGTGTCGCTGTTCTCGTTGTCTTTAGTGTCTATGCTGATATCTCCCTCTTCTTTTCCAGTCTTTTCTCAAGTATTTTGTTATAGTCTTTGAGTCCCGCCCTACTCTCCATGCTGCTCCATCTTGCCTCCAGTGGGTGCAACTCTTCCTTCTTTCTTTCACCAACTCACCAATGCGCCCTTTATCATTTGTATCACTTATTTAAAGAGTCACAGTTCCATAGTACTAGCATTCAATACATCATCAATACCTCATTTCGCTCCTCCTCCCAGTCATTTCTCTCCAAAGTCCTTTTTATATATCTGAATGTCTTTGTTTAAACCTCCCCTTTTGCTTTCTGCCCTCCTCTGCCAGAGTTAGGTCTAGGCTTGATACTTTGTCCCCCAGTCCCGGGACTCTCTTAATATTGTCCGCTACTGTTAGTATTGTCCGCTACAGTTTCCCTTTAGTGCGGGTTGGGGTGGTGGGGGAGGGTGGAGGAGTTAGTTACAGCAGATAAAAAAAACACAAAGCGTTCTCTTTTCTTTCTCCCCGTACCTTGGGTTTTCCTGTGCTGCGCGTTCTCTTACCGCAAGTTCAATTTCCGATTTTTTAATCTTCTTTCCCCCGTTTGTGTCCTCTTTGTTCTTTGCTGGGCTAGTCTTTTCGCTTAAGTCCTCCTCATGCTAGCCAAACAATTAAGGAAGATTCGGGGTTTTCCGTGTCGGAAGCTTTGCCGCTGCTCTCCGTTTCAGCTTGCCGGGCTTCTTGTTGGGAGATGTTCTTGTTCCTGCGTCTGGAGTCCTCCGCTCTTTCGTCAAAGCGACGTAGAATACCGAGGTCCCCGTCTGACGCCGCTAGAACTTTCCCCTCAGGGTCACCCCCTGAGGCTTTTCTGGGGTCGCTCAGCCCCTGCGTTGCCCCTCAATCTCACCAACAATCACTCTTACGCGGAGCCTCCGCGGAGCGTGCCTGTCCCGGTCGCGGCGGAAACCGGGAGTCCGCCAATTGGCAAGTGTTTCTTACAGTCATAATTAGTCAATATAGGGCGGCACAGAGTTGGTGTGCCTCGTGATTTTTTTCATGGAACAAGTGTGCCGTGGCCCAAAAAAGGTTGAGAAACACTGTCCTAAAGTAATAACAATCATAACAGCTTTTGTACATCTAGGCTGGTTGCCAGAAAGCTATTTAAGTTTGCCACAGCAGAGGCAGATTTAGGGGAGTGCACTGGGCACGGAGCCTTTGGGACACCACAACTATGATGTTGAATGAAAGGTGAGACATAGGAGGGTGAATTTTGGCATTGCTGAAATTTGAGGCGCCAAGGTCTGCCGCTGGCCGTAGAGCATCAGACAATGAATTCCATCAGACATGATGCTGCTATCAAAAGCTACCAGAATGTAGAAGAATACAAAAGGGATTCAACAACAGATTTGCCAGTTCTTGAAATTTAAGAATTCAAGGATGATCTCATTTTCACTCAAGTAAACCAGGTTAGCAAAGGCTAACTTGAATGCACAAACCAGCCATCACAGTTCCAACACCACAGACATAATTTTTGCATCAGTCCCATATCAAGACACAATACTTTTTGATGAAAACAGTTCACACATTCAATGCTTGTGGCAAAGAAATCAAGTGATAGACAAGCATGTCGGAGCTGGTTCTGGAATGTTGTATCATGCAACACAAATGTGCCTTTGCAGGGAGCAGGGGGGGCAGGCATTGTATGCCTGCTGTGAGCCCCACCTATAGGAGAAGTATGGACCACTCTATCCAAAACATCGCTCAATCTTCTCATTTTCCCCAAGAAGCAACAGGAGTTTTGCAAATGTTGGATAGGGCAACTGCAAGTAACTGCAATTAACATTTGCAAATGTTGGATAGGGCAACTGCTGGAACCTCTCTCTCTCCTTAACACAACACATTCTTGGGCTCCTATTTCAGCAATTTAAACTATGCAACAACAAGCCTCAACAAGTTAGCCCTCTTGGAGAATTAACACAGCTCAGCAAAACAAACTCCTTGTTTTCAAAATATGAGGTGAGGCTTTGATTACACAAAACTTGCATCCAGAGGTATAGACAGACACACAGACAGATGACACTTCACACAGGCCTTGTTTCCTGCAGAGAGCTAAATCCCCTGCCATGTGAGAAGTACAGCGTGAGCATTCATTGGGCAGTTTCCATGTGCGTGAAACACAATGGCCTTAGGCCACTGGGAGAAACTAATCCTCATTGTCGTTTTCTCCTTAGGCAGCTATGCCTCTTGGACAGAAATTTCTACAAAGGTCTCATTAGTTTATATGGCTAGCGATGGATGGGGGAGCTGACGATGACTGAGGCATGGAAATACATAGTGTACTGGATGGGGCGGATTGCATGGGCCTCTCTAACCAGAAGGTGGTCCAAACTGACAAATCAAGGGAAGGACCTGAAATATCACTGCAGGTGGCCACATCCCTCAAATCCCCCATGACTACTGAGAACTCCAGGATTGACTTCTGAATACCAGCCAACTTGCAGAGACAAAACATAAAACCTATGCATGAAGGGTGTTTGAAAACTGCAGAAGTAAAGTACGGTACTCCTGAAAAATCCCTACATGAGTACCTTGGACACCTTTGCTCATGTGTATGGAATTAGTAGGTAATTGTAGACTCTGGACTAAAAGGTTGGGAACAGGGAGTTTTAAAAAGCAGATTTTCCAACTACACAAATTCCCCATAAGGCATCCCTCACTTAAAAAAAGAAAGAAAGAAAATTATATGACATAATTAGGCTAGCAGGCTAGAGGTCCTCAATCCCAATCAAATCCTTTAAATACAACCTACAAAATACAACAACCTACAAAACATCCTGCGTGCAAAGAATAAGAACAAAGACAACAGAAACCAGAACATTTCATCATCTAGCCGAGTGGTCTTAAACTGCTCTAGACCAGAGACTCACCTCTGATTCCCAGTCTGCAAAATGGGACCCAATTGTACATTTTCACTCTTGATTTATAAACAGTGCTAGCATGCAATACTATTCATTCTAAAATGGCAACTCACAAAGCACTATTCTTAGCTTTCTTTGCCTTAGCATTAGTACTAAATGAAAGCCAGTGATGCTGACATTTGATCTTAACTGAAAGGCCAAGAAGCAATTGACAGACTCACAATTTCAGTCTGACACCTGGGCATTTTCATCTAAGGGTTTTTTTTTATGGTTACCATGGTTGGTACCAAATGGCAGGAAGTAGATAACAGCATCAGTTGCCAATTCTGGGTATCATTTACTAACCAAAATCCTACACTTTTGTGATGTTAGTTACTGAAAGTGTACTTGCGTCACATTAGAGCTCAATGAATTGTTTCTGGAACTCATATCTTAATTCCAGAGACTGTGTACACAGCATATAGCGAATGTATCCACTATATACTCTCAAAATTTTGGGTGGAAATAGAAACCAAAACGTGTAATTAACTGTTTTGCACATTGCATAACTACTCTTCTGATATAAGCAAATTTTATTGTTTGACCTTTATAAAACAAAAAATTGTGCAACAGTTGGAACTATGCCAGTGGAATTTTCTTACTAACCTCTCGATCAGGTTCAGAATTTTTTTAATGCCTCCAATGTCTTAACAGTCAAAAATTGTAAAAAAATAAATAAATCCTGGCATTGAGGTTTTTCTTTAAAGCAACTGAACACAACTATCAGGTATGTCAATCTTTAAAAGCCACATTTATGAGCTGTCAAATAAAAAAAGCATATGTCGGCGATTTATTTCTCAAAAACTTCAGAACTTCATGCTGAAGCACTTGTGATCACTTTTACGTGTAACAAGTTTTGTGTTCAGAACCCATTTCTTTGCTGAGAACTTCTATCTAGAGTACTAGCTTTAATTTTCGATTTCCGCACGTTTTCCTAGAACAGAATTAAGGATTTCACTCATATTTGGTCCAGTCATACTTAGCTGGATTACAACATGGTGGTGGCAGCAGCTTTGTTGCAACCCACCTGGTGTGGCCTCAGGACCAACCTGTGGGTCCCAACGGACAGGTAGATGATTATGACTAGGTAGCCCATGCCACATATAAACAGAATAAACAACCTGAACAGGAACATAGAAAGCTGCCTTATACAGAGACAGGCCATTGATCCATCTAGCTCAGTGCCGCCTACACTGACTGGCAGCAGCTCTCCAGGGTCCCAGGCAGGGGCTTTCCCAGGGATTGAACCTGGGGCTTTCTGTACACAGAGCTGGTGCTCTACCACTGAGCCCCAAGCCTTTCCCCTTGTAAGACTTTGCAAAAAAAACCCAGAATGCTTGGTTTGCCACGCTGCAAATAAATCTATCCTGTTAAGGTAGAAAACATTATCAACAAGTAAAAACACTTAAAATTTATTTTATTCCAAGCACAGTTCCACCAACATACACAAAACTTGGAAACCACTTACCAGTACCAGCTCTTATGCTGCTGTTGTGCTGAGTGTCGCCCATTCTGTGACATTTGCTTATAAAAGGAAACAATGAGTGCAAAGAGGGGTTGTTGTTTTTTTGGTAGACTTCTTTGCTGGCCAAGAGATCAGGAAAGGGCCTTAATCTCCACTTAGCAGGGGGCTTCACTGCTGCAAACAAGCCAGGTTTAAGCTGTTCATTAAAGGGTAATCAGGTAGCTTTTTCTTTTTTGCAGCAGAGGGTAGAAGAGTGCCCACTGCTGCTGAGAGAGGCAAGGGTACCAAGCTGGGAACCCAGAGTTCACATTTCACTTTGCCAATGAACACACTAGATGGCTCTTTAGGACCACATTTCCCAACAAAAGCAGTTTCACCGAGCATCTTCCAGAGAGTCCAGACATATGAAAAACAAAACAGAAAAGCATCCATGGGAGATGCCAAAGCCAGAGTGGCTGGGAAAACCCAGGCAGATGGGTGGGATATAAATAAATATTTATTATTATTATTATTATTATTATTATTATTATTATTATTATTAGAGTGCAAGGAACTCTTCTTTCTATTTTCCTCCTCAGAATCTATCCGCTCCCCAAGAGTACAGTTCCTATTTATTTTCCATAGCTGGTGGGCAAAGCTGCAGGGATGTATATTTGGACATAAGAACTTTCTGGATCAGGCCAATGACCCATTTAGTCCAGCACCCTGTTCTCAGTGGCCAAACAAATGCCTGTGGGAAACCCACAAGCAGAATCTGAACACAAAAGCATTTCCTTTTCCTGTGGCTTCCTGCAACTGTTATTCAGAAGTATTGCTGCCTCCAACTGTAGAGGCAGAGCATAAAGTGGTCTAATCCTCTTTTAAAGCCATCTAGGTTGGTGACCACCACAGTCTCCTGTGGCAGGGAGTTCCAAAGTTTAACTATGCACTTTCTAAGAAATGCTTTGGTTTTACCTTCCAACATTCAGCTCCACCGGGTGTCCATGAGATCTAAGTGTTAGGAGAGAAAGAAAAGCTGTTCTCTATCCACATGCATAATTTTATAAATTTCTATCAGGTCACCTCTTATGCTGCAATCTTTCTTCCTAGGGGAGTCGCTTCCATCCCCTTCATCATTTTGGTTGCCCTTTTTCTGAACCTTTTCCAACTTTACAATATCCTTTTTGAGGTGAGCCAACCGGAACTGTAGTCTAAACTCATTTACCTGTGGTCTAAACCACTGAGCCCCTTGGGCTTGCCGATTAGAAGGTTGGCGGTTCGAATCCCCGCGACGGGATGAGCTCCCGTTGCTCAGTCCCAGCTCCTGCCAACCTAGCAGTCTAAAAGCACGTCAAAAAATGCAAATAGATAAATAGGTACTGCTCCAGCGGGAAGGTAAACAGCATTTCCGTGCGCTATTCTGGTTCACCAGAAGTGGCTTAGTCATGCTGGCCACATGACCTGGAATCTGTCTGCAGACAAACGCCAGCTCCCTCAGCCTATAGAGCGAGATGAGCGCGCAACCCCAGAGTCGTCTGCAACTGGACTTAACTGCCAGGGGTCCTTTACCTTTACCTTTTTTATCTAGAACTGTACACAGTAAAATGGTCAAGGAACAGCAGAGCACCTGCTTTGCACACAGGAAGTCCCAGGTTCAACCCACAGCTTCTCCAGACAACACTGGACTGTCCCCTGCCTGAAACCCTGGAGAGCAGCTGCCACTCAGTGTAAACAATACTGAGTTATATGAACCAATGGTCAGACTTGGCACAAGGCAGCTGGGTTAGCAGGCAATCTTCCAGCTGCAAATTACAACCTCCTGGAAGGCTGTTTATAATACTGTTTGCTCATCATACAAGTCCTTTCTCTAAGTCTTCCAATACACTTGAAAAGTCCAGATATAATTGCATGACTGCTCATTTACCTGACTGAGCTGGAAGACATTAGAAAATTAAGGTGACACCTCCCCTTGGATGTGACAGGCAGGATCTTCAAAACTTTGCCACCGCCTCCTCCTCCTGAGCAAATGTAATAGGCTAGTTTCTAGAGTCCTATTTTCCAGATCTTCCTTGCCTCAGAGAATTAGGTGGTGGTGGGGAGAAATCAGCTTTGCCTCCGGCCTCACAAGGCTGTTGAAAGGATTACGGAGATGAACATGAAGCACTTTGAAGATTAGAAAGTGCTATATAAATGCAAAGTAATAGTATTATAATCTTTACTAATAGCTAGGGCTATACAGAGATGTGGAGGCTAGGAGAGGGGCAATTTCTCCTACCCCATCCCAGCCTTTGCAGCTCTAGCAATGACTGGTCAATTAATTTGTTAGTTCAAATGAGAAAAAAAACATATTTTGACCTAGCTAAGAAAATGCCCCAAATTAATTGATCAATATATATTTTAACTTAATTATTTTTAATGCAAAATAAACATTTATTATTATCATTACTTTAGAATGAGTTTTTCTGTTCCATCACCAGCATCTCCAGGTAGGGCAGGGAAAGACTTCTTCCCAAAACCTTGGAGAACTGCTGCCACAAAGCTAGTGAAGATGCCAGAAAGCTATATGGCCCAATGGCCTGACTCTGTATTAGGCAGCTTTCTACGTTCCTAATAATCTAATGCAACTTGGAATCAGTAGCAGCCCAAGAATGTCACACGCAACATCCATTAGCTACAGCCTGCCCACACACATCTATCTGTAGATGGCAGAAGAGCTAGGTCAGAAGATGAGGGAGCTTCCTCATCAGTTTGCACCCTTCAAGCTGTCAGTGAAATCCAGCCCCACCATATGCCTCTTTCCCTTTGATCTGCCTACCCCAGGGCCCAGAGCAAGAGTGTGGTGATCGTGGGGGGTTCAAGCATTCCCCGTTCCTTGCCCACCCCTCTTCCAGTCTTCCTAATCCAAGGAAAACCAGGAGAAGCGGGGACAATAAGAAGCTCAGTCTTTTCCAGACTTGCTTAACAAACGGTAGAAGCTGCCACCATCCTTTTCATTTCTCTCGGTCACCTTAAGACAGGGTGGTAAAAGGACAACACCCACAACTGTTCCAGATAGACCGATACTGGCCCTCAGACAGAAGCTCAACTGGTAGGGACAAGCAGGCAGACACTAGAATTAGATTGGCAGCAGGGCACCCCAAACACCAGACAAACTGTCCTTTCAAAAGTTTATTTTAAGAAAGAGCAACTAATAAACGATTATACAGTTCTCAGAAAAATAAGATTACAAACAGATACAAAAAACAAACAAACATTAAGTATCTCTGGCTAAACACTTTTAACATACTTACAAAAGGCACTTAGCAAGACAAGGGTGAGCCATCTCCCCTCAGGCAATGGTCTCAGCAGACACTATCTTCTCCCCAGAACAAAGGCAATTAGTGTTTTGCATTCCAAAACCTAGATTTTTATTGACAAAGCCCATGTTGAGCTTTTGTGGATTGACCAATAGATTTAAATCTGTAAATGCGTAGTAGGTTGGTACACATAGATCTTAAGCTATTACAGATCAATGCAGCTGAAGACCATTACCTAATTTACTCTGTTTAGGGATAAGGAGTCAAGAAGAGTCAGACACGACTAAACAACAGGGATAAAGATACTCCCTTTAACACTCAACCACTTTGAACACAGCTGGGATTTAATCAATCAGAACTGGCACTTGCTTATCTAGAATATACATCCTTCCATAGGGAGGCAACAGGCCTGGTGTTAGCTTACACAGGAGGCAATTAAAATAACAAAGCATTCCTCTGGAGGGCCAAAAGGACACTTTCCCAGGAATACTGGTTTTTGGCTAATCCCAGAATACTCTACGTTCCCAGCATGCACTATGATGAACCAAAGTGTGGGATGGAATACTGGGGCAGACAAGTCACAACAGTTCCCAGAGTATCCACATGGAGGAACACCTGACCAGGTCAGTTTCCTGTTCCTCCACACATGCAAATGAGATGGGAAAGGTGGCAGATAAATTCACTGGCCAGTAGCCATTTCCCTCTCTTGGACCACACACTTCAGAGAAGCAACATCTTAGCATTAGAGTCTCTCTCGGCTTCCAGCCAAGAGAGAGACCAAATGGAGTCTCAATTTACTAAGTAGTCTCCACATGTACATAAATTAACTTTTCTAAGCAAGCCTGCCTTTCTGAGAATTATGCTGTCAACTCAGGATGTCATGTGAGTAAACTCTCTTATTTTAAGACTATTGTGTCATGTATTTCTTTTAAGAGGGATAAAGGGGATTTGCCAGGAAGTATAATATTATTGTAGAGGTTTTAACAAACCTAAACGCTCACGTTTTGCTGCGCACAAAAGGGGAATGTCACTCTGCTGATATTGGAAGCTTGAAAACACAAGCTTGGATAGGATCTATCTAATAATATATCCTAATCCACATCCTTAACATTCCCACACAAAGTTTAATATTCTTATACCCACACACATCTATCTGTAGATGGCAGAAGAGCTAGGTCAGAAGATGAGGGAGCTTCCTCATCAGTTTGCGTCCTTCAAGCTGTCAATGAAATCCAGCCCCACCATATGCCTCTTTCCCTTTGATCTGCCTGCCCCAGGGCTCAGAGCAAGAGTATTTCCAGATGGGACAATCATTTTCAGTTTTCTTAGCAACTTTCAATCTCTGCTGCTAGGCTCTGTGCAGGCAGGATGCAAGGAAGTCAGGGGCTGGGCCAGCAGGCATGACCCCACCCCACTAGACATTTATCTGTACAGTACATACCATGAACCTGTATGCAGAGAAGGGGTGGAGAACACTTTTCTGCCCAAGGGCTGAATTTCCTTGTGGGCAGCCTTCTGCGGGGCATGTACCAGTGGTGAAATAGGGCAGAACAAATGTAATACCGGTAGGCTAGTTTCTACACAAACGTACACACCCTTCTCCAACCAGGCAAGCAAAAGGCATTATCAGCCTCAAGTTAGCCACTGCAGTATAACCAACCTCCAGATGAGTTTCCCAAAGCTCTGACGCATTTCAGCTCTGTGTATTTCAGCTCTACCTCCAAAACAAGTGTCACCAAGCAAGTTACGAATGCCATGTTTAAAGAGTTAAAAATGGTTCCTCACATGATTCCTAACCCATAGTTCATAAGATTTTTTTAAAAAAATAAATAAAATTGAAAGATACTGATATCAGAAGAATCCATTTGATCGCTGGACTGGAAAGGCCAGCCTCCAATACCTTGGAGGGTTTACATTTGATTGCATTAATGCTGCCATGTCTGCAAACTCAAGAATTTATGCACCTGGCAATCAAACACGACACTAAAGTCAACAGTGGCACACTCCCAAACTGGGTCAGTGACAGCCTGCCTTATTAGCGGTTTCAGATCAACAAACAACAGTCACTGGAAGATACACAACTTTCTGCAGGACACCAAATGCAGCTTTGTCACACCTGAATTTGCAAAATACAAAAATGACACTGGTTCTCTTTGTAGAGAACTAATCATTTTATAATGCAACCTTATGCATGTTTACTTACCCTAGCTGTGTAGCAGTCAGCCCAGAACACAGGAAACTCTTATATTGAGTTAAACCATTGGTTTTGTCTGCACAGATTGGCATTGGTTTTAGACAGGAGTCTCTCCCCAGTTCTACTTGGAGATGTCAGTGATTGAACCTGGAACTTCTGATGCAAAACAGACGCTCTAAGCTGTGGCCCTTCCCCATCACCATCCCCAAATTGAAAGCTGGGTTGGAGAGGAGATTGTTCCCCATCTCTCATGGAGGTATAACAAAAAAGCCAGTGACAAGAGGGGGAACCAAGGTCCTGGCAACCACAAGTTTAACTTGGTTACCAAAACCAGCCAAAAAATGGCAGTCCCCTATACACAGGTAAGTGTGCATAAGGACTGTAATGCTTCAGACTCCAAAGGGGCGGGAGATATCATAGTAGACAACCCAGCTCAGGAGGGAAATAATTTTTAAAAGAGCAAAGAAACACAAGGCACATTGGTGCAAACCAGGGAGATAAATTGCTCGGGGGGGGGGGGGGAGTTAAGTGTTGACGCACGTAGAGAAGTTGGGTCTTTGAAGGTGTAGCAAGCTGAGACAAAGCCTCATCTGTCTTCAGAGGCTTCCATGCATCAACAGGGAGAAAGCTTTTGAAATTCATCTTATTAAAGCAGCACATCCAAGTCACCCGGAGATTTAGTATCTCATATGATCTCCTGAATTTCTGCCAGCCAGCCAACCAACAGCAGCCAATTCACACTCCACAACTGCCACAGAACTCTTTGGAACCCTCTAGGCTCAGCTATACCACCCTCAAACCTGATTGGCTCAGAGAAGCTGCCTTACACCAGAGAAGATGATTTGTGCATCTAGTGCAGTGTTCTTTAATCTGATTGGCAGCCGCTTTCCAGCTCAACTGGCACAAAAGGGTCTTCCTGACCACCTGAGACCCCTTTAACTGAAGATTCCAGGGGCAAACTATATGATCTGTCACTGAGCTATACTCCCTCCCTCCCTCCCCGCAGCAACGGTTTTTCTTTGGACACATAACCATTGCAATTGTCTTAATATTGTCTTAGTATTGTATTATTATTTCATTGCAACTTGCCCTGAGACCTTATTATAGTGAAATGTGGGTAGGAGTCAGTAAGTTTCATTGTTTAGGGGGTGTTGAACTAGGCCTGGGAGACAGGGGTTCAAATCCCCACTCAGCCATGAAACTCACTGGGTGACCTCGGGCCAGTCGCCATCTCGCAAGCTAACCTTCCTTACAGGGTTGTTGTTGTCAGGATAAAATGGGGGAGGAAGAGAACTCTGATGCACACCACTTTGAGCTTCTTGGAGGAAAGGTAGGGTATAAACGCAACAAACAAACAAATTCCTATAGAGAAAATAGCTGCCTTCTCCCCCATGATATGTCTTCCATGTGCTTCCCCTCCCACCCAAACTCATACTACAGTATTACCCTCTCATCTGGTATTGTATACAATTTTGTTTATCACATTTCTGCATTCCAAAATATATTCAAAGACCTCAGGTTAACAAATATGAGATTCTCCCCATTTAATCATCACAACAAGCCTTTGAGGTAGAATAAAGGAAGAAGGCAGTGGCTGGCCCAAGGTTTTCCAGTAAACTCCTTCGGGAGGAAGGGCAGGATATAAATGAACAAATGAATAAATAAACTTTGTGACTAATGTAGAGACACTTTTAGTTTGCCACTGAGTCTACTACTGGAAAACATCGCCTATTCGCCTTCTCACTGGTCAAAAATACTGTTCACACAGCATCAGGAACTTATGTACATCCAACTACTGCTGTACATGTGTGACAACAATGACATGGCACATATGTACATGCAAACATTTCAGCGACACTGGGTCACTCTAGTTGCAGGAGACCCTACAGCCAAGCTTACCTATACTCCTTCCGTTGCCCCATAGCCTCTGCAGCAATGGGCTAATTTATTACATTTTTATCCCACATTTACTTCAAGGAGCGGAAGGTGGCCGCACATGGTTCCCTCACTCTCCAGTTTATCCTCACAACAACCCTGTGAGGTAGGTTAGACGGAGAGGCAGTGACTTGCCCAGGGCCACCCAGTAAGCTTCATGGCTGAGTAGGGATCTGAACCCTGGTATCCCAGGTCCTAGTCCAGGCATAGGCAACCTTGGCTCTGCAGATGTTTTGGAACTACAACTCCCATGATCCCTAGCTAACAGGGCCAGTGGTCAGGGATCATGGGACTTGTAGTTCCAAAACATCTGGAGAGCTAAGGTTGCCCATGCCTGTCCTAGTCTGACACTAACAACACCTCACTGACTCAGAGTGTGCCTCCCCCAAATATGGATCACAGCCCGACTGATGCAGCTGTATATATATATATAAAAGGTAAAGGTAAAGCAGGGGTCCCCAAACTACGGCCCCCGGGCCGGATGCGGCCCAATCGGCCTCCCAATCCGGCCCGCGACGACCCCCGCCGCCCGCTCTTACGGCGCGCGGCGCGGCGACGATCTTAAAAATCGGCAAAAAATCGCCGAAAATCCTTTGTGCGCATGCGTATGGGCCTCTCCCGACCCAGAAGAGGTCATTTCCGATGTCGGGGGCGCGCACTTCCGGGTCGGGGGCGCGCACTCCCCCGCCCTCCGGCCCACCGCGTGGTAAGTCTGGGGACCCCTGAAGTAAAGGGACCCCTGACCATTAGGTCCAGTCGTGACCGACTCTGGGGTTGCGCGCTCATCTCGCATTATTGGCCGAGGGAGCCGGCGTATAGCTTCCAGGTCATGTGGCCAGCATGACAAAGCCGCTTCTGGCAAACCAGAGCAGCACATGGAAACGCCGTTTACCTTCCCGCTGTAGCGGTTCCTATTTATCTACTTGCATTTTGACGTGCTTTCGAACTGCTAGGTTGGCAGGAGCTGGGACCAAGCAACGGGAGCTCACCCCGTCACAGGGATTCGAACCGCTGACCTTCTGATCAGCAAGCCCTAGGCTCAGTGGTTTAACCACAGCGCCACCTGGGTCCATATATATATATATATATATATATATATATATATATATATATATATATATATACAGTGGTACCTCGGTTTATGAACACAATTGGTTCCGGAAGTCTGTTCATAAACTGAAGCGTTCATAAACTGAAGCGAACTTTCCCATTGAAAGTAATGGAAAGTGAATTAATCCGTTCCAGACGGTCCGCGGAGTAAGCGTTCATAAACTGAAGCAAACTTTCCCATTGAAAGTAATGGAAAGTGGATTAATCCGTTCCAGATGGGTCCATGGAGTACTTAAACTGAAGCGTTCATAAACTGAAGCATGGGTGTAATTGGTTCCAGAAGTCTGTTCATAAACTGAAGCGTTCATAAACTGAAGCGAACTTTCCCATTGAAAGTAATGGAAAGTGAATTAATCCGTTCCAGATGGGTCCGCGGCGTTCATAAACCGAAAATTCATAAACCGAGGTGTTCATAAACCGAGGTTCCACTGTATATATAATCACCATATTACACACACACAAAAAACAACACCTTCCTTCCTAGAGGTACAGAGGAGAGCAATATAGTTTTCTTGATTGAAAACAGGGTGCAAACTTTGAATAAAAATTGAAAATCTGAGGTTTTACCCAATGTTAGTTCTACTCAGAGTAGGATCCATTGAAACTAATGAAATCAATGGGTCTACTTTAAGTGGAACTTATCTGGATACAGTCCTTGGTACAGGACACTAGAAGCTTCAACAGCAGCCTAGGTCTTGGCTTGCTTTTGGAATTCTGCAACAAGAAAATTCTGCAACTGAAATAAATTATGAAATAACCCCCCATCGTACATAAATGATGGTGAAAGGCAAAGAGTCCTACAAGGCATGGATTGGGTGTGATTGCCTGACGTGGGCATCGCTGGCAAATATGCCAATGCAATGCATTGAGTGTTTGCAGATCTGCCAAACCTCCATATCTGACCTGCTGAACACCATGACAAGATCACGCCCCAAGTTATTTGCACAGTGGTTTAATATCTCATTCCCGCTTTCTGTCTAATCTAGGTATTTTAAAGCCCTCTACCTCTGCAGGACTAAGTGCCAGAATGACCACAAGAGGAAAAGCAAACAGCAGCCGGAGATTAGACAGTTTAAACTTTAAAGAACAGAGAATCACAAGTTTATGTCAACAAAAGAGAAAGCACTTGGTTAAATAGTTATATTATCTACAACACACACCCCATCATTTAAGTCAATGGGGTGGTTTCAGAGTTCCATTCATGGAGCAAGGGGCCCTTGATTCCCACTTCTCTGCTCCAAAGGACTGCGTGAGCCCTTCAAATCAGCACCCAGTGGTGGCACAGAAGGAATAAGTGTAAATGCTCCATGTTCTTCCATTTCTGTTTGCTGAATGGCTCCATCAGATCCAAGCCACTCTCTTTAGCACCAGAGCCCCCACTTTCTTAAAATGCATAATCCATATTAATATTCGAACAAATGAATAACAGGACTCCCTCAGGAGGTTGTGGACTCTCCTTCATTGGAGGTTTTCAAGCAGACATTAGATGATCATCTGTTATGGATGCTTTAGCTGAGATTTCTGCATTGCAGGGGGTTGGAAAGATGACCTTTGGGTTTCCCTTCCAACTCTACAATTTTTTGATTCTATGAACACCTGAATAGCTTTTTTTTCACCCCAGTGTTTAAGGCATATTAACCAGGTGTGGGCAGAAAGGGTGAAGGAAGGAAGTGGATTGCCCCACAGCAGCAATCAGAGTTGGCAGAGGAGGATGAAACCGACATAGGACTACTGCTGAAGATCCAATTCCCCACAGGTCGTTCATGATCTCACAACACTATTACAGATTGCAGGGGTTGAAGAGTGGAACAGTTTATTATGCAAAAACAACTTTGACAGAGACCAAGGAACATGGGAATCAACCACATGCTGAATCAGATCGTTGTCCATCTAGCTCAGTAATAAATAATAATAATAATAATAAATAATTTATTATTTATACCCCGCCCATATGGCTGGGTTTCCCCAGCCACTCTAGGCGGCTTCCAACAGAAAAATGAAATAAAATAATCTATTAAACATTAAAAGCCTCCCAAAACAGGGCTGCCTTCAGATGTCTTCTAAAAATCTGGTAGCCGTTTTTCTCTTTGACATCTGATGGGAGGGCATTCTACAGGGCGGGCGCCACTACCGAGAAGGCCCTCTGCCTGGTTCCCTGCAACTTGGCTTCTTGCAGCGAGGGAACCATCAGAAGACCCTCAGCGCTGGACTTCAGTGTCCGGGCAGAACGATGGGAGAGGTATACAGTATATCCTTCAGGTATACTGGACCGAGACCATTTAGGGCTTTAAAGGTCAGCACCAACACTTTGAACAGGACCATTTACACTGATGGGGAATGGCTCTGCTGGAAACCGCCAGAGGAGGAGAATGCTCTTGCCCTCAGGTCCCGATTGCATGCATCCCACAGGCATCTGGTAGGCCCCTGTGAGAGCAGGATGCTGGACTTGATGGACCACTGGCCTGATCCAGCAGGCTTTTTTATGTTCTTATGAGATGCTGGGGATTGAACCTGAGGCCTGCTGCATTCAAAACAGATGCTCCACCACTGTGTCACAGCCCTTTCATTGGAGATCCATTGCTAAATAGCAGAAAAGTCATGGGCCAGATGAAGCAAATACCCTGAAGTTATGTAAGGCAAATGTTCATATAAATTTGAACAGGAACTTTCAGCATCACAGGCTGAAATCTTCAGCACAGGAAAAATGAAAATAAAAAAATAACTAAATATATATTTTTAGAATTGCCAACCCTTCTGCAGCCTCAGAATTTCACACAAATGCTTTTAAAACATAATCTGTCATTGTTGGTTTTTTAAAAAAAAATCCTGGGCAGCTTGACTTTTAAAAACAAGCTGAAGCAGCTCCCTGATGTTTCCTCCACCCATTAAAATAGCCGCTCACTAGGCCTGTAGTGACCAGCCTTCGGCTAGATGCTTCCAACTTTGCAGTTTACCAAGTAATTGTTGGAAAGGCTACCACTGCCCAAGCTTCAGCAAATGGACACACTCAAGTTCTGCTGATCTGCATCCAAACCAAATGTCTGACGGCACCAAGCTAAACAAGGAACCAGCTGAGCTGAGCTAAGACTTCCAGAAGACCAGTGGCAGGGAGTCCCGCACAAATTGAAGCTTATGGACAACCTTTAGATAAAACCCCAAGCATTTCTTTAAAAAACATATTACACTTACATCCCACCTTTCTTCAAAGGAGCTTTCGGGAAGGGCCACAGTTCAGGTCACAGGTTCAATCTCCAGGCAGAGCTGGGAGAAGTTCCTGTCAAACCCTGGGGAGCCACTGCCAGACAGTGTAGACAATATGGAGCAAGATGGACCAATGGTCTCATTCAGTGTAAGGCAGCTCACTATCTTCCTAAGGCAGCATGCATGGTTCTCCCACATGGTTTGACTGACTGATTGGTTACTTAGGTACTCAGCAATAGTCCTGCTCAGAATAGACCCAGAAAAGCCAATGGAAACAACTAACTTGGGTTGATTAATTTTACTGGGTCTACCACTCTGAGTAGGACTTAGCTGACCACAACCTTGAGTTTAGTTTACTGAACTGATAAATTGGTTCCCACAATATAAAAATGTCTTAAAACAATTTGCAATAGTATTAGACTTGGATTTTACTTTATACTAAAAAGACTCAAACAGATTTACAATATATGTTATGCAATAAAACCTAACTAAAAAAAATTTGTTAGGCTGTGAGTGTTTTGCAGACTAATGCTCACACAACAAACTTCATGGCCATGTGGGAAAATCTGAACCCAAATCCCGATCCCAACATTCTAACCTCCTGTGCCACTGCAACACCCAGTACAAAAGGTTACCCAAATCAAGGGTTACAAGATTACTGGTAAGTTCTTACCCTCACCCTGCCCATTAGACACCGCTGCTCTAAACACAGGTCACACCACTGCATGGTGTACTAACTGGACTCTTTTTGCAGCTGGTTCTGATTGGTGGCCCCTGGTATCCTAGTAAAAGACTACAACATAAATCCTGCAAGCCTGATTTACAGCATCCAATGCAGCTGAGCAGCCTAGAGGACTGAGCAATAAGCTCTCTCACACCCGACTTTAGGTGCATATCATTAGCCAATTAAATCAATCAAAGCAGCTCCACTCCTGAACCCTAATTCGTTTGGTTGCAGAAAACCCACCTCATGAAAACCCACCTGCATTACATTTAAATCAATGCATACCAAAAATCACCATTGTAAACAGGTGTCTAAAACAAGAAAGTATTTCCTTCTGACTCCCAATGATTAAGATAGTAACTCTGGTCATATAAAACCAACCTGCACCACCCTTGTGGTCCTCTGGCCTCCCCTACAGTGTGTCACTATGTCTGCCTCAGCGTTGCAAGAGAACACCACTCTGGGCATCCTGGGTAAGGCAGAGGGGAAGAGCAGGATAACAGGCACATTTTATTTACTTTAATATTTATAGGACCAGGTCCACCCAAAGCATGATTTTATATGGCCGGGTGGAGTCCAACAACATCTGGAGGGCCAAACCTGCTTTGACAAGTGCGTGGAAGCAGGAGGTCTTTGGCAGGTGCTACCACTTGTCACACAAGGCTCAGTGTGAAGATGCGTGAGCTAAAACTCCCCCTCTTGGAAGGTACAAATATTTAGTTGGCTTTTCCATCCTGTCACTTCCCTGCCAAACCTAGCCTTCTGCCAAGCATATGTCTACCAGCAGATATCTATTAACCACCACAGATAAGAGCATTACAAGAAGCCCTGCCGCCGCATCAGGTCTAAAGTCCATCTAGTGCAGCATCCTGGAGCTACAGGGAACCACCCTGTTCCAGCATATGCACAACAACACTTCAGATATTCAAGGACAGCTATAATGCCTTCCTCTAGACCAGTGTTTCCCAAACTTGGGTCTCCAGCTGTTTTTGGACTACAACTCCCATCATCCCTAGCTAGCAAGACCAGTGGTCAGGGATGATGGGAACTGCAGTTCAAAAACACCTGAAGACCCAAGTTTGGGAAATCCTGCTCTAGACCTTCTCCGAGCTAGGCTGAACATACCCAGCTTTCCCAATCCTTCCTCATAGGACCCGCTTTCCAGACCACTCGCCATCCTCATTGCCCCTCTCTGAACATGCTCCTTTCTCATTTGTTTTCTGTTGTTTCTACAATGCCCTGAAATTGTAGGATGAAGAGTGGTCTAAAAGTCCAATAATAAAAATACTAGCCTTCTTAACTTGATCATAAACAACCTAGCATGAAGGGTGAGCAGCAAGGGAGGTCAAGTTTCCCTGATGATGCCCAATTGTTCAGGTGGTCAAAAGAAAAAGGGTCTGTATGGCACAGATTAGACTTGGGAGTTAGCTACAAGGCAAAGGCATCTCACTGCTATTCTGCACACACTCACGAGACATACATTTTCTCCTCCGCAGGGATTGAGAACGTGTGGCCCTCCCCCTATCAGGAATCCAGAAACACCTGGAGAGCCCCACACGGCAGTTCCCTTCCCGTCAGAGAGACACCCCTCCGTTACTCTGCACACGCCCTGAGAAACGCCTCTCTACTCATCCTTGGTAGGGAGCGTCTCTCTGGAACTCTTCGCATGCTCAGGGACCTTTTCTCCGCGAGCTGCTGCTCCCTCCCACCAGAAGTAACGGGACACAAAAGCGATTATTTAGAGAGAGAGAGAGAGAAAGGCGGCTGGAGGGAAGGAGAGGGAGAGGCCGCCGCCGACGCCACGCACACACCCACAACACACCAGCCAACTTTGCAGCCGTCGGCCCAACTTTCCCTCCACTCACCGTCGGAGCTGACCGTGTCGTAGGCATCGCGCTGGTGGGAAGCGCGGCGCGCCCCGTCGCCGGGCTCGCTGTAGTCCACCCAGCTGAGTCCTTCCAAGTTGTCGTAGTCCGTCCGGTGCTTGTCCTCCACGGGCACGACGGTGAAGTGCGGCATCGTCTCGGCCACGCCGCGGCCCACCTCTCCCTCCGCCTCCGCCTCCGCTGGGGCTTCTCAGGAGCAGGCGCCGCGCGGCGGAGAGAGCGAGATGCGGGCAGCAGCAACAGCTGCCGCCGGGCCAGGCTGGCATTCCAGCAGCCTTGGGTCACTTCCTCTCAGGAAACCCGGGCTCGTCGACTCCACCCATTCCCCCCTCCAGGCTGCAAAGCTGGGATCACGGGGGGGGGGGGAATTCACCACGCCCCCGGGGGTGGGGTCTGTTTTCCCCAGCAAAACGCTGTCGGGGATGAGTGAGGGGCAGAGAGGAGGAATACGGTTGCGAGAAACGGAAGAGAAGGGGTCGTGGTCCCCATCTGCCAACCCGCGACTATTCAACGAGAAGCAAAGATCTCATAAGCAAAGAGTGTCCCTGAGCATATATAGAAGTGCTTGGCGTGGGGGTGAGGGGTTTGAACCTGTGGCCGTCTAGAATGTTGTCGGATTCCTCCTCCGACCAGCTGCAACCATTGGCCACGCTGGCTGGCTAAGGGGAAACGGAAGTCCTACACCAGCTGGAGACGGCCACAGATTTCCCGCCGCCGGTCCGCATTGCAACGGTGGTGGCCTTAGGCTTTGGGGCAGAGGTCATGGCCCCTACACAGCAGGATGTGCAGGAGGCTGATACCCTCCAAATACAGCAGGGCTGGCTTGCCACATTTTGAAATAATGCACTTTACCAGCTGAAGAGGGGCCCAGCAAGACCATTAAGTCCAGAGTCACTCCTACTCCCACACACAGATGTTTTGGACTACATCTCCCATCAGCCCCAGCCAATGCTCGCTGGGGCTGATGGGAGCTGTAGTTCAAAACATCTGGGTTGCACCAGATTGGGAAAGCCTGGTCTAAAAAGAATTCAGCGGAGGCTGGTCCATTAGGGGAAATGAAGTGCTGCCCCACCAGCCTTAATCTTAATTCCCCCAAGCCTGCCGGACTTCCTACGTACGACATATCCAGAGGGTGACTCTCACCATCAGCTACCTCCTTTTTAGCCTCCGTGTTGCAGGGCGGAGAGTGGGTCAAATCTCACCTTAGTTGGCGCTCTGGCTCTGCCCTGCATTCGCTTTGGCTCCACCTACTACTGACCTTGCTTTGTGCCCTACCAGACCGAATGGGCAACAACCACCACCGAAGAAGTCTTAAGTGGAAAAACGCTACCTGTTCTGGGTTGCAGCAGACTGCCTAGAATACATTGTCTGAGCAATGCTTGCAGTAATTCTGTAAAGTAAGTAGATTTAGTATGTGTAAAGATTGTGCACATCACTTAGTAATTATGCAAGTTTCCAAGGCGTAGCAGACACCGCTCTAGGGCAGGAGTTTTCTTAGACATGTATGCTCCTTGTCGAGAGAGTAAAGGCTGTGCAAACTTTCTTTTGCTGGAGTTATCTACTCATTGCATCTGTTTGCCATCCTTGCATTTAATCACTTTTATATTGTTTCGCAAGTGACTTGTTTCTCCCTGATCACTCTCAAATCTAATTGGCTGAGACCCTGAATGGGTCACGTCTCCAGGTTAAGACACAGTTCAAGGACACATACCGGTACTAGCCAGGCAACAGCACTTCAGGCAGGTCCGGGGGGGGGGGGGCTGTCCCTTGGATCTCACATTCAGCTCCCAGTTTTCCAAGTACTGCAAGCTGATAAGAGACATTTAGATTATTCTTTATGGAGCCCTTTCAAAGGAAATAGTGGTGAGAGCCTATCCCCTCCCACACAGTAATTTCAACGACACTTAAAAAACATCTTTCAAAGGCGCCTCCAGACAAACACTTAATCACATTTGACATTCAGTCTAATTTTGCCCTTCATTGTCCTGGAACAAATAATGTGTTTCCTATTCATTAGGGCTTCCTCTTCCCAGAAGTGTGACGGCGGCTTTTATTTTTGGGTCTTCATTAACATTGAATTTGACTCACTGCGCCCCGTAATAAATTTTGAGAGCGAGAAGTCAAGATGATGATGATTTTTTAGGTGGTAGAAACTTCGTGCTGTATTGTGAAGTCACTGAAGCAGCCAGGTTGAACTTCTGTGGTGACTCTTGGCACGTGAATAGAAATCCCAGCAACACAGTCCTGTTTTTGTCTGTGAAATGGTGACCGTTGTGCAAATTCTCCAGGAAAATTGGAGTGGTGGGGGAGACTTTTAAGGCCCAGCCATACTGCTTCCCCAGGAGCTGGATTTAGCACAACTTGTGGCCCTTCATATGTTATTGGACTCCATCAGCCCCAGCCACACATAAGCCCCAGCCACACAGTTGGCACTAATATGAGCCTTTCTGAGGCAGCTGCCTCAAGCGACAATCTGGGAGGGGTGGCAGATTTGGACCTGGGTGCTGCGCCTGCCTCCTGCCCGCTTGCTTGTGGTGGCAAGACCTCCTCACTGGGGCAGTTTCTTCATACTCACACATCTCTTTTTATCCCCCATTCAGGCAAGGATTACTATCTCACCCACTTCCTCAACCCATGCCCCCCGAAAGTACACTTTACAAAGGAGGGGAAGGGAACATTCTTGTTTGCTTTTCTGAAATGTGGTTGAAGACAAAGGGACTTTGAGAAAACAGTGCTTATGGAAAATTAAATATTTGCTGTTTTGTGGTATTCATTTAAAATGTCTGGTGTATTGTGGATATAGGGGTAAAAATTCTCCCTCCCTCATAGGACTAGAACTTGCAGACACCCAATGAAGCTGCCTATTGGAGGATTCAGGACAGGAAAAAAGAAAATACGTCTTCACACATAGTGTGTAACTTTGGAACTTGCTCCGACAGGAGATTGTGAGGGTCACCAAATTGGCTCACTTTTAAAAGAGGCTTAGACAAAACCATGGAGGAAAGGGCTAGCCATGGTAGCTATGCTTTGCCTCCATGGTCAGTATTCCGAATGCCAGCTACTGGAAACCGCAGGAGGGGAGAAAGGGCTTTCGTGCTCAGGCCCTGCTTGAGAGCTTCTCATAGACATTGGGTCAGCTACTGTGAGAACAGGATGCTGGACTAGATGGACACTGGCCTGATCCAGCAGGTTCTTCTTATGTTCTTCTTATTGTGTGTGACCGGGTGGCTATAATCAGAAGTTTGTTGTCTTGGTGTCTGATATTTTCATGTTACAGGTAGGTAGCCGTGTTGGTCTGGATCGAAGTAAAATAAAAAAATTCCTTCAGTAGCACCTTAAAGACCAACTAAGTTTTTATTTTGGTATGAGCTTTCGTGTGCATGCACACTTCTTCAGATACCATAACATGATATTTTCATGTTAGAGAAAGGGGCTTCTTCCAGACTACTGCTACAAATTCGGGTTGTGTAGTTGAAGTAGATTTGGTGATCTTTCCCAACAAACAACTCACTTTTTAAAAGTTTTTTTGGGGGGTGGTGGTGGTAAGGAAGGTGACCAAGAAAATCACTTGCAAAGTATAAAAGTAGCTTGACACAATATTGCTTAACCTCCCTTGCAAATAAATCAGAATAAATGCTTAGATAACAAGTGATATGAAAGGAATGCAGAATCCCCCCTCCACTTTTCCCAGTGGTGTCTCCCCCACTCCCTCCATGCTCTAGAGCAGGGGTTCCCAACAAAATTTTCTCGAGGACCCCTCATCGAGCCGCTATTGTGACAAGGACCCCCATTAATTCCTAATCCTAAAATTAAAAAGTGAGAGCCAAATTAAGAGTCTTTTTATAAGAGTCCAGGGAGGAGGGAGGGGAATGGAGAAGACAGGGTACCTGCGCAGTAGCGCACAAATGAAGCCGACGCGCGCAAAGCATCTTGGGGAGGTGAGCGTTAGTAGAATGCGCGCGCTGCCTCTTTGTAAAACAGTAGTGTTTGTAAAGCGCCACCTAACGGCATACAGCAGAAGTACTGCCTCATCTAATTCTAGTTTTGCGCTAGACTCTGCTCATGCAGGAAGCGGCCAAAACAAAAAATCTGTTATCATACGAAATATATTTAAGATATTTTTTATTCTAATAGCATCTTGCGGACCCCTCTGGCATAGCTCGCGGACCCCTGGGGGTCCCCGGACCACCTGTTGGGAACCACTGCTCTAGAGAGCACATCATCCTGCTTTTTCATTTATAATGAAGGACAATGGCACTGCTATCGCTTCCATTACAAGCAAACAAGAGTTTTGCTTTATTTTCCTGGAGCCCAGGGTGTGTAGGATTAAACTCTAAAGCCTAAAATGCAATTGGTGCTGCATGCTTTGAAGTGGTAGGCAGTCAGGATAAGCCTAGTCTGATTCACTGATATAAAGCAATCTTGGTTAAGGCTGAGCAGTGCGCTGGTGCATTCTCAAGAGGAAACTTTCAGAAGTTTGTTTAGATTGTTTATTCGATTGCTTCTTTCAAAGGGCGAGCGGAGATGGACAAGAAGCAGTGTTTGTTTTTCCATGTCATATTAGTTAAATCACTCTCCTTTGGGGAGGGACAATAGCTCAGTGGTAGAGCTATTGTTTTAGGAATCATAGGAAGCTGCCTGATACTGAGTCAGACCATTTAACACCTCTCCATGGTTTCAGGCAGAGGACTCTCCTAGCTCTGCCTGGAGATGCCAGGGATTGAACTTGGAACTGCCAGAAGATAGTTCGGAAGATGCTTCCCTGCCGGAGGCTGTGGGTAGACATTGCCAGGCAGTATTGCTTTAATGATTTGACAGTGGGCTGGTTCACACATAACACTAAACCATGGTTTATTTAAGCCACATGTTATTTAGCAAACCACAACACAAGTTGTCCCACAAATGTCCAAACAAACCAAAGCTTGTCTTGTCTTCCAGTTGCTCTTGCCTTATGACTTTGTAGTTTGGTGAGCATCTACAGTGAGGTTCCTAAAGAAACTGTGGTTAGGAAAAGGTGCTGGGTTCATGCACAATGCAAAGCTATAGTTTAAACAAATTAGGAATTTCACTTCACATTTAAAGGTGAATCTACTTAATTTGCACTTTCTAAAACAATACACAGATGGAAACACAGCCATCCTTCAAAGTTCACACCTCTCAAAATTTTGCAATCCAGTTATCCAAGCAAGTAATTTGTACCATAATGCATATGGTATATTAAAGTGTGTGTAAAATGTGTGTCATGTTGTTGTTGTTTTATTACCTGCTTTCCACTGTAATGTCCCAGGGTGGGTTGCAACATCAAAACAACATTAAAAACCATTTAAAACAGCCCATTAGTGAAAATAACATACATAAATGGATTATATTAGGTAAAACTGACTTGCGAAATGGGTATATGTCCTGAGCACACCCAGCACCCGATGAGGACATGCAATTGTAAGTCTAGTTCTTTATTGCCAAAGCATGCAATTACATCAGTACCTGTGGTGCAAGAGTCACATGCACCATTCCTGCTAAGTACGGTAGCTAGCTAGGCATCTCCTTCAGACTTGTGCTCTGAGCCAGAGCAACAGTGTGACCACGCCTCCATCAGCACATTTAAACCTAGTGTGTGCAAGCAGCTGGCAACTTCTTCTGCGTAGCTGCTCCTGTTGCTTTAAGCCAATCTTCATCTTGGAGACAGCGGGAGAGGGGACTGAGGAGATTCTAATGGCCCAACTATCTCTGGGAGCATCTCTTCTACTTCTGTGCCTTCCTGCAACTCTTCCCCTGCTTCCTCTGCTCCCATCTTTGACTGCCCGACTTCTTCCTTTTCCTCCTGCCCCACAGGTGGCACAGAACCCTATAAATCACTGGTCCTGGATTATCCTCCTGCCCCCTCTGCCTAACCTATGTGAGGCAAAATTGCATAGGGAATAAGGGCAGATTTTTGCCTATATCACATGTATATTAGGAGAAATTCATACTAAACTGCTGAATAATTTTCATTAGGACTTTTAAAAGAAATATCACAAACTGATGTGGAAAATGGAATTTAAGACTGGAAAAATGAGAAATTGCCATTGATTGATTCACAGACTCATATAGTTGGAAAGGACCCTGAGGATCATCTAGTCAAACCCCTGCAGAAATATGCAACATTGGCATTATCAGCACTATGCTTTAACCAACTGAACTAGGTAAAGGGGCTCCTGACCATCAGGTCCAGTCGTGTCCGACTCTGGGGTTGCGGCGCTCATCTCGCTCTATAGGCCGAGGGAGCCAGCGTTTGTCCGCAGACAGCTTCCGGGTCATGTGGCCAGCATGACAAAGCTGCTTCTGGTGAACCAGAGCAGTGCACGGAAACGGCGTTTACCTTCCCGCCGGAGCGGTCCCTATTTATCTACTTGCACTTTGATGTGCTTTCGAACTGCTAGGTGGGCAAGAGCTGGGGCCGAGCAACAGGAGCTTACCCCATTGGAGGGATTCGAACCGCCGACCTTCTGATCAGCAAGCCCTAGACTCTGTGGTTTAACCCACAGCGCCACCTGGGTCTACCAACTGAACTACCATTTGTTTACTGTATTTCTAAAACAAACCAAGGTTTGTAAGTCAACAGCAAACCAGGGTTTTAGGATGTGTTTTGTTGTCAGTAAACAAACCATTGTTAAACTACTAGTTGAGATTAATACATCACACTAAGCCATGGTTTAATGAACCTTTATGTGAAAACATAAAGTAATTTACATTCCAGAAGCTGAAGACACTGTTGAGCTCCAGATAATCTAAGCAAAAGGACAAACACTTTCCAAAATAAGAGATTCAATTCCACAGACGACAGCAACACAAAAGCCACCTGGCTCCACCCTCTATTTCCAGATGCAAAAGACTGGTGGCAAAGTTTGCACAGGAGCAAAATGGCTCTCCTGTTATTAGCTCTTATGAAACAAAACCTCTTGGCTTTCAGAAGTGTTTGCCCTGTTGCTTGCACTTGTGTGGAGCTCTGCACAAGTATCCAGCTACTTGAGATTAGCAAAATCTGGACCATTTGGTAGCCCCTGGGGAGAAAGCCAGCCTCTACAATAACCAAAGATGGATTGCTCTGTTTCTCTGGCAAGCCTCAGCTTTGGGCTTCAAGGGCACCAGCTAGGCTGTGATGCCAGCCTGTCAGAATCTCTAGTCAGCTGACGTCAAGGGCCAATCCCAGAGCACCCATGTAAAGCTCTGGCCTCAGATGTGGAGCAATATTTCCAAAGTGTTGCACCTCATGCTTAACCAGTCGGCAGCTGTGGAAAGCACAGAATTTGGGTGTATGTTAGGAAAAAGGGATTTGGCAGTGGGATGTGTGTGCATGTGTTACTTCTAGTTCTAAACAATCTGTTTATTGATAATTCATTTGCTTGCACAAAGTTTGTAGCCCAATGATGTTGGTTATTTACTGAGCACGCATTCTCCTTTGCTGAGGCTGTATGGTGTCACGGTAAGCAATTGTTCTCCCACATTTTCCTTATTGTCTGTTTCAATTAGCTTTGGGGCAAGTCACATTGCAGCGCCAGTGGCTTTATTGCACAGTTAACAAGATGACTTCAGTTTATATTCAGAATTTTCATATATGCACTGTTATGGGCCTTCCAGCTCTCTATAGAGGGCCAGGGTATATAAAAAATGATACTGGGGATGCCTTTACATGCTGCACATGACTCCTTTTTCTTCTTTGGCGTGTGTGTGAATGTCATAGCAATGAAAGGGGCTTCACACACACAACGGATACAGTGTGTTGCTCAGGGTTTGTTTCCTCTAAAGAGATCCATGCAGGAAGAAGCCACCACCTGGCAGGTGTTTTGCCAGGAGAACCACCCACCCTTTGGGCCCTTCCTCTCTTGGGAATACAGGGAATAGCAGCACCCCACATTTCTGGTGACAGACAAGAGGTCAGCACTGCAAAGGTCCCCCTGACAGAGTAGTCAGAGGGGACCCTGTGATGCAGACCTTAGATTTGGGTCTGCATCACCTGGCAAGACAGACGAGGACAGAAAGCAAGGACTCTCTCACACACACAGTTAGTGGCACTCCCTGGTAGAGGGCAGTGGTCTGCCTCTTTGGTCAAGGCCAGCCCCCCTGATTCTGAGGTGTTGTATCCTCCTGTGGGTTTGAGGTGTTACGCAGGCAGCAATAGTGAAGCTGCAACAGATCAGGACTGCCAGCAGCATCAAGTCACTGATGGCATACGCATCAAGGCTCCCCAAACTAAACGTTAGCAGCTCACCTGTATTTCTTTCTTTGGGATTCTTACATCCCACTTGATAGCTGCAAGAGGCTCTCAAAGCAACCCATAAGAGAGCCTCACAGAAGCTATCATGTTTGATACTTGGAAGGCAAATCATGATATGTGCCTCTCCGGTGCCAGGGTTATTCAGGAGGCACTTCCTGCCCTCGATCTTGGTGTTGTCCTTTGACCTCTGCCTGCTAGGCCGCAGGGTCCACTTAGGTCCTCAGGGGCAAGAGATTGGGGCTGGGAAGCTGGGGCTCACTCAGGCCAGGGTGGAAGCAAGTCTTCCTTTCATGCCCTTACTCAACTTCTGTACTCTTTTTTTTTACCCATTATTTGTTTTTCATATTAAAAAAAAGGTATCTGATTCGGCATTTCCCTTCTTCTACAGATGGCTAGTGTCCCCCTGGAGGTATCTGACTGGTGCTGAACCTCTGGCCTACACTAAACTAAAAAGCCTCTAAAACAAAAAAAGGGGTTGGGTGAAATTGGGGGGGGGAAGAGAGTGAGGCGCTTGCAGGGACTGCATAAAGACACAAGAGGGCTCTGCAGCCCAACAAATGAGGGTCAAGGCAGACTTCAAAGCCAAGCTCACATTCTTCTGTTGCTCCAATGATGAGCTGGGCTTCCTTTCTCTGAAAGGGGAGATTGTCACCTGAGATTCGCTTTGGGCAGCTAAGTGTACTGGTCTGGCTGGCACACTTCCTCCCTCTGTCCCTTAAAATATTCCAGATGGTGGGCAATATTTGCCACTTCTGTTCCTGCCAACCAAGTCTAACCTATTTCCTGGTCTTTCCCGAGTGTGTCTGAAATTTGTTCATGATCAGATTATACAGGTGCGCTTGGGGCAATTGCACATGGCTGCAAGGATCCACAGACTTAAAGCTTTCTGTTTGTTTGTTGTTGTTTTTAAAAGAAGTATCTAGTCCTCCTAGAAAGAAAGTTAAGCAGCAAATTGTGCAGGTACCATAGCTGCCAAGTTTTCCCTTTTCTCGCGAGGAAGCCTATTCAGCATAAGGGAAAATCCCTTAAAAAAAGGGATAACTTGGCAGCTATGGCAGGTACCCCTCTAAGTCATACCTGTGAGATGACCCACCTTGGCTGCTCCCGCCCCTTAGAGATGTTAACCAGTGAGTGAAGTCAGACCTATGATGGATGAGCGAGTTGTTTGGACACCAAACAACAGGAATCTCTTTAAGTCCTTAGGAACTGCTGTTTCAGCTCTTTGTGGCTTAGATTAACAGATCCAACTTTTTCATACTATTCCCTCAGAAACGTGGGTGTGCACACCTTGTCTCCTCTGTATCTTTTTTGGGTGTGTGTGTGTGTGTCACGTAGAAGTAACCAGAGGGGGTGGTACTCACAGTCGTCACTCAAGAACCTGAGTGGAACCATCCGCCAGTGAGGTCAGGTTACTTAAGAGGAGACACAGCAGGACCAGTGTGGTTTGAAGCCTGGGGAAAAGGGCTGGACAGATTCGGCTCTTGGCCAGAGCTTCCCCACCCTTAAATTAAAACAAAACTACTGGACCCAAGTCAGACATTTGATCGTTTACATGTTACTGCCTTTCTAAAATTTTCAGCCAAGTGTTTTTTTTATTAAAAAAAGCAATGTGGTACAGAGAAGTTAAGCCCTGTGTTTCATACCAACATGCACGTGGTTGTTTTTAATAACAAAAATAAATAATTATTATTAATTTATTTATTGCCTTCTATACAATCATCACAGCATTTGAAAACACAAAAACATATGTTTAAAACAGGCATCCCCAAACTTCGGCCCTCCAGATGTTTTGGACTACAATTCCCATCTTCCCTGACCACTGGTCCTGTTAGCTAGGGATCATGGGAGTTGTAGGCCAAAACATCTGGAGGGCCGCAGTTTGGGGATGCCTGGTTTAAAACATAACGAAAACCCTTCGAAACAGTCACTAATGGTAAAGATCCATTTATGCAGTTGGGAAAAAGCCTGTTAGAAGAAAAATATCTTTCTGTTTCCAGAACGTGAAGAAGGTAGGCTCCTGTCATATTTTGACAGGAATGCTATTTCACAGAACAGGGGCAGCCACACTGAAAGCCCTGCTCTGAGTTACTGTGGAGTAGGCATCTGAGATGTTTGGAACTTGCAGAAGAAAATGTGAAAGTGCCAAGTTTTGTCCATGAGACTAACTGGGGTGGGGAATGATCATCCTTCCAGATGATGTTGGACTCCAGCTCCCATCAGCCCCAGCCAACATGGCCAATGGACAAAGATAATGGGATCTGTAGTCCAGCAACCCCTGGAGGGTCAGAGGTCCTGGAACCAAAGGTTCTGATTCAACTGAAGTTAATCATAATAATTGACTGGGGCTTTAGCTTTCAAACTGCTCTAGCGAATCCAACAGCAAGCAGTCACAGAATTGCTCATTATACTGATTTTAAATATATATATTGTACAGCAAAACTCTTCACAACTATTACATCGCATGTGATATTTTCCAACAATTTTTCAGCATGTTATAGGATCCATGAATCTAACTCTCCTCTCCCTCAGCAGCTGTCCCTCATTTGTTTTGGTGATCCTCTTAAATTGCTGAATCTGAAACTGCTGGATATTGATCTGGTTTTGGATTTATTTAACGATTTACTGCCTTTAATAAACAACATCATTTCTTTTCACTCAGCATGCTTGAGACAGCAAACAGCTAAGAAAACAAGCTAAAAGTAAAAAAAACAGAACAAAACAAAAAACAGCATACCACTAGAAAGAGAAAGAGAGAGATAATTAATCTCAGAGGTCAAAAGCCTGTCAGAAGAGGAAAGCCCTGAAATAGCGGTGAAAAGTCATCAATGTAGGGATGGACAAACCTCCATATGGAAGGAATTCCTATATTTCGGTATGGTAGCGTTGCCATATTTCAAAAAGTGAAAATCTGAACAGAAGTTGTTGAGCTTGCCATACGTCCAGATTTTCCCGGACATTTAAGCAATTTCTGCCCAGACACTGTTTCCAAGGGCCGATTGCTGGCTATGTCCAGGAAATTCCAGATGTATGGCAACCCTGCGGTATGGCTATCAAACAGGCAACCACATACATTTAAAGTGCATGGCTTTCCCCAAAGAACCCTGGGAATTGTCATTTCCTCTCAGAAAACTACATTTAATAAACTATAGTCCCCAGGTGTATTTGGGGGAAGCCATGTGCTTTAAATGTATACGGGGTGTGCTCTAGATGTATATGGTGTGGTCAATCTGCCCCAAGTTTCTCATCCCTCCACTCTTCAGTTCTCCATATTTCTAAACCAGTTTGTGGTTTTATCTGAAAAGAAAAATAAAGTCCTTGTGAAAATCTAACAGTGGTTTAGTGCAAAATTATGGATAGTTAAGGATGCCTGTGTTTTGAATTGCATATTGTTTTGGAAAGTGCGTTAGGCTGGTTTGCCTATAAACATGAACTGCACTGAATGTCTCCCACATTGCTAGCAGTGACCCTCCAGGTGATGTGGGGCTCTCAGCTCCCATCAGCCCCAGCCAATGCAGGCAAGGGTCAGTGAGGATGGGAGCTGGCGTCCCACAGCATCTGGTTCCCTGCCCCAAACTTAACACCTGCTGCATTTGGAGGTGGCATTTGCTGAAACCTGGTATTTGGCACGAGTATTTAAGGCAAAGGAGTCTTGTCCTTGTATTTCACCTGACTGCCCTTCGTGTCCAGAGACAGCCTCTACTCTTCATTCACGGAAATGAAGAAGGCACAGTGGGGGCCCCCCACAGCAGCATCTACATGCGTCACACTTCACATTGTATCTTCCAGCCAGGCATGCAGAGTTGTTGCACCACTGCCTGAGATGATGATCTCAATTTAGCATTGCATACACCGCAATTGTGAGTATGAGGCTGTACGGCTGCTGCCCTCCCCAGTGCAGTCCACGGGAATTGGTCGCTGTCTTAGATGGGGGCTTTAGTTTTGTGCGACAGGAATGGTCGACTTTTTCAGGAGGAATTTCCACTTCGCTCACGCCCTCTGACAAGCTCTCATTACGCACCTAGAAGTATTCAAACACAACGATATGTATCAGAAAGCGAGACCTTTGGATCAACTGTAAACATATGAAGCTGCCTTATTCTGTTGACCCATCTTATATGTGGGAGTAGGGCTGTTGAATTTAATGGGCACAACTAATTTAAGCCCGTTGATTTCAATGGGTCTACTTTTAGTACAACTTAGCTGGAGAAAATTCAGGCCAGGACTGGGGAACATGTGGCCATCCGGATGTTGCTGGACTGTGGCCAGGGATGATGAGATCTGTAGTTTAGCCACATCTGGCAGGTCAAATGTTCCCCAGTCCTGATTTAGGCTGTGCATAAACTGTCTAATGATGTTTCCTTGGGTTGGCAGTGGTTTACCAGGGTCTTGGGAAGTCTGGTGATGCCAGTAGCTGGGACCTTCTGTGAACAAAGCATCCTAAAATAGCAGCCTGGCGATGCTAGCGGAGGCTGATGGAAGTTGCTATTCAAGACTTGTAAAGGTAAAGGACCCCTGGACAATTAAGTCCAGTCAAAGGCGACTATGGGGTGTGGCACTCATCTTGCTTCAGGCTGAGGGAGCCGGCATTTGTCCACAGACAGTCATGTGGCCAGCATGATTAAACCGCTTCTGGTGCAACGGGACACCGTGACAGAAGCCAGAGCACACAGAAGCGCTGTTTACCTTCCTGCCACAGCGGTACCTATTTATCTACTTGCACTGGTGTGCTTTCAAACTGCTAGGTTGACAGGAACTGGGACAGAGCAACTATTGGAGGGCACCTGGTTGGGGAAGGCTGCTACATACAAAGAGTGAACTCATGCTCTAAATTCTGGTCCTTATCTAGGAAAACAAACACCACCACACCCAGGAGAAAAGTATCATCAGACCTGGGAGGACTCCAAGGTTTACAGAATTACAATTTCAAAACAACAAACGCTCTATTATGTACGTACACACACACACACACACACACACACACACACAGAGAGAGAGAGAGAGAGAGAGAGAGAGAGAGAGAGAGAGAGAGAGAGAGTCCTATACAGACTGAACATGCTTAGTTGATCCAGACTGCTGTCTAATCATTGTGGGATGGGGAAGGAAGAAAATGGAGGGGGGTGGAGAGTTTAAACTCTGCTACTCTCCTGCTGGAGGGTGAATTTAGCCCCAAGTTGTGAATCCAGGCACCCAGCTGATACTTTTTATTATTATTTACCCCACACATGTGGGTCACAGGGATTATATTTTCCTCCCACACTAAGTGATGCCCATCTTTAGGCTGGCCTGCTCCCCCCCACCCCCCGGGACACCTGACTAGCTGTTTATTGGAGGCTGAGTACTGACCTAAAAGAGTCTTAAATTTGATCCAGCAATGAAATGTTTCTGTTTTTAATTCCCACAATTCCAATTTGCTGGGTAACCTCAGCCCTTAGATCAGGGAACATCTAGAAGGCGCAGGTTCCTTCTCTCGGACCTAGAGGATCTCTTTCCCTCCCTCGGGGAAATGTAATGCCAGTTAAAAGGGGAAAACAAATATTAGCAGTACTTTTTCCACCTCCCGGAAAACACGAAGGAAGTTCTCTCTCAAAACACCCTTCAGCTCTTCCTCACTCCAGCCTCTCCTCAACAGCTCCTCGATCAAGGCTGGATATTTAGAGACATCTTCTAGTCCTGCAGGGAATCTGTTAGCAAAGAAAGCTCACACTGAGGTATGGAACAAACAAATTGTATATTGGATGGCATTTTTTTTCCCCTAGAGAGGGAACTTAATAAGTTCCCGAGTTCGGTTAACTGTGCAGCTAACTCCTGAGGGGATATACATCCTTCTTGTGCTAAATCAGATTCAAGAGTCCGACTGAGGAAGCCTTGCTGGCATTCAATCATTTCCTCCACCTTGCACTGTGTGATGTAATTCCTTTCACAGAATGAAAAGGCCATGAAAACTGTGGGATATCTAAATTGTTTTCAGGGATTTAATCCCAGTCAAGTTTGGAATGCCCCTCCTGAGCGGGATGCAACCATTTTCATAGGCTTTTCGTTCTAGATAAAGTCCTTACACTCTGGAAGTTGAAGCACTTATGAAAACGGTGTGCAGTGCTGCGTTTCCCCCTGTATTCCATACTGTACAGAGGTTGGACAAGCAGTTAGAATTTAGGAAACTAGAAAGCTACCTTCTACAGAGTCAGACCGTGGTCAATCTAGCTTGGTCCATCTACACCAGGCATCCCCAAACTGTGGCCCTCCAGATGTTTTGGCCTACAACCCCCATGATCCCTAGTTAACAGGACCAGTGGTTGGGGAAGATGGGAATTGTAGTCCAAAACATCTGGAGGGCCGAAGTTTGGGGATGCCTGATCTACACTGACTGGCAGCAGCTCTCTAGGAAGAGAATATTTCCTGCGATACCTAGAGATGCTGAGGATTGAAACTGGGACATTCTGCATGCAAAGCAGATGCACCACTAGTAAGCTACAGCTCTTGAATCTTTGGTGACAGGACAATATCCTCTAACATTGCCTAGGATAGCAGGTTAGAGGATATCAGCTCAAATGGTAGACCACTTAGTTCGTGGTCTGATTCAACCTGTCGTGCATTGCCTCATCCAGAGGGTTGCCAACTATTTTACACATGTGGGAACGTGCAGATTTTTGACTGACTGTCACAGGCACCATCACTTCTGAGTACTTCTCCCGCTCCTGGATCATCTGACCATAGAGCGACAGAAAGAAGGTGTACATGCACGCACACACAAACATTCTGCTTTCCCTATACATCTGGGTAAAAGTTGGATCCAGTAGAAGTAAGCTGAGAGCATAGAGCTGAAACAGGAAGTGGGGAAGAGTGTCATTCTTCCAACTTCCTCCATCAGCTCGATGTACTTTTCAAGGGGGTGGCTGCAGTGTGCTTGGAGGAACATCTCAAGGGTACCATTCTTATGCTATAATCTTTGGATGAAGGGTGGTTTGTAAATTTAATCAATAATGATGGTGACCCCTAGTCCTCACCATTAGCTACCAACAGTGGAGGTGGAGAAACGCAAGACACGATGATATCAAGAGGACATGGGGTGATTCTACACTGTGGGGGAATTCCAAGGATGCCATTTAAAACTGCATCCCACTGTAGTGCTGAATATATAACTGTCTTGCACAGCAATGAAAAAAGTTTACTAACCGAACTAATCCATCATAGTCACCGCCAATTCCTATTGAATGTGAACCTGCAATTTTCTTTATGTGGTCAAAGTGATCTAGATCATTTAAAGGAAACAACAATGACAATAGGTGTCAGAGCAGAAGTACATGTCAGGGGGGAAATGCACACCCATTTATGACATCTGATAGAAACACATCATGTCCAATTGTGGGCAAATTCAGTTGCAAGTTGGGTCACTGAAGTATGTGCAACCCACCCTGAGGTTCAAACTACACATTACATGATTCTCCATGGTTTTTTCACCCTTTGCATTTTAAAGACCAAGATCAGGTTGGTAAGTCTTGAAAGTGAGGCCTCTCTGTCTGGCCCTTAGAGCTTTTTCCAGGCCACACCCCTCACTGGTCCTGCTTTACCAGAGAATGATGAGAAAACTGAGTGGGGCAGGTGTGGAACAGGTGTGGGACGGTGTGGGATTCTCTGCTGTCAAGGGACACCTTATAGACAGCTAACCAAAAGGTAAAATAAAAACTTTTATATATCAGATCTACTTTATGTTTTGCAATTTGAATGTTTACCTCAACACCCTAGAACATTTTGTTCTTAGTTGCAGAAATGCCGCAATTGATTAAATGAACAAAAACATTTGTACAGATTTTAGGTTATTTTCTTAGTAACATTATTCATTAGGACAATTTTTCACAGAGGGAGAAGTCAGAACAGGCTGAAGGAAGGCAGCTGCCACAGTAATGCAAGCTCATAGCTGGAAATGAAAATTTTCAAGGCAGCTGGCCTGATATTTATCTATTTCCCTGGTCACTGACCTTGGGATAATAAGACCTGGGTTCAATATTACCTTCAATTACATATACAAAGGGGAAACCATTTGAACCGTGCTGAAAAAGAAAATGTCATGTGCTGGGAGCAGTAGTTATGTTAGTGCTAGAAGGGTTACAAGTGGGAGCTGCAACAAAAGGTTGCAGCATGGAGCACTGTTCAGCTATGCTCTCTTCCAGAAACCTCCAATCCACGCCCCCTCTCTACTACCCTCCAACAGATACTCAACATACTCAACATAAAACCACAAAAAGTTTAGCTTCCCCTAACCAGCCATAATACTGATGAAAATCACCACACTTTTTTTTAGTGGTGGTGGTGGTATTTCATTGCAATTGTAGCTGTGGAGGAAAAGGTTCAACTTCCCTTTCGTCTGTTCTGCAGCCCTGATGAAAACCACCCTCATGCACCTAAAAAGGTACTATTTTAAAGCTCCTAATCACACCATTAAGTAAGGTCTAGTTCAGGGGTCAGCAAACTTTTTCAGTAGGGGGCTGGTCCACTGTCCCTCAGACCTTGTGGGGGGCCGGACTATATTTTGAAAAAAAATAGTGAACGAATTCCTATGCCCCACAAATAACCCAGAGATGCATTTTAAATAAAAGGACACATTCTACTCATGTAAAAACATGCTGATTCCCGGACCATCTGTGGGCTGGATTTAGAAGGCAATTGGGCCGCATCCGGCCCCCGGGCCTTAGTTTGGGGACCCTGGTCTAGTTTGTTCCTTAGGGTGGATATCTACCTTGAATAAGCACACCTGCAGTCTTTGTGTGTGGCAGAATGACACAGGCTGCATCCACATGGCAATTTATTCCATTTTCACAACTTTCCACTGAAGTTCAGTATTCTGTTTGAGCTTTCACAGCATGTAAAAGCCACTTCTGGAACTATAGTGGACTGTGGTGCAAGTTTAGTGCTCATTTCTGTGTCGTTTGCTTCCAGAAATATTCCATTTGCAAATAACATGGAAATGAGGGCTAAACTTCTGCTATATTCCACTCTAGTTCTGGAAGGTAGTCTGATATTACTAATAGAGTGATATATAGAAAGCTGCTTCTGCTAACCTGCAACAGTTGAAATGCTCACCGCTTGGCTACCACAGGCCAAGAATTTGGTAGGGAACGTCACCATCACAATCCCACGATTCCTTTTCTAAAACAAAGGAAGAGGAAATGAAGCGAGTCCGATACAAGTAGACTGGTACCATCAATAATGATATGGATGTTGGCAGCTAGAACATCAACGACAAATTAATTGTATCTGAAAGTGAAGGCTGAGGTGGGGAAGAAAAAACTCTCAGAAAAGAATATAAAGTCAAACCCAGATTTGATGTGGGAACACACCAGGGCTAGATCTACATTGATCTTCTAAAAATTATTAAATATAAGATTGTATAACATTTAATGGCAGTTTCCCTTTGCTCTGCAGCGCCCCTGGTGTCACATTTTAATAACACATTTTTAACGTTATAAACCACAAGTGTAGACACACCCCAGGTTATCTACAGAATATACAAGTGAAACAACTGAAGGTGTTCCTGTATTAAACTGATTAGGTCTGGGCTACCTCAGGGACCACCAGAACCCTTATATCCTAGCTTGATCACTGAGATCATATGCAGAAGCATTATTGGTCATTCCCTGAGTTGGCGAGGCTCATTGGACAACAAGAAATAGAGGTTTTCATGTCATTGGCTAGAACAGGAGGGGCTTATCCCAGGAAAACCCACTCTTTAATGCCGAAGCACAACAAATGGCAATTTGGGTTTTCAATGGATTTCCATTTGCTCTGATTCAGCTTTAAAGAATGGGTTTTTTTGTGGGGGAAATGCCAAAGCAAAACAGAAAGAAAGAGAGAGTGCTCAGACACAGAGCTTTAAATCCCAGACCGTGAAGGAAAGTGACATAGCTGCCAAGTTTTCCCTTTTCTCGCGAGGAAGCCTATTCAGCATAAGGGAAAATCCCTTAAAAAAGGGGATAACTTGGCAGCTATGGAAAGTGAGTTTGGATAAGCCCTAAGTCTCACTCACCAGATCCTGCAGGATATCATCTGGAACATTTCTTGGATGGTTGCAGATTGAGAAGGCGGATGAATGGCTGAAAATGACCGGTGCTTTGGAGATACTAAGAGCTTCCCTTGCTGTTGCGTCAGACGTGTGAGATAAGTCCACCATCATCCCCAGTCGATTCATCTCCTTCACCACTTCCTAGCACAATATGGGCAGATGGTGCTGTCGGTTATGCTACTCTTCACATGATCTAAGAACATAAGCAGAGCCTGGCTGCTGCATCAGGACAAAGGCCCACCTAGCATCCTGTTCCCACAGTGGCCAATCCGATACCTCTGGGAGGCCCACAAGCAGAATCTGAGCGCAACAATACTCTCCCCACTCAATGCTGTGTACAGTGTGGTTCCCTTTGGGGTGTACAATTTACAAAGGCATTGTGATATTGGCAGCTTTATTTTGATCCCGTTACTAGTGATCCTAATATGGAATTTGCCTTTTCTGTACATTTCGAATACATTCAAGTGCATAGCAGCCAGCAATTTGCTAATTTTCACTTCACTAATGCTTACTTTGCCGAAAGTGCTCAGGCCCTCAGTGCCGGGATAAAAGTCATGTTCTTGCTTTGCTGAGGTTTCTGCCCTGCAGGGGAACAAAGATGGTAAGGGATATTTAAGAAGAAACTTAAGCCTGTCAAGGAACAAACTCTGAAGTGGAACAGTGTTACAAACACACAGAGAGACAGATGTAATTGCATCTAGAACACTGAACTTTTTGGGGATGTTGTGAGCATCAAGAAAAAATTGGCTGCCATGGGGTGTGTGGCATGAAACAGAAAGGCCGCTGTGGGTTCGTGACATAACACAAAATAGCTGCCACATCCAAGAGAGCAGAAAAGATTTAAGGGTGGGCGGGGAGGAACAGGCATGCTCCCTGTTATGTACTGAGCTGAATCCTAGAACAATAGGATTCAGAATCAGCGGGAGCTACCCAATCCAACTCCAGGTGGAAGTGAATCCGCAACCTGATTGGCCTGCTGGAGCAGCCAATCAGGCGGCTGGCAGAAGTGAATCTGCTACCTGATTGGCCTGTAGGAGCAGCCAATCAAGCTGCAGGCAGAAGTCAATCCATAATATAATTGGCCCACAGGTGTAGCCCTGAAGTAGCCAATCACGCAAGGCCCATTGTGTAAATAATGTATATAAGCAGATGGTTTGGGGAAAAGAGCCATTCGTCTTCTCTTCTCCTCCTTGATGACTATGAGCTGAATAAAGAGCATGAAATTCACTCTTGACTCCGAGTATATTTCACTGGCGACGAGGGTGGGATCCTGCTGAGCTGACCGCCACCACGCACGGCACCGCAGCACCGCCACCTGCTGCACCGCTGCATCGCACTGTGCATCCAGGCTTCAGCTCCAGGACCCAAGGAACCCAGAATGGCAACCGACAGCAGCTTCTCGCCATTCAAACCAGCATCAGGAGACTGGGAAGGGTACGCCGCCCGTTTCAACTTCCTCCTGCAAGCGAAAGAAGTCACCAACGATGCCATGAAGAGGGCGACATTCTTCAGCGTCTGTGGAGAGGAGACATTTGAAATCGCCCAGGCTCTCCTTGCACCTAGAGATGTCGCTACCGTCTCTTACAAAACAATAATGGAACGGCTGAAGGAGCACTTCTCACCACAGCCCTCGGTGGTAGCTTGCCGAAATGCCTTCTACGCAAAGCGGCAAGCCCCGGGGGAAACCATAACTGGGTTTGTGACCTCCCTCCGCCAAGCCGCCCGGTTATGCAACTTCTCAGAATTGGAGAACATGCTTCGTGACCGCCTCGTCGGTGGCCTGAGGGACGAGATGTTGCAACGACGCCTCTACGCCAAAAAAGACCTCACGTTCCAGATTGCTCTGGAGGAAGCCCTGGCAACCGAAGCCGCCGAGAGGTCAACGCAAGAGGCACGACCGGCCCCGCCATCCCAACCGAGGGTCTACCACGAAGACCTCACCGACGAATCCGAATCTGACAGGGAGGTAGTACACCGAGTACAGCGGCGCACTCAAGCAGCACACACACCACAGCAGCCTCGACGAGAAGGAGGGAACTGTGCAAGCTGCGGGGAGAACCACGAGAGGAGGACCTGTCGTTTCCGCAACGCAGAGTGCAGGCAGTGCAGAAAATTGGGACACATCGCCCGGGTGTGTCGGGCTCGACTCACCCGTCGACAAGCATCAGATGACCGACCCAGGAGCCCCAGGTCACACGGCACCATGCACCAAGGCAACTCGACGGAGATCACGGACTACCAGGTATTCCAGTTGCCCCATCCCAGCACAGAGAAAATTTATATAGAGGTACAGATAGAGGGAGCCCCATGCCGCATGGAGCTGGACACGGGTTCAACTCTATCCATAATCTCGGCCCGAACATTAAGGGAACTGTGCCCTAATGGGGGTCCCAAACTAAGGCCGGCCCCATTCACCCTCCGGGACTTCCAGAAACGTAAGGTCCCTACTATGGGGGTGGGGACCTTCAGGGTGCAATATCGAGGGCGAAAGCAACAATTGGACTTGCTGGTAGTTAAGGGCCCCTACGTTAGCTTACTGGGACTGGCATGGTTTGGACCTCTGGGGCTAGCCGTTACCGGGGTGAACCGCACTAGCTTACAAGTGGACGTGGACGCCATATGCAAAGAGTTTCCAGGGGTTTTCGATGGGGCATTGGGACGATATACAGGACCCCCCATTGCCCTACAGCTGGACCCCGCTGTACGACCCATCAGGCACAAGGCCCGCCGGGTCCCGTTCGCCCTGAAACCCCGCATAGACGAGGAATTGGACCGGCTCGTGGAGCAAGGAGTGCTGGAGCCGGTGCCCAACGCCCCCTGGGAAACTCCAATTGTCACACCCGTCAAGCCTAACGGTTCGGTCCGCATCTGTGCAGACTACAAATGCACCATAAACAAGGCTCTCACGGCCCATGCATACCCAGTGCCAGTGGTCAGCCATGTCCTCGCCACCCTGGCTGGGTCAAAAATCTTTGGCAAACTGGACTTGGCCCAAGCGTATCAACAGTTGCCTGTGGACGAAGCCACAGCAGAGGCTCAGACGATTGTGACGCACAGAGGGGCATTCAGAGTTAAGCGGCTGCAATTTGGCGTTAGCGTGGCACCAGGCATATTCCAGAATCTAATGGACTCTCTCCTTAAAGGGATTCCTGGCGTCACCCCCTTCTTCGATGATGTACTGATCGCCGGGCCCACACCAGAGGAATTTGAGGACCGCCTCCGCTCCGTCCTGCACCGTTTCCAGACGGCGGGCCTCAAGGTGAAGCGGGAAAAGTGTTTACTGGGAGTGCCGCAGGTGGACTTTCTGGGATTTAAGGTGGACGCAGAAGGGGTCCATCCAACCGGTGACAAGGTACGGGCCATTTGTGAGGCCCCAGCGCCCAAGAGCAAGCCCGAACTTCAGTCATTCTTGGGACTATTGAACTTTTACCATGCCTTCCTTCCCCATAAGGCAGCGGTAGCGGAGCCCCTACACAGACTCCTAGATAAAAGGGCCCCTTGGGTGTGGGGCCAGCGACAAAGGGCCGCATTCCAGGCAGTCAAGGACTTGCTCGTCTCGAACTCGGTCTTAGCACACTTCGACGAGAGGCTGCCAGTGGTGCTGGCATGCGACGCCTCTCCCTATGGCATCGGCGCTGTCCTGGGACACCAACTCCCGGATGGAAGAGAGGTGCCGGTGGCATACTTCTCCCAGACGCTTGCTGCAGCCGAACGAAACTACTCACAGATTGACAAGGAGGGTCTGGCAATCGTGAAGGGCGTAAAAAAATTCCATGATTTCTTGTACGGGCGGCCCTTTACCATAGTGACTGACCACAAGCCGTTGCTTGGCCTGTTTGCCCCTGAGAAGCAGACCCCCCAAGTGTTGTCTCCACGTGTCCTCAGGTGGTCAATTTTCCTTGCCGGCTACCAGTATGCACTAATCCACCGCCCTGGGAAGGCGATGGGCCACGCAGACGCCCTCAGCAGGCTACCACTACCAGAAACAGGCCCCGACCCAGCGCCTGCGCAAGAGGTTATGACCCTGGAGCTGCTTCCCGACCGACCCATTCAGGCACAAGAAGTTGCGCACCATTCCACAAAAGATAGGGTCATCTCCCGGGTCCTGGACTGGGTGTGGCGAGGATGGCCCAGTAGCAGCCCCGGGCCAGAATTCGCTGGCTACACAAACCGCAAACATGAACTGTCGGCCCACAAGGGGTGCCTGTTATGGGGAAGCAGGGTTGTTGTTCCCCAGCCCCTCCGCAAAAGGGTCCTCACAGCCCTACACGAGACACACCCAGGGGTAGTGAGGATGAAGGCCCTTGCCAGGAGTTATGTGTGGTGGCCGGGGATTGACAGAGAGATAGAGGCCTGGGTCCAACACTGCCAGACCTGCCAAGAATCCCGCCCGGATCCCCCAAGGGCCCCAGTCCAGCCCTGGGAGTCCGCCCGACATCCATGGTCACGCTTGCACGTGGACTTCGCTGGCCCCTTCCAGGGAAAAACATTCTTCATAGTGGTGGATTCCTACACCAAATGGCTGGAGGTCGCACTGGTACCATCCACTTCTACGGCGGCAGCCATCCGGGTACTACGTAAGCTGTTTGCAACCCACGGGCTCCCTGACACCCTCGTCTCGGACAATGGAACCGCATTCACGTCAGAGGAGTTCCAGACCTTCACAGCGCAGAATGCCATCCGCCACATCCGCTCAGCACCATTCCACCCTGCCACCAATGGCCAAGCGGAGCGCATGGTGCGGACCACCAAGGACAACCTCCGCCGCATGACACAAGGGGACTGGGAATACCGCCTTGCCGCATTTCTTCTAGCACAGCACAGCACCCCAAGCACAACGACGGGCCGGAGCCCAGCTGAATTACTAATGGGCCGGCGCCTTGCAACTAGACTGGACCGACTTCACCCCGACAGAGCTCAGGATGAGGTAGTGGTGGGGAAAGGCAGGAACCCCCGGACATTTGTGGCCCAGGACCCAGTGTATGCAAAGAATTTTGGGGCAGGCCCAGCATGGGTACCCGCCACAATCACCAAGGTGACCGGTCCCGTGTCGTACGAGGTACTAACGGAAGGGGGGCAATGTTGGCGCCGCCACTGCGACCAGCTACGACGACGATTCCCAGGAGGAACCCGGGAGGAGAGCGGGACAGAGGGGTCCCAAGGGGACAGCAGGGCAGTGAGGCCTGTAGAGCGAGAGGGGTGTCCAGGGGAAGCAGAAGCAGTAGGCACAGAGGGGCGCCCCGAGGCTGGAAGGACACCGGAACCAGAGCTACAACCTAGTGGTTCAGTGGCGCCAGACCAGACAGCCCTGGCACAGCCAGCAGCCTCGGAACACGAGCCAGAACCAGAACCCCTGACCAAGGAACACCCCAGGCCACAACGCACACGGAGGCGGCCAGCAGACCTTGGGGACTACGAATGCAACTTCCCGGGCAGGACTGGAACTTAGAGGGGAGGGGTGTTATGTACTGAGCTGAATCCTAGAACAATAGGATTCAGAATCAGCGGGAGCTACCCAATCCAACTCCAGGTGGAAGTGAATCCGCAACCTGATTGGCCTGCTGGAGCAGCCAATCAGGCGGCTGGCAGAAGTGAATCTGCTACCTGATTGGCCTGTAGGAGCAGCCAATCAAGCTGCAGGCAGAAGTCAATCCATAATATAATTGGCCCACAGGTGTAGCCCTGAAGTAGCCAATCACGCAAGGCCCATTGTGTAAATAATGTATATAAGCAGATGGTTTGGGGAAAAGAGCCATTCGTCTTCTCTTCTCCTCCTTGATGACTATGAGCTGAATAAAGAGCATGAAATTCACTCTTGACTCCGAGTATATTTCACTCCCCATCAGCCACTTAAAGCGGGGGCAGGAAAGACACCTCTCTCAGCTCCTGCACATTCATTTACAGAGAGAAGCCCTTTGCACCTCTCTTCTGGTCGGAACAGATGGGATGCTGAGTGCCCGATCCTGGCATCCCATGACAAGTGAGCATGTTTAAAGGGGCATGTTCAATGAAAGGGGAGGCTGAGCCAGTGCAAACAAGAACTGAGCAGGAAGAGCAAAGTGTATTGCAGGGTTTTGAGGGGATATTTACTTAGGCGTTTCACAGGTGCCATAGAAGGTACTGGTGGGCATCCCAAAATGGCACATAAAAATAGATTAATTTATTATTTAATTATACTAGTGCTTATTTAAAGATCTCACTAAAACATAAACAATACAGCCCCATGAACTGAGAAAGGGCCAAGCAGGGAATTGAATTCCTCTCTCTTCACTCTAAATCCAACCGTCCTTCAATTCAGGGCCTGCCCTCCCAAGAGGCATGGTGAGGCAGTCACCTCAGGTGGCAGGCTGGGGACAACTGGGAGGGGTGGCAGATTTGTGCCCTGAGGAGCACACCACTCACCGCCACCACTGCCTGCTCCATCACCCACCGCCACCCATCACCCACCGCCACCACTGCCTGCTCCTCTCCGACCTCCTTCAGCATGCTGGGATTCAGGTGGCTGCAGGTGCCATTTTCTGTTTTGGGTCAAGTAGCAAAAGCTATGGTTTTCCCAGTAGTTATGTATGGAAGTGAGAGCTGGACCATAAAGAAGGCTGATCGCCGAAAAATTGATGCTTTTGAATTGTGGTGCTGGAGGAGACTCTTGAGAGTCCCATGGACTGCAAGAAGACCAAACCTATCCATTCTGAAGGAAATCAGCCCTGAGTGCTCCCTGGAAGGACAGATCGTGAAGCTGAGGCTCCAATACTTTGGCCACCTCATGAGAAGAGAAGAATCCTTGGAAAAGACCCTGATGTTGGGAAAGATGGAGGGCACTAGGAGAAGGGGACGACAGAGGACGAGATGGTTGGACAGTGTTCTCGAAGCTACGAACATGAGTCTGACCAAACTGCGGGAGGCAGTGCAAGACAGGAGTGCCTGGTGTGCTCTGGTCCATGGGGTCATGAAGAGTCGGATACGACTAAATGACTAAACAACAACAACAACAAAGCAAAACTTCCTGAGCCACCCCTGCTTCAACTGCACTGCCTCTTCCTTCCACTTAGCACTGACTGGCTCTGACTCTCCAGGGTTTCATACAGAAGCCTTTTCCAGCCCAACCTGGAGATGCCAGGGATCAAACTTGTGACCTTCTGTATGTAAAGCAGATGTTGAACAAGTGAGCTACAGCCTTCCCCCGGTCCTTCATTTAGCATACTGACCTACCCCTACTGGCACATGTATTTTCTCGGTACAGGAATAAATACATTGTAGTGTTTTAAGCAATGTTGGCATTGAAACAGCCCCTCTCTGAAGGAACACTTGTTTGTCGTTTACCAGGGAGTGTTGCAGTTATGGGTCAGCGTCATGTACCGAACGCCCAGCTCATAAAACATCCTCAGGGTCGCAAGGCTGCTGTCAATGGAGTGTCCCCCTTCGATGCCAATCAAGCATGCTATCTTTTTGCTGTCAGTGCTGGCAATGCCTGGATTTCAATCAGAAAGACAGATCCAACTTTTTTAAGGCACATCAAATCAGAGCAACATAGTTGTGCAACTACAGGTAGATTTACAGCATATAGGAATGAGGAATTTTGTTTTCGCTCGGTTTCTGGTTTCTCCAGTCTTAAGTTCTGTTCCTCACATTTCCTCATCGGTTTTGGGGTTGTTGTTTTTTTAAAGTTCTCCTTAAGATTCATCAGCACTTTCATGTGAATTTCTCCTACTATGCACCATTTAAAATGACATTTCCTCTGATATAAACATTTTTGCAAAGCAATTTCCCCCAATATAGTGCATTTTTTCATGTTATTTTCACTAATATATACACATTTATATGCACAGTTTACTATATGCATTTTGGCACACATTACATGGCTGGAGAACTGAATTGCAAAATTCAGAAAAGTGGGACGTTTGTGTTTGATTTGCATATTTTTATGCAAAATGTGAATGAGGTAAGTTCCTTTTTCAATGTAAACAGAATCAAATATCTCTCCCATCCCTAACAGCTTTTCATGTTTTTACTGTTAGCAATGCCTGCAAATAATAAGGCAAAATAATATCTGACCCCCCCTGCCAGCCCCAAACAGCCATGAAACATGCCTGCCCTCCTCATATGCAGTGCTCCAACCCTGCCTCTGGCACCCCCTGCTTCCATGTGAGGATGGAGCATCTGAAGGGGCTGTGGATAAGCTAATATGCAAATGTGAAAACTGTGCCACTTATTTCTGGTACTAGCATATGATTTTGGGCTGATGTACACGGGATATTTTTCTGCCTGAGTAGGGCATGCAGGTGGCGCTGTGGGTTAAACCACAGAGCCTAGGGCTTGCTGATCAGAAGGTCAGCAGTTCAAATCCCTGCGACGGGGTTAGCTCCCGTTGCTCGGTCCCTGCTTCTGCCAACCTAGCAGTTCAAAAGCATGTCAAGTGCAAGTAGATAAATAGGTACCGCTACAGCGGGAAGGTAAACGGCGTTTCCGTGTGCTGCTCTGGTATGCCAGAAGCGGCTTTGTCATGCTGGCCACATGACCTGGAAGCTGTACGCCGGCTCCCTCAGCCAATAACACGAGATGAGCGCTGCAACCCCAGAGTCGGTCACGACTGGACCTAATGGTCAGGGGGCCCTTTATCTTTAGGGCCAGCCCAAGACATTTTTCTACCTGAGGCATAACAGCAGATAGAGCCCCCGCCACACACACCAAGTCAATGTGCTTAGTACCCCAGCCCAGCCTTGTTATTTGGCATTTGAGGAAGAAAATCCCACAAGCAGCTCCCCCCCCCAGCAGTAAAAATACAATGATAATAAATTCAATAGCTGACCATTTGCTCCCCTTTCAGGTTATCAAAAATTAGCTGCCTAAGCAGACCATCTCACTCTAGCGGATGCAGGGCACGTTACCTTGAGAAGACGTCACCAGCTCAAATTCTTCATAGTCTTTGCACATCCGCTTGACAACATCGATCTGTTCCAACGTCAAGCGGACAGCATCTTTGTTCTGTGCACTGCAGAGAACATACACTGACCAAAACTGGAAGAAGGTTGACAAAATGCAGCTTTAAAACAGAATTTCAGATGGAAATATGCCTGTTTGGCACAACTATAGGTACACACAATGGATGCTCGGTTGATATGTCGTTGACCCAGCTGCCTTCAAAGGAGCTGATGGGTGCCGAGAAGGGATCCTTTTGAAGTCTATCAGTAGGTGTGGTATGAATTCAAACTGTAACTGCAAATGGACATTTTCCCTCCATAACCCAACCCCATAGAAAATACCCATATCATAGATGACATGCTCACAGGCCTTATTTATCATGTTTTTAATATTCTGTTGGGAGTCACCCAGAGTGGCTGGGGAAACCCAGCCAGATGGGCGGGGTATAAATAAATAAATATGTTGTTGTTGTTGTTGTTGTTGTTGTTGTTGTTGCCAGGATCCTACACCCTTCCTTGCTATACTTTTCCTCTTTCACCTCTTACATCAAGGGACTACACAATAATTCATTTCCCACACTCTTTTGTACCTGCGATTAAGTAGAATCAGCTGATGAGTTCAATCCTGCCTTTTGCAGGGTTTGGGTACATACTGAGCACCTACCTGAGCACCAACATGACCAGTTTGGAGCTTCCGGATGTTTGTGTCTGTTTTGTTGAGTGTTCTCAAGTCAGTCTTGCTCAGCTTGTTCCGGTAGAACCATCTCAGCTTCAGGGGCAGGTCATTGTGTCTGCGTGATAAGAAGACAGGACATTCTAATCCAGGCATCCCCAAACTGCGGCCCTCTAGATGTTTTGGCCTACAACTCCCATGATCCCTAGCTAACAGGACCAGTGGTCAGGGATGATGGGAATTGTAGTCCAAAACATCTGGAGGGCTGAAGTTTGGGGGTGCCTGTTCTAGTCTATTACTGCTTTCTAAAAGGTACGTTTCTGTCTGCTATCGCCGTGGGAGCTAATGAAAAAGGATGGACTGTAAGACGTTCTTTGAATTACTTAGTTCACACACGTGCATTTCTGTCACAGAACTTGTGGCATGCCTCCCTCCCTCTCTTGACCTGAATGACCTGGACTTTTGGCCCCCAGACTTTTGGCCCCATCATGGCAGCAGTTTGCCACAGTACACTTGATATTGAAATGTTGCAGGTCAATGAGACTCATATTTTCACTTTTGGGGGCCGGGGCCAGGGATTGTATAAAGGAAACATGGCTGCCCCTATGTTAAAACAACCATATTAATAGCCTCATGCACTCTATGTTCCGGGAGGCTGGGTTTTCTATCTTTCTTTCTAATGTAAAAGGAAGAGATAAGGCAATGTGGAACAGCCCCTGCACTACCTTGTGAAGGGAACCATAGGAATGCAGGTTATAAGGAGGACACGTGATCTGATTTGGCTCATGTACGGACTGGAATCAAATCAGGTGTGTCTGCTTTGAAATTCGAGTTGGGCAGATTCCTTCCTCATTGCTGCCTGGCAGAGGCAGTTTGCAACACAACCAGGAATGAAATTCCTGAGGCAGGCAGGAATGACTGAATATTTGCAAGCTCTGTTTGTTCGTATTCAAGAAAGGCATTACTGTATATTGAATCAGAAGAATACTGTATTCACAGGGGTGGAGATCCTCAGGATCAGGGGCCAAACCCAGCCTTCCAGGCCTCTCTAGATGGCTCTTGGGACTCTCCCCAGGTCATAACCCACCTCTAAGTCATACTCTTTCACCTCAGGCTGTCTTTCTGCCATGCCAGAAGAGGCTTTTGAATTCTGATAATGGTTTTTGCTTTCATGGGTGGAGAGAGAGAGAGAGAGGGAGAGAGAGAGAGAGAGAGAGAAGGAAGGAAGGAAGGAAGGAAGGAAGGAAGGAAGGAAGGAAGGAAGGAAGGAAACTAGCTTTCTGTACAAAAGAAAACTTGACATTCATTGCTTTGTCCACTTTTGTATCTGGTCCCACCAGTAACTGGCATACAACCCACAGAAATCTAAAAAAAGTTTCCCCAATCCTTGCTATATCAGAATATAGCACAGCCCAGACCACAGTGATGCTTTCGTAGTTATGAAAACAAGGAATTCCACCTACCCATCGATTAACGGGACTTGCTTCATTAGATCATGAGCTTTCTTTCTTAAGTCTGCCTCAGCTCTGGATCCCAAAATGTCAGCAAGCAGCAGGAGCAGCAGCATCTTCCACGGATCCCTCTTTGGACCCACAAGCATGTTTACCGAATGGCAACGTTCACGTGGCACCTTGAATAAAGAGCACCACCAAGCTGTCAAGCTTGTGGAGGCTCCTCAGGCAATGGCTTCCAAACACAGATGATGCTCTGTGTTTTGTTGGCTGGCCACTGAAGGAGGGGCGGAGAGAGAAAGGGTGCTAATTACAGATGAGAACCTTGCAACCCCACTTTCAGAAAGCAACGTCTTTAAGCTGGCTCTCCAGCAGAAAATGATTAATAGCGTTTTAACCCAGGAGAGATGTATTTAGCTTCACATTCCATGGACGTGACAGGGGTTGACTCCCACATGGATAAAACACACACTCACGTCCTCCTTGAGGGCATTTAAGGATAGCCTTGATCCTTTCCCTGCCAAGACTGAATGAGTTCCAGGCCATGACTGGTTTTTGATACTGTATGTGGCATCAGATGAAAAGGCTCTCCATACATTTGAACAAGCCCTCACATGTCTTTTGCACCCTCACTCACAGAGACGGTTCTCAAGTAAGGCAAAATGTTTCAACAGGTTATATCAGTTGGGCTGAAAAGAATTTACTTTTACAAATGCCTTGTGACATACATTCCACACTTGCAGGTAACCAGTCTTTTCATGTGGCAGCAGCATCTACGCCACGGAACTTCCTGTCCATTGATATTAGTCAGCTTTTCTTTATTACCTGTCTTATAATATGACTCCAACACTGTCCAGTAAGGATCCTATTGCCCTGACTGAAGATTCGGGCCTGGAGTTCATGGGAACTCCCTCCTCTTAGATCAGACAAGTCAAAACTATCCACCCTCCCATCCCCTATCTACCTCGTTTTCCTTCTTTCTTCTTAATGTCTTAACAAACGAAACTGATTTGCAAAAATGATACATGTTAAAATATGAGACACTGCACACACCTTTGTAATTCAAGAAATCTTTAATAAAAAATAATTTAAAAAACTATTTTAAAGATTGATGAAGCTGTAACTATAACAGCATAAAGAATTAGTGAGAAATAACAGAGAACAAACAACACATGCAAGGATTTCTCATATGACTAGGATTCCCAGGGCTTTCTTGCTTTTTTCTTGCTCCTACTTAGTCCCTCCCATTCCAGATCTCACCCCTATCTCAGCCTCATGGAATGCAAATAGTACCTTTGGAGAGGTGATTAAAAACAAACAAACAAACAGGGATAGAAAGAGTTAAGCTGTTCCTGTCCACCCCTCAGTGTCACAAGATTGCTCAAACTTTTCCGTAATTGCTGTTTACATAGCAAAAAAACAAACAAGCAACAGCAGAGGGGCACCTGAGGATGTTGAAGCATTCTGACTGGCACTTTTTGATATGGATGCAATTGAAGGCATCCTTTGATTCCTGCACTTCTCTGAATTTTGCAATACAGTTCTCAGTTCAATGTGTCTATTATTCACTTGTCAGTCTGATACACCACCTTTTGCTTGTAATGGCCCAGGGAGATTGACACAGATAAATCCCATAACTTCAAAATTGAAATTATTAATCGCTGTCATAGAAACCCAATTGCAGGGGCTCACCCACATTTCTGTGGTCTTAGAGGATATACTAAAGAGATTCAAATATACTGAGAGATCCAAGTCTGGATATAGATCCACCACCACCACCACAATTCACTAAAATGCACCCAAATGACTGCTTTATAAACACATATGAAACACCAATGCATATATACACATTCTTTGGAGAAAGGGAAGGCGGATCAGTGATGCCAGAGACCTGTGGCCTTGAGCTATTTCAAAAGGCCTATCACAGCCTGCATTCTAACACTGAACAGAAATCAGATGTGGGGCAGGGGCAACTCGAAACACAGACCAAGCAGTTTGTGCAATTTCACACACATCCCCAAATTACACATTCCTCACCCTCTGACAGTGCTGCAATGGCGCTGCAGTTTTGGGAGCCCAATCTGTCATCATACCGGTCCTGCAATATAGCACCATCTGTAAGCGACCAAGTGAACTGCTGTGTGACGACAGACCTACATTTCTATTATATTGCAGGGACGTTTACTGACACCTTTCACAGGCACTGGTGAGCACATTGGTACCCAAAGTCACTGCAGTGGTGACTCTGGCCTTATGAGCTTTTGTGGTCTCAAGACCACCTCTTACACCGTAAGAAATCTGCTAGTTAAGGTGTGACAAGGCATGCTGTTTTTGCTGCTGCAAGAGCCAAATGCGACTACCCCTGTGAGAAGTTTAAAAGGGCATCCTTAAAAGGCAAAACTGGGACAGCAATTTACCAGGGACCAATAACCCAAATAGGAATTTCCCCTGGAAAACAGGGTCACTGGAATGTATGATCATAACTGAGTTGCTGGCATTTCAGTTTCTCAACCGCATGCTGTGAGAACAGCTGAGAAATTATAGCAACATGTTTCCAGGCTGACATGAAGTCGTTTCTCTCTCTCCTCCCACCTCACAATGCACCATCTCACTTCATAACTCTCCTCTTTTTCCAACTGCCTAGGCCAGGCATAGGCAACCCTGACCACTCTCAGGGCCAGTGGTCAGGGATCGTGGGAGTTGTAGTTCCAAAACATCTGGAGAGCCAAGGTTGCCTATGCCTGGCCTAGGCTTTTCATTTCTCCCAGCATTCAGGCCTTTCAGCTATCCCAAAACATTACACCTCTCCTCTCGCTCTCGCTCTCCTCTACAACCACTAACTGGATACTCTTCTGTACACTGCCAAAATAGGTTGTGTGGATGTAGCTATGTATGGGGAGGAGCCTTCATAGCTGAGTGGCAGAGTACCTGCTATGCATGTAGGAGACCTCAGAATCCTTCCCTGGCCTCTGTGGTGAGAAGGACAAGTGGCACTTGATATTCAACATCAAACAGACAGCACTGGGCTGGTGTAAGGTAGCTTCTTCTGTGCTTATCGCTGCCTCAGCACAATAAGGTTTAGAGGGCATACTACTGATGTCACTTTATTTTAGCTATTTTGGATTATTTATATCCTACCTACTACCCAAGGTGCAGGGACGCGGGTGGCACTGTGGGTTAAACCACAGAGCCTAGGGCTTGCCAATCAGAAGGTCGGCGGTTCGAATCCCCGTGACGGGGTGAGCTCCTGTTGCTCGGTCCCAGCTCCTGCCAACCTAGCAGTTTGAAAGCACGTCAAAGTGCAAGTAGATAAATAGGTATCTAAGGTAAACAGCGTTTCTGTGTGCTGCTCTGGTTTGCCAGAATCGGCTTAGTCATGCTGGCCACATGACCTGGAAGCTGTACGCTGGCTCCCTCGGCCAGTAAAGCGAGATGAGCGCCGCAACCCCAGAGTCGTCCGTGACTGGACCCTAATGGTCAGGGGCCCCTTTACCTTTACCCAAGGTAGGATTGCACTACATTAAAATGCAATGAAATGTAAAATAGCAGGGCTGTGTATGCCCCCTCCCCCCATCTGGTGCCCACTTTGGTGTGTTAAATTGGGCCCAATTCCGGGCCTGGACAGAACCAGAGGCCATGCACAGCCCTAATTTGCACTTTTTGAAACAATACTTGAACTGTAATACAATTACCCTTCAAAATTCACACAACTCCTCATTTTGCAGTGTAGTTCTCCAATCAAACATTGTGTACAAAAATGTGTATACCGGTATTAGCAGGGAAATGCAGACACTGCAGACCTTCCAAGTGTCCCTATTTTCCAGGGACGTCCCTGATTTAGAGAAGCCATCCCAGTTTCTGTTTTGATCCCGGAATGTGCCACTTTTCCTTAGGATGTCCCTGTTTTCATTGGAGAAATGTTGGAGGATATGGAGTTATCTGACCCCTGAGCTGTCTAAAGGCAATCCTGTATAGGGAAAGTTTTTTTTTAATGTTTAATGTTTTATTATGTTTCCATATATGTTGGAAGCTGCCCAGAGTGGCTGGGGCAACACAATAAGATGTGTTGGGTATAAATAGTAAAATTATCATTATGGAATGGGACGTCCCTATTTTCATCAGAGAATTGTTGGAAGGAATGACACTGTATGTCCTATCATATCAATGTATTCTGAAACATTTAGCTGTGTGAATTTCAACGGACAGTGAATTTCAAAGGATAGTTGTGGGTAGGAAGTACTCACAATCTCTACTACAATTTTTCTTTCTGTCTTGTAAAAAAGAAATGAGGAGGCAAATGACTGTAAACCCTCTGGGAATGGCAGCTTGGTCTTCTCCCTTAGAATTAAATAAGCTCTAAAGACAGTTTGCAGCAGTTGCTCAGAGGTCTATGGCAGCAAAATAGAACACTTACCGGTACATTAAGTGTAGTCATTGCAGATGTCTGATGACCCAAGTTGCAGCAGATCCATTGTCTGTAGTTTCAGAGCAATTTGGACAGGACCGAATATCCTCACTCTCTGTGATTTCTCGGCAGTTGTTGCCAACTTTGCCCTGCACTGGAACTTATCTCTCTGCGTCATTATCTATGATTGCCAGCTCTCCCTTCCCCAGCAGAAACCCATAACACGGAGAAAACAACAACAATCCACCCCATTTTAGATTGCCTGACAGTCTTAATCCTGCCAAACTGCAACAATAAATGGCCAAGTAATTTTAGAACATAGGACAAGTCTGCTAGATCAGGCCAGTGGCCCATCTACCGTAGTTCAGCCTCCTGCTGTCACAGTGGCTGAGCAGATGCATGTGGGAAGCCTGAATGCAGAGCCTGAGCGCAACAGCCCTCTGCCCACCTGTAGTTCCCGGCAACTGGTATTCAGAGGCATAACGCCTTAATAGTGGAGGTATAGCAGGGCCATCCTAGCTAGCAGTCACTGAAATCTTTGCCCTCCATGAATTAGCCTAATCCTCTTCCATTAGCATCCAAATGGGTAGCCATCACTGCCTCCTGGGGAAGTGAGTTCCATAGTTTAATTATGCACTGTGTGAAGAAGTACTTCCTTTTATCTGTCCCAAATCTTCCAACATCCCCCTTCCTTGGATACCTCTGAGCTCTGGTGTTACGAGGGAAGGAGAAAAAGTTTCTTCATGCTTTGCATAATTTTGTGAATTTCTATCACGTCATATCAGGAAAAACCCCTGAACGCACAGCACTTCTGCCAGCAACAGTGCCTGATATGATGACAGCTGGCAGGAGAAAGATTAGGAGTTGCTCAACTTGCTTAGTATCAGGTCTCTCACCCGTATTACAGGGAGGGAAAGATAATAAAGCTTCTGGCAATGAAATAGGATGTTGGACTATCATGGAAACTTATAAGAGAGCCAGTTGTGCTTAGCTAGCTGGACTAGGGTTGCATCCATGCCATACATTTAAAGCACTCTTCTTAACAGTTACAGCTTCCCCGAAGAATCCGGAGAACTGTAGTTGGTTAACAGTGCTGGCCTCGCAGAGATTCAATTCACTGAGCCCTTAACAAACTGCAGTTCCCAGGATTCTCTATGACTTTTCAAATTAATATTTTTTATTAATTTTACGATAGATATGCAGTAATAAAGTGAAGAGAAAATGTGAATAGGAAAAAAAGTATTACGAAGAGAAGGGAGAGCGCAGATAGATAATTACATTAATGTAAATAAGGAGGTTATTATCTGCCACATTGTCTTTCCAGAAATGTATAAACATTGGTCAAGACACTTGCTTTGGTAATTATTCTGTTGTTGTTTTTCTATTATATGATTGCTTTCTCTGCAAGGCTGTTTCCCAGGTTTTCTTTAGCAATTGTGTAATTGTTGGAGTATTTTTTACATTTCCAAAATTGGGCAATACAAAGTTTTGCTGTCATCAGCAGAGTTTGTATTGGTTGAAGATCAACATATTTAACTGCAAACTGGAACATTCCAAGAAGCATTTTTAAAGGATTTTCGGGTAAAAGCATATCCTGTAATTCCCTGTGCTGTTTTCAACATTATTGTCCAAAATATTTTTCCTTTGCTACAGTTCCAGGAATTATGTATAAAATCTGCTTTCATTCTTCTACATCCCCAGCAGTAGATCCCTGTGTGGTAAACTTCGTCCAGACTCTAGATTCTCTTTGGTTACATTTGGTAATGGCTTAGTATCCTCCCCCGCAGCTGAAAACAGTAGGTTAGCTTAGGGCAGTGGTTCCCAAACTTTTTTCTCTGGGACACACTTTCAGAATAAAAAAATTGCTTGAACCACTCTGCTTTTTTTAAAAAATAAGAAATTCAATGGGGGGGGGGACACAACTTCTAGCAGGGCTTGATTTATAACATAGGACACAACTACGTTATAATATGAACATGGGACACCCAGAAAGTATAAAACAATGCAGCTACAAGAACACAAATCATTCCCAAAATATAATTAGAAACGAGTCTCTTGCATGTGTACCTTCAGTATTTATACCAACTTAATGAGAAGTGTGAGCTTGTTTTTGCTGGGTAATCTCATTTCAAAATTGAGACAAAGAAACTCGCAACTCCTCATCAACACAAATGAAATATTTAAATGTTTCCTTAATGGTCCTTGAATCTTCCTGCCACGCTTACCATCCTCTCTTGCCATGCCAGTGTGGCATGCCACACCCTTTGAGAACCACTGCCTTGAGGGATATGGGACATGTTATGTGGCACACACAACGCTGTCCTTAAACACCTTGAAGCTGCTTCCCACCACCTCTGCCTAATGGCATTGCCAGCCCTGAACACTCAAACTGAAGCCTCAAATGGGTGGGCTATGATGCTCCTCAGCATCACTGGGGCAATGATGCAAGATGGGGTGCCATAGCAGAGAACTCCCTATGAAACTCCCCCAGGGGCAGGAGAACACAGGCAGCGGCTGTAAACCAAAGCAGACCATCTAGCCAGAGGCTGCTCAGAAAAAAACAGGTAGGCAGGCAGGCAGGCAGACAAAAAAACTAACCTGAAAAACCCAATTGCCACATACACAACTCACCTCTAGAGTCCCTAGACAGAATCTCAATTTAGGAATAAGGGAGAAAGTCAATTCAGTGTGCATTTAAAGGCAAACCTACCCAACTCACACTTCTCAAAACATAATGTGAACCAAAACACAGCCGTACTTTGAAATCCACACTTCTCTGAATTTTGCACTGCAGTTTCCAAATTCGTGTACTAGTGTAAATTGTGTGTGAGAGAGTGCACACACACACGTATATGCAAATAACATTTTTACTATCTATTATATTAGGGGAGTTGCTTTGCAAAAATGTGCCTCTTAGACAAAATTGCATAGAAACGTGCCTGTTAGGAGAACTCTGCCACTGTCACACATGTATAGTCCTATCCTTTGAAGCCAGACGGAGCAAACCAGGTTCTTGGTGCCCTTCCACCCATCAAGTGGAAACACACTGCACTACTGTGTAGCAAGTACAAACAATTACAACCATATAGCAGAACCATCATTGGCAACCAAACCACCGTAATGTGAAATGGCAGCTTTGAAAAACAAAACATGCTATTTGGGTTTTGTTGACCTTACTTTTCCCACTGTCTGGAAACCATGAAGAAGTTCTCTTTCAATGTGCCCGTCAGTTCTTCCTAACTCCAGCCTCTTCTCAGCAAATCCTGGATCAAGACTGGATATTTAGAAACCTCCTCCAGTCCTCTAGTCTAGCGTGTCTGTTGGGGGGGGGGAAACACCTCATGATGAGTCACCACAAAACTCATTACTTCTTCTGTCCAGTAATTGTATATGTGGATCTTCCTTGCAGCAAAGTAAGGGCTGAATGCGTGGAAACTGCTCACTGGGGGGTTTATAATGGGTTTCTAGAAGTCAGAGCCACACTGACTTCCAGTAGTTTCCGACAGTTTGGTACATGGTTTTCTTTCTCCCCAGAGATAACGAAACACAGAGAACTGAAATGCACAGGCTGCCAGCGAAACAATTTCAGCAACTCTGGCATGGTAAAAGCTGCTTAGTGAAAATTGTGCACATTGTAGTTCAGATGAAAATAGGTTTTACTTTTCTGGCAGAGCTCCCAGGCCTCAAAAGCCATATAAGGCTAAAATGAGTGCACTTAAAGGAGGAAGTGGGAGGGTAAGAGAAGAACAAACCATTCTTACTATGGATATTTGGTAATAGGCAAAGCATCCAGTGGTGTTTTCTGTCACCTGCACCTTATCAGCGGGATAATTTTTTACTGATGATGTTTTCTGGAAATGACAACACACGCAGTGCACTGATAGTCACTGATAGCCTTATCCTCTACAAATGTGTCTAATCCCCCTTTACCGCCATCCAAGTTGGGGGCCATCCCTCTTGTGGGAGTGAATTCCTCAGTTTAACTATGTGCTGCATGAAAAAGGTGCTCTTTTGGGGGGGGGGGGGTCTGTCCTAAATCTTCCAACATTCAGCTTCATTGGATGTCTACAAGTTAAGAGAGAGGCAGAATTTTTTTTCCTCTAGCCTTTCTCCACCCTATGCATTATTTTATACGCAATTATCATGCCACATCTTAGTTGTCTTTTCTCTAAACTGAAAAGCCCCAGATACCTTTCATCCTAGGGGAGGCTGCTCCATCACCTTTGAACTTTCTCGTTGCCCTTTTCTGAATCACGTCTAGGGCTGCAAGATTTCAGCTTTTGCAATAAGAGCTCATTTTGGACTGAGACTCAGAGCTCATCCACACTTCCGCTTGCCCCAGTCCTAGAAAGCAGAAGTCCAAGTGGTTTTCCACTTGACCCACACTTTCTAGGCATAGGTCAGAGCGGTTTTCCCATTGCCCTGCTCCTTTCCCAGGTTAAACTGGCTCTTTAGTGCTATATCAGAGGAAACAACAATCCCGAGAAAACCTGAACTGCCTATTATTATTATTATTATTATTATTATTATTATTATTATTACCCCACCCATCTGGCTGGGTTTCACCAGCCACTCTGGGTGGTTTACAACATATCTAAAAACATAATAAAACATCAATTCTTAAAAACTTTCCTAAATGGGGCAGCCTTCAGATAGTTGTTTATTTCCTTTACATCTGAAAGGAGGATGTTCCACAGGGAGGGTGCCACTACTGAGAAGGCCCTCTGCCTGGTTCCCTGTAACTTTGCTTCTCACAGTGAGGGAACCAGCAGAAGACCCTTGGAGCTGGACCCCAGTGTCCGGGCTGAACGATGGGGGTGGAGACGCTCCTTCAGGTATACTGGGCGAAGGCCATTTAGGGCTTTAAAGGTCAGCACCAACACACTGAATTGTGCTCATAAACCTACTGAGAACCAGTGAAGATCCTTCGACTGGGAGTGGCCCGGCAGCCACTCCCAGTCACCAGTCTAGCTGCCGCATTCTGGATTAGTTGTAGTTTCCGAGTCACCTTTAAAGGTAGCCCCATGTAGAGCACATTGCAGTAGTCCAAGCGGGAGATAACCAGGGCATGCACCACTCTGGTGGGACAGTCTTAGGGCAGGTAGGGGCTCAGCCTGCATATCTTTGCTCTGACTGAGCCCTAGAGTGGAAGGGTGGGGAGCAGCAGGAGAAGAGGAAGTGCATGTACAGTGGTACCTCGGTTTATGAACACAATTGGTTCCGGAAGTCTGTTCATAAACTGAAGCGTTCATAAACTGAAGCGAACTTTCCCATTGAAAGTAATGGAAAGTGGATTAATCCGTTCCAGACGGTCCGCAGAGTAACCGTTCATAAACTGAAGCGAACTTTTCCATTGAAAGTAATGGAAAGTGGATTAATCCGTTCCAGACGGGTCCGTGAAGTACTTAAACTGAAGCGTTCATAAACTGAAACATGGGTGTAATTGGTTCCGGAAGTCTGTTCATAAACTGAAGCGTTCATAAACTGAAGCGAACTTTCCCATTAAAAGTAATGGAAAGTGAATTAATCCGTTCCAGATGGGTCCGCGGCGTTCATAAACCGAAAATTCATAAACCGAGGTGTTCATAAACCGAGGTTCCACTGTAATTCCTCAATTGGGAGTAAGTTCCTTGAACCCAGTGATCTGTCCATGGTACTGCAAGCCTTGTATTTGACATCTGTGGTTCTCCTGAACTCTGGACACATATTGGCTACCTCTCTCTGCCTTTGGATAGCAAGTTGGACTGTCCTTCTCATTGATCATATCACTCTAGCCCAGTGATGTGCTGAAGCTCCATCCCTCATTTCTCCAATTACTCCTCCCTGCTGCAGAGTGTATTTTTCTGCTGCTTCTGCATATTTGGCATAAGGGGTCGCTTGGTTTTCTCTCTCATAAAGGTAAAGGGACCCCTCACCATTAGTCGTCCAGTCACGGACGACTCTGGGGTTGCGGCACTCATCTCGCTTTACTGGCCAAGGGAGCCGGCTTACAGTTTCCGGGTCATGTGGCCAGCATGACTAAGCCGCTTCTGGCGAACCAGAGCAGTGCACGGAAATGCTGTTTATCTTCCCGCCGGAGCGGTACCTATTTATCTACTTGCACTTTGGCGCGCTTTCGAACAGCTAGGTTGGCAGGAGCTGGGACCGAGCAACGGGAGCTCTCCCTGTCGTGGGGATTCGAACCGCCAACCTTCTGATCGGCAAGCCCTAGGCTCTGTGGTTTAACCCACAGCGCCACCCGCGTCCCTTTCTCTCTCATACTTATTACTAATTTTAATGCCCCCCAAGCTTTCATTGTCCCTGAACATTAAATTGCTGTACAGACTAAGCTGTAGCTTGGTAGCACTTGCTGCAGTGTCCATTCAATCAGTCTGGTTTCCATGGTAATGCCAGCAAGCAGAGCGAAGCTGAGAAACTACAGGAAGTGGAAGAGTATCTAGCAAATGCTAGAGGTCTAGCAATCTTACATTGTTAATAGAATGCAAAAGAAACAAAAACAAGAAGCACAGGGAGGGTTGCCTAAGAAATTTCTGTTTCATCTACCCAGACATCATTAGCATTTCTATTTGTCCCTCCCCCTCCAAGAATGCCAGTCAAAGAATCAGTCCAGAACTATTCCAGGTTACTGGTTTGGTTCCTCTGCAACAGTTGCCATCCATGGGATGGGACTGGACAGGACCAAATGATATCAACACTGGCTTTGTCAGTGTACAAATACACCTTGTGTATCTTGTTTGTACCTGGGCTCTTTCATTTGATCCTTTGAGGAATCAGTTCCCTTACTGGTTTTGCAGCTGGGAGGAAAGACATACCCTACTATGATCCTCTCTTAGCACAAGTATGGACACTGGCATGAAGGATTTGCCACACTCACCAGAAACTTCAAAATAGGATCAGGAATGTTCGTTAGGCTGTTGAAAGGGCCAATGAAAGGCTGGAAATGGCCAGGGCTTTGGAGATGCTGAGATCTGCCACTGCAGTTGCTTCAGACTACTTCTTAGTGCAACAGAGACAGATGGCACCATCAGTTATAGCAACCTGGCTAAACACAGCTCTTTGTCTCAGTTCAAGTATTGCACAGACAACTCTCAGGGTGGGACTCTATTATTTCAAATTGTGTTTTGAAACTGAAAGAGAAAAGCCATAAAATGGGCATACTTCTTTGTAGTGTTAGAAAACAGTCTACAAGCTCCCTCCAGCTCTGAGACCTCATCTACACTATGCATGTAAAGCAGTATGATACCTCTTTAAGCAGTCATGGCTCCCCCCAAGGAATCCTGGGAACTGTAATGTGTCAAGGGTGCTGAAAGTAGTTAGAGACCCCTATTCTTTTCTCAGAGCTACAATTCCCGGAATAGTTTAACAATCAATTTCCCTTCACGGAGAACTCTGGGAATTGTAGCTCTGAACCCCCCTTTGGATTTCACCATTGGAAGCTAAGGCTCAAAAGAAGCTAAATATGGAGACCAGATGGCCAAAATACAGGGATATTCTGGTGGAGGAAGGAGACCAGTTAAAATTAAAGACATATGAACAATTAAAAAGCAATCCAGATGATTGGCTCCAATACTACCAGATAAATGAACTGTATAAAATGGACAAGAAAAATGGTTTTTCATCAGAAAAGTCCAAGCTGGAGACGGAGTTGTTAGATCCAAACACAAAGAATCTTTCCAGAATGTATAGTTTGCTGCTACAGTGGCATTTGAAAGATGAGCAGACAAAGAAAGTTATGATAGATTGGGCAAAGGATGTGGGGCACAATATTATGATGGAGGATTGGGAAAGGTTATGGAAGAAGAATATGAAATTTACTGCATGTACGGTCTTAAGAGAAAATATGATGAAAATGTTTTATAGATGGTATTTGACGCCAGTAAAACTTGCTAAGATCAACCATAACCAAGATAATAAGTTCTGGAAATGTAAAAACGCCGAAGGAACATTTTATCACATGTGGTGGACCTGCCCATTGGTTAAGGATTTCTGGGAAATGATTTATAATGAATTGAAAAAGGTGTTGAAAAACACGTTTATTAAGAAACCAGAATCCTTTCTATTGGGCATTGTGGGAAAAGAACTACCTATGAAAGATGTGAATTTGTTTTTATATGCCACAACTGCAGCTAGAATATTGTTAGCAAAGTACTGGAAGATACCAAAGACACCTACTGTAGAGGAATGGCAAATGAAAATGTTGGACTATATGGAGCTTGCTGATCTGACCAGAAGACTATGCGACCGGGGAGAGGGGAAGACGGAAGAGGAATGGAAAATTTTTAGAATCTATTATAAAAAATATTGTAGAATTGATATATGAAGAGAAATATAAGCAATTGTGTATGTTGCAGGTTAAGAATTAAGGGAAGATATTTAAAATTTAGATTAGAATTTTATAATGGATGGTAAAGCGTAAAATAAAATGTGGTAATTGAAATTAAGGATAGAAAATACGAGTAGAACCTGCGAAGAATGATATGCAATGAACCGTTAGAAAGGGGGCTCGGGGAAGTCCATGATTGAAACGGAAAGTGAGTTATTAAACTAGATTTATCTGTTATCTTGATTCCTAATGTTTCTTTCTTTTCATTGATATGAATGTTTGAATATGGTACGTATATATAGATGTTACTGCTTGTTTTTATATAAAAAAATCTTTATATATATATAAATCTCTCTATATATATCTTTATATCTATATCTATATCTATATCTATATCTATATCTATCTATCTATCTATCTATCTATCTATCTATCTATCTATATATAAAATCTCTCTATATATATATGGAATTGTAGCTCTGTGAGGGGAAAAGGGATGTCCTAACAGTTCCTACCGGTAGATCTAATTTACTTTTGTTCTCCTTCCTATTCAATACCTTTTTTAACACAGTCTGGCAGCCGTATATTGCATTTATATCCTACAAAGAACATAATGGAACAGTCCTTTTTACAGTCCAAGGTATGCATGCCAAAGCAAGTGATTTATCAAACCCTGAAACCAGCTGGGTTTATTGATCATTCTAACAAGGACATCGATTCAAGGATGCAGACCTGAGTGCAATTACGTGTTATGCTAAGCATATTTTAAAAAACCAAATATGCTGGCCAGTTTCTTTTTCCTGAAGAAGCCCATCCTGCCATGTGCTAGCGTTCTAATCCAGGACAGAAGCTCTCACGGTTGTTTTTACTGGAAAAAGTAAGTGGCTTTTTCTGAAAAAATGCTAAACACACCTTGAAAAACATACACATAATACAAACTGAACATAATGCATGGTCTGCAACACTTATCTGAGCACTAACACAGCCAGCCTGGAGCTTCTGAACATTTGTGAGGGTGGTGTCAAGGGTCCTTATGTCAGTTTTGCTCTGCTTGTTATGTTAGAACAATTTCAGATTCTCGGATAGATCATTGTCTCTGCATGGTAAAAAGAGGAGAGATTAGCAATCTGCACAGGTGACCCCTTCTACCTAGCAAAAGTTGCACCCTGCTAAATAGCACATTCCCAATCCAGTACTTTATATAATAATGTGTTTGTGACAATTCCATGAAGGTTTGGTTATAAATCAAATAAGTAAGAGTAAAAATAATATCATATTCTTCCTTTAGAGGACATCGTTTTAATTCTGCCTTCTTCTTTCCCTCCTTCAATATTTGGCTTCAGAGTGGAAATAGCAAAAATAGGATCTTTGTGCAAAATGAGCATATTAATTTAATTGCATAACTCATTTGGGTACAGCATTTGAAAGGCTTTTCTGCATTCAAAATGATAGGTTTTTTTTTAATGCATTACATGATAATACGTTTAATACATGATAATGTACTCAGAGTGCCCAAAACAATAATGTGGCAAGGTGCCTTAATGCATTTGGGGAGGGAGAAAGAAATTGGGCATACTAATCCATTAAAGGGACTCCTGTCATGAGGTCGAGGCGGCTCTGCCTTAACAATCGGTCAGTTCTGGTATCTCAAATGCTAGAAAACAGAAGCCACTTCAGCAGAACCTCTTTCAAGGTCATTGGGTGGAGCTGTTCAGAGGGTGGCAGATTTTAAACTCAGTTAGTGGCAATTTCTGGATACATTTCAGTTGTGGTTTAGACTTGGTTGTGGCACAGAAATTGCTTTGGTCACCCTGTATCTCTGTCAGGTGAGAAACGGGAAATGTATCTTTGCTAATTCTCCTCAACTTCTCAGTGGCTTTTGATACCATCAACCATGTTATCTTTCTGAAGTGGCTGTCTGAATTAGAGTGAGTGGCACCACTTTGCAATGGTTCCTATAATACTTGGATGGTCATTTCCCTCCCTTTTTCAGAATTCAAAAATGCATTTGAACATACCATAGGGAGGCTGCTTTAGCATCTATCTATCATCTATCTTGGGACGGAGGTGGCGCTGTGGGTTAAACCACAGAGCCTAGGGCTTGCCGATCAGAAGGTCGGCGGTTCGAATCCCCATGACGGATGGGGTGAGCTCCTGTTGCTCAGTCCCTGCTCCTGCCAACCTAGCAGTTCGAAAACACGTCAAAGTGCAAATAGATAAATAGGTACTGCTGCAGCGGGAAGGTAAACGGTGTTTCCGTGTGCTGCTCTGGTTCGCCAGAAGCGGCTTTGTCATGCTGGCCACATTACCTGGAAGCTGTACGCCAGCTCCCTTGGCCAATAAAGCAAGATGAGCGCCACAACCCCAGAGTCAGTCACGAATGGACCTAATGGTCGGGGTCCCTTTACCTTTACCTTTCATCTATCTATCATCTTTATCTATCTATCTATCTATCTATCTATCTATCTATCTATCTATCTATCTATGTATCATGTACCTATCATCTATCTGTCTGTCTATCTATCTATCTATCTATCTATCTATCTATCTATCTATCTATCTATCTATCATCTATCTATCTATCTATCTATCTATCTATCTATCTATGTATGTATCATGTACCTATCATCTATCTGTCTGTCTGTCTGTCTATCTATCTATCTATCTATCTATCTATCTATCTATCTATCTATCTATCTATCTGTCCTATCTGTCTTCATTTACGGACTTTCAGTACTGTATATGTGAGTGGCAAATGGTAAACACATGGAGTGCAATCCTTTATGATAAAGCAAACAATATGGACAGTTCTCAACAGATCACACAGAAGTAATCTAAACCTCTTAGTTTTCGTTTATGAATGTAGTCATTGCGTATATCATTTTCAAGTTCCAGACAATGTGAGAACTTTAAAATATATTGGAATGAAGCAGGGTGCCTCTTAAAATGCAAAAAGCAGTCTCTGGGCTTGTACTTTGGGGGAAGCGAAATAGGGAAATGGAAATGGAAGAAACTGCATTTGCTCACGAAGGGAAGTCACGCTTCTGAAGGAGTTTGCGGAAATGCAATGGAGATTTGTATTGCCAATGCTTCAACTGCTTGCATTTGCTTCTGTTCTAAAAGCGAGCTACAAGTGGCATTGACCACCCCAGTTGCATGATATTCCACAATTCTATAAATGCTGAAACTTATTTAGTTAGCAGCCTTAAGTGAATTTTCCTCATCTCCTTTGAAAATCTGGACAGCCTCACTGTCTTTACTTTTTCTTCCTTTCCTCTTTGTAACACAAACTAGATCTCCTGAGGGATGGGGAAAGAAAGGCAAATCTTCCTAATTTGCACTTTCTGGTATGTGAACCAAGAAACACCAGTCCTTCAAAATTCACATTTCTCTGGCCAAGTAATGTGTGCAAAAATGCATATGCTAGGGTAATTCGTGCATAAAAAGCATAGAAATAACACACCCAAATGCACTATGTTAGGGTAAACTGCTTTGCAAAAATGCATATATTTGTCAACATTGCTTATAAACACGTGGATATTTGCACTAAAATGCTGATGAATTTTCATGAGGGCCTCTCTCTTTTTTAAGCAAACTGTGGTGGAAATGTGGGGAAGTGAATTTACTCAAATGTGAACAAGCCCCAAGGCTATGTGGGAAACAGAGCCTGAATCACCCAGCAACATATCCCAGGTACTGTACCCAACATGGTACAGAGCAGGGGTAGGCAACCTAAGGCCCGTGGGCTGGATGTGGCCCAATAGCCTTCTAAATCCAGCCCGCGGACGGTCCGGGAATCAGCATGTTTTTACATGAGTAGAATGTGCCCTTTTATTTAAAATGCATCTCTGGGTTATTTGTGGGGCCTGTCTGGTGTTTTTACGGTACATGAGTAGAATGTGTGCTTTTATTTAAAATGCATCTCTGGGTTATTTGTGGGGCATAGGAATTGGTTCACTTTTTTCCTTCAAAATATAGTCCGGCCCACCACATGGTCTGAGGGATGGTGGACCAGCCCACGGCTGAAAAAGGTTGCTGACCTCTGGTACAGAGTCTTCCCTCCTACATTATTAGGCCATGTAACTTTTTATATCGACAGATTATGAGATGTACAGTATATGACCAGGGTGTGGGTGGAGAAGAGCCTTTCAAGAAGGGATTTCCAGTACTCATTCAGAACAGGGTCACCATGTGTTTTCTTTCTGTGTGGGAAGAGGCCAAGGCTGATGGATGATTTCAGGTGGGTATTCCCCTCTTCCTTTCAGAGCTAAACTAGTAAAAGATAAAACTACCGGCTGAGTTTAAAACTGCCTTGCTTCTGCCACTCAGCAAACATGTTTTTGGACCTGAAGAGGATTGTGCTGAAATGGCTTCTGCTGGAGCTGTTGCTGCTGCTTTCTGGCATTTGGGATGCTGGAGCTGACGATTCGTTAAGACAGCAGGCTCTCAACCTCATGGTGGAAGTCCCCTTAATTGATGGGTAGGCCCGATTTCTTTCTTCATCTCCCTGTCCAAAACACATGGTTGCTGTTGTTTAGTTGTTTAGTCGTGTCCGACTCTTCATGACCTCATGGACCAGAGCATGCCAGGCACTCCTGTCTTCCACTGCCTCCCGCAGTTTGGTCAGACTCATGTTGGTAGCTTCGAGAACACTATCCAACCATCTTGTCCCCTTCAGGATCTGTCCTTCCAGTGAGCACTCAGGGCTAATTTCCTTCAGAATGGATAGGTTTGATCTTCCTGCAGTCCATGGGACTCTCAAGAGTCTCCTCCAACACCATAATTCAAAAGCATCAATTCTTTGGCGATCAGCCAATTCTTTATGGTCCAGCTCTCAATTCCATACATTACTACTGGGGAAACCATAGCTTTAACTATATGGACCTTTGTCAGCAAGGTGATGTCTCTGCTTTTTAAGATGATGTCTAGGTTTATCATTGCTTTTCTCCCAAGAAGCAGGTGGGACTGCTGTCACCATCTGCAGTGATCATGGAACCCAAGAAAGTAAAATCTCTCACTGCCTCCATTTCTTCCCCTTCTATTTGTCAGGGGCTGATGGGACCAGTGGCCATGATCTTGGTGTTTTTTTAAGACACCTTTTTGTGTTATTTTTTGGCCCTATGGGCAAGCCTAAGGTATCATACGCTGTACTAAAAAGACCTCATTTTGTACCCAAGAGAAAGCTTTCAAATTCTGCACCAAAATGATTATGCCATTAGATGATGGTGCTCATTTTACAGAACCCTTATTTAGCTTTACTATCTCAATGTTGAGATTTCAAAATTGTTATTCGCAGTACTTAAAACACCATTTCTTGGGGTGCCTGAGGGTCAGATTAGTGAATTAAGTGTCCCCTTAATTTCCCCTTATTTAATCAACTTTAATTTCTCATAGTGGGGGCTTATATTCCAGTTTCTTACTATTCATCCCCTCCCCTTTTCCCTCTTTTATCATAATGGAAAGAGAAGAGGGGAAAAATAACAGGAATCAGTTATTTAACACCCCCCACTTGGGAACAAAACAGCATGAATGAGGGCAATTAATTACTAATCCTCAGGCCACACTGAGCAAGAAAGCAATAATATGGCCTGAATCTGCAAGCAAAAAGCTTTCAATTTAACCAAACAGTTACAACCCAAAAGACTTACCGGTAGTAGTATGCTTTAACTTTCCACATTAGATAAGCTGGTTCTGCAATTGCATTTTTAGCTCTCTTAAAAAAAAACAAACAAACTCCAGTACCAGGTCTGATAAACACAGGAGTTCAACACCAGAAACTGATGTGAGATGTTTGGGGAAAGTTTTGCCCTAAAAGGTACCACATAAATCTTTGAAATAAATAGCTGGTGGATTATTTCCAATATGGAGATGTGAGTGGTAACTGTGTGGTTTAAGTATAAATTTAATTTTTTAACTGTTCTTGTTTATTTTAACTCCACAACTTACCTTCTGCTGACCTCAAACCAAAAGAATTATGCCTGCTGGGTTTCTGCCTTGCCTTTGTGGTTTAAAGGGCTCCAAAGTTCATTTACTTAAATTACTATCAGCTGTGTGGGAGCTAGGGTGATGACTTTTTTACAACCTCATTTCCCTGTATCATAATTTGATGAGCTTTCATTAAAGATTAGATAAAATCTTACTTTCAAAGAGATTTGATATAAAAAAAAACCTCACACACAAAATGATTTAAAAAAATTTATTTATCAGTTTTTTGACCATTTTTGAAGTCACTGTAAGCAGATATAAAGTTGAACCCACGCTTTAGAGTCACATATATACAACTTTATATAGGGTCATCAAACACACAAGGAAGCTTTTTTTAGCTGCAGTAACAGTATAGACGCTGCTAGAGGACGATGTTTTGCTACCTCTCCTGTAGGTTCTTTTCCCAGCATGTCCGGCAGGGTCTGCTGGCTGAGTTTTGAGGTCCCAAAAAGGGGCTTTTACCTTGCGCAGGTGTGACATTTGTATACCCTATGTTGCTAAGAACACTCCCCATTGTGGAATGTGGTGTTGTGTCCAAATTTGATACGAAATATATATATAATTGTTAATAGAATTTTATGAAATGGTAAAACGGCAATTAAAAAATGGTTTGTGCGTAACCTTTTTTAAATATTTCAATGGAATATACCTCATTTTAGTCATTAATAGGCAAAAGTTCATCCATTTGTGCTACAGGAAATAATTTTTGAGGAAAAAAATGAAAAAGTCATCACCCTAGTGGGAGACTTTAGCGCTTGGAACTAGAGTTGGAGCTTTTGGTTTTTGGAATGCTTTTCTGGAACTCTTCACACACAAATTGTTCCCTTTTATGAACTGTGCTCCTTACTGCATTTTGTTGATCCCCACCAAGATTAACCAATGGAGATTTACCCACTGAGAAAGAAGGAGAAGCCCCCCAGTAAAAACCCATAATAAGAAAGATACAGCACTGAGTGTGGATGAGGTGTCAGGATGAGCAAAAGAATTAAACCAAAAATGCCTTTACAGCTAAGGTGGAGGTAATGTTGATTGGAAAACTTTACAACTATAATACTGCTCATAGACTGTACTATACTGATATAATATGATGTCGTGGGTATTTAATAACGAGGAGACATAGAGGACATGCAGAGACTGCAACCCTCCCAAACTCCAAGCAATCCGAAATTGACAGTTTCATGCTTGGCAGTTTTGGCAACTCTGGTCCATCTGGGTATTCTCTTTCTGCGTCTAATCATCATTTTGGCAACTACTTTGGTGGAAAGAGGTTAATGAGGACAGCCAAGAAACGAGGACTGAGAAGAGTTTGCAGGCTTTTGGATCTCAGCCTGGAGATGAGAGTGATGGCAGAACCGTTTTAAAGGGAAGTTAATCCTAATTCCAGAGCAAGTGGCCTTTGAAATGTCACCAGTGCCAAATGGGATCCTGCCAAATTGGCAGGGGGGAAACAGAATTGTTTAAATAACGAAGCCATTCAAGATAACTATGTCCAGAATAAATCTTGATGGGTCCCTGCGTGTCAGGGAGGTTGTTCAATGCTTGGTACATGTTGTGATCCTGCCCATGAGCTCAGGTGTTTTTGGAACTTTCTATAATGAACAGTGCAAAACACAATGGACTAGGGTTTTCTGTTATGTTTTATCAGCAGATACCAAGATGTTGTTCTAATTGGATATCCTTATAGCTTCGATCTATGTGTGCTGCTAGCATTGTCTGAATGCCATTTTTTTTAAATACGGAAAGGATTTTATAGCCTTTAACTCTTCCACTAGGTATTTTTATTTTTCAGGCACAATGATCTGCCACTGAAGCTGAGATGGTTTTACAAAAACCAGCTGAGTAAAATTGATTTAAGGACCCTCAGCACCACATCCACAAACATTGAGAAGCTCCAGGCTGGTCATGTGGGTGCCCAGGTAGGCTCTCTTCAGGGTGGAAGTAGATCCATACTCTTGGATTGAGTTCCTTACTAGAGTGAACCAGAGACCAAGCATGGGGGAGGGATGAGTACACTTCCAGCTTTGGCTGGATGTCTGTTGCCATGATGGGAAAGATGGAGGTGGAAACCAAGGCTAGATTGGGTGTTGGTTGGTTGGCCAACCTGGCCCCCTCTGGTGGATTTTGTGTTAGTGGCCAGGCCAGCTCCATATATCAGGAGGCCCTCAGCAGCATGTGCTGCCAATGCCTGCCCCCAAACACCCACGCTCCCCTCCCCTAAGATGACTGCACACACAGTATATGTAGAGTTTTAGTAGTGGCAGCGGCAACACTTTTGATTGGGAGCTAAGTTCAATTCCCCTCTGTGGGCAAAAGCTCTTGAATGCTCCTGCCCTTCCTTCCTTATCCTTAAAATGGTGTTGGACTGGAGCTCCACAAAGGGAGGACTTTTCCCCGACAGTTCCTCAAAGGAGAGGGCGAGTAGAACAGTGTTGTGGACCTGACAGATGAGAGGGCAAGTAAAACATGACCCACGACCCTCCTGACAGATGTAGCAAGTCTCCTTAGCAGACAAGTCCTTGAATGTAGGAAGTTTACATTCTCCTGGCTAAGAGGCCTGTGGAAGGGAACCACTTCTCTGAGCAGTGAGCAGTTTGGTTTCATTCAGTGGCAGCAGTGGAGGCTGTTGTTATCAGAGAGAACAGGGCACTGCCCCATCAAGCTCTGTCTGCCCTCAGCCAACTCCACTTGGTGGCCATCTAGGCTAGGTTAGCACTGCCTATCAGTTCCCTCCTCCTTAATCCCAGGGTTGCCATTGCAGGATCCTGCAGGCAGGAGCTTGAGGACAAAACTAGCATTAGCTGGCTCTGCCTGTCACTGGCTGCCTCCCTCTTTCATCCTTCCTGCCTTCCACCTTAGGAGTCCCAATGGGCACCAGCCACCACTGGGAAACGCAGGCTTTTTGACATTTTCGCGATAATTGACTGGTTTTAAAATGGGCAGGTTAACCTCAGGTGGGGGATGCACAGCTTAAATACTCCAACAAATAGCCCAAACCCACATTAGATCTCTGGAGAGGCAGCCAGCACCCTCAAAACGCTGTTCGTTTTGCAGAGCCCCAAAACTCAGTTCTCTGCCTGGCTGCCTCACACTGCAGGCCTAGCCTGCCTTCCTGCCTGCTGGAAGTGAGGTGACAAGTCATCATCTATCTATGCCTTTTTGAACTATCTCGGTTCCCATAGAAACACATTGCCAGAAATTGTCTAACAAAAGAATGCTCCTGGCTAGATCCATCAGATCAGTCTGACCATTTTAGCAGCCCTCCCCTCTCTTGGCCAGATGCCAGTCTTACAACTGAGTTGGAAGGGACCGTAGGCATGCTCCAGCTTTCCACCATAGCTGCCAAGTTATCCCTTTTTTTAAGGGAAATTCCCTTATGCTGAATAGGCTTCCTCGTGAGAAAAGGGAAAACTTGGCAGCTATGCTTTCCACCCACCCGCCCACTCATGCTCTATTTTCATGTTTCTTTCAGTTTTGGTCAGTGTATGTTCTGTGCAGCGCTCAGAAGAAAGATGTCGTGCGCCTCACTCTGGAGCAGATTGATGTTGTCAAACGGATGTGTGAAAGCTATGATGAACTGGAACTGGTGACATCTTCTGAAGGTGACGCTTGATACTGATTTTTATATTCTGATGCTTTCTGAACTTTGAGCTCTGGTCCATGTGGCCCCTGGAAGACTGCCCAGAAGGCAATGTGGCCCTCAGGCATAAGAAAGTCCCCCACCTGTCCTAGACCAGCACTAACCACTATGCTGCACTGTCTCTAACTATAAAAGGTTTTGGTCGCAGGTCTCCATGAGTTACACTCCATATTTATACATAAAAGGAAACTATTGGTTCCACTAACAGAGCTTTGGGAAATTAGAGGTGGGAGATAAGAATTCTACCCCCATAATTGTTCCAAACACTCACCCTTTGAGCTTTGTAGCTAAGAGAGGATTTGAACTCAGGACTCCTCATTCCGACACTTTAACTACTGTTCCACACTGGAACTGAAATTACTGTTAAGCTAGTCTATGACTACATGGTCATAAACTACATACATACATACATACATACATACATACATACCAAACAGAGCAGTCCATGTATCTATTAGCTCCCTGTATTGCTCTCTTTTGATCATTCTGTGTTAATGTGCCTGGTAAACTTCTGTCTTCCTGATCGAAATACAGGCATTGACAGAACTGACAGCAAAAAGATAGCATGCTTGATTGGCATCGAAGGGGGGCACTCCATTGACAGCAGCCTCGCGACCTTGAGGATGTTTTACAAGCTGGGCGTTCGGTACATGACGCTGACCCATAACTGCAACACTCCCTGGTAAATTACAAACAAGTGTTCCCTTCTTTGGGATTTACCAACATTGCTTAAAATACTGTAATGTATTCCTGCAGTGAGAAAATAAATGTTTCCCCCCCTTCAAGGAGGTGGGATTCTAGTAATGGTCAATGGTGGTTAAAAAAAACAACACCCTACCCGTCAAATGTTCAGATTGCACAGGTTGATGGTTGACCAGTGAGCCACAAGCAGAACAGAAAGAGATTGGGGACTCAGCTACATTAGTAAAGAAAAAGCGTTTTGTACTGTATGCGTTATAACACTGTGACAACAGATGGCGCTGTGGAATCCCGTCTTTCGCCAATGTGATTTTCCATTTTGAAGTACAGAACGCGTTTTCCTGAAACACTTTTTTTTAAAATGTGTCTAGATCCAGCCCGAGATTACCTGTGCTGGTTCAGAAAGGAGTTTAATACAGGTCACTATAAAGAAATATATAAAATACACAGGTGTAAACAGTACTGGGCTAGATGATTCCTTGTACTTCTTTTCCATTTGAATAATCATTTCCCTTCCCTGCATTTTTAGGGCTGAGACATCATCAAAGCAATCACAAGACTATCCTAACACTAATGGCTTGACTGATTTTGGCAAAGTACGTAAACTGATGAAGTCCTTTGCAATGCCCGCTACTGATTCTCTTCCAAAGAAGCATTCTAGCATTCTTTAGCAACAAAAGCTTATTATCACCTGTCTGGGTTTTAGGCCAATTTAATAGTCTTTCCCCAAAGAATCCTGGGGGTTTATAGTTTGCAGAGGGGGCTGAGAATTATTTTCTGGAGTTCTCCATCTCCATCCCACTCCCAGACTCATAGGGAGGAATTCAACATTGTCAGCAGAGGCACTTAAGTTTGCCAGACAATATCCTTCTTAAACTGTGGTGCCCAGAACTGGACACAGTACTCTAGCTGGGGTCTGATCAAGGCAGAATAGAGTGGCTCTATTACGTCTTTTAATCCAGGCACCTGTTGATACCGTCTAGAATAGCATTAGCTTCTTTTGCTGCTATGTCACATTGTTGACTCGAGGATGCATGTCCAATTTCTGGCTCTCCCTTCCCCACAGGGATTTTCAAAGCTCAAGAAAAATAGAATGCATATATTTCCATTGCCAAAGTGAAATATGAGTTGTGCTCTATTTTTGGCCAGAGTGGCAAAACTGATGAAACCGTCTTGTTTATTTTTGTGCTAGGAAGTGGTGAAGGAGATGAATCGTCTTGGGATGCTAATAGATTTATCTCACACATCTGACGCAACGGCAGAAGCTGCCCTCCGCGCCTCTCGCGCACCAGTCATTTTCAGCCATTCTTCAGCCTTCTCCATTTGCAACAACCCAAGGAACGTCCCTGATCATATTTTGCAGCTCCTGGTGGGTGTAGCTAAAGCTTAATGCTTGTCCAAACCCATGCAAAGGCAGGATATAATAGGGGGCTCAGAGGCACATTTTTCCTCTCAGCTGCAAAGTCAGTTTAAAAAGTGCTTCCTCAGAGAACCAATTCAAAGATGTCCAGGTAAAAGCAAGATGGAGAGCTACTTATAAAGCTGTATTATAATGGTCCATCTAGTTTAGTATTGCCAACACTGACTGACAGCAGCTCTCCGGGGTTTCAGACAGAAAGTCTCTTCCAGTCCTGCCTGGAAATGCTGGGGATTGAACCTGGGACCTTCTGAATGCAAAGAAGATGCTCTCCTGCAGGGCCACAGACCCTTTCCTGGTCAATGTCTTAAACTTAAAGCCTGGCTTACTATTGCTTAAGAAGGGAGGAGAAACCAAACTGATCCCAAATTATTCTCCTCTGTGGCTGTTTGATGATTGATATACATGGAATATTCAAATATTTGTGGAATATCATATCTGCAAGTGAAAATATGGTACTATTTGATACGTGCACATAATGGCATTTTGTGTTTTGCATGTGATCATTTCCAGAGGGGCAGCTGTGCTGCAGAAAAGCAACAAAAGAGTAATCTCTGCACAAATTGTGCGTACGTCTGCACCACAGGCATTGAATCATCTCCATCAGTTTATTCATCACCTTGTAAACAATCAACTCAAGGCAATGTACAATAGAAACAACAAACAAAAGTTTAAAAAACCCCAGCAGATGACATTTAAAGCAAAACAAACCCAGCAAAACAGATGCTCATGGCAAAGACCCATTTATATGATTGGGAAACCCTGTCAGAACAAGAATGTCTTCAGTTGTTTCCAGAAAGTGCCGGTAGTGGGAGCCTGTTACAGTTTTACAGGAATGTTGTTTGGAACAACAGGTGCAACCACATTGAAAGCCCTGCTCTGAGTTACTGCAGAGTAGGCTTTTGAGATCTTTGCAACTTCTGGGAGAAACTTTTGTGCAGACTGCAGTGATCTCCTGGGTATATAAAGAATAAGGTGGTCCCTTGCAGAACCTGGTCCCAAGCTGTATATGGCCTTATATGTTAGTACCAACACCTTCAACTTAGCAGATTGGAAGCCATCGCAAAGCCTGAAAGATATTACACGCTGGCAGTAGTTTGCCCCTGCAAGCAAGCAAGCTACTGTGTTCTGCACCAGCTGCAGCCTCTGAACTGACCAGAGGACAATATTCACCTGGTGCCAGACAAATACATTTCGTTTTTTGCCAGACTTTTTAGCCAGGCTCTTAATTATCTGTGGCCTTGGGTGAATGGAATGTTTTAATCTTGCCTTTTAAAAAAATAGGATTGTCTTTTAGATATTTCTTTGTTTTTCCTTTCATGCCACTTTCAATGTATGTGTTTGTTTGCTTAAATATTGTAAGTCGCTTTGAGTTCCCTTGGTAAAAAAGTGACCAATAACTTTAATACATAAGAATGAGAACAATGACCCAAAGGGTGGCCCCACATGGAGTGCATTGTGGTAATCCAACTGAGAACACTAGGAAAGTGCTATCAGACTGCAAGTGTTACCGTACTTTGGATTGTGGTGAATGGGCTGGCCATTCATTTTGCCTTCCTCCTTGCAGAAAGCAAACAACGGAATTGTGATGGTGACCTTCCATGCCAAGATAGTGGGCTGTGACAATGATGCAGTTGGCATTTCGACCGTAGCAGGTGTGTACCTCCCAGGGCAGGAGTCAAGCGTAGTGGGGGGACAAATCTGCCACTTTCAGTTCTCCACAGTTCTCATTTTCCAGTCTTAAATTCAGTTCTTCACATTTTCACAACACTCTACCAGCAGGGGGCACGAGTGGCACTGTGGTCTAAAGCACAGAGCCTAGGGCTTGCCAATTGGAGGGTCGGCGGTTCGAATCCCCGCGACGGGGTGAGCTCCCGTTGCTCGGTCCCAGCTCCTGCCCACCTAGCAGTTCGAAAGCGCATCAAAGTGCAAGCAGATAAATAGGTACCACTCCGGCGGGAAGGTAAACAGCATTTCCGCGCACTGCTCTGGTTTCACCAGAAGCTGCTTAGTCATGCTGGCCACATGACCCGGAAAAACTGCGGACAAACGTCGGCTCCCTCAGCCAGTAAAGTGAGATGAGTGCCACAACCCAGAGTCCTCTGAGACTGGACTTAACTGTCAGGCGGGGTCCTTTACCTTTTTTACCTACCAGCAGGGATTTGGAATACGAGCTTGTGTCTCCTTACCTTTTTACAACAGCTGGCCTATACAGGTTTAAAAATAAAATAAAATATTGAGTAGCCAGTAATTATGATGATTGTTCAGTTCTGCTTTTCAGGGTTGGTTTTGTTTTGTTAAATAAATTATATATATATATCACATTGCTGTACACCTCCCCGATATTTTATGAGTGGGGAATGCACAAACACCTTTATAAATAAAAATTGCCACTGCTGCAATTAGCAGCACAAAAAAACCCCTTCCGTGAATTCCAAAGAGAGATTAATTTCTGCTGCTGATTGCAGTGCATGCACCAACTTTGTCAGGATCAGAGTGGGACAAAGGGGTTATACCTGCGTTCCCCACATGCTGCAGTCTTGATTGAAAATGGACAGCCCCACCATGCAATTTTTTTTAAAAAAATAATTTTTATTAAATTTTACATATAGGGGGGGAAAACAAAAAAAAGAAAAAAATTAAAGAAGAAATACAAAAATGCAAAATACAAAAAAGAAAAAGAAAATGTAAATCCCCTTCTACTACTTCTAACATTTTCCCTTCCCTTTCTTTCTGACCTAATTTATAATTAACTATTATCATTTCCAAATCTCATCTGGATAACATAAAATTACATCTTATCACACATTACATAACCTTATTTTAAATCCTTCTTACTCATTGTGTATAAAAAGAGAAGGAAAGATAAAGAAAAGAAGGGGGAAAAGGCCCAAATTAAAAATAAAAAGGCATAAAACATTATCATCTTCTCCCATTTCTAATCCAAATCTTTCGGACTTCCTCATTTCCCCCTCTTGAGTTCCTTATCGATCTCTAATTATTGCAGTTTCCAAATCTAAAATTACCTTCTTTCATCCAATTTATAACTTCTTTTTAACCTTTTACCCATCCTACTTCTCCTTTAATATCCAATATTCTCTAACCTTTTACCCAAAAATATTCATAATTAATTTTCAAAATCTTCTTCCCCCTTTTTCTTGCTACCCTAAAAACTAGATCTCCCCCCTTTCCTTGGAATCGGTGTCTCCAGAGATTTCAGCCAGCACCTTATTACATTCCATGTTCAGACCGTGTTTAATCCGCCCATAAAAATCAACTCAATTCCCCCTCACCCCACTCCTGTTCTGTCACATTCTAAATTTTGCTCACCCCTGTCTCTCCCCTGCTATATTCCCAACATTATATCCTCAATCTTCTCTTTCAGCCCCCCTCCTACTTCCTTCTCCCCCTCTCTCACTGGGGTAAAAACCTTTTTATTTTTCCCCTTTTGGGGGGGGGGCTTTTGAGTCAAGTCCCTTCGCTGTTCCACCCCTCCCACTGGCGAAACAGTGGTTTCCTCTTCATCCCTTCCCTGTTCCACCCCTCCCACCGGTGGAACAGTTATTTCTTCCTCTTCAATCTCAAAAATCAGATCTTTAGAGTCAGCAAACTTCTTCCCTCCTTCAGGATTGCGGTTGCCCTCTGTCATTTCCAAAGTTTTCCCCATGGTCAAGTCACAGCATACATCTTCTTCTAGTGCATCCCCTAGTCCTTCTGCGTCTTCTCCATCTTGTTCCTCTCTAAGTTCATATGGATCATCTACTTGAAAGTTCTTTTCTGTTAATTCCTCAGTCCTTCCGTCCATACTTGTTAGAACATCTTTACGATTACGAATCTCCTCTGTCATTTCCAAAATTGTTGTCAAAATCAAGTCCCACAGTGTGTTATTCTTCTCACAGTCCAGAACATTCTCTTCCTTCCTGTTGATGCTTTCCACCTCCATAATTGTGGCAGAGCAGGAAGTGGTGTTGTTATTGTCCTTATTTTAAATTTTCCAAGTATACAAAGAATAGAGTTCCATCTGAACTGGATCCAACCTCTATTTCTTTGCTCTTTTTTCTTTATTTTTCAGTCTCAAATTCAACACTGAGTAGCCTTAGAGTCTATTTTTTTAAAGACTTCCTCTTTTGTTTGTCTGCAGCTCTCAGTCAGTCTCATACAAGCAGACACATTCTTTTCCATTGTGACGTCATAAAGACGGCTAGCTGGTCCTTCCTTTGACCCGACTCCAAGTTCACCGGGGGGGGGGTTCCCCTTAAGAGATCACAGTCTTTGCAGAGATTTTAAGCACTTTCCCCTTTTCTCTTACTCTGCATCTGGAAAAAAGCTCCTTTTAAAACAAGATTTCTGAGCTTTCCTTAGCTTTGCTGCATCGTCCATTACTCAATTAACTTACTTAATCCGGATTGGTCTTTTTTTAAAGGAAGAATCCGCCGCTTGCTGGCTGGAGGCTCGGAGCATTTGTTAGCAATTTAAAACAAAAAACAAAAAACCACACCCAGTACTGACCCCAATGTTGCCCAGTGAACTCCATGGCTGAATTCTGATTTCAACTCTCTTCTCCCAGTCCAATTACTTACCAACCCCAAACCACACTAGTCACATTTGCCAGTCTTTCTGAATCATGTAACTCATGCTTTTCTGCCTCTTCCATCCTCCCCTTAGATCATTTTGACCACATCAAGACAACGATAGGCTCAGAATATATCGGAATTGGTGGTGACTACGATGGAGTGACCAAGTTAGTAAACATTATTAGGGGTAGGCAAGACTGAGTGACTAAGCTAGTAAATCAATATGTTGCTAACAACTTAATGTGTTAGTTAAACTGTGGGCATCCCATAAGCCGCTGTGGGAACAAGATGCTGGACTTGCGGGTTTCATGGATTTCCCCCATCCTGATTGCTTGGCTGTTTGGTTTGCTGCACTCTGCTAGGATTTAATTGGTACTGTATTACTGTTTTTGGCATTGTGATTTGTTTTTTTGTCTACCGCCTTGGCTTTATTTGAAAAGAAATGTGGAAATAACAGCAACAGGAGCAACAACAACAACAGTGTTTTACACTTGGGATTAATCTGCAAGGTGTGAAGCAGTTGTTTCCATTTCACCTGGAATTCTACCAGACCTGAATTGTTGGGAGATATTGAGAAGCTCAAGTACATTTGCTACCCGCCTCCCTCAATTGACTTTCCTCTGAGGGGAATGACCGTTCCCCCCATAGAAGGGGAGGCGCATTTTGTGCAGTCGCACACAGCCCCCTGGGATCCCTGAGGCAGCCTTGTGAGTTCGGAGGCCGGTGCTGCCTTCCTGGGCTGGATACTGGTGGTCTCCGCACACACAGTTAGTCGTCCAATCCAGCTTGGGGAGGCGTTGCTGGGGAGGAGGGATCGGCCAGGTAGGAGGAGGTAACCTTAGAGTGCACACAGCAGAAGCAGAGCCATTCCCGGGAAGCAGCCGACGGCTCCAGAGCTGTTTTCCTCTGAGGGGAAAAGAAGAATATACCATACAGGAGCCTTTGCCAACCTGGTGCCTCTCCCCAGACTATGACTCCCATCAGAACAAGCTGTGCTCGCTGAGGATGCTGAGAGTTGCAGTCCAAAACCTTAAGAGGGCACCAGCTTGATGAAGGTTGCAAAAAGCATACAGTATAGGAAGCTACGAGAGTTCAATGTGGCCTTCCTAGCTGGGCTCTTGAAGTCCACTGTAACCATCCAAAGGTTAGCTGAAAGCAGCTTGCCCCTTGCTTTGTTCTGAGAAGGACATCAGCTCCCTTCTCTGCAATTACTGGCCCAACGGCACTGTGGCTTATATGGTGAATTGTAATTTCTTTGCAGGTACCCTGAAGGGCTGGAAGATGTTTCCAAATATCCAGCCTTGATCGAGGAGCTGTTAAAGAGAGGTTGGGGTGAGGAGGAACTGGCGGGCGTTTTGAGACAGAACTTCCTTCGTGTTTTCCGGGAGGTGGAAAAAGTAAGAGTGAAAGAAATCCTTTCTTTGTCCATCTGGCTCTCTTGCTTAAAGCGACTCCTTTTTAATGCAGCTTGGTTTCTAACAATAGAGACTACCTATCTGTTTATCTAGCAGATCACCTTGGCCATTTGGATGTTCAGCTGAACTCATGCTAGGGATAGGGAAGAAATTCAGTTTAATGCAAAACTGCACTCATTTGCACTTCCTGAAACAAACCTAAGGGTCTGGTATAGATGCCTGAAGGGCCACATTCGGCCCCTGCATTCCCTATTTTTGGTTTACAGGCATAAGTGATGCACCAGGCCTCCTGAACAAACAGTAGCAACTTTGGGACTCTTATGGAAAACACGTGTTCGATCCCAAGCCTATAATCTCCATATTCATACAACATGCCACTTGGGAATGTTGACGGAATACTTAAAACATTGTGTGATTAATTTTGCTTAGCAGAATTCTGGGGTGATGGTGGAAATAGATAACTTCGAAATTTGTTTGAATGGTTAAGGAAAGTTTAGATGATAGTTATAATAAATTGATTCACCTTATTGTAAACATTTACAGCAAGGCAAAATTCTACAAATTGAATTACAGTTTTTAAAAGCCTGATATTGTCTACTGGAACAGAAGAATGAGCGACATCGACTTAGATCCTATCAAAGTTAGTTGAGCTTAGGTCACACTGAAATCATTGGGACAAGTTAGTTGAGTCTTAAATTAACTCCTATTGGTTGCAATAGGAACTGAGTTCAATTAATTAAGTTGGGATCCAGCCCATTAAATATTATTATTATTAATTAATTAATTAATTATTATTATTAATTTTATTATTTATACCCTGCCCATCTAGGTGGGTTTCCCCAGCCACTCTTGGCAGCTTACAGAATATATAAAACATAATAAAGCATCAAACATTAAAAATTTCCCCATACAGGGCTGCCTGCATAACTTTCAGATGTCTTCTAAAAATTATGTAGTTCTTAATCTCCTTGACATCTGAAGGGAGAGCTTTCCACAGGGAGGGTGTGACTACCGAGAAGGCCTTCTAGCTATGCTAATGGTCCAGTGGTTTAATGTGCTTATGGCAACCTGATATTTTTAAATTTCTTTTCTTTCTATTTTTCTGGCCTCTTGAATTAAAGATAAGCACCTAACATAGTCAGTAGCTGTCAACAGCAGAGAGATATTACAGGCTTCCCATAAGCATCTGATTGGCCTCTGTCAGAACAGGATACTGGGCTAGATGGACCTTTGGTCTGATCTGGGCTTTTGGTTGTTGTTATTGTTGTTGCTGATGCTTTTTAAAATAGACAGACAGAACCATCAGTATATAAAGCAGCATCCCCCAGCCTGGGGCCTTTCAGGTATTTTAGATACCTGAAGCAAAGCCCCTGCAGCGAGCAGGTTGCAGTTAAAACTTAGACAGCTGGTGGAAACAAAAGAGCAAATGGAAAGATGGCTGTAGTGAGGAGTCATGCAAATAAATATACCTACAGATTACATCTGCTTCTGTATTCTTCGTTCTTTCATTATTTTTAGTTTCATTGTATTGAAGCTCCTATGCACCAATTAGAAAAGATTGGTATACAAATTATTGAAATAGATGAAGAGGAGATTCCAGTGGGTTTTGCCTTCTAGTTAGCTCTGAATTTTGGATTTTTCTAGGTGCGTGATGAGAGTGCTTCCATGACAGCCGGAGAAGAGGAAATTTCCCCAGATGACGTACAACACGACTGCCGTTTAGAGTTGAAGCCTCCTCCTGGTTAATGTCTTCTTCTTGGGGACAACCAAGCACCTTAATATGTGGGAATCATGTTGTGCAAAGAGAATAATAAAGGTACTTGCCTCCACGGACGTGGAAACTGGTGGCAGCTGGTGATCTTTGAAGATCAGGGCCAGGGATCCTACAGCCTACAGGCAGAATTAGTGGGGAAATGTACCTGTGCTGCTGGTACAAGTAGTGGTATAAAACATACAACACGTGGGCGACACACAATAATCCCTATATTAATTATGCATTATTCACCATACGTTATTTATCAAAACTTCTAGGAAAAATACAAAGCTTTATGCGAAAGCCACAGAGACTTGCAAACTACCAAATCTGAAATGAACTGTTGTTATCTGATTCCAGTGAGTTTCTCAAATGTTTGACTCAGTCTAAATGTCCAGTTCTAATATGTTTTATAATATTTAACTCAGTCTTTTGATTTCCTTTGGATCAGTTCATAAGGATACCAACAGAGGTAAGTTTGATGTTATTCACAATACCGAGAGATGCTGGTAGAGTTGTAGACAGATGTTATTGAAAATGTAGATGAAGATGTAGACAGGGTGCCGGCATTTTGATCCTGTTTTGCCCTGGCAGTCCTGTTACTTAGGAGGCCGCTATTCACCCCCTTTGGCTGGGGTTTGCAGATAGCACACTCCCACAATAGTTTCCGGGCTTCTTCAGTGGTTCTCAAAGCTTGAATACATATTGATATTTAATTTCATGAAGAATACTTTTTCTTGGCTTAAGCTGAAGAAATTAATTTGCTTAGCAAGGTTACCCTGTTTGGATCTGGGTATAAAAACATTCTTTCATTAACATTTGCTTAACAGGTGTTAATCATTAGTGAGGAGAAAGGAAGTGTAGGAGAGGATGAAGGACAAGAGGAGATAGATGCTGACAATACTTACAATGTCTATGTTTCTCATACAGATTCCACTGCTCATGACCAAGACTTTTTGGATATCTTGTTTATTGTATTTCCTGGCAACAAGAAACAAGATTAATCTTTTTGTTTAAAACATTACAACCGGGGGGATTGAATTCAAAGTTTGCTCTCTCAGTGTTTATTTAAATATGGTCATGAGCAGTGGAATCTGTATGAGAAACATAGACATTGTAAGTATTGTCAGCATCTATCTCCTCTTGTCCTTCATCCTCTCCTACACTTCCTTTCTCCTCCCTAATAATTAACAGCTGTTAAGTAAATAGAAATGACAGCCATGAATTGCCGATTTAAAGTATTCTTCATGAAATTAAATATCAATATGTATTCAAGCTTTGAGAACCACTGAAGAAGCCCGGAAACTATTGTGGGAGTGTGCTATCTGCAAACCCCAGCCAAAGGGGGTGAATAGCGGCCTCCTAAGTAACAGGACTGCCAGGGCAAAACAGGATCAAAATGCCGGCACCCTGTCTACATCTTCATCTACATTTTCAATAACATTTGTCTACAACTCTACCAGCATCTCTCGGTATTGTGAATAACATCAAACTTACCTCTGTTGGTATCCTTATGAACTGATCCAAAGGAAATCAAAAGACTGAGTTAAATATTTTAAAACATATTAGAATTGGACATTTAGACTGAGTCAAACATTTGAAAAACTCATTGGAATCAGGTATCAACAGTTCTTTTCAGATTTGGTAGTTTGCAAGTCTCTGCAGCTTTCAGATAAAGCTTTGTATTTTTCCTAGAAGTTTTGATAAATAACGTATGATGAATAATGCATAATTAATTTAGAGATTATTGTGTGTCGCCACATGTTGCATGTTTTATATCACTACTTGTACCAGCAGCACAGGTACATTTTTCCAGTATCTTTGCATTTACCATGGCATCTGGTACCCATGTGTTTGGTTATACTGAGGAGGAACAGTCCCACATTGTTGGTAACTTTCCCTTAGAGGAGGAAGAAGGAAGCGATATGGTGAATTACTTAGAGGATTTATATGATTGGAAAAGGAAAAGAATCAGGGCATTTTCACATGCCTCTACCCTGTCAGAATACATAAGGTCTAACATGATCCCCAGGGTAAGAGTTCTAAAACAGCCTAGACTCTATAAAGGAGATGAAGATTTCGTTACAAAATGGACAGGCATATTGAACAGATGTGCTATCGATTTAATGTTGTTAATTATCGAAAAATCAAAATCTGAAGTAGATAGAATAGACTCAGAGATAGACAAAATCAAAAAAGACTTTAAGGAGGGGAGTGATAAAGCAACATATGACAGAGAAATAAAGAATCTACAGGCAGAATTAGGCCTGACACAGGCACCAGTTTGGCCCATGAGGCTATTCCCCCGAACCTCCCCCCTCCTGCTCTACCTCTGTATTTTCAGGTGTGAGGTAGGTGGGGCAGCCAATGCACAATTGAGAGCCTTAAAGTATGCATCCTATTGTGCAAAAAATAACAATAGTATTTCGTATTTATAAAAAGGCTAAGTTTCTCTTGCTTTCAGAAATCCTCCTGACTAGCCTGGACATATAGAGCACCCTGTAACATCACTATCCTTCCCATTTCCTACAGACAGAGCCAAGCTTTCACAATAGTGAATGACTATTTTGTATGTGTTGGATGGCATCTGCTTTATTCTCAAGACAAAACAAACAAGATGAAAGTCACTGAGTGGGCTGTAGCACTTTTCTCATCTCGCCATTATTGAGTCATGGGAATCAGCGGGATTCTAAAAATTGGAGGAAGATTATTTTTCTACCCAGATATTACTTTTTGAGGTATGGGGTAGCCAACATACTGCCCTTCAAATGATGCAAGCTACAACTCCCATCACCCCTAGTCATTGGCCATAATGGTTGCTTGCTAGTGGGAGTTGTATTCTGAAACATCTGGAAGGAATCAGAATGGCTACATATAACATTGAGCAATGCTACCCAATTTTGCGCCAGTTGCCTTTTTAACCTAGTAAACCAGGAGTGGGAAGACTTCTGGCTTCCGGGACCCGAGATCCACCAAAAGGAAATGTGGTGCCTCTTGGCACATGTTCAGCCCCGGAATTTGTTTTTTGGTACACAGACTGGCCACACAATAATTCTACTTCCAGTCTCCACTCCACCCCTGCAAACCTTATTCATATCAGCAGCTTAATTTGCTATTGTGTTAAACAATTGGAAACTAGAATCCTTTCTGATATACTGAGAAATCACCCAGAGACTTACTAGACAACCCCAATCTACCTTTGGCATGAGCCCTCAAGTTATCTGCGGCCAAACCACTAGCCCAACTATTGTATGGCACCCCATTTATGATAACATCTAAATTGGATGTGTATGAGAAAATCCAATCGGGATTCTTAAGATCTATATTCCTTACGCCCAAATGCGTTCCTAATGCAGCCTTACGATTGGAAGCTGGACTACAGGAAGTAGAATCTAAAGTATGGCATTCAGCTCTACTGTACTGGCTAAAAGTGAATAAGACTTCAAACGGCCTTCTCCCCCTAATCTTCACTGATAGATTCTGATCTATATGGGAGCAGACCATCCAAAAGAAATTAGTCTCGTATGGACTGCTGGTGGGGTCCACTCTGTCCACGGGATGGGAAAGGGCGAAAAAGCTAATTAAGGAAAGAATCTCTGATATTGATCGACAAAACAACTTAACCCGACTTTCCTTAATACATAGACAACTGTACGAGCATTGATTAAATTATCTAGCTAATTATTTAAAAACGTTAGAAAATCCGAGATATCGGTGGGCCTTCACTAGGGCTCGTTTCAATGCTCTACCCTCGGTGTTGTTAACTGGTAGATATCTCCAGATTCCGGTAGAACAGAGACTATGTCCTTGTGATAACAAAGAGATTGAATCTATAAGTCATGTCCTCCTCCATTGCACATTGTATCGAGACATGAGGAAGGAGTTAATTGATCCCTTGTTAAAAAACTTACCAGGCTGCTCAACAGAAACGCTTACTAGATACCTACTAGCGGATTTTAATTCAGAGTGCACTAAGAATGTAGCTAAATTTTGTTACTACACGTCAAGACTAAGACACGCAGAGACATCAATCAATAACAGTGATAAAGCCGCCTATTAATTCATAGCGGATAATAGTTAAAGGGAACCTATCCCTCATTAAATTTTAACCTAATTTTAATTTAAAATAGGATTATGAAACAGTATTGCCCAAAGATGATACTATCTATTTTATGTATTATTGGTTTTCTTTTTCTTTTTTGCTGGTCTATGACTGTAAAAAAGATATTATTATTATTATTATTATTATTATTATTATTATTATTATTATTATTACCTTCTGCATGGAGTCAGAATGTCCATCTGGATTCTGGAGAGGGGCTAAGTAATCTGGGTTCGATCCCATGTTCAATTACCTAGCGTTGCTCCCACCTCACAAGCTTCTGTTCCAGCCACTGCCCTGTCTCTGACTGCCAACAGGGAGGCTCACGTCACAAGCCTGGCTCAGGCATTGTTTCCAGGGCTGCACCAAAAAGAGCATGTGCTGGCCCAACCTGCCCTCATGAATGCTTGTTTGCTTGCCCAGCCCTGTCGTTTGGGATGGGACTCGTGTGAATGGGCTGTGTCAGGTGTTGAGTCAGGGACTAGCTATTGCCCAGTCATGCACCATAGAGCTCTGCTTTGAATTCCTGAGCTGTGTAACCTGATCTGTGTTTGGACATTGCAGTGATTTGGGGAATAAAACCTTTGGCAAGAATGGTGCCAAGAGTCCATGTACTTCATCCACGAGTGGGAGCCAGGGCAGGGACATGCTTTCCTTGAGGGTCATCGGCTGGGTGGCTTGGGAATGGTGTCGTGGGATGTTGTTTCACATACACGCAGGACTGGGGATCAACAATTTGAAGGTGATGATAATGGCAGCATCAGCTATCAGCCTGGAGCTGTTTTCATCAAAACCGCAGCGATAGCAATGATAGGTAAGTAATTTTCACTACACACACACACTTTTTAAAGTGTTTCAGCTTCCACCTTCTTCAGCTTCTCCGCTAAAAATAAATTGATGCTTCCCTCCTGTCTAGAGAAAACCTCCATCCAAGGGAGGTGGCAACTAACAAAGAAACTCTGTGGTGGAGGCTGCCCTGTCATTAGTATTGAAGCAAAATTCAGCTACATGGAATGGGACTGGCACCATCTTATCCTTTGCCTCATGGTCAGCCCTGTATGGGCCATTAGGCTGCTTGTGTTAAGCCAAGAGGAAGGGAACAAAGTTATTGCTCTCCTCTCCTGAGTTGGAGCAAAGCTAGGCAGTGTAGCTTTGCACACACTTCTATGAACACCAGGAGAGTGCCCAGCAAGCTGGCTCATTCTGCATCGAGCTCCAACTAACTCTGGCTAAGGAAGCAGGCCAGAATTAGCAGCCATAAAAGCCCAGATGAGCCCCAGCTGGCTCCTCTGGTCACCTGATCCTACTGCAGTACATACTTTGGCAATCATCCTTAGAGGGATGGCACTGCAGATTGAGGTTGAATCCTGACAAGACAGAAGTACTGTTTGTGGGGGGCAGGAGGCGGGCAGGTGTGGGGGACTCCCTGGTCCTGAATGGGGTAACTGTGCCCCTGAAGGACCAGGTGTGCAGCCTGGGAGTCATTTTGGACTCACAGCTGTCCATGGAGGCACAGGTCAATTCTGTATCCAGGGCGGCTGTTTATCAACTCCATCTGGTACGCAGGCTGAGACCCTACCTGCCCGCGGACTGTCTCGCCAGGGTGGTGCATGCTCTGGTTATCTCTCGCTTGGAATACTGCAATGTGCTCTATGTGGGGCTACCTTTGAAGGTGACCCAGAAACTACAATTAATCCAGAATGTGGCAGCTAGACTGGTGACTGGGAGCAGCCGCTGAGACCACATAACACCGGTCTTGAAAGACCTGCATTGGCTCCCAGTACGTTTCTGAGCACAATTCAAAGTGTTGGTGCTGACCTTTAAAGCCCTAAACGGCCTCAGTCCAGAATACCTGAAGGAGCGTCTCCACCTCCATCGCTCTGCCTGGACACTGAGGTCCAGTGCCGAGGGCCTTCTGGCAGGTCCCTCGCTGTGAGAAGCCAAGTTACAGGGAACCAGGCAGAGGGCCTTCTCGGTAGTGGCACCCGCCCTGTGGAACGCCCTCCCACCAGATGTCAAAAAGAAAAATAACTACCAGAATTTTAGAGGACAACTGAAGGCAGCCCTGTTTAGGGAAGCTTTTAATCTTTAAGAAATTAGTGTATTTTAATATTTCTGTTGGAAGCCACCCAGAGTGACTGGGGAAACCCAGCCAGATGGGCAGGGCATAAATAATAATAATAATAATAATAATAATAATAATAATAATTGTGGCAGGGACCAGGCCATCAGTTCCCTCTGTTTGCAGTCTTCCACTGCCTCGCCCACAAGACTTGATGCTGCTTGGGTTTTTCTGTCACAGTTACCATTCCGTTGCTCCAGCCTCTTACAGTGACCCCTGCTGGAACAGGCTACAAGGGCTATCTAGTAAAACGGTTTTAGCAGTCTCTACCACAGGCATAGGCAAACTCAGCCCTCCAGCTGTTTTTTGGGACTACAACTCCCATCATCCCCAGCTAACAGGACCAGTGATTAGGGATGATGGGCGTTGTAGTCCCAAAACATCTGGCGGGCCGAGTTTGCCTATGCCTGCTCTACCAGTTACTTTCCTGAGGGAAACTCGCAGGAGGATTTTGCACCAGCAGTCAAGTAATTTATTTTGGGCAATCTGATTATGTAAAGTTTATTACTGCTGTTTGAGATCAACTTACCGTTAGCAACAGACACACTCAAGAAAAGTATTTTACTTCTGCTGGAGAAAATTACCACTTTCTAAGGTGATTGGTGTAAATACCTTAAGCGTGCACCAAATACATTTTATCCATGACGCAAATACTCCCAGAAGCACAGCTTTTGCAACCTGATGCAATTCAGGTGTGTGTGTGTGTGTGTGTGTGTGTGTGTGTGTGTGTGTGTGTGTGTGTGTACCGGTAGCTGTGTTTTTCCCTGCAAAGTTTAAAAACTGGAGCTAGGTGGCAGCACTTTCTCGGCGTTACCTACTGTAACAGCAGGAAAGTATATAGCCAGCAAAGAATGCATCCACCACCCTGCTTTAAAAGTAAAGGTTCCTGAAATTATGGAGCACCATCGCAATTAGGTAATTTTAGATTCTGGAATTAATGGGCTCGTGAATGGCATTGGATATTACTTCACTTACTTAGGGAAGGGCTATAGCTTTGCATGTAACCGCCTATGGCATTTCCACGTAAGGTTCTGAATGTCTGAAGGCTGGAGAGCTGCTGCCAGTTAGTATAGGTGAGCTACAAGACCAATAGCCTTATCTGAGTCAGTATAAGTTCCAGAACATGTGTTGAGTTATAGCGCATTGATATACTCTGCCTGCAGAAGGTCTCATGTTCACCCTCCAGTATCTGCAGTATGTTGCCCAGCATGGCTACACTGGAGTAGATAATACAGCTGTGCGGATTGGAGCTGATGGACACTGTAGTCCCCAAACACCAGGTCCAAGGAAAGCTGTGTAGCGTGACTTAGTATAAGAACATTCCTGAGGAAGCCTGTGTAGTTGTGGAGGGTGATGCCTCTAACCTCCTTACCAGCCCCTGGTCTCCTCTTCCCAAAAAGGTCATTACCAATTCATGACCAAACAATTCTCAGTATTTGCCTTTATATCTTGCCAGGGCTTCTTTGCAGTTGCTAAAAAAAAAAAGTAATTTCCTCTCTGCATTGGATCACCTCCATGCCTCAGTGACCATATTTGTTGTTGTTATGGATGTGCCATCACAAGAGTACTTGGAAAGAAGCTTGTTTTGTTTTGAACTCACAGTGGCCGGCTTAGTTCTCAGTGGTCTTCATTCAATCCTATGGGATAAAGCGTGTGATTTGACACAGTTGCGAGGGGGGCAAACCTGCCACGTGGCAAGCACGAAGCCCACTGCAGCCCCCCCCCACAAGTCTTAGCCCCAAATCCCCAAGGGTGCATCTCTTCACTTTCTCCCAGAGACCATTATTGACTCGTAAAATGTATGCTCTGTTGTTCTGCTGCAATCACAGCACTCTGGGAAGGTTCAATTTAAAAACTATTAACAGAATAGATCGTAAAACATTTACAAATGCAATAAAATGAGAGGCGGTTATAGCCGATAAAAACAGTTCTTAAAAAAAAAAAAAACCCTAACAACTAGGGGAAATCATGTTACTAAAAAACAAAAAACCTTCAGTCTGGTATCAAATGTGGGCCAGAGTAAGGCATCAGAAAACCAATAGACTAGGATAAACATGTGAGGTATGGACTCTGATTGTTCTACTTGCCCAAAAAGGTATTAGCCAGGATAGATAGATGATGATGATAGTCATCTAGTCCAGCCCCTGCATTGCAGGATGCAACAATGGCAGCCCTGACAGGTGCCCATCCAGCTTCTGCTTAATTCTCTCCCAGAGAAGGAGAGCTGACCAGCCCACAAAGGTAGACTGCTCTACTGTTAAAACAGTTGATCCTGTTAGGATGCTTCTCCTAATACTTAGCCAAGATCTTCCCTGCAATTTCATCTGTTGGTCTGAGTTTTGCTTCTGTGTGGCAGCCCTTTGAAGACCACTCATGCCTCCCCTTGACCTTTGCTTCTCAGAGCTAAACATGCCTGGCTCTTTCCAATAATTTGTTATAGGACTTGGTTTCCAAATCCCTAAGATAGTTGGGAATGAGATTGGGAGAGGGGTATTAACAGCTTCTCCCTTCCACCTCAGTCCATAGCATGGATTGCTCTAATGCAAGTTGTCTAGCTAATGTTCTATCCCAGTTCCTGCTGTTCCTGGGTTCTGTTGCCAGAGGAGTCCACTTAACCATTTCCCCACCTCTGTAGGTAAATATTTGTTGTTTAGTCGTTTAGTCATGTCCGACTCTTCGTGACCCCATGAACCAGAGCACGCCAGGCACTCCTGTCTTCTACTGCCTCCCGCAGCTTGGTCAAACTCATGTTCGTAGCTTCGAGAACACTGTCCAACCATCTCGTCGTCTGTTGTCCCCTTCTCCTTGTGCCCTCAATCGTTCCCAACATCAGGGTCTTTTCCAGGGAGTCTTCTCTTCTCATGAGGTGGCCAAAGTATTGGAGCCTCAGCTTCAGGATCTGTCCTTCCAGTGAGCACTCAGGACTGATTTCCTTCAGAATGGATAGGTTTGATCTTCTTGCAGTCCATGGGACTCTCAAGAGTCTCCTCCAGCATCATAATTCAAAAGCATAAATTCTTCGGCGATCAGCCTTCTTGATGGTCCAGCTCTCACTTCTATACATCACTACTGGGAAAACCATAGCTTTAACTATACAAACCTTTGTCGGCAAGGTGATGTCTCTGCTTTTTAAGATGCTGTCTAGGGTTGTCATTGCTTTTCTCCCAAGAAGCAGGCATCTTTTAATTTTGTGACTGCTGTAACTATCTGCAGTGATCATGGAACCCAAGAAAGTAAAATATTTCACTGCCTCCATTTCTTCCCCTTCTATTTGCCAGGGGGTGATGGGACCAGTGCCAAAGAATGCTCAAACTACCGCACAATTGCCCTCATTTCACATGCTAGCAAGGTTATGCTCAAAATTCTACAAGGCAGGCTTAAGCAGTATGTGGACCAAGAACTCCCAGAAGTGCAAGCTGGATTTTGAAGGGGCAGAGGAACCAGAGACCAAATTGCAAACATGCGCTGGATTATGGAGAAAGCTAGAGAGTTCCAGAAAAAACATCTACTTCTGCTTCATTGACTACGCAAAAGCATTTGACTGTGTCGACCACAGCAAACTATGGCAAGCTGTTAAAGAAATTGGAGTGCCTGATCACCGCATCTGTCTCCTGAGAAATCTCTATGTAGGACAAGAAGCTACAGTTAGAACTGGATATGGATTGGTTCAAAATTGGGAAAGGAGTACGACAAAGCTGTATATTGTCTCCCTGCTTATTTAACCTTTATGCAGATGGGGCGGAGCAAGCGGGGGCGGGGCGGTCCGCCCCGGGTACCGCCCTGGATGGGGTGTCACTCAGGGGCCGCACCCCCACCCCTCGCCTCTGCACGGCAGCCTCGGGGGAGGGGGGAAGCTGCAGGTGCACCAGCCGAGCGATTGGGTGCCATGCAGGTGCCTGCTGGAGGGGAGGTGGCACTCAGGGCCGCGCCCTCGTCCCGCAATCGGCGCCTGAGCCTGGACGCTCTGTTTAGGCTCCATTTAGAAGTCACAGGGCCACACGATCCCCCTCTACGTAGCACACATGTGTAGCGGGATGAGCGCCAGTGGGCTATCTACCTGGAGCCCGGACGCTCCGTTTAGGCTCTGTTTTGAATTTGCGGGAGGGGTTGTGATTCCCCCTCTACATAGCAACACATGCGTCGTTTCATAGCGATGCTGCGCCCCCCGGAGGCATGGCAATTTGCCGCCCCGGGTGTTGCGGCGCCTCGCTACGCCCCTGTATGCAGAATTCATCATGCAAAAGGCTGGACTGGATGAATCCCAAGCCGGAATTAAAATTTCCTTTTCCACTGCATCATTAGGACATGCTTTGCCTGATTTTAAAGTGCTTTTGAGAAAGTCTGATGAAAGGGGGGTCTGCAGAGTGCGTAATCAAGCCCAGGCTGCAAAACAGAAGCATTTCAGAAATTCATGACCCCCCGATGCGCAGATAAACAGCATCTAAATGAGCCAAAGCAATGTTAAGTATTCTTGGCTCTGGCTAATTTACACGGCTGTCTTGACATTCTCACATGCAGGGGAGGTACATAAAATGAAAAACAACCGGATAGGGCTAGCATCCAATTTCCCACAGCGGACAACCTGGGAAGCCCACAAGCAAGACGTGCACACCAGTTGTCCTTTCTCATTGTGGTTGCCCAGCAACTGCTTTGAGAGACTCAAGCTGAACCTGTAACAAAATATTGCACTATGGAGTGTTTCTGTTCAGCCAGCCATGCCCCCCTCTAAGACACTCCATTCCCTCTCTCCTGTCGGGTCACCCTCTCCAAACAGCCAGCCAACATTCCACATTCACGTACTTTGCTCAAACTGCACTGGGCTCTGCACTTCTGTAGAACTTGGAGTTTTCCTTGAGCTGCTGATATGTCCTGTGCATGGATGGTACTGTTTTGGCTACATAAGCCATGGCACTCTGCTCCGAACACTGAAAACATAAAGGGAATGACACAGCCTCTGAATGCAGTGGTTGCATATGGCTACAGTGGTGCCTCGACTTACGAATTTAATCCGTTCCGAAGGCACCTTTGTAGGTCGAAAAATTCGGAAACGTGATTTCCCATAGGAATGCATTGGAAACGGAAAAATCCGTAAGTCGAAGCAACCCCATCTAAAAATTCGTAAGTCAAAAAAACCCTATCTAAAACCACCGTGGTTTCCGTTCGGATGTCGAGAAATTCGTAAGCGTGCAGCCATTTGCCCCATTCGTAAGTTGAAAAATTTGGTTGTCGAGTCGTTCGTAAGTTGAGTTACCACTGTATTGTGGAAAGCATCCATGGAGAGTCCTAGCCTTCTTCAGAAGTTTGTCTGGTTTCCTGTTTCGAAGCCATCTAAGTCAGCATATCATAAATGCAGGCTGCATTCTGCGGGGAAAGTACTTTCTTTTATGGGGGTGGGGGTGGGCAATTGTTTTGCCAAATAAGTGTTCCTCCTAAAATGTGCATATTAGGAGTGATCTGCCATAAGATGCTGAAGAATTTTCATGAGGAACTTTTGTTATCAGTGCAAGCATATGTAGAAATGTGGAGAAGTGAACTGTAAAAGTGGAAAAATGTAAACTAATCGAAACTGAAATTGACAGTTTCAGCTTTCCCTACCTTAGTCACTCTTGGCTTTTTCCAGTCAGATCAGCCATCTACCTTATCTGACATTTTCATATTGCTTCACTGACTGGTGCCTTATTATCTCCACTTTTCAACACCTAATGAAGCAATCTCCTTTGCTTCTTTAGGCAGGACATAATGATATAAAGCTGAAAGAGCAGCAAAATGTGTCAGAAGCCAGAACACTTTATTCAGAGAGCAGTACATTTTAAGACTCTATTCTTGCTCCTGATGAAAGCAGAAAATTGCAGCCTCTGTGTAACTTAAGGCTGCAATTCTATACCAGCTTAACTAGGAGGAAGCCTCACTGAACTTACTTCTTCTGAGTACACTTGTGGCCATCTACAGGCTGTCAGTATTTTACCAGAGAGAGATTCAGGTGCATCCCAGAACTTTAGGTTTATGCAATTAAAGTGGATTTGGGTGTTCTAGTCCAACTCCCTGCAATACAGAAATCTGCAAAATATATACTTGAATTGTAGAAAGAAAATTGCCTCTTGTTTGCCTGGATGACTCTCCTTCATTGAAGGCTTTTAAACAGAAGTTGGATGGCCATCTGTTGGGGGGACATATGCTTTGAAATACTGTTGTAAGCTTCAGGAGTACACAGAACTATTGGGCAGAAGAGCAGCCTGAGTGGCCAGGACCCACCGGAAGGGAGTGAGGTTTTTGTATTGTAAGACGTTATTAAGCTGAAAAGGGATTGATAGATGTATTAAATGATAAGATTACTGGCCATTACAGAGTGGACTGAAATGGGAGTGGCAAAATAATAAAGTATTTGCATTAATGTTAATGAGTAATCTTGCTCTATCTCTATGGCTGTGAAACCTCCTTCCCTCTTCCTTACTGAAGAGTTCTGTGTAGCAGGAAAGCTTACGTACTTGTTAACAAAAGTTAGTCAAATAAAAAGTATATTTTGACCTAAAAAAATAAAATGCTGCTGTAAATCTGTCTTTATTTTACACTTTTAACTTATTGAAACCTGCTTTAAGGGTTTTTCTTTTCTCTTTTTTTACAATCAAATGGTGTATAAATATTATAAAATAAAACTACCGTATTTCCTTGTGATTCCTGCTTTGCAGGGGGTTGGACTAGATGACCCTTGGATCCCTACCAACTCTACAATTCTATGATTCTATGAGCCTCATTGGGTGTGCAGCAGCTCCAGGGAAGGGCAGGACCTAGGGAGAAGGCGTGGTTTAGACCTGACGGGCCAGGCACGTAGGATACCAGAAGGTTGTCTATTGGAGAAGGTGGCCCTCAGATTTCAAAAGAGTCCCTGCTCTGGCTTTCTTCAGGTCCCTGGGCAGCCTGCACTTCTTGTACAGAATATTGACACACACAAAGACAGACACCTTTGTGTACATGTTCTTTAACACTGCTCAGAAAGTTGAACGCCTAGTGAGCCAGCAAAGGGATTGAAATATCTATCAATTCTGATTCCTCTCAGTTTCTCACTTTTCTAAGAATAAGTTTAGTTCTCCACCATTCCACATCAGTTTGCATGAAATAATTTTAACAGTCCTCATGAAAATTCACCAGCATTTTAGTGCAATTTTCTCCCAATATACACATTATTCAATGCAAATTTGCCACATATGCACACATTTGCAAAGCAATTTCCCTAAGATAATTCACATTTGCATGCTGATATATGCATTTTTATGCACACTTAGCCCTAGTATATGCATTTTTATACACATGGCTAGAGAACTGCATTGCAATGTTCAGAGAAATGCAAATTTCAAAGAACAGCTGTGTTTCGGTTTGTGTATTGCTCTGGAAAATGCAAAAAGCTTCACCTTTAAATTGAATTTCTGCCCCACCCCTAGAACATGTTTTTAATTTGCACTGTAGATTTTGGGAAATTGGGGGGGGGGGGAGCAATACTCTTGATTACCCTTCTCGAAACACCCACTATACCAGCACTTTCTCTGCTTAGCTGTCAGCCCTCTCCCCTCCCTCTGACTACAAAGCAAAGGGAGGAGGAGCTGGAAAGGACTCGGTCTGCCACTCTCAGCCTAGGCTCACAACACTTCAGCCGCAGATCTTTGGAAGAGGCTTAAGGCAACAGCCTCTCAAGCGCAGAGGTCTCTTTAGCTCTTTCTCTCTCGCACGCTGTCTCCTCCTGCTGCTGACCTTTGGCTTCCAGTGACCAAACCCAGAAGATTCTCGTCCAGCTGCCTGTCTAGCCACACACCCTTTCGTGGGGCATCACTGACGTTGACCACCACCACACTGGAGAAGGTATCTGAAGAGAGAGCATTCGGGATCCAACAGGTCTCCATCCTGGAGGAGAAGCCTTTGCCCCAGGGTCCAAGAACTCCCAAACCTCCAGACAAAACACACAGACACCCTCTTTTTACTGGAGGGTCCAAGGAAAGGTAGTTCTATCCCTTTCAAAGGGTGTGGGGGGCATCCCATCAAGTGACCTGGCTCCATGGAAGAAGCTGTGAGCAATGCCACCGTTTGCAGCCATGACTTTGGGTTCGAACAGGCCAACGCCTCCCTTTCCTGGCCAAGCATATCTGGAAGTGGCCCAGAGACGGTGATTGTGCCTGTGTTGTTTGGGGTGATCTTCCTCCTGGGCATGGTGGGGAATATGCTGGTCCTGGTGGTGCTTGGCCACCTCCGGCCAGGTGGGCGCCCATCACGCAGTGCCACCAACATCTTCATCCTCAACCTGAGCATTGCAGACTGCTCTTTCCTCGTCTTCTGCGTCCCCTTCCAGGCCACCATCTACTCCCTGCCCGAATGGGTCTTCGGTGCCTTCTTCTGCAAGTGGGTCCACTACCTGGTCATGACCACCATGCTGGTCAGCATCTTCACCTTGGTGGCCATGTCGGTGGACAGGTACATCGCCGTGGTGCATGCCAAGCGCTCGCTCTGCATCCGTAGCAAACGCAACGCCACCCTGGGCGTGGGGGTCATCTGGCTCCTGTCTCTGCTCATCGCCATCCCGGTGGCTCAGCACCAGGCCCTCATGAGAGGCCACCGGCAGGCACCCAACAGCTCCTTCTGCTGGGAGCATTGGGCAGACAACCCTGCGGCCAAGCAGGTCTACAAGGTTACCATTCTGGTGGTGGGTTACCTGCTACCTCTGGTGCTCATCACCTGCTGCTATGCCAAGGTGGGTGCCGGGGCAAGAGGGGATGGAGATGGGTGGTTGGCAACAGGGTTTCAGAATGGTGCCACAGACTTCTTCTCTGTGGCTTAGTGGCTTAGTTTAAACCACGACTACTTGATCCCAGAACTTCTTTTGACAGCCTGCGTAAGATCATTAGGTCTAAGACCACGTAAACTGTGCCACCGGCAATCCCAGCATGTTTGAAGTTAGCTATGTTGCTAGACCTCTTGAAAATCTGAGATTAAGAAGTGTAAGTGGGGGCATTTTCTCCATTCTTGTACTTTTTCTCATGGTCATCTTGCCACTTTCTCTCCGTCAACTATGTGCAGGTCTCTCCTCCCTTGGATATCTGGCAGGACACCTCACTGCTTTCTTTCCAGAAATGCTCTTCTTCCTGCTCTTACTCTTATTCTGCTTTGTTCTCTCTTGTAGGCTGCATTGGCTCCCGTTATTTTCTACATTCATTTTTTATTCAGCCAAGTACAAGCACTAAGATTTCCCTTTTTCTTCTCCCTTCCCAAGTCCCCTAGGACAGTGATGAGCATCAAATGGATTGTGCCCACGGGTGGACACTTTCTGGGGCTCTTGCAGCAAATGCTAAGTTACGGGCGGTGGTCTAAGGAGCAAGGTGGTTCTTACTGCACATGTGGACCTCCCATGGCCTGAGGGCCAATCCTTAGCCTCAGATGCCTTCAGTGTGGCCCCCAAAGGTGACCTCTTGCCACCAAATCCCTCCCCCAATTTTTTGCTGCCTCTCTGTGTTCATTCTCCCCATGTTCAGCCCTCCCCATAGAGATTTGGCCATGCTGAGGAGCCGGGACCTACACCTTAAATCTAATATTAGTAGGTAACCCTTAACTGGTGCTACTCCTGGGCTACTGGTGCTAGTGGACCTCTATTATAGTGGACCTCTATGGCTGATGAAGCCCTGGATTGCTGGGAGTGGGGGAACAGAACTGCAGTTAGGGGTGTGAATTGTTGTCCATTTCCTCCTGATGTGTATCTATCAAAAGAAGGCCGCCTTTCTCCCTTTACATGCTCTCTCATTTCCCCATTCATTCAGTGGGATTTCTGAGTGGACGTTTCGAAGATTGGTGCTGTAAGGCTGCATGTGCCGTGTGCATTACGTAGACATAGGTTATTCCCTAAGTCGGGAGGACTAAATGTCCAAAGGCTTACCTGAGAGTAAACCCCACTGATATCCAAGGGACTTGCTTTTAAGTAGACATAGTTAGGATTCAGGTAAATAGTTTGCCCCACCCTGTAGCTCTCCAGAGGGGATTTATTTCCCTCATATTCTTATTTTTCTTACTCATATTCCTATTCTTCCACGATTATTAATTGCATGCTAGACAATTGTCTCATGATGCATGTTTGCCTGTACAGCAAATTTGAAAAGGAAACAGGGCAGTATTATTAGCATTATCTACATAAAGACCTGCCATTGGGGGAAAAAAACAAAGCAAAAAACAGGTCTGGATTGTGGCTTGTTATGTGTGCTTACTCCCTGATTTGGAATTGCAGTCGTTGTTGTTGTTGTATGTTTACTCAAAAGTAACTCCCGACCTTGGATGTGATTTGGACAACACAACATCCCTGAAAACCTACGCACAAGAGAACAAACGGACCTGCCTCATTGCTTTGAGGGGCTAAAGAGAGCCTTGAGACACTGGGGGTGAAGTGCAGAAAGGGAATCTTAGTAGGACAGGATCCTACAGAAGGAAGTGCCCTTGAATTTAAAGGGAGTTACTCCTAGGTAAGTCATTTTAGGACAGCAGCCTTAGTCCAGTTTGCTTGCTCAAATGTTTAAGTCCCAATCTCAGGATGCTTTGGACAGCACAACATGCCTGCAATGTAGCAAATCCTAATCAAATAACTCCTACTCAGCGCAGACTGAATGAAATGACTGAACCTACTGTAAGTTAGTGTGCCTATTAACTTGAATGACCTACTACTTTCAGTAGAACAAGACTGAATACCACTCCAAGTCTACTCATAAGGAAGTCCTTAAACCATTAAAACAACTACCCACCAATATAATCATACGCAGAAAATAAACCATCATTTCACCTCCCCAAAACCTTGGCAAAAGAATATGCACCTTTTCCTTTTTTATGAAATAGCTGGGGCCAGGTATACCTCAAGGGGCAGGGAGTTCCAATGTCTGGGAGCCACCTTTAACAATGATTGCAGGAAAGCCTGTGTTGTTTTATGATGAGATAAATGTTGTTTGTGACTGTAAGGGAAGGTCTGTGTATTTAAAGCATTTTTAAGAGGGAGAGCGTGAGAGACACTCAAAGTGTATTTGTCTCTCCCCATAACCCCATAACGTATTCTCTCCACTCTTAGACCATTTGTCCCAGTTAGGATGTGTGAATATTTCAATTACTTTCAATTTCTCTCCCCCCCCCCAACTTAAGTACAGTTCTTCAAATTACCACATCAGTTTGTGGTGGTGTGGGTGTTTTTTTTGTTTTTTTTAAGTCCTCGTGAACCAGTTACAAACATTTTAATTGAGTCATCATATGAGTTTTCATTCCATTTGCATATGAGTAAGATAGTAGTTCTGAAGCAAGAAGCGTCCTCCCTTTATTTTTAGGTGATGTACAAGTGTGTCATCAGAAGACTGCATCTTACCTTGTACAAAGTGTGTGTGCGTGCGTGCCTACCATCTTGCATGATAATTTAGGGACACCATTTCAGTTGATTCAAAGTTTCTGATTTGATTAAACTTTGCAGTCCTACTTTTTAATGTGTTTTCTTCCTAAGCAAAATTCAGACAGAGATCTTTTGCAGAATATCATTTTCTTCTGCAGGTAATAGCTGGAACAGCGAAATTGCTCGCATCAAATTCTATCAAGCAAGTGGATTACATTAGCACATAGTGTGTCTGGGTAAAGAAAGCCTTTTCAAAGAGAGGAATAGGTATGATCATCCTTGTGTAATTTTTTGGGGGACAAGACCTGGTTACACAAATCGCTACATAGTGTATAAATAGATTTTGGAAAGACCACAGGGAATATAATATCTACGAAGGTAAAATATATTTATTGATCTGCCCACTTTTGTCTCTGGCCCTGTCCCTCTCTGACAATGCCCAGAAGGGAAAGGACTCCTTGCATTCACTTCTGGGCCACTATGCTCTAGCTTGTCTCTGAGACAGGTGTGGCCGGAGTGGACAAGTGTGGACAGGTGTGGACAGTATATTAAGAGCAGAGGAAGGAGGAAGCCTTCTGGGTGAGAGAGACAGGAATGGAGTGAGAATAGCTTCCTTCCTACAAGAGTACAGCCCTAAACTTATCTTGCCTCCTTTCCTCCTTTCTTTTCTTCCCCTCCAGCTAAGATCTTGGGAACTTCCTCCTTTCCCTTCCTGTGGGGCACTAGGGACTCAGGGAGTGCCACTATCACAAAATACAGAAGGTCGGGTCTAATGGACTTGATCCCCAATAAAATGTCCTTTTCATGACAGGTATTGAGTCAGATTTGTCTCCCACGGAAGCTGGGACTACCTCAAATTATCCATGTTCCCAGCCGGGTGATGCTCACAGCAAACTAATTGAACCAACGACAATAAGAGTTGGCTTTCTTTCCCCTTTAATGCACACCTGTGCAGAGCTTGTGAAGCATTAGGCTTGAGTCAAATCCAGAATGTACCCACATGCCTACTTGGCTTTATGAATCCTCCCCATTCCTGAACCATGGCAGGTCCTATTCTACATACTTGCTCAGTCATGAGACTAGTTCAACACCTGCCCACCTTTTCTCGGGTGGTCGTGTGCCCTGCTTTACAGAAGACAGTCCTCTGTTTGAAGGCATCCTGTATTTCAAGGGTAGGAAGCCTGTTCATTGAACGCAACCCATAGAAACATAGGAAGCTGCCTTACAGTGAGTCAGACCATTGGTTCACCTTGCTCAGTAGTGCCTTCCTTTCAGTAAGTAGCAGTGACCTGTCTGCTGGCAAGCTGGCTCAGCAGCTATGCTCCCCCTTCCACTTTCCTGAGAGGCTCCACCTCCTCACTGCAACGGGTCCAAGGGGAGGGCGACTTGTCACTGTGTGGGCTCTCCGCAGATACCCAGTTATGCTGACTCTTGGTGCTGGGCCAGATGCAAAGATGAGCAAAATGATAAGCAGCAACGTTCAGCAAAGCAAAGAGCAGGAGCGGAAAAACCGTCCCAGAGAGTTAAGCTGGTGTAGTTGTTTGATCAGGACTTCGGAGACCCATGTTCAAATCCCCATTCAGTTAGGAAGTCTTGGACAAGTCACTGGGAGTGGCCTAAGCTACCTCCCAGGTTGTTAATGAGGGTAATACAGCAAACTAATGTGCAGGAGCACCTTGTTCCACTGTGAACCCACCTCAGGTGCCAACACTGCAGGGAAGATGTGGATCAATCGAAGGAAATGTGATCAGTCTTGCTTTGGGACAGGCAGGTGGCTGGAGTGAGTGAATGAATGTATGTTTCCTTCCAACCAAAACATTCTGTAGTGTGGCTGCTTGGGAGTAGTTTGCCTTCTGCCTCATTGCTTTGTGTAAGTATGCCAGCAAGAGGTATGCATGATAGATTTTCTTTTAATTAATTGGCTTAAGTACGTAAAGTCTCCTAGCATTAATGGTTAAGCCCATTCATTGCTTGGTTACAGTGCTTGCTGTAACTGCGTTTTCAAAAGGTTAATCTAAATTTTGTTGGTGCACTGCACGAATTCCCCCTCTTAATGCCATTCTTTAAAAGAATTAAAATAAAATCTCCAGTGAGTCTAACGTACCTTATCTTGATCCTGGAATGGAGTTAAATAAAAGCGAAACCTTTATGCAGAGATTATTTACCTGAAAGTAAATAATAGACAGTTGTTTACAAGCAGCTCTTTAAAAAGAAAAAGACTCTGTCGAGGGGAAGGGCCATAGCTCAGGGGAGAGCATCTGCTTGGTTTGCATGAAGATTGAAGAAGGTCTCAGGTTCAATCCCTGATATTTCCAGGTAAGGCTGGGAATGTCCTCTGCCTGAAACCCCAGAGAGCTGCTGCCAGTCCATGCAGACAAAGGTGAGGGAACCTTTTCAGCCCAAGGGCACATTTCCTTCTGGGCAACCTTCCGAGGGCCACATGCCAATGGTGGGCAGGGCCAGAAACAAAAGTGGGCAGAGCAATGAATGCAAATGCCACCTTTGCCCAGTAGCTTAGTTTTTGCATGTGCCCCTCTTTATCTATTTATTAGTTACAGAAACATTTATATACCACTATATCACAAAAATATATCATTCTCTATCCAGGGAAGCAAAAGGTCTCATCAGAGTTCAAGGACACATTCCAGGCAGGCAAGAATCCCCAAGGTGCAAAGCAGAGTCAGTCAGAGAAGGGGGCAGCCTGGGAAGGTGAGGGGTAGGGGTAGGGGGAATCCTCGGGAGGGTTTGGAGGACCAGATAGAGAGGCTTGTTAGGCCACACTTGGCCCTTGGGAATGAGGTTCCCCATCCCTGGTATAGACAATACTGAGCTAGATGGACCAGTGGTGTGACTCACTGACAGGCACCTTCCTGTGTAATGGATCTACTAAGCCTCGGGTAGGCAAAAAGCAGGCTGGGATCTACTGCTAGATCTTTTTGCTAGATCACAAGAATTTCCGACCTCCAACTAACTAGCAGCAGCAACAATTGGAAGTCTGCCTTCCTGGCTGTCAAAATGAAGAAGGCTTTGGGTGAGTGGCAGGAAGGAAGGTGTGTGTGTGTGTGTGTGTGTGCGTGTGTGTGTGTGTGTGTGTGTGTGAGAGAGAGAGAGAGAGAGAGAGAGAGAGAGAGAGAGAGAGAGAGAGAGAGAGAGAGAGAATGGGAGGGAGGGAGAATGAAAACTCAGTTCTGGTAATGAGAATGAATCCTTGGGCTGAGCATAATGCTCAGAAGTATCATTGTCCTTCTTCAGTTGTGAGTATACATCTGCTGCACTGAGCCAGTGTGGAGGGGAAGTCCATGTGGTGCCCTCTAGATGCATGTTGCTGGACTTCGATTCCAGCTCTCATCATCCCTGACCAATGGTCCTGCTGGCTGGGAGTGATAGAAGGCAGAGTCCAACAACATCTGGAGGGCACCATATTGGTTATCTCTGCACTTGGTTCCAGTTGGTGGCTGTCAGAGATCCCCTAAGTAGACAGCACAAGCCAGGTGCCTGCCCACCACTGTACTTAGCAACACACACCTGCTGAGATTGGCTGTGCCTCTTATTTAGAGATTATAGATGAAAAGCAAGAGCTCTCTAATATAAAGATATAAATAGAAGCCAGTACACAACATTATTTGAATATCCAAGGAGACAGAAGCATTCCTGTTTTTACAAGACATGCTTTACCCATATGCATTTCCACTTTGTTCTATTTATATACCTGCACCTGACAGGTAAGAACCCAAGAAGCTCGATCAGACGAGAGACCTAACTGGTCCAGCATCCTCTTCCCCACAGGGGCCTTGCCTGATACCTGGGCAAAGCCTGCAAGGAGAACATCGGTGCAATGGGCTTATCCTCTCGTTGTTCCCTGGCAACTGGCAATTCAGGGCCAGACTGGAATCTTATGTTAATTACATGAATACAATTGAGTCGTGTGGATTTTGTTATGTAAACAGCTGCTCCGGGGGAGCCTGAACAAGCTCAGCACCACTGGGAAGGCAATGTGAAGTTGAATACTTTCTCTCCTTGCTACGGGTTGACAATGACCTTTCCAAAGCATCTCTGTGCATTCCACATTAGCGTCAGTGGAAGATTCAACTGAAATCCAGAGAGCAGCTTCAGAAAGGTTGCTGTTTTCATAACAATAAAAATGCATGTTATTTGCATTCACACAATGAGCATTATGCCTAATAGTCTCATCCACAAAGGAATATTGCTTCCAAACCTGAAGGTAGCATATAGCCATCCCTATTGAATAAACACTGACACAATATAGGAAACAAAACACAGCCACCCTCGAATGGAGTCGAATGGCTGAGTTCAATTGTTGAGTTGAATGGTTGCCACCGAAATATGTCAGTCACAATTTTAGTCCATCACACTCCCTTAGTAAACTCAACTCAAAAGACCACTTTCCCCCATTGCTAATAACAAGGTCAGATCTCACTTGTCATTCCCAGACTGGACTGCTACCATGGCCACCTGTTAAATTTGGCTCATGGGGTGGGGGGTGCTGGGGGATGTTATAATCTGACCCACCAACCAGATCCAATTACGCACCCCTGGGATTGCATCAATGTCGTGAGAAACGCAAATAGCAGAGAGCTTCCAAAATGAACCCCAAAGCAGAAAACAATGTGTCTTAAGATGCTAAATATATGGGTTTTGTTTTCCAAGCAGCCCAACGTATTTCAGCCAATTAGTGTTTAAAAGCTGTCTTCAGGGGCTATAACAACAGAGGCAATACATCATGTGAATCATTTCTACTCAACGTTTAAAAACAAACTAAATTGATTATGTACAAATTGCATATAAGCTTAGATAAACGAATCAATGTGGGAGAGGGACAGATCTGATTCTGGCAGGGGCCATGGCTGGGAGCAAAGGGTTGAGCCTTGTGCTTCCTGCACACTCCACAGTCTGGCCCTTCCGCAGTGCCACCAGTTTGGTTCTGGACTGGCTTTCAGTGTGGCTACCCCTGTTTCGTGGAACAACATCCCTGTGGAGATATGACAGGCACTCTCTTTTTTTGTCCTTATGGAAACAATTGAAAACATTTTTGTTTCACCAAACTTTTCCAGCTAGGTGAAAAAGGCTCTGCCTTATGTGTTCATTTTGCCTTGTTTTCAACCTATCTTTAGCTGGTTTTGGGGTGTTGTTGTTTAGTCGTTTAGTCGTGTCCGACTCTTTCTGACCCCATGGACCTTAGCACGCCAGGCACTCCTGTCTTCCACTGCCTCCTGCAGTTTGGTCAAACTCATGTTCGTAGCTTCGAGAACACTGTCCAACCCTCTCGTCCTCTGTCGTCCCCTTCTCCTTATGCCCTCCATCTTTCCCAACATCAGGGTCTTTTCCAGGGAGTCTTCTCTTCTCATGAGGTGGCCAAAGTATTGGAGCCTCAGCTTCACGAACTGTCCTTCCAGTGATCACTCAGGGCTGATTTCCTTCAGAATGCAGGTTTTGGGGTACTGTTTTCAAAACTATTTACTTATACCACAAAACAGCTTAAAAAAAAGTTTTGAAAACAGTAACCCATGGTTTTGGGGTACTGTTTTCAAAACTATTTTTTAGCTGTTTCGTGGTATAAGTAAATTAATATCAACACATTCTGGCCAGGCAAAGTCACTTGAGGAGAGCACAGGGTTGGTGTGAGGTGACCTGGTAAGAGTCCCAGGAGCTGGCAAGAAATAGCCAGAGGGCTGTACTTGCCCCCCACCCTGACCTAAGGTACCCCACACCCCTGATGCAGCAGAATAAGGAGGATCTATTGTGCAATAAAGCAAGTTTTTCTTTCTTTCTTTCCTTAGGTTATACGCCATCTTCAAAAGAAGGTGAAGAATATTTCCAAGAAGTCAGAGAGATCCAAAAGAAAGGTAAATTAAAAGAAAACAGCATCCAATTACCAGGGAACATTAGCAAGCAAAATATTGCCTGCCCCAGAGCTAAAGTATAACTGATCACAGAGTCCTGTAAAATCATTCTATCAGGCTCCATCAGAAGCATATACTTTTCAGTGCTGTCAGCCAGATCACTATTTAGATGCCTGACTATGGCTTGTGGTTTTGGTCTGTTTCCTTCCCAATTATGTATGTGATTAATTCTGATTCTGATGCGATTAATGAATTGTAGCAGACGCTTGCCTCTTCATCCAGGTGACCTTTGGAAGCTGTACAAATGTAAAACTCCAGAGACATTTATCTTGCTCTGTTGAAATGATATCTGAAGTTGGAATATACCAGTATTTAAGTTCCCAAGCGGGGGAGCAGACCTCCCACCCACCTCAAATGAGTGGCCTAAAGGCAGGAAAAGGTGCAGAGCAGGGGCGGGCACCTGCCACAAGATTTGGTTTGGATCCTAATTCAGCATGTCGGAAACCACATTACTTTGATCTGAAGTATTTTGGAGACTGCCTAATTTGGCTTGGGGTCCAAATCTTAGAATTGTACAGCTAGAAGGGACCACAAGAGTCATCTAGTTCAACCTGCTGCAATGCAGGAATATTTTGCCCAACAACGGACTTGAACCCACAACCCTGAGATTAAGAGTCCCATACTCTACCAACTGAGCTACCCAGCAGAAACCACTTTGGACAAAATGAAGCTTCATTCAGTATGATGGGGAATTAAAAAATGGCTATTGTCTTGTCATTTGCAGGAATAGTACCGGTAGTATCTGTTCTCCAGAGTAGATAAAAACATGCCAAATTATGGGCAAAATATATCCTTGTGGTTTGGTGATGAGTTATCTTTAAAGCTTGATTATCTTTTCTATTTCTCTAGACCATATCTGTACTACAGTATAGATACTGATATCAATTCCTTGCCTTTCTAACACCATTTCCCATGCAACACCTCTCAGCCTCCTGGCTCTCACCCAGGACGCCACCCATCCACCCTGGCTCTCACTCAAACAAATTCACAGATCAATGCCAAAAACTCATAATAAGAAGAGTTCCTGCAAAATGCTGGCATGACCTATATCTAGCGTTACTTTTATGGGCAGGCGTCAAGGTTGACAGAGCTTGCTCAGGCTGCTTCCAGCTGTGTCCCACATACCTAGTTCTAGGCTACAGCAGATTTGCTTTGATTGGAGTTTCTTAGGGGGTCTAAAGGATGGCAAATAGAACGCCCCACCATAAACATGCCTCTGCACACTTCTCTTCTAGCAGGGAAGGAAACTTACATATTTTTTTAAAAAATTGTTGAATTCTTCAGGTTGAATTCTTCTGGATTTTTGTTGGGGGCAGGACTTTTGTTAGGGGGGCAGAACTGATGTGATTGGTCAATTCGTTAAATATTTCCATTGTTTTACTTGACTGGGGCTGCCCCCTGCCCCCTGACTACACCCATGGGGCAGACAGCATGGCAGGGCAGTGCCCCATTCACCCCTGTAGGCTGGCCTGCACTGAATACAACAGAAGGATGGAGCCATCTTGTACACATACATAGAACTTACATATCATTCTCCATTCACCGCAGATGCTGTGTTCTTTCAATGCCTGGCTTTAAAAATTCAAACAGCTTTCAAGGAGGAAAAATGAGGGGATTAAGTATCAAGGAGGAGAGAATAAATCCTGGATGTGAGCCATATTGCCTGTGCTGCTCTTCTGTTTTCAGGATCATAACTCAGACCGTATAGTAACAACAACAACAACAACAACAACAACAACAACAACAACAACACCGGTCTTGAAAGATCTACATTGGCTCCCAGTATGTTTCCGAGCACAATTCAAAGTGTTGGTGCTTACCTTTAAAGCCCTAAATAGCCTCGGTCCAGTATACCTGAAGGAGCGTCTCCACCTCCATCATTCTGCCCGGACACTGAGGTCCAGCACCGAGGGCCTTCTGGTGGTTCCCTCGTTGCAAGAAGCCAAGTTGCAGGGAACTAGGCAGAGGGCCTTCTCGGTGGTGGCGCCTACCCTGTGGAACGCCCTCCCAACAGATGTCAAAAAGGAAAACAACTACCAGACTTTTAGGAGACATCTGAAGGCAGCCCTGTTCAGGGAGGCGTTTAATGTTTAATAGATTATTGTGTTTTATTTTTCTGTTGGAAGCCGCCCAGAGTGGCTAGGGAAACCCAGCCAGATGGGCGCTGTATAAATAATAAATTATTATTATTTTCATAACAACAACATATTTATTATTTATACCCCGCCCATCTGGGTGAGTCTCCCCAGCCACCCTGGGCGGCTCCCAATCAAATATTAAAACAATACAGCATTAAATATTAAAAGCTTCCCTAAACAGGGCTGCCTTCAGATGTCTTTTAAAGTTAAGATAGCTTCTTATTTCCTTGACATCTGGTGGAAGGGCGTTTCACAGGGTGGGTGCTGCTACCGAAAAGGCCCTCTGTCTGGTTCCCTGTAACCTCACTTCTCGCAATGAGAGAACCGCCAGAAGGCCCTCGGCGGTGGATCTCAGTGTGCGGGCTGAATGATGGGGGTGGAGACGCTCCTTCAGGTATACAGGACTGATGCCATTTAGGGGTTTAAAGGTCAACACCAACACTTTGAATTGTGCTCGGAAACGTACTGGGAGCCAGTGTAGATCTCTCAGGACCGGTGTTATGTGGTCCCAGCGGCCGCTCCCAGTCACCAGTCTAGCTGCCGCATTCTGGATTAGTTGCAGTTTCCGGGTCACCTTCAAAGGTAGCCCCACGTAGAGCGCACTGCAGTAATCCAAGCGGGAGATAACCAGAGCATGCACCACTCTGGCGAGACAGTCCGTGAGCAGGTAGGGTCTCAGCCTGCATACCAGATGGAGCTGATAGACAGCTGCCCTGGACACAGAATTAACCTGTGCCTCCATGGACAGCTGTGAGTCCAAAATGACTCCCAGGCTGCGCACCTGGTCCTTCAGGGGCATAGTTACCCCATTCAGGACCAGGGAGTCCTCCACACCTGCCCGCCTCCTGTCCCCCACAAACAGTACTTCTGTCTGTTTCAACCTCAATCCACTAACCACCATCCATCCTCCAACCGCCTCCAGGCACTTCTGTCTGATTCAACCTCAATCCGCTAACCGCCATCCATACTCCAACCGCCTCCAGGCACTCACACAGGACCTTCACCGCCTTCACTGGTTCTGATTTAAAAGAGGTAGAGCTGTGTATCATCCACATACTAATGAACACCCAGCCCAAACCCCCTGATGATCTCTCCCAGCGGCTGCATGTAGATGTTAAAAAGCATGGGGGAGAGGACAGAACCCTGAGGCACCCCACAAGTGAGAGCCCAGGGGTCTGAACACTCACCCCCCCACCACTTTCTGAACACGGCCCAGGAGGAAGGAGCGGATAGTGCCCCCGGCTCCCAAGCCCTCTAGACGGTCCAGAAGGATGTTATGGTCGATGGTGTCAAAAGCCACTGAGAAACCCAGCACAACTAGGAAAAACTCTTACCTTTGTCCCTAGCCTGCCAGAGATCATCGCAACCAAGGCAGTTTCAGTCCCATGGTGAGGCTAGAATCCTGACTGGAAGGGATCCAAATGGTCCGCTTTTTCCAGGCGTGCCTGGAGTTGTTCAGCAACCACCCGCTCAATCACCTTGCCCAGGAATGGTAGGTTTGAGACTGGGCGATGTTGGCCATATTGGCCGGGTCTAAAGCTGTTTTTTTAAGAAGCAGTTTAATGACCGCCTCTTTCAGCGGGTCTGGGAAGGTGGCGGGGGCGGATCATCCGAATTGGTCCTACCTCCCTGCAGAGGGGAAGGGTCCCATATAGTGTCCTCTTTCAAGCCAGAATAGCCAGTGGTTCTTCTTTCCTTTGGCAAAGGAACTGTGCAGGGCTGCCTACAGACATTAGAACAGGGTTTCCGAAAATAGGGTCTCCCACTGGTTTTGAACTACAACACCCATCATCCCTAGCTATCAGGACCAGTGGTCAGGGATGATGACCTGTCCAAAAACAGCTGGTGACTCGAGTTTGGGAAACCCTGCATTAGATCACAAGAATAACCTACTGGATCAGGCCAAAGGCCCATTTAGGTCAGCATCATGTTCTCACAAAACCCTTTGCTTATGGGAAGCCAACAAACAGAACACAAGCACAATTGCAGTTCCCAGCAACTGCTGTTCAGAGGCATACTGCCCCTGAACATAACAGTAGAGGGAGAACATAACAGTAGAGGGAGAACATAACATAGCCATTGTGGTGGGTAGCAGCTAATGGTGGGCACTGACATTGGTGCTGTGGTCTTGGGGCAACAATAGATAGCTACAGTATAGTTCCCCATTTTAAATTTCCCAAAATGCTCCTGGAGAAATGCTCTTGGTGCCTTAGGGGTCAAATTAATACAAGGACCTTGAACCTGGCTTGGTAGCAAATGGGCAGCCAATGCAGATGCTTTAACAATGATGTCACATGTTGTTAGCCATGTTGTGCTCCCATCAGTAGTCAGGCCACTGCATTCTGCTCCTGCTGGAGCTTCTGAATCAGGCCCTAGGGCAGCCCCACATACAGCGTATTACAGTAATCCAGCCTTGAAGTTACCAACACATGGATTACAATGTGCACATGTACATAATGCATACAGTGGAACCTCGGGTTGTGAACGTGATCCGTGCAGGAGGCATGTTCACAACCCGCAGCGCCGTGTTTGTGCATGCGTGTGATGCATTTCGGCGCTTCTGCGCATGACGTCATTTTGTGTTCCTGTGCATGCGTGAGCACTGAAACCTGGATGTAACCCGTTCCGGGACTTCCGGTTTCAGTGCGGGCCACACCCCGAAAACGCATAACCCACAGCGTTCACAACCCAAGGTATGGCTGTATATTGCTGACAATAACAGACACAAAGGCATTATATTAGGGGAAATTGCTTTCAAAAATGTGTTTTATGAGAAATGCACACTAAAATGCTGGTGAATTTTTGTGGGGTACTTAAAAAAATTGCAAACTATGCTGAAATGAACCTGGGGAAAATGAGAAACTTGGATAAATGGAAACTGGCAGATTCATCCATCCTTATAAGTCACAAGTCCTCCCAGAGTATCCCCATTGCCATCTGCAAAATGTTGATGGGAGGTTGGATGGTAGCTTTTGCCAGAGGGCAGCTATTTAGCATCTGCTTCCCATCTGCAGCAAGTGGGAACAACAAACTTTCTTGCAATGCTCTAAGAGGGGTGACTCAAAATGATGAATGTGAACTGTGATCCCATTCCCATGAACAGCATATGATTCTTATACTTTGGACTGGCTGATGGCACTTTTAAACAAGAGTCCTTGCAGTGCAGTTCTTCCTCTGCAGCTCTTACATTTTTGGGCTACTACAAGACTGGCAGAAGTTGAATTAATTGGTTTGGATTGAATCTAAAAATCATTTCCCCATTTGGAGCGTCTACTGCTGAGATATTCTTTCTTGCTCTACCTTCCTCTGTCCATTAGCTCTCTAGCTTCTGTTCCTGTGATATTACATCCCATAATACGATTACAGACTTTGCCACCTATTATCCTGGTATAGATGAGGTGGAGAAGGGGGAAGGAGAGAGAGAGAGAAAGAGAACATTCAGCAGAGACATTTGAGTTTTGTTCTCAGTTCTGTGGCAGATTGCTCCATAACATTTTGTGAGTATGTTTACACTCCTCTTTGTAGAGAATGAGCACTACCTCTTCCATTGCCAACCCTGCCCAAAAGCAAAGGGTGCCTTCTCCTATTCTCTCTCTCTCTCTCTCTCTCTGCATGTGTGGACAGGGATGGGTGAATCAGTCAATTTCAGTGTCTCTCGGTTTCTCCTCTTTTTTTGCAATTCATCTTTATCGGTTTCTCCTTTTTCCAATCTTCAGTTCTTCACATTTCCACATGGGAGAGATCATTGCTTTATTCAGGTCTTGCTAGCAGGTTTCCCATAGGCAACTGGTTGCCTCTTACTGTGAGAGCAGATGTTGGGCTCAGTGGGTCTCTTTGCCAAATCCAGCAGGGCTCTTCCTGAGCTCTTATGAGCAGCTGCAGGTTCTCTAACAGACAATGCCCTTTCTTCATGTGTGCTTCACCTTTTCTGCCTCCACTCCATAAGCTGCTTTGTAATTATTTTCCAGAATTACCAAAAATGTGCTGTAGAACATCTACGCAGCTCCAAATGGCTTTGTTCTCTGAGCCAAACACAGGTAACCAAAGCAACGTGATTAGGACGCATTTCCAACAGCACTTTAGCCCATGTGAGGTTTGCACTTTTGCAGTGATGTTTGAATGATGACTCAGATTGAGATTACGCTCAGGCACCCGACAGAAGCCAGTGTTAAAAGGGCAATGCAGACTATACCAGGATGTTGAGCAGGGCTGTCAAAACTCCAGAGGGGTCAGGGGACGAAACTTCACACCCAGCTAATGTCCATAGGAACATGCCTAAGGTTTTTTGTTTTGAACCACAAAGTCAATCCCACCGTGATTTACTACTATCATCCCTTCCAGGGACTATACCTCAATCCTCTGTAATTTACACATCCTGTAAAATCCAAATCAGGGCCTGCTAATGGTGGAGTGGAAAGTGCAGGCCATCATCATCATCACACAAAAGCACATACACACCCATGGCCACAAACCCCTATAGGAAGCATGACATAATAGCCAATGTTAGGATCAGAGTAACTGCAATTCTTTGCCTGATTACCTGCAAATGAGCTTCACTGAACTCAGTGGGGCTTTATTTATGACTGCATTGGCTAAGAACGTAAGTGCACCAGGCATCTTTTCCCCCTGGCTTCTCCGGGCAGGGCTTGGAGACCCCCATCTGAAATCCAGGAGAGTTGCTTCCAGTCAGTGCAGGCAGTACTGAGCCAGATGGATCAGTCGGTCTGTGTTGGTATATATATGGCAACTTCCTGTGTTTCCAACCCAGCATCCTGTTCTCGCAGTGACCAGCCAGGGAGCTCTTAAGAAGGACCTGTGCACAACAGCCCTTTCCCCATGTGTGAGTCCCAGTAACAGGCATTCAGAGGCATACTGCCTATTGCCTCTGACAGTGGCTAGTAGCCGCTGGTAGCCTTTATCCTGCGTTATAAAATAAAAACAGCCCTGCAAAATCAGACCAAAGGCCCATCTAGTTCAGCATTCCACACGCAGGCAGGACGGGATTGCAACTGGAGACATCTGGTGCTTTCTTAGGTTTATAGATAAACAGGTTGAAAAGCAAGCAGGCGGGCTGTATGAATCCCAAAGCAGCAGCATTCCAGCACCCCTTGCCAGCCAGAAACTTCTTGGCAGTCATCTCCCGCCAGCTTAATTCAATCACATTTACAGCTATGTTTTGCTAATGGGAAATAAAGTTTTAGAGCCAAGTCCTGGATGTTTATCTTCTGCCCATGCACGAGCCCCTGCAGGTATATGTACAAAGGGAAGGACTTGCCTGTGATGGTGTCACAGCTCTGTGCCTGCAGTGCTGTGTTCTTAGACATCTGGCTATTAGCAAACACTATTTCCCTCTACCCCACACTGAATCCAAAGGGAAAACAAAGACACTTCTTTCTTTTGGGCACGTGCAGATAAAGCCTGACTGGAAAAGCAGCTAATTAATGGGTTGTTAGACTGTTCAAAACAGCTAAGAGGATTAGCCCCCCATTGACCAAGTTCAGCAGTTAATTGCAGCTATTTTCCATTTAACATGTTGCAGATGGTGATAAGGCTATCCAGATTCATGATTATTCTAGTATCTTCTGACCATTTCTCAGTACCGCCTCTTTATAACATTTTCTTTTGTAATTGGTTATAAGTGGAGGTTGTCTTTGTTTTGTACATATGGTTTGTTAAAGGCCTCTTGCAAATTTACTGTGTGCTATTTCTGTTATTGTCTCTCTGTGCTATAAGTAGGATGGGGAGAGTGGAACAGAATTTTGGGAGGCAGGCTCTAGAAATAAAAAAATATGATAAAAGTGTAAAAGACTATCCAACCTATGCTGCTGTGCAACTGCACACAAATTAAACATGTGTGGAAGCAACATTAACATTTTGCACCTGCCTTCCCCATCTCAATTCCTTCCAGATGTTTTGGACTACAACTCCTACCGTCCTCGACCACTGGCCATGCTGGCTGAGGCTGACCGTAGTTGCAGCCAAAAACATCTGGAGGGCACTAGCCTGGGGAAGGCTGATTTGCATCCCCCAAAGTCAGCCAAATCTGTTTTAGATGGTAGCAATACATTATAATAGTCAGACCACATTCTGTGTTGTTGATGTTGTTGTTGTTATTATATTTACACACCCTTCACTCTAAGGCCCCAGGGCAGGCTATACAACTATCAAAACACACTATTAAAATTTTAAAACCTTTGTTTGCTTTTGTCTTCTAGACAGCTCAAACAGTGCTGCTGGTGGTTGCTGTCTTTCTAATCTCCTGGCTCCCGCACCACGTCATCACTATGTGGGCTGAGTTTGGCAAGTTCCCCCTGAACGATATCTCCTTCACCTTTCGCATCATCGCACACTGCTTAGCCTATGGGAACTCTTGCATCAACCCCATCATCTACGCTTTCCTGTCGGAGAATTTCCGCACAGCCTGCCGGCAAGTCTTCACATGCAAGGGCCTCCTTCAGCCGCCTCCTGCAGAGAAGATGGTGAGGATCCGCATGGAGAACTTCTCCACTTCTCACTCAACAACCAACGTGTGACATGGGGCGGGGAGGAAGAGCTATCAGCAAAGGAAGAAACAGAAGAGAACACAGTAGTGTCCAGAAATTCCTTGCACAGACGCAGATACATCTCAACAGGGGGAAAAGGGGGTGGGGGAGGGGGAGGGGGAAACAGACCCATTCTGGGTGTTCCCTCTGTGACATTAATGGTACTCACAGGAGCTGTCCATTCCTCATCGCCACTGTTTAGACCATTGCTCATAATTGTGGCTTCAGAGCGACAGCCTTCTGACATGCATACCGGTATGTACAGGATGCTGACGTGCATATGTATAGGAACAAATTTAGAATCACTGTAAATAGGGACGCTGTAAATAGGTGATAGGGACACGGGTGGCACTGTGGGTTAAACCACTGAGCCTAGGGCTTGCCGATCAGAAGGTCGGTGGTTCAAATCCCTGTGATGGGGTGAGCTCCCGTTGCTCAGTCCCAGCTCCTGCCAACCTAGCAGTTCGAAAGCACCTCAAAGTGCAAGTAGATAAATAGGTACTGCTCCAAGCGGGAAGGTAAACGGCGTTTCCATGCGCTCTCTGGTTCACCAGAAGCGGCTTAGTCATACTGGCCAGATGACTGGGAAGCTGTACGCCGGCTCCCTCAGCCAGTAAAGCGAGATGAGCGCCGCAACCCCAGAGTCGTCCGCGACTGGACCTAATGGTCAGGGGTCCCTTTACCTTTTTTAATTCAACCGAAGTACAATATGGGGAAGACACTGCCCAAGTGACTGGTGGGCCTGCTCAGTCCAGAGGCTCACTGTTGACAGGTAACTTCAAACCCTCCCAGTCAGTCTATACCCTTCTTACGGTTCTTTATTTTTAAACTGGACTTGGACCGCAAAACCCTTCAAAGTGGGGGCTGTCCTTTGTGGAGCAGGACACCTATCTGCTTTCACTATGCATGAAGTGTAGTACAGTAGTTTCTTATGGAAAGATATGCCCATGTGTGAAGTAAGTGTATTTAGCAGTGACAGATAATAAAGGTAAGAGGATGTTGAGGGGAGACACATTGGAAAGCAATTGCTGCTATGGATCCATAGTGCTAAAGCTCACTTTTGTTTCTACCACCTCATTTGTGAAAGGCTTCCTTGATGTTGCATTGCACATACCAAGACATTTTGAAATTTTGGCCCAAAATAAGTCTGGATTCTGCCCTTTCGATACAGAATGTACATTGGCATAGTCACTCTTTTTTGCATAATTTATTTAAAAAACTTATTCTTTATTCTAGTTTGGGTAGTAACAGGAAGGAGCTAGCTAGGACACTGATGCCTCCCTCTCAACTGCTGAAAATTATTTCAGCTACTTTTCTGGGTTCTGATGTTTCAGCATGCCCTGCCTGAATACTGTTAAGTATATCTTCATAGCCATAAGGACTAGAAACTTGTTTCTCCATCTCCAATTAAACAAACAAACAAACACTTTGATTTGCAGGAAGCAGAAATCTGCTTCTAATACATTTTGCTTCCAATGCCATCCTCTCTGCTTACTCCGTATCCTGCAGAAAAGGTTGCCCAGGCATAGCCCAGATGGCCCAATTCATATATCCAAGTGGCACATTTATCATTTGAAACACAATGTGCACAGCTTCATTTGTGAAAAGTGTTGATGTGACACCAGTTCCCTGCACAGTTCTGACAAGATGAACAAGTCTATCACAAACCTCTGCTTTTGTGATGGTGTTGCTGAAATCCAAGGACTATGTTCAGAGCCCCCTGGAGGGTAAACATTAAATAGATCAATCTCTACAATCAGAAAGAGTTTGATCTGATTCCACCTTGCCATGAAGACCTGTGTCCACATAGCTCTGTCGCCACTAGAAAGCCAGTGTGGTGTAGTGGTTAAGAGTGGTAGACTTGTAATCTGTTGAACCGGGTTCGCGTCCCCACTCCTCCACATGCAGCTGCTGGGTGACCTTGGGCTAGTCACACTTCTTTGAAGTCTCTCAGCCTCACTCACCTCACAGAGTGTTTATTGTGGGGGAGGAAGGGAAAGGAGAATGTTAGCCGCTTTGAGTCTCCTTCGGGTAGTGATAAAGTGGGATATCAAATCCAAACTCTTCTTTTCTCTTCTTCCAAAAAGTAACCATACTGTGCGTAATATTCCTGCCCAATCACTGAGGTCTTTGGGAGATTTGCCAAATCACTGCTAGTGGTACTCCCATGGTTCAGTTGCATGGCTTGTAGTCACGAGGAGCCATGCATTCAATATTGTAGGCCCAGTTTCATGGAACTTCCTTTCAGTTGAGGTCAAGCAGGCCTGCTGAACCTCCGGCACCTACTGAAGACTTATTTTTAGTTCAGCAGGAATTATGATTTTACATTCTTAATTGATTTTTGTCATTATTGTGTTGGTTTACTTGAAAGGATAGATAGAATTTGAAGGGACCCCATGGATCATCTAGTCCAACCCCGTGCAATGCAGGAATATGCATCCATACAGGGATCAAACCCGCCACCTTGTTGTTATCAGCACCATGCTCTAACCAACTGAGCTAACCAGCTTGTACACAGCTTAGAGACTATAGTAAACATGATAAAATTGGCAGGTGCAGGTGCACACCAGATCCGGCTAACCCTGGAGTGGGGCATGGGAGAGACAACAGAGGGGGAGAGGCAACAAGAATAATCAGAAAATAGGAGAAGGGCAGAGGCAAAGGCAATGCATCATGTATGTTAAGAAAATGTCATTAGAAACATGTATACTTTGTGCTGAGCTTCACAATGGTTTTCATAAGGCACCAATATGTCTTTCTGTTCAGAGGCATTGGCTGCAAACTGTGTGCTTGCGTATGTATATTTTTAAATTTCTTTCTGAAATGAATACCTATACCTATGGGTATAGGGTGGTAAAATAAATAAATGTTCATGTTAAAAAATATCTGTTACTGTGCATTATCTGAATGCATCAGACTAACCACCAGGTTGTGCATTTTCCCCTACATTGTGTTGCTGTCGTAAAAATGAAAAACACCATAGTGATCAGTCTGCAGTGGGAATGTCCTTTGCTTCACTCTGCTGTGCAAAATTGGAAAACACTGTATTAAAACATTGTGTGACTCAATGTTCAATAAGTCTCGGTGCTTTTTAAAAAAATAAAAAATAGCCCTAATCAACTAGCTATCAATCCTGCATGGTGCTGCTTCAGGGGCAGGGATCGAATAATAGAATTGTAGAGTTGGAAGTGACCCAAGAGATAGGTCATACTTGGAAAGGTAATGAATAAGGAAGCAAGCCTGAAGTCCAAGAATTATTATAGAAAGTGGTCCCCAGATGTTCCACAGGTGGTCATTCATAACTGGCCAGTAAAGAAACCCAGCACAATAACGAAAACAAATTTTGAACTACAAGCAGGAATTCAAGCCACCGTAAAAGCTTCCATTGATTTAGGAAACTGTCTAATTGTGATCAGAGGCAGCATCAAACTAGCCTTTCAGGATCCTGGTGTATGGGATAAATTTTGGTCTCTAATTCATATGTTTACTGAATTTATTCAAATTAAAAGGTTGTCTAAATAACCACACCAACCTTTCTCTGTACTTAATTCAGAAAGGGAATTGCAATTTGTAAAAGGCAGCCTGTGCAGAAGGGGCAGGAGGTTCTTGAGCCATAAGACTCCTGCCTTTTGTCACCTATCTTAATAATATCCAGATAGTTTCCAAGAGAAAAGAAAGGAAGATTCATTATATTGGCCCAATTGCAGGTACAGTACTGGAATAAATATGTCCAGGTTAGATGCCCCAAACTCCTACCCTGCTAGCAATCTATTTTCCATAAATCAAAGGAATTATCCATTAACAAATGCTCAAGATAAGCTCAGGCGTATAAGTACTGGTAATTATAGAAAAGCATATTGTGATACCTTCATCTCCTCTTGAAGATACCATAACTGACTAGAAAACATCCAGAAAGGACCTGGGACCTGGCAGGCTGGGATAAGAGAAAGGCAGATAAAGTTTTTTGTACAGGTATCAACCCTTCAGATCAGCAGCATAAGTGGGTTATGCTAGGACAACAGGAGTTGCACAGTCATTTGAAGGTCACATCCTATTGGTGCTGGTACAACCACTGCGGCTCTTGCACCAGCAATACTGGTGGCCTTGCAATACGTACCTGTATGTATATTGCACCCACACGGAGATGTCAGGCTGGATTTAAGCTGTTAGCTCAATGTGAATACCACTTGAGTAAATGGGTCAAATCAAGTCTTAACTCTCTTTTATTTCATTAGGAGTTAAGTTCGGCTAACAGACTGGCTTCACATGCATAGGAACATAAAGGAAAAGGTAAAGGGACCCCTGTTAAGTCCAGTCACGGACGATTCTGGGGTTGCGGCGCTCATCTCACTTCACTGGCCGAGGGAGCCGACGTTTTGTCCGCAGACAGTTTCCGGGTCATGTGGCCAGCATGACAAAGCCATTTCTGGTGAACCAGAGCAGCACATGGAAACGCTGTTTACCTTCCCGCCGGAGCGGTACCTATTTATCTACTTGCACTCTGATGTGCTTTCGAACTGCTAGGTTAGCAGGAGAAGGGACCGAGCAACGGGAGCTCACCCTGTTGCAGGGATTCGAACCGCCAACCTTCTGATTGGCAAGCCCTAGGCTCTGTGGTTTAGACCACAGCACCACCCTCATTGGAACATAGGAAGGTATGAATATTTTCCAGTCACAAGTTATTTTAGCTCAGTAATGTCTACACTGACAGGAAGCAGCTCTCCAGGATTAGAGGTAGGCACTTTTCTCAGCTCTACCTCATGATGGCTGGGATTGAACCGGGAACCTTTGGCATGCAAAGCATATATTTCACCACTGACCAACAGTTCATGCATCAAGAAAAATGTGCAAATGGCAGAGGGACAAGAAGGGCCTGTTGGAAAGTTCTGCCCCCAATTCTCTAACTGCTCTGGCTGCTTAGGTAAGCGCAAGTAACAAAGGGTGCTTCAGGTATAGGTTGTTATTCTTTCTTTGAAGTTGAACCTGACCTCTATAGGTGAAACCAATAAGGGGATCACACAAAATAGTTCCACCCTCCCCTATATGTGATGGATGTGCTCACCTAACACACAAGCATCAGCCTAAATGAAACTGAGAAGTCAGACAATTCCATTCCAACAGTCATTTATGCTTGTGCCTTTAATGAGTACATGTTTATTTGGTTGGGCTGCTCTTTTGCACAGATTCTCAACCTAAGCACACAGAATGTTTGATTGTACTTACACAGTCAAGTACCTATTCAAACATCACTTTAAACTGGAATCCTTTAGTGAAAATCAGACCTTTTTCTTTTTATACAAAGCTTCTTTAACAATAGGCTCCATCCCTGGCAATGGAGTCCTTTTACGAGCTGCAGTTTCTATTTTCCGGACAAGGTCCACATCCCACCTGTGGGTTACAAAGCTAATTGCAGTCCCAGGGAACTTACTGCCTGTGCGACCAATACGCCCAACACGATGCAGGTAATCGTGCAATGTTTGTGGGAAGTCATAGTTCACAACTAGCTCTACGTGGGTGGTGTCCAGACCCCGGGAAGCAATATCAGTGCATACTAAGATGTCAAATTCGCCTTTCTGGAAGGTGCCAAAGATGCCAGCTCTCTCACGTGCTGCCATCTGTCCTTGCAGGCGTAGGTGTTTAATTTTATGATCATCCAAAATGTAACCAAGCCAGTTGACAGTGCTGGCCTTGTTGCAGAAAATCAAAACAGCTCCAGATGAGGGCCCCCGGTCTTTCATAAGCTGCAACAGCTCCACCACCTTGTCAGCGCCTTTCAGACGCACGAACTTTTGCTCAACATGAGGTTGAAGACGATGCAGACTAAAGCTGGTCAGGACATTGAAGCTGCTCAGATCAGCGACTTTACTCAGAAGGTCACCCAACCCCTTTGGAAGGGTGGCTCCTACAGCCACTAACTGGGATTTAGGATTCCAAACATCACCAAGTTCCTCAGGGCTAGTGGCAAAGAAGGCATGCCGAAGCACATCTTCCACAAGGTCTACAAATGTGGGATCCAGCAATGTGTCCACTTCATCCAGCACCAGGCAGCACAGCTTTTCCAGGGACAATCCCTTTCTCCGCAAAGCCTTATACAGTGCGCCCGGTGTGGCCACCAAGAGATCGGCAGGACCAGCCCGGAGCTTTTGCCGAACAGAGTGTTTGCCCCGGCCACCACCAATTTCCCTCACCTGCAAGTCCAGTGGAGTGCACAGGTAAGAGGCAACACGTCGCACCTGTCCTGCAAGCTCCCGGGATGGCAACACCACCAAGGAGCGGGGGGCAGGGATAGCAGCGGCCCCATATGTGAAGGCCGGGGATTGCAAGAGTCGCTGGATAAGGGGCAGTAGGTAGGCCAGGGTCTTCCCGCTGCCAGTCTCTGCAGCACACAGCGCATTGCACCCTGTCAGCAGGGGAGGGATGGCACGTATCTGCACAGCAGTGGGCTTAGAGATGCTCAGAACATCCTCTAAGATGGAGGCCAGCTGTGGCTGCACTCCCAGAGCTTGGAAAGAGGAAGGAGCAGCATCAGCAGCATCAGGGTCTCGCTCTTGAGGCGACTCCTGTCGCATTCGCTGCAGCTGGAAATAGTCCCCCCGAGACAAGCGATGCTTCCAGCCAGCCGAGACCAAGAGCGGCTGTTCCCAGCGCCCCACTGTGTGGCGAGCGGCTTGACTGAGTTCCGGCCGCCGGCTCCGCAGCAAAAGTTTCCCGGTCCGGGGAAGGTCAGCTGCGGGGGCGCCTTTTCCTCTGGGCCTCAAGGAGCCCCGCTCCAGCCGGAGTTGCCAAGCGCGCGGGATCCGCACCACCTTCTCCTTCTCCGACTCTGGTGGGGGTGGCGGCCCGCCGGAGCTCGGGCGGAGCAGGACCCAGCGGTGGAAAGCCAGCCGCAACCACGGGGTAAAGCGGGTCGGGGCGCCCTGAAGGGCCCCGCACGCGGCGAGAGCCATGAGACGGAGCCTCCGCAAAAGCAGAATAGGAAAGTTTCGGTAAGAGTCGCGTTCTAATGACGTCTTAAGCCCGCTCTTGTTTCTATTCGGCGATCGGCCTCACCGCATGAGGTCGTCGGCTCATGACGTAAACCGCGTGCGCTGTGCCGCGTTTAGAGAATGCTCAATTGGTACGCCATAGAGAAAGAACTAGAGTGATACTTCCGGCCGTGATGGTCTCACAGAAATATAACAAGATATTGCAGACGCACAAAAAAGGTCTGTTTATGGCAGACATAGGCAAACTCGGCCCTCCAGATGTTTTGGGACTACAACTCCCATCATTCCTGACCACTGGTCCTGTAAGCTAGGGATGCTGGGAGTTGTAGTCCCAAAACATCTGGTGGGTCGAGTTTGCCTGTGCCTGGTTTATGGACTATTTATGCACGTAGAGTGGTGTCGCTCTATTGCTGTGGTACCTCCATAGGTATTACACCATATCTAGCGCTTCATCATACCTTACCTAAATATTTCAGGGTTGATGCCCAAAATTGTAATGGTTCAGTCTCTGTTGTTTTCTATGGACATCTCTCAGTTTCCGAGGGAAGAACAAAAATGTTTCGTTTCATTTTTTAAATTTTGTTTTCAAAAGTAGAACTCGGAAATCGAAGGTGCCTTTTTCTCCATTTATATATCTATGGGAAAGGGGAGACTCGTGCGGATGACGTACTGCGAGGGTGGAGAAGGAATGGGCGCGCATGCGTGGTAGCTGACTCTCGATGAAGGAGGTGGGGCTGAGTCTGGCGCGTGGTGAGTTCGTTGGGAATGGCATCTAGGCCGCCCCTCTGCCCCTCTCCTTCTGAAGCTCCTTAAAGGATAGAGGAGGCCCCTATCCCCTCCCCCCTCCCCTAAAATCCCCTTCCCTAACTTTGGGCTGGGCTCTCATTTAACCCTGCTTGGAGAAGAAAGAAGCAGAACATTAAAGGCGATAAAAATAAGTCCATAATAAGTAGACCTTCCCAAACCTGAATGTTTTCCAGATGTTGAACCGCTGGCTGTGCTGGCAGGGGCTGGTGGGAACTGAAGTCGCACAACTTTTAAGGCAGGCATCCCCAAACTGCGGCCCTACAGATGTTTTGGCCTTCAACTCCCATGATCCCTGGCTAACAGGACCAGTGGTCGGGGAAGATGGGAATTGTAGTCCAAAACATCTGGAGGGCCGAAGTTTGGGGGTGCCTGTTTTAAGGGTTTCTCTCCATTACAGCCTTGGGCTTTTCCTCTCCTTGGTGTATCAAATGACCCTATTATTGGAGACCACCAACATCTGGAGGTTACTTAGGCTGCTTAAAGGTAAAGGGACCCCTGACCATTAGGTCCAGTCATGGACAACTCTGGGGTTGTGGCGCTCATCTCACTTTACTGGTCAAGGGAGCCGGCGTACAGCTTCTGGGTCATGTGGCCAGCATGACTAAGCCGCTTCTGGCGAACCTGAGCAGCGCACGGAAACACCGTTTACCTTCCCGCTAGAGCGGTACCTTTTTATCTACTTGCACATTGATGTCTTTCGAACTGCTAGGTTGACAGGAGCAACCTGACCGAGCAACAGGAGCTCACCCCATTGCAGGGATTCAAACCACCGACCTTCTGATCGGCAAGCCCTAGGCTGCTGTAATATGCCATAATTAATTTGTTTATTCATTAAGGTGCTGCAAGTCTGGGTTGTATCTAACAAATCAGGGTTGATAATTTTTCATAATGTAGCTCCCTCAAATAGATCTCAGTTATGGATCTTCTCCATTTTGTGCCCCCTTGGCTCAATGCCCTGTGCAGGGAAACTGCCCACACCGCCCTACATCTGGCACTGAACTAATGGTCAGAGCAGACTCACTGAAATCAGGGCTGTATCTGAAGAAGTGTGCATGCACACGAAAGCTCATACCAATAACAAACTTAGTTGGTCTCTAAGGTGCTACTGGAAGGGTTTTTTTATTTTGTTTCAACTACGGCAGACCAGCATGACTACCTACCTGTAACTAGTGCTGTTCAGTTAGTCATGGCTGATTTAATTCAATTGGTTTCAATGGGTCTACTTTTGAGGATGACCTAGTCAGATACAACCCTTTTCTCTCTTTGCTTCAGCAGACTAACACAGGAGCTCCCAAATTGTAGTCTAGGAACTGTTCGTGAAGAACAGCAAAAGCAATGTAGCACTTACCACAGCATATTGCAATTGCTACAACAGACAGAAAAATCATTAAGTAGTTTGCCAAGACTCTCTGCAGTTTTCAAGTGGTCTGTGGGGAAAGAAGCTTGGGAACCACTCAACCAACACACTTAGTTAAAAGATGCAGCAGGAGTCTCATTGATTCTTAAAGTTTGGAGAGGACCTTGTAATCAATACAGTCAAACAAGAGATCTTCAGTATCCCCAACAGATTGCTTTCGACCCTCTGCTTGAAGGCCTGCAGCAAGGTTGAAAACCTATCCCAAATTGATTAGTTCCACTGTTGAACTGCACTTACTTTTTAGTTCCTTCTTATTTTTCTTGCTCTGATCATCCTTTACCAATTTGTCTGTTTCCTTAAATAACATTGTATTCTAGATGTGCTTGACTAGTGCAGAATGAAGAGAAATAATTCAGAAGTGTTTTTGTCCCACTCTTTGGCCAAAAAAAGGCCCTCAAGAGTAGCTTACAAATCTAAATCAGTGGACAGCACCTGTCTGCAGGTTCCCCAAGAGACATGATAAAAAGGAGAAAGGGTTAGGGAGTACAACAAGTTCAGGTGCTATGTCTTACAGAGTGACCAAAGGGAAAGAGAAAAAATTATCACACATCCCAGTTTCCCACAGGGGCAGTGATTTCAAAGTGCTTGCCTAGCTGCCCATGAGGCTACTTGCAAGAAGGGAGAAGTGCTTTGGAAATACTTGCTTGGGTTGGGGCCTAACTGAAAACCAGGAAGGGGGGTGAGGCTTCCAGCTCATATATAAGTTCCCACTCTGAACTGTCTTTGTAGTTTGTCTTTGTCATTGTTTAAAAATAATGCAATTTCCCCCAAAAAATGTTTTCATTTCAGACAATCCAAGAAACATGACGGTGAACACAACATCGCTCTCTTTCAGAAATAAGGCCATATTGGCACCTATGGTCAGGGTTGGGACCCTACCAATGCGACTTTTAGCTTTGGATTATGGTGCTGATATTGTATACTGTGAGGTAGGGTGGCTGAGTCAATGAGGCAAGAGAATATTTCTATTTTGCTCAAGTTGTTCCCAGTGGCTTGGCTTGCATGTTGTGTTAATTTTGTTTCGTTATGGTTAACTGCAAACAAGCAGAGTGTTGGTGGATGTTGCTCAGAACTTGGAGCTTTGCTCTTTCTTTTGCCTGGCTGTGCCACACCAGGAGCAATAGGTCACAAGCCTTTCCTCAAAGCTACAGTGTTTTGTGGAAAGTGATGTGAAACTCTGCCAAACTCCTCTTCGCAATGCAGGAAAGTAGGAAGAGTGCATGAGCCCAAGGCTTGCAGTGGCTCCTTCCTTCTCATGCATGTAGCATTAAACCGTGGTTTAGCATGGTGCATAAAGGTAGCCTCTGGAGCAAATGCCCTACTCCTGGCTTAAGCAGAAAAGGGAAACTTCAACTCAGAACTTAACAGTGTTAAATGCTAACCAGTGTTTACGTGTCTTTTTAAAATTTAAGGCACTTATACGTTGCCTTTTAGCCAAAAAGGCCCTCAAGACGTCTTACAAAAATGAGTACTAAGATAGATCGTTCCCTCATACCTGCAATTTAAACCCCATGACACACAAGGAAAAAGGAATGGGCAGGAAGAGGGAAAAGCAAAGTCAAGCAGAACTTATTAAATTTGTTACAATTCTTATAACACAGTTATATAGTTCTGCTATGCAGATTTTAGCAGATCAGCAACTCATTGCTGATTCCAGTGGCAGTTCTGGCTGACTTGCTCTTTAAAACAGCAGTTCCTAAGATGTAAAGTAGAATAGGTTAAATATGGTATTTTAGGTGGAGTGTCCCTACACTTCCGCTCGTTCCCTCATCTTGGTCCTCCTGGTGGCAGGGGGAGGTATGGGGGTGGGGTGGGCTCCAAGTATAAAAGGACTGCCTCTTCTGTCCTACCCCACCTAGGGATTCCCTGGTGGCAGGGGGATGCCTGGGATTGGAGTGGGGGGGAGGGGTAGGATGTTAAGGAAGAGTAATATCTGTACCGGTAAATGAAAAGGATTAATAAATTATGATATATGAAATTCCTAAAGAGGATTATGAATTGGAAATCAGTAAGGGGGGGGGGGAAGGGGAAGTCCACGAGATAATGATTAAGAAAAATGGATGTTTAAAAGTTATATTTTTTATCGTTTGTTTGTTGTTTGCTGGTTTTTCTTTTCTTGTTTTTTTCTTGTTCATGTGTTATATTGTTCTATTGTGTTTTGATGGAAAAATTGAATTAAAATTATTATTTTTAAAAATAAAAACAACAGTCCCTCCCTAAAAGCAGTCCCCACCCCAAATCACTTCTAGGAGCAGAGTTGGTGACCATGTCCAGGCAGGAGGCTGGGGCAGCTCCTGTGACATGGTTCTCCCTTCAGGCTGCTGAGTTGATGGGAAACTCCTCATGGGAGGGACTTGATGTATCAGTGGTGGTTCTGGCTGTATAGCCCTCCCCGGAAGCATTCTTCTTCCAAGGTCACAGTGTCCAAGCCAGGAGAAGTGAGCAACTACCAATACACAGTTTCCCCTTAACATAAACGTCTTGAAACTGGTTAGTCCAACTAAAGTCCACTGCTGAAAGTAGTTTTTGGATTCTGGTAATAGGAACCTGAGTCAGTTTAAATCATGATTAAGTTGGGGTGCCTTCCTGAATATGAATCCACCTTTCCCTTCGTTTGATGCATTTTTATAACTTTTGCCTTTTTTCTTGAAGGAGCTGATTGACATAAAGATGCTGCAGTGCAAGAGAGTTGTAAATGGCAAGTATCTGCTTATGTATTCAGTTACTTGAGGGACAAAAAAGGTGAGGTTGTAGGTGGGGTTTTCCAGTTTTCTTCTCTTGGGCTCTCCATCATCCCATGCCATTATATATGCTTCCTGGGACAGATGGGAATTATAGTTCAGCAACATCTGGAGGGTCAATGGTTCCCTGTACCTAGTTTAACTGAAGCATTCCTTAAACCAGTGTTTCTCAGAGCACTGGTAGAATAGTTTGTTGTCTACTGCTTGTATTTAATTTAGTAGAAAATCTTCACAGACTGCTGAATATTCCCTGTAATATTGGCTAATGGAATGCATTCTAGCACAGCCGCAGAATGAAGTCCTTTGACCAAATGGTTGTGTAGGTAATTGCGAACTTCTTCAACTATGAACTAAAACCTTGAAATAAATTAAATTTAAGCACAGTATGTCTGACCAAATATAAGTACATGAGTATATAAGTACATGAGTCTGACCAAACTGCAGGAGGTAATAAAAGACAAGAGTGCCTGGCGTGCTCTGGTCCATGGGGTCACAAAGAGTCAGACACGACTAAACAACAAAACAGTATGTTCCTCCCTATTGCTGAAGATTCAGGTTATAAGTTGCTGGGACTTCAAACTGTTCAGGATTGTTATTAGAGATAGGGGCACTCTGCACAAAAAAACAGCGTATAAATATTTGATACTTTGAGTTTGAAGTGTATTGTAATGGACCTGCTTCCTTTGGAAGAGTTTAACACTAATCTAACAATGATACACCCAATAAATTTAATTGGGAAAATGGAAAGCCTGCCAATCATCTTAAAATGCATGCTTTTTAAAAAAATCTGGCAGCAATTTTGTTTTTCTTTCTCTCTTAAGATCTTAGAACTGAAACCCTTTTGAGTGAAAAGATGGGTGCATGCTGTTTATCTTTATCCTGTTCTGTTTCCCTTTTCTATCCTGCAGAGATGCTTGGAACAGTGGACTTTGTTGCTCCCAATGAAAGAGTTGTGTTCAGGACCTGTGAAAGGGAAAAGGACCATGTTGTCTTTCAAATGGTAGGAAGTAACTAGCCCTCAACATCCTGCTAACCAAATAAGATCTGTGCTATTTACATTTTTAATGTACTGCTAAGGACAGTTCCCGTGAGATCTCTTGTGATTTCACGGGTGTAGAAGGAGAGAGAATGAGGAGAGCACATTGTTTTGTAAGGTTTGGATGAAAACATGGGTAATCCTTGTCTGCCATGTATTAATTATTTTATTCATTTATTTCATAAAATGGCAACACTGCTTGATTGTAAAAAAAAAAATCTCAAAGTGGTTCACAAAAAGGTAAAACAGTTTTTGTCTATGTATTTTTCTCTTTGCTGTTGTGCTGTTCAGGGGACAGCAGATGCTGAGAGAGCCTTGGCGGTAGCCAAACTTGTGTAAGTATCTGTCAAATTTTACCTTTTTATTAAAACCTTTTCCTCCTTTGGGGGCCTGCTGAAAAATGGCTTGGCATTTCACCCAGTCTTGCAAATAAATTGACAAAAATTACTATCTTGCTAATTACTCTCTCACTTCATCTGCTTTTGTGCATCAGGAGTAAAGATGATACTCCACATCCCAGCATTTACACCTACTGTATAGCAGGCAAAACAGTAGCTAATAAGAGCCTGCTTGTTTGTAACAGCCTAATGGTGTGTTTAGGTTATTGTGCAAAGTGTTGCTTCCTTATACAGTATTAAAAGTTTTATTTTAATACCCCCAAATGGGACCTCGTGACAAGGGTGAGGACCCATTTTCAGCCTGTATTCCTTTCTGGACAAAAGTAGATGGGCCAGAAGCGCAAGTGGCCAAAGCAATGGATGTGAACCTTATCTGTGTATAGTAAAGGTAAAAAAGGTAAAGGACCCTGGATGGTTAAGTCCAGTCAAAGGCGAGTATGGGGTGCGGTGCTCATCTCGCTTCAGGCCGAGGGAGCCGGCGTTTGTCTACAGACAGCTTTCCAGGTCATGTGGCCAGCATGACTAAACTGCTACTGGTGCACGGAGGACCGTGATGAGTGCCAGGGCGCAGGGAAACGCCATTTACCTTCCTGCCACAGCAGTACCTATTTATCTACTTGCACTGGTGCTTTTGAACTGCTATGTTGGCAGAAGCTGGGACAGAGCAACAGCAGCTCACCCCATCATGTGGCTTTGAACTGCAAAAGTCGAGAGTTTCTTCACCCACCCACATGCTTTCCATCCAGGCAAAGAAAATGCATGATCACTGTTTAAGGACACCTCCCAGCAAGGCAAAAGCTCTCAAGGGGGCATGTTTAGCAGGCTTGGAGGGGATAGGCTTTTTCACATAATGCCCCTTATGTGTCTCTCTTGAGTTCTCCAACCCATTGCTGAAAGCAATGTTCCACCACCTGGCTTGACTGCGCAGTACTGCTGGGCAATGTAAGAATGGCATCAACAGAAACACCAGAAAGTTGGGAAGAATTCTTAACATGGTGTGCTCACCAGCTGCCAGTGCCTCAGTTAGCCACCCCACAGTTGAGAGATGAGCAATTGTTTGTATCTTACTGTTTTAATCTGTAGAAAGGCACCTCGGAGATCCATTGTTCAAAGGCAGTGTATAAATATTTGGGGGTCCTTTGGTTTTAACATATACATTTTCTTTTTCTCTCTGGCATTTCAGAGAGAATGATGTTGCTGGCGTTGATGTCAACATGGGATGCCCCAAAGAATATTCCACTAAGGTAGGTTGACTCTTGTCCAGTTGTATTTTTTTTGTCTTCCTGTAAAGATAATGCATCTTGTGTTTACGCATGTGGTTTGACTTCATATCCATTTTTAGAAATAGGATTTTGTAGTTGCAGGGCATGGGGAAGCCTCTTGGTGGCAGCCCCACCCTCATACCTTACATTGAATCGGACTGATGGTCCTTCTAGCCCAGGGGTTCAGGCATAGCTGAAAAAGACCCCAGCCTATCTGAGATACTTTGAACTAAAGGGAAACTTGTGGTCATCCATATATTGTTGGACTACAACTCCCATCAACCTTGTTGGCTAGTGCTGATGGGAGTCCATCAGGTCCCTCATTCCTGAATTGAAGATTTCAGGGGTTGAGAAACATGTGCATTGCTTTGTATCAGACTACTTGTCAATAGATTGCATTGCAGAAAGTGTAATAATGATCCATGGGAGCAAACATGATTTTCTGCATAATATGTGGCAATTTGAAATTTTCAGGTGTGGGTGTGACTATACTGCTTTATATTCGTTTTGATAAGTGCCTTGTTGGTTCTGTGGTACTGAGATAATGAATGCCTTTTGTGTGTGCCTTTTCCCAGGGAGGAATGGGAGCAGCACTCCTGTCTGATCCCGACAAGATAGAATCTGTAAGTAATTTCTGGATTCATTTTTTTTATTGTCTTGCTTTTGGTTTTATGCTCTAACTCAACAAAGAATAAACTGCAAAATGTCCTGGGAAGTGGATGGGTTGGCAAGGCATTAAAATGTCTGCTGTTGTATGACGAGTGTTTTAAGACAAAGGATGGTTTGTAGTGCTATTTTGCTATCTCTACAGCTATAGTTTTTGGAGTTTGGGGCGTTATTCAGTGCAGGACCAAAGAACCAGCTTGTGCTTAGAATCCTTGATTTCTAAAGACTTCCAGGGCATATGGAATGTTACTGGGTTTTTTTTGAAGCTATTAAAATATGTCAAGAATTAGAAATCCTTGAAAGGATGAAGTACAAAAACAAGGTACTTGAACATTTCCAACCACCTGTGCACGCTGTTTGAAAGCTGATGAAAATGCAAGCATACCACAACTTCTTTTTAAAGAAATCTGCTCAGAAGGAACAGTTGGGAGTAGCATGAAGCAATTGTTCTAGGGATTAGTTAAGTCAAACTTCCGAGCATGGTGCTCTCCAGTTGTTTTGGACTTCAAGTCCCCTGCAAGCATGGCAAATGGTGATGAATGATGGGAGCTGTATTTCATAACATTTGGATGACATCAGACTGAGGAAGGCAACTTTTGACCTCAAGCTGCAGATATGTTGTTTGTTATTATGTTGTGTATTTTTGTGCTTTTATACTGTGTGATCCTCGGGTGAAACAAACGGTCTGAGAAGATAGTAATTAGACGTAAGATGTTGTTCACCTTTTAAGGTGCTTTTGCTCCTCCATGCTTCTTACTGAGAAAGGAAGTGAAGTGGGAAGGGATGGGAGCAGAGCAAGTGAGGAAATCTTAGCAGTACTAGCTAGGCTTGTCAAGACTCAAATCCTGCTTTCCTTTTGCTGAAACAGCCCTTTTTATCTCTTTAGATTCTGACTACTCTTGTCAAAGGCATTTGTAAGCCAGTGACCTGCAAAATCAGAATCCTGCCGTCAGTAAGAACATCTTGTGGTTTTTGAAACATTGGATCTTGGGCAAATGCGCAGTGCTTTGACTAGAAAGCACAGTAAATTATGACAATAATAGTTGTGTTTTTATCAGAAATGAATAAAATAGCACTGCTGCCTAGGCAGTCTATGACAAACCAATGAAGCTTAAAAAGATGAAAATCATTAGCTTTTAAATGTTTAAGATGACCGGCAATACATCTGTTGCAAAAGCTAGCTGAAAATAATTGCTCAAGCAAATGGTTTAATCATGCAGAATAGTGCTATGTTGGAAGAAGCAACTCTTGTGAAATTTACCCTTCTGTGAATAGGAAAGTCAAATGTTGCGTCCATGCACAATCTGTCTAGACCAGAAATCAAGACACTATGGCCCTAAGCATTGTCCCTGGCCCTTGCTCATGCTGACTGGGGCTGATGGGAGTTGAAGTCCAGCAACATCGGGGGGGGCAGTGCTGTCACTAGTTGAATTAGGTCTCAGCAATAAGCCAAGAAAATTCATTTTGTGGGGTTCAGGCTGCTATTCTGCACACATTTACCTGGGAGTCTGACTTCTGAGTAAATATGTACTGTATAGGATCACTCTGTTAAAGTTGTTTGGTAATGAGCCAAAGATAGACATAGCTCCTGCTAGCATAGAGTGTACATGGGGAGGGGAAGCAGAACTGGGATGCACTGGCCTCGCCTCCATGGCATTAGGTATGTACAGCTCACTGCATGTAGACCCTGTCTTCACCCCTCAAAGTTTGGGTGTAATGTTTTGTTCACTGGGCCTGTGTGTGTAAGCTCTTAGTCAAACATGACATAAGGGTACAGACATGAGGCAAGGCCTGCCCAATTCCCATCACTCATTGGGCATATACCCAGGTCATCATAGAGTTAAGTACTGCCTGCATTGAAGGGAACTTGCAAATGGCGGTTTGTGACTTTTTCTCCATTTCCAGAAAGAAGAAACAATAAGTTTAGTGAAGAAGATAGAGCGGGCTGGTGTTGCTGCTGTTGCAGTTCATGGAAGGTGAGTTAATTTTCCATCTCACTGGAGCAAAATAATTTCTGGTTAGCCCTTCTTGAATGTATTTCTGCACCACAAGGGCCTAGCTGGCTGGAATTACATCTGCGAAGAAGAATGCTCTGTGCCAGTAATCTTTGATCTGTTTGTTTCCTTTCCTTCTCTTCCTTGCAAAGGAAGAAAGAAGAGAGGCCTCAGCATCCTGTCCACTGTGATGTGATCAAAGCCATTTCTGAAGCAGTCTCTATACCAGTAATAGCCAAGTAAGTGGGACTAGATGGCTACTTTTTGTTATGAGGCATCCCTATCTAGCAATGGGCAGTATGTTGAGAAAAACTAGAGAAAGGAACTGAAAGATTCATTCATGATAAATGACATCACACTAGCACTCAGATCAATATGTACTTAGTCCTAAATTCATTTTTAATTAAAAAAATGGTTTAGCATATTGATTTAACTCAAACTCTAAAATGCCCAGAAATTACAAATGTTAAGGACTTCACATCATTTAGGAGAGCTTGACATAGGATGTTATCCTATCCTGTGGTTAATTGCAGCTTCAGCAGTACTTTGACTGCTTTGATGATAAACTTCCTTTAATCCTTCCGGCTGCAACAAGAGCACCAGGTTTGAGTACCTTCCAGGCCTTTGCTGGATCAGCATGATCTCATAAAATAGTGGAGCACATTGTTAACCAAATGAGTCTAATTAGAACAGTGCCATTCTTGGCTTGCAAGGATTGTAGCATAGATAAATACTCATTTTCAGCTTTGTGGGGTTCATTGGAATTAAACTACATTGCTGTAGCTTGGTTTTTTTAAAAAAAAATAATAATAATTAAATTCTAATACTGAGTTTGTTAATACTGATAGAAGAAATGTTGTTCTTATTTCAGTGGAGGCTCTCATGACTTCATAAAAGAATATTCTGACATAAAGGTCTTCCAGCAAGTAACAGCAGCATCTTCAGTCATGGTTGCTCGTGCTGCCATGTGGAACCCCTCTGTCTTCAGGAAGGAAGGTCCATGGCCCTTAAAGGATGTCATGCAGGAATATATCAAATATGTACGGTTTCTTTATTTTTGTTCTAAAAAAACTACATCCACAGTTGTTTCTGAATACCATTTGCTAAGGAGAGCTAAGAGTCCTGCTTGTGGAATTCCCATGGTCACTGTGAGGAAAGGAAGCACCTTAAATTCAGCCTGGAAATGAATAGGCAGCCAATGAAGATCTTTCAGGATCATTGTTACCTGAACCCTAAGGGCAGCCCCATAGAGAGTGCATTGCAATAATCCAACATAAGGTTACCAGAGCACGAGTCACTGTAGTCACACTCTATCCAGGAATGATTGTAACCGGCAAAGCAGTCAAAGCTAGAACAGGATTGGGAGACCTTCCCCCAACCCCAAGGGCCATTGATCCACAAAAAAATATTAATCTGTTGGGGGGACACCTCACACAAGGAAAAATGAGGGATAGTTTTGAGAGAGGTGAAAGTGTGAATAAAGGCAAAAGCATCCCTTCTCGGTCTACTATAATAGATTTATATTTAGATACACTTACTACGAGCTGGATGAAATTAAGTAAGCGGCTGAATGAGGCCCACGGGCTGTAGGTTCCCCACTTCAGGACTAGAAGCAAAGTCTTGAAAGACTTCACCAGCTGATTACAATCTGCTTTTTATCCTACCATAAAATGCTGTTTCTTGTATTGCTCTCATCAGGCAGTGAGATATGATAACCACTACACCAACACCAAGTACTGCTTGTGCCAGATGTTAAGGGAGCAATTAGAAAATGCACAAGGGAAGAAGCTACATGCAGCACAATCCATGCAGGAAATCTGGTAGGAATATTTCCTTTTGAACCAAAGTAAATAGCCCTTGGTAAAGCGACCGTTGTACTGTGCCTGAGGAAGAGGGCCTGAAAAGGGATGAGTTTTTAAATGTAAATGCATTTGAAGTGTGTTAATAAGGTCACTGTTTTAAAATTTCAGTTAAAGTACCATATGAGGACCCTGAATTTTAAAAAGTACAGTAGTTTAGAACTACCTCCTAGTGGTCAGTGGTTTGTTGCATCTAGTAGAAAGTTGCCATCACAGACAAGTCTTTGAGGTCAGAGCAGCATGTTCAATGACAGATTGCATTCACTGCCAAGTGGCAGAGTGAGGGGGGTAAAGAGGTGGGTAGGAGAGGATGCTTAGCTTGGTCTACTGCTTTCCTCCTGCATACCTACTTCCCAGTCACTTCGCTAACTTGGCTTCCAGGCACATAGTTGCTGCAGCAGGGTGGGGTGTGAAGATTGCAGGGCAAAATGGAAGTCAGGTTAAACATCTTCCTCTTCCTTGCTATAATTTAGCATCCCATGCTGCTGCTTGGCAGCTGTTCAGGAGAGATCTTGGCTCTGATGTAAAAAATGTAGCTCCGGCCTGATCATTCAGGACAAAGGAACAAAATCTTTTTGGAAATCATCTCCCCACAGCAGCTTTCCATACTTTATACACAGCTGTGCAACAAATTCTGTGGCATAGACTGCCCATGACATTTCTTAAGAAGTTATGAAATGGGGAAATAGTGATACCATCCCTGTGACAGATGCCAGCTTTGGCACCTGATTCATTCTTTAAAACACCTCTGCAATTAGAGGGTATATTTCTAGTATTAATTTGGATGTATTGTGGCTTTGTTTTTAATTAGTGAAGCTTTTGAGATGAGCAGTTTTTACCAAGAAACCTCCGCCCTTTTGGAAGCCAAAAAAGCATCTTCAGAAGCTAACAACCAAGATGAAGAAGACCACAGTGAAGATTCCGATGTCATAAAAATGGCTGTTAAATTTGATAAGTAAGAAAAGGGATTTGATTGTTCTGTTTCTTTCAGTACAGGGCTATCCCAGTGTCTTCTATTCTCCATTGAAAAAGCCTGCAAACACCCCACTCTGCCCCTGCCTTTAGTTGTGATGTTTTGTGGTCGCGGTTCGGTATGGTTGCACACATATCGGACGCACCTAAAATGGTCACTGTCTGCATTGGACACAAGGTTCAGCTTTCTGAGAGTCCCAGTTTTTGTATTTAAAGAAGACCTGATGGTGACACAGATATTCTTGAATGTGTGTGGGCAATGCTTGCTAAAATAAATCTCAGAAACCAGAGAGGAGCCAATTTCCAGTGATGCAGGCAAGGAGCAGGTTCCTTTGGTGCCCCCCCCAATACTCTTTGACTTTGATTATGACTAGGAAAAGCGAGAAATAATTATGCAGAATAAAATAAATGAGGGTATGCAACTGCAGTCTACTCAGAGTAGACGCAGTGAAATGATTGAAACTAAGTTAATCATGTTCATTAATTCCATTGTGTCTCCTTTGAGTAGAAGTAACATTGAATACAGTCCATGGAACATATACTCAGTTTCCATAATTTACTCAGCTTGTAGAATTGGGGTTTTATTGGCTCGGAATTTGGATTGCCTAGATGCAGAACTTAATTTTTATTTTTAGCACAGGCACCACACAGCCATGTCAGTTGCCCAGAAGAGTTTGTTCCTGCAGTCCTTTTTTTGCATTGTGCCTGCTGCAGCCATCCTTTTGCCATCCAAAGACTTAACACAGCGACTCTCCTGGGATGAGTAATAACTATTTGTTTCTGTTTTTCTCTTCAGACGAGAATATCCCCCACAGATCACACCCAAAATGTGTCTCTTGGAATGGTGTAGGAAAGAAAAGCACCCTCAGCCGGTTTATGAAACCGTGAGTCTCTGCATTCTGCAACAAGTACTCTTTTGAAAGACACAGTGTAATCCTATACATGTCTACAGTGGTACCTCTAGTTACAAACTTAATTCGTTCCGGAGGTCCATTCTTAACCTGAAACTGTTCTTAACTAGAGGCGCACTTTTGATAATGGGGCCTCTTGCTGCTGCCGCTGCGCCACCAGCACATGATTTCTGTCCTCATCCTGGGTCAAAGTTCTCAACTCGAGGTAACTCTTCCAGTGTGGTGTAGTGATTAAGAGTGGTAGACTTGTAATCTGGGGAACCGGGTTCATGTCTCCATGTTCATGATTCACACACCAACATATAAATCAGCTTTCCAGGTAGTGTGCAAAGTGGTCCTCATGTTTTATTTCTATGTGGCAGTTTTATCTGTAAATGAATTTGCCACATGTGTTTAGTTTCTGAACACTTACTGAGTCTCTCATGAATGTGTGAGCTACCTGCAAAGTATAATTACAAAGATAATGTTGAGCAGGCTTTAAGATTTATCTGTGGTGGCTGTTGGGCACATGCAAGTTGTTATTATTTGAAGTTGCAATAATTGTGTTCGAAGTTGTGACATAGAAGCTTCCCAGAATCAAAGACCTCCAGCCAGATATGGTTTCAGCCATTTTTGATGCTACCCTCTGGCATTTACGGTAGGGGGTATGTGAAACCTTCCACAATATATATATTTGTTTATTTATTGCAAATATTTGCATTGCCAGAAGTTATCTTACATGTCTGGAGCACTTTTTCTTCGTAGATGGGCAGCTTTTACAAGGGTGGTATTTTCTTATTTGTTTGCTCGTTTCTTAGCATTAGTGCACATAGTTCCACATTCCAAATATAAAACTGTTCCTTGTAAGGGGAGAAGTGACTTTCTCATCTGGTTCCTCTGTCAAAAGCCCAACGAGCTGTTTTCTGCTTATGTATTTACTGGATTATACCTCCACCCTGCATCTTTGAAACAGGCTGTGGATCTAGTTCTCACAAAGTGGTGGGCCTGTTATCTGGGCTGAGCAAATTTACTTTTCAGGTGAGAGCTAGTTCATTTTTAAAATCCCATGTTCATCATAGAAAACTAGCGTGTCAGGGAGTAGACTGGGCTAGAACTCTTCTGCTTGATACCTAGATTTCTATGAGAACATTCAGCCAGATGAGTTCTAGTATGCAAGGGGAAGTGCTACAGGCCAAACACAGGTTTACTTCTTTAGTGTTGTTTGCCCCAACATCAAGTTAAAATATCCTAGCTGCTTGGTGGGCAGCATCTGATGTTTCATGTTGAAGTACCACGGCAACACACCTGTTGAATAAGGTATGTGTATTCTAAGAGAGCTGCACTGTTGCTCCAATTTACAATTTCACAGTTGCAATTCCAGGGACCTGCCACCTGAGGGCTGCCCTTACCACTTCTCCAAGAGGGTATATGACCCTGTAGCCAGAGCCAACTCGCAGCTCACAGGTGTCTTTTTCATTTTATGAAGACAACATGAAATTATCCTTTGATGTCTTGCCTTGTTTTAGGTCGAAAGACCACTAGATAGACTCTTCTGTTCTATTGTCACGGTAGCAGAACAAAAGTACAGATCAACCCTATGGTAAGTCTTTTTGGAGGATGGGGTGTTTTTTTTACCCCAAATGGGAGCTGGAGGGTCAGAGGGAACAACACATAACTGTTCATTAGTTTGCATAACCTGTAAATACAGAAGTGATGCTGGTGTGTAGGCACAGCGATTTCAAATGTTTAAAGAACTTCACATGCATTAGACTGGTTTAGATGTAGCACACTAAACTGCCATTTGGCTTTGCAAGAATGAACCGCAGCAAGCCTTGGGCTTGTTCTGCCCGGGGGGGGGGGCGTTACAGCTGTGAGGATTTCAGAAGCTTTTTGATTAATTACACCTTGCCGGGTTGTCCACACCCAGGCAGACTGTGGTTAATTGGAATGTAGGAACCTGCTGTATACCAAGTCAGACCATTAGTCGATCTAGCTCAGTACTGCCTACACTGACTGACAGCAACTCTCTGGGGTGTCAATCAGGAGTCTCTTCCAGCCCTACCTTGAGAATTCATCATAGGACATGCAAGTGTCACAGCTTGGGTTGGACAGCATGTATGTTTCTGAATTGTTCTCTTCCTACCCTACGTTTTGTTCTTTCTTACAGGGAAAAGTCAAAGAAGTTAGCAGAACAAGCTGCAGCTATTGCCTGTTTACGAACCCTTGGCCTCCCAGAAGGGAAGTGGAATGAAGAAGCAAACCATTTGGTTAACAAACGCAAGAGGCAAGACCAGGAACACTTGAACAATGGAGAGCATGGAAATGACCTTGTAGCCAAGGCTGCTTGCAAAAAAACTCATTTTCTTCCAGGAGCTTCTAACCCCAGTGTTTCTTAATTGTCACGGTGGTGTGAAAAGAGCCATTCTACAACTATGCAGCTTGCCCCACTCGCCCTCTATTTCTTCTGGATGCAGTCCGCTGGAACAGACAACTCTGGATTTTGAATTGCGATGTGTATGATATCATTGGCTTCTTTCTGCTCTTCCTTTGATGCCTTTGTAGCTTGCAGTTTCATTGAGAAAAGAGAAGATTGGCTCTGCGTTGAGTTCTCTTTCCCAGTAAATGTATTTGAATGTGGGAAGAGGGATAGTTCATGTGTGTGTTTAAATAGTCCTGCAGTTTTCTGGTTTGAAATGATGTTCCTACACAGCAGTCTTCAGTCAGTTAGCCAGCCGGTTCTCTCTTTGGGAAGAGCTCAGTGACAAAAAGGAGCTCAAGGGCAGTAACCTCAGTGTCACAGATATATTGAATCTGTTACCTATATAATATCTGATATTTGGTGGCAGGCTGGTGAGAATCTTAATAGAGATTTGTAGCTAAGGAGGGAAGGTGGCTAGGGTGGAAGCGGATCTTGCTATACATCTTTTCCTTACCTTTTACAGCAGCAGAAGCCAACATGGTGGATCTTGGATGTTGTTGAACTACAGTTCCCATCAGCCCCTTCCAACATGGACAGTGGTTGTGAATGATGGGAGTTGTGGTCAAACATGTGGAGGGGAACATATTGACAACCCTTTTTACAGAATGTATCTTTTTACACTTTATGCAATTCTGAACTCCAATTCAAAAAAGTGTGCATCTTGTTATTTGTCTGTCTTCTGTAAGTATCAATTAAAAAGTTGATCCCCTGTCTCCTAAAAGTGGTTTTACGTTAAGTGCTTTCTTATGTTTTGTTTATATTCTGGGGCAAAGTGAGATGAGGGGGACAAAAGTAATTATATCCATTATATTTAGATGATCTCCTTACCTTTTTAAAATAGTCAGACTATTTGTATACTAGCAACATTCCCTTCATTATCAAAAAACAAAACTTAGGCTTGAACTGATTCAGTCCCAGAATTCCACCACAAATTTCTATGGGGCAAAACAAATGGGATGTGGTTTTGAGACACGGTTAGGAGGTGGGAACAGGAAACGGTATGTTGCAGAGAAATCATGGTGGGAGAATGAATGTTGGGCCACCGAGTGTGTCAAGGATGGGTGGCAGATTTTGACCCACCGAAAAGCTGTCCCCAGCAACTGGTATTCAAGTAGGGAGAGTGTTCTTGCACTCAGGTTCTGCTTGTGGGCTTCCCACAGGCATCTGGATGGCTGCTGTGAAAATAAGATGCTAGACTAGACGAGTTATTGGCTTGATCCAGCAGCCAGACTCTTGTTCTGTAATGCTTTCATTTCTGCCATATAAATGAAGGGCACCCATTCACTTACACAGGAGAAAGTAAAGCATGGTGCTTGGGGACCTTATTGGGTTCTTACTGGTGATTCCCAAAAGAAGGCTCCTGCCACCCAGCACTCCTGTCTCTGATGATATCTCATTTATTTGGTTGCAGTAACTGTGGGAGCTACTTAGAACTGAGAGAGATTTCCTTCAATATTTTCTGTTTGCTCTGTTTTTATCTCTTCTGTTACATCTCTTCTGTACCTTGAAAAGCAAGATTCCTGTCGACTAAACCAAATGCAAGGGAGGGTTCTACTCTATGTAAACAGCAGAGGGCAGTGTGGTCCGTAGCTCATGGTCCAGCTGTGCTACTGTAGTGCTGACCTTACCGCCTTGGAAATGCTGAACCAGGAGCAGAGGAGGCTACTTTCTGGGTGAGCCTGTACTCAAAACTACTTCTGTCTCTGCTTCAACATGGCTACTGGCATTTCTGCCATGATCACCACAGCAGTCACACTTCAGCTTGCAAACAAGCAGAAGTCCGGTGCAGCAAAAACGTCAATGATCTGCTTACGATTCACGCATGAAAACTAGGTCAGCATCAAATATGCACCATTGATTTAATCTCAGCATTGATTTTGAGGGACTGGGATTTTCTCGGCACAGCATTTGTACTGCCGTTTGTTCCTCTAAGGACTCCCTCTTAACGACACCATCTGTTACCCAGTTTAGCCTGCACAGATCCAAAGGGGGATGTCACACCACCACACACAAAATTATGAATCTCCCACTGTAGGCTTTTGAAAGCATGGTAAGATCCGACCTGTTTGGACTAGCCACTGAGAAGTGTTCTTCCTATCAGGATTGTGTCTTTGAACTCCAATAATGCTTCTTGCTTGCCTAAGTGCAGGAAAGAGGCGCGTGCATGAGTGTGTGTAGAAACCTGCCTCCTGCACAAAGGCAAAATTCACATTTTCTTTGCCCACATTTGCTTCTGACCACCAGGTGCATGTGGCCTCCAGGCAGCTGCCCTGAATGGAATGCAGCCTTCTGTCTGGAAAATGTTCCACACCTTAGAGTTAGAGCTCTGGATTGCCCAGAAACGGTTCGGATGTTGCATCTCAATTCTGGTTTCTTTCCCTGATTTTTTGAATTGTGTGTTGTTTTTAAGCATGCAAATCTAAATAAGTAAACAAACAAAAGCCAGAAACGGGTGCCCTGTCAAAGACCTCAGTGCAAGAGATGCTGACATCTCTCCCCTTCTGCGTTTGCACTCACTGTCCATTTGGAATGTGACTCTGAAGAGCTCTTATAAGCCCTTTGGCCTTAGATACTCCTGTGTTGGGGACTCCCTTCTCCTGAGGAAATGTCAGTGGAACGATTTTTGGAATGTCCCAGGCTTCAAGCCGAGCCCTGCCCTGGAATGTGGGGCCAAACGCTTGAATAGCGAAACTCCAGCAGGGCGGTTTCAGAGCCCTGTTGGCGGCAGTAGCCACATGGCAGCTCAGCTGCTCTCTGGTTCAGGCTTCAAAAATGCTTGGGTGGTTTTTCTTTCTTTTTCTTTTTTTAACTTACCCACTCTGACCTGCAGGGCAGCGCAGCTTTCAGGAGGCTTTCAGCAGGGGCTTCAGTGCCATGGGAAACAGGTGTGAGCTTGTTAAAGGACTTCTCATTCACAAAAGGGTTTTGTCACCAGTTGTGACAACTAAAAGTCACCGGAAGAAAGCAGGTGGCCGGGGGCGGGGGTAGGGTTAACTGGGGCAGGCGGCAAGTGTGTCGCAGCCAAAAGAACCTTGTTCTGAGCTAGTTGTCTGGCTGGCACCAGCCTCCGATCTGCTGAATACACAACCTCTGTGTGAGCTTGTTATTTGTTGTCCCGTTCCCCCCCCCCCCCCGGCAAAGGCAGAATGCAGAGAATGCTAGGCGGTGAGCTCTTCTGGCAAAATCCACTTGAAAGTATAACCGTAAGGTCCTGGGGCAGTAAAATATGCAATTGTAAAAAGGTCACAACAAGAAAAGCATTAAAAATAGTTTTAAAACAATTCCATATATAAACACATGTAAAAAAAAATAGTTTAAAAACCAGTTCAGTGGTTACATTTGAACCTGCTGCACAAAATAGAGAAATAAAAAAATAAGCAATTATTGTTTAAGTGCGGGTTTGGAGTGAGAGTGGGGGTTGAAACCAACCATAATATGCATTTAACATGTAACTTTGAAATTTATAAAACATACAGAAACTTCAAAACCATCAGCTTGATACATCAGTAGTATTTGAGCTCTCGAGTGTTGTCTTCTTGGTGGTTCAGGAGTGTGGACCTGCAGAAGCCTACTGTTGTTTATATTGCTTTCTGGGTATAAGAATTGTTTTCATTTACTTATTTTCTACATTCATACTCCAGCTTCAGGTGGTTTTTGTTTTGCTAGAGTTGAGTAGCTAGGATCCAGCCTGAAATGGAGGTTCTCCAAAAGGGCAGCTTAGTCAGACAGGCAGAGCGCCTGGAGTTCAAGTAAAACATGCGGCCGAGGCTTAGCCTATTAATAGCCTTCGCTTTAGTGGCGTGTGAACAAAGCAGTGACCTCAGGCTTTATATGACTCTGTGCAAAATCTGTTCAATAAGTCCTAGTGGGAATGTTTTCCTTGCTGTTGTTTCATTCTGGGAAATCTTCTGATTGGCAAGTTGTGACAAGAGAGAGTTTCCTGCTTTGATAACAGGAATAACGCTGAATTTGTTTTTGCCCCCCACCCCCACCCACCTTCTGCCACCCAGAATAAGTTTGCACACAAGATGTTCTGTAATAAAGTCGAAAAGCAAGCCTGAAAATGACTTTGGAACTCAGTGCTGTAAGAATTGATTATATAAGAAAAGCTGGTTTTTGTAGCCCTTGCATCTGCTGAAAGTCCAGAACCTGCAGGGAACTGGCTGCGGGTTCAAATATTCTGCACCCCTCCTTGTCCTCTTTCCTGACTCCATCTCCCCGTATCTGCTTTCCATTCCTCCTACTTTATCATTCTTTGCAAGTTGAGAAAGAAAGTGACTTGCACATAGTTAAAAAGCAGTTATGTTCCAGTTTCTTTTTAATGAACACGCCAGCTATCTTTCTCTTCTGCTACAATATTCTTACGGTACTTTGGCACTCTTGCTTTAAAGAAGCTGACAGAGGGCTTGTAATGTACACTTCTGAAGCAGAAATGAATTTTGGCTTCATTCCCTAGACCCCTTTGAAAGTCATTGTGTTTTCACATTCGTGTATGCAACTCGACTGAAATTAATCCAGAACTATGAGGACTCTTTCTTGAGAGAGGAAACCGTATGGTACTGAGTCTCCTCGGGGTTTTTGCCTGTTTGTTACTGAGTTTTTAGAGAGCCATGGCAGCCCTGCACACACCCACACCCTCCAGTGAATTAAGCCCTGTGGGCCTTGTCACCAACGGGAAGGTAATTTCAGTTTGTTGTGCTGTTGTGACCTGGGTTTAATGCCAGCTTTCAAACTTTTATAAAATGGTGCAGGTGAGAAGGGAATAAGAGTTCAGAGATGATGAGCAGAAGTGTAGACACCTGGAAGCAGGTAGTTTGTTCATTTGAGAGCTACTTGGGCCTTTCATGTAAGCCTTTAAAGGTAAAGGGACCCCTGATCATTAGGTCCAGTCACAAACGACTCAGGGGTTGCGGTGCTCATCTCGCTTTATTGGCCGAGGGAGCCAGTGTACAGCTTCCGGGTCATGTGGCCAGCATGACAAAGCCGCTTCTGGCGAACCAGAGCAGCGCACGGAAACGGCGTTTACGTTCCTGCCAGAGCGGTACCTATTTATCTACTTGCACTTTGACACTGTTTACCTTCCCGCTGTAAAGGGTAAAGGGGACCCCTGACCATTAGGTCCAGTCGTGACCGACTCTGGGGTTGCGCGCTCATCTCGCATTATTGGCCGAGGGAGCCGGCGTATAGCTTCCAGGTCATGTGGCCAGCATGACAAAGCCGCTTCTGGCAAACCAGAGCAGCACATGGAAACGCTGTTTACCTTCCCGCTGTAGCGGTTCCTATTTATCTACTTGCATTTTGACGTGCTTTCGAACTGCTAGGTTGGCAGGAGCTGGGACCGAGCAACGGGAGCTCACCCCGTCGCAGGGATTCGAACCGCCGACCTTCTGATCAGCAAGCCCTAGGCTCAGTGGTTTAACCACAGCGCCACCTGGGTCCCACCTTCCCGCTGTAGCGGGACCTATTTATCTACTTGCACTTTGACATGCTTTCGAACTGCTAGGTTGGCAGGAGCTGGGACCGAGCAACGGGAGCTCACGCCATCGCGGGATTCGAACTGCCGACCTGTTCGGCAAGTCCTAGACTCTGTAGTTTAACCCACAGCGCCACCCGCGTCCCTCATGTAAGCCTTTAGCAAGAGCCAAAGAACTCTTGCCGTGTGGTTCTTTGCCTGTGCCAAGAGATGGGGGGGAGTTGATGCTGTGGCACCAAGATTTTAAGTGCCAACTCAGCATCATATTGATCCTGGATCCATGAAATGGATGGCACTGTATTTTCAGGACAGGGGTGTTTCTGGCCCCCTTGCTGTGATTGGATGGGTCGCACAGGGCAAGGAAGGATCTATGTAACCTAACAGCTCCATTCTTCTTTTTGCGTGACCTCTGGCATTATGAGGTTTTGTATTTTTGCAGATGTTGTCTTGTTTCTTTGTAATGAGGATGGAGTGATTTGTTTGCTGATGTTTTGTTGTATTTTATGTGAAATGGGTTATTGAAATGTGCTTACAAGAATTCAGGCCTTTTTTGAATGGTTATAGGATGGCAGTTTTCATTGATTTTTGTTGTATATTTTTGTCATTTCCATGGGCTGCAAACTACCTTGAGGACAGAAAAGAGGAAAGCCTGTAATATAAATTGAAAATGAAATGAAATAAGTAGGCAGCTGCCTTCTTTCATGTGCATTAGCTATCAAGTGACTGTGGATTTTAATATCATTTTCCTCCTAATTGCCTAACGGTCAGACTAGATGTTTGGAGAAACACTTGGGTGATGGAATCCAGCACTTTGTGGAACTTCCTAAAAAGTGGTGAGGGGAGAAGTTGTGGGAGGAGCCGGAGGGTGATGGGTTAAACACTCCTCCCACCCTCCCCTCCAAATGCTGCTCCTTTACCTTCGTCCCCTTGCTTTTTAGAAGTTTGTCAAAGACTTAGACTCAAATATCTGAGTCTTTTTGCTGAAAGTTTTCTTTGTACCTTAGTGAGAGAGCCTGCAGATGATTTAGGGGTTAAAGTTAAAGCAATACATCATACCTGTGCTCATCTGTTTATTTGCTGATAATGAATTGCACCCTGAGTGCAGACTTTGCAAGCTGGGATTTCTGCGCATCCCTTGGAGACCAGGCAGCGTTCAGAAACAGTTGGCTGGCCTGAGTCCAGGGATTCCCAGTGGAGTCACAGTGTTCTTCTGAGCAGGAGTGGGGTGGGGGAGGAGATGGTCCTGACACGATTTGGCAAACCGTAGCAGATCTTCAGCCATAATCCAGCTCTGTGTTGGATTACTTTAATCCCTTTGCTCTGCTTGCAGGAGCCCTTCTGCTAAGGGCGCTTTTAAACAAGCATTTCTATCAAATTGCAGCAATGATGTTGTTTTCCTGCTGTTGAGCACTGGGAATCTCCACAACAGGAGAAGATGGGAAATGGCACAATGTGGTGATAAAGTGGGTTTGCAGAGGAATGTTTGCTGGGTGCCTGGAGTTCAGGTTTTTCCCTCATAAAAATAAATAAATAAATCACAGTCCGGTTGTTAACCTCAAATTATATTTCTTATTTTATTTTAATCATGTACAGTATATCCAAACAATTACAAATAAAAAAATTTTTCCCCAAAACAACTCATGAAAATCACAGATATAATAAAAAAGAGGGGGAAAGTTAAGATCTGCCAAATGTCAAAACCATCACAACTGCAATGCAAAGGAGACAGCATAAAACTAGGGAAAAGTAATCATTACAAGCCTTGGTGGATAAAAAGGTTTTCAGCGCCTGTCCAAACACAGGAGGAGATGAGGATTGCTGTACTTTCCCAGGGAGAGAATTCCTGAACCAGTGAGCCACTGTCCAAAAATCCCACTCCCTGTAACCTGCCATTCAAATTTTTGCTAATGACACATCAGGGAATAAGGTTGCTGATGCTGATCTTGGGGCTTAAATTGCATTCATATGGGCGGAGGTGATCCTTAAGGTAATGTAGTCGTCGGTCAATTAGGGCAGTAAAGGTTAATCCAGTAGCGGCTGACCTGTGACCCTCCAGGTGTTGGACTCAAACTCCAGTCACCCCAGCTAGCATATTCAGTGATTAGGGAAGATGGGAGTTGTAGCCCAACAACATGTGGAAGATCACAGGTTAGCCACTTCTGGATGGAAACCAGCAGTTCATACTGAGCCTGGAAACAAATTGGTAAGCAAGGTAATTGGTGTAGGCTCGATATAGTCTGTGATAATGGTCTTACTCCTGCCATGATCCTATGGCCACATTTTGAACCCATCGCAGTTTCCAAACTCTTCTAAAGGCACCCCCACATGAGAGCATTGCAGTAGTCTAGCCAGGATCTAACCAACACGTAAGTGATTGATACCAGATCTGCTTTCTCCAGCGTGAAGCTGATAAAAGGCATTCTAACTTTTCAACGGCACCTGGGCATCCAGGAACAATGTGGGGTCTAGGAGAATCCCCAGACTTCAAACTTGATCCTTCAGGGCAGTGCTATTTTTCTAGAAAAAGAGGTGCCGGAACTCACCCCAAATGCCTCCCTTGTTCTCTTATAATGGAAATGACGCCCACCTGAGAGGTGCTGGAACTGAGTTCCAGTGAGTTCTGGCTGGGGGGGGGGAAGCCCTGCTCCAGGGGGGAGTGCAATCTGACCTGGAAGAAGCTGCAAAGCTCCACCAAGATCAGTAGAATGCCCAACTACCAGAGCCTCTGTCTTGCCTGGATTGTTTCAGTTAGTTTGCCCTTATCAGGATCAAAACTGCCTGCAGACACTGGTTCAAAGTTTCCACCATCTCCCTAGGATTATCTGATAGAAACGAGAAGGATGGCTGAGTGTCACCAGTGCACTGATTATGTCAACCCAAACCTCTGCGTGACCTCATCCGGCAGTTTTTTGTAGATGGTGAAGAAGTAGTCTGTGCCTAAAGGATATTTCTGAAAATATGCACAAACGTTTTATATGTTTTCCTTACTCCTTTTTGGTCTTAAAAAAAAAGGTTTGCAGGAGGAAAGGAGACCATAAGTGGAAGCATGACAATGGATTTAATCGCTGCATTAACTAAAGAAATCCCATCCCTTAACTGTGAAGGTTTCCCACTAATCCTTGTTGCTTTCTAAGCCTTTGGCAGATATTACTGATGTGTGCCAAGTGATTTCTTCATCTAGGGGATCTTGAGCCAGGCACACATAATCTTGACCATGTCTCACAGGGTTATTAAGAGGATAAAATGGGACATACCCATGTATAAAATACCTGAAAAGGATGACAGAATGCAGGTATGATCAAAGAATTCTTTTGGTGTGCCCAGTTATCCCTGGTTTCCCTACCTATCAAATTCTACTGATGCCAGAGTTCCTTTCCTGTAAAGTGCTGGGGACCTCAGAATAGGCTTGCAGGTTAATGGGATGATCCAATGAAATGTTTGTGTCATTCCTCCTCTGGGTCTTGGGGGGCATAGAGCAGCCTCCAGCCTTGCCCCAGCAGACAGTTGGTTTCAGGAAACAAGTGAGGTGGGAGTCAGTGAGCTCTCAACTTGAGAGAGAGAAAGAGGAAGTGTTTCATGTTTCATTTGCTTCAAGTCAAGTTCATTTGTTCATTGCCTTTGAATAAGGCAGCCTAGGTTGGTCAACAGTGTCCCAAAATAGGCGTGTGGAACTTTCCCCATTTTATATTGTGATGTTATGTTGAGAACCGCCCTGAGACCCGCAAGTATAGGACAGTATACAGATTTAATTTTTAAAGAAATGATAATTATGCACAACTAACAAACATAACTAAGGCAGGGGTGGTGAACCTGCAGTGCTCTAGATTTTGTGATGCCCCAGCCAGGATGACCAAAGGGCAGAGAAGATATGGGGGGGGGGGTTTGTAGTCCATCAAAATCTGGAGATCCACAGGTGCTCTACCCCTGTACCCAAGCTATGAGCAAACCTTTGGACAGTCTTTTGAAATATTCACTTAATGGAGGCATGGACAATGGTTGTTACTTTTATGTGTTGAACTGGGAGGGGAGGAGAACTCTTTTTAACGACCAGTCCATCCCTTAACATAAGGGAAGGGCCCTTCCTACACACACACACACACACACACACACACACACACACACACACAGACACAGACACAGACACAGACACAGACACACACCCTCCAGGTGGTGACTGACATGGTCATTGGCCATGCTGACTGGGGCTGGTGAGAGTAGGGAATTTATCAGCATCTGGAGGACTACAGGTTCCCCGTTCCTGCTTCACAGTTAAGCTCCATCACATCTGTGTTAAGTGATCTTGAGTATATTTTCATAGCTGGGTCAAGTCCAGAATGCTTTGCGAGAAGCAGGCAGGCATTATTGGGCAACTCATCGGAAATGTGGCCAATGGACATCAGTTCCCCCTTCTTTCCAACCTGCTGCGAGGCATCAGCTCAGTTCCTGCAGGGCACCAACTTGGCTTGCTGCTCTTCTGGACTGGAGAAAGTGACGTAGAATATTCCTAGCCCCCCTCGGGTGCCTGCACTTCACAGTAGCAAGTTTATTACTAACAGACAAGCTGTGTTTCAGCGTAGCGTGTTTTCCAAGTAGTGATCTTCCCTTTGAAGAAACCCCTGAAAAGTTCTAGGGAAACCTCAAACATTCCCAGAAATACAGTTTGAAAAGCACTGTTGAAGAGTGAAAACTCTCCAGTCAAACACTCTAAATGGCAAGTGTTTTGACACTGCAAACAGCCTGATTCAGCAGTTCCTTAACTTTCATCTTCATAAGCTGTACCATATACACACTGCTGTCTCCCCCACCTCAGTTTTATTCAGTGTCCAAGCTTAGCGGTTTTAAGCTAAGCTTGAAGGATGTGAGGCTGCCTTGTTCTCTGTTGCTAACCAGAAAAAGCCCATCGGAAACTGCCTTATAGTGATTCAAGAGCGTTTGGTCCAACTAGTGCAGTGTTGTCTAGACACTGACTGGCAGGGGCTCTCCAAGGTTGCAGGCAGGGACTATCACATCCCTACCAGGAAAGGCCAGGGGTTGAACATGGGACCTTCTGCCTGCAGAGCAACTAGTCTATCATTGAGCTACAGCCCTTCCCAGCATTTTAATGTATCAGACCAGTGGTCAATCTAGCTCAGTATTGTCAACATTGGCAGTGACTCTCCAGGGTTTCAAGCAAGATTCTTTCCCAATTCAATCTAGGGAGGCCAAGGATTGAACCTGGGACGTTTTGCCTGCAAATGCTCTGCCTCTGAGCTCCAACCCTTCCCCAGCTGAGACTCTTGACTCCTTCAATCCATCAAAGATATTGGGGAAGGGTGGAGGTTGCCATCTGTTGCTCTATGAGTTGACGCACCTGTTTGCCTTTTTGACAGAAGCAGAAAAGAGAACAAAGCCTGAGGCCAAATATAGATACAGATAGATCGATATAGTGTATGCATGCATAGGCACACACGTTTTGTGTGTGTGTGTGTGTGTGTGTGTGTGTGTGTGTGTGTGTGTTCAGAATAACATTTTGTCTTTCTCCCCACAAGTCCAAACCTAAACCAAAGGTATGTGTAAGCAAATTGAGAGGAAAGTGAGCCTTTGCCAAAACAAAAACAAAAATAACCCAAACCCCCAAGAAAACACAACTTGCTCCGTTGCCCTGAATTAGAAAGTCTTAACCTCATCCTGTTTGCATCAACAAAACAAACACCTTACTTTTCATCAGCCCCTTGATCTCTTTGAGGCTGGCTGTGTTCATACCCATTGCCCCAGGTTGTGAAGTCTCCATCCAAAATCTGCTGGAGGAGAAGAATGAGAAGAAGCTCGCCCACACCGTTCACATCCGACATGGAGGAGCTGCAGCTTCCTCGCTCACCTTCTGCGCCATGTGCGCACTGACTTTTCTGCTGACCTCATGCAGCTGCAGACACACTGATATGCACAGCCGGACTGGCTTACCCTTGACGCAGCTTAGCACATAGGTGCTGATGTTTGCTGTGGGGAATGTGCAGGTATGTTCTCTAAGGATCTGAAGGGCACACAAGGGACATGTCCCAGTCCTGATGGTCTGGATCATCCGAGCACATTTGGAACAGAGGAAACTGCTGTACTGAGTCAGGCTATTTTTCCAACTGGCTCAGTATTGTCCACACTGACTGGCAACAGAAATTAATAAATTAATAACAACAACAACAACAACAACAACAACAACAACAACAACAACTTTCCCCAGCAGTCTCTCCAGGCAGCAGTCTCTCCCAGCTCTTCCTGGAGAAGTAGGAGATTAAACCTTTAACCTTCTGCATGAAAAACACCAGGATATGAAGAACCTGAATTTTGACAATGGGGAATAGGAGAAAAGAGGGAGAGGAAATTGCCCAGAGACTCCCAGTGACCTTTGGTCAAGGGATGTGAACCCGAGTTTCCCTATACAGTACTGAATTGCTACAATTGGGGTTGGCATGACTGAGTGAGAACAGACCACAAAGCGTTCCCTAGACCTTCTCCAGCTCCCTTGCTTGCTTCCCTGGCCTCTCTGGTCCAGAAGGGGTGAGCAACTGAATAATGGTGGCAGCAGCTGTCATCACCTGCCTGCCTGCCAGCTACGTGGCATTGATGAAAAGGAGGCACAGCAACAACAGCTGGTGACAGCAGCAGTGAGGAGGGATGGTCCAACCAAGGGAGGCAGCTCACACTGAGAATGGGTGTCTTACCCAAGAGCTCCCAAAACCTGGCAACAACCAGATATTACTGAATTACAGTTCCCATAATCCTTGGCCACTGGTCATGCTGGCTTGGCCTGATGAGAGTTGGAGTCCAACAATATCTGGATCCCCATCCCTGATCTTGCCCTTGCACTGCACAGATCTTTTCAAAAACTCAGATTAAAAATAAATACAAATGAGACAGCTATTTGCTGGCCCTTTAAGAAACCTATATGGAAGTTTCCCATAAACAAACATGAAAGGGTATGTGTATATATATATCTACTGTAATCGTTTGACAAAACCTAGAGCACCAGGAGGTTTTTCTCTTGATGGGCAAGGAAACTGCACAGCTTCATTAGTTTCCTCCTACACCAAAGTATCTCCAACCACATCTTCTGCCACCCACGCCAGCGTGGCTGTCAACATTCAGCTTGATTGACTTTAAAAGGTCATCGTCTTTTAAGATCTTTGCACATGCATGCACATGTTCTTGCGCTTAAACCAAAATAGACTTTCTGAACAAGTGGAGCAGCCACAACTGTCAGATGTGCAAAACAACTTCCGTCTATCTTAAGTTGGCCCGTCTTAGTTGGCCCACCTTTAAAACAATACAAAAATGTGGTGTGGGCCCTGTTGGGTATTTGAGGCTTAAACCCCTGGTCCAAAGATCTAACCCCAGCTCCAGTGACAAGGGCTTGCACAGGGTTAGCCAAGTGCTGTATCCTTAAGCCCAGGTGGGATGGTTGGATGTAGGGTGGTCACTTACAGCCCTTCCAAAGACTGGTGCTGTTGTTGTTGTCATAGACACAATAGCAGTGCATCAGTGGTGGATTTATACTGGAATGCCCACGCATCATTTCAGTTTATTAGTTCTTCTGCAAAGGCCCATCTGGTCCAGCATCCTGTTCTCATAGCAGCCAACCAGATATGCATGGGAAGCTCACAAGCAGGAGAGGAGCACAACAGCTGGTATTCGGGGACGTGCTGCCTCTGATCCTGGTAGCCATTGATTTCCATGGAACTTCTCTCCGGAACTACTTCTGCTCACTAGAAGTGTTGTCCATCTCAGCATACCCACCACCATACCCCCTTCAGCACAAAGTCCAGTGTCTCCATCTCACGCAACTCACGGAATATATATTATTTCCCCTAACTAATGAAACTAAGGCCAACATCTTCAGTCTCTGCCTACGAATATTACTGGTGATGACTTGAAACTCTGCCGTTTTCAGAAACAGGGAGATATTTTCCAGACACAAAAATAAGCAGATAAGCTCTATGCCTGCCCTGACAAGCTTAGACTCTAAACAGAGTGAAACTAGGGAAACAAGATTGCTTAGTCAAGGAGACCTTCCCTGTTTTCTCTGGCCTACTTTGCCCCCCACCCTCTTTAAGTTCACCCTGCTTTCATCCTGACAAGACAGAAGTACTGTTCGTGGGGGACAGGAGGCGGGCAGGTGTGGAGGACTCCCTGGTTCTGAATGGGGTAACTGTGCCCCTGAAGGACCAGGTGCGCAGCCTGGGAGTCATTTTGGACTCACAGCTGTCCATGGAGTCAATTCTGTGTCCAGGGCAGCTGCCTATCAACTCCATCTGGTACGCAGGCTGAGACCCTACCTGCCTGCAGACTGTCTAGCCAGAGTGGTGCATGCTCTAGTTATCTCCCACTTGGACTACTGCAATGCACTCTACGTGGGGCTACCTTTGAAGGTGACTCGGAAACTACAACTAATCCAGAATGCTAGACTGGTGACTGGGAGTGGCCGCCAAGAACACATAACACTGGTCTTGAAAGATCTACATTGGCTCCCAGTACGTTTCTGAGCACAGTTCAAAGTGTTGGCGCTGACCTTTAAAGCCCTAAATGGCCTCGGTCCAGTATACCTGAAGGAGCGTCTCCACCTCCATCATTCTGCCCGGACACTGAGGTCCAGCACTGAGGGCCTTCTGGCGGTTCCCTCGTTGTGAGAAGCCAAATTGCAGGGAACTAGGCAGAGGGCCTTCTTGGTGGTGGCACCTGCCCTGTGGAACACCCTCCCAACAGATGTCAAAGAGGAAAACAACTACCAGACTTTTAGAAGACATCTGAAGGCAGCCCTGTTTAGGGAGGCTTTTAATAGATTACTTACTGTTTTATTTTTCTGTTGGAAACCGCCCAGAGTGGCTGGGAAAACCCAGCCAGATGGATGGGGTATAAATAATAAATTATTATTATTATTGTTGTTGTTATTATTATTATTATTATTAACATACAAAGACAATAAAGAGGTATAGATATACACCAAGAACAAGCAGGGCAGCATCACAGTGTCACCTATACTGCATAGCTGCCAAGTCTCCTGTTTTTTGCAGAAAACACCCGGAGTTTAATTCGTTTCCCGCTATTATCTTGAATAGAAAAAAATCCTGGAAATCCCCTGGATTTCCTACCTGCCAGGGAGGCTCCATTTCGGGTGCCACTCTGCCCATGCCTGGGCACCGGAAACTGGACAGAGCAGCACCGGAAGTTGCTTCTATGCATGTCCAGACATGCGTAGAAGCGACTTCCGGTGCCGCGCCACTGCTGATCCCGCATTTTTCAGCGGGAGACTTGGCAGCTATGCCTATTCTGCTTTGCAGGGAGTTGGACTAAATGACACTAGATGAGTCCTTTCCAACTCTACAAATCTGATTCAATGATAGGACCTCCCTTATCACAGTCCAGAGTGTTGTAAGCCCAAAAATGGCTTATCTTCTGAGTTAGCCAATAAAACTCAGAGACAAGAGGAGTTAGGAGTCCATTATGTTTATTGCAAAGCAATAAGGTTACAGTCGAATCTTTTCGGAATACTGCAACCCCGCCCAAAGGTCGGGCAGGAATTTATAACATTTCAGACAAAGGATTTTGATTTAACCAATCACATAAAACATTACATCATTTAATATTTTAATATTCATCATTGTCTCATTTCATATTCAATGCGCATATCATTACCTAATCTAATACGCATGCGCAATAAGCATTGCTAACTAGGCCAAGGATTGCTAGCTAGGCCTCTGATTCTCAATAAGATGTTACATTGTGAGATAGTATGCGTGTTGGGAACCTGTGTTACGTGTACTATATAACAATTTGTGTTCTAGCTTATGAATTGCTTCTTTGTGATTTACGTATTAGCTGACCTTCTATCCCAGTAGGGACGGCTTCTTGCTGAATCATCAGTTTCTTTAAAGCAACAGGTTTCCATAATTCACTATTATAAGCATATTCCAGGATTTATAGGGAATTACATTATTAACTTAATTGGGGCCCTTTGGGCCCCTGCTACATTTCTCCCTTTCACTTCAAGCTAGAGGTGCGAGACTACTCGCACCGATCAGCTTGACACTTATGTAACTCATTCAGCTTGACCCTCAGGTAACTCAGTTAGACAACTCCTGCTTTTGGCAATTGGTGGTATTGCAAAAGTAACTGCTTTTGGGCCATGTTTACGGACTATGTTGGGAAGGATTTAAATACAGATTGTCATCTAAATTTGGTACTGGGTTGGCACCATTCCATTTAGCCAATAAGACCAGTGCCAATCCCCCTACTAACATCCAAAAATGTATAGAATTGCCATTGCCCTATTTGGACGAGGGCGCTAAAAATAAGGGAGTCTTTTAGATTTGGAGATTAGGATCGAAGAATCCTCAAGCTTCCCATTCTGCGTAGAGCAAACCAGCTTCCAGAGTGTGACGTAGGGATCCTGTTGGTACAAAGTCAATTCTAAGTCAAAGTCTTAGTCCTAAGCACACGTCCTGGTGCTCACAGACCAAAGGTGAATCCAAGGAACAAACCCCCCAGCAATCGCAGTCTGTGGTCAGCAAAACAGCAAACAGCCCTCGCCACCGCGGTGTCAATGGCTCATCAATCCACAGATTCAGCCAGATGTGTACTGGTGCGCTGGTGCAGAGGCCATCAAAGGGGTATGCCCAAGGACGCACCTGGGGAGAAAAAGAAACAAAACACGGCAGAGAGAGACTGCACATGGTGATGTAATGCATGTCCCCCAATAACCACCAGCCCACTGTTGACCCACAGGAGAATATTGGAGGGTCTAGGGAATATCTGCAAACAGGGCAATGGGGGGTCTGTGAACAGGGCAATAGGGAGAAGCTCAGACAGAGCTAGGTTGCTGGACAGAGCCAAGGCATTGAATTAGGTTTAGAGCCATCAGTTGGCAACTCTCATTGTTCTACACTGCCGTGGCGGCCAGCTTGGCGTGTTTGCCAACTCCGCTCTACGGTGTTTTGCTTGGACAATGGAGTTAACCCCTCGATGTGCTCTTTCAAAAGGTGACAATTTCAGGGTTCCTTTTGGGTAACAACAAATTCTGGGCAGGGTAACAGGGGTACCTCTGTCTATTTTATCACAGTCTATGAAGTGTTTGCTTTGTCCACTCCTCCAATACCCCGGAACCAGAGCCACCTTCAGCTCCTCTCATCGTCCCCTGTTTCTGCCATGACAGGCAGCCTGGCGGGCCACCAACTCCTTGGCGGGCCATCAACTCTGCCCCACAGCGTTCCGTTTGGACGACGGAGTCACCCCTTAGATGTGCTCTGCAACATGGGCACGGAGGGTTGTGAAAGCACACTCCAAATCTGTGTAGAAGATAGACATTGCCCTCAAAATGTGTACACATTCCTCTTCCATCCTGTTTTTCTTCCAATTATTCCAAATTTCTGCCCCCGGTCTGTTTACCAGTAGCATCCCACTATCCCCCTTTCTCTCCTGAGGTTCAAAAGTACCCCACGTCCTCACAATGTCAGGTCTAGTACTGTAGCTGCTGCTTCCAAGAGCTCCACCTTTTCCATTCCCAACATCCCATTCTTCACTTGCCACCCTCACATAAACCTCTGTTCACATATTCACTGATCATTGGGAGCTGTGAGGCCCCCTTTCATCCCACTTGCTTAGAATGTTGTGCAAGAGGGGCTTATGACAAACCAATATCCTTCCTCCATTCTTTTCCTAACCCATTTCAAAATTCACCCACTGCTTGCACACCACTCTTTCCCCACTTAAAATGAAATACTGAGTGCATGTGTGAACAAGACAGGAACATGTGTGAAAAAAATAAAATACTGGGTGCATGTGTGCTGAAAAAAAAAATCTTCCAGTCAGTTTAATGCCAAAAGCAATGGTGATATCAGGAAGCACACACACTTCACTTGCCCCCACCTTCCCAGGCCAAAAGCTTGGGAAGGAAGGCCACAAGCAGTGAAGAGAACAAAATATGATACAATTCATACTGCTAGTCAGAGAACAAAGGGATTACTCACGCACACACACACTAAGGATGCCCCCTCCATTTACTCCCAGAAGGGAGGGGAGGGGTGGATGGAGAAGAGAAGGGAGGGTGTCTGTGTGAGAGAGGGGGGGAGTGATACCCTGCACCCCCCTCTGCGCGCACATACACACACAGAGAACACAGGCCTATTATTGCGCAGCTATCATGGGTGCAGAAAACCTGAACAAAATGTGAAAATGTGTTAAAAAAAAATAAAATACTGAAAGCCAGAACATGCAACCAGCAGGTGCCATTAAGGAAAGTCCAGAACATGAAATTTCGTTTAAAAAAAATGAATAAGCACCAGCAAGCAATAACTAAAAAAACAATAGTCGGGGTCGGAGCTGCAGTAAAAAAAATCCAGAAACCAATATGAACCAGTGAGAGAGCAGGAATAAATGAGACAATTAGAGTAACCAGTGTAGACCAGTAAGAGCCAATCAAGGGAGCAGGCCTTTAAGTGCACCTAAGCTGCAGGTTAAAGAAGGGAAGGAAGGCCTGCAAAGTGCAATGTGTTTGGAGAAGGGGTCATTTTTCCCTAACACCAGGAAGGTAAAGCAATTCATGGAAGGTTAAGGGTGTGCTCCCAGACACAGTGGACAAACCTCTATTGTGTTAAAAGTAACTCAGAAGAACAGCAAAAAAAAAAAAAAAAAGAATGCACTGATCTTCTTTCGTTCTGGGGGAAATGATACAATTCGAAATGCTAGCTTAAGGAACACATAGTCCTTTTCACACACACACGAATGCAAACGCCTGGCTCTTCGCAGCCCCCCCTTCCATCAGGTTGGAAACACAAGCCTCAATGCAAAAAGCACTCAAAAAGAGAAACAGCCACACAGTCATGCAAAGGTCTAACCCCCCCCCTCCCCAGCCCTTTTGCTCGGGAGGAAGGGGGGAAGCCCATAAAAAAAAACATGCAAAGAGGGTACATGGACCTGGATGTTTCTACCCCCATGTTGCACAGACAGAGAATTTGTGGAAGGAAAAGCACACTCACACACATACACACACACACATTACACAGGCAAGGTTCAATCAGGGATATAGAGAGCTTTTATTTCGTAAAAAGTAACTTGGAAGGAGCAGAAAAATTTCCTGTAACTTACTGCTTTCAGGGAACAGTTCCTATCAACAAGATAACTTCTATTTGGTTAACCGGAAAGGAGGAAAACAAAGAAAGTCCCTTTTTTCCCTCCCGGGCAATAACACCCGGATAGGACAACAGGGGATAACTTAATAATCTCTCCCCAGTCCCAGCTTTCAGCTGGAACTCGGACTTGACACACACACCGACTCAAACAAACTCACATAACCTAATAAAATTGAACAGCAACACTGATCACACCAAGGCCTCTGACGACGCAGAGACCCCCCAGATTCACACCAAGGCGTCTGCAGATGGCAGACACCCCCAAACAGAATCTCACCAAGGCGTCTGCAGATGGCAGACACCCCCAAACAGAATCACACCAAGGCGTCTGCAGATGGCAGACACCCCCAAACAGAATCTCACCAAGGCGTCTGCAGATGGCAGACACCCCCAAACAGATTCACACCAAGGCGTCTGCAGATGGCAGACACCCCCAAACAGATTCACACCAAGGCGTCTGCAGTTGGCAGACACCCCCAAACAGATTCACACCAAGGCGTCTGCAGATGGCAGACACCCCCAAACAGATTCACACCAAGGCGTCTGCAGATGGCAGACACCCCCAAACAGATTCACACCAAGGCGTCTGCAGATGGCAGACACCCCCAAACAGATTCACACCAAGGCGTCTGCAGATGGCAGACACCCCCAAACAGAATCTCACCAAGGCGTCTGCAGATGGCAGACACCCCCAAACAGATTCACACCAAGGCGTCTGCAGATGGCAGACACCCCCAAACAGATTCACACCAAGGCGTCTGCAGATGGCAGACACCCCCAAACAGATTCACACCAAGGCGTCTGCAGATGGCAGACACCCCCAAACAGATTCACACCAAGGCGTCTGCAGATGGCAGACACCCCCAAACAGATTCACACCAAGGCGCAGATGGCAGACACCCCCAAACAGAATCTCACAAAGGCCAGTGCTGATGCAGAGACCCCTACTCAAAGGATTATTTCAAATAAGTTTTTAAACAGCAACAAAGTTTCAAATTCTTACTTCAGCTAAATCTAGTTAGCCCCGCAACCCTCAATTTCCCTCTTGGTTTACTATTCGGCCCACTAACAGTACCTTCTGCCCTCTGTGACCTTTCCAAGGTGGATCAGACCTTGCTTCCCCTTTTTAAAAGGAGGTTCCCAAACACCAAGAATTTCATACCTTTCTTATCTGTTGGTCGTTTGTTGCCGGGACTCCGTCTCCTCCTCAGTTAGTTGAAACGCAGGTTGGGCGTCTTTGTCCTCGACTGCTTCTCCGGATTTTCCCAGGATTCTTCCCTTGGCACGCGCTTTGAAGAAAAATCCTTCGACTCGGCCGAAGTAGTAGAAGAGAAAAACGTGTCCCAAAGCGTCCTGCTTCAACCTTGGTACATCCGAGAAGTCACGGCACCAAATGTTGTAAGCCAAAAATGGCTTATCTTCTGAGTTAGCCAATAAAACTCAGAGACAAGAGGAGTTAGGAGTCCATTATGTTTATTGCAAAGCAATAAGGTTCCAGTCGAATCTTTTCGGAATACTGCAACCCCGCCCAAAGGTCGGGCAGGAATTTATAACATTTCAGACAAAGGATTTTGATTTAACCAATCACATAAAACATTACATCATTTAATATTTTAATATTCATCATTGTCTCATTTCATATTCAATGCGCATATCATTACCTAATCTAATACGCATGCGCAATAAGCATTGCTAACTAGGCCAAGGATTGCTAGCTAGGCCTCTGATTCTCAATAAGATGTTACATTGTGAGATAGTATGCGTGTTGGGAACCTGTGTTACGTGTACTATATAACAATTTGTGTTCTAGCTTATGAATTGCTTCTTTGTGATTTACGTATTAGCTGACCTTCTATCCCAGTAGGGACGGCTTCTTGCTGAATCATCAGTTTCTTTAAAGCAACAGGTTTCCATAATTCACTATTATAAGCATATTCCAGGATTTATAGGGAATTACATTATTAACTTAATTGGGGCCCTTTGGGCCCCTGCTACAAGAGCACTTCCTTAGTGCCCCTACATTGTCACCTGAGTGCTTCTGGAGCACTCAGTTATTTCTGTCAGGAATCATCGCAGATTGGAGCTGTACTTAGAAGTCATCAGAGCGCTTAGCTATTAGACCACAATTTGGGAACCCCTGCATTATAATGTAGGAACATTTACATAATATAGCAGAGTTAATCGATTCCTTGTTTGAGTTTACACAGCAGTAAGCGGATTGCTAACTCGTTTGAGTCCTTTTAATAATTATGGCTTCTACCTTCCTGCCTTCCTGATTGATAATCCCTTTTGTCCCTTTTAAAGAAAAATACACATGAATCTGAATGATAATAACATAAACTGCTTTACTGTCAGATTCATTGAGAACATACATAGGTTACATAACATATAAACTATATACTAGATATTAGTGAGTCCTAAAAAGACTCCATCAGAGCATTTGCTACTTAACATTCCTATCAGCAGCAGACCAACCGACCAACTGACAAAACTGACTGTCACATAGAGGCAGTTAGTCCTCTCTTAGAATGTTGGATTTGACTGACATATCCCACATATAAGATGGCATTCCCTGTGTATGGTGGTGAGTGGGCTTATGAAGGGTGTTTTTAGCCCACGTGAATTATTTAATAAAGATAATAAATAAAGTGCTTATTTAAGTTCTTTTTGAAATTAAATACCATATTCAATGGTCAGGGATAATGTGAGTTGTAGTGCAACAACAGCTGGAAGGCCAATGTTTTCCCATTCCTGCATTAAGATGTGGCCTAGGAAGACCTGGGTTCAAATCCCTGTTCATCAGTGGGGCCACTTGCAACCTCTCAGCCTGGCATGGAATAATCCCATTGCAGAACCCTGAGCTGCTTGGCTGATGGGCTGGATGCAAAAATGACAATGTATTGCATGTTCAGCCAATGTGATTCCCTTCGAATGTTAGACTCCCTTGCACTCAACCTCCAACCTTTCCTCTTACATCAGCACAGCCACCTCCTAGAATAATATTGTGGCCCTTCAGAAGGCTGCCAGGCTGCAACACCTCATCATCTCTGATCACTGGAGATGCTGGCTAGGCCTGAAGGGAGTTGGAGTCCAACAGCACATGGAGGGCAACACATTGACTCTCCCTGGTGAACATTCAGCACTCACAGAGATATCAAGTATGTTGCACTCAAGATGTAGTTAGTCCAGCCATGCATGAGGTTCCCCTGAGGAGGTGTATACAGAGGAAAGGATGGAGCAGAGCCAGGTTCAGAGGTAATACATCTCTCTCATTGATTGATTGGTATTTATTTATACACCTCTTAATGCCAAAATACACTTCTAAGCATTTTTCAAGTACAAAAGCCAATTACACTAGCCTTATTATTTTCTGTGGTTCCTGCATTGCAGGGAGTTGGACTAGATGTCTCTTTGGTTCCCTTCCAGCTCTACATTTCTATGATTCTATAGGCAACAGCAGTAGGAGGCTACTCTCCTACTGCCCTGCTTGCAAGCATTTTCTTAACCTTTGTAGAAAACATGATGGCCAGACAGGCCTTTCATCTGATTCACAAGGCTTCTTCTTATGTTCTTGTATGGTGGCTGTTTTTTGTTTGAGCATAGGAAGCTGGCTCAGTCCGTCTCACTCAGTATTGTCTACACTGACTGGCAGCAGCTCTCCAGGCTTTCAGGCTGGGGTTTCTCCCAGCTCTACCTGGATTTCCTGGGAAAAGAACCCAGGCTATGGCCCTTCCCCTACCATGTGAATCATCTTCTCGAAGGGTCCATTTATTCCTGTGCAAAAAGATGGCATGGAAGCTTGCTGAGGTCTCCAGATGGCACAGGGACATGTGGTCAGAAAGCAAATACCACTGGCTAGGAACAAGGAACATCAAGCAAGGGAAGAGTACATATTGATCTATTTCATCCATGAAACTTTCTTTTAATGCAGAACGACAGGAAACTAACTTTGAGCCAAGAGGCCAAGTCATCTGTTGAGCCACACACCATAATTACCTGGAAGTCTCCTTCCTAAGTAGCTCAGTTTATTCACCATTTTTCTGGGTGCATTTGCCACAAACTGAAGTCACAGGCCACTGCTGGCGCATGCCAAAGATGCATAAAACCATCCTGATTTCTGACTGGATGCCTTGTTGAACAGAGTGGATGTGTTTATCTGAAATGAAAGGCCTTATTTGGCAGCTGATCTTGACAGTTCATAGACAGGTAAAAGAGCCTTCTCCAACCTGGTGCCCTCTGGCTGTTTTGGACTATGACTACCATCAACCCCTGGTAGTCCAAAACAGCCAAGGTGGAGGTATTAGTTTAGAGAAGGGTGCAGTAGTCCTATATGACTAAAATATAGGGGGAACCTGCAAATATGGAAATAATAGCTCATTGGTAGGGCATCTGTTTTGCATGCAGAAGGTCCCAGGTTCCACGCCCTGCATCTCCACATAGGGCTAGGAGAGCCCCTGTCTGAAATCCTGGAGATCTGCTGACAGTTTGTATTGAGCTAGATGGACCGGTGAAGGCTGGTCCCCTAGAGCAAGAGGAGCATTGCCCCACTATCTTTAGCCTGCTCTCCTCCAGTGCCCACCTGTTTGCTTCTTACATCCAATCCATGGGTGGTACTGCCTGTTAGCTTCCTCTTCCTTAGTCTCTGTGTTGCCTTTGTACTGAGACTCAGAGGGGAGAATTGTATGAGGGAATGGAATTAGTCAGTCCTGCCTGTCATTGGCTCTGCCTCCTGCTTGGTATCTTTGCCTTCCCCCCTACCAGTCTCAGGGGGCGGCAGCCACCACTGAGATGGAGCAAGGGTCTGAGTCAGGATAAGGACGTTTCCAAAGTTCTGTTTTGAGGATGGGAGGAAGCAGTGGTTGTGAGGTATAAGAGGGAGGTTTGTTTGTTTACTGTGGGTGGTATTCAGTGCTAGTCCTACTCAGAGTAAACCTGCTGCAGTTAATGGACATAACAGGTTTAATAATTTCAGTGGGTCTACTCTGCATAGGATTTTGTTGAATACAACCCACTGGACCTTGCAACTAACATGGTTATGAACTGACTATTGATATCAAGTTTGGTCACTCTTCGGCACCACTGCTCCAGGCAAGAGCCACCCACCACCTTTCCCCCTGATGCTGCTCCTATGCCTTTAGCAGAATTTCTTCCAGAAGTCTGCTTTCATGTACAATTCAAAACAAAGATTTAATTGCATCTTTTGGAAGTCTGACTGAGCATCTTTATGTACAGTAGACTGAAAGCCCATCTCTCTCTCTCTCTCTCTCTCTCTCTCTCTCTCTCTCTCACACACACACACACACACACACACACACACACAACCTTCCCCAACCTAGGATCCTCCAGATGTTTTGGATTACAATCTCCATCCCATCTGCAGTTGAAAACATCAGGAGGGCACCCGGTTGGTGAAAGCTGGTGTAAAGCTCTTTTCCTAAAGCTCATTGATTGTCATCTGTTCCGAAGTTGAAGTTGCATATGCTGTTAGTTACATTTGAGACAATCTGGGAAACTCTCTTACTGGGGGAAAGCCCTTCCTTCTTTAGCAGCAGAGAGAAATCCAGTACTGTACTTGCTTACTTTGTCTCAGGGCATTAATAGCTATGGTAACAAAGTGGCAATGATGGCAACCTTATCCCAGTTACTAGAGTAACAGGAGCCAACATGAAGAGAAACATTGTTTTTTGTTCTCCTTTATTATTATCTATTGCTGAATGTATTTGCCATTGAAACCGTCTTGGTTTCCACCCGTAAAATTGATGCCTTTACATTGTGAGTTTGCATCATAGCTGCCAAGTTATCCCTTTTTTAAGGGATTTTCCCTTATGCTGAATAGGCTTCCTCGCAAGAAAAGGGAAAACTTGGCAGCTATGGTTTGCATCTAACAGGATCCTGACCTAATGCATGTAGCTGGGGCCCATCCCCTTACCTGCTTTGATATTCCTTGCTGGTAGCACCACCTGGCTCAGCGGAAAGGATGTCAACAGCAGCCATCTTCATGGAGCAGGCTGATCCAGAATGGAAGAAAGGGCAGAGCAGCACAAGAACACAAGACAAGCCTTCTGGATCAGGCCAGTGGCCCATCTAGTCCAGCATCCTGTTCTCACACTGGTCAACCTGATGCCTGTGGGAAGCCTGTAAACTACGGTAGACATGAGCACAACAGCGCTCTGCTCACCTGCAATTCCCAGCAACTGGTCTTTAAGAGTCATGATGCCTCTGACATTGGCTAGCAGCTCTTTATAGCCGTGTCCTCCATGGATTTGTCTAATCCCCCTTTAAAGCCATTTAGGTTGGTGGCTATCACTGCCTCCTGTGGGAGTGAGTTCCATAGTTTATGTGTCATGAGAAGTTAACCCTGGATCTCTCTATATAATACCAGCATACCTATGTAGATAATCAGTAATACAGCCTTGGTGGACTGGGTGATATCATTCCCATGTGTGGTATTCAACTAAGTTTTACTCAGAGTAGACCCATTAATTTTAGTGGCTCTGCTCTGAACAAAACAAAACATAATTGACTACTGCCCTAAGAAGCCATAAATATCTCATTCACAGTTTTGGGCTCTGGAAGAGCTTTCATCTGTTAGCTATTCTTGGCAGGGCCTGACCATCCACATGTAATCTAATTAATGCCATGTTCCAAATCAGTGGCTGATTCAGCCAGTGAAGCATCAGCTGAGCTTTGCAGCGAAGGCAGGGCTGTCTGTCTCTGCTGTTCAAAGGCAGACGAGCCTCACCGTTTGGTTCTGATCCTTGTGCAATCTCTGCCCCTTGCTTTCTCTTTAATCTGCCTCTTGCTGTGCAATTCTATGCATGTCTACTCATAGGTAACCTACTCAGTTCAATGGGGTAAACAGATATAGAACTGCAGCCTACCGTAGTAATAAACACACTTACTAAGGAATAACTCCCACTGAGTATTTTAGGATATGTGCCATATAATTGGGGCTGAACAAATGCCAGAAGTTTGGTTTCTAGTTTCTGCAGGCAGCAATTATTTGTGACTAAACAAGTCAGTTCTGCTGAAATGCCAACTCTTTTGGGCCTCCTCCCCCTCCACTGGTAGCGGCCACTCCAGCAGGCTGGCTCAGTGGGAAGCAGGGCCCAAGAACTACTATTTAACTTTTAAGAACTGGCACACAAGTTTGCTTTTCTTTTTGCCCTCTTCCCTCCTGGTCCTGTTTTCCTTGTATGTTGTGTCTTTTAGATGGTAAGCCTACAGGCAGGAACTGCCTTGTTTAACTTGACTGGATGTAAGCCTCTTTGGGAGTCTTTTTGGCTGAAGAGCATTGTACAAATCCTCAGAGTAAACAAATTCATCTGGCTATCCTGGAAGGTCCAGAGGCTGTACAGTGGATTTGAGGTTTGATTGCCTTGGCTGTGAAAGAGACAACAATCTTTCTTAAGCAAGGCTGGAAAATTTTCAAAATATTTGGCAGGAATTTCTTGAGCTATTTTAATAATACTGATAGCTTCCTAAGAAAATGACCAATTACTGTTTTCATGTTTCTGCAGTTGAGGCTGCCCTCTCCCTTTTCTCTTTATTCCCGTGTGTTTTTGATATGTGTGTTTCTGCCACATCACTTCTCGTCGTCATCATCATCATCATCATCATCATCATCCAAAATTGCCATTCATTTGGGGGAGGATGAGATGGAGGGCTTAAAGAGAGGGAAGCGAAGGCAGAAAGAGGGTGGATTTCATCGTGGGCTGTGGGTGAAGGGGGAAAAAGTGGCTATTGTGGCTTGCTTCAGAACTTTATTATTTAGAGAATGGTGTGTGCATGCCTTTGCAATCCTGTGTGTTTTTCTATATAGTATAAGCTTATAGTAATATGGCAGCTGTGCCACCTCTGGAATTACAAAAATGGAAGCCCTAAGCTGAAAAAATTTGAATATTAGTAGTTATCAAAGTGTGTGTTCAGCAATCTTCAGCGTCTTAAACTTCAGATCTGGTGTGATGGCTAAACTGATATATTATAGCCTGTGCTTACCTAACAAGCCACGATCAAACGAAGCCTCTGCTAACAATGAGTTTCCCCCACCAGGCCCACTAATCCTGCTCCCAATGTAGCATTGCTCCAGAGTGATACCACAGCATGGAGAAAGTGAAGAGGGAGAGGTCTCCTCCCCACAATACTAGAACTTGGGGCATCCAATGAAGCGGAAGATTCAAGGCACGGCAAATGGCAAAAACTGTGGATCCCGCTAACATAAGATATAGCGATGTCCACCAACTTGCATGGATTTTAAAAGAGAATTAGACGAATTCATGGTGGAATAAACCTAGCAATGGCTACCAGCCATGATATCTTGTGTTCTACCCCCCCCCCCCCGTGTTGAGAGGCGACGCACCCCTGAATACCAGAATGCTGGGAATCACAAGTGCAGAGACCATGCTATACTCTGGCCCTGCTTGTGGACTTCCCATAATGGGCATCTGGTTGGATTCTGTGAGAACAGGATACTGGACTAAATGGACTTTTAACATTATCCAGCAGGACTCTTCCTGTGTTCTTAGCCATTATTTCGGAAGTTAAATTGCTTTTGAAATGAATGGAGCAAAATAGGTGTTGCCTGCCCTCTGGTCTAAAGAACTTTCCTTCCTTCTGACCATCACCACAGCTGCTGGCAAATTGCTATAGAGGAGGAAAATATCCCTTCCCTGATTTTATTTATTTGCTTTTTTTTAGCTGCCCAAGCACTGCATCTCCCAACCCCCTTCCTCCTCTACTTCCAGCCTCCGAAGCCCCAGGAGGGAAGCTGGCTGTTCTCACAATATTCCAGCTGGGATCAGAACAAGATGCTAATGCCAGCAATATCTCACAAACAAGCCTCATTCTCTCAGAAGCCTTCCAGGCTAACGTTTCTCACCCAAGAAACCAGCTCCTTCAGATGAACAGTCAGGCCTCCAAAAGCATCTCTGAATTCAGGCCAGTTCTCATATATCCAACACCAGTTGCAGTTGCACACTAAACTAGGAGCTTTCTGGCTATCATAAAATATTTGAGGCCTGGCTGCTTGTTTGGCTTCATTTCATTTTCACAGGTATGCTGCTGTGGTATGATGCCCTCACCCTCACAAATCTGTAATTTAAATTGCCGTGTGTGTGTGGACACAGTTCTTAAAGGTTCTTTCGAGAGGCATTGTGCTTTTCTTCACTGAAGTTTCAACACATACTTTCCATCTATCCACTGATGTGTATCACAGTTTCCCCTCACCAATACGATCCTTTGATGAGGCTTTTCTCTTTACTGCTCTGGAAAGACGCTCTCAATATTTGCTAAGACACAACAACACATATACACACAAGACCCATCGGCTATCATTTAGGAGTCATCTTTCCTTTGTTCTCTGCAACAAACGCTTTTGTTTGTTTTCTAGTATTGGTGCCTCTTCCAGTTTCAATCAGCCCTCTCATGTTTTCTTTAAAGGGCATCCCAGGAGGACAGCAAACAGTCCCCTTAGCTTCAGTATATACCCTTGAGCAAGCCGCTTGAGGTAACCAAGATGGTTGTTGGCTTCTCTGTAAACTTCAGGTTGCATTTCCTTGCCTAGAGATCTGCAGGTAGGGTTGCCAGACTCAATAGAGGACAGGACTTCTGTGCCTTTAATTGCCCTGCTCTCTTTTGAGTCTGGAAGCCTTAAAGAGAAACCAGCAGACCCTTTGTTTAATTTCCAAGCAAAGGGGCTGCTGGTTTCTCTTTAAGGTTTCCAGACTCACAAGAGAGCAGGGCAATTAAAGGCACAGAAGTCCTGTCCTCTATTGAGTCTGGCAACCCTATCTGCAGGGGAGACTCTGCTGGAATTTGCACCACCCTCTGAAGTCCATGGGGCAGCAGTGCATGGAATAGCCGCCTCTGGGGCAGCTCCCAGGTAGTGCAAAGCCCCCCCCCCTTCTGAGGTGCATCTGTAAATGTCACCTCATCACTATATTTTGATGTGTGGTCAAGATGCACCTTTTCCCCATAAGCCTTTGTTTGTGGAGGACAAAATCAGAATATCCCTCCCACCACAGAGTTGCTGCTGTCTCTGATTGCTGTTTGATCATAGCTGTCAAGTTCTCCCTTTTTTTAAAGGGAAATTCCCTTATGCTGGTTACAGGTAGGTAGCCGTGTTAGTCTGGCGCAGTCAAAATAAAAATAATAAATCATTCCAGTAGCACCTTAGAGACCCTTATGCTGAACAGGCTTCCTCGCGAGAAAAGGGAATACTTGACAGCTATGTATTTGATTCAGTTTAATTCATAATCTGGTGGTGTATTACTGTAGTCTAGTCCATGGTTTACTTGTATTGAGTTGCATGGACCCACCCTAGGACTGCATGATGAAAAGCAGAATATAGATGCCTGGCAATCAATCAATCAATCAATCAATCAATCAGATGCAGCTATGTACAATCTCAGCAGCTATCCATTCTAAGATAGCTAAGATAAAATTGCCTTATTTAAATGAAGGCAAGTGATAATAAAGTGTTCAAAATCAATTTAAAATTTTGCAGCGTTGAAGACCTCCATGAGGAGAGTGTCAAGAACATCATGGAGACATAATGGAGAGGATAATTGATGAGGAAGAGTGGGAGGAGATTGGGGAGCTGGAATACTCTGGCCTGGGGGAAGATCTGAGCTGACTGGGGTATAGGAATCCACTCTATAATTTCTATGATTCTATGAAAGCTCCTTGTACCTTGGAGCCAGATCTGTCTCCTCTTTGCAGACAAAATATTCACCATATATTGGTATGTATCTGATGATCAATAGTGTAAGATGACAAAATGTCTTTTAAAATTTGTTCACAAACCCTGAAAAGAGAACTTGATGGAGAGAGAGAGAGAGAGAGAGAGAGAGAGAGAGAGAGAGAGAGAGAGAGAGAGAGAGAGAATTCCCAGTTTAGCTCTCAGGCACAGGAACCAGCCATATAATTTATTGCTGCCTGTTGCTGTGGTACATTCTGACTTCCTTATAGGTCAGAACAGACTGGCCGTGGTTTGACCCACTTGCATACAGAACGAAGGTGTGCCCCTTCCATTCAGTACTGTGCAGAATGCCAGGCCCATAACATATTTAGCTTGTTATAACCCACTTAATAAAAGATACACATGCAGGCCAGTGTTGGTGACAGCCCTACAACTAGGGTCAGTCATTGCTCAGGCTGCAAGATGTTCTGGCAAGGAGTTAACGTGAAACAGTTCCAGAAATTTGTGCACCTGGCCTGATCTGGGCTGACATTTGGCTTCATGGCTGCTGCTTGGTCAGGAATATCACAACTGAGTAAGCATCAGGTCGGAATGGGGATAAATTCAATTCAGTTTGCATTTAAAGGCAAACCTACCAAATCCACAATTTCCAAAACAATATGTAAGTCATAACGCAGCCATCTGTTGAAAATTCCCCGTCTCTGAAATTTGCAATGCAGTTCTCCACCCAAATAACGTGTACAAAAATGCATATATCCAAATGGATATATTTGTAAAAACAGCATACAAAAATGCATTGTGCTAGGGGAAATTGTTTCTCAAAAATGTGTATATTAGGTAAAACTGAATACAGAAGTGGGATAAATTTTCATGGGGACTTTAAAAAATAATAATACAAACTGATGTGATGTGGCAATGTGGAGAACTGAAATTAAGAGTGAATGACAAACCAAGAGAAATTGAACTGGATAGATTTGCCCATTCTCTCTCTCTCTCTCTCTCTCTCTCTCTGTGTGTGTGTGTGTGTGTGTGTGTGTGTGTGAGAGAGAGAGAGAGAGAGAGAGAGAGAGAGAGAGAGTATAAGAGGAGAGAGCCCTCCAGGGCAGTCTCGAGCAGGTTGGGCGCCCTGGCGCTGAGGCGCAAAGATCGCTCCGGCGCCCCCGCCCTCGCAGCGCATAGCATGGCTTCTGCGCGGCTTCGCCACGCAGCGCCCCGCCTGCCGGCCCGGCACCCTAACACCCCACAACACCTGGACTCTACCTAGAGCTGGCCCTGGAGTCCTCTTCCCTGCTCTACATCCCTTCTCTAATTTTTTGCTTTTCATTTCTTTTTAAAGTAAGCCTCCTTAAAAAAAGAAAGCTACTGTAGTCTCTACAGCATTAGAGACAGCAGAAATTGTGCCGGCAGTTTGTTAACGCATGCAGTCATTAATAGTACAATCCTACTGACCCACTGTTAGGGGTTATTCGCAAGCAAGCATGCATAGGATGGCAGTGTAGGATATAAACACTCCTCTCACACATGCCAGTGCTCTAGCCAATGTGGGCAAAGGCCTCTGGAAGACTGGCAAGCACTTGGCAAGCTAACATTTTAATTACAATGGAAACACTGTTAAAAATTAAAATGTCATGTTGTCCTGTGATTTCACTTTGAGCACAGACTATCTGTACTTAGCTGCTTCTGACATGCACTGATTTGGACATACCGGTAGGAACAGCCTTAGACAGCCTGCCTTGGGAGCCACATTTAAAGTGTGGATGGCGCAGGGTAGGGGGAGAACCCAGCCAAATCATTTCTATCACCACGGAGAGCACAGTCTGCATTTTTGCCTTCAGGCCTCAAAAATGTCTTGGGAAATTTCTGCTTACAAAGGGCTATCTCCTAGCCTAAGCCCCCAAATATATGCACAAAACAATTCTGGCCTAAGGCCTGGCAGGCACTTTCTTGCTCACATTAAATCCCCACAGATGTCTCTGTAATCCAGCACAGGAGTTCCCAAAGCGGGAGGTGGGGTGGAAGTTTGCTCTGGCTCCTGCTAGTAAATGGATTCTGCATTCTTTGGAACCATCTGTGATGTAGTGTGGGGGGCAGCTGAAGGGTGGGTGGTCTTGCCTTGTGTCAGAATAAGCTTGAGGGTCTCTTCCAATCAAAGCTGCATTTATATCATGATTGTACAGAAGTGAATATAGCTGGGCACAGAAGATATTTCTGTTTCCTGAGAATCTGTGTTTTGATATAGTTTGGTTTTTTAAAACAAACAAACAAACAAAAGTCAAAACCGGCAGCACGACCCCCCCCCCCAAAGTTAAGCATTTCTGAATCACCCTGGTTTCAACCGGGGAGATTTGAGGATGTGTACTTAACTATCCCCTTGAAATCAGTCAGATTCAGGCTGGACTTGCATATACCTGTAATAGATGTACAGTCATGTCCGTTTTCATGTCTGTTTCCCCTGATACTTTTTCAAAATAATTATTTCAGTTATGTTCGGAAAATTAAAACATAAAAATATGTAACCACAATTCACTATATATAATTTTTGGTGCGTTTTTTCTTACAAATGGTGGGGGAATTTAGTGTGGCTCTTGAATTATTATTTTTTTGTAAACCTACCTAATTCTCACTTCCCCAAAACAATGAGAAAACAGTAAGCATCTATTCTTTAAAATCCGCAGTTCTTTGAATTTTGCAAACCAAAAGAAATGCATAAAAATGCACATATTAATGAGAATCATACGGAAATGCACAATCATAGAGGAAAGGGCTTGTTAGGCAAAATGGCAGGAAAGTATGAGTATATTAGGAGAAATGCAAACTAAGATGCTGACATATCTTTGTGAAGACTTTGTTTTTTAAAAAAATTACAAACGGATGTGGAAATGTGGCAAACTGAACTTGAGATTGGAAAAAATGAGGCAAACCAAAATCAACAGATCCACCCATCTCTACTCAAAAGTAAGTAATGTGTTTAGCATTGCAGCCATTTCGACATCAATCAATTTCTTAGTCAATAGACCAGAAATAATAAAACGTACAGTACACAAGAATCTTAGAGCAAAACAGATTGTGAAGTACAACATTAAAAACTATCATACTCATACATATCATAAAAAAATATCATACAATACTCTCAAGTTAATCCTTAAAGATGGTCCTTCCAGTTTAAAGTGCTGAGTTGTTCTCTTGGCCTCCCTGCTGCCGACAGAAATTTTGCCACTGTGTGCTTGTACCTTCCATTAGATATTTAACATAAGATTGAACTGACCTTCCCAGTACAGTGGTACCTCGGGTTACAGACACTTCAGGTTACAGACTCCGCTAACCCAGAAACAGTACCCCAAGTTAAGAACTTTGCTTCAGGATGAGAACAGAAATCACACAGCGGCGGCGCAGCAGCAGTGGGAGGCCCCCATTAGCTAAAGTGGTACCTCAGGTTAAGAACAGTTTCAGGTTAAGAACGGACCTCCAGAATGAATAAAGTTCTTAACCTGAGGTACCACTGTAGTTTGGTCAGCAATCGGTCATTCATCTGCTGCCAAACGCCAGCATAGAAACAAAAGAACATGATCTATAGATTCTACTTACTGATTATTACAGGGGTAGAAACTTTAAGGAATGGGAGGAGGCAACATGCTTGAATTTCTACATGGAAAGCTGACGTTAAAAGCACAGTGGCAGAGGTGGTAAGATACAAATCAAAACAAATATGGCAGCCCTCCGTATCCTATTTCAATTATGAGCACTTATTTGGCATGGGAGTCAGAGGCGATGAGCAGCAGGCACATAGGCCTACCTTTGTTATGGAGCTTGAACAGCTTCCCCAATCAGTGCCCCCTCTTCTTCTTTCTTTCTTTTTTTTATGGCTTTTGCCTTTAATCTTCCTCCAACAACTGTGTAAACCTGGTGGATTAGAGTCTGCAGGAGAGCAAGGCAGCTGTTGCTGTCTCCGGCATTTTTTGCCAAGCAGAAGCATGTCAGAGACGAGAACCACTCGATGCCATTGCCTTGGCGGAATTCGTGGGTACATACAGTTCTGCTGGCTTCCTTTTTAGAACAAGCGCTTGCTGCCCTTGACTCACGTCAGCTAAGCAGGATCAAATAGGACGCTTTGATCAAAAGGTACAAAAAAATGAAGAAGGGAAGAGGTTTCCACAGGTACCATGGCCTGGGTGTGATCATAAAAAGGAAGACGGCGGCTGGATCTCAACACACACACACACACACACACACACACACACACACACACACACGGATATAGCTGTATGTGAAGGAGAGAATCAGCTACATACACACATGCCTTTTGAAGAGCGACTACCTGCTTTGGCATTGGGAGGCAAAAATAATTATGCCATAATCATTTTATCCTCACAATAACCCTGTGGGGTAGGTTAGGCTAGAGGCAGCGAAATTCCCTTCTGAGCAACCTTCCAAGGGGCATATGCCAACGCTGGGCAGGGCCAAAGGCAAAAGTGGGTGGAGCAATGATTGTAAATATATCTTTATGTTGTATGCTAGTTTTACACACACACACACACACACACACACTCCTATATTGTCTATCCAGTCAATCAAGGGGCATTAGCAGAGCTCAAGGGCACATGCCAATCAGGCAAAACCATTTGGGGGGTGAAGGAGGACCAGTGACGGATGTTATCTGGGGAGAGTAAGTCACCTATAAATATTTTGTATTGGTCGACTAAATAATACTAATGAATTTATAGGAAGACAGGCTGTGCACAGTACTGATTGGCTAGAAATAGGTGAGATCACTAACCCCACCCCTCTCTGGGGGCTATGTACCCGGTACTCTGTTTCAACATCGTTGTCATCATCATCATAATCTTCTTCTTCTAAGGCGGGGCTAAATGTACTTGGAGTACTCCAAAAATAAAAATAAAATCAGATGTGGACAGCATGCCTCAAGCATGTTGGGATGACCAAGACAGGGCAAACCAAGGTTCAATTTAATGCCCAGTACACTTGTCAAATGTATTGCAAAGGAGAGGGTAAGATAAGCTTCAGATGCAGGAGAAAGTACCCATGGCAAGTCCTGGTCCTTATGTATTTCTATATACACCCAATTGGTGAGATCTAAAATTAGGTTTACTCTGAGTAGTCCCATTGAAATAACAGACTCCATGGATTTTAATGTGTTTACTCTGAGTATGGTTTCATTGGATACCACCCTATGATATCCTCATAACTTAGGCCCTACTTCAGTATAATATCTTTCATTATTGGATCTTAAGCCACTTATCTCTTGTTACTTTATACTTTCTAGATATGACTGAGTTTTGCTTCCTTGTCCCCCCCCCCTTTGACCCTTTCAAGGTCTCCACTGTTTTATCTTCACCTTATGCAAACTTCTCGGCTGGCACCAGAATAAAGAGCTGCAATTGTTAAGATTGCAGAGAACAGTTCAGTTGATGAAAGGCACTGCAATGATCTAATTTTTTTTATCACAGGTAGATATTTTTCATTTAGATATCATTTGATTAAAGGGGGAGCAGGAACTATCTTCATTAATAATTTTCATTTGCCCACTTCTACTTTTAACTATGGCTGGCCACGGGGAGGGGGGGGGATGTGTCCTGGAAAAAGAGGACATATGGCAACCCTATTTTCTATCCCGTTTCGTTTCGTTTCTCCCTTAATTTTTTTTTACCTCAGTTTCTTGGTTGGAACTTTTGTTTGTGAAGTAGCCAAAGGAGATATTAAAATCCGGGCCTCAATCATTAGGCCCCTTGGTTCTCAAATTGACCTGTACACAGAGCCAGACCCTGTATATTTTTGTCTGCCCCTTAATAATCTCAGAAATATAAAACAGCAGAGAACTTTATGAAGTAATGTCTGCTTTGTGCGGTAGACTGCTAACCCAACAATAAAGAAAGGCAGTGTTTGTTTCATATCAGAAATGTACCAAGTTGTGTGTGAGAGAGAGTGGGGGGAGGTAACAGGACTCAAGTAGGCTAATCTTACCCCCACAACTTCTGAGGAGCTGTTAAACTTCCTAGGGAAGGCCATAAAAAGTGCTTATAAGAGACTCCATGGCCTCTCTGAGGTTTATGTGGGATATATTTTCATCCGGGCTCACCTTGTGGGTAGCCATTATTGCTGTAGGACAAATGTCCCATTGATCAGAAATTTAGTATATATATTTTTAAGAAAAGGTGAAGTCAATAGCTGAGACACTCTGGAGAGTCTGCATTTGACAGCATCTTCTCACATCTCATCTGAACTCTTTAAAATAAAAATAAAAATTATGACTATGAAATCCCATTTTTTTAAAAAAACAAATGGTTCAACTAACAGTAAAGATTTTAATTCTTGAGTGGAGCCAGCTGTTGAGGCAAACCTTCAGTGCTGTATACTTTACCCTCTCTCCCTCTCTCCAAGTTAGCATTATTTACTTGTGCCAGGAGTTTCATGTTTCACCGTTGCACTGGCAATTAGCCAAGGGAATTATTAAAACAACCAGATGTCGCGCATTAAATAAAAGTCACTCATGACCTTCTTTGCTGAACTCCCTTGAATGCTGAATTTCACAACTAATTGGGCAGCATATAGAGAGCTGTTAACAGAAATTGATAAGCAATTAAAATCGAAGGAATTTCAAGAAATAAAAGGGAAGATAACAGATTGGTTACAATATTTTCAGTTAAATGAAGTATTTAAAAATGATAAAAAGAAAGGATTCACCTATGAATTTTCAAATTTCCAGAGAGAAATAGAAAATGATAATAAATTATTATAAAAAATGTATATTGTTGGAATGGGAAACTAAGGATGTTCAGGTCAAGTGTGTTATGATAAAGTGGGCAATAGACGTGGGACTTAATATTCAAATGGCAGACTGGGAAAGACTATGATATAAAATTTACGGCCGGTACCTTATTTAAAGAGAATTATATGAAAATGATGTATAGGTGGTATTTAACACCGGTTAAATTGGCAAAAATGTACAAAACAAGGGAAAATAAGTGTTGGAAATGTAAACAAGCAGAAGGTACGTTTTATCATATGTGGTAGCAATATAAGGTTATCAAAAAAATTCTGGGAAATGATATATAACGAATTGAAAAAAATGTTAAAAATAACCTTTGTTTAAAAACCAGAAGCTTACAGGAACTGATCTACCTAAAGAGTACAAGAACCTGATTATGTACGCAACAACGGCCACTCGAATATTGCTAGTCACCACTAAGGACCATTGGCAAATTCAGTTAATGGAATATGCGGAAAAGTAACTGGGAAACTTAGAAATCAAGATGATAACAAATATAAAAAAGAATGGGAAATGTTTCTTGCATATTTACAAAAGCACTGTAAGGAACTGAATACATTGGCAGGATTTTAAAAACACTTGTAATGTTATGGATAATGTTTAAATTTGGAGGTAAGTAGAGATAAAGACTTTATTGACATGCATAAATGAAGATAATATAAAGGAACCAGGGGAGGGAGTGGAGGGAAGTTGGGGGATTCAAGTAATCCCACAATGTAGATTTAATACTAAGTGTATACACAGTTATTTTAAATGTTTCATTTTATTTCTTTTTCTTTAATGTAATGATTTTGCTTATTGTTAAAATTAATAAAAGTGTGTGTGTGTGTGTGTGTGTGTGTGTATGTGAATTTCACCAGCATCTTTTTAAAATGTTGCTTTGATGCTAGAAAAACTCTGAGCCCCCGAAAGCTGCTATCACACGCTTTCTTCAGATGTTCTGTGCACAGCTCTGAAATCAAAAGGACAAATATTGGGTTGACTGACCTTAAGAGACCAAGCAGATTAGTTATACCCATTGGTTACCAGTAAGTTTAGGTATATAACCTTGGATTTATTGATATATTTCTTATATAAGTTATTCATTTGTAACAGTCAATATTTTGAGTGGGAATGCATAATAGATCAGAGAGGCAGGCTGCTGGCCCGGCTTGAATGAGTGCCCTTGTTGAAGTTGTGAGCTTCCTTGAGGAGAGAGCGAGTTGTCTTCTTTGGCTCCTTGACTAACTGTTGCATCAGAAGTCACTGATAACAGCCTGTCTCATCTGAAGAGATGTGCATCAACCCGGATCCTGTCTGGGCCAAGGAAGATGGAGAAAACAAGGTCATCTTCATTTGGGTAAGGGCAGGAGTTATGGGTTATGGCATGTGAGCATAGATGCTGCATAAGGTGGTCAAAATATATAATTGGACTAGTGTATATGTCATCAGGTTATATCAACCTAAACTGTAACACTTTTCAGTTTAGGCTTCCCATAATACCTTGTCACATATGTATTGTGTACCTAACTGAACCCTGGGATCCTCTTCAGAGGCCCTGTTCTGAGTGCCTCCACCAAATGGAGTGATGCTGGCTATCACCAGAGGGTGGGGGGTTGGCTTTCAATGGCAGCACCCATGTTATGCAACAGGAAGGAAGGCCGACTCTCCTAAGCAGGGATGGGGAACCTGCAGCCTTTCAGAGGCATTGCTGAATTCTAGCTCCCATCAACCCGGAGCATTGGCCATGCTGGCTGAGGCTGGCAGGAGTTGGAGTCCAACAGCATCTGAAGGTTCACAGGTTCCCCCTTCCCAAAACTCTAACAGTACAACCCTAGTCATGTCTGCTCAGAAGCAAGCCTTCCCCTCAACTCAGTAGAATTTGCTTCTGGCTGAATATACAGGTATGGGATTGCGCTGTAAGGTTATTATATACTCTTGGAATACTTCTGGGGTGGGAACTGAGGGCCACATGCCAGTGGTGGGCAGGCAGAGTGCGCAGAGAAACAAATGTGATTTTTAAAATCTTTATACAGTATTCTTGCTTCTACACTTACTCAGATACCTCTCTCTCCATCCTCCATCAAGACAAGCAAGAAACATTATGAGAGTTCGAGGGCACATTCCTGCCTGGCAGAAACACTCAGGGAATGAAGCAGCACAGCCTGGGGAGAGGGGACACAGTCTGGGAAGAGTTCTGAGGGCCAGATAGAGAGACCTGGAGGGGCCACATTTGGCCCCTGAGGCAAGAGGCTTGCTTCCCAGTCTTTGCCTACTTAGCCTTTGAGGGCCTAATTCACCAGTAAGTTTCCTGTTCATTTCAATTGGGTTTTCCTGGCTGCTGGATTGTGCCTTTCGTTTGTTTCTTGCTCTACTTTGCCTGCTCTTCAGAAGGAGTTGTCGAAGCTTAATTACCCCAGGCCATGTTTCCCACAAAGAGCCTGCTTTGGCTGGGTTTCCATTGGCAAAGCTGCCATTCTGACATTTCCAGACTGAAACCGGAGGCCTCCTTAGTGCTTCAGGTGAGATTCTATTGTCAAGCAAAGCCACACCTGTGCCAACCAGGCATTTCCTTTGGAGTAAGAGACTGTTGGAAAGAGTAATAATAATTTCTCACACACCTGAGGGGAAAGTAGTGCTAAATGTTGAGCCTAGCTTTCCTGCAGATAATGGAACTCTAATCTGAAGCTGAGGACACACCCAGCATTGCTTTTGAGTAGCTACCAGTCTATGCATCCCAGGTAAACACAACTTCGTTGATATTCACTAAAGAACAGGAGGGATTTTCCTGTACTGACATCAGAGTCCTGGCACTGGGAGAACTGCTGCAGTCTTTACTGCACACCACATATTGCCTCTGGAATGTGTGATAGATCCAATGTGGCAAAGTCTGGATCAAATGGAGAGGGGGGCCAGTTCAGATGTCACGGGGTGGTTGGGAGATTAGCAAGAGCTAAACTCTACTGTACAGTATATCATATCAAAATGGGTGGAAGAAGAGGCAGCATGCCATAAGTCACGGGTAGCCAATGTGGTGCCCTCTATATGTTGCTGAATTACAACTCTCATCATATCTGATCACTAGCCATGCTGCCTGGGACTGATAGGAATTGGAATCCAATGTCATGTTTATATTCACAAGAGCATCTGTTACTTTTGTTTATACCTCATCAAGACAACAACACTTCTTCTTCTTCTTCCTCGGCGATCACTCGTATCCGAGTAAGATTGTCTTCCATAAACCTGGTTGTAACAATGAGTCCATAAGTGACTGTGGAGGCCAATTCTGGATCCACACATCCTTCCACAGTGGGGACATTGGTTTCCAGGAGGGAGTTGATCATGGTGTGGATTTGCCATGCGTGCCTTCCTCTTAGCACGTTTCTCCCTTGTGTCCTGAGTTCGAGTGTCTTCAAAGCCCATGACACCTTTGGTAAAGGCTGTTCTACAACTGGAGCGCTCGCAGGCCAATGTTTCCCAGTTGTCAGTGTTTATACTACCTTTTTAAAGATTTGCCCTGAGACAGTCTTTAAACCTCTTTTGTTGACCACCAGCATTACACTTTCCATTTTTAAGTAGCAACAACACAGGCTGAAAACAGCCACTCTCCAGTTGAAGCAAAAGGGCTTTTTGTCTGAGACATCCACAACCTAGTTGCATTGGCCAATTTAAATTGTTAACTAACAGCACCAATTCTATCAGACTGCAGAGCAGGGGAGATATTCAGCAAGGCTATTTGCTGAATATTTGACACTCAATTGTCACTTAGTGGTACTATTCCATTCAGACCACCTGAACTGTTTCCACTCCAGCTGGTTGGTTTAAGAGCTTTCACTTTCAGACCCCCCCCCAGCTTGCTTTTCCCTCCTTCCTCATTCTCCTTTCCTCTCCTGTCATGTCTTTTCAGTTGTAAGCCTGAGGGCAGGGACTGTCTTACAATCTTTGTAAGCTACTTGGGGAGCACTTTCAGCAAAAGAGTGGGGTAAAAGCCCACTACCTCAATTCAGTGCTTAGGGCTTAGGTTCTCTCCTAAGAGAGAGAGCAATCAAGTGCTTAGGCCAGGCATCCCCAAACTGTGGCCCTCCAGATGTTTTGGCCTACAACTCCTATGATCCCTAGCTAAAAGGACCAGTGGTCAGGGATGATGGGAATTGTAGTCCAAAACATCTGGAGGGCCGAAGTTTGGGGATGCCTGGCTTAGGCTCTCTCATCTCTCATGGCTTAAAACAATGTTGTTAGAGTTCATCACACCAGTATCTCAGGGTCAGCCTTATCATTAGGCAGAGTGAATCAGCTGCCTTAGGCAGCAGGTGCCTGGGGAGTAGGGTGGGGAGATCGAGTGAGGTGTTGGAGAACAGAGCTGCATGAACTACCGTGTTTCTCTGAAAATAAGACACCGTCTTATATTTATTTTTCCTAAAAAACACACACACTATGGCTTATTTTCAGGGGGTGTCTTATTTTTTTCTCCTCCTGCTGCCACGGCCGGCATTGCTGCTGCGCCTATCACTATGTCTTATTTTTGGGGTATGGCTTATATTCCTTGAGTGCTTAAAAATCCTGCTATGGCTTATTTTATGACTACGTCTTAAAATAGGGAAAACAGGATACATGTCTTGTGCTCTGCAGCCCCTAAGCTAGTCTACTACCATCATTGTACACTGAAGTGTAGTGTACCCTCTCATCATTAGTGCTGAAGTAAGATTCAGCTACAGATTCAGTTGGCTTCTGTACAAGGAGTAAGATGAGGGGATGTGGCATCTCTAGTGGCCAAACAACTTGGGCCAGCCCTACAACATATGCAAAATGGGAAATTGTGGGTTTAAGTTCCGACTATAACCCAGGATTACAAACCATGGTTTGCCAATCAGGGATCTAGCTAGTGCTTAAACTGCACTCTCCTAATTTGGACATAGCAGAAAACTGTGGTTTAATGAATCCTGGGCATACTGCATTAAGATGCCAGAGTTGAGGTGAGACTAGGTGGGGCTGTGGAAGCAGAAGGCTTGTTCCTCTTCCAATAAACTCTTGTTAAAACTGAACCAAACTAAAATATTGAGCTGGACATAGATGATCATGAGGAAAAATCACAACTGGCCTGAAACGGGATGTGGAGAGGGGAGGAAGAGGATGGGTTACTCATCCTGTCCTTTCTAAGTGACAGTCAGGCTATAGTAGTTTTAAACTACAGGGTGGGGAGAAAACTAAATTAAGTCAGATTACTGTGAGACTGTTTCTAATAGCATCAACTTCAGCCTAGCTGTAATCACCTCATTGCTGCATATACAGATCATCACATTCAGCAAATTGAAACAGCTATATTTTAATTAATCTGGTTCTTTTGCTGTTAAATGATATGGCAGCTGTTCTTACAGTTCATATCACATTACACAGTTGGGAATCAACAATGTGATATTTACACTTTTGCTTCTCTTTCGAGCCCAATCACTTTCCTGAGCAATAAACCTGTCCCCTTAAAAAAAGAACAAGATCATTCTAACAATAATATGGAATTTATTTAATATTATTTTTCTAAGTGCAGTGAACAGTTTTTAGATTAATATAAAAAGATGGCTATGGCAGTAATTTTCTTATGCTAAAATACTGTGCATGGTTTAGAAAGCCCACCCTGCCCCCGCCCAAGTCCACACAATGAGGACCACAGTACGGTAAATCACAGGGACAGCTGTTCACACTACTAAAGACCATCCTGTATTTCATTTTAGTGCTATTTTCTTACATTTTAAAACATCTCTTAAAATGAAACCAGCCTGACCCTGAATATAAGCATGATTACTCAAGAGTAACTACAGTACTGAAATAAGCGTATCAGGAAATAAATTAGTCAAAGTACTGGGGTATTATCACTCATCTTCTAATACAGATGGACACTGGAGGACTTTTTTGATGTTAACATCTTCCACCCCAATAGCAATGGCAGTGAAAAGAACAAGATAGTGCCTTAGATTATTAAGTGAGCATAAAACTCACCAACAGTCTGTACTGTTTCAGCCAAGAGTTACATCAGAGAACAATAATGAAAAAAACAGAAATGATTGCAACAAAAGAAAATGTTCACTGTAGCAACAAAATCTACTTATTTATCATACTGCTGAGAAGAGAAAATAGGCTCTCACTTTAGAGGCCTGCCATGGTGAATTCAGTCACTGCTAATAGGATCTCTTGATTATAAGAGCCTGGCAGAAAAATCAATTTTCTGCCATTCAGACCAATTAGCTTTCCCAGCTGGATCTGAAAAATTTGTATGAACTGCCGAAAACTGCAATAAAATAATGTGGCATGTCCTCTATAGAACTATGTACTGCTGCAAGGGCAGAGACTAAAATCATGAGAGATTTTTTGAAAAAGATAATCTAAAATTGCAGTTGGCATCAGTTGCACCTTTAGATTAGAGTAGGGTTAGAAATAAATTTCAGGTAGCACTCAAATGAAAATCTCTATGTAATCATGTCACACCAAGGGACTAATGAAACTCACAGCTGCAACCAGGGGTGTGGGAGAAATTTGTTTGCATTTAAAGGCAAACCTACCTAATTTGCACGTTCCAAAACAATACAAAAATTGAAACAAACCCATTGTTCAAAATGTTCCCTTCTCTGAATTTTGCAGTAACACTTCTTTAGTGAAGCACAAAAAGCGCACATAAAGTGTGCATACAATGCATAAAGTATTGAAAATTGCATACAAAAATGCATTACAGTACATAAAAGAAAGCAACTATTATGAAAGAATCTAAAAATGGCTATAATTTCCCCCTTTCCCAGAAATGGATGAAATTTGTAGGCAAAAGAGCCCCTCCAGAGTGGATTAAGGCTGTGAGATGTTTGTGCAGGGAACATTTCTATGGGGTGGGTGTGTTTAGATACTTTTTATCCAGTATTGGATGCTATTTGCAGACATGTTCCCCTTTCTGAAGGGATTAGACCTGCCTGCCTTCAGAATAAAACATGCAGTGGTTTTTCTGTAAGGATAGACTTTGCCATTTTGAGGTGACTACAATAGAAATCACATAACCACTCCTTGTGTTTTATGGGCAATTAGTCTGAAAACTGATGGCATGAGGGAGGTGCCCATGGATAAGTGGATAATAATAGGCTGACAGTGAACAACAAAACAACTAGGGCCTTACTTAAGGGACAAGCAGGCTTAGCTGAGTGGGAAAATGTACCAGGCTTTAATAAAAAATATTAAAATAAATGTAGACAACAAGAATTCAACATAAATAAATCACAAGTCCCCTGACCCTCAGGGTTCTTTCCAACTATGGTATAAAATTCTATGATTCTATGAAAACCAAAAAAAGGAGGATAAAACTTCAAACAAGCAAAATGAAACTAAAGCCTTCTTCCCTGGGAACTTTAGAAATTCCCTTTGTTAAGGGAATAGGAATTTCCTAACAACTCTCAGACCCTTAACAAACTATCATTCCCAGGATTCTTTGGGGGAAAACCATGGCTATTTAAAGTAGTATGACACTGCTTTAAATATATACCATAGTATAGATGTGGCTTAAGAGAAGTTTGCACAAACATAAGCAACAAGGCAATGAAATGAAAAACAAGCAATTAAAGTAGGCATTTATTTGAAAACAGAAATGGGTATGGATAAAGAACAAATAAATTATATGAAAACCCTGGAACTGAACTGTGGGAGAAAGAAAATGGAACGGCACTACAGTATATTGATCTCTCCTACAGGTTTGCAAACCAACAAGAAGCAAATGAACAGAAACCTGGGGTGGGGCAGAAGAGAGAAGAAATAAAATGAAAACAAATGAACTAAAGTATTAATTGTAATTGTTTGTAAGGAAGCAAAAAGCAATCAGGAAGAACACCAATAGTCCACCACTCTTCTAAACACTCTGCTTTCTCATGCAAAGCTTGCAGAAGAATTAACATATGGAAAACAAATGTTTTTATTTACTTCAACCTCACCCATATCACTGTCATTGGAGTTCCCTGAGAAAATTATTCACTGCAATCAAAACCTAGACTTGCTTGTTAAAACAAAATATTCCACACACTCTGTCCACTGCAGCTCAGAATGCTTCTCTAGTCGGCTTGATTTCACCTTTTAAAAAATGCAGCAATTGCTTTACTTGGAATGGCAGAATGCAGAATTTGGGGGCACTAGAATCCACAGAGGGGGACGCAGCTGGTGCTGTGGTCTAAACCACAGAGCCTAGGGCTTGCTGATCAGAAGGTTGGCGGTTCGAATCCCTGCGAAGGGGTGAGCTCCCGTTGTTCGGTCCCAGCTCCTGCCAACCTAGCAGTTTGAAAGTATGTCAAGTGCAAGTAGATAAATAGGTACCACTTCGGCAGGAAGGGAAATGGCGTTTCCGTGCACTGCTCTGGTTTGCCAGAAGCAGCTTAGTCATGCTGGCCACATGACCTGGAAGCTGTCTGAGGACAAACGCAGGCTCCCTCGGCCTATAGAGCGTGATGAGCACACAACCCCAGAGTCGTCCGCTACTGGACCTAAGGGTCAGGGGTACCTTTACCTTTACCTTTAGAATCCACAGCGCAAGCTGAAACTTTAGGGCGTTTCTGTTTCTGACTTGAGATGCCCCTCACCCAAATCAGCCCATTTTGCCTCATAATTCAGGCTGCAAACAGAGTTGATATACACCTCTACTACATGCAGGCTTTGTGGATTCAATATCAAACCAGCTTTTCTCCCCCTCCCTCACTTTGCTTAACATCCAGCCTGCTGAGGTGTTCTGAAGAACTCAAAAACTCACTCATTAAGTATTTTGTGACAGTTTAGGTGGACCTAATAAAGGTATTGCCTGTCCATGGATTTTGGAATCATCCTTTTGAAATTGCTTGTTGGCAGGCAGAGACAGTTGGGGCTCTTATTTCATCTGGCATAACAGTCAAAAGTTGCCTTGAGGATGTCACTGTATTAAGAAATTCCTCAATGAGAAGTGCAAGTCAACTTCAAATAGTAAAAATAGAGAAATAAATGAAAGGTCCCAGCTACAGTAACACAACTGCAATTTCCCCCTCTTACTGGAAGATGTTCAACATTGCAATAATAATTCTAGACTCTGGAGTTAACGATCTTACAAACACACATACCTTTTAAGATTTATTTTTTCCATTCAATTTATGAATCACTTCCTATTAAACCTCCTAAAGTGATTTAACAATAACAATGTCAACAATAAGAACAATTTCAAATAGATACAAGACTGGGAGGGAACTCTCCACATAAAAGCTTGTTGAAAAAGAATGATCCTCAAAAGGCACTGAAAGAGACAATAGGGAGCGTATTCATTTGCTTCTCTTGAGCAGAAGTCTTGTAAAATCTTGGCTTCTTCCTCCCTCCCTCCTTCTTTCACCTGGGCAGAAAGAAAGGCATTGGAACAATGCACTCCCTTCCTCATGGGGTGCTGGTAGAGAGACTGAGAGTTGCTGGTATTTTACAAGCATCCTGCTGTTCAAGAGAAGCCCCTTTCAAAGCAGACAGGCAAAACCAGCCCCCCAATCCAACCCACCTTTTGTGGGGCTTCTTTTGAGTTTAGCTTGTAGAATACTATGTAGCATCTTCCTCCCCACTTCAAAGAGTGCCTCTTCTTAAAGTTTAAAACATGTTAAGCCAGCCTGGCTGCATTTGGGAACCCTTCTGCTCATTTTGCTGAACATCTGTGTCAAAGTCCCTACTCTGATGGCATCACTAAGTAATCTGTGTCTCCCCCCCCACCTCTGAGATCTTAAGAAAAGGATGCTTGATTAAGCTTCTCTTTCAAGCAGTACTCCCCCCCTCCCCCTCCCTGCTGCCATTATCACTTGTGTTTTTGCCTCATTGGCTCAGGCACACTCCTTCTTTCTACAGTAATTTGTTTAGCACTTAAAATAATCCAAGTGCTTCGAAAAAACGTAAAGTCCCCATCTGGTGATCTGCAGCAGGTCCCTTGAGACACAAGAGTGAAAGGGGGGGGCAGGGAGGACAGAAAGAGAGAATAGCTTTATTTGTACAGCTGCAGGTGAGCTAAGGAAGGTGTCTGAGGGCGGATGCCAACTAAAAATAATAATCCAATTTTAGAACAAAAAGGAAGATCTGCAGAATCATACCAATGGTCCATCTAATCAGTCCAGTGAATTAAAAAAAGGGTAAATTCCATGTTAGGGAGCAGTAGGAAAGGTATTGAAAATAAAAGTCAGTGTCATAATGCCTTCACCCTAAATTATGAAGTACTCTACTTCCCTTTGTCTGTCCTGAACTGTCCCACATTCACCTCCACCTGATGGCCTCATTGGGTTCTAATATTACTTTCTCTACACCCTGCACAATGTTTTGCACTTCTGACATGTTTCCCCTTACCTCTTAATCAAAAAGCAACCAGAATTGTACACAAGTACATTCCAAGTGTGGCTGCAACTTATTGACCTGCAGGGTGCTCTGGGCAGTTCATGGTCCAAATACACGTTCTTTGATGGCATGGGGAGGAAGAAGGCGCCAAATGTGTACTGAGGAATTACTTGATGGCAGAGTTCACAGCGGAAAGGACAGACCTTTTAGTTTATAGGAGGTTTTTGGGATGTTTTCAAGTTTTCGGGGGCTGGGGTTGTTTTGTCTTGCTGTGTTTTGTTATGTTTATTTGTGACTTCATATGTTTTTTTAATTTTATTCACACTTTATTTTATTCACTTTCCAACCACCCTGTAATTTTTTATGAAGAGCTATTAGAATACTTTTAAATAAATAATATGATGTGGTGATCCTGATGAGTTGTTCCAGGTATTTTTTTTTTTAAGAGAGAGTAATAACACTAAACTCAGTCGGACTTACTTCTTGGAAAATAGGATTAGGCCAGTGCTGTCAGCAGGAGCTCAGAAAAGGCACTCTCTATATACTCGGAAGCACCTTCATCTTTTCCCATCGAGGCTTGGCTTGCGTCATATGACCTCAGAATCTAACTAAACGGGCATAAACAATCTGGTGTGCCCGGGGACAGCCTCTAGCGCTGCATTCACAAAACAAGCGAGTTCGCTCCCCAAAAGGGCAAAGTCAGAAGGTCTCTTCAAACCAGGCGTTGTTGGACCACACCTCCCGTCAGGCTCAGTGACCGCGGCGCGACCAGTAGGGATGATGGGAACCGTAGTCCACCAAAACAGCTGAACCCACAATTCCTACTGGTTTCTAGTCACGAGGCGAAAATCTTCTGGCTGTTTTTTTACGTCATCGGGCAAACTGCTTTAGCTTGCGTAGGGAAAGCTGGACGAGAGAAGGGCGAGGGAGGTGCCCAGGGGACAAAAGTCTTTCCCGAAGGGCGGAAGGAGAGGCTGTCGGGTGTGGCTAAGCTAAAAAGCAACGGCTGTGAGAGACAGGCTGCGACGAGGGCGTGACGTAAAAAGGAGGCGGGGCCCGCGCGTGCCTGTAAAGCTAGGGCAGCGGACAGAGCTGGCGGGTGGAGTGAACTTCTCTTTAAGGGCCCAGTCCCTGTGGTTGACAAAGACACTTCCGGCTTCTTATTGCGGTTCGAATCGTCTTGATGAGGGACAAGAGCTGTGGAAGTACATAGGAATCAATGTAAAACGGCAGACAAACAGCAACTCTAAAACAAAAAAACAGTTTTCTTAAGAGGTTGCATTGCTTTGCGGTGATCATCATGCCTCTGTTCCTCTCCATTCTGCGCTCAAAGTACAGCATAGCTGCCAAGTTATCCCTTTTTTAAAGGGATTTTCCCTTATGCTGAATAGGCTTCCTCGCGAGAAAAGGGAAAACTTGGCAGCTATGAAGTACAGTAGAGAAGTTATTTATAGCAGGTTTTATGTTAAATTCTATACTGTACAGTAAATTTAAAGCGCATTTCCCGCCTCCCCAAATAGTCCTTTTCATTTACATTTCTATCCCCATGCTTTTTAGATGGTCCCTTCCCGTAAGCGGGCACACAATCTTCTTTTAATTGATTGTATGTCACTGTAAAAAGGTAAAGGGACCCCTGACCATTAGGTCCAGTCTTGACCGACTCTAGGGTCGCGGCGCTCATCTCGCGTTATTGACCGAGGGAGCCGGCATACAGCTTCCAGATCATGTGGCCAGCATGACAAAGCCCAAATGCTTAGAAAAGTTCCAAAACATACAATGGGATGTGACTGTCAAATTGCAATCCTAAATTCACAAAAACCGTTGAATACATCAAGTGTAATTCTGAGTAAACAAAGAAACAATGTGTACAATGGTTAGAGTTTAAGACTGGGGTATGGAAGACCAGGGTTCAAATCCTTACTTAGGCATGTTGCTCAGATTGCCTCAGTCACTCTCTGTCAGCCTAACACACCCTGTCAGGCTGATGTAGAGGTCCGGAGCAGTCCAAAGCTTGCTCATGATAACGTGTCATTTTAGTAAGTCTTAATAAAGGCATTGCCCAATTGTGGAATCTTTTGTTGTTGACCAACATTCGGCCTTGCTGTTTAGTTTTGAGTAGATATGCATAGTGGGATCAGTGGTGCTGCTAATGCAAGGATCTGGGTGAAAAAGAGTTCTGGACCTGTAACTGAAAGATAGTGCTCTGTGCGGGTAATCAAGCTGTTTGTGTGGCTCTGCAATTTCATTTGGGTCTACAAAAGAGAAACAATAGTTTTATTCCCTACTGCGAATGCTTTAGCGCGCATGTTTATTTTGTCGTTCATCAATGCAATTGTAAAGCCTCGTTGCTGTGATTATTTTGCATACATTCTAACTCTAATTGAATTGCCACTATCCATACTTTTGCATTCCATTTCCCCTCTGACCTCACTGTTTACAACTCCACCCCCCCTGCATTCAACTTCCGTAAGTTTTGAAATGAACGAACCTATGATAGTCGTGTCCATCAATTTCAATGGGACTACTTTGAGCATGGCTAAAGTTGGATGCAATCCAATATAACTACAACAGAGCATTACATTTCATACATCTGCTGAAATTTATGTTCATTTAAGATTGTGCAACCTAGATTTAATCCTAAAAAATTAAATGGATTTATTCCCAGGTTGTTGTTGTTATTTAGTCGTTTCCGACTCTTTGTGACCCCATGGACCAGAGAACGCCAGGCACTCCTGTCTTCCACTGCCTCCCGCAGTTTGGTCAGACTCATGTTGGTAGCTTCGAGAACATGTCTGCAATCCTAATTTGGTGAGCCCCATTGTAGCCAAGAGGCTCTACCTCTGTGTTTGCATATACTGTTGTTTTTAAATAAATGTTTCTTAAATTTTGAGAACACAATCCCAAATAACCAATAGGATATACTAATCAATCAAAGGAAGATGTAAAAAGAAAAGAAAAAACCCAATAAGCCCGCACTGTTAGCGCCCCTGAAAACTCTTCTCTTTTTTTCTTTCGCCAACCAATAAGCGAGCGGAGGGCTCGAAATGGGCGTGGCGCGATGGCGGAGGTGCCGCGTGAGGGGAGTGGGCGTGGCCCGGCGCGCGGAGACCCAGGAGGCGTGGCCTCCGCAGCGGCTCCTAGTCGCCTTTCCCCTCCCCTCCCCCCCTCCGGCACTTGTGAGTGACAGGCGGGAGTTCAGGAGCTGCGAGGACGCGGAGTCGCTGTTGCCGCCACCGCTGCCAGACCGTGGAAGGAGAAGCCGCTTTTTCGCCTCCCGGAGCGCTGCTTCTGCCGCCTCCTCCCCTTCTTCTTCCTCCTCCTCCTCTCCTACGCAGTACTATGAGGCGGCCCTGACGGGGGCCACCGCAGCCCACCCGCCCTGTCTCCCTTCCCCCCCTCCTCGTCCCCCCCTCGCCCCCAGCCCCCTGTCCTCGCCTCAGCCCAGCCCAACGAAGCCCGGCGCGGCGGCGGGGTCTGGGCTCCCCACCCGCCCCCCGATGACTGCGGCAAACTGCGGCGGCGCCAACGACGAGTTTGACTTCAGGCTCATCTTTGGGGAGGACGGGCAGCAGCCGGGCCCGGGGCCGCCGTCGACGACGCCACTGCCACAGCCGCTTGGGCCTGCCGCCGCCTCAGCAGGTGCGTCTCGCGGACCAGGCTGGCTCGCCTGCTGCACTCTCGCTCTGCCGGGGGGTGGGAGGGGGGGTGGGAGGCGGCAGCTTTGCAACTCCTTCCAGCCACTTTGGACTCGACGGGGCTTTGGGGAGGTGCGGCGGGGTAGGGGGAGAAGATTGTCACCAAGTCCTACTCGGAGCAGAGCAGTTGTAATTAACGGACCTGAATTAGTCACGCCCTTTTATTTCGTTGGGACTACTCCGAGCAGGTCTTGGTTGGCTGCAGCCCTTGATTTCCCTACCCCAGTCGCGCTGGCCTTAGGGTTGGTGAGGGGTTTGTGTGTGATGGTGGTCCTACGATTCAGTGCACGTTTAATTTGTCAGGGTTAGTCTCTTTAGGCTGCTGTAACAGAAGCCCCCCATAGTATTCTGGCGGAACTTTGAAGCCTGATAACAAACTTCTCCGAGTAGACGAGTGTAAGGTTACTCAGGAGTAAGGCCCAGTGGTCACAGGGTCGGCGTGAGTAGGATCCGGGGTCACAGGGCGTGGCTGATGTGTATATATTGTGGACGCATGGAGGAGCGAGTAAGCCCCTTTTGGTTCCACTGACTTGATTCTGCGCAAGTGTATGTTAAGTTACTTTGAAGAAAGTGACATTGACCCCAGTGACAGGATTGATGTGCGTAGAATTGGACCATGAGGTCGTGAGTGAGGAACTCTTGAAGGAATAAATTTATTCGAGATTATTTGATAGTGAATCCTATTGGAACCCATTGGATTTACTATACAGTATATGTACTAAATAAGTAAATAAACATGGTCAAATCTGCTTCAGGATCAGTATGCGTAGGATCAAGCTGCATGTCTATTTGGTTCAATTCAGTGACTTAAATATATGCTTGGGGCAGTCCAAAATAAGCCTACATGGGAATAGATCTTGTTAGACCTAGTGGGACATGATTCAAGGTAAGCACACATAGGATTCAGCCATATGTCTGCTGTAAATGCTACACACATTTCACTAGTGAGTAATTGTTATTTATTTAGATAACACTAGCAGGACAGGTGCCTGCTTGGAGGAGCTTACAAACTAAAATTGGGCTCACTTCTGAGTGTAAAAAATGCATACAATTGTATGCACTCAGGGGACTAAGTAGCATTGAACTCTGTAACTATACATAGGATTTGACTCTTATGGTGGCTTCAGTCTTTTGTACACTTTCTTCAAAGCAAGTCCCATTGAACTTTATACTCTTGTTATGGAATTCTGGACATTCTCCCACCCCACTCCAACGGTTTTCTTCCCCACAAATGCTCAAGGACAGATAGATCAGAGAATGAAGCTTGCTTCTGAGTAACCATGAATAAGATTGTTAGTTCTCCAGGTCCTGAATGAGGAAAGAATAATGAATGTTTTGTTTGGGCCCGGAGATCCCAGAAAGTGTTGTGAGATATTGAACTCTTGGTAAGGGAGACTGTATATATCCTGTTTGGAAAGTTCTGTGAAGCTGATAGAAAATAACTTGGGTTGAACATAGTGTATTTTGCACATATGAGGCTGCTGTACAGTATACTGAACTGGTTCATGTAGTCCACTATTGATGCCTCTGACCGGCAGTGGCTCAGGCCAGAGGTTTTCCCCAGCTTTGTCATATGAGATCCTCTTAACTGTCAGGGATTGAACTTAGGACCTCAGCACATGAAAAACACATTGTCTACTATTGAGCTATGAACTCCCTTGTTCTTGGAGGTTCCTGTGGTGTTGAGGCAGCAGGCGCATAATGAGAGAGGTCCTTGAAGGTTGTATCTGGAGTTGTTTTTGCATACGAAAAGGGGTGGTTGGTTGGGGTGCCCAGCTGTAATATTTCATTGATAAAGCAAATTTCAAATGGTCATTAAGTGATATCTGAACTGGGGATTCTGCAGCCAGCTTTTACGAACTGATGTTAAATCAAATTGTCAAACTTTAAGCCTCAAACCAAGAAGCCTACTGGGAGAGCTGGCATTCAGACTATTTTTTGTGATGTGGTGAGTTAGTTCCATAACTTTCTGGGAAGTTACTGGTTTATGATTCTGTTTTCTGGAGGTGTTTGGTTTATTTTTGAGCAGTTTCTTTAAGGTAGTTATGGCAGGTGGGATAACGATGCAATTTAGTGTATTTGGTCTGTAAGAATTATGCAAGTAATGAAAAAAGTGTGGAAGTTTCTATCCTCCAAGAAAAAATATAGAAAAATAAACCACTGAAACACAAAAGAAGGCAACTACAAAACGACCCAACATTCCTCTGGGGGAAACCAACCTGAACAGACTAGTCTGCTATGCCAAAGGTTGTGCAGTAGTGTGAAAATGGAGGAATTGGTGGTGAATCTGTCAAGCTGTTGTCTTAGAGTAAACTGCTTGTGGAAGATAAATACTGTATTTACTTGAGTTTAATGTGCCATCAAATCTAATGCACACCTCAGTTTTCAGAACCTTGAAACCAAAAACATATTTGTTGGCGAATGTAAATGTGCCATCAAATGTAATGTGCAGCTTAATTTTTGCAACGTTATTTGGCCAGAAAAAGCATTAGATTTGAGTAAATATGGGATATTCAAATTACCTTGGCTCTCATTGGTCCTGAAAGCTGCATACTGCTACCTAGAATTGAGGAATCCTGAAGTGCCTTAGAGAAAAAAGTGCAACAGGTCTCAATAGCATGTGCATGATGATTATGAACAAGCTGTGAAAAAGAAAATAAAGAGCAAGTGTATGAAGGAACTGAAACTGGCAGTATTTTGATGAAAGCCCCCGTGAAGATTATGGACATTTTGAGGCACGTTACTTCTAAAGAAGAGCACAGTATAAAATATCCTTTTATCTTGTTTGTACAGTACTGTGTTGTTGAAGAATATTTGTATAACGTGCATAGAACTTGATTATGGGCACAGTCATAGAATCATAGAACTGTAGTGTTGAAAGGTACCCCCAAGGGTCATCTAGTCCAACCCCCTGCAATGCAGGAATCACAGCTAAAGAATCACAGACAGATGGCCATCTAACCTCCCTTTAAAAACTTCCAGTAAAGCAGAGCTCGCCATGTTCTGAGGAAGTTGGTTCCAGTACAGGCAGACTATAAGGTAATCCAGTATTAAACTGTTTAGTGACTTAAAAGTTAATTTGAGCATGGAAATGCATTGCTAGCCACTTATTTTTGTGAAATGAATAACTTACAAATCTCTTAAAACATAGCATAACCACATACCCCCAAGAAAAAAAATGAAGGAAGCAAGGAATAAGGCTAACTCTTTAGGATCTTAGTGAAGATGATACGCAAATAGCACATGGCTATTTTGGGAAGTCTAGTTTTGAAAATGCACTTCATGTTTTTAAAAATGTACTAGAAAAAACTGTTTAAAAGAAGATTGGCAAGTATTGTTGATTCAAATGAGCTACTTCAACATGATTTGTTCATCAGGTTCCACCTATATTTCAGTGTTCTTAATTTTTAATTGACTTGTAAATAGCTGTATTTCTCATAAGAATTCCCATCAGGTGAATAGGCATGAAAGTTTTTCTAATTTGGAATAGTTACTGTTATTAGTTTATTGGTTGTTTTTTTCAGAAAAGTTATTTGCAGGGTAAAAATAAACATTAAAACCAAGAACAAGAATAAAATAAGAACCTAAATTAGAAAGATTGAGTAGAAAGATGAGTAGAAGAGGCAATAAACATATTTATGGAACCCCCAAATTGAGGACCGAAAGCCTGGGTGAATAAGAATATTTTTTCCTGGCATTTAAAAGCAGATAATGATGCTGCCAGACTTGCCTCCCTGAGAAGAGCATTTCTCCAAGCTTCTCCCCTTCATTGAAACCCCATGACGACCCTCTGAGGTTATGCTGAGAGGTAGTAACTGGCCCAGCAAGCTTCATGGCCAAGTGGGGATTTAAACTCAGGTGCTAGTCAGACACTCTAGCCACTATATCACACTGACATTAGCAAGTGGCAAGTGCCATAACTGTCCTTTCCTTCACACTTGCAAAATTCTTTCCTTGTGTTCTTTAAAGTCTTCAGTAAAACTGTACATACTGCCTCCCACTGTGCAGCTCCACTCATGAAGCACCATTGCAAGTAGCACAAAGGCAAATCCTCTGCACTAGCGCCTCATCATTTTGTTTTGCTTAATTTTACTTTAATATATTTCAAGTTTTGTGTTTCCTTTCATTTATAAAAGAGTGCACGTTTGCTGCATGTGTGGACAGGATGTTGTGCATCGGAAGGGAACTTGCAGGAATATGATGTAAAGTTGAGCCATGCCTTGTGGTGAAAGGCTGTGTATCTGCATGCAAGTGATAGAATCAGGAAGTCTTTAAAGATAACTCAAGTGGGACGCTATAGGTCCTGTGTAACTAGATGTTCCTTAATAATTGGATATGAATAGAGGGATTTTAGAGTTGAGATGGACTGTTTTTTAAAATATTCCCTTTCAGCCTGGATAGGTTCCCCAAACACTTTATGGCTAAAATCCATACAAATTACAATTTAATTAGGGACAAGGTGGTAGCATGCGTGTTGGGGGAGCAGTCCTTCGCCCTTAGAAATTGATGCCACAGTCCAGGCCCCAGGTTTTTCCCACCAAAGGAAAATGGTTTAAAAAACTAAAGATTGACTCAGGGACTGGATGATCATAAATTTAAACCCACAGAAGTCTTCCCTCTGTTGATCTTCTTTCTTTATTCGGTAGCTGAGTAAGATTGTCTTCCATGAACACAGTCTTAACAGTGAGTCCATAAGTGACTGTGGAGACCAATTCTGGATCCACACGTACTTCCACATTGGGGACATAGGTTTCCAGGTGGCAGTTGATCATGGTGAGGGTTTGCCAAATGTGCCTTCCTCTTAGCACGTTTCTCCATTTCATCCTACAGTCTTCTAGACCCTGTCATACACCAGTATGTACGGTATATACCAAGCCTTTGACGTTACTTTGCTCTTGTTAAATAGAATGTTCTTACTAAATATGATTTTTGGCTGCAAAATGTGTTTAACTGGCTAAAATCAGGTAGCTATGGTAGTTCATCTGTACAGAATTCAGAGTTATAAAACTAGTATGTGCAGAGACCCATTACTGACAGTACTGCTGAAATGAAGCTGCTAATAAAAAGAGGACTAAGGCTAAAATAGCTTGAACTGTTTATGTATTGACATTTTGTAAAAGTTCAAAGTTATTTATTGGAAGTGCAAGGTTGTTTTTTGGCTGCTCTTTGAGGATTGTGGCAGTTTTAATGGAGGAAGGGGATGAAGAGTTTGACAGGGTAGTATTGTATTTATAAGCTCACACTGCAAGCTTCTTCATATTGTAAATGACTTAAGACTTTTTGTGGATGACTACTTAAAATAAGCCTCACATAATTAATTCCAGTGTTAGTCTGTTCGCACTGATTGTTGCTGCCTTTGTTTGTATCTGTCCATTTGCATTTATGAAAAAAGAAGCGCCATACATAACACACACAATATTACCAAACTTTGTGCAAATAAAGATGCAAAATTTCCTTGAATTCTGAAGATAGGGAGGATAATGGTGGTAGTTTGTTTAAATGCAGATAAGAAAAACAAATCTACAGTAATTGCTTTCAGAATAGCTTGTATTAGGAAAAGTATTCTGGATAGTATTTTGCATACTTACCGTATTAATTTTACTTTGTTCAAATTACTATAGCTATTAATGGTATATATCTTAACTGGCCCTGGTGAAATATGATAGCTTAAAATTTGAGCCTCAAAATGTTTCGCCTCCCGGAGCGCTGCTTCTGCCGCCTCCTCCCCTCAAAACACAGCATGGCTTGCAGGACCAGGCATCAGACTTCCCATACCCCAACCCAAATAATAAGAGACCAATGACTGGTTTTGGGTTAAAACAGGCCACAACTTTATTGAATACAGATGAAAGAGGTTTGGCTTGGGCATCAGGCAAACTAAATACTGTACTTCCTGCCCGCCAACCGGAAGTGATGCATGGTCAATCCAGGCGGGGGTTCCTAAGACTTACATCCAATAGGGTGACCCCCACCGGGATACCGTCTGGGGGAGTGCCTTCGGCCCTGGCCCTGCCAGGGCACACGGACATAGCCACTCCCCCTGGATCCCCAAATATCCCAGCGTTTGTAGGGGCAGGCGGAGACTACAACCTCCTCTCCATCCAAAACAAAGGATTGCCCCAATGCCCAACCAGTTGTGATGATTGCTATGAGGTAGGCAAAACCACTGGGTCAGTATCAATTAGCCCGATGGGCAAATTCCTACCTGGCCCCTGAAATGACTGCCACCACTATAGCCGCAGCAAAGTCATTGACTATCAGCTTAAACCGAGGGTAGTTGGGCGGGGAAACCCGGTGTAGGAACAAACAGGCTGAGCCCCAGGTGCTGGCTGCTTAAATGGGCAAGGGGTGGATACAAGGGAAGCCCACCGTCTGCTCCATCGGCTCCGCCCCTGGCACAGCCCAAGCCCCAGCGTGCATCCCCATTTGCTAAAGCAGGGAGTAGCCCAGGATACGGTTCACAGCCAGTTTGAATTCCCTCGCTGAGGCCCCAGTGAAGCCACCTCCGTCCTACAATGCCGCTGCATGAAAAGGGTGAGTGGGCTTCTTCCCTGGCAGCATAGCAGCAGGAGTAGAGGAGAAAGGAAGCACCCATTGTTTTAGCAATGCTTGTTTACATTAAACCATAATTTATTTTAACAATGGTTTAATGTGACGTACAAACCAGGCCAGTCTGTTGAATGAACAGAAGAAATGGGGCAGATGATGTGGATATCACATTTGTTGTAGGAGTTAAAAGTAACATGCCTTTTCAAGTCCATGTTGTAATATTTTATCAAAGTACTAGCTGGCCCTGCCATGTGTTGCTGTGGATTATTTGTGTGATTTCCCCTACTATGTCTGTGATTGCCCCCTCATCCCCCTCCCTCATCCCTGTGAAACCCCCAACTCTGTCCTGATCCATGACCTATTATGCCCCCTCTTCCCCCCCCCCGGCTTACCCCTGTGATTTCCCTCCTCTCCTCCATCCACCCCCCCCGGGTTATCCCTGTGACCCGTTCATTTTGCACACAATCATTCCCCTGATGCGCATGTTCTGTAAAATTTTGCCCTGTCCCAACCCTGACTCCCCTACCCACGTGTGTTATGTGAAATAACATTTATTCTACCCAAAGGCATGGCCCTGTAAAAGGCCCATATTCAGTTGATTCTATGCTGCAGCCTATTCGCCCCCCCCATCCCCCACCCAGGCAGGCCCCTAAATCCACTCAGCTTAGTCTGCAAAGCCAAGGCGAGATACTGTGGAGAGGGCAGGTTTCATCCCTGTGTCTCCCCCTACCCTGTTCTGACCCATTACCTATCCCTGCCCCCTATTCGCCCCCACCACTGCCGCCCCCAGGCAGGCCCCTACCTCCACTTGGCAATGTTGGGCCTTGTTGCTGCAAAAGGCCTGTTTTCATTTGGTTGCTGTGGAATTTTGTGATGTCATCTGGTGACACGGCTTTTGAGGCAGCAGTGTGCAATCTGCCTTTTTATTGGATTCTGCTGGAGTCTTCAGAGCTTCTGGTGGGGACGTCTAATTTGGGCGCCACTTTTTGTGTTTAATCATTATTTTAGGTGTGAAAGGTGTGGTGGTTTTTTTTTTTGGGGGGGGGAATGCCAGATCCCTCACTGATGGGCATGGAATGTTGTGGTCAAATTTGTTACATTACGGTTCAGCAGTTATGAAGAAAGGCTGTGACCTCCGCGCGTGCAATGCCTACATTTATATATAGAGAGATATTGCTTCTTTTAAATAAACTTTCCCAATTTACTTGAAAGTAATATGGATCTTCTTGAGAGATGAGTTGACTGAGTTGCACTTTTGATAACCCTTTAAACACACACATTGTACATGTTTAGAAAATTACAATAACATATTGCCTTCTGTTACCCTTTTTTTTAAAAAAATAAAGCTGTGACTGTTTGCATATTTAAAACATTTATATCCTGCCTTTTGGCCTCGTAAGCTATATGGTGAAGTATAGAGGATATAATTCTGAGAACAAAATAAATATCATAGCTGTTAACCTAAGCACAAATTAGAAACAGCAGCAAAATTCACAATAGGCATATATATTTTTTAAAAAAATCTGGAAGCTGGTGAGGAGGAGCTGGTGGTGGAATTTAGCATGATGAGGTTTTCTAAGTGAGCAACAGAATCTTTTCTCCTAGTTAATTAGGAGGGAAAGCTTCTTTCATGTGTAACTAAAAAAACTGTGGAGATAATGGCCATAAAAATGTTTTATTTAGTGCCATTTATGTACCTGTCAGTTTACAGAGTAATGTAAGCCAAAAGACGGCTCCTTGTCTCTAAGAGCTCACAATTTAAAAAGGGAGAGGAAGATCAAGAAAGAGTAATAGGATGATTGTGCAGCAATGCAGTTGTTGTTGTTGTTTAGTCGTTTAGTTGTGTCCGACTCTTCGTGACCCCATGGACCATAGCACACCAGGCACTCCTGTCTTGCACTGCCTCCTGTCTTGCAATGCAGTTATATATACTATTTTTTGTGTGGAATGAGAGGTTTCGCAGAAGAGTTGGTTGGGAGGGATTTGAAGGATGGATTCATGCAGGAGGGAAGGCCTGTATGGGAGAATGATATTATTTTAAGTGTTCAGGAGGTCTTTAGGTTGAGGTTTTGCTTCAACGTAGTAATTGGGAGGTATGATAATCATGGGCAGGGATATCTTGGAATATGAAGCTTTTGGAGAGCTTTAAAATTAAGAACAAGAAGTTTGTGCTGGTTGTTGAAGAGGACAAGAAGCCAGTGAAGCAAGCTGAGGCATTGCAAGGTCTAAGTAAGGTGAATAATTTGGCTGCCTTATTCTGGTTACAGGTGGCTGAGTTGTAGTAAAAAGTTAGAAAAGATGGTTGCCTTAATCCAGGTGGCCAGAATGTTCTGGATTGGTCTTGCCAAACAAAGGTTTTGACATGTTATAATAGGTACACTCCAGAGGAAACTTGTGGTATTTGAGTCTTATCTGAGAGGCATGTGGCTATATTTTGCTACCCTAAACAAGTTTGAGATGGTCATCATGACACTACCAAACTTCATGGTGGGGAAAACTGAGTGTTTCTTGAGTAAATGATAAAATAAAATAAAATAAAATCCTACTTGAAGTGGTTTTCTGGAGAAAACCAGTGGAACTTGATTGAGAGAGACTGTAAGACTAAAATGTTGAGCAGGTGCCCAAGAGCTTGGTGTATATAGAATTCTAACTATTTTCTTGCACAACTTGCCTGTTTTGTATCACTTTACAAATACTTAGTAATTTAAACAGGTTTTTCAGTTCAGTTTGTTTATAAATCTGCAGCAGTGAGAGTTTATAAATGGAGAGGAAAACACAGCCATGAAGACATTGGACATTTGGTTAGCTCATCATAATTTACGTAACATATGGAGTTATTTATCTCTTACTTTTTAGTGTTCCTTATTTTGTCTATAATGAATACAGTAAGCTTTCATGTCTTCTCTCAAATCATTGCAGAATAAAAGTTATGTTTATATGAGATAAGGATTGTTTGTGTTTAAAAAACTGTTTGAAAATGAAACAGACAGTTGAGGTTATAATTAAGTGAAGTTATGAGCCAGTTAATAGAATGGTTGGATTTTGGAACTGGTTATTGGGATTCATATCCCAGTTCAGCCTTGAATCTTGGAGCAAGTTATTTCTTCCAAGCTTTGGTTTTTCTAGCTAACAGGACCAGTGGTCAGGGATGGTGGGAATTGAAGTTCAAAAACAGCTGGAGGGCCAAGTTTGGCCATGCCTGCACTAAGCCAAAGGTAAACCATAGAGGAGTGATATGCATAACTTGTAAGCCAAACTATGACTTAGCAAGGTCATGTGATCCACTTTGCTCCTTCCAAGTTCTTTTTAGTGTTGCACTGTACTGAACTAAGCTAAGGTTTGGCTTGACATGTTGGCCAAAAAAGGACTTGTGGCTAAACGTTCACCCCACTCAGTGCCATTTTTCTAGAAAAAGAGGTACCAGAACTCACCATGAACGCCTCCCTTGTTCTCTTTTAATGGCATTGCTACTCACCTGAGAGATGCCAGAACCAGTGAGTTCCGGCTGAAAAAAGCCCTGACCTCACTAATCACGAGCTGTTTGTAGGGGAACTTAAGAGAAATTTGGTGGGAGAGTTGTTGGGATACCCTAGGGGTGGGCATCTTAGCTGAGGTGTTTTTCTTGCTTTTAAAACATGTTGACAAGCACTGTATTTTGCAGGCATGACTTCCAAAATGCTAGCAAAAGGCACCTTTTAAACAATTAAAAATTGGGTAATGTAGTGAAAGCCATACATAATGGAGAATATTCACTTGAGCTTTCTGTTTAAATTTTCATGTTTTCTCTGCACCATAGATGTATAATGAAGGTTTGTGTGTGTGTGTGTGTGTGTGTGTGTGTGTGTGTGTGTGTATGTAACTTCAGAGATATTCATAGCTGCCAAGTCTCCCGCTGAAAAATGCGGGATCAGCAGCGGTGCGGCACTGGAAGTTGCTTCTACGCATGTCAAGATACCATAGTCAAGATGCTGGGTTGGGGTTTCATGTAACACCAAACCATGGTTTAATATTATGTGTGAATCAGGCTAATGTGTAGGTGGTTTCTTTGGACTCATGCTTCTCCTTCCACAACAGTATTTTCTGATAATACTATCTCACATGCAGCACATCCAACTAAGGGAGATGCCGATGTACTTTAATAGTTGTTGGCGCTTGTATCTTCTAAGGCAGTGTTTCCCAACTGGTGGTCCGCGGACCCCCAGGGGTCCGCGAGCTATGCGAGAGGGGTCCGCAAGACTGGGACTCTGGTGAAGCAAGATGGCGGCGCAGAGCTCCTAAACTCGACAAACGTGCTAGCGCCGCCAAATCAGCCCCCAAACAAGCAGAAAGCCACCCAAACCGCAGCCGCTGCTGCGTGGGAGCCGAACCCTTCCCCCGCGTTCTAAGGTATCTTCTAAGGCTATAGTATAGCTTACATTATAAAAACCATTACTTGATCATGCAGTTCAATGTGAGTTTGTCATGTCAGGGCTCAAATGTGTGGAGGAGAGGACAATTTGTTTTTATATGGCAGTTTAATTACTGTGTTAGCTTCTGTGATAATGCCAAAACATTAGGCTTCTGGATTCTTGTCTAGAGACTGTATTGGCATTGTCTAAATTTATTTGATAATGTTTTCCTGTTCCATTCACTCTCATTAGTACAAGAATCTAGAACAGGGGTTCCCAACAAAATTTTCTCGAGGACCCCTCATCGAGCCGCTATTGTGACAAGGACCCCCATTAATTCCTAATCCTAAAATTAAAAAGTGAGAGCCAAATTAAGAGTCTTTTTAGTTACAACAGAGTACTCCATCAGTATACAGTTAGTTTTAATTTTCAGTTCTAGACCACATTTTACCAGCTTCTTTACAAGAATATCATGGGGCACCTTGTCAAAGGCCTTGCTGAAATCAAGATAGGCTATATCCACAGCATTCCCTTCATCTACCAGGCTTGTAATTCTGTCAAAAACACAGGATTTAGCCTGCACTGGTCTTGTTTTGAAATGCAAGTATTGAAATAATGTACAGTTCCAATTTAACCACTGGCTTGTTTAGTTCCCAAATCTTTCAATACTGCTCTTGGCTCAAACACCACCAAAAAAATAAATACATCAACAACATGTACTTGAAATGCATACTGTATTTGGACAGCAAATAACATTTAAAATGTGCATTTTGAGAGAAAGGCCCTTAAAAAAAAATCATGTTTAAATGTGAATTTTCCTGCAGACTTTTAGAGAAAAATCTGCAGGCTAATATGGATGGACTCATGACTTGAACATATACAGAACTGATATTAATGAGAAATATACTTATTTACTTGTCCCTGTTATAGGGAGTAAGGCAATATAGGAAAGAGGTGTGAAAGGCCCCCTAATTTCATTAAATTACCAAGTTTTAACTTGTACTGTTCAGATACTAAACTAAAGCAGTAGCTGTAGAATAAAGGACCCTCACAATCAGCTATCCCAATCCAACTCATGCTTAAGGCCCATTGAAATCAATGAGGTATAAATCTGTCGCAACTCACTTGGCCAAGAATGCACGTGGCGGCGGCGGTCTCAGCGGCTCAGGAGCCCTTCGGGCAGCGCGAACACGCTGGCTGCCCTCAGGAGCTCGGTGGCGCTGCGGCGCGCGCCAATAATGCCTCGCCGGAAGTCCAACAAGAAGCTGGAAAGATTCTCCCGCCGCAGCTGGACTCCGCCCCCTGAGCCCTATTGGCTGGCAGAGGGGTATGATGCGGCGACGGGGAGGGGCTGGTGCAGGGGGCTGACTACGCCCCCCTGCAGATGCGGGAGTCCCAGGCAGCGGGCGCCGGCGGGCGGTGGGCGGGTGGACTCGCGGGGGAAGGGTTCGGCTCCCACGCAGCAGCGGCTGCGGTTTGGGTGGCTTTCTGCTTGTTTGGGGGCTGATTTGGCGACGCTAGCACGTTCGTCGAGTTTAGGAGCTCCGCGCCGCCATCTTGCCTCGCCAGAGTCCCAGTCTTGCGGACCCCTCTCGCATAGCTCGCGGACCCCTGGGGGTCCGCGGACCACCAGTTGGGAAACACTGATCTAGAAAATCGCAGTGAATAACTGAAATACTTGGTGTGACTTTATACAGAATGTTTCTGGTGATGACAGCAAAGCTTTTTGTCATCCTTGAGTTAAGTCTATGATATATGCCAGTTAAAGGATAGCTATAACATTAAATGTGGGATTAATTGTTGAGACTTGTTGGTCATACATAAGATAGGCTTCTGGTTAGTACATTTTTACTGCTGTTGTTTATATCAGGTGTGGGGGAGCATCCAAGTGTTGAATTACAACTTTCTGGCCATCGGCCATGCTTGTTATTGGTGATGGGCGTTATAGTTTAGCAGTATCTGAAGGGCTGAAGGTTCCCCACACCTGGTTTATTTGAAGTCTGCATTAACTTTTGTGCTCAGTGATTCAGTTACTTATATGCACAATACAGGCAGCGAGCGATTTATGTGTGTCTGATATGTGCTCAACTTTGCACAATGCGCAGCATACTGAACTTGGAGATGACCTGAAAACCTCTCAAAAACATCACATGGATAGAACACGGTGAGGGCAGGGATGGGACAGGGCAGCCTTACGCAGGCCCCACTCACATATGGGCATCCAGAATGTAACCCCCATGTAAATTGGTTGCCTGTCTTACATATTGTCTAGGTCAGGCTTTGTTGCTTTAAAAGTTGAATAAGCCTAACTTTACATGCTGGTGTGCCATTACCGACAAAAGGTCATTTGACATGTGTATATACAAACAATGGAAAGCTCAACTTGGCACTGCTCTGACATTGGATTAGTGCAGAGATGATTGTCCTAAAAGGCAGTGTCCCTTAGTTGTGCAATTCCTATATGGACAGCACTTCTTTGTAGCCCAGAGATGGAGAAGCTTTAGGCCAGGGGTGGCTTTGGGCCGGAAGCCCACCGTGCCGATTGTGTGGTGGGCCAGAGGGTGGGGGAGCGCATGGCTGTGCGCGCCCATGCCCATGCGCATGCGCAAATGCTATTTCTGGCACACTCCCAACCTGGAAAGCGTCGGAAATAGCAGAAGCCTCCTCCGACCCGGAAGTACACTGGAAATGATGCTTGCGCATGCGCGCAAGCTATTTCCGTCACTTTTCCGGGTCGGAAGTCGGCAGCCACACTGCACCGTGCCAGTAAGAGCGGGCGGCAGGGGTCCCCGGGGGGCGCATAAAAGAGCCTCGGGGGCCATATGTGGCCCCCAGGCCGTAGTCTGGGGACCCCTGCTTTAGGCCTCCAGATATGGTTGGACTCCAACTCGCATAATTGCTGACAATTGATCATGGTGACTGGTGTTGATGGGTGTTGGGAGTCCCACAATATACAGGAAGCTACAGGTTCCTCGTCCCTGGTGTGGGCCATAGTACGTGAGTGGCAATTTTACATGTGTGTGTGTGTCCCAACATGTGTACACACAGTGGGGAAGGCAGGAAGATTCTGACCAAGTACCGTGTTTCTCCAAAAATAAGACACCGTCTTATATTTATTTTTCCTCAGAAAAACACACGGTGGCTTATTTTCAGGGGATGTCTTATTTTTTTAAATTAAGTATGGTACAGTTAAACTGTTTAAATTAAGTATGGTACAAGGTTAAACTGCCTATCACTATGGCTTATTTTCTGGGTATAGCTTATTTTCGGAGAAACACGGTATATCTGACAGAAGTACCCCACATATAAGGGCATTGGCCCATGGTCTGTATACAAAGTTTCATATTCATTCTCATACAGAATAGCATTCTGTTTTAAGAATTCTACAATGTATTAAGTGGCCTTAAATATACTGTGGATCTGCTGCTGCTGTGTAGATTATGTTCTCTAATGAGAAAACATCAGTTTGTTTAAAAATGCATGAGGTTCGGTGCTCATTTTGTTGTAGCCACATTTTAAACATGCATTTGTCGGCCTTTGTGCTTGAAAGGGTAGCTGTACAAACAAGTTAGACCTTTTTTTGGTCAGGATAGACTAGAAGGAGGAATATTGGAAATCTTGGTCTCAAGCAAAGCTACAGGCACATTTAGCATTTACACTGTACAAGTGAGAAATGTGTCAAACAATGTTGAGCAGTTGTATTGTTTGTTTAGCAGCAGCAATGATGACATTCTGCTGGTATTGTAATTCATGAAATCAACACTATCGTTTGAATCATTTGTTCACAAATGTCTGTTTCACTGAACTGTAAAGTTATAGGCCCTGTTTGGATGTGATGCAAAAGCATATTTTAGCAGTACAAGGGCTTCTTCAACAACAGATTCCTATATTCCTGCTGTTTCTGGTTGGGGCTGCAAGAAAGGGATTGAAAGCATCACCTTCCTAGTTTAAACTAATGCTGGCAGTAATTAATCAAATTATGTACTGTATAGACTTCAACAAAAATATGAAGATAATATTCCCAGCTGATGATATACTTCTAAGCAAAGCTTTTTTAAAAAAAGATGCTGCCCAGCTTTAGTATTGAAGTACTTCTGTTGCCATTTGTGTGCTGAGATCCTTTAAAAGTAAAATGTGAAGAAGTACAGTTAGGCTGCTAGGTTTTTTAAACCATTCTTTGAAAGAACACACGGAGAAAATGAATGTGCATGAATCTGGTACATGTGGTCTGGAAAGGATAGGCTGCTTGTTTTTTGTTTTGTTTTTTAATAGTGAGTATTGTCTGCCTTCAAGGATAGGGCAACTTGTCTAAATAAAATAAGCATACTGAAGGAAGAAGTTTTCTTTCTGTAGAATTCAAATTTTGCAGGAAGCTAACAAACTTGGTGCAATCTGATCTTACCTTTTTATTAATGAATCTGCCTTTTTTTAAAAAAAAAGTTGAATGATTTTTTGTAATTATTTAGTTATGTTATATTAATTTTATCTCCTGTGCTTTTCTTTTACATGGCTCTCTCAGTATTTTGAAATGTTAACTGTTTAGGACACTTTGTTGAAGACGGGTAATGGAATTGCTACAAATGTCAGCATAATGAAATGTTTAAATAGTTTACCAAGTTACAATAACTGCACTTCAATGTCTCTCTCTTTCAGATCTTGAACCTGATGACTGTGCTTCTGTGTGCATCTTCAGTGTAGATCATTCATCATCTGTAAATCATCCTATTTGTATCCCTTGTCATGGATTTCAGTCACATCATTCTCCTTTGTCTTCGCCTACTAGACTGCAGGGTCATAAAAGCTATGAAGGAATGTGTGAAGTACCACAATCAAAGTACAGTGCACTAGGTGGTCCTAAGACATTTGAGTGTCCTAGCATTCAAATTACATCTATTTCTCCTAACTGTCATCAAGGAATAGAAGCCAGTGAAAATGAAATGCACACGAATGGCCCTCAAAATGAATATATGGAAAGGCCTTCAAGGGACCATTTGTATCTTCCTCTTGAGCCATCTTACAGGGATTCGTCCCTTAGCCCAAGTCCTGCCAGCAGCATTTCCTCCCGAAGCTGGTTCTCTGATGCCTCCTCTTGTGAGTCGATTTCTCATATTTATGATGATGTGGATTCAGAACTGAATGAAGCTGCTGCTCGATTTACCCTTGGATCACCTTTGGCATCTCCTGGAGGTTCTCCAAGGGGCTGTCCAGTGGATGAACCCTGGCAACAATCTTATGGATTTGGGCATGCCTTGTCACCTAGACAATCTCCTTGTCATTCTCCTAGGACTAGTATCACAGATGAAAATTGGCTTAGCCCTAGGCCAACCTCAAGACCATCATCACGACCTACATCACCGTGTGGGAAACGGCGACATTCTAGTGCTGAGATCTGTTATGTTGGTTCACTTTCTCCTCACCATTCTCCAACTCCCTCTCCCGGACATTCTCCTAGGGGAAGTATAACTGAAGACACATGGCTAAATTCTTCTCTTCATGGTCTGACTCCTGGCCTTTCACCTTTTCAGTGTTGTGCAGAGACTGACATCCCTCTTAAAACACGAAAGACCTCTGAGGATCAAACTGCCATTATATCAGGAAAAATAGAGCTTTGTTCTGAAGAACAGGGTAGTGTATCACCATCACTTGAAACAGCAATAGATGATAGCTCTGGAGCCCAGCATATGTTAAAAAAAGACTTGTCTGGTGACCAATTTCTTTCTGTTCCTTCACACTTCACCTGGAACAAACCAAAGCCTGGCCATACTCCTATCTTTCGGTAAGTGATTGTGGGAGATGGACTACTTGTGCTGTTGTCTTTATATGTACATATGGCTAGAAGTTGATACACTGTAATACAAGATAGTAAATCTCTTTAGGCAGTTGTATTCCTAAGGTATTTTGTTGTAAACAAATCACCTAGTGCCTGAACATTATATTGCCTCACAATTACAACTAAATTTTTTGTAAATCATTGAATATGTGTAGAGGTAATTTGGCCTAGACACAGGCCTCATTCAAGCATAGTGCTAAGCTATTTTACGTTTCACTACCAGTTTTAACTATTCGAACCTGGATAAACTGTGGTCAAACTTAACTATGGTTTAGGGAAACAAATCAAGTCATGGTTAGTTTATTTCCCATGGATTATTTCCCCAGGCTATGGTGAAAATTAGTTAAGATAAATCAGTTTTGGATTTGGATATAACAATAAATTGCAAACACTTAAAAATGAAAGTCAAAGTTCCTGATCTCTTTGCAGCCTTGCTAGAGAATTAGAGACTAATGAAGAGGACGGGAAGAGACTGCCCGTAGTTTAGTGTTTAAAAAAAGGTAAAGGACCCCTGGACGGTTAAGTCCAGTCAAAGGCAACTGTGGGGTTGCAGTGCTCATCTCGCTTTGAGGCCAAGGGAGCCGGTGTTTGTCCACAGACAGCTTTCCAGGTCATGTGGCCAGCATGACTAAACCGCTTCTGGTGCAACAGAACACTGTGTATCCAAAGCAAACCACAGTGACCTGGTTCACATGACATGGTAAGCCAAACTATGGCTTAGCATGACTATGCAAACATGGACTTCCAGAGAGGAGCTTGCAAATGGACATGCTGGTTGGAGCTGATGGTTCTTGGAGTCCAGCAATATCTGGAGGACCACAGGTTGCCGAATCCTGCTCTGTACCCTTCCAAGCTGTAAACAAGAAAGTACATATGCTGCTGTTATGGTACTACACTCTGTTCTTTGCTAGATGTTCTACAGATGTAGTGTAGAAACAGATAGGAATTTCGCCTCTTATCTCTTCCACTCCCCCTTTTCTCCACCAGAATGTAGCATGTTCAGAATCTTACGATCAAAGTAGGGCACATCCACACCATACATTTAAAGCACATTTAACACATATTTCAAGCACATGGCTTTCCCCAAATAACCCCAGGAACTGTAGTTTATTAAGGGTGTTGGGAATTGTTGCTCTGTGAGGGGTAAACTATAGCTTCCTCAGGATTCTTTTTTTGGGGAACGCCCCCTCCCCCCCATGGTTAACACAGCACCCTTTAGCTCTTTTCAATATTCAGCTGGGGCAGCTACACAAATATATCCAATTAGGGACTTGAAATGACAAGCCCCATTGTTGTTTTGAAAAGTGTTTAGCAGGGCCAGTTCCAGAGATTTCAGTAGTTGGTGTCCAGACATTTTAGTAACTTAGCAAAGTCCAAAACTGCAACACTTTTTCATAAGTCCAGCATGTATGCTGGAATGACCCTGGTTCACAGTATCCTCTCCATCATAGTATTGAATTAGATATCTTCATTTGAAACAGTCTCATACGCATCATATACCATTTTTGCGCAATTTTTAATGTTTGCTCCCTCCTACTAGATGATATGGATTTAAATAGGAATGTTAGTCACATAGAATTCCAACAACTGCCTTCAATCAAAATATTACTCTCTCTTACTCTCACATCCATTACAGGCCCTCTGCAGTGCCCATATCAATGTTTAAATGTAGTCATTTACATTACCACACTTTTCCTTGGTTAGTTGCTCTTTTTCAGATATTTCATCTGGTCCATTGAAATTGATGGACAAGGCTAACTTGGGTACATTAATTTCAGTGAGTTTATCCCAAGTAGAATTTAGTTGGATCTACAGCCCACAGAGTTTATGTTGGGTATGTTGAGCCCACTCTTCTCCTTTAGATCTTCCTGATAGAAAAATGAGAGTGCTTTAAATAATGCCTACCCATTTCCCTTCTTTTATCAGTGCAATGGAACAAATTGGGTATTATTACTTAACATTTGTTTACTAGCCAGATGACAGAAATCAGAAGGCTTTTTTAGATTTACTCTGATTTTGAATTAGCAATTGAACAATACTTACGGTAAATCCTTTTAGGGTTATCAGTCATGGGTTATCAGCCATAGCTATTGGTGACTGCCTAAACAGAAACAAAGCATATCTTAACTGTGTATTGCTCAGTAACATAAGAAACTAAGCTATATTAAATAAACAAAGCCGTCAAATATATTTGTTGACCTGGGAATAAGTGTCCCCATAAATCCAGCAGGTACCTTTGAAGTTATTAGGTGTTAGAAGAATAAACAGTTTGATGTTTACGCACCATCTAATGTATCTTTAAAAATGCAGTTATAGAAGTTAACACAGGTGTGTGTGTTTGCGTGTGGTGTTCTGATTTTCAGTATTTTAGCAGTGGCAAACATTCCGACACCAGTTTAAATATACTTTGGTGCCATTAAGCATTGGCGTGGATCCTGAAACCACAATTGCTTTGCATTTTCCTAGGAACTGGAACCAGAATGACAAACTTACTGGCTGTTGGAGCATCCAAACTTCCCCAAATAAAGCGCCATGTTCAATTACCAATGTAATAGTGGAAGATAACCTACACATACTTGATTCTTCAAAATTGTGTGGTGCAAGGGCAGAGGCAAAAGAGAAAAAAACCCTTGAAATGAACAGTGTAGGCTAAGGCAACATTTGCTATATAAAGGTAAAGGACACCTGACAGTTAAGTTCAGTCGTGAACGACTCTGGGGTTGTGGCGCTCATCTCACTTTACTGGCTGAAGGAGCTTATGTTTGTTCGCAGACAGTTTTTCCGGGTCATGTGGCCAGCATGACTAAGCTGCTTCTGGCGAAACCAGAGCAGCACACGGAAACGCCGTTTACCTTCCTGCAGGAGCGGTACCTATTTATCTACTTGCACTTGACGTACTTTCAAACTGCTAGGTTGGCAGGAGCTGGGACCAAACAACGGGAGCTCACCCCGTCATGGGGATTTGAACTGCCAACCTTCCAATTGGCAAGCCCAAGGCTCAGTGGTTTAGACCACAGCGCCACCCGTGTCCCTATATGTAAAGCATATACCAGTTAATCCTTAGCAACAGATTTCCTGTGTGCTTCTTTGGACTAGTTCCCACTGGGGTAGGTCAAACTGTTGTGGTTTTAGTGCTTCACATGCTGCTTTGGAGATTCTCATGACTAAATACACCCCCATACATGGGTGAAATATCTACCCTTGCGCAGACAGGCAGCATATTGGGGGAAAATTAAGAAAATACCCAGCTGGGACCAAGCAACGGGAGCTCACCACGTCACGGGGATTCGAAATTCCAACCGGCAAGCACTAGGCTCTCTGGTTTAGACCACAGCGCCACCACGATTCCCAACATTTGCTATACTTTGTGTAAATAGGTTTGGGGCAATTGGTGCTGTTTGCCTAAGAGCAGCTAGTAGCCTGACATGCAGTTTGACAAAATAACTTAGGTATAACAATATTGCCCCTTGGAACAGGAAGCCTGTTTCTCAAGGTTAGAACTGTAAAATAGAAAGAGTTTTGTGGCTGATCACTCCACTCTTTGCACACTTGCATGTTAAAAGCAGTACACACTTTCTGCATTAGTTTGGCAATGCTTCTCTTGCTTGATAATCCTTATCCAGTTCTGCCATAGATGCTGGGCACTGGTAACTGCTGTGCTGTCAGACAAACAGTTACCGTAATAACCATAAAGAATTCAATTAATCCTGTCATGTTGTTGTTGTTTAGTCGTTTAGTCGTGTCCGACTCTTCGTGACCCCATGGACCATAGCACGCCAGGCACTCCTGTCTTGCACTGCCTCCCGCAGTTTGGTCAAACTCATGTTCGTAGCTTCGAGAACACTGTCCAACCATCTTGTCCTCTGTCGTCCCCTTCTAGTGCCCTCAATCCTTCCCAACATCAGGGTCTTTTCCAAGGATTCTTCTCTTCTCATGAGGTGGCCAAAGTATTGGAGCCTCAGCTTCACGATCTGTCCTTCCAGGGAGCACTCAGGGCTGATTTCCTTCAGAATGGATAGGTTTGATCTCCTTGCAGTCCATGGGACTCTCAAGAGTCTCCTCCAGCACCATAATTCAAAAAATCCTGTCATAGTCTAGTTGAACTACTGTGTAAGTGTCATTAGTGTTCTAACTAGGCAAATGAGATTCTATGTTCAGGTGCTGGATTTAATGAGTGGTTTCCATTTTTATATGTTATACTTGGACTAGTTTTAGTCGCAAATAATTTTTCTGTCCTCCTGTGAAATAAGGTGTCAGAGTAGATATGCAGCCCATTGGCTAGGTGCCTTGGACCAGTCAGCTGGGTAACTTTGAGGTGGTGGTGTATATTTGTTTTGTTTTTCATAAATGCGATCAATTTAGTGTATCATTCTTAATAGTACATTGACCTCTTACTGCAGGCTTGTCTTGATGGTGGGATATGAGAAATACTAATAAGCAAAAAAAAAAGGTTTTTGGATAATGTTCTCCCTAATGAACATTTTAAAAATCTGCATCTTTTTTCTGATAGTTTGTTTACTCAAAAATACATTGCTAGCAGATATGATTTTTACCTTGGTCCCCTCTTCTTATTTAAAGTTTAGTTCTTATTTTGAGTAAAGCTGACATTTCTTCTGGTATTTTTGTAGGAATTTTCAGTGCGTCATTCTCTTTCCTCTAATGTTAGAGGACAAAATAATGGTGAATAAAGTGTATGCATTTAATTATAATACAGCTGCTATTATTGTCTGCTATTGACAGAGCAGTTGCCATAAAGGGGTGATCTTTCTAATAAGAACTCTCATGATTTCTATCAAGGTTGATAATACTATATTTGTATTATTTATTCATATAAGCCCTTGCAGCTTGGGTGAACAAATTCGCCTATGTTTACAAGAAATGCATGCTTTCCTCCTTGGTTAGAAGGGTTCTGCTTCTAACCTGGAAAAGGCTGCATGGATTGCATTAAGTTAGGAGGACAGCACTTAATTATGGAAGGTGATCTTAAGTAATCCAGACATCTATCAAAGAAAGCTGTACTGTTTTGATGTCTACTGGGAAAGAGGCAGTCTTGGCCATATTCAGTAGGCTAGGGTTTGCAGGTGTCTGCTTATGCTCCAGAGGAAAGCTTAGGCAATCACTGTATTACAAGCAGCAGTCTTTCCATGACTTCAGAAATGTGAGTTTACAGCCTGGCTAATGAATATTTTGGAATACAGTGGTACCTCGACATCCGAAGGTTTTGACTTCTGAAGTCGGCAAACCTGGAAGTTTTTTTGCCGCACGCGTGTTCTGCACCTGTGCAGCAGCGGCGTGTGCGGTCTGCGCATGCACAGAAGTGCAAAATCATGCTTCGCGCATGCGCAAAACGGACGCTTCAACAACCGAAGACTTCGACTTACGAAGAGCGCCGCGGAACGGATCGCCTTCATAAGTCGAGGCACCACTGTAATGCAAAAGTTTATTGTGGGAGGAGGGCTCAATTAGTTATTGGCTTTGTAGTATTATACTTCATTGAAGAATGAATTTCAGATTAAGATTAATGTTAGCATTAATAAGAATTATGGTTCTGAATGCAGGTTTAACTACTCATGATGGCCACATTGTATTTAAATAGTTTAAAGTACATAACTTTTAAATTTGATCCTGCTATGTTTGTTTGATCCTGCTTAAACTTCTGTTTTGTTTTGTTAGCCAGCCAATCTTTTATTTATCTATAATGCTACAATAAAGATAAGTAAGAATCCCTCTGTGGCTGCTAATAACATTTTAAAATGGTTTAAACATCTTGAAAACCCAGTAACAATAGAGAGCCCACATATGCATTCCTTAGACTGAATGATCAGGGTTTTTTAAATATATCTTTTAATGTATTTAAATAAGAACCTAAACTTCAATAACGCATAAGAACAAAAAATAAGAAAAAGGAAAACAACAAAACTGAGTGAAAACGAAATTAAACTTGTACACAAATAGTACAAACTTGGGTTGCTTCATTCACATTCCCTGGAAAACGTTTTATTGGTGTTGGGGTAGTAACATTTTTAAAAATACTTGTTTTATTTTTAAATATCAGGATATTTTCTTTGATCACGTAGTTGGGCTCAAACTGTTCCATTCTTCTGAACAACTCAAGAAGTGATATCTGTCTGAAGTAGGCTTCTCTCATAATTCTTAGTGGGTGAAGTGGTTAATATGAGAGGAAGTGCTGGCTATGATATGTTGGACTAAAAGATATATTTTGGATGGGATGGTTGTTCTCTTTTACCAAGCACACAGCTTTGGGTGCACCATACGTGGAATGGTGAGGGAGGGAGGGGACACCCACCTAGCTAGCCAGATCAGCTGAATTAACCCTGGTAATCAGTGCAGTGAAAGATGTCAAAGCCAGATGGCTCTCGCATCCAACCAAAGGATACAGGGCTTCTGTTAAGGGTTGGTTTTTTGAGTTAAATTTTGCAGAGGAGGGTGGGTGGGTGAGGACTTCTGCATGCAGTGAAGGTTTATGAAAATGCAACAAATGTCACTTTTGCACATGGTAGTCTCTCCTCATGCATACTATGTCCGTTCCATGGTGGCAATTGCCTTATAATTGACCACATTACCCTTGTCTAATGGTGGCTGTATTCTGGTCTCTTTTTGCATGAAATATTTTACTGTATTCAATAGATTTTTATTTTGTTTGATTTTTGCATGCTCTGTACTTTTATTACTGTATTTGTAGTGCTTGCTGCCCTTGGCGATCTTTAGGAATTGAAAGTGCAGGGTGTAAATGTATTAAATAATGAAATCTGTTCACTTCTTGTTTTTAGCACATCTTCGTTGCCTCCCCTAGACTGGCCTTTGCCTACTCAATATGGACAGTGTGAATTGAAAATAGAAGTGCAACCAAAAACTCATCATAGAGCACATTATGAAACAGAAGGCAGTAGAGGAGCAGTAAAAGCATCAACTGGTGGCCATCCTGTAGTGAAGGTAAAAGATGCTAATATAATGTTTTATCTGTGGACTACTCTTGAATGTTAATGAAGATTGTAATAGAGGTGTGTGTTGAATGATAAATGTTTGAAGCATTTTTATCTTGCTCTCCAGCCTAAAAAGAGTCACATGGCAGCTTGCTAAGATCAGTTCCTGCTTTCAGCCTTGCAATCTAAAGGCATGGCACTGATGGAATGGCTGGTTTCAGGTGACAGTTGATGGAGGGAGGAGTCTGATGAAGGTGGCTTCTCAGCAGAGCTGATTAGGACACTATTTCTCTTTTATCCTTCTGAGGTAGCCCAATGAAATTATCTACGTACAGCAGGTCTGGAGAACCTGTGCCCCTCCATATACTGTTGGACTCTATCAGTCCTAGCCAAGACGATCACGAATGCCAGGAGTTGTAGTTCAGCAATCACTGGAGGGCTTCAGTCCCTCCATCTCAGAGCTACAAAAATAAGGTTGACAATCCTTTGTACAAGTATTAGAAAAGCTTTAAATTTTGTTCATCTCTGATTGTGGCAAATGACACAGGAATGAGGTGTGTTTTTTCTGCTCTGGTAGTAGCTTCTGTGCCAATAATGAAGAAAAGTGTTGTTGAAGAGCAGCATTACTGAGGTTTCATGTATAGCTCTCATATTCAGGGTTTTTTTTTAGCCTTAAAGATCCTGTCTCAAGATAGAAAAGAAAATCAGATTGCCAAGAAATTAGTTTTCAGAAAATTACAAGTTATGTTTGATAATAAATGAAACATACATTATGTTTATGCTCTGTTATTTGGGACTTTAGCTTGCTTACCTTGTGGATTGTATATTTAGTCTAGAAATGCGCACAACTAGAAATAGCTAGTTTTACTAGATGTGATAATAGTTGAGTTTGTCCTAAAGACTGAGATGGAAAATGTAGTAGGAGGTACTTCTTTTTGTTATAAACTGTCTGTAGGGCAGGGGCATGCAGGATATCAAGTTCTACAGAATATGCTTGTTGACTACCTTTTTGCATGTTACTGGGACTCACAATTGAGGAGAGTGCTGCTCCACTTAGTTCCTTCTTGTAGGCTTACATGGGCATCTGGTTGACCACTGAGAACAGAATGGTGGATAGGTGAGTCTTTGGCCTGATCCAGCAGGATTCCTATTGAAACTACTTAGGCTTGCTGTCCTATGAGCAGTTTCCTAGCTATAGGATCCACACACCAGTCCAGAAGGCAAGTGTGACTTGACTGTATGCAGGAATTTTGGTAGGAGCAATGACTAACACCTGCTCAACATGTCCTTTTTATAATAATAATAATAATAATAATAATAATAATAATAATAATAATAATAATTTATTTATACCCCGCCCTCCCCAGTCAAAAACCGGGCTCAGGGCGGCTGACACCAACAGAATTACAATAAAACATAAAAACAATTAATTAAAATACAGATTAAAATACAGTATTGAAATTTAAAGTGCAGCCTCATTTCAAGTAGGCCATAAATCCAAGCCATGAGGGAGGAAAAACACAGGGGTCAGGCTGAGTTATATACAGGTTACTCACAACTTACACACATTCAACTCTTGTACATTCAACTTTATGTGCTTAGCATGAATGAATGAGACATAAAGGGAGTGGGTGTCTGGGGGAAATAACTTTGGCACTCCTACCCGCCACTGTACCCAATGTGTTTTGATTATACAGAATTTTGGTTTTATGTGCTACATAACTCCAGCGTAAGTTGAGAATTGTCTGTATAACACAAGTGGGCTTTGAGATGTAATACCATCTACATGAAGAAGCACTGGGATTTTTAAAATTATCAATTCAGGTTGGGAGATGGGAAGGAAGAAATCTCCTAAATTATATAATTTATGTAACAGTTAAATGAGTGGAGCCCAAATAGAACCTTGTTTTACTTCCCTGGATAGAAATATTGAATCTGAAACAGAACCCACAGGTCAAGTTCAAATTTAAACAGTATTAGAATACAGCTCTTACTTTAAAAAAAGCAGCTGTTTATCCAAGTAAAACTCCTTCTTTTTAATCAAGAAGGCAAACACTTCTAGTTGTATTATATATTATTCTGCTTGTTTCAAATACCTCTTCTATTTTAGACTTGCCATATGTATGTAAGACTTTAGCACTAATTAGTAGGTATTGGACTGCTTTGAAAGTAATTTAGGATGTATGAAGCATTTCACCCCATTTGTGTTTTTCATGAAGTTTATACACATACATGTGTTCATGCACATAAGTTCAGTAACTGATACTGAAATGTATGTGATCTATAGGAGCTAATGTAAAGGGATGGCAGCTCCCCATGCAGGAGATACACTGCTATTCCTTATCACAACTGAAACTCAGTTGCTGATCTGTGCAGTCATTGTTCAGTCTCATCTTGTGAAGAGGGAAGAAGTTGGGTGGTCTTCAGTCTGTACAGTTTTAGTTAACTGTGCTGTCATGCTTTCTTGCTCACCAGTTGGTACTGGGCACACCAGTCCTTCCATTCTCCCCTTGCCTTTGTGTGAACTTAAGTTTTCCAGAGAACTTTTATAACTGGACAGCCTATAGATAAATAAAAATGCTGCTGTTCTAAGAGATTTACCCATAGCACTATTGTACTGTTTGTCCACTTTCAAGTGTGCATTATGTGTCCAATTTGAGTGATCATCTCTTCTGTTTCAGTAGTGCAGTTGACTTTCTGAGTTGCTCTTACAGTTTTTGATTGAGAGAGATGCAGTCTTCAAAAAACAGCCTCTGTAAACAAAGTATTGAAGCAGCTTGCCAAAAGTGTAGTTTATGTGGAGTTGGGATTATTGAACTAACTTTGGATAAACTGATAGTTTACAAGGATTTTTCTTGTTTTATAATGGTTATTACAACCAGTTAAGTGTTGCAATGTGAGATTGCTAGAAACCTAAGCACCATGCATCGCCTTTTATAGAATAACATCTTAGCAGGTTGTTTACAACTTTGGTTGTTTACAACTTTTGGTTGTTTACAACTTTTATTTTGAAATAAGTTGGCTTATGTGAAAGGAACATTACTAGGAATCACTTCTATAATTAAGCAAAATAAACTGTGCTGAGCTTGGAGTTCATATGAGAGCCTTTCCACAAAGCTTACATTATTCGCTGGGGGTAGTATTGGGGTATGAATTATAAGGTATTGGAAAGTAATAAGAAATATCAGTCAGGTTGCTCACTGGCAGGGTGGATAAAAATCAATGATTTTTTTAAATAAAATCAAAAAAATCGGATTTTTTTATTTAAATCGATTTTTTTGATTTAAATCTGATTTTTTTAAATAAAATGCTTTTTGAGGAAAATATATTACCATCCAAAGGTTATTCCATCATGAAATAAAGATTAGTTTTTTAATTATGTAGAATAAGGTTGTATATGTTTATTTTTTTGGGTAAATAAATGCCATTAATCCATTCACAATGTCATGCTCTTCCAGAGGTTTTTGTAAGATTTTTTTTTTGAAGAACTTTATTGAGAAAAAAGAAAATCAGAGATACATCCAATTTTCGAAACCAAAAAGAAAGATTATATGTATCTGTATAAAGTGTAAAATTTAAAATATAAGTTACATAACACAACAGAAATATCCTGCGATTCATACGCAATTTTACAAATGAATAAACTCAAAATTTCTCTAAAATTACAATGTGCCAAATATGATCTAAAATAGTTTCTTGTTTCTACATTTGTCAACGCTTCCAATCCTTTCCATTATAACCTTTGCACAGAGGTTTTTGTAAGATTATTGGTCAGATTCTCTGCCTACAAGATATTATCACAGATGCTTGGTTTACTTTTGCAGTTCTCAAAACTGAATTTGACTCAACAGAGATCACATGCCTCTTCTTCACAGCAAAAATGTTATAACATGAACAGAGTTGAGAAAAAGACCTTAATCCTATTGTTCTACAAACCTATGAATACAGAAACAACCCCTTCAGTGCTAAGTTTCAAGAAGTTCAGTGAATAGAATAGAAACAATATTTTTCTGATTGTTTGGAGTGGACAGTATTTAAGTTTTTCATGTGATTTCAATCGACTATTATTTAAATCAAGCCTTACTGACTAGTGATTTAAATCGTGATTTAAATCAGTTTGATTTAAATCAAATCCACCCTGCTCACTGGGTGGCCTTGGACAAGTTGCTGTTTCAGCTAATAAACTTCATGGACTGGTGGTGAGGATAAATGAAGATAACCGAGAGTTTCTTGGAAGATTTGTGGGATACAAATGCATTGAAGATGAGATGAAATTGTTTAGCATTGAATCTATAACATTTCTCACCATAATTACTAAAGGAGCTTTCTCTACTCGTTCATCACAACTTGATTGTCATGTTAGTCTGTTGTGCCTCTCTGTTTCTGATGGCTGTTCTTTCTTCTATTTTCTTTTTTAAATAGAGATCTCCAAGGACTCCATCATTTATTATCCGTTTTTAGGTCCAAACTAGTTATAAAAGTGAGAGATCTGTGAACATATCAGTTGCATTTCAAAACCCTCAATTTCACTCTACAGTATTACTACTGCATTGGTAGTAGGTTTGAATCAGGGTTGTGCAGTGGAGAAAGGGAAGATTAACCCTAACCATGTGTCATCTTTATGTTTTTAAATCCCCTACCAGTTGCTGCTTGCCCCATGAAGAAAACATTAAAATGTCTTGCAGTTCCTCCATTAAGCACAAACTGATCTTGTTCTCTTGTGCCACTCTGTTTTCTTTTCACTCCTTGCATGCAGTTGGGATTTTCCTGAAACTGGCACAACTATATGTGTTTAGAAGTTAGCACTTAATTATGAAATCTCTGGCCTGGTAGCTGGAGAGCTTGCAACAGAATTGATAAGGTGATGTTGATGAAAATGTTGTTTAACATTGGAGCATGGAGCATATTGGCTTGCCTTTTCCAGTCCTTCTATTGTATGTTCTCAAGATGCTTACCCCCAGCACCTTTGAGGCTGTTCTGTATGTCGGTGGTTAAATACAGAATAAACTGCCAATCTGCTAAAGGGGATGGGGAGTCAAAACTAGAAGATACAAAAAATGAACTTTGACTAAAATGACTTTTTAAAGTTTCCCTGTTCAGTTTTCTTTGCTATATACATGCTCATTTTATATTTTTGAATTTTTTTTACAAGTACCAGTTCTGTGCTTGTAGCCCCCCTATCTGGATTGTGTGGGTTATTTTATGCAAGGACCTGTATAAGACGGTAACTTCAGATCTGGAAATTTAAAGGTCTAGCCAAAAGAATTCTAATGCTGCTTAATATGGTAAAATTGTTTCATTACAAAATGTCAGTTACTAATTCAAACAATATGGTCAAAAGTTTAACCTTGTTTTTAAATTTTATTTTTATTGCTTTTCTTAAGTTTAAACAACAGTGTGTGCGCACAAATCACAACATATACAACAGAAACAAATTTTAACTTTGTAATAAAAATCTGCATGCATCTTTGGTTGAAAGCATGTGTGTTCTACATATTTTCAAATATTAAAAATGCATACATACTGATTTTCATAAATTCATCTTGCTCTACATATAAGCAGAGTTATCCACCTGTAACACACTAGTACAATTAGTTTTTTCAGAGGGAAACTATTGTAGGTTATCCTTTGGTGACCTTCTCTCTTCAGCCTTTCAGCTTTAGTTTAACTTAGCATCCACTGACCTTTGCTATGGAAACGATACAGAAACACACAAACAACTTGGCAGAGTTTCCTCCATAAAGCAATGGGTTGTGTGTTACAGTATACAGTTACTAGCGGAGGGTTTTTAGAGGTCAGTAGTGACAGTGTGCTGTAACTTTTTCATTATTTACAACATTCTGTTTGATCCCTTGGGTGAAGAGTATATGATTATGTTTACAAAATGAAAGTGTATGATTGTGTTGAACATGAGTGTATTTAGATTTAACTGGAGCAGATGCTGGTAGTAAATATAAATTTATTTTAAATATGCTGTGCTCCCTTTTGTAATATTACACTTCTAGCTCATCTCCTCTCCCTTCAACCACCAGTTTAATTTACTATCTTTGTGTAAAGGACACGTGGTTGCATATTCAACAGGCTAGCATTGGTGTCAGTAATCTAATTAAACTTAATATTTATGGGATGATTTATCACGGCCTAACTTGTATGAGGATTTTGGATTTTACAAAAGGACAACAATGCAGCTGTCATTCCAAGTAGACACACACATTTTCTTTCTGGAAGACTTTTAAAGGGTGAAATCATGCATGGGTGGATTTGTAGTTCAGGAAGACTTCATGGAACAGAACTATTGTGGGGACATAGGTTGGTGCCTTACACCAGACCAGTTTGTCAATCCTAGGACTGTCTACTCTGACTGGCAATGGCTCTTATGGGTCTCAGCAAAAAGGTCTTGTTCTTTACTTGTTACCTGGTTCTTTTAACTGGAAATAACTGGGACCTTCTCTGTATAAAGTATGTGCTCTGCCACTGAATTATGGTCAAATGTCTCCCAGAAACTTTTATGCTAGGAAAAAGAATCTTGAGACAATATTGATGATAGTTATTCTGGATTTTTAACCCCTCAGCTTCCTCTCCAAGAAGATGTACAATAAAATAGTCTGTACACGATATGGTAACACACAATACAGTTGGAACATCCTCTCTGGCACAACTCTTTATTTATTTATTTATTATTTTATCTATATTTGGACTGGGCGATATCTGGTTTTCAACATCATGAAATATCACCTGCTAACTATGATATATCAATATATCACAATATATATCTGTGGTGGTAGAGGGCCTTGCTGGGCCTCTCTGTGGCGGCAGAGAGTCCCTCCATACCTCCCTGCAGTGGCAGAGGGTGCGTTGTGTTTCCCCGTAGCAGCAGAGGGCCTTGACGATGCTCCCTGCGGTGGTGGAGGGCCTTAAAATTTAAGAAAGTAGTAGATTTAATAAAAATATTAAACTTCCATATAAAATATTTAATATATTTTCAACTAACTTAAGAGTAGTTTAAGTGATTTACTAGTCAAGTTGTATCTGCTTCCCCACTCAGAGGTCTAAGTGGAATCTCTGCATATGTAAGCCCCACTGAGTTAAACTAAACTAACTTTTACTTTCCTGGGAGCAAGCCTCATTGAATTCAGTAGGGCTTGCTTGTGAGTAGACACACATTTTCTTGCACTGCTTACTGAAAAACACCCTCCCCATCATTCTCACATTGTACCCAACCTTCCATTTCAGCATAAGGTAGCCAGCTAAATCTTCTCCCCTCCATTCGCCCCCCTCTACAGAAGAGCCCCCCCCCAAGCCCTCATCTCACCAACCTCTTCCTTTATATCAAAGTAAGTTCAAAGCAAAAATATAGTCTCCTTTAAATAAATAAGCCCTTTTTGATATGGAGGAAAGTTATTTAGGGGAAACCAACAACATAAACACCACCAGAAAATAAACAAACTCTTCCTTTTCTTTTTTCACTGGTGGGGTTGTGAGAGAAGAAAGAAGTGCTTTCCAGTTCATTGTTTAGTTCATTGTTTGCCACTGGATCTTGACTGTCTAGCTGTGGGGGGTTCCTCCTGGATTGTTAGCAGGTTCTGCATAATTGTTGTGGTTTAGTGACCCCATGGACCAGAGCACGTCAGGCACTCCTGTCTTCCACTGCCTCCCACAGCTTGGACAAACTCATGTTCGAGAACACTGTCCAACCATCTCATCCTCTGTCGTCCCCTTCTAGTGCCCTCAATCTTTCCCAACATCAGGGTCTTTTCCAGGGAGTCTTCTCTTCTCAGGAGGTGGCCAAAGTATTGGATCGTCAGCTTCAGGATCTGTCCTTCCAGTGAGCACTCAGGGCTGATTTCCTTCAGAATGGATTGCTTTGCTCTTCTTGCAGTCCATGGGGCTCTCAAGAGTCTCCACCAGCACCATAATTCAAAAGCATAAATTACTTGGCGATCAGCGTTCTTTATGGTCCAGCTCTCACTTCCATACATCACTACTGGGAAAACCATAGCTTTAACTATACGGACCTTTGTCTGCAAGGTGATGTCTCTGCTTTTTAAGATGCTGTCTAGGGTTGTCATTGCTTTTCTCCCAAGAAGCAGGCATCTTTTAATTTTGTGACTGCTGTCACCATCTGCAGTGATCATGGAACCCAAGAAAGTAAAATCTCTCACTGCCTCCATTTCTTCCCCTTCTATTTGCCAGGAGGTGATGGGACCAGTGGCCATGATCTTGGTTTTTTTGCATAATTAGCTGAGTTCTAAGTGGAAAGATACTGGTGAAGCTGAAAGAGTTTGCTGGTTTGTGTGAGGGCTTTTCTTATCTGTTAGGAGGGAGAGAGCAAGCAAAGCTGGATGTACTATGCCAGCAAATAATCTGCAAGGTAAAGTATTGTTCAGCTGAGCTACCCCCTGGGAAGCTGTTAGTGTCCACCTTTTGTTCACCAGTATATTTCCTTGGTGAAACACTTATCACAATGTTATTTCAATACCAGTATTCAGTGATATGGCGATTTATCACACATCCCTAATCTATATATCTGTGTTTTGGGGGTTTTCAGAGCTAGTGCTACAGATGGAAGCAACTGTGTAAACAAAATAGATTTTTAGTATTCTCTTGAAATAACTTTTTTCAAGCAAAATATGGAAAGTGCACATGCAAAGTGTTACGTTGCCATATTGTGAATGCGAGCATAAGTATTATTCACAAGAAAGACCCTAAGCAAAGAACAGGCAGGAATCTGGTACTTTACTTTTAGTTTTGTCTAAAAAAAAGTAGAATCTCAGTTCTGACAACATATTCCTGAAGGAGCATGTGTTCAAGTGAAAGCAGTCTTGGACTTAAATGGTGGAATAATTTTCCTTTCATTTGCTGAGGTAGTGCTCATTAAGTACAGTAGTCAATGCTCTTTCTGTGAAGTTCCTGAAGTTCACTAGAAATTTTTTGAGCATCTGTTGTGCATCAACACAACCTGGAATTCAGTAAGTTCAAAGTGTCTGTGGGAGGGAATATTATTCAAGTGTTCAGTGATACACAGTAGTGTATAGCTGCTTATTTTGGCTGTTTTGAAACACTAATATGGCAGCAAACACTGCAGGATACAAAAGTAGTAAATAAGGGAGAAACATTACAAGACCAACATGGAATTTGTAATCCTGTGTTCTTTCTGGAGGTGCTTCTTTTTACCATCTTCATTTTGCTTCAGCACCATCATGTCAAGAGCTCATCTCCACCCAGATGGTTTATGGAACCTTACTAGCTTACCCTCTGGTCTTCAGGTACAAGTGCTATATTTCAGGTTAGAAAGGGTAAAGGGACCCCTGACCATTAGGTCCAGTCATGACCGACTCTGGGGTTGCGCGCTCATCTCGCATTATTGGCCGAGGGAGCTGGCGTATAGCTTCCAGGTCATGTGGCCATATTTCAGGTCAGTCAATAACAATTTTTTCTCATCCATTTGTGATTAATTGTGGATGAGGAAGCTGTCTTGGTGTGCATTACTGAGACTTGGTGAGTTGGGAAGTGTTAGTCTATCTGGGCTGTTCCTTTTTGGGTACTCAGTGCAAGCATCAGTATAGGCTTGTGAGATCTCTAGGAATTCCATCAGTCATCCTGTTCAGTCATGTGCCAGGCTTGAGTGTTTGCGTCTTGTACTGGGGTCTAGGGATTGATTAGGGATTCTGCTGGTGTATCAGCCACTCTGCTTCCCATTGGTTTCCCTGCCTGAGCTGATGTTGATGGCCCTTGAGTTGATGTTGAGGAAGATTGATCTGGGAAAATTTGCTGAGACCATTATATCCAGCTTGATTGGCACTCATATGAAAGCCTGTGGTACGCTGCATATTATTATTGTTTCAATTGTTTCTGTGTTTCTTGCTAGTTTTAACTTGTGTTTTTGGGGGGGGGGGTTGGGCTTATTGCCTTGTTGTAGTGTTTTTATTCTGAATTGTGTTTACACAAACCACCCAGGGGACCTGGTTGGAAGTGCAATATATAAATGTATTCAATAAATACAAAGCAACATTATTGCAAGGCAACATTTGCATGGGGAGAATCGGTGGACAGAGAATACTGTGGTCTAATTGACCCCAGTGCCATGATTAGTAAAACACTTCTCTTTTTTAAGAATAGGATGATCAAGACATGCAGAACCGTTCTTATTTTGTTGTTCCAGGACAAGTTTATAACTTCTTCCAGCCAGTGTAAATGTTTAAAAATAAAATATTGGAGAATAGTTATACTGAGTTTCCCAAGCACATTGCATTATGTGGCAGTTAATTTAAGATTAGTACAGTTGATACAGCACATTGCTGCTTCCTTAAAATATCCTAGTTTATAACATCGTGTCCCCAACAGCTGTTGGAGTTTGTAGAAAACCCTGCAGTAGTAAGGCCATGCTGGTTCATAAATGTCAAAATGCTGTTTTTGCCTTATTGGGGCCAATTAACATGGGCAACTTTCCTGCCAAGTAGTATCTCTCTTTGCCCGCCTTGCCCATCACTTTGGCGTAGAATCCAGGTGAAATTTAAGCTGGTGAAGAGCACCCCCTCTTGTTTAACCCTCATTTGGCACCTGGATATGGCTTTCTGAATGCTTAATAGGTGAGCCAGACTAGCAGCCTTGGCAGGTGATGTCTCATCTCTTATTCCTGGGATACAGTGATTATGTTCCCCACAACACAATGGGGAGTTATTGTGGGGAGTGATTGTGAATTTTGATTATATTTGATACATTTCTTGATGAGCCAGGAAGTCAAGTCACTAGTTTGGTTTAGGTAAGCTGCTATCATATCTGTTTGGCAGTAAAGTGATATTTAAAGTACTGTAATTCCTCCCTGCTCTGATGACTTTCTGTCGGTTCCCTCACTGCGGGATGTGTGGTTACAGGGAACCAGGCAGAGGGCTTTCTCGGTAGTGGTGCCCACCCTGTGGAACACCCTCCCATCAGATGTCAAGGAAATAAACAAGTATCTGACTTTTAGAAGACATCTGAAGGCAGCCCTGTTTAGGGAAGTTTTTAATGTTTGATGTTTTATCGTGTTTCTAATATTCTGTTGGGAGCCACCAGGGTGGCTGGGGAAACCCAGCCAGATGGGCGGGCTATACATAACAAATTATTTTTATTATTCATGAGTTACAAAGATTGCAATGAATGTATGGGAACTATTTTAAGTGGTGGTAGTAGAATTCATATTTAAAGATATATATATATCTTGAGACAAATTCGAAACCAGTGGACTCCATAATCATGCCTTTTAAATTATTTGGGCTCCTGTAAGTAAATGTATTTATGTTTGACTTACATTCCTAATGCATCAATGTCTGTTTTTTAGAATTTGGGCAAAGCCAATTTCTTTTACAAAACTGGGATTGAGAAGTTACCTTTTTTTCTTTTTTCTTAGCTCCTGGGCTATAGTGAAAAGCCAGTAAACCTACAGATGTTCATTGGGACAGCGGATGATCGTTATCTACGGCCACATGCCTTCTACCAAGTGCATAGAATCACGGGTAAAACAGTTGCTACTGCTAGTCAAGAGATAATTATTGCAAGCACAAAGGTCTTGGAAATTCCACTTCTTCCTGAAAACAATATGTCAGCCAGGTACGTCAAAAGATATGTTCAAGCAGGTCAACATATTGCATTCTAGGTTTCTCAGCCATATTTAGGGAGGTGAAGTTACAAACCTCTTAGGAAATGTGTGTTATCTTCTAATGATGGCTTCTCAACAGTTGCTACATTTTAATTCATTCACAACACACACACACACACACACACACACACACACACACTGTTCACAGGTCAATTGTAAAAAAATACCTCAGAGCGATATACAAAAATTAAAATAGATTGGCTCAGATGTAATGTTCTTGATCTCCAAACCCATGTTTTGGCAGGTTAGGCATGTGCATTCCCTCCCCTCATACACTCAGATTTCCTCCTTCCCTTCCTTGTTTGCACAAGTCATAGTTTGTGTGCAACAGTAGACTATGATTTTCTCAAATTAGGAAGAGAGTATGTGGGATAAAGAAGTCCCTGAGCCTTCACCATGTGGTTTGGAGGGATAGGAATGTTGTATTTGAACTGACTTGGTGAATTTGAGCTTAATCTTACCCTCAAGATTTATTAGTTCAGATGGAAGAAACGTGATACATGAAGGTAACAGTTGCTGAATGTGGCTTGTAACAAGTGCACAATAGCCACCAGCTGTAGTCTGGCACGTGCAATTTTCATGAGCATTACTCATGAGAATTTCATTGGCATATGTTAACTATAGGAACAGTCACCCAAGGTTCTTCCAACTCCTACATTTATCAGAGTGGATCTTAGTGTTGGACAGTTTGTCTACTTCTACCATATACATGTGGTAGACTTTGCCTGTTTAGTGTTTTGCAAACTTAAAAAGTATCCAGTTTCTTCCACGTTTTATAAAATGCATAATTTGCCATTTCAAAATGATCATTTCATGGAAAAATAAGAGATTGTTTTGTTTTTTTGTGTGGCATAGCTGTGGTTGCTTCTAAGGGTTACTCCTGCCGTTTTAAATAGCATTCTTAGTTTCTGCATTTGTTAATGGTACTGGGGTAGAGTATTGAGACTGTATTCCAACATAAGCAAGTAAAGAACAATGTACGTACATGGATGTTGGTTTCATGTCTGACAAGTATTCTATCAGCAAGAAGGAAAATAGGAGTAACTTTATAAAATATGCATACTTGAATTATATAAAAAGAAACACCTGACTTGTACTTTTTCATTCAACTCTCTGTCTCCCATAGTATTGACTGTGCAGGTATTTTGAAACTCCGCAATTCAGACATAGAACTTCGTAAAGGGGAGACAGATATTGGAAGGAAGAATACAAGAGTGCGGCTTGTGTTTCGAGTTCACATCCCACAGCCTAATGGAAAAGTATTGTCCCTTCAAGCTGCTTCAATACCTGTTGAATGCTGTAAGTTTTCTCTCTTTGTGTTGTGTTCCTCCTTGACTACACTTAATAAAATGAAAACTGATTTCATGCAGGATTCGTCCCCTTTTAATGCTAATTTGTAAGAACACATTTTTAAGGTATTATTTTGCTGTTGTGTTGAGTTTTTGCCTTTGTTGGATTAATTGGCTAGATCAGGCTTCCTCAACCTCAGCCCTCCAGATGTTTTTGGCCTAGCTAGCAGGACCAGTTGGTCAGGGATGCTGTAGTCTCAAACATCTGGAGGGCTGAGGTTGAGGAAGCATTACCGTCAAATAGATCCAGGGTTTTGTTTTTGTGTTGGGCTCCTTTAAAAGTTAGTATTGGTAGGAGAACTAAATAGGATTTGCTTCTCTCCCTGCAGTTTTGTGGGCAACAACTTTCTTTTAAAAATGGCATGCATCAAATACTCCAGGCAAACTGCACAATTTCAGAAGTTTGGGTGTAGGGGCTATGGAGTTATGATAAATGAGTGTGGCGGGAGATGGGGAAACTTCAGGTTTGTGTTCTGCTGTATTGGCACCAAAAATCAGAAAGCTGATTAACAGGAGTGGGTTGTGGGGAGGTGGTACAGAGGCAGAAGGATTCAAATGTCTTGCATTTCCAAGGAAATACCCCTAACAGAATTAGGAAATACTACATAATAGACAAGAACAAGGTGATAATTACTTTAACATCCTGATTTGAGAGCCCTGATAAAATCATCCCTCTGATTGGAAGCTAAAGAGCTCTTCTTCTCCCTTATATGGCAAGCTTAGGAAGAAGTGTTTCCATTTTTGCAGATCCACTGCACAGTTTTTTTAACAGTGACATTCCCCTCAATCTGTTTAGAGGTCCCCACTTATGTTTGTAGCATTTCTGACGATTCCCCTTCAGCTAATATAAGCTCTGATTCTATCCCACTTCAATTTTTGATTTGGAATTTGTCCAAATCTGATGCATACCCCCACAAAATAACTTGCATTTTGATATAAACAAATTTGAACCACAATTTCTTATGAAAAACATTATTTCAGTCGTGTAGCATTGTTTTCAACATGGGATTTTCCACCCATTTTAATAGCTTAAGTTGTGTCTCATAGCAGATTTATATAAAATTGGTTCTAATTTATCATTTTCCTTTCATAGATGGGGCATAGGTGACTTGGAAACCAGCTTAGTGATAATGATGTAGGGATAAGTTTCCTCTCCTTTAGGAAAATGAACACTGCATGATTACCAGCACCTATCCACAATAATAATTATGTTTAAATGATGCACACTGTTTTAAACAGTAAATATAGGCTTTGGCTACCTTACCCTCTTAGCCAGGGGTCCCCAAACTTACCCAGCTTTGGGCCGGTTCCTCCAGCGCCAATCATGCGGCGAGCCGGGGAACGTGCTCCCATACGCGTGTGCACTCGCTTTTTCTGGCGCGGCACGGTGCTGGAAGTGGCTTCTGTGCATGCGCAGACATCATTTCCAGTGCACTTCCGGGTCAGCGCAGCACCAGAAATAGCTTGTGCGTGTGTGTATGGGAGTGCATTCCCCTGCCCTCCGGCCCGCGTGTGCACGCAAGCTAATTCTGGCGCCATGCCAACCTGGAGATGGGCAATTGCACCGCGATGTGCCGGTAAGAGCGGGCGGCGGGGGCAGCACAATTGGCTCGCGCAGGTCGCATCCGGCCCCCGGGCCTTAGTTTGGGAACCCCTGCTCTTAGCTATAATTCTAGCATGCTTATGTATATTTGTACAACTTTTTCACAAAGCTCAGAGATCGGCTCAAGAACTTCCTCAGATAGAGAAATACAACATCAACAGTTGCTCAGTAAATGGAGGCCATGAAATGGTTGTTACTGGATCAAACTTCCTTCCAGAATCAAAAATAATATTTCTTGAAAAGGGGCAAGGTGAGTATATAGCACGTTGTGTGTGTGTGTGTGTGTGTGTGTGTGTGTGTGCGTGCGCGCGCATGTGTGTAGTATGCAATTTAATATAGAATGTTTTTTAATATATAAATAACAAAGCTAATACAATATATAATATAACTGCAAGTACTTAGCAATCATTTTAATGATTTTAATGCGAATTTACACACATTTTTTCATAATTTGTTTAATAACACAAGTTTAAGATCATTCTACAAAATTCCACAAAAACACAGAAGCCAATATTATGCAGTTATTTTCCAAAAAACCCCTAAATTATATTTAACCAAAATATCTTTTGAATTCTCAAGTCACGTTACAACTTTTCATCAGCTCTCATTTTGGGAATTGAAAAATTTAACATGCCCTACAACATTTCTCATCAGAAGTGACATTAGAAACTAGTGTAGAGCAACAGCCACTATTTCTGCACATTCTAAGCCTTAGCTGCTTAGAATTATTTCAGAGTTTTCCCTTACCAAGGTGCTGCTTCTTACTTTCCCAGTGATTTTTAACCTGGTAGGATTGCTGTTCTTGGCTTCCGATTCGTCGCGCTGGTGAAGTTGGACGCAGGGACTTCGTGCTCCGAAGTCCCTGGCTTCGTGGAGGGGGGGGAAGTCCGCAGAGCGAGCGGACTCCCCGAAAAAACACCGGGTAGAGAGTCCCGGTGACATAGTGCCCAGCTGTTTGCTCCGGACGCGAATCCTCTGCTGCCCGAGAGCTCAGTAGAGCAATCGAGAGCCAGCGGAGTGGAGTCGCGGGAGCCATTTTTGGGTTTCATCTTACCTCCTTGAAGTGAAGCTCCGAGTCCTCAGCCTGCAAGCGGCGGATTCTTCCAAGGAAATAAAAGACTTCTTCAAAGTAAGTCAAATCTCCATTCGGATCTTAAAATTTTTAAATTTGAAGATAGGAAGAGATTCTAAATTAACGGAAGCCGATCTCTTCCAAATGGACAATCGGGAGGCGCATTAAATATTCCCAAGCCGAAAAGGGAAAACTTCTTTCAAGATTGCGGACCCGAGAGAAAGAAAGACTTTTCCAAACCTCCCCAGCCCCCGGTGTCATTGCCCCTTGAGGTTCAGCAGCAACAAGGGGGAGGACGCTTTGACAGCTGTCAAAAGCTGTCAAATTGTTAAAGGATTAAGAAAGACGATTTTATTCCTGTGAATTGGAAAAATTGATTCAAAAGGTTTTAAAAGGATTTAAGTGGACTGTAAATTTGAAATCTGATGAGGTTAAAGACAAAGGATAAGAACAGCCAAGATGGAGCCGACAACGTGGTAGAGAGGAATTTTCCAGTACCCTTCTGCCCTTATCTCTGGTCTGCCTGTGGTCAAGTGAACTATGAAAACAAAATTCTCTCGAGCTTTCCAGGAGGCTGTGCTGGGATATCTACAAACATGGGAAGATATCTACAAGGAAAGGCAATGCTTCAATCCAACAGAAAAGGAGAATGAGGTGCAAGAGCAAGATTTAGAGGACAATTTTGATTATGAGATTGTGTGTGAGGAGCAACAATTTGAGGACAATTTGGAGACTGATTCAGACCATAAAAAATATGTGTTGGAAGATGAAAAACAAAGATCAGAACAAAGAGATGAGGCCGACAAGGAGAAGCAAAGTGAAGAGAAGATTGATGGAAGTGAAAATCCTGGAGAGACTGAAATGTTGAATGGTGTTAGTGAAGGGAGGGAAAGGCAGAAAGAGGGAGGAGCAGAGGTCTGGAAGTGGATGTGGGAAAGAATTGGTGTGGGGTAAAAATTTTAGTTTAAGGTACTTTTTTTGGTTTATGAACAACGGTGTCGGAATCTTGGCCTGCTAAAGGATATGCTGATCCAATTGGGAGGAGGGACATTGGGGGGGGGGAAGGAGAGATTTTTATAGTTTAAGGTTAAGAGCTTTCTGGAGGGAGTAAAAAGAATGGCTGAGGAAATATGCTTAGAGTTTGTTTTTGAATAATTTTGGTGATCAGGAGGTGTTTGGGTGGAAAACTGCCTGTCTCCCCCTTCTTACTCTTGGTACCCAGTGGCAGGGGGTGCCTTGAGGGGAGAGGGAAGGGTGGAGGGAAACCCAGACACAAAAATGGAACCTTTTGACTGCTGGACTCCTCGGGCTACCCCAGTGGCAGGGGGGGGGGGCTCAGAGGGGGACAGCATGAAGAAGGAGGAGGATTGTGTTAATATTATAAGAATAAGATTCTGAATTGGATTAGAAAACCCGCCATAACTATGTAAAGAGGTTGGGAAATCCAGGAGGAGGAGAGTCGTGGAAGCCATTAATATTTTTCCTTTTTCCTTTTTTTTCCTTTCCTTCCCCCCCCCCTTTTTTATATTTTTGCTTTTTTTTTTTCCTTTTTTCCTTGTTTTTCTTTTTTCCAGTATAGTGAAGAAATAGCTGGGGGATAAGCCAATCCCCAGAGATCCTCCGCCTTTGTCCTCTCAGTGGCAGGGGGGGGATGAGGGGGGAGGAAGGAGGGGGGAGGTCAAACCCAGCTTTAAATGGACCCCTTTGTTCCCCAATACCCATGGGTCTCACTGGTGGCAGAGGTGGGCTTGTGGGTGGAGGGAAAATGAAGGGACAGAGTTTATGTTGTATATTTTGTATGTGTTTTCTTTTTCTAAAATTAATAAAAAATATTTAAAAAAAAAAGGATTGCTGTTCTTTCAGCACGTGAAGGAGCCTTAAGTCTCCCCATCTCCAAGTGTACCCTCTCTTTGCACTCCTCTTTCTTTTCTTTTTTCTTTTTGCAAACTGCAATTGCAGCAGCCACTAGTCTATGAATTAATTATGAGTGTGCCAAAACAACAATTTCCTTCGCTCCCCTATTTCATATTCCTCTTCGAAGCCTACCTTTTCTATGCAGTATTCATCTTTCTGGACTCTTTGCTAGCAGTTAAATCAAGGCTATTCCATGTCAGTACTATGCATAACTCAAAGCCCGGGGATCTCTTGCATTGAGATACATTTGGATTTTAAAATGAAAACTAGTATGAAGGATTTTTACAGTCTGTGTTTTGTATATCATTAATTATTAGACTGCTTTTTTCAGTAATTTGATACTTCAACTAAAATCTTTCTTTTGATAGATGGAAGGCCCCAGTGGGAGGTGGAAGGAAAAATAATTAGAGAAAGGAGTCAAGAGGTGAGCTTTCTTTTAAACGTGGGGAATTATTTTTAAATGTACTGTAGCCCTGTAAGCAGCTTGGCAGACACTTGAGCACAATGTGGGTAGCCATAAATTTTCTCATTTTAGCAGAAAGGTTAAATGTTTAAGTATAACTGATCTACTTCATGTGTGTTTACATATCAGTAGGGGTGCAAAATTGTTTGCAGAATGTAGGAGCTAGCTAGTTTTCCTAGGAGTTGGCTTTGAGAATCGGAGTTAGACCAGAATTGGCCAGTAAGATGAAATTTTATGTTCTTTCTGCAAGGACTTTTAGCCACAGAGAGCCCAGCCATGACTAAGCAGTTGAATTTATGTGCCACTGACATGTCCTGTAGTCTAGATGTTTGGTTAGCAAATGAAAATTCTGGAATATACTTTACATAATTAAAACATAAATATGCTAATTTGTTCTGCATCAAGGAACTGCATTGTAAGAAATTTAAAATCATAGTTAGATTTTCTATGACTTTCAAAGGATACAAAAGAAAGGAGGTGGGGAGGTGGCCTATTGAACTTTCCCAGCGATGGCCATTCTGTAAAAAAGATGCCACCACTTAAAAGTCTCTGCTTGGTAGCCTAACTAATACTACAATACTTTAGGAGAGAAAGTATATGCTTTGCCAGCTGATCTTGGAGAGGACGAGGCTTATTTAGGGGAAGATGTTTTCTATTGCTTTTAATATGCACATTTCATTTAATTTTCATTCAGGCTACAATTGTTCTTGAAGTTCCTCCATACCACAACAAAACAGTTACAGCTACTGTCCAGGTGCAGTTCTATGTTTGCAATGGCAAGAGGAAAAAAAGTCAGTCTCAGCGTTTTACTTACACTCCAGGTACATACCTTCTTTCTAGTATTCAAAATGTTCTTTGATTCAAATTGCAATAGCACTTAACCTGGATTTGGGGTACCTGTTTTTTAAAAATTGTTTTTGCAATTATATTTGGCTATGGCTATTAAAGTGCCTAAATTGGATCTTGATGTTTTGTACAACACTGTATTCTTGGCAGCTGATAAAGGTTGAGAAGTGCATCCAGAGGTATTCTGAAAGCATTAATTGTAGCTCTTGACCCAAGATCAGGGGAGAAACTGTTTACCTTTTGAGCTTGAAGGTTAGAAACAGGAAAAACCCTTCAACATGCAGAATAAATGTGAATGCCAATGCCGGGTGGAAAATATAGTATTTTCACTTTATACAGGTGAAACTTGGAAAATTAGAATATCGTCGAAAAGTGCATTTATTTCAGTAGTGCAACTTAAAAGGTGAAACCAATATATGAGCTAGATGCACGACATGCAAAGCAAGATATGTCAAGCCTTTATTTGTTGTAATTATTTGTCGTTAGGCGGGTCAATTATAAATGGAATGTAATTAATGAAATGTAATAGCAATGTTTATTTTTGTTTGTTTTTGTATTATTGTAATTATTTGTTTTATTACTGTGGAATTTCCAAAAGAAAGCATTTCTAAAAATTAAAAGAAAACTATTTTTTAAAAGTTGCATTACTGAAATAATGCACTTTTCGACGATATTCTAATTTTCCGAGTTTCACCTGTATATATCTCTCCCACTCCTGACAATCTGTCTCAAACCAACCATATAGAGCTTACTCAGATGTATATAGTATTACTGTCTTGAGTTAAACATATCAAGATGTCTAAAACAATAGTAATTGTACACACATTTTGTAAAATTATGCCATCTCACTACACACAGAGATTATTAATTTTGAAAGCAAATTTGTTTATCTTACCATGACCGTTTATGTAAAATAAACAAGCTGTGCTATAAAATGACAATAAAATGAAATAAAATAAATTCCTTCCAGCAGCACCTTAGAGACCAACTAAGTTTATCATTGGTATGAGCTTTTGTGTGCATGCACACTTCTTCAGATATAAAATGACAGTCAGACTGATACAAAAATAATGCTTCCTACACAGAATTTTGACTTTGCATACTGAAATGGCTCTCAGCTTTTAAATTTTTGCATAAAGTGCTTGTAAAAAGTTCTTCATTCTTCACAATTTCCAGTGCTTATAATGTGAAAATCTTTAGGTAGTATAAACCTACATGATCAATAGTTGTGTATATTTCATTCACTACTTTCAACAAAGATCAACTTTCAAAGCAGCTTACAATTAAAATCTATACAAAGACAGCAGAGTTAGATATATGTGGGTGATTATAGCCAAGGAGAGGGGGATGCAGTATTTTCTGGTTCTTGCAGTTGGTAGCAGTTCAGGTTCGCGGCTTTTCTTTCTGACTTCTAACAGCCCAATTAATTCTGTTATTGTTAAGTGTGGCATAGATTCCATCTTGAATATGGGACCTATGCATGCAATCTCTAACATGTACCTTAATAAAGATATATATTGCTTACTGTGGCTGGGAATGACATCTGCATGAGACTCACATGACTTCTCTTGGTCAGGATCGATTATACAGTGGTATCTTGGTTTATGAACTTAATCCGTTCCTGAAGTCTGTTCTTAAACCAAATCCGTTCTTAAACCGAGGCGCGCTTTCCCTAATGAGTCCTCCTGCCGCCAGTGCCCTTCCACTGTTCGGCTTAAGTTCGCAAACCAGAACACTACTTCCAGTTTTGCGGAGTTCGTAAACCGAATAGTTTGTAAACAGAACTGTTTGTAAAGCGAGATACCACTGTATGCATGGCCCTGTACTGCATGGCTCTGCATTGACTTGGGATAAGGTTGCATCTTATGTGACCAAGTTCTGATGTCCATCATTTTATCTGTGAATTTAGTAAATAGTTGGTTTTCTTATTTCACAGTTGTACTAAAGCAAGAGAGCAGAGATGAAATGGATTTGTCTTCAGTTCCATCATTGTCCATGACTCGTTGTACAGGTGTTAAAGGACTATCTCCTCTCCAAACTCAGCTGCCTTCACCAGATCCAGGGCTCTCGCATGATAGTTTACTTTCTACTTCACCTAGGAGCCTTGTATGCCCAGTTCAGCAGACGTACACATCCATGGCATCCTCACCAGTATCTCAGTTGCCACACATCCAGAATAGAAGCATTAGTCCAGGTGAAGAGCATCATGTTTTGTCTCCAGCTGTAGTCCACCAATCTTTTCAGGTAACACCAGCACCTTCTGCGAGGCCTTCCTACCAGCCTATGCAATCTAATGTTATGTTTAATGGACAGTCTGGTCTTCCCATGAACTCTGCTTCCTCCAGCCAAGGATATGATGCAATTTCATTTCAACAAGATGCAGCTGTACCTCCATTGATAAACCTTAGCTGCCAATCTCTACCAACAATGCCCTATCTTTCTTCAAGTCCAGTTTCAGTGTCAACTTCAGCTGCAACAGGAGGGCATCCTTTAGTCCACCCAACTCAATCAGGACAATCGTCACCTCATTTGCAGTCAATGGGATACCATTGTCCAAATCATCTGCAAAGTTCTGTCTCTTCCACAATGACTCAGTCCCTGGGACACCCTTCCACACAGTTGCAACAAGTTACTTACCATTCTTCAAATCCAGGTAACACTTCATCGCCATCCCCAAAACCTTCTCATTCATTGGGCCATTCACCACGATCTGGGCCATCTTCTCCACAATTGCAGCCTATGCCTTACCAGACTCCTAGCTCAGGACCCGCTTCATCTCCTCCTCCAACTGCTGTTGGTCACTCTGGACAGCAGTCCCCACAGGCACACAGCCCAGGCTTGGGTGGAATTCCTGCAGCTTCATCTTTGATGCATCATAACATATGTGACTCATCTCCATTTTCACCAGAGGAATCGGCTGTTAATATTAAACCTGAACCTGAAGATCGAGAGTTGAATTTTCAGACAATAGGGTTGCAAGACATCACTTTGGATGATGGTAAGTGATGTTATAAGTGTAAAGTTGAATGGGGTTTTGCTTTTTTTAAAAAGCAGTATATTGAAAAAGAAAAGGGGGAAAACAGTATAATAAAGGATTACATTTGGAGAGCCTTATACATACACATGACCTGGTTGTTGGCTTTCTTGTTTGTTGTAATATTGGTTGCAGTTATGCAACTGGGGAATGAGTTTTTGAGCATTTAATATGTGTGTTGAAGTCTGCTTTCTCGTGAGTTGTATGCATATCAGTGCTTTTCTATGCACAGAGAACCTCTAGGTTAGGTGGACAGTCATCTCTTGTTAAGTCATTTAATGTTTTAGTGTTTGTGATTTGGTATATTCCTATGCGATAGGAAGTTTAATAATGCCTCACTAAATATGACTTTGTGTCATACTTTGGATGCAAATCAGGTAGTTGAAGAAAGCATTGCTTGCTCCATGTGACAGCCTTTTAGATATTTGGAGATGACTATTGTATCTCCTCTCAATCTTTTTACCAGGCTAAACATACCCAATTCCCTCAACCAGGCCTCATAAGGCTTGGTTTCCAGACCCTTGATCATATTGGTCACCCTCCACTGCATACAGTCCAGCTTGTCAATATCCTTCTTAAACAGTTCATAGAAATAATTGATAAAAGACACTCCTAAATATTTGCAAAGCACAAACAATTTTTGACAACTGGCTGAGTGTCCACAGTGCATAACATGCATCTACTGGTCAAGGATGTTCAAGTCTCCTAGAAAATTTACATACATTTCTCTTTTTAAAAAAAATGATATAAAAGAATACAAATAGTAGAATGAGTCGCACAATTACTTAGACTTTGAAAAGATGCTTGAGAAGATGCTTGAGAATTTTTACATGAAATGTTCCTATTTTAGTGTAACAATATGCAATCTTTGTTAACTGTTCTGAGGTTATGTTAACCTTGATTTATGTTCAGTATAAGATTATGATGACCGCTTGCTAATCTTCTTTCACTTCCTTATCCGTTGTATCTCCCATTACATAAAGCTGTGGATTAGAAAAGCAAGGAATAAGGCTGTGTATTTAGGAGTTTGCTTTGGAACTAGACTATGAGCACATAAGGAGGGCTCATTACTTCACTTTCCCTATCAGCAGTATTCTTGATATACCACTTGAAAAGGATGTTGCCTGATTAGTAAAACCTACATGTCCTGAAGAAGTCTTCATCCAAAATGTGTTGGGCTTTGCAGCATTTTATATAATTTGATAAAGTTAGATTTTAAGCACCATTTTGAATGTCTCAATTTTCTTTGTTGCCATTTTGTTTTTGTGCCTTTTGCTTTTGGTGTTGGGTCCCCACCCTCTTTGGTATTTCAGAATAGCTGAGATGACTCGAATACAAGCCCACCTTCAGTAAGAGGGTAACATGAATCATCCCTTTTCAATTACAGTAAGCCTGCTACTTACGCACATTCAACTTGTGCGCATTCAGCTTTATGTGCTTGGCAAAAAAGTAAATTTTTTTAAAGGTGGCTGGTGTCCAGGGAAAAAGACTTTAGCAATCCCACCTGCCTTGAACCCATATTTTTTTACTATACTGTATGTGGTTTTGGCTTTAGGTGCAATCCCTTGAACATAACTGCCACATAAGTTGAGGGCTTAAAGTGTTTTGGATGCTGCCCTGCTGATGGTGGTTAGGTGACTTGAAGACATTTTGAGGTAGCTCAAGTGTGACTCCAGTGGCTCATCTTGTAACTTGAGTTTCTTGGTTTTAAAGGCTCTGGGGTTTCAGGAGCAGCACAGTTCCCTGGAACTCTAAAAATCGGGCAATTCTGTATAAATTGGGTTTAGGGTCTTGAACTTATAAGAAGATAGTTACAACCGTGTTGGTCTGACGTAGTTGAACCAAAAATAAAAAATTAAATTAAAAAATTTCTCCCAGTAGCACCTTAGAAACCAACTAAGTTTGTCATTGGTATGAGCTTTCATGTGCATGCACACTTCGAAGAAGTGGTCTCTAAGGTGCTACTGGAAGGAATTTTTTTATTTAGTTATAAGAAGATAGTAAGTTTTCCCCAAATTTACTTAAATTTCAAGTGAAAAACTTTCTGTTGCACAATACAGTATTAACCTTTCCAAATTAAAATTGTTCTTCAGGAGCTCTGTTCCAACCTATGGGCATAGAAAAATAATTTGAGTATCAGATGGAGATGTCATAAGTTCCTAACAAAAGCATTTAATTTCAGAATAACATGTAATTGGTCTTCAGATACCAATTTATCTTGTTTGTTTGCTTTTAAATATTAAATCATAGAATTATACTTCTTGAAATCCAAAACTTTAGCCATTTCTAAACCAGGATTACTGGCACATTCATGACTCAGTTGTACTGTATTGTGATTCACTTGTGTCTGAGCAGAGGTTCTACAGTTTGAAGATAGGTTAATGCAGCTTGCCAATAGACTCTTACTTTAAAGATCAAAAGGCAAAGCAGAGCATTCCAGCAATTTTATCAAGTGTCACTTGTCACCTGTTCTGCTTACAACTATACAGCCTCAAAATAATTTCCAAATGGTCAGCAGGTAATCAAGTAGTCCAGAATGCCAAGTTCTCAAGCTACATGTAAACAGGATTCCTTTTTTGCTCTCCCCCACTCTGGAGTATATTGTATAAAATACATACTGCCTAGAAGTTTATAAAACTGAGAGTAATTCTATAAACCCAACAGCTCATAAAATACTAAGAAACACATAATTCCTTCTTCCTGGTACTTCTACTACTGACACAATTTTATCAGATGAACTGCCACCACATGCTTTTTCAGGGACTACTAGTCCCTTCCTTGCATAAAACAACTCTTCTAATGGTGCTTTTAGGAATAAATCCAATATATATTAAAGGCATTTATTCCCTGGTAAATATATGAAGGATTCCAGTCAACAGGATGTCAGGGTTATAGATTATTCACTACTGATTTTATCCCACAGCATAAGAAAAGCCATAGTTTTTCCTTAATATTGGTATTGGTGTTGGCATCACTGTTGTAAGCATTTGCTAAAAATAAATGTCACTTAAGCCAAATATTTGAAGACTCAAATGAAGAGAAACACCAGTAACTTGCATAGAACTATAACACGTCCTGTGTTGTTTATCCAGTATTTAGTCTAGGTTGTCTCCTATTAGGCCATACAGAAATCAATGAACATTACTAACTTAAGTCCACTGATTTTGACTTATAGTAGTTGGATACAAACCACATACATCTGAAAAGTCAAAGCCAAATGTGGATCTCTTAGGGGAACTTCTTATGGTCTTAGAGAGGAATAAAGTGTTAAATAACTAAAGATGTGAATCTGTGCAGAAACATATTCCAGTTAGCTCCCCAAACTGAATAAATGTGGCAAACGTGTGTGCGAGGAGGCTGCAGACTTTGAAACTTTTAGCTGCTGGCTGTAAGATATCCCTAGCTGGTTTAGCTGCTGAGATGTTTTGGATGCGTTTTAGCTCATAATTTTAAACTGTTTAGACCAAAAGACCAGATGGAATATTGGTGGAAGGAGATATAAGAAGGAAAAGGTAGCCCTATAACAGTGGTACATAACTGTTAGACTGTGTGATAGAGGATGCAGGGTGGAATGTAGGAAGCTGCCTTATGCAGTGTCAGACCATTGGCCCATCTAGCTCAGTATTGTCTACACTGAATGGCAACAGGGTCAGTCAGGTGACATTTCCAGTGCTATCTGGAGATGCCAGGGATTGAATCCAGGGCTTTCTGCATTCAAAGTAGTTAGTTGCTCTGCCACTGAGCTATGGTCCTTACTTACCCTTGAGAATAGGGAATGAATATTTGCAGATAACCTTTGTTTTTAATCTAATTATAGTTTGAAAAAGATTGTGTTCACTTTTTTGTTTCATAAACATTACCTTGATTCTCACCGCATTCAATTTCAGTACGCTTTTGTCAACAGAAAAATTAACTGAACACTTAGCAGTAAATGTCTGGCTATCACAGAGTTAAGAATGATGCAATGCATAATTCTAGAAGGCAGAAGCAGTCTAATTCCAAATAATGTTTATTTCTCTGATGTTTAACAGAAACATGCAGATGCAGCCATTGATTTGAAGAGCAGTGTGTTCAATAGTTTGCAGTGCATACAAGGACAGTGTTGTCATTTGTAATATGATAGGATTGACAGTGGACTTTACTGTATTTTATTTCTGTACTAAGGCGGCATTTGAATCAGCATCAAAATTGCATATTTACAAGAATAAAAGTGCAATACATGTAGTCCCCTGTCCTCTTACCAGTAGACTGACTTTTTAACTAATCAGCTTCTAACTTTAGAAATGTGGCAGTATGTTCCAAGTCTCTAAGAATAATAGAATTGTAGTTGGAAGTGACCCCAGGGTCATCTGGTCCAACCCCATGCAATGCAGGAATCCTGGCTACATCCCTTCGTGTGCTCAAACCACCAACTTTCTGGTTAACAGCCAAATGCACTGACCCATTGAGCCACCCAAGGACCTTTGACATAGTAAATTACTAGTTTGAGTTATGATGGGAAGATTTTGCCAGCATACATTCAAACCATTCAAAATTTAATTATTTATTGTAAGCTCTGCAGGTGACATTCCTCAGTACTTTTTGTAGGCTGTTAAACATTGTGCTTCTTTAATTCTTTGGCCATACTGACTTTGTGTGTAGTCCCAAAGCAACTTCCTGGCCAGGCTGCAGAGTGTGTGGCTAAGAAAAGTGGCCAACTCAGCCCCGAAATATTGGCCAACTGCCCATATGAATGAAAGAACAGTTGGTGCAGGAGTAAAGGTAATGAAAGAGGGAGAAAAAGAGACTTTGTCATCTTCTTCGTCACCAATCTCAGTCCTGCCTGTGAATTTTTACAAGCACTTACATTACTACTATTATAATTTCTTAAATGTATTTACCACCCTTTATCCAAGGATCACAGGGCAGTTTATAGTATAAAAACACAAAATGCATAACATTATGACAAACAAAACAGTACCCCAATACATAAAACATTGATTTCTTCCTTTAGCGGTGAGCATTAATTGCATTTCCAAATTTTAAAATCAAGCTGTTGCTATGAAATGTTGGGACTTTGAGCGCAGGACTAGCATAACCTTGCAAAATTAATTTTCAGGGTGATTTAACTAACTCAGAAGCAGTATGGAAAATAATTACCTCATGGGCCACTATACTGTATAAAAGGAACTGCAAGGAGAATCAATCTGTATTAAATCACGTTCTTGACAAATTCACACATTACTTTTTAAAAACAAACTCAAGGCTGTTAGCCCTTGGGGCGCTTTGAAGGCATCTTAGCAGAACTGCTAGGTATTGCCAAAATTGCTTGGAAGCAATGACAAGTAGACAGGGAAGAGCTTTTAGGGTAGGGAATGTGATAGCACGTGCTGCAGCTGAGAACAAATCCATTGAGGCTCAAGCATAGCTTAGACTACTGGAGCATTGTCTGTATCTATTTTAAGAGTTCTGTTTTTCAGAGTGCCTCACTGTGTGCTCTTCTGCATCTGATGGCTGATGCCTACTGACACATCTGGCAGTGTAGCTGGAGAGGGGGGTTGCCACCAATTGAGAGTATTGCTGAGTTGTGTATTTGTTTTGCACAATCATTAGATGTAAGGTGAAGCTAAAAGGGAAAGCTAGCAAGTGCAAGACACATTGAAGCAGCCCCCCCCCATATTTTTTTGCACTCCCATCAGTCTCGGTGTCAGGGACTGGCTGGACACTTAGGAGTGGTGGCTGGATACTGAGGAGTGGGCACTGGGAGAAGCGGGGTTGTAGATTGACTTGGAAGAAGGGACCAGTGGAATGGGGGAGCTTGTAACTGTTAAGAGAGGCAGGAGAGCAGCAGGATCGAAGAGTGAAGAACCAGATGCAGAAGGGGGGAAAGATACGTCAGGCTGGTGTAGTCAAGGGCTTCCACACCACCTCCTCCTGCTGCCCCCACCTCTCTTGCTCTACTGTCTCACAGGACCAGAAGTGGATTGAAGTTGGATTGAAGTGTGACTTTTGTATAAGATTGACTCCATGCCTCTTATTTAGAAATTAAGGCATACCACATGATATAAGTTTCTGAATTCATGCATTGTTTAAACCTACACACCCATTGCCAAAAATTAAACAAAAACAAAAAAACTTTTAAGGAAGACAGCTTGCTTCCAGTTGCATGCAGTTCTCCCCTGCCAAAAAAAAAAATCCATTTAACTTTTTATTACCCAGGGCTTCCTGTTTCCAGTGGTGAGAAATGGCTGACTCCCATATGATCGGACCTCAGCCATGCCGATAATTCAGGGTTGATATGGGGGTAATTAGCCCTGGCAGACTCCCCGGGGTGGGGGAGGACTGTCTTGTAGACCCACAGATTGTCTGAGGTTGTCAGCTTGCATCAAGGTGTTTGTTGGAAGCCGCCCAGAGTGGCAGGGGAAGCCCAGGCAGATGGGCGGGGTATAAATAATAAATTATTATTATATTATTTTTATATGAAATTATATAAATATCATCCAGAATGGAGTTTGGAAAATGTACCACTCAGAAAACAATATTTATGAAAACTGAACAAATATATTAATCCTTTCTTTTTCCTTTCAGTGAATGAAATCATAGGAAGAGATATGTCACAGATCTCGGTGTCCCAAGGAGCAGGGGTGGCTATCCATTCTCCGCATGCATCTTCTGCATCTCTGGAGACAGGACTATCGGATGGAGTTCAGTAGCTACTAAGCTTGTGACTTAGTGATCCAGAAAACTTCGCACTTTTCCTTTGAGTAATGCTTCATCCCCCTCCTTAGATTTACTGTGCTTCCGACTTTGTGGCCTTGATGATCTGGAACAGTGGATCCTTTGCATAGCTGTTCTGGGAGGGTGGGGAAATGGTTATACTTCTAGCTTCCTAGGATGCTGTAAAAATTACTTTGTAAAAATGGACACAAAGAAGCAACCCAAGATACTTTAACCATGAAAAAAATACCAATGAGAAATGCTTGTTTTGTGCATTTAATAGAATACTTTTATATTAAGTGCTTAATTGTATGGAGAAATATAGTTTTGCTCTCAATAAGCACAGTACTGAATGTGGGAATTTTTTTTAAAAAATACACATCTTCATATGCTGCTTTTCCTTAGAGATAATAGGACTGTAATATAAATTTGTATACCTGTTTGAAAGAGAACTTTTTTTATAATGAAATCTTCCAGAGGCACAAAAGTACCTGTCATCTTAAGCCAATGCCTTGGAAGTCTTGCGTATAAAAAAATAGCATTTTCTTTGGACTTTTAGGAAGCAAAGCCAAATGTAGGTCTGTGTTCTTTAGACATTGAAAATCCTTGGTAGGCTGCAAAGAGACCATTCCATCATGGAAATATTGGGATAAAAATGACATTCCAAAATCTAACTTTTATAACTTTATACCCCTTGCTAGCACAGGCCCCTCTCTAAGTGAAACAGGTTTTTCTAGTTCAGAACAGTTTATAAAATGCTAATTTTTAAAGGAGAGAACCAAGATTTTTGGATGCTAAAAAGCCATGGTCTATAAGGAAACCTTTTGGTTGGAATAGTTTTAAGTACGGGTTATCCGCACTGTCTTGAAATCCCTCAGGTAGGGTTTTTCACTTAGCCCATGGTGTGTCTCCCCACCCCAGCCCACCCCTGGACAAATCCAATTCATATCTCTTGTTACTCAGACTTGTTTCTTAAAATATTTTCTTTATAACATTTTGATACTTGCGTTCATGGGGATTCCTCCTTCAAGAAATCTGATTAGTCCCAGTATGTAGTAAAGGAAATGTAACAGGTTTTGATAAATAGTGGAAAACTGTTTAGCCGCTCATGCTCTTAACAGTTGTGCTTAACACTGCTGACAGAGGCAGCTTTTTCTAGTAGTTAACAGCATCAGGGCATACCCACCACGAATTTCTCTCCTGCAAGCGCCATTGAAATTAGTGGGGACTGCCCTTCTGCAACTCCTGTTGTACTTCCAGCAACCCACACCATCAAGGAATCATGTTTAAACTACATTTTGAAATTTCAGATCACTCTGAATAAATAAATAAAAATCATGATTGGAGCTGAAACGTCAGAGTGACACAACTTTGTGTTAGTATTTCATACAAGATGGGCAATTATGGATTCATAATCCAAACATATGATCCAGAATCCCCGTTAGATAGTAAATTTATGTTGCTTTTTGTATGAATATTGAGTTCTTAAAATAAATTGAAAATCCAGCTTATTCAGCTTTGACTAGCCAAATAAGAAAGAGGGACTCTAGATTGCTAAGAGTTTTTGAAAGCAATCAAGTAAAGATTAATCTGGCCTGGCCTGTTGTAAAAACATTCTTCAGTAGCACCTTAAAGACCAACTAAGTTTTTATTTTGGTATGAAAATAAAAACTTAGTTGGTCTTTAAGGTGCTACTGAAGGATTTTTTTTTATTTTACTTCGACCCAGACCAACACGGCTACCTACCTGTAAAAACATTGTAAGTCTTAACTGCATCTGAAGTTTTGATTCCTTCGGTCAGCAGTAATAGGGGCTTTGTACACTCATGTCGGACACCACTAAATGACTAAACAACACACATGTCATTGCAGACATGCTTAAAGCTAACAGAGCTGAAATACCCTGCCATGGGAAGACCCCCAGGATATATGTGCAGAAAGAACATAAGAGCCCATCCAAATCAGGCCATCCTTGTCTGGAAATCTGTTCTAACTCTGGCCCACCAGGTAGGAAGCCCAATGTGTTTTAATCAATTTCCCACATCTCCTGTGAAGAGAGCTTTGTCTTCTTTAAGCCTTCTTTTAGCCACCAAGAGGGCACTGACAGCTAGCCCCAACTGGCAATGTTCTGCTGACTGATTTGTCACTTGGTCTGCCAGTGGCCCACCATTCAGTGTAAAATAAAATACAGTACATTCAGATGTTTTTGCTTATCTTCAGTGGAAACATAATGCCTGTCTTCTACAAAATTCCTAAAGTTTAGAATATATATATTTAACCTTGACAGTCAAAGCAAATACGATTTTGGGGGTTAGAATGTACAATTCAAGAGGGAAGGAAGTGGCCTTCATATGAACAGCTATCTTGAATGCTTTAATTAGGTAGATGTCAAATTGGAGTAGCTCTTAAATTCATCCCTTTCCCCCAGTAAATTTGCTTTTAATTAACTTTTTGAGATATGTATTGTTATTAGACTACTGTTACTAGATTGTCGTATATAAATATTAGAAATCAAAAGGAGCGGTACTGTTATTTGGAAAAGGTAGTCTCTCTGTAGTGTTGCTTTCAAGTAAGTCTGTCTTCTGTTCACATAAGTTAAATAACTTTAAAAGAAGCTTAAGTACAGCTAATTACATGTGTAGCACTTCACTCCTTTTTAAATTGCCTTAGCCTTTTCATGTCTAGTTGGCGACAATTCCTGCATTACAGTTTTCACTCCGTAAGTAGTAATGGGTCTCTAGTAACCAGTGGTTGCAGGGAGATTTCAAGTTTTCAGAGCTTTCTGTACACCATGGGGTTTTATGCTCCTTGGTGGTGTGCGGTATAGCCTCTTCCCTCTCTAAGTCCTCCTGAGTAGTTTTGAATTTATAATTTTCCTAAAATATGGGACCCCAAACAATCCCGTGTTGCTATGCACTAAGTGAGCAATCCACCAAAAGCTGTACCATTACAGCCTCTCTCCATTTCAGCAGGGCTTGCACAGGGGAGCCCCTTGCAAGCAAGCTACTGAAACAAATTGAGATTTTTGCAGCTGTGGAATTGGCGGATGGTTCACAAAATATTCTGATGCCTTTAAATACCTTGATGCCTGTAGATGTAGAACTGCTTTCCTATTTAAAACGAAAACATAGACTTCGGGTACTAAAAATGGTTGTATTTGCCTTGTAAACACTTCAGTGCAAGGGTCTTAATTTTATTTTAATGTTTTGCTTGTGTGATGCTATAGATTTAAAGACTGTTAATCTTGTGTAATGTAGTGGATATAAAAGCACATGATCTCTTTTGGACTATGCAACTTACAATTTTCAGCCGCCGCCGCCTGTGACTGGCACTTTGGCATCTACCTTGGTAGCCTCTCCCGCCTCCAAATCTACACAATTGCTTTCTATGCTGATGTCCAATTTTTTTATAAAAAAAAATTATGGAAAGCATTCATAAAACCACTCTCAACAGAAAGAGTGGAGGCTTTTGTTAATCAAATGAGGAGGCAGTGCATGGCCCATTTGATATGGGCTACTAAAAGCAGTTTTGGCTTCACCAAAGTTTGACCACAATCTGGCACTCATTGTAATAAACTCTTCCTCAGAGAAATGGAACTGCCTTCCTTTGTAAACCAAAGATTAAAGAAGAAGAAGGAAAAAAAGACAAATTTTGTTTGTTTGCAAACAAAACTTTGAAAACTCTATTTTTGATACACAGAATGAATGTCATTCCTTGAGAGGTTTGGAGACTATTCAAATTGAAGTTTTATATTTAACCATGTGGGACAATAATGATTTTAAGACTAAAGGTTACATTCTAGATGTTTACAGAGCCTTGTATTGTAATTTCATGTACATTTTGTGTATTAAACCTTTTGTAAGTTATGATTGCAGTGCTACATGCAGAAATACAAAGGGAAAAACTTGTGTTTTAGGCTCTTGAATCATAGTGTTGAAATAAAGAAGAAAATGCACAAAAATGTGTGTCTCCAATGAGGTGTGTGTACTATTTTGGGAGATTTGGCATGATTTGGCATGTTTTGCATGAGATGAGACTTTTCTCATGACCTCCTTGGTCCTTGGAGGATTTTATATTTTCTCCAGATTCCATTGAGATGCCCAAATCCATTCAACAGTCTCTTGACTGTAGTTCCCTTTCCACAGTACCTGTTCCACACAGTTCCTGTTTCACAAACTGCTGCGTTAACATTTAGATAACCCAGGAGCCACATAGGCTTGCCCGTGATTTAGAGTTCTTTCCAAGCAGTGTTCTGTCTGAAATGCATTTTATGAGAGGCAATAGTTCAACAGTAGAGCTTGTTATTCTGCTTGTAGCATAAGGTTACCAGTTCTGTCTCTGGAATCTTAATTGAAAGAGTCTTTGCCTTAGATTTCAGAGAGCCACAGCTTATCAGAGCTGCAGATTTGTTGCAAGATGGGCAGTATGTTTCTAATAACCCAAGCTAAACTACCTAGTGACAGAAGACTTGCATGTACTGCTAAGGTGCTAGCTGTAAATACAGGATCAGTAGCTTTGAGGTTGGTAGCAGTTGCATCTGTCTATGTGGGGATCCAAACCACATGACCAAGCAAGAGCCCTGACCAATTTAGGATTAGCCGCCTTGACGGTGCCTCTACCTATATGGATGCTCCTGCAGTATAAATAGAGAGGGGTAGTTGGAAGTGCCAATGATTTCATATTAAGCCATGGTGGCTGAGGCTTTCTAAAGATAGCTTGGGGAGGCTTGAACCCTGCTCCACGTTCTTACCATGTAATTAAGAGCTGTAACGCTGGAGCTGCAGATCAATTGACAGGAGGATAATTTGCTAGTGGGTTCAGGCTTTCCTCTCTCTGTAATCTGCTAGTGCTTGTGTGAACTGATGAGGCCAAGAGGTGCCGTAAAATTACTTACCCTCTGTGGAATGAAACTGCGACTCAAGCCCCCTCTCATACCTCTGCTGTGTCACATGAGGCAATTAGTCCATAACTCATTCTAGGCATCATCGCCTTACGATGAAGAGTTGTGACAGAAGCAGTTTGCCCTTCAAGAGCTAACTGGGTAGATGCACTTACTTGCCTTCCTGCACTAGAAGAATTCTTTCACTGGAACCCAGGAGCTAAGGGGTTTGTGTGCTAGCTCTGGGTCTGCAGAACTGGGTCTTTTGTTTGCATGTTTGGTTTAAGAGGTGTGAATTTTTATTCTTTTCTCATTAAATTTTAATCTGTTTTCTGCCTCAAATCTACTCCACAGAGTCTGGAGAGACAGATGGTATTGAGCACTTAGGCTCTGCACCTCGATCCTAAAAGGACCACATAAATTACTAAACGACACTCATCCAAGTTCACACCTTTTCTGAATAACCTATTTTATTCTCTCTGTGTTCCTAAAGTTAAAATGTGTTCATGTTCCAGTTTTATCACCAACATGGTGTCAAATGTTTTTGCATTTCCCTGCTGCTGCTGGTTTGTTTGGATCTCAATTTGGAGGCACAGTTTCTGCTGCTTAGAATTTTCTCAGTTGCATCTCGCTTTTCCTCAAAGCCCAGCTGTCAGGTTTTCTTTTGGGTTTGTTTGTGCACAACATGGAACTATGAATTGCTGCTGCCTTTCTCCAAATAATGTTATCCTTTTATACACCAGTGTGTGCACTTTGAGAATTTGCAGTGCTATATTACTGAGACATTAGGCAAGGTCTCATTTCAGTTGCCTCACAGTCCTGCTTACACACAGGTTTTTAAAAAACACACCACCAACTTAGGCTTTCTGCTCACCCACACTGCATTTTTCAGTACTTCATCATTTTCAGCCCTGTTAAGATAGGACCATCCTAGGCTCTTTACTCATCACTGGTTGAATGCTATGTGTTAATAGCTGTGCAGGTATACAGCTCAACGGTTAGGGATTTGCATTCAGCCAGTGTACAGTATGTGTACACAATAGCTGAGCTTGTGTGTGCATGGTTAGTCACATGTAACGTTCAGTAACGGTGTGCTCAGAAGTGCAGCATCAGTGTGTTGATGGGTGAGCTAAGATTTAAAAATGGGGGCCATTCCCTTGATGATGCCAGCACACCAGAACTTAATCTGAGCAGGAGATGAACTTTTAATAAGCGGAAGAAATGAGAAAACAGGATGGAGCATACCTGCACTATTCAACCAAACTGGCCTTTTGCTGCTTTGAATTCAGTCTCATCCGCCTGCGTTACATAACAGCAAAGCTGTTCCTAAGCCCCTGCTGTTGCTGGTGGCTTGAACATCCTGCAAGCAGTTGTTTTGGCGTTCCTCTAAGTTGGTGGAGCCAGTTTCGCTTTTCCAGTTTTGTGCTGTGTTCCACTTGGCATCTTTTCAAGCTCAAGTGAGCTGTGCTAATATTAATTAGCTGATGGAATCACAGTGGAAATCAGGATGCGGCACGTCAATACTGGGCTTCTCACCACCTGCTTTCCTGGACAGGGACATCCACTGTGCACATACCGTGCAGGGAACACCATCGTTCCCATCCACCCCCGTCACCGCTATTAAATCGGAAAGATACTGTGACCTATTTAGCAGGCAAAGAGTAGTATACAGCATGGCAGTAGCCAATATGCTGCCTTCCAGATGAGGTTGGACTTCCATCATCCCCAGCCAGCATGGGCAATGATTAGGGATGATGGTAGTTGTACGGTAGTTCAATAACATCTGGATGACATCTGGCTACTCCAGTAATAAGAAAAACAGTAAGGCTGCTTGGGAGGGGGAATATGAGGGGAAGAGACCAGCTAAGTTTGGCTGAAGGCTTTTGTTGCCTTCCTTCTCCTCCTAGCCACATTTTTCTGCTCAGCCTCACTGTTACTGAGGGGTAGTTATATTGACTGTTCAGAAGTTTAGAATGTAGAAGAAGAAGCTGTTGCACCAGTTAGACCAGTCTCTCTAAGATGCTCTTAACTGGCCATTTACATGTCCAAAAAGATTGCCCTGTTGTTATAGAGACAAATGGGTGGCTCTTTTCCCACCTCACATGGCTGAATACAATGCCATCCCAGGAAGGAGAGCAATAGAACAAGGGAGGCTGTGTGTGAGTGTTTTTTTGGGGAGGGATTCTGGAAGCTGGGGACACAGAAGCTGGTGTGTTGGACCCCAATATGTGACTTGGGGCTTCCCTAGAAACCTAATGGAGAAGCAAAGATCTTCTGGAGTGTTAGTGCTCTGAGTTCCTCTGTCCTGTGTTCAGGTTGTACACGTGCAAATGAAACCACAAATTATAAAGGCACCACAGTCTCTGTTGACCTTCATTCCAAGGAAACTGAACCCTGGAAAAGAGATATGGAGCCTCTCACTGCTCAGAGATTGGGTTGTGTGCAACAATATACTTAATTAGTAGCTAGTGCGCCCCCCCCCCCCAATGCTTTTTAACATCTATATGAAGCCGCTGGGAGAGATCATCAGTTGGTTTTGGCTGGGTGTTCATCAGTATGCGAATGACCCCCAACTATCTCTCTCTTAAATCAGAACCGGTGAAGGCAGTGAATGTCCTGTGTGAGTGCCTGGAGGATGGATGGCGGCTAACAGATTGAGGTTGAATGCTGACAAGACAGAAGTACTGTTTTGGGGGGACAATGGGCGGGCGGGTGTGGGGAACTCCCTGGTCCTGAATGGGATAACTGCCCTTGAAGGACCAGGTGCGCAGCCTGGGAGTCATTTTGGACTCACAGCTGTCCATGGAGGCACAGGTTAATTCTGTGTCCAGGGCGGCTCTCTACCAGCTCCATCTGGTACGCAGGCTGAGACCCTACCTGCCCGCAGACTGTCTCACCAGAGTGGTGCATGCTCTAGTTATCTCTCGCTTGGACTACTGCAATGCGCTCTATGTGGGGCTACCTTTGAAGGTGACCCGGAAACTGCAATTAATCCAGAATGCGACAGCTAGATTGGTGACTGGGAGTGGCCGCCGAGACCACATAACACCGGTCCTAAGATATCTACATCGGCTCCCAGTACGTTTCCGAGCACAATTCAAAGTCTTGGTGCTGACCTTTAAAGCCCTAAACGGCCTCGGTCCAGTATACCTGAAGGAGCGTCTCCACCCCCATTGCTCAGCCCAGACACTGAGATCCAGCGCCGAGGGCCTTCTGGCGGTTCCTTCACTGTGAGAAGCAAAGCTACAGGGAACCAGGCAGAGGACCTTTTCGGTAGTGGCACCCGCCCTGTGGAACGGCCTCCCATCGGAGGTCAAGGAGATAAACAACTACTTGACATTTAGAAAACACCTAAAGGCAGCCCTGTTTAGGGAAGTTTTTAATCTGTGATATTTTAATGTATTTTGGTATTTGTTGGAAGCCGCCCAGAGTGGTATTTGTTGGAAGCCAGATGGGCGGGGTATAAATAATAATTAATAATAATAAAAGATGTTGCTGAACTACAGCTCCCATTGCCCTCTAACCACTAGTCATGCTGACTCATTGAATGTTGCGCATGAATAACTACAAAAGTGTGCAAGTTTTGTAGTGCATACCCATTTTTGTGTACAACAGATACAGAGGTTGTATACTTGCATGTGAATAATACCCTCTATGACGCTGCTTTAAATGTATAGTGCAGATGGGCATTTATATCTGCAGGAGTGATTGGTTGTTTTTATGTTTCATGAGAAAACAGAAAAGGGGGGATTGCAGAGAGATAAAGCACTGCCTTGTTGTTTAGTCATTTAGTCGTGTCTGACTTCGTGACTCCATGGACTCCTGTCTCCCACTGCCTCCCGCAGTTTGGTCAGACTCATGTTGGTGGCTTCAAGAACACTGTCCAACCATCTCGTCCTCTGTCGTCCCCTTCTCCTTGTGCCCTCCATCTTTCCCAACATCAGGGTCTTTTCCAGGGAGTCTTCTCTTCTCATGAGGTGGCCAAAGTATTGGAGCCTCAGCTTCAGGATCTGTCCTTTCAGTGAGCACTCAGGGCTGATTTCCTTCAGAATGGATAGGTGATCATCTTGCAGTCCATGGGACTGCAAGCGCTGCCTTACCCAACAGAGTATCCCGAGTGAAAGATCCCTGCTTTGCAGGAATTCTATGTACTGCAAAATACACAAACACATATAAACATCCCTCCCCCCTTATTACATGGTTTGGGATCAAATGTGGAACAGTTCCCCCCCCCAGGGCAATGCAGAGGTATCAGGCAGGCCCCGCCTCCTCCTACCCACCTGCTGGGCTCGCCTTCAGCTTCATAGAAGAGCTATTAAAAGCTGGCCAAAGCTGTTTTCGTTTGCCACAGTCTCCCTTGACACCTCTCAGACCTGCCTCTCCCCCTGCACTCCTGCCAGCAGCATCCATTAAATTACTATTTCAAGGATGTAACAAGAGGCTTCATTTATATATTTCCAAGCATTCAGCAAGCTGCTTTCTGTATCGTACATTAGGACAAATGGTACCCATAATAATATAAAATGCTTGGGCACTTGCAAAAAGGCAAGAAATATCCCCCCCCAAAAAAAAACTTTACAATGCTGTGAAAAGTACATTGTGTCCATTGACCCGATAGACTCACAGTAATTAGTGTGATGAGGCAGAGCCAGATTTTAAGGGGGATTTATTTACTGGGTGAAATTCTGCAAATCTGCTGAGATATTTGCATGTGGAGTTAAATCAGATATCCTGCAAGAACTTGATTCTGTTCCTTTTGATGGTGGTCACAACTGAAACAGCCCCACAATGTAATTATAGCTTGCTCTTTACAGTGGATAGAATGGATTCTTGCATTGCAAGAAAAACTGATCCAACACAGCACTTAGTAGACACCTAATCAAGTCTGACTCATTTGAAGGCACTTAGATGACCAGGTGTGGCTGAATAAATGCAGTGAAAACATTGCAGTGAAGCTTTTAATGTTTGAGAAGCTTTTAATGTTTGATTTCTGTATTTTAATGTTTTGTTGGAAGCCGCCCAGAGTGGCTGGGGGAACCCAGCCAGATGGGCGGGGTATAAATAATAATAATAATAATAATAATAATAATAATAATAATAATAATAATTAGAGCGCACTCCACTCAGTTGTATGTCTGGCGTGACCAAAGCTGCCATAGCCCAGAATCCTCTGCAATCCACTAAGGATTCCTCAGCAGAGAAGACAATGTGGAAGGAGTTCCCTGGATGAAGAAAGCTTGAGAATTTCTGCACGGCTTAAGGTGCAACAGTTGGCTGACAGTTAAGAATTGCAAGAGTGAGTAATGTGCTATTTTCATGGAAAGTGTTTAAGTCCAAGTTGATTGCCCCCTAGCATCATCTTCTGCAAAACGTTAAAAGAAAACCCCCTCTCTATTTTAAGACAACTAGCTTTTAAAATAGGAACCAATTTCATAATGTCACATGGCCTTCTTAAAAAAGCATGGATAAATCCCAACCTTTTGCATAGAACATGAGGTCGCAGGCAAATTAATGTTTCCAAAGATAAACCTGAGAAAAGTGTGTCTGTGATAGGATGGCCATGTGTCCTTCATTGCAGAAGAGAGTCCTCTAATTTAATTTTATCTGTTCTTGAAGGACTGTCTAGTCCCAGTTCAGGTTCAAGAGGGTGGGAGCAGAGTTGAAGTTGCCCATTAACAGTGAGCTCCTTAACAGCAGACTGAGCAGGCACAGAGCTCAGCTGGCCACAGAGCCTTACACCTTACAACAGTGAGCACTAGTTCAACTGGAATTAATGTACATTACATACATGGAAATTTAGAAGTAAACACAGTTGCCTATGAACATTTTACCCATCCTTTTTGGAGGCAGCATAAGAAGTGGACATCTTGTGTGGAAACACATTTTCCAAATACACTACGAAGAAATTCAAGTTCAAATTTAATGCAACAGCATTTCTCAGAAAGATGGTGCTTTCCTGCACTTATGACTAAAATGAGGACCAGGCAGAGTGAACGACTGAGCATATATTTTTGGAAGGTCATTACTGTGTTATCATTAGTGGAAGTAATTCTTACTATAAGGCAGGCATCCCCAAACTGCGGCCCTCCAGATGTTTTGGCCTACAACTCCCATGATCCCTAGCTAACAGGACCAGTGGTCAGGGATGATGGGAACTGTAGTCCAAAACATCTGGAGGGCCGAAGTTTGGGGGTGCCTGCTAATAGGCCATAGCGTCTGCTTCAGATTTTGATCCTTGCACTGTCAAATTCAGTGTAAAGGGGACACCTACTGGTAAGATGAGTTTGTGGCACATTTCTTAGGGCTGCCTACTGGAGAACCTGCAGCCTTGTTGATGTTGCTGGACCACAACTCCCATCACCCCAGCCCACATAGTCAATGCTAAGGGATGATGGGAGTTGTAGTGCAACAACATCTGGGGTAGTTACTGTAGAACAGCGCCAACAGGAAACCAGCTTTTTCAGTTTTCCAGAGGAGCAGCTATGTTTGCTGAAATAGACAGAGAGCTTCACAGCACTTGAAAGCAGCTTTCCCCAGCATGGTGCCATCCAGATGTTTTGAACTACAGATCCCACCAACCCTGGTTATTGGCCATGAGGCTGGCCCTGATGGGAGCTGGCATCTAGCAACCACTGGAAGGCCACACATTCTCCATTCCTGCTATAGACAGAACTTTCACATCACCATACCCAGAATGCTTTTGAGCAGATCAGATTTGCACTGAAAAGTCAATCAAAGGCTGAGGAATCCAGTGAGGTAGACACATGCATTGTAGGGGGTTCAACTAGATGACACTTTGGACCCCTTCCAACCCTACAGTTCTATGATTCTAACTGCCCAAAGACAAGTTGAGACAAGCAAGCACAGACCCAGGAGAGTGAAGCTGAAAACACCTGCTAAACATTTAATTGCTTCATATCTGTATTCGTCTCTAAGGTGCTACTGGAAGAAATATAAAATAGAGAGCGGAAGGCAAGTTCATAATGGAAAGGTTGTTGGAAATAAGAACCGCCCAATTCACACTAACTTATTTGTGTCTTTTAAAAGCGATATGCAAATTGTTGACTGTATGGTGAAGGCAACTTGCAGCACCTTTTCAGTGTGACGTCTCTGCAGCTTTCCAATCCAGGGTTAACCAAAATCTAGAGAGAGTTCAAGAAAGCCAGGGTTGTTATTTCCCCCCTGCAAGCATCTTTTTATTTGTTTATTATATAAAGAAGCAGACACCATCATTTGACATGGGAGGGAGAGGCCGATTCTTTCCTTTAAGTACTACTCCAAGTCGTATGCTCTTAGCAAAAAAAAAAGTACCGGTAAGAGCCTCTTGCAAAAATGGGCTCCTTCTGGTTTCTTCTGCTGTTATTGCACATTTTGAGAAAAGTCCTGGATCAAGGCACGGTAAAAACAAAATCATTTAGTGCTTCTACAGTAGATGTTTCAGCACACACTACGAAACATAAAACTATATTCTTTGAACACATATATACACATAAAAAAGAGACATGCACTAATTAGGGTGAGATTTCAACTTCTCTGGTTGCTTCATAATATACAAATAAAGAATAATGTTGTAAACAAATGGCATGCACATAAACTAAAGCAAAATATGCTTTATACAGTATCTGAGAGCTATGGTGCTTAAATAAAACAAAATATAATTTACTAGTCCTCAATGTTTATGTGCCATTCTTGTCCTAGTGAAATTCTTTGCAGTTCTGGATTTTTCTTCGTTTGGTTTACAGGTTGGCAGCTTGAATGTTAGGAGACAGATATGGCTTTATTTCATTTACTTATTTGTGTCATACCCAACAAAATGATACATTTAATTTTTTTTAAAAAAAAGAAACTAAAAAGCTTTTCCTGCAATTTCATTTGGATGCAGCTTTCCAAGTTATTCTGTAGTGGAGTAAAGGAAATAATATAAACATTCAAAACAAAGTGGGTTTTTTTTGCCCAGCCACATTTCAGGAAAACAGGCTTCCGCTAGCCAACTTTCAAGGCAAGGGCAACCCCCCCCCCCCTTCTGCCAACAACAACAATTTTTTTTGCAAGTTTGGATTCAAAATGAAATGAAAATTTGAAGAAATCTATAGGCTTCAGTTTCCTCTCCAAATTGAGACTCAGAAATAAAGTTAAATTAAAAATACATCTATTGTGGTTACAACTGGTGAAGTGCTACAGATTTATCTCCAAATTAAGTGGGGGGTGGGGGGGTTGCATGGCAACGCTGTTGAAATCAAACATCCTAGCACTACTTTTTTGGGGGGGGAGGGGAGGTGTATTTCTGTCCCACTCAGTTGAAGACACTTGCGAGGATTGTTTCCCAGGCACATCAGGAGGAGAAGGCACTTTTGAGTGAGGGAAGACGGTGTTCTTAAAGAAAGGGGTGACTTTTGAGCAGGGATTCTCCTCACTCCTGCCCACCCCACAGAAGGTCCAGCCTCAGTTAGATCAGGCAGAGTTCCACACAGTGTCTTCCCAAGCGGCATCCACTTCTCTCGGCCACGGCTTTCTTTGCCGAGTCCAGGCTGGGGAAAGTGACCAGGGCTTCTCCGCTGGGCTGACCACTGAAGTTGTAAAGCAGGAGGATGGAGTCTCCATGGAGCTGCAAGGATGGAGCAGAAGGGTCAGAGTGGGAAGGTTTGGGCCCTGAGAGATCGAGGAGAGGAGGAGGAGGAGAGAAGAACCACCCCTGGAGAGCCAAGCTCCAACACAGCACCTTGCAACCCCAACCCTCACCGAAAGCAGTCGTCACAGCTCTTGGGGATTATAGGCATCTTGGTAATTGTGACTGGATTCCATCGGGGAAGAAGAGAGCAGTCAATGAGAAACGGGTGGCTGTACCGATGCTATTCTCAAGAACAGAACAGAGAAACCTAGGAAGCTGCCTTATACAGAGTCACACCATTTTGTATCGTCTACAATGGCTGGCAGCCATTCCCCAGGATTTCAGGCCAAGGTCTTTCACAGCTCTACCTGGAAATGTTGGGGGTGGAACCTGGGACCTTCTGTATGCAGAGCAGATGCACTGCTGCTGAGTTACAGCCCTTCCCCAATATGACTTACGCTAAGTCAGGCCGCCTTGTCCAGGGATTGTGAGCTTGTGGCTCTCCAGCTGCTGCTGCTGCTGCTGCTGCTCAATCATCCCTGACCATAAGCCATGCTGGTTGCAGCTGAAAAACAACTAGAGACCAACCTGAAGAGCAGTAAATCCTTTCTAGTTTGGGATAATTCAGTCCTCACTGGTAGTAGGCCTCTGCTTTTCAGGGCAGAAAACTTTCCCAAGCCCACATCTGAGAACTTAAGAAGAGTCTGTTGGATCAGGCCAGTGGCTCATCTAGTCCAGTACCCTGTCCTCACAGATGTCCATGGGACAACTGCAAGCTGCACATGAGCTCAACAGCACTCTGGCACACTTGTGATTCCCAGTAACTGATATTCAGAGGCACGATGCCTCCGACAGTGGAGGCAGAACAGTGCCTTATCCTGCATGAATGTGGCTAATCCTCTTTTAAAGCCATCCATGTTGGTGACCATCACTGCATCCAGTGGCAATGAATTCCATATTTTCACTATGTGCAGTGTGGATTAAATGCTTCTGTTTGTCTGCCCTGAATTTTCCATGACTTCTAATGTTATGTGGTAGAAAAACCTTCCTCCACCCACTTTCTCCATGCCACTCATGTATCCTCTTACTCCTTTTCTCTACACTCAAAAGGTCCAAATGCTCACAGAGGAGTTGTTCCATCCCATTGCTACTTCTGGTTGCCCTTTTCTGAATGTTTTCCAACTCTACAATATCCTTGAGGTGAGAAGACCCACCTGAAATGCACAGTGGCCAGAATCTAGGACTTCAATCTGAGATCAAATGCTTATTGTCTTTATCATGAGCGGCTTTCCCCAGAAGATTTCCTGACCTTCCTTGTGTGAAACTAGGATGATCAGTAAAAGATTAAAATGTGCATGGGCAGACACACATGAATGTGCCAGGTGTCTAGAGATAATGCCTCAAGAGAAATAAATATTCACACAAAAACAGAGGGGGAACCTGGGGTGCTAGGAAGGAACCATCCCACCATCTCTCCCGGAGAAAGGATTTCCCTTTGAACCCATTGTCAGTGCTGATAACTCCTGCAAGAGTTCTCATGTACAAAGCACCACACAATCCTTAGCCATGAAACACAGGCCCTTCCTACTCCAGAGAAGGCAGAACCTGAAGCTGGGGAGAGAGAGGGAGAGGGCGAAAGCTCCATGTCTCCTGCCCATTAGTTTGAGTTACATCCATATTCTAATGGGCTACAGTCCCAAATAAGGCAGAGTTAGCAGTCTTTTTCAGTGACCAAGACTGAACTTGGATTGAAATCCCCAGTTGGTATTCGACAGTAGTCATACTCAGAGTAGACTCAATGAAACTAATGAGCATGTCTTACTACAATAGGTTACAGTAATACTCTAATTTGCTCTGTGTTAGGGCTTAATTGAATACAACCCCAGTGTCCTAAAACAAAGGGCTAGAGATTTTTGAGATTTTCAAAGTATGTTCCAGGGAACCTTTGTGTGTGTGTGTGTACGCATATATTGAAGCTTACTAAGAGCTACTTAATGGGAAAGTTGGTTATGGTAAACACATTTCCCTGAAAAGCATCCTGGCCACATTACTGAGCTTTCCCTTGCAGATGTAGGAGAGTTCTAGATGACTTGCTTCAGAACAGGCCTACCTACTGTCTTTGTGGGCTATCTGTGTATTCTAAAACATGCTTCAGGATGCTCTGCAACAGGTGTGGGGGACTTCAGGTGGTGCTGGACAACAGCTCCCATTATCCCCAGCTAGCATGAATCACAGCCAGGGATGATAAGCGCTAGAATCCAGCTACATCTGGAGAGCCACATGCTCCCCACCCTATACCCTAAAATGTGCACAGCTTACATGGCATAATTAGTCAGTTGGAAAGGCACCACTGAAGGTAGACCACCATTAAATTGGAGTGGAGAAAAAGAAAAAAAGATGGCTATAGTCCTACAATGATGGTGCTCAGATATATCCTGATGTTCCGGCTTGGACACCACATCTTTCTTTAGCACATGCACACACACTCACACACTCAACAAGGTCAACTTAAAACAAGCAAACAAGTGCCTACAATTGAGATTTGACACACAGGCTTATACCTACAAATTTGAACAAGACAGTAGCAAAATATGGGTTTGTCCACACAAGTGGTGGCTTGATGTTATTGGGGAATGAAATCTGATACATGTGTGTTATCCAGTCCCAGAACCCACACATTTAGCAGAGGCCACAACCCACACTGGTTGCCATATTATGTCTGCAGGATCTGAACAGGAGGTTTAATGCACATGGTTGGCTGAAGGATGTGCTCCTCAGCAATAAAGTGAAACAATGACATCTGCAGCATTAAAAATCCCCAGGTGTTTCAGGCAACACAGTTGCCTGGAGGAGAGTCTGATGCCAAATGAAACTCAAACTATATGTAAAGTAAAGGTAAAGGTAAAGGACCCCTGACAGTTAAGTCCAGTCGTGAACAACTCTGAGGTTGCGGTGCTCATCTCGCTTTACTGGCCGAGGGAGCCGCCGCTTGTCTGCAGACAGTTTTTCTGGGTCATGTGGCCAGCATGACTAAGCCGCTTCTAGCGAAACCAGAGCAGCACACAGAAACGCCGTTTACCTTCCCGCTGGAGCAGTACCTATTTATCTACTTGAACTTTGACGTGCTTTTAAACTGCTAGGTTGGCAGGAGCTGGGACCGAACAACGGGAGCTCACCCTGTCACGGGGATTCGAACTGCCAATCTTCCAATTGGCAAGCCCAAGGCTCAGTGGTTTAGACCACAGCGCCACCCGTGTCCCTATATGTAAAGTATATACCAGATTTCCTGTGTGCAGTATTTTAGAAGAGGGAAGAGACATCAATGCTGTGCGCTTCGGTCAAGGGGGTGGGGGACTTGTTGCCCTCCATATGTTGCTGGACTTTAACTCCCATCAGCCCCAGCCCACACAGCCAGTGGTCTTGGATGATGGGAGCTGGAGTCTAGCGACATCTGGAGGATCACAGGTGCCCCCTTGTCCTGCTCTACATATAACCATGGTAAAATGGAAGAACTGGTCATGACCATTGAAACTTGTCCTTCAGTGCCCCAAGTGATAACGTTTTGCCTTCGTTGCCTTACGTCCAAAAGCAGAAAGATCCTGTTACATGCATATATGCCAGAAAGCAGTCAATATGATCATGTTAGCTTAAAACAAGAGAACCCTTAGGGAGTGGAGAGAGAATGCCAAGCAGACATAATCGCCAGCATTCCCCTTCTCCTCCAGAAGTCTCCAGCATCGTTGCCACCATTAGGTTAGTTGATTCATGCCAGGCGCCGAAGCAAGGGAATGTTAGTGAGCAGAGTCCCCACCACAAGCTAGGAAGGGAGGATGCAAGGAGGAAAAAAAACATTTCCCACCATTCCCAGCCGATCATTTTGCCCTCTTTCCAATCACCACCAAAAGGCTCCACCTTCCGCCAATCTGAGCTTACCTTCACTGGAGGTTACAAACACTTACAAACAAACCCAGTCTTTCGGTGCTTGTAACACACTCCTTGCTTGGTCGTTGATCTGAATAAGGCCATTGTAGTCGTCAGGTGCATACTACAGTACAAGTGTGATACATAAGGTCAGCAAGAGAAGGGGCAGGTCATCTTGTTACCAGCAAGCCACACAGACCAGCACTTGCAAACATCACTAGAAAAGGGGTGGGGAGGAGTCATGGCTACAATTGTCAAGGGAAGATACAAGTCAGGCACTGGGTCCACCTAACTCAGTTCTGTCCACTCTATTCCAGCTCCAGTATTTTATGTAGAGAAGGGTTTTAACCCTCACCTGCTACCTGGTCCTTTCAACTGGAGAGACAAGGGATCAAACCTGGGACTTTCTGCATGCAAAGCAAGTGCTATTCTACCCAATAAGCTATGCTGGCTCTTAGAAGGATCTCAGAAGCAAGGGTCTGTCCCAGCACAATGTTTTGAATGGGGATACCAAAGAGCAGCATAGATTCTAAGGCCCTTTGTTTCGTTGGAAAGCCCCTTGTCCCCATGCCTTGGAGGCATCCACCTGAGATGCCAGAATCTATGTAAGCAAAAGCATGGCACAACCTACAGGACACCATCAGAAGTCTAGCTAATGCTTGGGTACCTTTAGATCACACTCCAGGTAGCACTTTTGTTTTTAAAGCCAGCCATAAGCCTCTTTACAAAAGCTGCAACTGTCAGAGATCCAATCTATAATGCTGAGTTAAGCAACAGCATGGCATACTGTGTTACAAGGCCAGAGTGTCCTGGCAAAGCTATAAAATGTATTCTTGGATTGTGACAAATAAGAAACAAAAAAGCTGAATTAAGTCAGGTTAAAAACATTTAAAAAATAGTCCATGGAACTACAGAGCAGAGCTAGTTCCTGAGCTGGGCGACTTGACCATTCAGACCAAGCCCTGGAATTAACGCCAGGTGTTTTGTTTTAGCAAACTATGAACCCTCATTAATGGCCCAGTGTTAAAATGCTACCCCGTGTCATCTGTCAAACACTGCCCAGCACCAATTGTTAAATATTATAAGGGTAATGAAAGCAAACACCAAAATAAAATTTAATTGGATGACAAAAGGTTGATTTCAAAATACAACCTGCGAATAGTTCGCAAAAGTGGACATCAAATCTCAGAGCGGCTTTGGAAGCAAATTGGGAAACACCACTCTAGAATCATAAGAACTAGATGCTCCCCCCCCCCCCCGGGTTCATTTTTCCAAGGCTTCAAGTTTCACACCCAAAGAAAGAAGAACATACAGAAGAGGTTCTCCACTCCTCCTCCTCCCTGCCCTCAATCATATAGACAAAACCATAAACTAGGAGATGATTCTGAAATGCATCAAGAACAAGCCTCTGTGGGAGTCATGCAAGATGTCAGGTTTCTAAAGAAACCCAGAGCAGAGGAGACGTCTTTGTTCAAGCATCTATTTGAAAGAAAACCCTTTATGCCAGAGACATCCACCACAATGAGGTATCCTGTCCTGTAAAGTGGGGACCAGAGCTAGAGAGACAGAGAATGCAAATGCCTCTGGAATTTTGCCATCACTTTGTGTCACTGCCCCCCTCAATCTTTCTGCTTGTCAGAGATATCTGGTCATCATGTCCTATTGGAAAAGCTGACGGGTCAGACACAATAACACCCCTTTTACTTCCTGGGAAGGTGAGGCAATACTAAAGCTCAGTATAGGTTGGAAAAATAATTACATGCACATATATGTGGAAGTAGATAGCTCTCTTTAAGCACTTGTTTATTCATGAGATGACATGGGGAAGGCACTTCACCAGGTGTCATTTTGAAACAAGATAGTGGACCAAAATGCGACTCAGCCATGATTTCATCCTTTTTTCTTTCTTTTTTTTGCATGGGTTCAGCTCTTCTCATTATATCATTGCCAAACTTAACATGAGGAGTCCCAAGGTGAGGTGGCAGTCTTTGTTAGCATTTGGATGCCAGCCACCATTTTTTAAAAAATTATTTTTATTAAAGATTTTCTTGGGTTACAAAGGTAGTGCAATGTCTCATGTATTTCCCCCCCCCCATGCATCATTTTTACACATGTGTAAAATGTGTACCAAAATGTGACCTTGGTGTGACTTCACCCAATTTTCTGTGTGGTGGGTCCAAATTTACCACCTGCACTGTCCATTTAAAAATCACATTTTTGTTTTGTTTCTAAAGATACATGGGCAATGCCAGGCACTCTTCACTAGTGAATAAACAGAACAGACACTATACTATTTTGCTGCAAGGGTGTACTATAACCCTTCCACCAGCCTTACAGAATCAAGCTTCAATACTACTGCAGTGGGAAGTCAGAATTTATGTTTCAGCTTTGTGCACCATGCTACAAACTGCCTTATGCTGCACAGTAAGAACTGTGACACTGTAATGGGCCCAGACAGCAAGCACCCTTGAGAAATGCAGAACAGTGTAATCTAGAGTCGTTTAGCTTCTATGCAAGACGTCACACTTTCAAACTGCCAGGGCAACACCCTTTAAATAACCTCCCCTGCATCCCAACTCGATTCAATCAATCATTCTCCCACTGATCCACACTGGCCAATGGCAGCATTGCCTCCAAATACAGCACTAAGTTCTAAGCATGACAAGCAGTGAGAAGATAATTAAATTAGATGTAGCAGCACAGGGCAAGTTCAGAAACAGATTACAGAATAAGATAAGGAGGAATTCATTTTTTGAGAGACCCTTGAATAGGGCAGGGCTGCTTGAGGAGATTTGGGGAAAGATTATAATGTGTAAGAACACCTGTTTGGCAAGAATGAGGAACTAAAGAAGGATGATGAAAGCACACAAGTATTCTGACATAAGAATGGTTGTTTGGAGGAAACAAAACAGAAAATAACGCACACTGAAAAGAATCAGTTATTCCCATTTTTTTTTAAAAAAAATCATTTTTACAGCTGCAACTTTGAATTGATCAAAAGCATCTGGATAGAATAAAACAGGGGTGGGAAATCTCAGGCCTGGGTGGGAAATCCTCCCAGGTTAGAATGTTTCCTTGATCTCTGACAATGCCTCTTGCATACCTGGAGAATAGAGGGCTGTGCTGAGTGTATGGAGAAACTAGCCAACCATAACAAAGGTTAAAAATAAACCACATTCTTTCTCCATCCACTTTTGCCTCTGGCATGCAGTCACCAGAAGACTGCCCAGAAGGGAATATGGCCCTTGGTTTGAAAATGGTTCCCCATCCCTAGACTTAAAAAGAAAAGAGAGCTGTTCCCAATAAATTCAACATAAGGTTGTTGTCCCCCCCCCCCAATTCAGTGCAAATGTTTTGAAAACACTGAATGGCAAATTTTGTCTTATAAGGCGTTCATCTTTCCTCTCTGCAAGATTTATCCATTTGCAAGCCTTGTCTGTATCATCTTTTCCCCTTTAGAAGAATGGCTGCTCATGTATGCAAACTGAATGATAATATAAAGATGGAATTAGCCCTACATAGTTGATGGGACACCATTTCATTTACATGTATGACTGGCAAATGAAACAACTGTTGGCAATTATAAAAGAAGTGGGACCTGAAAGAAAATGTTGAAGTGTATCCTTTCCAGCTAGAAGGAGTACTCCAGATTCCAAACTGGCCGTTTTCTCCAGAACAAGGCATTCCACTCCCAACCCCCCTTTTTAACAGATACTCAACATTCTGTGGTTACCAAGATACTAAGCCCTTGCGCTATTTTTGTTGGTTGGTGGTTTGTTTGTCTTTGCACCCTTAGGGGTCCCTTCTTCATTTAAAACAAATTTTGTAACTTAAATTCTGCAAATGTTGGGATTGTCCCAGGCATGAAGATTCTTCCTTCTCAGTGGCCCTGGTGCAACTTCCTTCCCGTTCGCCCTCACCAGAACTGAACAGGAGCGATCCACACTGCAACATTTTGCCGCAGGATCAGCTTGATTACTGTGTTTCTCCGGAAAATAAGCCATACCCCCAAAATAAGCCATAGTGATAGTCAGTTTTACCTTGTAGGTTAAACTGTACCATACTTAATTTTTTTAAAAAAAGACATCCCCTGAAAATAAGCCACCGTGTTTTTTTTTGAGGAAAAATAAATATAAGAGGGTGTTTTATTTTTGGAGAAACATGGAAACTGCGGAAACTGCATGGTGCAAGAAGTTCCGGCTGCAGTTCTCAACTGAGAGGCTACCTAGCGACACAGAGGGTGAAGCAAAGGTAGAAACACGACTCACCTGATATCCCTGGAAGAAACTGAGGATTTCCTTCATTCCTGCATTATAGGGCAATCCCTGCATCCGGACAAGGGCACCAGGCTGAGGCAGCATTGGAGTGTGCGAGGCTGAGGCAGCGGCTGCGACTGCTGCTTGGGGTGCTGTGATGTACCCTACTGTGGTTGGGGACACCGGTGGGCTGGAAAGAGAGGAAAGTGGTAGGTCCAAGGGCTGTTTCACACATGCAGGTGCAAAAAGTTCACCCTACCTGGAAAAGCTACCAGCCCAAACAGGATAGTACCTGGGGTAGTAAGCTGTGTAGTTCATATAAAGTTGAGCAGCCTGAGTTGGGTAGTAGGTAACAGCTGGACTAGCGGCGGCGGCGGCGGCAGCAGCGGCAACAGCAGCCGAAGCCTGCTGTGACCTGGTTTGAGGCAAGAGCGCTTGCGATTGATATAATGCCGCTTCTGTTGGGATCACGGCGGCAGCTGTCTGGAAGGCATAGGCAGGAGGGGAAAGACCTGTGGATAAAGATCACACAACAAAACCCAAAAAGCAAGTTAGCAAAGACAGATTCCATTGGACAGGCGAGGCCCCGGGCCCTCTGTCCCAGGAGCTGCTGGCGGGAAAACTTCCAAGTGGAGTTCCAGCCTTTTGAGTATGTATCAATTTGAGGGGTAGGTTGCTAGTAGTTACTACCATCATTGCTACTAGTGGCTGCCATTACTTGTTAGTTACTACTGCCATGGCATTAGGGGCTAGAATGGTGGACAAGGAACCTGGAAGACCCTGGTTCAAATCTCCACACAGAGCCCACTAGGTGATCTTGGGCCAGTCACTGCCTCTCAGCCTAACGATACCACACAGAGTTGTTGTGAGGATAAAGTGGGGAGCACTGTGTCTGCCACATGAATGTAATAAATAAGTTTTGGACAACTATGGGAAATTTATTGGTGTGCTGGTAAATTTTATGTTGACTTACATTTCCTTTTTTATTTTAAGCGAACTGTTACTTGTTGAACAGTTAGGGATATCATTATATTATACATTTAATCACGCATTATGTTTATCATGGTGTTGTATTTGACTTTGGGGGGGGCACTTTATGAGTACAAATCTGTGGAAGATGCTATATACAAACAAACCACATGACCAAAGTGCAGATGTGGAGTACAAGTTCACACTTCGAAAGGTGAAACTGGTGAGCAAAAGCTTATGTGATGGGCAGTGCATGGTCATCTGTTCAGAATCCTCATCATCGAGCTTTGGGGTTTTTTGGTCCTTTCTCAGAAAAGTACTTACTGGAGTAGCAAGGCAAGTTTCTGGTGCTCATTGTTTTAAGTCAGTGGTGGGGAACCTCAGTCGCACAGGCTTATTTTGGCCATTTCCCCCAAGCCATGTCCTTGATGTCATACATGATATGTGCCTCCCTCCCAAAATCTGATTTTACTATAGATTAGCAGCACCTGAAAATCCCCATGCCTTTTGACATGCATGGTTTGTTTCAAGCCACCCAGGAAAAGGTAAAGGAAAAGGTGACAGATGACTCCACCCACCAGTTTAAATGGCCCATTGGGCTTTGGGGAGGTCAGAATCTAGCCCACTGACTAAGCCCAGCATCTTGATTTAATTATAAACATGAGTGAACCATTTCTTCTAATATGTGTTAAAAGCCAGCAAATGTATTGCTGGGTTACTTTACTGAAAGTAGTTCACAGATGTGTTCGTTCATTGCAGTATGTTACAATGATATTCGTGCATTTGTAGGCCTTATTGTATGTTGTGCTTATTATAAATGGACCCTCACTGCATATTCTACTTTATTGGAAAGCTTGATGTGCCCTCTTGGGGCTTTTTTTCTGGCTGTTGTTTTTCCTCCTGTCTCTAAAAAGCAACTTAAGCGTGGTAGGCTTGGCAGCATAAGCTCAACAGTCACTGTGGCATCAAAACAGCAATAATTGCTTTCAGCCCTGGAAACAACTGGTCTGTATTTTTTCAGGATCCTTCTCTCAACTACATTTTAAGCCATGAGCTGTCTAGCAAAATGTGGAAGTCACCTACCCACACTTTCAAGTTCTGGCTCTTAAGCCACCCTTTTATTGTCCTCCAACAAAACAAAACCCCAATGCCAAGCTGCAGACAGAGGCGTAGCAAGCCCAGGTGGTACCCGGTGTGGATTTTTTTTGTCACCCCCCCACACACCACTTTGCCAGGGCACTGGCAAAGCTGCATCCTCTTGGGAGCCATGGCTCCCTCCCTCCCTGGCTCGCTGTAAAGCGACAAAGCAGGAGCCGCTTATAGTGAGCCAGGGTGGGAAGGAGGCTGGGAGGAGGGGCCTCAGCTCGCCGCAAGTGGCTCCTGCTTTGCTGCTTTATAGCAAACCAGGGAGGGAGGGAGGGGGAGCCGTGGCTCCCATCCGCCCCTCCCTGGCTCGCTGTAAAGCAGCAAAGCAGGAGCCGCTTACGGCGAGCCAGGGCGCCGCCTTGCCACCCCTGGAGACATGCCACCGGGAGCGCACTGCCCCCACATTGCACCGCCACTGGCTGCAGATATCATTGCTTTGATGTGCAATGAATCCAGCCACACAGTTTATAAAGTGTTTTCAGACCGCAAAAAATGCATCAAGTTTCATCACTCAGTTTTGGTCCATCAGAACCCTTGTCCCAATAGATGCTCTGTCTTCAACAACAAACTGTGTCCCTGAAGACCAGCACCTCCCCACTGCAAAGAGGCAGGAGGAGATTAATCTCATTGGCAGCTGCAGAGCCAATTGCTTCAATTAAAAAAAGAAAAGCACCAAAAAAATGTAATTGCCAAGCGAGCTCTGCTAAAGGTGAAATTTATTGCAGAGTGTTTTTTTGGGTAATGAGGTTAACACAGTCCGCCAACAAAAGCAAAGTACATAATAATTTGGGGAGCATCTCTAGCTACCAATACCCCCAAAATATTTTAAAATACAGGGCTGCAAGCCTAAGAAACCAATGCAACCCATCATCTAACACTATACAATGAAACTAAGCATAGTTACTTAAAAGTATGTTCCACTGGCTGCAATCCTATGAGACTTTCTGGGGAGTAAGTCCAACTGAACTTATCAGGACTTAACTTTTTAATAAATGTACATTGCACTGTTAGCTGGTTAGAACAGTTCAGGTCAGTTTTAATTGGCAAGCGTTAATCTTTATTACATTTCTGTCTTTCCTTTCTTCCATTATTGAACTTCCTACAGACCTTATTTGGTGTTAAGATTGGCTTGGGATGGGGGCTCTCTTCTTAATTCCACCACCATCATCTGAAGTGTGGGGAATGGTGGTAGCCCCAACTTGTGGAACTCACTCACCACAGAGATGCACCTACACACTATCATGACTCAGCTTCCACTGTATTCTACTGGATGGCCATCTGTCAGGGAGTCTTCAGCTGTCATTCCTGCATTGCTGGGGGTGGACTAGATGACCCTTGGAACCCCCGACTCTACAATTCTATGGGCGTATGATTCTGTGCTGAAGCTGCACCTTGTTGCCACAGCTTTTGACAGGTTTATTTTGGGGGGGGCACTTTTGTTTTGTTTAACCTATGTTGTGCTGCTTTTGTTTAGAATTGTTATGCGTTTTATGGTTTATTTTAAAAAATGGCTTTAGATTACTTGTTTTTATTTGTATGATTATATTGTTGTGACCCACCTTAGGACCTTATGGTGAAAGGCAGGTAACAAATCTTATAAACAAGCATACAAAATAAATGAAACTCAGGATAGGGGTTCATGAGGATTAAAAGAGGATAGGACAAATTCATAGAGGATAAGCAAATTTGCTCTTTCATGTGCCCTCAAGACCATGCCCTGGGTATGCTTATATTAGGGCTAATATAAAATAATAAATAAGTTACCATTGACTTCCTCAAAAAAGGCGCCTACATTGAGAGGTTGCTGATACACATACTTAATTCATTAAGATAAATAAATCAAAAGTATAGTTAAAAGGCAGGTGATCAATGAGCTAAAATTATTGAAGCGGTCGACAGCCCTAACAGCCTCAGAATCACATCTGATTTGGGCCCCAGCTTCCAATCCCAGCCTATCCACGGAGGGGTGATTACAGACCGCAACTCAACCCAAGACAGAGAGGGCAAGACCCCCACCGCAGCGCCATCAGCACCTACCAGAGCGTTAGCAGCACAGAAGAGAGCAGAAGAACTTGGGAGACTTACATGGTAACTTACATGGTGGCGGAGACAAGCCACTACGATTTAAAGTGCCACCCATTAAAACAAAATTCATCTCCTCTCCTGAACACTGGAACACTTCCACGTAACGGTCCTTCATCATCTTCTTGTGGCACTTCTGGGCCACCAGGAAAGCCCGGTCAGAAGATTTCATCTGGATAAAAGCATCACCAGAGGGACGGCCCTGGAAGACAGAAGAAACCAGGTAAGGGGATGGAAGAGAAGTCAAGCAGGGCATTCTCCCCACTTTTGTAAGTCAGTGGTCCCACCAGTAATTTTAGCATATTTTTCTTTTTAAGCAGAGCTTTATTTTTAATTTTTAAAGAAATTCTTCCATTGATTGCTGCACAATTTACATGTCTAAAATATTAAAAGCATCAATATTTAAAGAGATGTTAGAAGGCAATACACAGGATTGGTTCTCTGGGATCATGTGATCCCCCCCGGAGGATTCTGTTCTGGGCAGTTCGTATCCCAGCTTGATTGATTGGGCCTTCTCTGGAGATTACATAAATGAAGAACTTGGGAGCTCTTGGGCTGTATCTCCCATGGCCAAATTCAGTATCTGCACCCGTTACTTCTAACTGAAACCATAGAAAAACCACCTTGAATTCCCATACCTGCTGGTTCAGGACCATGTGGACTCCATGTGGCTTGATGTCTGCAGTAGCGTCTCCCATGAACTCCAGGATGTCGTCGATCCCAGCTGTGTAAGGCAGGCCTCTGAGCCGCACACAGTCTCGCACGCTGCCAGCAGCGATGGTGTACGGAGGCGGCATCACGGGGATGATAGGTGTGGGGAGGGTGGGGATGAGAGGGGTTGACATGTACCTGTTGAGGACCTGTTGGCAAAGAATCAGGGGCGGAAACAAAACAGAAGCAAGCAGGGCTGAGTAAAAGGGACATTTTCCAAGATGGGAGGCATAGTCAGAAGGCAGCCGTAGACGAAACTGAATGCTGAATGATACTAACCCTCTATAATGCATGTAACAGATTGGCATGGAAAATTCTTGGAATACACTGCCATGGGCAGAATTGCTCATTCAAGGAGTAAGCAACAACAAATACTTATTTATGAAAAATTGGTTATGGTAAGTTTTATTCAGTATGGTAGATCTACCACAGGCACCCCCAAACTTCAGCCCTCCAGATGTTTTGGACTACAATTCCCATCATCCCTGACCACTGGTCCTGTTAGCTAGGAATCATGGGAGTTGTAGGCCAAAACATCTGGAGGGCCACAGTTTGGGGATGCCTGATCTAGAGGATGCGTGTCTAATATGTGTTACGGTTTTCCCCTCTTGACTTGCCTATACAAGCTGAAGTTTGGATTTTGTTGTCTTTGGGGGGGATTTATTTATTCAAGAAGGTACCAGCTTTCCCTAACAAGGCGTGACAACTTAAGCGATTGGTTTTTGCTTATGCATAGATTGCTGATTTTATTTTTTTGTTATGCATAAAGTTACAATAAAGCTTTTTTTATATAAAACCTAACCCTGATGGCTGTGTTCCACCCTCAACTGCCACAAGCAGTGTGCTTCTGAGTGCAGTTTCCGGAAACCACAGGAGGGGAGAGTGCTGTGGCGCTCAAGTCCTACTTGCAAGACCAGAAAGCTGGATTCGAAAGACCTTTAGCCTTGTCCAGAAGGTCTCCTCTAATTCTTCTCACTCACATGAAATTATCGTTTCCCACCCTGAACCCTTGGCAGGTGATGCGCTACAAAAGTTAAAATAAAACCAAGAACTCAGCAGGGCAAAAGCATCATATAGAGCAGCTCCAGACTGCAAACTAACCCAAAGCACAAGACTAAAAGTTCACATTTTAGGAAACACAGTAGCCACGTTTGGGCAGGAATAGCCGAGTGGGTTTTTGCATAAACAAACACAAAGCTCTTTTGATCCACCATCTCCTTCAATGAGGCAAGCAAATTGAACTAGAAGTAATAGCCAACCAGCTTCCAACTGTGGTTTAATGTCCTGTCTTGTTTCAAGTGTGGTAATTATAGTTTTCCAGTTCAGTTGAAATGGGAAACTATGGTTAATTAGAGACTTCCTGGTTTGACTGTTCGGGCTACAAAGGGAGGATCAAAGGGGATGCATGCACAGGTAAAAGGCTAATTAAAATTGAATATGGTAATCCAAACTGGGCCAGCAGTTGTTCAGCTGTGGTCCAGTGTGTGACTTAAGCAGGACTCAATATGTCATAAATTGAGGAATGGATACTGAACTTTAAAATCCAGCTGCAACTGTTCTGATAAGGCACAGTGAAACAGAAATGTTGCTAGGAAGGCGCTCTTTCACTTGCAACAAATTCTGTTTCACAGAGATTTGTTGATCAAAATATGCCACTTATTATTTATGCAATTTGTTTGTCACGACCCAATACAAAAAGTCTCTTGAAGACTTAAATACGCATTTAAAAACCACCATCAAGTTTAGCAACAAAACAGCAATACTACACAGAAACAGCAATAAAAACCATATTCTCTCAAATGCGCGGGAGAAGAGGGACATCTTTGCCTGGCACCAAAACTCCATGTTAGTGCTAGGCGGGACACACTGGGGAAAGCATTGCATTCTGATGACCATAATCAAGTTAAGGTAACAAAAATTGCAACACACAGACCAATCAACGCTTTAATTTTTTTAAATCCCCCCCCCCTCAATTTTAAAAAGAATTTGGAAATCCAATTTATATATGTAGAATGCAGTTCAGGGAAAAAATGTACTAAAATCTAGAGCAGGGAGGGAAAACCTTTGGCCCTTTAGATGTTGCTAACTCCCATCACCTCTGGCCATTTGCTGTGCTTACTGGGGCTGTTGGGAGTTATAGTTCAGCAACATCTGGGGGGGCCAAAGGTTCCCCACAGCTGAGCTAGAGGACACCATGCTACACTTTGCACTTGGCAGCACAAGATACCGGTTTGCAGCCAGGGGAGGGGGGATCCAGCCAGCATTATGAAACCTCAGCTGGGAGCACTGATGGGAGCAACTAAGTGATATAGGAGTAAAACTAAGCAGGCAGATCTTCTCCTGCTTGGGGAATCACTCCAAGGAAATGCAGAAAGAGTTCTGCAATGGGTTGCTGCAGTTTGACAAGCCAAGATATAGACAAGCCTTGGATTACTTATCCAGCCCCTTCACTCTTCCCATTGCAGCAAGAAAAACAAGCCAGGAACTCTTCAGTTAACTATAATTTCTCATTTCACCCAAACCATGAAACAATTGTTAATTACTCCAGAACAAGCCAGGATATTATGCCATGGTTTGAAGATGGGTTTCTGGCTTGTTCCAAAGCTTGTTCATTTCCTAGCTTGGACAAAATGGGAAACTGTAGAAAACTGAAGACTTTTTGGTTTGCTTGTTCCCTTAATCACAGGGTTGTTTGTATCTTGGTTTATTAAAGCATAGTCCAAGTGCAGCTAGTGCATCATTTCCATGACCCTGTCAAGAGAGAGAGAGAGAGAGAGAGAGAGAGAGAGAGAGAGAGAGAAAGAAAGAAAGAAAGAAAGAAACTTAACTGAGGCTAATGAGCAACAGGCTGTAGGAAGTATTGTGCTACTCTCTCAATTGCTCATTATTGGTACAATCCAGCCCACATTACATCAGCACCTTTACATCATATACATAGAAGGGAAGGGGGGTCAGGGCACGCTGCACCTACAAAGTGAGCAAGGACTCTGAACAAAAGGGTGCACACACAGTAATTCTGTCCAGCTGCCAAAAAGAAACAAGCACTGCAGACTAGCAGCTTCTGGTATCCTTGCTTGCTTTAAACAAGCTCCCCAAAAAGTATGAGCCACAGATTAATTTGGGACATCCTTGGAAAAACCAGCGCAAGCCTCTCCTTGCCACACTGCTTAGCTTGCAATGCTCTTCCCTCTAATCGTGCAGGAAGCGATATTGGTTACCTGCCTCAGCACCTGAACCCTGGTCTTTTTTCTTTGGTATGTTATAATGTTTCATTATATTTAAGTGGTACAGACATAATCTGAAAATATATGAAAAGTAACCAACTGCTAAAGTTGGTTAAATGCTACAATGCTACAAATAGCTGTTATAACTTGAGCCCTGCTCAACCATTTTGTTTTAATGGCAAGGAAAGCCTCCACGAAATGACATTACACGTTCCAAAAAGCACACACACACACACACACACACACACACACACACACAGCGCGCACAAACACAACATCTACTACCAGCTCCCACTTGCAGAAAGATTGCTTATTATCATTTGCCAGATCTGGGCCAGGGGAAATCTCTGCTTCTCACTGGTCCCCTTGCCTCCCAGTTCCCGTGAGCTACTTTCTGAAGCTTCTCCCTCTTGGGTTCCTCCCAACAGACAGAAACCAGACAGAAATAATTGGAGACAAGCTGCCTGTTGAGGCCCATTGTTCAAAAGCTGATTAAAAGAGGACAAGAGGGAGGCAGAGCAGCAAATAAAGTGGCTGCTGTCTGGTGATGCACTTCTGCAGTCATAGCTATTCAGCCACACACAAAAATCTGTGAGGTCAGCCTTGCCCCAACCTGTTGCCATCCTGATGTTCTGGACTGGAACTCCCATCAGTAACTGTGCTGGCTGTAGGGGGGGGGGGTTTGATGGAAGTCAACACTCCCAGCCACCTGGAGGGCAACAGGTTACAGGTGGCTTGGTGAGGCTTTAATGGCTTCTGCTGCAACAGGCCAACAATACAGTAGTGCAATCCTAAACACGCCCACTCAGAAGTCAGTCCCACTGAGTTCAATGGGACTTACTCCCAGGTAAATGTGGTTAGGAGCTTAGATTGCCTTCTTTTCCTGTTCAAGAACTCCTAACGTGTTAAAAATAGGATTCCATGTCAGCAGCGTCTGCTTCTGTTTATCAGTCACTAAAAGGTAAAGGTAAAGGGACCCCTGGCCATTAGGTCCAGTCGTGACTGACTCTGGGGTTGCGGCGCTCATCTCGCGTCATTGGCCAAGGGAGCCGGCGTACAGCTTCCAGGTCATGTGGCCAGCATGATTAAGCCACTTCTGGTGAACCAGAGCAGCACACGGAAACGCCGTTTACCTTCCCGCTGCAGTGGTACCTATTTATCTACTTGCACTTTGACGTGCTTTCAAACTGCTAGGTTGGCAGTCGCGGGGATTCCAACTGCCGACCTTCTGATTGGCAAGCCCTAGGCTCTGTGCTTTAGACCACAGCCCCACCCGCGTCCCACAGTGCCACCCGTGTCCCTATCAGTCACTACTTTTAATAAAAAACAGATTAAATGGAATAACTGCATAGACATGGAAGCTGCATGTGCCAGACCAATGAGACAGAGATGCCCTAGGTCAATACTGATCTAGATGGCCCATTATCAAGGCAGCTTCTTAAGTTCACACGTGATTCAGTATAACACAGTTTTGTGTGAGGTTCAATAAATAATGCGTTACATGGATGCAGCAACCTGACCCCAAGATGATGAGTTTCTGTATAGCAATTCTCCACCTTCCACTACCTAGCAGTTGTTTCTTCACAGTAGTGACTTTTGGGTGCTAAACCCAGGTTGCCTCTCATTCAGGAGGTCCCTGCCCTTGCAGGTGGGAAAAGAACAAGACTGGACTGAATTCCAGTTCTCGCTTGCTCTTTGCTGCTGTGTGACAAGGAAGAGGAAACAAAGGCCTCAGCAAGAAATAGCAGCCCTGCCCCTGCCCCTTGCTTGGGCTGCATGGAAGTCAAAGTTCCTACTGGTAGGATGGAAGAAAGAAGCAGTGGAGGCTGGGTGAATGGGGCCCTGGCCCACCTCTGTCTGCCCTCAGCCACCTCATAGCAGGAATGCAGCTTCTTGCCAAGAAAGGAATGGGGAACCTCTCGCCCTCCAGATGTTGCAGTTCCCTGTGAGACAGTGATGAGCCACTTTTTTCTCCCCACCCCCCATATACACAGAATTGGGCAAGTGCTCCAACCTGCTGGACTTCTGCTGCCGTGCTTCTGAAGAGCTCAATGTATCGCTTCCCCAGAATCTCCTTGTGTTTCTTAAGTGCATTCTGCGCATACTCTTCACAGGCAAACAAGACGAAAGCATCTCCCGTAGGCCGGCCGTCTGGATATTTGACAAAGAGAAGCCCCTCCTTCCCTCCTGTGACGGGGCACTCGGGTCCCAGGAACCCCAGGACATCCTCAGGCGTGGCTGTGAAAGGGAGACCCCGCATCCGGATGATGACTTGGTTCTCCTTGGAGAGGAACTGAGCTACTTCGTTGGAGGTACCTGCAGGTGGGTAGGGGGTGAAGAGTTACAATAATTTGCTATATCTCTTTTACACATACCTGGCATTCAGTTCACTGGTCCTTAGAACCTAGGAAGCTTAGAACCTAAGAAGTCAGACCATTGGTCCATCAAGCTCAGTACTGTCTGCACTGACTGGCAACAACTTTCCAGGGTTTCAGGAAAGGGGCATTCCCAGTCCTACCTGGAGATGCCAGGGATCGATCTTGGAACCTGCATGCAGGATAGATGCTCGATCGTTGAGATACTTCCCTCAACTTCTGAAGCAACTTTTAAGATGATCAAAAGTGTTTCAAAATGAATTCATCTAACCCAGGGATGGGGAACCTAGGACACTCTAGATCAGGCATCCCCAAACTGCGGCCCTCCAGATGTTTTGGCCTACAACTCCCATGATTCCTAGCTAGCAGGACCAGTGGTCGGGGAAGATGGGAATTGTAGTCCAAAACATCTGGAGGGCCGAAGTTTGGGGATGCCTGCTCTAGATGTTGCTGATCAGCTGCCACCATCCCTCACCATTTGCCACACTGACTGGGGCTGATGGGAGCTGGAGTCCAAGAGTGCCTGGAGGGCCGCAGGTCTACCACCTTTGATCTAATGTGACTGGTTAAATGTTGCAACCCTATCAAACGTTACCTGCCATTCAATGGCATCTGTAAAGCACTGTCAAGCACTCAGTTCCCCTGCACTCGCACACTTCAGCACATTCTAGCATTACAATACATTACAGGGGGTAACTCGGGTAACTCTTTGGGGCAGGTCTTTCTTGTTCGCTGCTAATTATTTCACAAGCAGGCCTGGAAATTGAGCCAGTGCAGTTAGCAATATTGTCATAATGCCCAGTCCCAGTAAGCAATCCCACATCATCCTGAGCTAACTGTGGTTTCCAAGTAGCCTTCAAAGGCAGCCCCAGGTGAAGTGCATGACAGTAGTCTAACTAGGAAGCTAATGGAGCATGGATAGTACACTATAAATTTCTTTTGTTTTCATGCATTCATAACTGCAAACTTTCAATGGCAAAGCTAAAAAGGTTTATTCCAAACTTCTTACCTCCAGCAATCTTCAGGAACTCTTCCCCAGTTGCTTTGTAAACCTGAAGTAAAGTAAGGCAAAAATAAAGTACTGTGTTGGTGCGACAGATTATACTACTAAATATGAACAACATTAGCATTGCATAACTTCTGGACTTTTTTTTTTTAACACACGGGTTTTTAACCCTTCTGTGCATGCAAAACACACTTTACTGATCTGATAATGCAGAGGTCAGCAAACCTTCTGGGCCTAGAAGCGCCACACACAGAGCAACCTATTACACTGGTTAACACAAAATGCATCTTCCAAGCCTAATTTCAGCAGAGGGAGGAGCGAGGGGAGGGGACCCTGTGGGCACGTATTGATGATCCCTCAAATTATCATGGCCACACGTCCTATTTTACAGAGGACAGTCCTCCATTTTATTCCCCACTAGGATGAGATGCATCCATTTAAATCATAGCATCTCAATTCTATTTCAATTGTAGTTAATTATTACTGAATTTCCATCTTTACCTGCAAATTAGCACATGGACGTATTGTGGAAATTTGTACTCTCTTTTCTGGTGATGTTAGATCAAACAGCTCCCAAATTAGTATTATTTGACAATGGCTCGGATTTAATGTTGAAATAGGAAACCTAGTAAAGATAAATCTGTTTCTTTTCATTTATTCATCCATTCCCCACTATTTCTTGTACAAACAACAGGGGCTAACAACATCCAAAAACATTCAGACCTGAACCCAAGCAATGTACCTCAATATATCTGCTACCCATGTGGTGCTTGTGCCGCTCTAGGGCCAAATCTCTCTGCTCAGAGTTGACAAATCGCACCAGGGCCTCTCCATTCCTCCTTCCTTGGGCATTCAGGCACAGGGCCACCCCACCTCTAGCAGGGAGACACACAAAAAAAAGATGAACAAGGATGACTTCATCTACATCCTGAAAAAACCAATCACTCTTTTATTCTTCTGGGGCAGAGTGCATGGATGCAAGACATATTTAAGGTAAAGCAGGAACATTTTTCAGCTCAAAGGCCACATTTATTTGTTGGGAACATTCCAGGGGTTACATACGTTGGTGTGGAGGGGGGAGGCAAAATTGGTCAGAACAATGGATCTGACTCTTAGCTTGGTACTTCGAGCTACATTCCCAACCTTGCAAAAGTCAGACCCCCCCCTTTCTGTCCCCCGTCAAAGCAAGCCAGAAGCAACATATCACTATTCAAGAACACATTCCAGCGGGGGAAAGCACTTGTGAAAGGTGCAGAGCTTGGCACAGCTCTGTGGATACGGTGTGGGCAGGGAGTGCCCTGAGGGTCAGCCAGAGCCCCCTGGCCAGAGGTTGTCCATCGCTGCAGTAAAGTTTGGGACTTGAGTAGACAACTTAGGCTGCAACCCTAAGGATCCCCTTATCGGCTGGGGCCTATTTGTATCTTGACTTCTCAAGTCATATGGGCTGAAAGCATAAAAGCCTCTTTCTCTCCCAAGCACTCGGAATCCTTCAGCAGGAATATGTAACACACATACGAATTTGTAGCAATGAAGTCAAATAGCACTGCATCCTGAACAGGGAACTTTAGAGCAGATCTTACTTGGCAATATTAAGGCCTTTGAAAAACCGAGCAATGTCCTGGTCGGAAGACTGCCAAGGGAGCCCTCTGGCACGTATTACTGTTTCGCTGTCCACTGCTTCTGATTTACTACTGTGGAAAAGAAGAGGAGGAGGTTTGAGATCAGCAACTGATCCAAGCACTCCACAATTCTTTTTAAACAATGCTGCAAGCAACCGTGTAATAAGCACACCAGTGTTGAGTTCTTTCTACAAAACAAATTATGCTATTTGGCAATTCCGGTGTGCACAGCTTCAGCCACTGGAGTGGGAGCCTCAACCCCTTTCACAATGGAGGCCAGGAACCAAAGAACTACGCAATGAGTTCTGTGCAACCCAAGCACCTGTGTGCTTGCGTTTCTTGAACAGTAACACATCCTGCTAACTCAGGTGTCCACATAGTTTTTAATGTGAGAGAGCCTGTGATATGGGATGGGAGAATTCGGATATTCAAGGAGGGGGAAGTGCGAACCATTCCCACTGGATGAAAATAGCTCTTTGGATCCCAGCCAGGATGTGAAATGAAACATGAGCTTGAGCTTGCAGGAAGCAAAAGACACTGCTCCAAGATAGTGCATTCAAAGCAAAACATAAGTGCACACTGGGCTGGCAAGGAGATTGCTCTTTCCTGCACAGCCAAAACATTTGGAGGCTACCCCTGGTATGGATAGCACTGAGCTAGAAGAGCGATTTGTTTCAGTATAAGGAGGCAGCCTGTGTTCCTGCTTTGAGCAATGGAAAATGGATGCCATTCAAGACACCTTGTCATTGCCACCTCCCAAATAAAGGACAAATTTCATCATTTCACTATCACATTTTTAATAACAAAAAAGATACTGCTTTTCTGCTTAAAGATTAGACAGCACATACAGTAAAAGAACCCCCTTTGTAACTATGATGCAGCACAGAATATAGAAGATATCTATGAAAAAAGGGAATCCAGATTATCCAATGCAATAAAAGAAAAACAGCACACTATCAGAAATCAAACCACCCAAAAGATTTGACAAGCTGCAGGAAGCCCCCTGTTGTCCATCTGCCTGTGTCCATCTGTAAATTTGCCTGCGGCTTTTTTCTCCCCCTGCTTGCCATATTAGCTTATTTGCGTGTTTTTAATTTAAAGCAATCCAATCACACCCTTCTCCATCTCTTAAGGACCCAGCAAAACAACCACACATCCTGTGACCCAGGAAATGGGACTGAGGAAAGGCTGGGGAAGGGGAAATTCACAAGCAAGTTGTTAGTCAGCTGGCCTGGATGCCAACTGCCCACTCACTAATACAGCAGATTACACACTCCTGATGATTTCATTTCAGTCTGACAAAATGCACACTCATACAGAGACACACTAACAATACGAGTGAAGAGCGAAGTGTGCAAATGCCCACTGAGAAGTTTGGCTCAAGAGAGGTGGCAGCCCTTGATTCAAGGCAGGCTGCATGGCAGGAGACTTCCAAGAAGCTCAGAAAGAGCACCGAGATAAACAGAGTTGTCCCTTCATGTCATGTTCTCTCTCTCTCTCTGGTGGCAGCACAAGTGCAAAGACCAAGCATGCCCCAAACCTTCCCACACAATTTGCGGCAGCCTGCCTTTCATTGCTTACATTACATCCAACTGCAGTTTGCAATACAGTTCTACAGTATAACTGCTCCTTTCCCCCATCCCTTTGGACTGAAAGAAAAGAATATAGGATATTCTGTGAGAAAAACCTTACGAGGGGCTGATTAACCTTTAATGCAACAGGCAAAAATGAGTAAAGGTATCTAAAGGTCTCATTGCAATTGTGTAATGATTGGTGTCTAGGTGCTTTAATTATTTTGGTATTATTGCATCCTAGCTGCTGGAGGGTCAAAGGCCATATCTGCATCAACGTAAATGTTTCTTAGAGGCATGGGAAAAATGGGGAACATGCCCTGGATTCATGCAAAACATTTTACTTTGGCCCACTGGGATTCCATTTCTTATGAGGAATAATTTGTATCAACAACATGGACAAATTCTTCTCATAACAAGTTTGGTGTTTAAAGAAAACACCACGAAAATAATATGTGCTTGTGGAAAAAAGAAATGAACACTTATATGTGGAAGACTTATGAAGGCTCCCCTTCAACCCCACCGCCCCAAATACACACCTGTGATATACTGGAATAAAGAGTGAGGAGGTGTATGTGTGTGTTTTACACATACACACACACAAAGGTTGGAAAAGGCTGTGGGCCCTCCACAGGTAGTTGGGATTCTCAACTATCATAAGCCTCGGCTGATGGGATGATGGTAATTATATAAGAAAGAACTTATAGGTAGCCCACTGATTACGTTCGTATTAGCAAGAATGAGCTTCCTGAAAGATTAGGCTGGCTCTTTTTTAAAAAGCAAGCATTTAATTTATTCAAAATTTATATATTACATTTAGTTATACCCACTGCAATTTTTGATGCAAACACTGGGAACTTTTCTTTTGTTTAAATACAGGAACACTAACCACTTTGGGAAAACTCATATATGAATGCTAAAATGAGGAAAAAACAGAAGTGCCCAGCTTGTTTTAGATTTATGTACATGTTTGCACCACCTTGACCAATTCTCTCCCTGCCCCACCAACAAAGAAACTCTCTCTGGAATCAGAAGGTCTAGAAATCAAAAGAAAACCAGATTCATGGGATGCACCAGGTATGGGGAAGCTTTGGCACTCCAGATGTAGTTGGACTGCAACTCCCATCATCCCTGGCTATGGGCCATGCTTATGGGGGCTGATGGGAGTTTTAGTTCAGCAACATATAGAGGGCCAATGGTTCCTCACACCAGGGTGACAGAATCATCTTGGGGACAGAGATGTTTGCACCCCCCTCCCAATCATGCACCCACTGCTGGACTGTGAAGCTGCTACTTACCAGGGTCCAGTTTCATACTTGTATTTCACAGTTTCTGGGACAGTGAACCTGTGATCTGCAACTGACCAAAACACATTAAAAAAAAACTTTATTTTTTCCAATGGAAATGCACACAGAAGATTGAAGAGAGGAAAATTGGCATTTGTAAGCCATGATGAAAAGGTGCCCACATTCAGCAGAACCAGTTGTTTCCACTTACCACATGTATCCGGCAGCATGCTGAAAATAATGGCCACCATGGCTTTCACTTGCCACACTCCAAAATCCTCCTCCGCTTCGTTAATCCTAAAGCCTATATCTAGAGAGCACGTTCAAGAAAACAGGGCAAAGGGTTTCACGAGCAACAAGGACACACAATTATGGCAGTGAATGCACCATAGGCTGACTAATATTTATTCTGTTTGTCAGACAGCAGGCTGCGATTATGAAGAGTTCTATCAGAAAAATGATGATCCGACCGCAATTGATACATGCACAAGTGCTTAGTAAGAAACACCAGCAGCATATATGGCTATGGTCTCCATGAAGTAAAGGCTACACACAATTACTAGTGCTTTTTTCCAGGGGGTACTCAAGGGCACACAGTACCACCATCTCTTTTTTGGGTTGAAATGTGTGGCACTTACTGTACAACTTCATGGTGAGTACCAACACCTATTTTTCTAGAAAAAAGCACTACCCATGATATCTTCAGCTACATGGGTTGTTGTTATTTCACTACAGTGATAGAGCAGGGATTGAACTACAGCTCCAGATATCACGGCCAATGATCAAAGTTCTTGGACTACAGATCCCATCCATGCTAGGGTGAATGCTATGTTTTCTAGAACAGGGATGGCCCACACCTGCATTCCGCAGGGCGGATTATTCTCGGGACAGTGGTCTAGGGACCTGAAGTGTATTATGCCACATAAACTACCCCAACTCTACAGTACCATTGGTGCAACCTAGCAGGAAAGGGGTAGATGGGTCACATATACTGAGTCACAGCTAGGGCATTACAAGCAAACCCTAAAGAGAGTGTGGCATTGTGGTGTAAAGCTCAGCTCTTTCTTAAAACTAAAAAAGAAAAGAAAAAAGGTTTTCCTTTTCCTTAAAAGTGGGGAGAAGAAATCACCCCATTGGATTAACAGTTGGTAGGGCCACTGGGACCTGTCTCAACACAAGGAGCTAATCCAGCTTTAGAGGGAGCAAGAGAAAGGATACATTCTGCCATAGACTGGATAGTTTGGTCTTTCACGGGGGCCACGTTAGGGTAGCAGTCATGAAACTCTTTGCGCAGATCATAAAATGAGTAAAAGCAGTCAGACAGGAGGAGATTCTGTGATGGAGAAAAACAACAACATATTTGGAGCATTAGAAAGCCTCATTCATATCCTACACAGGTTTAGTTTTCTCCAATGGAAGAAGAGTAACACAAAGGCACTATTATAACTATAATTATTGTTGTTACAAAAACTCATGCAGATCTACATAGATGCAGATCCTTACGTTTCTCCAACTAAGGTCAAATCCACACCATACATTTCATGCACAATGCTTCACCCAAAGAATCCTGAGAACTGTAGTTTGCCCCTCACAGAGCTACCATTCCCAGCACCCGTAAACTACTGGAGGAAGGCATGGCAGTGGAGGAGAGATGAACTTAGGCACTTTCTGTTCATACTTAGTGGCAGCTTTAGGGTGGTATAACAAACTGGTTTATTCTGATGATAATGAGCCTTGCCTCCCTGTAGCATTCTGAACTCCCCACTCCCCCGTTCTTCTTATTGTTTTTCTCCCCTGGCCTCGGTCCAGTACAGAGGGCCTTCTGATGGTTCCCTCGTTGCGAGAAGCCAAGTTGCAGGGAACCAGGCAGAGGGCCTTCTCGGTAGTGGTGCCCGCCCTGTGGAACGCCCTCCCATCAGATGTCAAAGAGAAAAACAGCTACCAGATTTTTAGAAGACATCTGAAGGCAGCCCTGTTTAGGGAGGCTTTTAATGTATAATAGATTGTTTTATTTCATATTATTCCCCAGCAAGGAAGAGATTGGAAGCCTTTGTTTCAAATTTTGTTATCCATACTTTAGGGTTACGCCAAAGCCCTGTACTGTGGTTTATCTTAACCGAAACAAGCCAGCTTCAATAAATCAGTTTGAAATTGACTTGTTTCCAACTAACAGTAGTTGGGATTAACAAGTTTAGGGTTTTGGAAATGTAAATTGTGGTAAATAAAATCTCTTCCTTTCAGCCATGCTAGATAGTGGGGTGGAAGGCAGGTCCCATTCCCATCATGATAACATCCAAACCTAGTCATTGTGAAACTCCTGTGTCTCTTACAAGTTGCAAAAGCATTTTGTCTCAGGCAGCAAGATGATTTGGGTCAATCAGTGCTGTGCATCTTTCATGAGTTCCACTCACATTTGGAGACTATACAATCTGCCATGGCGATGGCGAAGGGGTTGTACTTTTCAGACCTACTCTAACCACCACTGACTGCATTCGTGTTTTTCAGGCTAGTGCTAGGATCCTGCTAGCCACATACCTTTTTTGAGGCCTCTGGATGAAGGACCTGCCGAATGAGGAGCTGGCCATCTGTGCAGAATGTGTAAGTGTTTCTTCCCAGAGCCTTTAGGTCACTGGATACCAGTTGGCTGAACTAGAAAAAGCAAACAGTTGTATTCAGATTTGCAAGCTTCCAACTCAGTCCCTCTTCTCCCAGTTTAAAATACTAGTCACCAAATGTGCGAGTTTGAAACATGACCCAATGGAATGCTTCTGCAAAAATGTCAGAAAGGCCCAGCCCATTCTGGGAAATGCAGTCGGGAGAGGCTTGGGAAATGTGACGGTTCCCAGAGAAGAGATTGTGGCTGCTTTGGTCTTTCCCTGGTCCTCCTCCTCCTGCTGTGCTGCTCTGAGTCAAGCCATGGTTTGGCTTAGCTTATCCTCCCAACTTGGTCCATGGTTTGCCTCCTCCAGACCAGAGGATTAGGGGAGGAACACTGCTCATGTGATCAATTCTCTGGGAAGCTGCATGTTTGTGCTAAGCCATGATTTGGTCCAGTGTGATGTGCAAAGCAGGCACCGAGTGCCTGGACGAAAGGTAACTCAGACTTCTTTTAAAAATAATAATACAATAAATATAAAATGAGGATCAGAGCAGAGCAATCCAGTCAAACTGGGAGCAGGAACATTTTGGTTTCACATATTATTCTATCCCTGATTAAACACATGCACCAATTTGGCAAAAGCGCAGTAATTATGTGTATCTGCCATTCATGGGTGCTAACCACTGCCTTTTAAAAAACAAAAGAGTGTATGCCAGTGCAAGATCAGTGCTGTTTTAGCAAAAGCTACCAAACAGTTAACACTAATTAACAAGTTTCTGTTAACCAATTTGAGAAGGAGAGAAAGTTAAGCAAACAATGTTCAGCAACTCAATAATGGAGAGGATGAGGCAAAGGAGGGCAGAAGACCCAAGTACTTAGTCCAAGACTGATATACAACATACATTTAAAGCACCAGACTCTTCACCCGCCCGCCCCCCCACAAGAATCCTGGGCACTGTAGTTTCAGGGAACTGTAGCTATGTGAGGGGGTAAACTACAATTCCCAGGATTATTTGGCAGAAGTCATGTATGGTGTTTTCACAACCCCATACATCTTTTCACAGCAGGCTGAGGCCACATTGGAATCAGGGGCTTCCTAGTTACTGATCTCTTTAAAACATAGGATCGCCACTCCTTCCTTCAATAATATTTTTTGCAGCTATCAGACAGTGCTAATGAGCACCAGCACAACCAGAAACCCACCAGTCTTGAGAAATCTGCAAAGAAACAAAACAAAACAAACGTCTTTTACTGTCAGAAACAGTATTTTCCACCTGTTCTCCTTCCCCTCAAGGTTCACTCATAGAACCCAATGATGCAAAACAGTATGCAGCAGGAAAAAAGCGTTTCTGGGGCTTGTGCCAGTTTCAAAACTAAATCCCAAGACACACTTCTATTCTTTATTCTCATTAACATGACATTTCAGAAGTCTGCACATTTTGGAGTTCAGAGGCCTCCCTTGTTACAGAGCGTGGAGTTCAGCAGCCTAAGAGAAACTGTCTTCATGCCAACATTTTAACAAATGCAGTTGGAGTTTTGACACCCCCCAGTCTGTTTTGTAGGAGTGTAGCTGTGCGCAAGGTGTGTTTGGTTACAGGAATTACAGCAAAAGCAAGGCTTTGACTCAGTCAGATCCATTGTCCAAAGCACCAGTCTCTTGCAGGTGACTCAGGTTAGAGGAAATCCAAATACAGTATGTATCTGAAAATATTTGGTAAACAGTAACAGTTAGTTCATTAGCAACTCAATAATAGGGGATTGAGGTCAATACATGAATATATTTGTTCAAAATAGAGTGATCCAGAGCAAAGATTTTTCTATGGGGAGACAGAATCTTCCCTACAATGTCTGTTGAAAACTGGTACCCCACCAATCCACTCAAGCAGCCCTCAAGGTAAAATGTCAGGTTGTTTCATTGTTGTTTAATATATGGTTGCTTTGGGCTGCAACCAGAGAATTGCCCTGATTACTGATGCCCTGGGAAGATTAACATGCAGTTTAGTTCCTTCTCCACTGGCCTCTGCTGTTGGTGGAGTGTCCAGAGGGCTGAAAACCACCCAGGCAGGTTGGGGAGCTATCACCAGTGGTGGAAACAAAGCTCTGAAACAGGGCGTTTTGGAGTGGGATGTCAGACATTGTGGATCAGTGGGATCCAAAGTCTTATAGGGTAGTACATGTGACTAATCCGTCCTATTTCTATTCTCACAACAACCCTTTGAGGGAGGTTAGGCTGAGAGATACTGATTGGCCCACCATCACCCAGCAGGCTTGACAGCAGAGTGAAGATTTGAACCTGTAAAACACATGGGCACTTGGCATCAAGTATGATTGATGGTTCCTTTAGCTCAGTGGTTTAGTGTGTGGTGCTGATAACACCAAGGTTGCAGGTTTGATCCCCATATGGGAAAACAGCATATTCCTGCATTGCAGTGGGTTGGACTAGATCAGGCATCCCCAAACTTCGGCTCTCCAGATGTTTTGGACCACAATTCCCATATTCCCCAACCACTGGTCCTGTTAGCTAGGGATCATGGGAGTTGTAGGCCAAAACATCTGGAGGGCCACAGTTTGGGGATGCCTGGACTAGATGATCCTCAGTGTGTCTTCCAACTTTACAATTCTATGATTCAAGGGTCATATTCTACTAAGCCCGGTCCTTGTAGGATTGCCTGTCGGCAACACTCGGGGGTCTCAGAAGTCTTTCCCAGTCTCTCCTCTCTCTCTCTCTCTCTCTCTCTCTCTCTCTCTCTCTCTCTCTCTCTCTCTCTCTCTCTCTCTCTCTCGTGTGTGTGTGTGTATGTGTGTGTGTGTATGCATGCCAGAGACTGAACCTGGGCTTTCTGCATCATAATCGACAATGATTACTGGCTCATAAACAGAACCAATAATAAAGTTGCAGTGCTAAGCACGAATCATGAAGTAACAAGAGAAAAATTATTGTAAAGGGCTTTGTTTAAAAAGTTTAGCTGCCCCCCCCCGCCAGCTCCTATAATGCATTTAGCCTACAGTGAATATTTGGGCCAAGAAGGGGAAAAACTGATTGAGCAGCAGATTTAGAAACTGGTTGGACAGGATTCTGGCTATTTATCTGGTAGCAGAGAGAAAAGTGGCTCAGCAAGTTTAGTCAGTTGCATGTTGGCCAAATGCCAGCATCTGTCTGCTCTCTTTTCCTCAAGACAACTCCAAGCTTGACAGCGTATAACCCCTACTCCCTTTGTGCGACCATAACCTGCTTTACGTTTAAGTGAGATGGTTGGTTGATTTGGCTCAGTATTGTCTGCCCTGATTAGCAGTGGCTCTCCTGAGTTTTACAGGCAGGGGACATTCTCAGCTAGTCCAGCACTCTAACCACTAGGCTACACTGGTTTCTCAACACTCTGTTGGCTCAACACTCCTACCGTGTTTCTCATATTATAAGACATGTCTTATATTTATTTTTTCCTCAAAAAAACACACTATGGCTTATTTTCAAGGGATGTCTTATTTTTTTCCTCCTCCTCCTGCTGCGGCCGGCATTGCTGCTGCGCCTATCACTATGTCTTATTTTCGGGGTATGGCTTATATTCCTTGAATGCTTAAAAATCCTGCTATGGCTTATTTTATGGGTATGTCTTAAAATATGAGAAACAGGGTATTTCTAGGTGTTGTAGTAACCTCCAGGGGCAGCGCAACACAGCCATAACTCTGGCTTGACAATGCAGACACTGCATCAATGTTTTAGCACAAACCATGGTTTCAAACCTGCTTCAAAACTATGGCCCTCAGCTAGCTGGGCATAATTCATAGATTATCAATTCAGGCTTCATGGTTTAGCATCCCTTATCAAATGGAGAGCACAGTATCTTTAAGGAGTCTTTGATCACATCCATACCAGGTCTTTAAAGCACATGGTTTCTTCCAAAGAATCCTGGAAACAGTAGTTTGTTAAGGCCGCAGAGAATTGTAGCTCTGTAAAGAGTTAATTACAGCCCCCAGGTTTCAGAATAAAGGCCGGGGAGCCAAGAGCTTTGAATGTATGGCATGGATGTTGTTTCATGGCACTCTGCCTGCTGCCCGCGGCCTTAACTCTGCCACCACGGAGGCGACTGGGCTGAGGCCTTCGCCTCTGGGCCTCTGCTGAGCTCTGCTGTGAATGTGCACCCATGCTCTGCCACCCCACCCCCGCCGCGGCACCACAGAAGCGGTGCTAAGAGAGCAGCGGCAGTGTGCATGCTCAAAACATGATGTCATGGTGTCACGCCACACGCAGCTGGGCACACACAGGCTGGGGCCCAAATCATCGCCTCTGTTTCATGGCCATACCTCTTAAAAATCTAACAGCTTGTTCTCTGCTAAATCTGGTGTTGCTGTAATCTCCAGTTTGGCCTCACCAAGAGCAAGCTCGTGCCCACGAAATACTGGTGAAGGGAGATGAGTTTTTGGGATTACAAACGCACCTGCAGGCATAATAAAAGCAAAGAAACTTTCTGAAACAGAAAGCCCCCCCCCCCCGGTCAGTGGGGTTTTGCTTTTCATTCGTCTGTTAACTGTTATTCCACATGACTGAAAATGGGATCACTGTGACCTTGTGCTAAAAAGCTGCCACACGCAACAAATGCAATCCATCAAGCTGTAGCTAATTTCTTTCTGCTTCTGGCAACACACACACACACACACACACACACACACACACACACACACACACAAGCTATGGTGGCTGGATGCTCGATGGGCCAAAGTAAAACATTCATGATCTCAAAGCCCCAAGTTTGCACCTTCCAAAGCTGGGCTGGAGAAAAACCCACATGCAAATCCAGTGGCGGCTGGTACCCATTGAGCCCGATAGGGCAGGGAGGCAAATGATGGGCAAAGCCAAAGAAATCCTAGATCTGATGAGTCCTACAAAGGCAGCACTGTAAAGAGGAGAATAAAGCTGACGCCTGCTACCCCTTTGACGGATTGTAAGTAAGAAGGCAGGCAGGCAGCTGGCTGAGAGTGGTGGGGCAGTGCCCCATTTGCCCTAATGGAGCAGACTCGTCTGTGCAAATCCCTCTTGGTCATCCTACACACACTGAGAGCAAACACATTATCCAAGCATGGATCCTTATGCAACCAAAACAGTGCCAACCAAACATGACAGAAAATAGGCTTCAGTTTTCATAAGTAAGAAGACAATAAACAACTCTTAGGGGGGAGGGAATGGAAGCCCCTAAGACTTTGAGCAAGGCACCTTCCAAAGATGAGAATACAAACAAAATAAGTACAGAGACATAGTAAGGAGAGGAACTATAGCATATTTATCTTATTAATATGTATATGCTGCTCTTCCTCGCAAAGGAGCCCAGGGCGGCAAACTTGCCAACAATAGAATACAATAAAAACTTGTAAATGCAGTTTTTAAAAAACCTTCCAAAAACAGATTAAAAAGTTAAAACATGCACTCACAGATAATAATTTCAGGGTTGTACTTAACAGTAATATGTTCTTGGACCACAACACTCATCATCCCTGGCCAGCTGGCCATCCTAGGTGGAGCTGATGGGAGTTGGAGTCCAACAACCACTGGAGGGCCTCAGGATCCCCCACCCGTGATCCAGCATGGCCTTTTCCAACCTGGTGCCCTCCAGGTGTTTTGGACTATAATTCCCATCAGCCCCAGCAACTACAGCTACTTAGAATCAGAGTTGGAAGAGACCACAAGGGCCATCCAGTCCAACCCCCTGTAGCCCCCAAACACCTGCAGGGCTCCAGGTTACAACAGTGGAGCAAATGATCACTTGTTGCCATTTGCAGCCCCGCACACCACACACCTGGAGGAACTAGTGCAGCAGAAGTCTTGAGATCTGCTCCATTCTTAAAAAATTCTCCATCCAACGTGGCTCTCTCGCTTCCCCGCCCTGCCAGCTTCCACTTCCATGGCCATCTTTCAACCTGCAAACACCTCACTAAACACTGCCTGCTGGTCTGATGACTCCTAACCAGTGGTGGCTGGCAGTACAATCATTGTGTACACACACACACACACACACACACACACACACACACACACACACACACGGTAAAGCTGCACTACTGAGAGAACCAGGAAGAAGAAAAGAATACAGGTTTTGTTGGAGCTCACACTCAGACCACTTCCACAAACTCTGCTTCATTCATAGTTCAGGAATCAGAACTGCAAACAAATCCTCCAGCACACACCAGATGACCTGGTTATTAAGCATCCATCCGGATTTTTCTTTTTCTTTTTGCAGGGAGGTTAGACAATGTTGCAGCAAGTCAAGTGTCATCTCACACTTTCCAGGATATTTTCCTGCTACTTTTCTTACTAGAAAAAGTTTGTTCTGCAACACACACACACACACACACACACACACACACACACACACACACCAATCATCTCTAATTGCACAACCCAAATTTACTGGGTGTGTGGATGAATCCCATCCAAAGAGCAACGGCAGCCTGGAAGTGCTGTAACAGAGCCTTCCCCAACTGAAGTCAACTAGCAATTCCCAGCAGCCCCAAATGCCCAGGAACAATTAAGGGTTGTGGATAAACAGCATATGCCATGGGGAGGGGGGGGGAACACACACAAGGTAGTCCCCTTTGCATTAAGGGAAAGTGTAAAAATATTTTTTTGGTGAAAATCTTTAAATGCATTGTGTTACGAAAAGTAACAGACACAAATTTAGGAGAAACACACACCAAAATGCTGACAAAAAAACTAATAATCACCAACTGGTGTGGAAAATTTCAGGGTGGGCATAGTGTTTCACTTGCAATAAGTTTGTGCCCTGTGGTTTTCTGAAAAAAATCCTGCAACTTTTCACACCATAAATGCTCTGGATTTGGTTTTCTGTCCCGCTTTTGTGGTTCCTCAGATGGCAATAATGATGTTTGGACCATTCAGCATAAATCCACTACTATTTCATTAACAACATGTTGGGGTTTTTTGGGGGGTGTTTTTTTTTGTTTCTCTTTATTTAATATTAAAAATATGGAACAAATTTGCGTAGGGGCCATGCTCATCTTCTCTGTATCATTCCAATTTTAGTACAGTGGTACCTCGACTTACGAAGGCGATCCGTTCTGCGGCGCTCTTCATAAGTCGAATTCTTCGGTTGTCGAAGCGTCTGTTTTGCGCATGCGCAGAACGCGCGCACGGCGAAAAGACTTCCGGGTTTGCCGACTTCGGAAGTCGAAACATTCAGATGTCGAGGTACCACTGTATTTGTGCTGCTGTAGTGAGCATTTCATTATTGACATGTTGCAGAAGGCAGCTGCAAAAACTCCCAACACACCTCCCTATTGGGAGGGGCCCTAAGGCACCCTCCTCTTTGCATTACGGATCCCATCATATTCAGAGCCCTCTCCGTGGTTGCATTAAAGGGGGTGGGAAGAGAGAAGAGACGCCTTAGGTATCTCTTCTATGACAACAAGTGTAGCCTCAACTCTTACCCAAACTTGGTTGTAGACAGTGAACTACAATAACTAGGTAATTCCAAAGCTATTTCTAAAAAGCAACACTTGTTAAGAAGAATTCACACATGCACACAGATAAGACTGAGTCAGTAAAAAACCAACCACCCATGGTGGGTGTTGCAGTGTGTTGTTAGTGTTTAGTTTTCCTCTTGCCTTCTCTCTCTCTTTCTCTCCCCCCACTCCAAGGACAAGCTTTCCTAAGCAACGTGATCTTTAGCACTGGCTCTATTGATTGCAAAGCATGGTCCCGTTGTATTTACCCAACACTCTTTCACTGTTTGTACTGCACAGCTGGACCAATCAGGAGGAAGTCTAAACAATAGCTGCAGAGGTGGGGGAAACCGTGCACAGCAGCCTTCCTGGTGCTTTGGGCTACAACTCCCACCAGCAGGAGGAAGGCTGGTGTACACATTTTTTTTTAAAAAAAAATCCATATCAGATATCAAGTATGCCCCCCCCACCCCACATGGCATGCATGGTGCTAACTTTAGAATAAAGAGTACTTTTTCGGCAGACTCATCTCAACATATCTGAAACCTTCACTGGGTTTGCAGTTTCTGCACATTTATTATGCACATGGGTGCATGCATGCTGTCACCTAGGCCTTGGCACAAGTAAATGCAAAATGAAGAAAGCAGGGGAGGGGAAAACAATGTTACTTTTAAGGCAAAGAACAGGGTAATCCTTTTCCTGGCGAAAGTAGAGGAAGCCAGTGATGGCACAACAGACCTCAGATGCGATCCTAGGTAACTATTGCATTAGAGGAGTGCATGTGCTTTTGTATTCTCTGACACTTTAGAAGTTATAAACAAAGAGAGGTGCTTGTTTTATAGGACGTTACAGAGAAGTTGCTTGTGGTGGGATGGACAGCAAGTGGAGACCCATTTCAGGCATAAAACAGTACAGCAGACTCTGGGATTCTATTTTAATGATCACTGAGAATTCAAGTACAAAAGTACTTTTTCATGCTTAGCAATAGGGCACTGCCACTGAAGAAGTGAGATTAGTCCCTCTAGCTCAGTATCTACCTGCACTAACTGGCAACACCTCTCTCTAGGGCAGGGGTCAGCAACCTTTTTCAGCCGTGGGCCGGTCCACCGTCCCTCAGACCATGTGGTGGGCCAGCCTATATTTTGAAAGAAAGAAAAAAGAACGAATTCCTATGCCCCACAAATAACCCAGAGATGCATTTTAAATAAAAGGGCACAGTCTACTCATGTAAAAACATGCTGATTCCCGGACTGTCCGCGGGCCGGATTGAGAAGGCGATTGAGCCGCATTCGGCCCACGGGCCTTAGGTTGCCAACGCTGCTCTAGAGCATGGATGAGAACCCTTCGACCCTCTACCTGTGTTGCTGAATTACAGTTCCCACCAGGGATGATGGAGGTTGTAGTTCAGCAGTATATGGAGAGCCAAAGGTTCCCCAAAGGCTCTAGTGTTTCAGAATGAAGTCTTTCCCAACCCCAACTAGAGATGTTGGGGATTGAACCTGGAATCTTTTGCCTACAAAGCAGATGGTCTTCCACTGAGCTACAGCTTTTGCTCCCTTGACACACACACACACACACACACACACACACACACACACACACACCTTGTCAGGTGAATCAACATGATTCAGTAGTCCACCAAATTAAAAATGGTGCACTAGGCATTTTATTTTATGCACTCCTTCAGATGGCTTTCCCATGAACAGGGTTATCATTATGGAGAAGTTGCATTGTATATTTGTTCCATACAGTACCTAGCACACAGCTAAATAATTATTGTAGTAATAATTTTGAAATGCATTTGACCCATTAAATCATGTTACATTGCTATGTTGAAGGCCAGATAACTGATTAAAGGCATCTTTGTTCTCCAACTACCAATTTTAATGGGCATCCATTTGAATTCTTTGCAAAGCTTAACTTCAGCATTTGCCAACCTGTTGCCTTCCAGATGTTTTGACTACAATTCCCATCAAATTCAGCCTACACAGTGACAGGACTCTGGTCTTCTTTTTTTTTTTCAGCAACGAAAATTAAGAAAGTGCCATTTCTGGAAATTTGAATATTTTTATGCAATTTTTCAAGAGCGCACACCATTTATTTATTTTTTGCAACACTTCAGAAGAAAACTGACTGGAATGAAGAGGAACTAAATAGGATGCAGACTGCCCCTAGGAAAGGTAAAGGGGTAGGTAATCTTGATGCAAAAGAGAAATGGATGCTATCAAGAAAGAGGTGCAAAAAATAAATTGCTACTAATATATCTGAAAACCTAACTTCTGCAGAAGAATCATAAGCACCCAAGAAAAGCTCCACTGCATCAAGGCAGTAGCTCACCCAGCCCAGCCCCCTGCTCTCAAAGTGACAAACCAGATGCCATAATATGAAACCTGCAAGCAGGACCCAAGCATAGCAGCATTCCTCCTACCTGTGGTTCTTATCAGCTACTGAGAGAACTATTGGGGTTGCCTATCCCTGTCCCCATCTGAGGGTATTAAGACCTGCAGGCCATGGGGGAATGCAGAAGACATAAAGCCCAGACCACGGAGCTTGTGCCAGCAGCTCCTGAAGTTGCCCTGAGAATATTTTGTATGATTTGTTTATCCTAATATTGTAAATAGCCTCGAGTGCCTTGGCAGAACTCTGGCATATAAGTGCAACCAAGCATATCCGTCAGTCAAAATCCAGCACACCCATATAATTAATGCAACCTGTCTGATCTGCTATTATGAGGTGGGAGACCCTACAGACCTTGAGCTAATTCTATGGAGCCTTTGGACTTAGTTCATGCAGATTGTTGGGGGCAGCGGAGGGAGGGAGAGCCTGGGGCAGGACCGGCCTAGGACGTTTTGCCACTACCAGTCTCAGTGGGCATCAGCCACCACGGATGAGCACGGACAAGTGTTGACTGACACCCAGTTAAATCAGAGAAGGAAATAGAACCAAGCTCCATCAAACCGCAAGTCCAATGGCATTTCAGTTCCACATGCCCTGTGGAAGAAACGCTGGCTGGCTCCAAAGAAAAGGTAAACACCTGACCGGCATGTTGGTGAGGGAATGTTAATACCTCCCACCCACCACCAGAATTGCATCCACTTCTGCAACAAAACCAAAGTTTACCCTACCAACTCGCAGGCTTGGTTTGCATTTTAAAGGCATGCAATGTATTACCGTAAATATGCAGCTGGTGGGCAAATCCCTGTGCTTTCTGTCACTGCTTCTAAAGGGCTGGGGAACATTTCAGGCAAAAGAAAAAGGGGGTGGGGAGAGCAGGAGTAGAGAATCTTTCCCAGCCCATGTTGTCAGCATTTCCTTCTGAGCAAACCTTTCAAGGAACACATGCAAGTGGTGGGCGGGGCCAGAGGCAAAAGTGGGTGGGGCAACAAATGCACACACAACTTTTGTATAGTACTTTTACACACACAAACACACAGGCAGGTCTCAGTCCTCCATACACTGCAGAGGAGTGGCTAAGCAGCATTTTGGCCCTCACCAAATTAATTCTTCAAATTGAAAGGAATCCTGCTGAATCAGCTTTCCTGGTCACTTTTTCAGATGGGGCCAAAGGTGCATATCAAAGAAAGGAAAACTCCTGCAATGAGACAGAAATTCTCCCATCCCAACCCTGATGCATTATTGCAATAATTCCTTCTGCACTCCCTCCCCACCCGGAATAAAATCAAGATGGTTTGCAAGGCCATATAAAGAGACAGAAAAGGGAGACGCCCCTTCCCATCAAATGGGGAAGGTGCGGTGGGGGGTGGTAGAGGAAGGAGGAAAAGGCTGCAGAACAGGTTTCCCTTGAAACAAAATTACAACCTGTTAATCAGGCTGAAGGAATCTTATGGCTGTACCATCTTCCCTTGTGTCCTTTTCTCCCCCTTTTATTTTTTTAAGTTGAAAACATGCAGCCCATTTCTGCTGACTTCACTCTACTGATGCTGAGAAAGGTGATGCCTCTGTTCTTCGGATACCAAGAGCCAACACCTCCCACTAATCTGCAGGACCAGACATGAATGCACCAAAGTCAACATAGGCCCTGCTCTTAAGAGCTTTCCTGAACTGTCAGTTCGTGCATGGCACTGCGCTGCATTTACCCAGAGTGCTTTACCACCACGAGATCTCTTACAGGGCCAAATGCAAGGTGTTACTTTTCGTATATAAAGCTTGGGACCAGTTTACTTGACGGATCACCTCATCAGACATTTGCCCATTTGATCTGTGGAACCAACATAATGATCATTCTGCACTTGCAAGGAATCGATCCTTCTGTGTAGCAGCAGCACCTACTCTCTGGAATACCCTTCCCACTGATATTAGGCAGGCACTTTCATCAGCGCTTGCTAAAAACATATTTGTTTAGGCAAACCTACTTACACATGTGATTTGCTTATGAATATTTGTTTTGAAACTGGTGATTTCACCCGTCTTTTCATAAATTTTAAGTCTACTTGCTTTTAAAGTTTTATTTTATCATCAGTGTTTTCTTATGAATATTTTCTACCTTTTTATGTAAACCTCTTAGAAGTTATGGCTGATTACATGGTATATCAGTCTTGTTAAATAAAAAAATAAGGTACCCCCAAAATCACATTCTCCAGATATTTTAAGGGGTTATAGCCTTCCTAGACTGCATTTTGCCCCCAGCTCCTTTCAACTGATTTTAATGTTGGATTTTTATATTGTGGCAACACACCCTGGGACCTTGTGGAAAAAGGCAGGTAAGAAGCCCAATTGAAAAAAAGCGAAGTAATAACTAGCCTGTCAACCAGGTGAATAATTTTAGTTTGTTAAATGACCTGTCTTCCAGCATGTTAAATTTACGTATTACCTTTTCAGAATATCAAAGGAAACATGATGTTCCTTGCAATTTAAATGAAGAAGAGTTCCCACCAGGCATCAGAAGAAGAGACTATATTTTGTAATTTGTTTCCCCCCTACTAAGAGCAAATACACCAGGAACCAAACTAGTTTGAAAGAATAAAGACAGATTCCATCTGCTGATGGAATCAGTAGAAGCATCATGGCTGCCAAAAAATCACAAATGGAAAAAGGTCATTGTATTCTGACGCAAACCAAGGAACAGGACCTGAGCACCTTACTAAAATAGATACAACAGTTTCTTCTTGTAAAAACAATTCTGGAAGTGCTCTAGAACATGTGCAGCACCAAACGAACCAGCAAGATTTCCTATCTGAATTGGTGCTGAGTGTTGTTAGAAGCCTCCTGTTCCCCTTAGGGAGATACATTTCCAAGTTCCCTGAGAAGAAAGATTGACTCTTAAGCTAGTCTAAGAACTATAGCTCTGAGAGGGGAATAGAGGTCTCCTAACACCTCCCAGCACCCTTAAATTACAGTTCCCAAGATTCTTTGGCAGAAACCATGACTGCTTATAGTGGTATGATGCTACTTTAAATGTATAATGCTGACAGGGCCTTATATTAGTGGTTTTCAACCAGTGTGCCATGTGGGGTGCCTTGAATGATGTTCAGGGGTGCTGCGGGTCTCTGTATCTCTTTTTTTTCTTTCCCTCCCTCCTCTGATGCCCTCTTGTGTCTCTGCTGCCCAAAGGCTTGCCCAGCTGTTTGTTGCAGCAGCCCTGGCTACAAGCTCTGCAAGCAAATGGTGCCTCTGGGGCTGGCCAGGGGGTGCTGGTTGCCAGGAGCTGAGGTGGCCTCAGACTAAGTAAGCAAGCAGGCAAGATAGCCCAGCCAGCCAGTCCACCAACCCTTGCTGCTGGGAATGGACAGACTGGGCAGGCAGGCAGGCGCTGCGTTGGCCTTTCTTGTGCAAGGCCTGTCTGGGAGCTGAGTGCCTGGTGATGAAGGGAAACCTTTCCACCATGCAGACCTGGCAGCGCCCACTGCTGCCTCCTAAGGTAAGGTGCTGGCCTTACATTCACCTTTGGCCAGTCTCCATCTCTGCCTTATATGAATGAGCAGTACTGAGTCCATAACTGTTGTGTGGAGGTGCCCTGGGGTCAGAGTGCATTAGAATCTCCATTAGAATTCCAAGCTCAAAGAAGTGTAGTTGTCAGGGGAAATTAGACATCAATTCAAGGCTATCATGCAGGGGATGCGGGCAGAATGCATTGTCAAATACAGCAACTAAGAGACAAGAGTTAGTGCTCCTCCAATTTGTTTGCAGGTATATTACATGTCATTGATGCAATAAGAATACATTAGTGAGGGGTTTATATTGGACTGTCTGCACATCATGCTTCCTGAATACTACTGCATTATTGCTGTCCAGAGAGGCATTATAGCACAACAAAAGTGAGAAGAAAACCCACCAGCACAGCACATTCAAGGGAAAGAAATGCAGGATTTCAGCAGGAATCTACAAGGTATGGATTGACTGAAAACCAAACTATCTCAAACATATAGTATTGAAAGCGAGATCACATGTAATGGCCCCAATACCAAAATTAGCACAAAACATCACAAACACACAATAAAAAAGATGTCTGAACGGCCTTTGATTGGCACACAGACATTGATTATGACACACCTCTGGCTGTGAAGCAGGGAAATAATGACCCAACGAACATCACAAAATGTTGCACACATTATCCTGCACTCTCTTGAGCCAAGAGTCATCTTTCACATACTCAAGGATAGCAGTAGTTCAGGACACACAGCATGGAAAGCCATAGTACAAGAACAGATAACCAAATGGCAATACATCCAACCTCATAACAGATGGAAAGAAAACATTTTAGTTCCTTGTAGGCATGACCTATATACGTTTGCTTATGAAACTGTGGAACTGCCATACACATGCATGGTGCACACTATTAAGTAAATTGGGACCTGGATCCCCTACAACAAATGAGGGACAAAGGCCAAAAGAAAAACTGATGATGCCATTCATGTTTCACACACTTCTTCTTGCAATCTATGGATAGAGTGAGTGAGCGAGAGGAGATAAGAGAGGTGTAAAATAGCAGGAGATCAGCCTATTCATCCAGCTTGCTTCCAAGTCAGACAAAAAGAAGCAAAGGGCCCGCAGACAGAGCTATCAGTGTCTACACATGTCAAAGACCTTACCTTGTGTTTGCTGCGGCAGCTATAAGCAATTGTCCCTGTGGACTTAACCAAATACTTAGATCCATACTGAACAAGCTATGCACATGGCTATTCAGCTATGTGAAGGTTCCCTTTGATCTTCAAGGACTCAGATTTTTTTTTAACAAAACAAGATAACGCAAACTTAGCCCTGCAATCCGAGAGTTTAAATCAGGACTAAGCAAAGAGAACTATCAATAAAAGTTTGAGCTAGAATAAAGACTTCTAAGGCTCACAACCCATCATACTGTGAACATGTTATATTTGTGTACCAGCAATGGGCTGTCTCCAACTAAGTAGACCTGTTAGAATTGATGGGCAGGGCTAAGGTTAATGAATTTCAATGGGTAAACTCTGAGTAGAGCATAATTGGATACAACTTAATGTGCATGGGGAAAGAGTGGACTCAAGCACACCCAAACTGTTGCTGGACAACTTGTTCATTGGCTATGCTGGCTGGGGTTGATGGGAGTTTAAGTACTGCTCAATAAGCAGGTTGTCTGGAATTGACCTAAGAAAGATGGACTAATGGACCAACTCAGGATCAAGGCAGCTTCCCATGCTTCAAACAGGTTGCTGATCTTCTGACTCTGAAACAGTGCTATTTTCTATCAGAAGGTCAAGGCAAAGAGGAAGGAAACAATGCTGTCTAGATGTCATTGGGCAAACTCCCATCAACCTCAGACAGTCAATGGTCTGAATTCATGGGCTTTGTAGGTCAACAACATCTGGGTTGAGGTTAGTCAACTGCTGCTCCATATGTGCATATTTTCCAGGCATGTGTCAACTCCTCATTGTGGCCTTCCTGGATATTGGGTAACGATTTCTGCAGCAAACACCAGCAACTTGCCAGTTGCAACTAGCTCCATCGCTACTATCAGCATTGTTTTAGCATTGTCTGATGGCTCAAGTTCAAATGACACTGAACCGTGGGTTGCAACGTGACACAAGCATCCCTTTGCATTTTCAAAAGAAGCAGAGGGCGATTTTCCTGAGCAGATGACTTTCGTGTAATTATGACAGCTTTTCTCAACCTGGTGTCCCTCCCAATGGGAGTCATAATCCAAAACATCTAGAGAGCACCAGGTTGAGGGAGGCTGAATTACAGGGCAGGAATTACCTGTTGCACTTTATTGGAGGCAGCCGGTAGCTTAGATGTATTTAAAAGGGTGTTCTCTTTATCCTCCAGGAATGTGCTTACCAGTGGCTGTTAGTCATGATAGCCAAACAAAACCTCCAAGTTCAAGAGCACTGTGCTTCCAAATACAATACTAGTTGCTGGAAAGCAACAACAAGAGAGGGCTCTTGCCTTCTTCATGTCCTGCTAGTGGGTATCCCAGAGGCATCAGATTGGACACTGAAGTGTGGGAAGGAGGCGAGTGCTAGACTAGATGAGCCTTTGGTGTGAGCCAACAGCTCTGCCTGTGAAAAGTGGCCACAACAAATGCTCCAGAACTGTGCTGCTTTTTGCAATTTTAACTTGACTAGAGTTTGAAGGACAAGACTTTCGAGTCTTGCTGGGATTCTCACCCCCATCTACTGAAATCTTTCTTGCTTCCATGCTCAAATCTGGGAAGAGCCACAGCTCAGTGGCAGAGCATCTGCTATGCACGGTCCCAGGTTCAATCCCTAGCAACTCCAGGGAGATCTGGGGGAAATCCCTGTCCGAAATCCCAGAGTACTGCAGCCACTACCAGATGGATCTGTGTTCTGATAAGGCAGCTTTGTAAGTTCTGCTAAGCAAGACAGAACTTCTGAACCTCAATTGCACTGGATACTTAACAATGTTTTAAATCACTGGGCGTGAAAATATTTATATACAGTAACAATCTCCCTGCCATTCAAACTTATTTCTGCAATTTTAAAGGGTGTGGGCTCAGTGGCAACTCCCAGCTCCCCAGGTTCAACACTGTAGCCCCCACTTTCCCCCAAGCACACAAACAGCGAACTGCCCCACTTTAGCAGGGACAATCCCTGCGTTTGGGGGCGGGAAATCACTCTGCCAATTTTTGACTTCTGGTGTGTGTGTGTGTGTGTGTGTGTGTGAGAGAGAGAGAGAGAGAGAGAGAGAGAGAGAGAGAGAGAGAGAGAGAGAGAGAGTTTAGGAAATGGCACCAATTTAGTTATCCTTGATTTGCCGTTTTTTCAGAATTCAACTTTCTCTTCAGAGCCTTTATAAGTTAAGTGGGGTGTGGGTGCAACTTATGTGTAATACACCTGCAAATGTATGTTAATGACTGCAAGGCCATTTCACACACCACAGCTGCCAAGGTACATTTCGTAATTGATAAGGCAAGTTGTCCTACAAGATGCCTTTTCTAGTATTTCTCTTAACAAGAACACACCCTTCTGGCTTTTAAAGTTGGTGGAAGACCAGTGACCACAGAGTAAACAAAAGGCATTAAGGAGGAGGAACAGAACTTTCAGCAAGGTGTGACAGCGAGAGAGGGGGTTGGTAGTGATGGGACAGTGAGGATTGGAATATTACAAGTTTTCTTCTGTAAATAATTGGAGGATAAGTCACTATGGGGAACCATACGGGCAGACGTTAGAAACTGTCCTGGTTCCATCAACTGCATGGGCCAGCAGGAACTAGCATGGGCTGAAATGCACCACACATCTGAATTGTAGTATTGATGGAACACTGAAACCATGCTTTGGGTTCTTGAGGACTAGAAGATTCCTTAGTTCAAATAAATGTTCAAATTCCTGTGTCTTAAAACAGGACAGGATATACTGTAGAGCCGAGATTTCTAAGAACCAGCAAGACTTTCGGGTGGATCCTTTAGCTCAAAATTCTCTGCCTCACCCAAGGCATCCTCCTTCATTTGACCAAGAAGCATCAACCACACCTAGACAGAGGCAATAGCATGTCTTCTGTGCATGTGCTGCAGTAGCTACATCTAACTTGCAATTTGTGATGATAGGATACAATCACATAGAAGTATTGAGCATAATTATAGTGTGTCACTTTTTTTAAAAAGATGAACAACAAAGTGTACTTAGCTAAGCTGTTCCAGATGTCTTTGGTTGCAAGACGAAGGACAAGATTGAACATGCAGTATGTAACGTTTGTCTCAGAGCTATTTCCAAACTACTGAAAAGTCACTTTACAGTCTTAACTGGTCTTGCATGAAATCTACCCAGGGAGAGCGAGAAGAGGAGAAGGGGGGGGGGAGAGAATACACCACTCCTAATGATTTCTTTTGCAAAAAAATACTTCATTCCCCCTGCCCTACCCAGAGTCTCCTGTACTCATAATTAAAACCGAGGATGATTCAATGTAGGGCAAAATCACAGCAACACCAAAATACATTGCTCATTACTTACTGGGCCGATCCCTGTCACCAGAAGTGGCAACACACTAACCTGTTCCACTGCCTAAGCAAGTTTTCCCCACACTCAACCAGCAATTCTAATGAGATATGAAGAACTAGTTCCAGACATTCCAAAAAAGCTATGGCGTTGTATTTTTCCATTTGACTCCAGGTTGCTCAAAAGCATAACACACACATACATACACATAAATGAAAAAGGCAAAACACCTTTACATGTTTTGAAAACTGAACCAACACACTCTCTCCCCACATTAACAGCAACATACAGAAAGGGCAGCACTGTATGTGAAGCTGCAGTTTGGCTGAGTGCTGGGGAGGGAGTGGGGAGAGAATGTGCAGAACTGTATCACTCATGAACTCCATATACAACTAATTTCAGGACGGAAAAAAGTCTTAATGCCCCAAGCCTTTCCCCCTAGATGGAAAACTTTCCCTGGGTGGAGAACTGGGCCTTCCAACATATATAAGTTTGGCCACCACCTTGCTGAAGTTAAGCAGGTCTGGATCTGGCCAGGGCATGGATGGGAGACTACTCAGGACCTCCATGTATACTGCATTGGGCCTCGAGGTTGGAGAAAGATGGGATGAAAATGTAAGAAAACAAAGCTAAATACAGTAGTTACATCCATGTTCAAATCCCACAGAGCTCATTGAGTAAATCTGAATGTGTGGCGAACTCCCTGCCCTTCAGTCTAACTTTCCTTTACAGAACTGCTTAAAAGAATAAAGTATTATATATCAGCCTTCCTCAACCTGGTGTCCTCAACCTGGTGTCCTACACATGTTTGGTAGTCCACAACATATGGAGGGCAGCCAATTCTGCATTCAGGGACAGAGTATCCCCCCAAAAAGGATAAAAATAAAAAAATACAGTTTTATCCAAAGTTTCATCCTAGGAGTTTAGGGTAGCATGCAAAGCTTTCCCAACCACTTTTACCTCCATATCAGCCCTGTAATAACTAGCTCCCAGGTCAGCCTGAGTGTGGCCCAAGGTCACCCAGTGAACTTTGTGGTGGTGGGAGTCATCTCCCCAGACAGAGAGCCATACTCTGGCCCCCTGCACCTCACTGGCTTTGCAGAAGCTGTGAAGAGCACATTCAAATATTTCTTAAGGCAACTACAGTATCCCCTTAAAACACCCCTTCCTTTCCCTCATGTGAAGCCTTTTTTCATGGCAATGGGCTACTGGTGGGACTGCTTAAAAGACAACATACTCTGCCGCCGCCCCTAGCCTCAGGGTTACCAGTTGTTTCCCCCTAACCTATTACATTAAGACAAACCAGTTTGGCTTGCTGTCCAAGTTGTGTACAGGCATGGCCCTTTTGGTGACCAATTTCTGTCCTTTTACCATATTCAGAATAATTCCCCCCCCAATCATCCTCAGTTTCACCTGAACCCCATTAGGGATCCTATTTAAATATTTCTGTATTCAATTTCTCTTTGGTATTTGGGAAAAAGAGGCTCTTGAGGCTCCATCATTTATTTTTCTTTATTTTATTTACTGGACAAGTAGATCAGCATTTAAAAGTGTCATGTCCAGACTACATCACTGCCCAAATCCCATAGGAACAGCCTTACCACATTGCATTAAGAGTGCTAACCTGGCTGTACAAGCAATCTGTGACTGTTTTTAGACCTCTGAACTACCAATATGTGCTACTGGACTTTTGTCAAGAGGCTTTCAAAACCAAAGCTGCCTGAATATGTCACCCATACACAAATTCCCATGGAGAGTTCACATTTGTCCCTGGATGAGTGGCATGTCTGAATGAGCCACTGCAGACCAAATAACTGCAGGTTATAGTCAACATTATACTTTGCATTTAGACACCACATTTGAGATTTCAGAGTGTGTAACACATAAGCTTAGTAATCATTTTTTTTGGGGGGTGGGGGTACAGATAGTCTAAGGCCATTTAGGGAGTTAAAGGCAAAGGTGAAATTACAACCTGGGACTTCCTGGCTCTCATGGCGAACACTCTGGTTATTAACAGCACCAGATTCAATACTTGTCATCGTTCAGCTAGAAGTCACTGGAGACGATAATCAGAAATGTGCAAGCATGTGGTGAATAAACAGCGCAGGCCTTACTGGCAGGAGAAACCATGCTTGCAATATTGCTGCTGTGAATAACTGGTCCGCGGAGCGGATTTCAAAGCGAAAGTCAAAAGCAAGTCTATTTGCCTTGTTGCATCAGTCAAAATCCTGCTCTCTGCATTAACATTAACCCTCAGCTGCCCTCACCTGCTGGAGAACTCGATCAAGTGGTTCAGCTTTGCTCAGGCCTTCAGGGGTTAAGCCCGTCACCTCTCCACATTCATCGCTCAGCTCCAAATTGTCGGCCTTCACCAAGCATTTGTGCAGCGTCCCTACCTGAAAATATTTAACAAAGTGGGAATGGGGGGGGGAGGGTTGGAGGGAGAAGAAAAAGTATGAAAATGCAACAGGGTGGTGTGCACACATGCATGTGTGTTAAAAGAAAAGCACAATGGTTTAAGGGAATCTGCCTTATAAGTTTTTTTTAAAGGTTAGATTTTGCCAATTTCACAAAATCCAATATTCTGTTAACTCCTGGTTGCTCTCTTCCTCTGGAGACTTGCTCCCTTCCCCTGAAAAAGGGACTTGGCTGCAATTCTTATATAATCCTGATGAGAAGAGTTATGTTTATCCCATCAGAACTGGCTGGTTTTCATTGTCAATCAGATCACCCTGAAACTCTCTCATTAAGGGTCTCAACCATATTGACAATTGGGCAGCTTTTTTTTTTTGCTTTTAAAATAGCTATTAATATATGACATAGGGTGCAAGAATGAAGGCAGGGAGGGAATGAGATTTGACCAAGTTGCTCTTAATGCACACAGAAAGTCCCCCTCCCTGGGTTCGATTCCCATATAAAGCGATAGGTCCCAGAAGCAACATGCAGGCCTGATTTAAAAAAAATAAAAAATACACAACACACACCAAATACCCCAAATGAGGAAAAGACTCAACTTCTAGAAGAAGCAAAAGCTTTTGACATTTAAAGCCTAACAGATAAAAAGTAGCTGGAGTGGGGGAGATAACACTTTTGTAGTCTAGATTTCCCCCTCCATCAATCAATTTTAAGGACAATTTTGAAACGAGTGAGTTCCCCACTCTAAGTGTGTGTGTGTGTGTGTGTGTGTGTGTGGTCAAACTATTTAAGTTGCTCCCCCCCCCCCCGGCTCTGGAGATTTTTGGAAAAGGGGGATACTTAGCCCTTCTCAGCTTTGGAGTGCGGGGGGGGGGGGGGGAGGAAATGTTACTCTCAGGCAAGTTTGGGTAGGTCTGCATTTGCTGTTTTCTCTTTTCCTTTTTGCACGTCACCCAACTTTGTATCAAGAGTTTGGGAAGCCATACCTTCTTGCTGTGTAGATCCACAACTTGCCACACCAAGAGAATTAGTTCCCTTTCATCGGAACCCAGCTTAGCCCCATATGCACCAGCTGTTGCCCCAAACAAGACCACCAGAGAGTCACTGTGCGGAGAAGCAGCCGTCATGACCACAGGGGGGGAAACAGCTACAATCAAAAGCAGAGGTAAAAAACAAAAGAACAACAAAACAAAGAAAAAAAAGGGAGAGAAAGAGAAAGAGAGAGAGATCGAGTATAAAACAAACCCAACACAAACCCCCACAAATAAAGGGTTGCCCCCTTTCTCCAAGTGATCAAAGTGGAGATTAAAAAGGACAATATTAGAAGAGCCAGAACTATGGGGGAAGGGGCGAGGGGGGGGGAGAGGTAGCTAAGACCAAAATTAATTATTTAAAGAGATATTCTGTTTTGCAGTTGTACCTGCCTTGATGAGGTGCTTCTCTTATTTCCTAGGTCAGACTGGGGGATGAAATTAACGAGCGGTAGGCTTCTCTCCTTCTGACATCATGGCAGGAAACCCAGCTTTGGTTAATCAAGGAGGGGAAAAAATCTTTTTCTTCTCCTCTTCTTCCTAAGTTACCTGCCCATGAGTGAGACCATGTGACCCTAGTCAATCTCCCAAAGGGGCAAGGCCATTGGGCCTTTGGAAAAGGTATAGGGGAGGGACCTAGGGAGAAATCAACGCCTGGCTGAGCTTACCTGATTGGTGTGGGTGGGTGTTTGCTCCTGACTGGGAGAGAAAGAGAGATCAGAAGGGAAACTCCCTTTTCTCCTCCTTCCTCAGTTTTAATTCTGACTCCAGGAAGTGTCTTAACCTGCTTTCAGGGAGTTTTTTTTCCCAAGGAGTCTTTTATCAGCAAGTGGAATGCAACATTCCTGCTACAATTCGTTTCTAAAGGCACAGTGGAACCCCCCCCCCCCAGGATACGTTCGCTCGCAAGATTTCCGTCCTCAATATCTTGTGGTCAGCCCTTCCCTCTCTCGCCATTTACCTGCCGGTTTTTGTCACCTGGGCACAGATCCCATTATTTTGAAATCTTTAACTGTTTAAAGCTGCAACCGTGTTTTTTTTTTTTTAAAAAAAAATCTGTTACATTTATATCCTGCCTTTTGCACCAAGGAACTCAAGGTGATGCAAGTGGTTCGTTCTCCCTCTCATTTCATCCTCACAACAACCCTGTGAGGTGGGTTAGGCTAACCCAGCTTTTACCTGTGGTTTTAATAGGTTTAATAGGTTTTATTGGTAGTGTTTGTCCTTTTGATGCTATGGCCTGTCGGCTACGCAAATAAAGTTTGATTTGATCTGGTGGGTTAGGCTACCACTACCCAATACTGGCTCTCAATTCTATGCAGAAGTAAAAACCTCATTGCTGCTGTGAGCTAAAAAGCCTCCAAATGAAGCTATAAGGCTGGGATCTTGTACCTGCTTGCAGACAGATCCTCTAAGGCAGAACTATGAGCCTTACTTCAGAGTAAACATGCTTAGGATGGCATTTCACAAATGGACAGAAACACAGCCTTTGCATAGTTTATAGCAGGGGTGGGGCAGCTCCAGATTTGCCCTCCAGGTGTTGGGTTCCAACTCTCATCAGCCCCAGACAGCCTGGCCCAATGGTCAGGGGTGCAAGGGGTGGGGGTAGAAACTGAAATCTAACAGCATGGGGAGGGCAGATGCAAAAGAGTAATAATTGCTTAGCAAAGGGGATTTCAGCAGGCAATCTGAAATTGTGCTATGCAACTATTAAAGGTGCAGAAACCGCCCCAATTTTGCACCTGGCCACAAGGGGACTTGTTGCGGGTTGGGCCTCCTATCCGTCACCCAAAAACTTTGCTTGTGGGGGCAGCTGAGTGTAGTGTGAAATGAACAGTGGTTTTGATTATTTTAAAATGTTTTTATTGCACATCTGAGAAGGCATTTTAAGCTTTGTTTTTAGTTGCTGTATTAATTTTATGATGCATTATTGTGTCTTATTTCTTGGTTGGTGGTTTTTATTCTGTGTTCCTATACTTTGAAATGCGTTTCATACAGAAGTATCTTAAATAAGCAAGCAAAGAATGCATATGCATCACACTGAAACACTTTTTTGAGTAGGGTGGGGGGGAGAAACAAGGGACAAGGTTTCCTCTTCTCATTGAATTTAGTGGAACTTCTGAATAAAATGTTTGGGAGCCCTTTGGACAACTTTTAGTGGCTGGAATTGTCTCCCTCTATTTGTTCAACTTTTGAATGCCTCATAGCCTCTCTACCTGGCCCTAGGCCCCTTCCTGCTCACCAGCCCCTGGTGTCCTCAGAGGCTTTTGCCTGGCTGGAATGTGTCCTTGAACTGTGATGGTACCTCTTGTCTGCCTGCCTGCACAATGGAGAGGGGGGTGTATGGAAACCTTTGGTTTTTGCATGGCTAGAATGTACCATGCTGTACAAATGTAAGAGTTGCATCCATTGCTCACTCACATTTGTCTCTGGACCTTCCCATCACTGGTATGGAATGCCTCAGAAGGTTCCCCATAAAGGGAATGTGGCTACTAGGCAGGACTGGATTACCCAAGAGGCAGACTAGGCACATGCTTAGGGCACCAGCAAAACCTACACAAAATGAGCGTTTTCTTTTGAAATTATTTGATATTTTTTAAAAAGCATTGAAATAGCCATTGTGAGAAAGCCATTTGCTAGCCTTCCACAACACCCCCCCCCCTTTAATGGTTTCCATTTTGAATTACAAAAAGAAGAGCACTGTAATCTTTTCAGTGATTAGGGCCTCTAAAGGTCTTAATCCAGGCCATGTCCCTCAGCCACAAGTTTCTCTCTCTTTATGCCCTTCCTGTCCATTCACACTGTTAATAAATATCAAGCTTTTGTCTGCAAATTCCTTCAACACCTTCCTCTGGCCCTTTTCCCCTCAGAGGAGAGAGGCCTTGCCTCTTTCCTGTCCTGGAACTTCTGGTCACCTTCACTCAGCAGGCAAGGAGTGTCCAGCTCAAAGGCTATGGCATGGCTGGAAGGCTGTGGCACTGAGGCCCTGCCAAAAGTTGCCCAAAGGTGGGTCCTCCTGTCCCACCATTTGCTTTACAGAAACAGCTGAAGGTTGCTTCCTTTAAATAATAATCATAATAATAAACTGACAGGGCTCCTATGATTTAACAACAGCACAGCTGGCAGGAATTTATGTGGTGAAGTTTTATTTCCCTAAGCCTGAGGAGGAAGTGATCGGCAAGCTTTGAGGCCTAACTTTGTTCAAGGCAAATTTATAGGCCCCTCCCTTTAAGATTTGGTAGCCTACATTGCAAGTTATCACCTCCTCACCCATCCTTCAAGCACAGCCTTTACAGGAGGCTATAGAAGGTCTCTGCTGTCAAGTTAATAGTCTTAAAATGCTGCCCAGAGACTGCTGGTGAAAGGAAGGTATAAAAATCTGGTTAAGAAACAGCACCATTTGCATCTGGAGGTGTTTCCCGGGCACTATAATGGCAGCTGTTTGGACATGGCTTCAGAGAAAGGCACCACAGAATATGAAACCAAGCCCTTTCGAATACACACCAGTGGCTTTAAACAAGAGATGTTTGAGAGGACTGACTGAATATAGTTATAGCCCAAAGTGTGTTTGCTGGTTGGACTTGGGGTGGGGGATGCGGTTTGACCACCTTACGTGGCTCAGTGAATTCTTGTCTTCTCTGTAGAAATGGATCCAGCACACAAGAGGAAGGGAGTGTTGAGCTGAAAATGGAGTGGCCTTTGCACAGGTATGGAATGTTAAGTGGCTTTGCTGAATGCCTGCCGCAGGTGCCTCCGTTACAGGGTCTGCCAAGAAGGGGAAGAAGCCACTGTTTGTATTACTAGGGGGAAGGGTAACTGAGAGACATATCACCATAGAACTGCAGAGTTAGAAGGGACCCTGAGGGTCACCCAGTCCAGCCCCCTGCAATGCAAGAATCTCAACTAGAACATCCATGACAGGTTGCCATCCAACTGCTGCTTTAAAACCTCCAAGGAAAGGCATAGCAAAATATTGGAAGAAACCAGAATTACCAACTATTGAAGAATGGCAAATGAAGATGATGGACTTTATGGAACTTGCCAAACTGACTGGGAGACTCTGGGACCAGAAGGAAGAGACAGTGGAAGAAGATTGGAAGAAGTTAATAAATAATAATAATAATAATAATAATAATAATAATAATAATAATAATAATATACTATTTATACCTTGCCCATCTGGCTGGGTTTCCCCAGCCACTCTGGGCGGCTTCCAACAGAAAAATGAAATAAAATAATCTATTAAACATTTAAAGCTTCCCTAAACAGGGCTGCCTTCAGATGTCTTCTAAAAATCTTGTAGCTGTTTTTCTCTTTGACATCTGATGGGAGGGCATTCTACAGGGTGGGTGCCACTACCGAGAAGGCCCTCTGCCTGGTTCCCTGCAACTTGGCTTCTCACAACGAGGGAACCGCCAGAAGGCCCTTGGTACTGGACCTCAGTGTCCGAGCAGAATGATGGGGGTGGAGACGCTCCTTCAGGTATACTGGACCGAGGCCGTTTAAGGCTTTAAAGGTCAGCACCAACACTTTGAATTGTGCTCGGAAACGTACCGGGAGTTTAAAGTTTATTTAGAAAAATAATGCAGTATTTAAAAGTTAGGATATCTTTGGAAGTCAATTTTAGGCTGTAGGGTTAGAAGTAGATGTTAGTATAGAATTTAAGATGAATATATGTAAGTGTTATAATGTGAGGAATTTATAGTAATGGTTAAGTTGTTTAAAATGTTTAAGATTATGATGTATGGAACTGCTAAAGATGAGTTGAAATGAAAATCAAATAGGGGGGACTTAGGGAAGTCCATATGACAATGGTTAGAGAAAGAGATGGAAAGATAAGAGTTTATTTGTGTTGTTTTTGTTTTGTTTGTTGTGTTGCTGTTTTTTGTATTTGTATTTGTATTTTTGTTTTTGTAAGTGTTGATATAAAATGAATATTTTTTTTTAAAATAAATAAATAAAACCTCCAAGAAAAAAGAGAGTCATATTGAGGAGGAAGGTGACATTTTCTTCCCACAAAAGTTTTAAACTAATGTGCATAATTCCACTAGAGGCTCTCCTGGTGACCTGGGTGTTTATAGGTCTTCCCATTAACCTCTCATTCAGGAGTGCCAGCTTAGCCCTGCGACCGTGGGGTTTGTGGGTGCCTGGCCTCTTTATGAGGAAATGTGTGGGTGCTTGGGCCCCCAGGGCCCCCAGGGAACTGGCACCTTTGCTCTCATTGATCCCACACTTTTCAGTGCATTTCTTCCCTAGCTGCAAAAAAATTGTTTACCTTAGTGCCTTCTGAGTGTTACACCAACCCTGAGAGGTAGGTCAGTCTTATCCCATATTACTGTTGAGGGGCTGAGGTTGAGACGGTGTGCCAGAAGCACGATTTGAAGTGGGATTTCTAGGTTCATAGTGCAATGTAATATTAATATATATAGAATCAACTATGTGGGCAACACTTTACCAAATACAAGACGACAGGTCTCTGCCCCGAGATTATAGTTTACAGTTTGACTCATATGCGGCCATGGATTTTCGTACTTTGAGCCAGTGCTGTGTAGAGAGTTTGGGATCTGGGTTCAAATCCCTGTTTATCTATTAAGCTCACCCTGGGAATTAAAGGCCATCCATCAATAGATACTAGCTGCAATGGCTATATTCTTACCTGACCACCTGGCAGGTGAGTCACTGCTGCTTACCAAGAGAGAAGCATGGTGCAAATGCGCCAGCAGGAGCACTGGATTGGCTTGGCACGGTGTGTTTGCACCATGCCTGCCTTGCTGCTACCTGCCACCTCTCTCTCCTGGTAAGCAGCAGTGACACACCTGCAGGGAGGTCTGGTAAGTGCCTCTGCCCCACCATGCTGCCAGCTAGGGTGACTGTCATTCACTCTTAGTCTATTGTACTTCACAGGGTTGCTTGGGGATTAAATGGGATGAGTGAGAACAGTATATATTGCTCAGATCTCCTTGAAGGGAGGGAGGATTGTAATATAATAATGATGCAATATTTTATGTTCAATTTTTCATTTGTTTTGTATATTCATTAATAGAGCTTTGCCCTTCCAACCCTCAAAAAAGCAGGGGGGGACCTTTCTGAATTGCTTAGAATCTAGTTAATTCTACCACTTCCAGTCACCCTCCTTCCTCCATGCATTCCCAACTTGTGATCTATATATAATACAATTTCCTGGGCTGAAAATACTAAGAACCAGGTATTGAATGTTTGCAGAGAAGAAAAACAGGATCCATTTCCTGCTGCGACATGTGTGGTTAAGACCCTGGCCATGCAGTGCCAGCAAAGTTAATTTGTAACCTGGAACTTGCTGCAATGAAATGTTACTCTTGTTCAGCTTTAACTTGAGTTATGAAAGTCATATTTCTAGAGAGAGCAGCCTTCACACAACTTGAGGCCTTCCAGATGGTTTGGACTACAAGTCCCATCAACCACCAGCCAACACTGGCTGCTAGAGGTCATCCTGTTTTCAGGCTGCAAGCCAGAATAGCCATTTGTGGTGTAGTGGTTAGATTGTTGGACCCAGGACTAATTGTTGAATGAGTTTTACTTGGATTGCTGGGCTGGACCAACCAGGATGTGTTTTGTGCTGCTGATTGTAATTTAATCGTGTTTTTTTAATTGTTCGATGAGACAGATTGTGAGCTGCCGAGAGGGCTCCTTCCTCTGAAAAGCAGCATAAAAACAAAAAACTGAGTGCAAATTCAGAGGCGAGTCTGCCTGTTTTGTCCCAGCGTGATTGCCTGTGCTGCCTTTTCCTTCTTTCCATCAGCTGCTGCTGGGGTGAATCCTTCTATGGGCCAAACTACATGTTGGCCTAAATGCGCAGTGTGCACTTCTAAAAATATTTTTCATTGGTGAAAGTTGATTACCGTATTTTTCCGTGTATAAGATTTTGGGGGACTCCAAGTTAAGAAAACACCCCTCAGCACTACTCGTGTATAAGACCAGCCCCAATTTCAAACCTATTTTTTTATTGTTTAAAAACCTAGTCTTATACATGGAAAAATACGGTAATTGTTACTATTGTTATTTTGTCTGTTTTCAAGATACATTATAAATTCTATGCACTCCTTATGAATGCTGTCTACAATGACTCTGCCTGTATTAACCCTGGGTTTCTTCAGCTTAAACATTTCTTGGTGTTTTCTTGCTTTTTTCAACTTTGCTAATTTTATCATTCCAAAATGTTCCCCTAAGTTCCTTATCAATGCCACTTTATTTGAACTGTGCTTTTCTTTCCAGGTTGTTGCATTCATTACCCTGGCCATCTTAAAAGCTGACAATGCACGTCAGTAGCATAACTAGAATGCAACAAACAGTGTCTCAACACTGGGTGCAGGATCTGCTATAATAGACATTGTTCTATGGTCCGGACAGACTTTGGCAATTGTAGCGCTAAGGTGATTCTCTTCAGATAAATTGTCCCCTGTTTTCAGAGGCCACTTCCAAATACCCGGAGGCAGGCTGAGTTTGGCTCTGTTGACTGTGTTATTCAGTGTTTTGTACGAAAATTAATCCTCTTCTTCTAGGCTTCTTATTTAACTGTTGGCTAGCAGTCAGGATTGTGCTTCCTCCATACTGGAAAAGGCCTATACAGTGGTACCTCGGGTTAAGAACTTATTTCATTCTGGAGGTCCGTTCTTAACCTGAAACTGTTCTTAACCTGAGGTACCATTTTAGCTAATGGGGCCTCCTGCTGCCGCCGCACCGCTACCGCAAAATTTCTGTTCTTATCCTGAAGCAAAGTTCTTAACCCGAGGTACTATTTCTGGGTTAGTGGAGTCTGTAACCTGAAGCGTCTGTAACCTGAAGCGTCTGTAACCCGAAGTACCACTGTATTTTCAGGAATCAAAGAATAGGCTCATCAGCGTTTTGGTAGATTGGTGATACGGACAAATGAATAAACATGTTAACAGAGAGGAAATGGATCTAGGTCCCTCCTGAAGTGGGGAGAAAAATAGACCCTGTTTGTTGTTGGTTGTAGCTATATTAGAATTGACAGAAATACCTTCTTTTTGTAATATTAACATTTTGAATGGGGCATGTTTTGAGAGATTTGGGGAAGGATTTGAAAAGAAAGGGTTGACGCTCGGTGGCAGATCACAAGCTTTGCATGCAAAAGTAAAGAGTTATGCCCTGGATCTTTCTATGCTCATATCAAGGTCTGATTTTATGTTTGTACAGAGTTACCCCACAAGTGTCCTGGAAAAACAGGGACATCCCGTTTTTGTATTGCAAGAGAATGGTGGCCACTTTTGTTGTCGTGATCTCTCATGATTTCATGGCGTGATTTCCCCTAAAAAATGTTTTTTTTTCAGGGCTGCAGTTTCATGTGACATTGCAAAGTACGCATTTTTGGGTGCCATGCCTGAAAAAGTATTTTTTTTGGGGGGGTGGGGGGAAAGAGTGGTGATAAATCAGGCAGGATCACAACAACCAAAATGGCCGCCACGCTCTTGCCATAAAAAACGGGAAGGTGTCATCCAAGAAGATGACATGCCAGATTTCTGCTTCAAAGTGTTGGAGTGCTATGCAAAGGCAGGGATCCAGCTGCACAGAGGGAGCCTCTCAGTGCTCAAATGTGGACTTTCCTCAGAGCTTTGCATCAATGCATGAAGGTCTCAGAGGTAGGAGTACAATCTCACTGCCCACCATCCATGCCTTCCTATCCATGCAAACGTTGCATGAACTAAGGAAATGCTTCCACATGGTCATAATTGTTCTTAACCCCCCCCCCCCAACTTCGTGCATTCTAAGAGACTGGCCGTTGTTTTATCACTCTATTGCTACAGGAATTGCAGTGTCAATATTTATTAAAAAAAACAAACCAAAACCAGGCATATGGCTCAACAGGTGCAGAATGCGCTGTGCTGCCTCCTCTCCTGCCAGAGTCATGCTGGTGTAGATACGTGTTCTGGCCTAGCCCTTCCAGGTGCCTTCAGCTGCCAGCACCACACCCACCTCCTTTCACACAGAGCTTTGCTTCGGAGGGAACGCCCTTGTTTGCCAAGGAATAAGAACTTAGCCAGCCAGGGAACTGTTGGTTTTGTCAATCCAGGTCCAGCCTAAGATGTTTTGGTGCCTCAGCCAGAAACAAATGGAAGCCTCCCGTCTACTAGAGAGAACTCACAAAATAGGTGTGCCAGGCTTTGACCCACAGCCTCTAGATTTGCCTGGCCTCCTGCCACTTTCCCTCAACAACTTTGCCAAAAAAAGAGCTCAACTTTTGTGTCCGGATTTTTACCCTAGGCAGGTGGAGGAGTTGTATCTCCAGGTGGAGACACACACACACAAAGAAGTATGCAGCTTTAGCCCTGCAATCTGCCACATGGGAGAAAAGTGTGAGAGATGTACAGGAGGCAGAGATCCCTCACAATCGTCCCATAACTCTTCCCAACCAGTGGTGCCTATTGGGACTGGCAGGGCAGAAGGCAGAGAAGGTGGAGCCAGAGCCATTGGCAGGGTGGAGCTGGAACCAAGGATTGACCACCAACCCAGATTGGGTCCTTCTAAGCTGCTCCAATAGGCCCAGCTCTTGAAACTTGCTATGTGCATCAACTTTGCCACCCCAGAGTAACCCACAGCAAGGCTGTAATCCTGCAGCACAATACACTTAAATGCAATTTATAACAATATATTCGAATCATTCCAGCCAAACTCAGGAAAGCAGCACAATATAATACTGGGCACAAAATGGATGTTGTGTGGTGCCCAGCCCTGAGCCTAAGGGCACATTTCACATTTTCACATCACTAATGATAGGGCTGCCTCTGTCTCTAATTTAGTTCAGGTAAGTCTAGAGGTGTCTCGATGGTAATATGGGACTGTTGCAGATTTCTCCTCATCTTCATCTTGCGTAAGAACGTTGCATCATCCCTCGCACCTTGAATTTGGCTCAGCAGCACAGTGGAAGCCTGCACACCTCTTTCAAGTTCGGTATTCTATTATCTCGGTAGCCTGAACCATTTCAATGGATAAATAATGGGTTTTGTTTGGCAAGCAGTTGCATCTGTTTAGCCTTTACATTCTGAACATACTTATGACAAGCACAAGAAATGCCTTGCCATGGCCTGAAGCCTAGAAAGCTGATAAACAAGTCTTCCCCTGTTGTTTTTCTTGGGCATGTCACATTCACAGATATACTGTGTACGTACATGGAGGCTCAATTTAAGAAATCAGTGACCAATAGTTGTTAAAAATACCTGCCCAATTTGTCTATTGTTATTGTATTAGTCAGCTAAGTAATAAGACTTAGTGCTGGTGCTGGAGGAGACTTGAGAGTCTCATGGACTGCAAGGAGATCAAACCTATCCATTCTGAAGGAAATCAGCCCAGAGTGCTCGCTGGAAGGACAGATCCTGAAGCTGGGGCTCCAATACTTTGGCCACCTCATGAGAAGAGAAGACTCCCTGGAAAAGACCCTGATGTTGGGAAAGATGGAGGACACAAGGAGAAGGGGACGACAGAGGACGAGATGGTTGGACAGTGTTCTCGAAGCCACCAACATTACTCTGACCAAACTGCGGGAGGCAGTGGAAGACAGGAGTGCCTGGCGTGCTCTGGTCCAGGGGGTCACAAAGAGTCGGACATGACTAAATGACTAAACAACAACAACAACAACAAAGTAATAAGAACTCAAGAAGAGCCTGCTGGATCAGGACAATGGCTCAGCATCCTTTTCTCACAGTAGCCAACCAGATGCCTGTGGGAAACTGAAAAACAGGATTCGAGCACAGGAGCACTCTCCTCTCCTGAGGTTTCCAGCAACTGGAATCCCAAAAATTGCTGCCTCTGACCATGGAGGCAGAGCAATAATCATGGCTTGTAGCCATCAACTGCCTTATCCTCCATGAATGGGTCCAATCTTCTTCCAGGTTGGTGGTCATTACTAGACAAGATGCCCATCTGCTTTATATTCTTCTTCTTTTTAAGAAAGCAAAAATAAACTAAGCTGCCCTCTACTCCCCCACAGTTCAGATTGTCAGTCAGTTTCATTGGAATATCGCAATCAGCCATTATGCATCAAATCATTGATAACATTAACAGTTAGAAAGCAACAGCAGACACCAACCAATGTGGCTCTGTCAAAGGGGAGAAATTGCTCGTTTTCTTTCAGGTATGCATGCACCTTTAACCCTGCCCACACCTTCAGAATTTAGACAATATACTTGATTGTTCTATGGCCTGCATACACAACATAAATTTAAAGCACATGACTTCCCTCCAAAAATCCTGGGGGTTGCAATTTACCCCTCTCAGAACTGCAATTCATATAGCACTCTTAAACTATAGTTCCCAGGAGTCTTGGGGGGCGGGGCGGGGAAGCCATGTAGTTCAAATCTATGGCATGTAGACAGCCCTATACTGTCATGTACGGTGGATGCTTGGGTTGCGAATGTGATCCATGTGGGAGGCACGTTTGCAACCCGCAGCGCTGCGCCTGCGCCTGCACGGGTCTTGATTCGGTGCTTCTGTGCATGCGCGAGTGCCAAAACCCAGAAGTAACCCATTCCGGTACTTCCAGGTTTGGCACGGTGCGCAACCCAAAAACGCACAACTCGAAGCGTCTGTAACCTGAGGTATGACTGTACTTGTTAACATTAACTTGTCACTTTTATTTTGCAAAGGAGGAACTTTTCTCCACCTCTCTACCAAAGCAAGAGTAGGTTATGTTTGCTGCGGATTGCATATTTTCAGCTTAAGAACGCAGCGGACCCGGAAGTGTTTACTTCCGGGTTCCACCACGTGCGCATGTGCAGAAGCGTAATGCGTGCTTCGTGCATGCGCAGAAGTGCTCTAGCGGCACTTTGCGCATGTGTGGAAGTGCCGTTCCGGCTACATACTTTTGTGGGTGAGAACAGCACCCCGGAATGGATCAAGTACGTATCCAGAGATACCACTCTACAGTTCTTGAAGATCATTTGCACAGCTATGACATTCAAGGACAAAACGTAACAGCCTTGCCCAGTCTGGTGCCTCCAGGGAATTTCGACTATCCATCAGCTTCAGCTTTTGGGAGCAGTAACAACTGCCCAACATAACCTATACCACAGGGTTGTTGTGAGGATAAAATGGAAGGGAGGGGGACGAACCACGTATGCCACCTTGAGCTCCTTGGAAGAAAGTTCGGATATGAATGTAAAAAGGAAGGGATGTGAAAATGAATAGACCTTTTGTCTTGATGGTATCCAATGCCAATAAGTTAAGGATGCATTTTGTGAAGAGGTGGTTCCTTTAGCAATCGTCGTCACTGCAGTGCTATTCAAGAAGTAACATCAAGCCTAGTGGTCTCTTCTTCATGTCCAGAGAGGGGAGGGGAGGAATGGAGCTTATTGAATCAGACACCAGCCTCTTTAATGAAAGCCAGGGGTGGGTGGGGGCCTCGGCTTTGCCTTCCCTGCTTTTGGTTTCCACAAAGCCTGTTTGTTTTACTTAAGGCTAGTTCACTGCACCCTGGTTACCATGGGAATGGCAGAAGGGCGGCCAGCCACACCTTTGTGAACACCGCCTGGGTGACTCAGGGGGAGCAACTCAAGAGACAGAGGCTGACCTCATAAAAGTTGAAGCAGGTAAAAGTGCAGGCTCAGGTGATCTCACCCAAAAGCTGCATACCCATGTATACTTGATCATGGGGCAAGGCGATGTAGAGAGGCAGGTCTTGAGGAGCAGGCTGCCTGGATCCCCCTGCAGTAAGCCAGAGCCAGTGTACACGGCGGAGTGCTCCACTAGGACTGTGGATATCTGGGTTCAAATGTGGCTCAGTACAGTAGTATAGTGACTAACAGGCTGAGCTGTGGATCAGGAAGTTCCTTGTTCCTGAATCTCACCTTTGCCATGTACTTAACAAGAGGCCTTAGGCAAGCTCCTATTGTTCGGCCTCAGTCTTCCCATCTGTCGTACGGGACATAATCATACCATGCAAGTTCTTTCTTTTTAATTGGTTGTATGCATAGAAACATACAAAGAACATAACTTAAAACATAGATAAAATTCAGTTCCAGTGACTAAGAGGCACAGCAAAAATCAGAGGAATTACACCCTGCAATGTAGTACAGTATGAAGATAAGAAATGTCATTGTTATTCTTATCATTACTAAAGCATAAACAAACAACTATGAGTTCCATAAAGAAGCATGCTGAGAGGGTGCCATTAGCACATTGGTTTTCTTATTCACATACATTGCAAAATCAAACCATTCTAATCCAGAATGATCTCACTTTTTAGTCCTTAACTTCATATTGTTTGTCAACTTTCCAACCAAAACTATATTACAACCCTTTTTATACCAGTATTCTCTTGTAGCTCCTTCCAAACTGCTGCAAAAAGGGCTGGTTGTTAGTTTTGTTGCCATTTAAAAATGACTTATCAGCACTTCACAAATTCTCATTGCTGTTTGAGAAAATGTTTAATAAAGCTAAATAATAAACTGGTTCCATATGTTGATTAGCGATGTCCTTAGTTTCATGAAAGAATACACATTTACACAATGTTCGCAAAACTTTATTATGGTCAAAAATTGTTAAGCAAGGGAGACGTGTGCTGTGTAAAATGCAGATCCAGCAGGCAAACTCAATTATGAATCAATTATTTTTCCTGTTGACCAAAAGGGGAACTTTCTTCCCTAGGGTTGCAAAAAACTTCTAAGGTGTGATCTTCTAAACAGTTCAAAACACAACAAACATGTACACACACATCCAAAACCATAAGCAGAATAAAGGCATTTTTAAAAAGGGTGGGGTGGTTCTATATAATTCAGCAATTACAAAATGTTTTTATGCTCTGAAGTTAAAGAGGATGCTGGCTCTGCTCCCACAAAAAGCTATTACTCATCAAATGCTCTATCGTACTCATGTTGATTCCAGGCTGTCGCTACTGTTGGGTGCGATTCAGTTGTATGCTCTCAAATTCAGGTTGCACAATGAAAGCTGATTGTGCAACCAACCCACTTTTTGCAATAAGGAAAGTGATGGGAAAATGCACTGGAAAGTGTGGGATGGCATCTGCTTGACACAATGCCGTCTAATTTCCCCACAAACAAATCAGGATGAATGCTCAATAAACAGATTGTCTGGAAGCTGCCTTATTCATGACAGCTGGGATTTTTGAGTGTCTTCTAAGAAAAGCTTAGAGCCCTTGGGTGCTGTTGTGGTTTACAACACATGTTTCAAAGTCATGTACAATATTCAATTAAACACTGGCCTGAATCTCCAGGCCTTTAACATGATCTACAGAAGAACAATACAACCCACCCATCCTGTCTCTTTCCTTATTCATAAAAGGCTTTTACTAGCCCCAGTGGCTGTGGATGGTGCCAACAGCACTCCCTGGGTGACTTGGCTGCCTGCCTTGAAACCTAGGGCGTGGCAAGTTTGTGAAACCTGCCAAATGGTTCACCAACTGGAATACCTTTCTTATTCTCAATGCTAGAAAAGCAAATGGTCGGAGCTGAGTAGTTCAAAGTCACACCAAGCTACAATTTCCAGGATTGCTTGGGAAAACCATGATCATAACAGTGAACATAAGAACTCAAGAAGAACCAGGATATCAACATGATTTTCTGGGGCTAGTGCACTGTATGTGGATAGGGTCTTCCTCTTGCATATACTTTGCACCAGAAACAAATCTGTGGACCCCCAAGTTGCACTTGTTGCAGCTCCGATTGATATACCCAATGCCAGAATCAGGGATGTGTTGTGGGGTCAGTTTCAGCTTATGCAGTCAGCTGTTGTGGACAAAATTGCTGTGGGCAATACATCTGGCCATGTACTTTTTAAAGTCCAGTCCCTCCTGGCTTGAGGGGAGTAGTAGGGTTGCCATACACACAGAATTTCCCAGATATATCCGGTGTTTGGCCCACGTAAACAGCGTCTGGGTGGAAATCTCTGAACTGTCCGGGGAAAATCTGAGCATATGGCAGCCCGTATCGGAAGTGTAGATTTTGGCAAATTTCCTTAAAAATAGCTTAAAGACTAATTTTATTTTTGAGATTTTACCCAAAAAAGCTCAACAATGTTTGTGTCCAGATTTTCACTTTTAGAAATATGACAACCCTAGTAAAGAGTGTGGTTGACACTTTACTGCATGCGATGCTGGTCCCTGCTGCTTTGAAAGAGGCAGTGGTTACGTCTTTCCTTAAAGAAACTGGCTCTGGACCCCTTGAACTGGAACAACTATTGACCAACTGCTAATACTCCCTTTTAGGGAAGGTGATGGAGAGGGTTGTGGTGGGGCAGCTGCTACCGTGTTTCCCCCTTTTTAAGACGGAGTCATAATATAAGCCATGGCAGGATTTTAAAGCCTTTGTAAAATATAAGACATACCCCGAAAATAAGCCATGCCTGCAGGGTCGGCTCCCAGCAGCGCTGGGCATGGGAGAGAGGAGACTGAGCAGCCACTGTGGCATTGCGCTGCCAGAGACTCGCAGCCACTGAGGAGCTTGCGGCGCCGGGGCTTGCAGGCGGCTCTCGCCTTGCCGCCCTTTCTCCTGCTCCCGGGGGAGACGTGGCTTCTATTCCCCATTGCCAAGGAAACAGCCCGGGGGAGAGACGCCAGAGCTGAGGCGCCCCCCGCCCGCGGATCCCACGTGCCGCCGAAAACGGCAATGCTTAGGGCCCCCCACTCCTCGCCCGAAGTGGAGTAAGGCCCCCCGAGCGGTCCAGGGCTTGCTTCCGAATGCGCAGGGACAGGACTGCGCTGTTAAACTCTTTGCAAACTCCTTGCCGGATCGAGGAGCCGGTCTGCAGAGTCAGCGCCCAGCAGCGCGGCGCTGGATTGAGGAGGCGGTGCTTTGTGCGGAGCTGCTGGGCGCCGACCCGGCAGGCCGCTTCCTCGATCCGGCGGCCTCCCGGGTGGGCGCCCAGCAGCGCCGCGCGGAGCACCGGATCGAGGAAGCGGCCTGCCGGGTCGGCGCCCAGCAGCTCCGCACGAAGCACCGCCTCCTCAATCCAGCGCCGCGCTGCTGGGCGCTGACTCTACAGACCGGCGGTGCTCCGCGCGGCGCTGCTGGGCGCCAACCCGGGAGGCCGCCAGATCGAGGAAGCGGCCTGCCGGGTCGGCGCCCAGCAGCTCCGCACGAAGCACCGCCTCCTCAATCCAGCGCCGCGCTGCTGGGCGCTGACTCTGCAGACCGGCTCCTCGATCCGGCACTCTGCAGGACAGCTTTCTTTTGGGCAAGGAGTTTGCAAAGAGTTTAACAGCGCAGTCCTGTCCCTGCGCATTCGGAAGCAAGCCCTGGACCGCTCGGGGGGCCTTACTCCACTTCGGGCGAGGAGTGGGGGGCCCTAAGCATTGCCGTTTTCGGCGGCACGTGGGATCCGCGGGCGGGGGGCGCCTCAGCTCTGGCGTCTCTCCCCCGGGCTGTTTCCTTGGCAATGGGGAATAGAAGCCACGTCTCCCCCGGGAGCAGGAGAAAGGGCGGAAAGGCGAGAGCCGCCCGCAAGCCCCGGCGCCGCAAGCTCCTCAGTGGCTGCGAGTCTCTGGCAGCGCGATGCCGCAGTGGCTGCTCAGTCTCCTGCTCTCTCCAGTGTCCAGCACCGGCGCAGCTGGGCACCGACCCTGCAGGCTGCCTCCGGAACCCAGCAGCAGCAACGCTGGCTGCCGTAATTACAGTTAAAAAAAAATTAAAAAGACACCCCCCCGAAAATAAGCCATAGGCTTATTTTCTTGGGTAAAATAAATATAAGACGGTGTCTTAAAATGTGGGAAACACGGTATCTGAGTCCAGATCTAGCCCTATAACTGAGTCACCTTTGGTCATCCTGATAACCACAGTGGGACAGGGGGACATGGTATTGTCCTGCTTTGTAGGCACGGGACAAATGGAAGTGTGGATGAGTCCTTAGTGTTGCCCTTATAGAATTCCGCAGGGGGGAGGATAACTAGAATTAGTTTGTCTCTGCCTCCACCTCTTCTTTGTCTCTCTGCTTTCTGCCCTATCAGTCCCCAGTGGACACCAGCAACCACTGTCACTGCCTGTGGCCACCTTTCTATCTACTTGTCAACTCCATCAACAAAAATAGAAAGGGAATTTTTTTTGCATCCACCTGAGTCTTCCAGGCTTCTCCTACTCGCCCAGGCTCCACTTGTAGCATCACTCAGGTGGCAGGATGTTTGCAGTCAATCCTAGTTCTCTTCATCCATGGCCTGGCCTCTTTAGCTACTCTCTCTCTCTTTCTCTTTGCAAGAGAGCTGTCCTGAAAATTCTCTTGAATTTCACCTGCGCACTCCCTGCCACTCCACCCCCATATATATATATATATATATATATATATATATATATATATATATAATTTTTATTGGTTTTACAAAATAAACATAGGAGACACAAATAATATTCATTCCACCCTCTTCCACCCCCCCACGAGCCCCCTCCTGCCACGAGAAGGTCCCGTGCCGGGCGGATAGTTGAAGGTGATCCATTTTTATAGTTGAGGTTTATTCCCCTCCCCTCCCTCCCTCCCCCAGAGTCCTCTTCTGCCACCAGTGGGCCCCGGGTTACAAGACAAGACAGAGAAGAGTATCCACCCCACTATCTATCCATACGTCTCTACTAAGAAAAGAAAAAAAAAGCCCCCCCATCCCTCCCTCTCCCGCCCTAAAAAGAAAAAAAGAAAAATAATCCCCACAAAAGAAGAAAGAAAAAGAAACGAAACGAAAAGAAATATATATATATTCATTCTTCATGCACATTTTTATATTGGCTTCCCCTACCTCCCCCCTTCCAGATTTGCATTTTAAAATCTCAGTTAAGCAGTTTTCTATTCATAATCCCCGTTCTATTTCCCAACTTCCCAATCTTATTTTTTACATATTGTCCATTTTTTCCTGAATTCTCTTTTAATATTATTTCATCCCCCCACCTCATCCCCAGGACCCATCCCCCCTCTCTTTATAAACAGTCAGTCTGACAGGTACAAAACCTAAGTGTAGCTCAGGCGCCTGCAACCGGCTTTGAAACCAGGCTTAGCTTAAGCCTCGGAGGGGCTCTAATAATATACACAGGGTCTCCGGGGAGCCTGGTGCAGCTGTTGCCATGCTCTCAAATTAATGGCTCCTTCTTTTCCTCCACAAACGATGAAGGCGAGACTTCTGTTATAGAGAAGGATAATCCATTGCTGATGAAGGAGGCTGGCAGGAGACCCAGACAAGCACATTGTAAATCTCTGGAGCCTGAAATTTGGTGCACTGCCTCTGCTTTCTAGCGAGGGTACATAGCCCACATAGGATAACATGAAAATGAGAGGACGAATGAGATTTTTGGTTGTGTTGTGCAATATAACACCAGGCTTTTTGATTCAAAAGATTTCTGCTTTTAACTTCTATTATTTTGTAATATTTGTTATTATCTATCTATCATCCATATCTATCTATCATCTATCTATCTATCTATCTATCTATCTATCTATCTATCTATCTATCTATCTATCTATCTAATCTATCATCTCATGTCTACCCCTATTATCAATTATATACTAGCGGTGACTGCGCATTCCCTGGGAATTTTGATAACCCCCCAAATATGGTGATTTTTAAATGGATAGTGTAATTGGTGAGTTTGGACCTATCATGCCAAAAATTGGGTGATGTCACACCAAAGTCATGTTTTGGTCCACAGTCTTTGTTCAAATTGGTGCCTGATATTCAAACTCCAATGACGTCTCCCATCCCCAAACTCAGGAACCCCTGGGCCAAGTTTGGCAATGATATCTTAAGAGGCATCCAAACCCCAAGACAGGTGTAATCACCCCCAAGTCACATTTTGGTCTGCTGTCTTGATTCAGAATGGCTCCTAGCATCCAAGTGTTGACAAAGGAACCTTCATGCCTAGCTTGGTGACAATATATGATGAAAAATATGTGTAGTCACAGCAAAGCCACATTTTGGTCTGCTATCTGATTCAAAATGGTGCCTGACACCCAAACAGCAATGTAGATGTCCACCTCAGGAACCCTCGTGCTGAGTTTTGCAATATCTGAAGAGACAGTAGAACGTATGCAGGGGCGTAGCCAGGATCAAAACTAGGGGGGGGGGGGCAAGCCATGGTTGTTCAGGGGCGGGGCCAAGGCACAGAAGGGGAGGGGCCACAAAGTGGGCGGGGCTAAAGGGCCAACGGGCCTGATGACATCGTGGCGGTGGCAGCAGCGGCCACCTTGTGCTTCTGGGGCTGGTAGCGTTGGCGGCTACCCTGCTTGGCTGGAGAGGACGGGAGGGTCGGGCAGGCGAGAGGGGGTGGCAGGGCGGGCGAGGGCGAGGCAAGACACGGCCGCAGCCACGACGGCTCAGAGGCGTTGCTGCATATCAGCATATTATTTCAACCATGGTTCAAGCCCCACCTTAGGAAAAAAATCCTGCATTGCAGGGGGTTGGACTAGATGGCCCTTGTGGTCCCTTCCGACTACAATTCTATGATTCTATTGATATATTACCATAGCATATGCATCGTTCTGCTTTCTTGAATTGTCCTACTCCTAGGCATAGCAGCCAACTCCTAGAGGCCTAGGTGCCCCCCCCAATTACTGGTAAATACCGTATTTGAAAGAGTCATCCCCCCATGTTGATGGGCTTTCTATGTGGGGCTTATCTGCCCCCCCGTATTTTATTAAGGATGGAAGAGGGAGGGAAGGAAGGAAGAAATAGAGAGAGAAATAACTCATATTTGTGCGTGTCTCTGGATGACGCTGTGATGCTGGAACTCTGCAGCAAGAGGACAGGAGGGTCGGGCAGGGGAGAGGGGGTGGAAGGGCGGGCGAGGGCGGGGCAAGGCATGGCTGCAGCCACGACGGCTCCGAGGTGTTGCTGCATATCAGCATAATATTTCAACCATGGTTCAAGCCCCACCTTAGGAAAAAATCCTGCATTGCAGCGGGTTGGACTAGATGACCCTTGTGGTCCCTTCCGACTACAATTCTACGATTCTATTGATATATTACCATACCATATGCATCGTTCTGCTTTCTTGAATTGTCCTACTCCTAGGCATAGCAGCCAACTCCTAGAGGCCTAGATGCCTCTCCCCCCCCCCAATTACTGGTAAATACCGTATTTGAAAGAGTCATCCCCCCATGTTGATGGGCTTTCTATGTGGGGCTTATCTGCCCCCCCCGTATTTTATTAAGGATGGAAGAGGGAGGGAAGGAAGGAAGAAATAGAGAGAGGGATAACTCATATTTGTGGGTGCCTCTGGGTGACGCTGTGATGTTGGAACTCTGCATGTACAGGAGCCTTGTAAGCAGCTTTCTCTCTGCTTGATTTACAGCAGGCACGTCCAACAGGTAGATTGTGATCTACCAGTAGATCACTGGATGTCTGTGGTAGATCACTGGTAGGTCACTGGCACCCCTAAAAAAAGCTCACCCAAAATTTTCCTCCTCCCTCAAAAAAGTTGAACTATGACCTGAAGCCCTAAACAAAAATGGGCCTCCCTCCCTCCTAAAAGAAGCTCAACAAGTTTGACCTAAACCCCCCAAAACAGGGCTTCCCTTCCTTTAAAAAAAACTCAACAGCTTTGACCTGAACCCCCCAAAAGGGGGTAGATCACCCCCAGTTTTAAACTCTGAGTAGATCTGAGTCTCTTGGGAGGTGGCCACCCCTGATTTACAGTATACAGATGCAGGAGGAGGGGCAGACTGGAACACCAATGCTTTTTATAAACATCACTGTGTCTGTCAAAGCTACAGCCCCCCCTTTCTTATTCACTTCTTTTTAGCCTTGCAGAGCCACCTTAGTCAAATTGAATCCTCTGAGTCTGCACCCTCATTAAATCGCCAATAGAACTCTTAATGCTCCTGAATGCTCATTAACAACTCCCACTTAAGAACAATAGGGTGAAATGCTCAGCTATCGAATCTTGCCTGGGGATATATGCTCCATTGTCTTAACTGCTTAACTACTGGTAGCCACTTTGCTTTATTTATTTGATGTGTTTTTGTTACTGCTGTGTCTCCCCCCCCCCCAGCAAGCGGAGACTTAGCTGCTCTTGCTAAAGCAAAGCCCTTTCCACTTCAGTTTTTGGAGGGGAAAAGTGCTGGTTATGGTCTGTAAAATACATTAATTTTTTTGCTTCTAGGGGGGGCAGCTGCCCCCTCCTGCCCCCCCTGCCTACGCCCATGAACGTATGTCAAAACACACACCAAAGTGATGTTTCAGTCCACCATCCTTGATTACAAATGGTTGCCAAGGTCCAAATGCTGAGGAAGAGCACTATCCCCACCATAGGAAACCTCCTGCCAAGTTTGGCAACAATATATCCAGAGGCATCCAAATCTGTAGAGAACAAATGGACAAAATACTTTCCAAATATATAGCAGATTGCTAGAGGTGTGCAAATCCCTGAAACCTGGTAAATGTTGTTGGCTGGCATTTCCTGCCATTGTGTAAACTAGGGTCCCACAACATCATTCCCTCCAGATGTTTTAGACTACAACTCCCATCATCCTTGACCATTGGCCTTTCCAGCTGCAGAGCCTGATGGGAGCTATAGTTCAAAGCATCTGGAGGACACCAGATTTGGGAGGCTGGTTTAAACTCTCAGGCAGCGTTGAAAGCAAATAAACTGATCCAGGATGGATTACAGTATTTATTGCCTCTTTCACCATCAGGTGAGGCGCTTGTCAAAACATGCTGACTTAATTTCACCCAAATCAAGGTGTTTCCTTGCCTCACCCGAACAGGCTTTTTAAAAAGATGCAAATATTAAATTAAATCTAGGAAGCGTTTTATTCTACTTCTTCTTTACTTATTAGTTATACAGTAGCGGGGATGAGGAGCCTGTGAACTTCTGGGAACTGGAATCCAACGGTGCCTGGAACTTCACTGGTTCCCCATCCCTGCTATAACTAATAAGTAAAGAAGTAGAAGAAAACATGGTCAACAGTAAGGGGTGATGGGAACTGTAGTCCAGCAACTTATATGTATGTATTGCATTTATATACCACCTATCCTTCCAAGGAGCTCGTAGTGGTGCACATGCTTCTTCCCTCCCCCATTTTATAAACACAACGACCCTGTGAGGTAGGTGGGGCTGATCTTATAGTTTGAGCCACCATTTTCTCCCTTCACTGCCACCACCCGTCTCTCTGCCTAGCTAGCCAGGCTTATTTGTGGGCTGCAAACCTAGCAGAGGAGAAGGGAAGGGCTCACAGCATCAGGTCAGAGATTCAAGAATCCCCATCATGACTGGCTGGCCACGGGTCCAGCTTTATAGAGGACAGCCCCCTCTTTGAAGGCCTCTTCTATTTCAACAATCCCAGAACCTTTTCCACACCAGGGACTCGCCTTGAATCCAACGTGCATAAAATTTTACACCATCTCTTTGTACAGTGCTAGTGTTGCTGTTGCTGCAGCCCACCTTAAGTCAGGTCACAGCCCACTAGTGGACCCTACTAACCCACCAGATGACAACCAGCATACTCTCTGGAGCCTGTCCCTCTGGCCCAAGTATGTGCTAAAGGTAAATAGCCATTAAAAGGGAGAACAGGGTCCTTGACGTTACTCAACACCCATTAGTACCTGGATAGCAGACTGGTCACTATCTTCCCAGCTATGTATTACAGTAATTATTTCCAAATTACAGGTAAAATGATCATCTGTATTTTTTTAAATGCAGATTGGTCTCTTCATTTTGTCCCTTCCTCTTTTCATGATTCATTCCCTCTCTTTTTTTTGGAGGGGCTGATCTTTAAGAGGATACTCTATGATGCTACCTTGATATCATAGGTATTTATTAATTACTTTCATATCCCACCTTTTTCTCCAGAGAGCTGAAGGTGCCACACATGAATCTCTCTATACCTGTTTTTATCCTCACAACAACCCTGTGAGGTAGGTTAGGTTGAGAGATTGTGACTGGCCCAGTGAGCTTTGTAGCCAAGTGGGGATTTGAACCCCAGTCTCCCAGGTCCTAGTCTAGCACTTCCACTACTGCACCACATCAGCTTCTATTATATGTCCATGACACTATTTTATTTATTTAGGTTTCTGTCATTCTTCAAACAGAGAACTCAAGAGGGCATAAAACAATCTTCTGTCCAGATACTGACCAGGCCTAAACCTGCTTAGTTTCCTCATTGTGTTCCTTTAGGCAGGGTTTGGGGTGGACCTATGGCTCTCCAGAAGTGGTTAGACTATATTCATTATCCCTGACCAGAAGCTATACTGGATGGAGGTGATGGGAGCTAGAGTCCAACCACATCTGTAGGGCCACAGCTTCCCCATTCCTGAGGGGAACCATACTCTGGGAATAAGTCAATCTCCCATCCCACACCATGGCAAATATATTTCAAGACTTACTCTAGATGGGGCTAGAAACTACCGCTTGCAAGCAATTATAAGCTAGACAGGTGAGTGCTGTTAAAAGGCAATCCTTGCCCAATGGAAGTACTTGCTGAGCCCATGGCATCAGGTTGGGCCAGTCACCTTGGCACCGTCCTCCTGGGAGGGGAGCAGGGTCTGGAAACTTGGCTTCATAAACGTGCAGATATACAAATTTTGTGTACAAGGAGATCGTGTATCTTGCCCGGAGCCCTTGGAGTTGAGTGATCCTGGGTGTGCCTGCGAGGAACTTCCTGCCCTGCCAAACCGTGGGAAGCACAGCGAAGAAAGCCAGTGGGAACAGTCTGGTACAGCTTGCTGGAAAGAAACAGCATCTCACCCACATTACTCACTATGGTCTGGTCTCCTCATATGCAACAGAATGGTCTGCACAAGTAAAAACTCTAGCTATCTTTGAGCAGAGGCCTTCCTCCTCCTCCTCCTCCTCCTCCTCCTCCTCCTCCTCCTCCTCCTCCTCCTCCTCCTCCTCTGCTACTAGAAGGATGAGGAACCTGTGGCCTTCCAGATATTTCTGGACTACATTTCCCATCATCCTTGACCATAAGCCATGTTGGCTGTAAAGTGTTATGTATGTTGGTGATGTTAAACAAACCATGTTGTTGTTTTTCTTTTTTTAAAAAAAACAATAATCTGTGATCTTCATATCTTAATTTGCTTCCAAAATGTTTTCTTTTGTTTTTGTTTTTAAAACAACACATTGCTTTTTACTGGTGTTGTAGGTTGCTGTTGCTGGAAAATGCACAGAGAAGTATATCTGGCTTGCATCATGGAGGGGTCACTATCAGACAATTAGTCTGTTTTACCCAAAGCAGTCAATCCCTTGAAAGTGAGGGGTTTTTTTTAAAGCTCTTCTTCCTTCTGAAATCAAATTGCCTGGAAGGAAACAATTTCACCAGGGATCGGCAACGTTTTTTTTGAGGCTGGTCCGGTCCACTTCCTGGCAGACCTCAAGTTATTTCCTGTGCTCTTCCGACCTGGAAGTTGGTCCCCGTGGCGAGGAAAAAAATGGTGCCAAGAAAGGGGGGGAGCACGGAATCCCCACGCTGATCCACGGAACGGCCGTGAGCCGGTTCTAGGAAGCTCATGGGCCGGAAACGGCCCATGGGCCTTAGGTTGCCGACCTCTGGTTCAGACCCTCCTTTTCCTTTTGGAGTTATGGCTTTAAGGAAGTTTCTCTTGGTTCACAGAAGGAGGGAGATAAAAGGCCTTTTGTAAAGCTTACGGTTGGAAGCAAGAACCAGTCTTCCCTGGCAGCTGTTAAGCCTGTGATGTAGCTGACTTGTTCATACCTTTGATGAGCCACCATCCCTGCCCCAAGGTGGAAATTGCTGCAGCCCTGCCTTTGAATATGGAAACTGTGGTAGGTTGGTTTCAGTTGCACTCCTAAAACAGAGAAAGGGTGAGTTGGGATGTTTTTCTCACCTGACAGGAATAGGAGATACTAACAGATTAACTTGAGCATATTTTTTAAAAAGAGCAAAGATAGCCATATTGATCCATAAGAAAAATCCCCGTTAGGGATTGGCCAATAAAAATGTTACAAAACAAGGTTGCAAGCTTTCACGCTCTTCAGAATTCTTCATCAAGCTAAATGATCAATAAGTCAGGGTTGGGATAGCCTGAAAGCTTGCACATAACTGTGTAACATTTTGGTTAGCCTAATCCCTAAAATGGATTTTGCGATTTATGTTGGAAAACGCACGTTATACCACTTTTGGGTCAGGGTCCCCAAAGTGATTTACATCAAATAACTAATCCAAACACCATTGCAACACAGAATAACCATTTCTTCACTGATATCCTAACTGCTATGTGGGAGGGGGGGGAGCAGGCAAGGAGCAAATTCCACAAGTGGGTGCCATCACTCAGAAAATTTTTGGGTGCACACTAATAGGCATTTGTGATAACCAATTTATTTTCGCCACCTGCAGGAAGCAGGCCTTACTGCATTGCTATAATTTCTGGCCACCACTTATTGTGAAGTCAGAGCAAACTACACATGGTCATAAATCTATAGTTCTGTACTTGAGAGCAGGGCACTATCCCTACCACAGATTTCCAGGACGAAGCACCCAACCTGCATCACTGTGATAGTAGGCTTCAAACCTTTGTCGACTAGATGACCCTTAATCCCTTCGAACTCTACAGTTCTATTATTCTGCCTGCGGTGCAGATCGAGATTGCCCCCTTCCCCGCCTTCATTTTGCTTTGTATCAAAAGAGCCCATTGAAACAAATTGGGACTTTTTGCATTTGCTGAGAATGCAGATTTCTAGTGCTGCAGGGGCTGAATCCAACCACAGTTTGTGGGGAAGCACAAAAGTTTCTGCTGGTGTAAGAGGAGGCTTGAAATACAAAATAGGAGATGTGACTTTTGTCGGGCCCACAAATGGCAAGCAAAATGTTTAACTTCCCCTTCCCAACCCTCATGGACTGGAGGCTGCTTAGTTAGGCTATTTGCAAACTAGAGGGGAAATTTAATATCATATCTAGTTTGGCCCTGAGCAACACTGAACATCAGTGGAATCATAGAATTGTAGAGTTAGAAGGGACCCCAAGCAATGCAGGAATATCATCTCTAGAGCATCCATGACAGATGACCAAACAGTCTTTGCTTTAAAACCAACATGGAAGTAGAGCCCAACACCTCACGTGAGAACCTGTGCTTTGCATGCAAATAGCGCAAGGTTTGATCTCCGGAATTTCTAAGTAGGGCTGGGAGTGTCCCCTGCCTGAAACCCTGAAGAGCCACTGCTGGCAATAAAGGTAAAAGGTAAAGGGACCCCTGACCATTAGGTCCAGTCATGAGCGACTCTGGGGTTGCGCGCTCGTCTCGCATTATTGGCCGAGGGAGCCAGCGTACAGCTTCCAGGTCATGGGGCCAGCATGACAAAGCCGCTTCCTGCAAACCAGAACAGCACATGGAAACGCCGTTTACCTTCCCGCTATAGCGGTTCCTATTTATTTACTTGCACTTTGATGTGCTTTCGAACTGCTAGGTTGGCAGGAGCTGGGACCAAGCAACGGGAGCTCACCCCATCACAGGGATTCGAACCGCCGACCTTCTGATCAGAAAGCCCTAGGCTCAGTGGTTTAACCACAGCGCCACCTGGGTCCCTACTGCTGGCAATACACTGGACCAAATGACTTAACTCAGTATAAGGCAGCTTCCTGTGAGCCTGAGTTCTATATTTTGAGAAGGGAACAAAAAGGGAACAGAACTTTCTCTTCACCATGCACAATTGCATACACCTTTATCATGTCCACCCCCTGATAACCCACCCTTCTTTCTAAACTGAAATGACTTAACTGAAGAGAAGCCTCCTTCTGCCCATCTACTTTACAAATATACGAAGCATCGCTACCTATAGGGATTCAGCTACACAGGATACAGTTTTAATGATGGCGTTAGAAACTTTGCCCTATTCAGGGGAGCAGGAGGGCTTGTTGAGAGCCGCCTCTTGCATTAATGAATAGCAAATGGAGGACTCGTTAGGCATGCGATGACCTGGAAAATGGGATGGGTCATTCTTTATGGCTCCTTGTGTCAATAACCCCGTGGATAATAGGCCTCAACAGAGGTGGTTGGAATCCAATCCACATTGTATCCAGGCTTGAACAAGGTGACGATCAGGATCAATGCATTCTCACCCATGCGCAGAGCACCTTGCTCCAAAGTCAGACGACCACCATTGTTGTCAGGAGGAAGGGAGGTGATTCTTAAAAATAACACCCAGGAGGCATTGCTCTGTCAGGCCAATGGATGAGCATGCATACTCCTGAGCTGGCACCCAGTTTGTGGGAAAGCGGCAAAGGCACTCAGTGGGTGAATCTATGCTGGGAAGACGAGGAGTGCGCCTCTGGCATGATGAGCCAAATGGCAAGCACTGAAGGGCTGTCAGCCTGAGGCTCTCAGCCGGTGCAAATTCTGCTGGCCCAAACACTTAAGCATATCATAACAGAACAGAAGGGAAGAACTATCTGTTCGGGACTCTTGGCATTGAACACTACTGAATGCAGTTTCACGAGAATCTTAAATATCATATTTTTAAAAGTTTTTTGCACTTATAGCTCAGAGGGTATGCAGTGCAGGTAGGCAATTTTAGACTCTGGACTTTATGGCATTACAAGCTGCTCTTTAGAAATGCAAACCACTTCACTTCCTTTGAAATGTGGTAAGCCAGCCCTGGTGTGTTGCTGGGGCGGGGTGGGGGGCTCCTGTGTAAGTGGAGTCCTGAGTTTCTGCCCCAAGGTCCTACCCTGATAACACCACTGAAGGTATGTTCTGAAGATGGCCTGTGCTCTAGTTACAGGGCTGAGGGCAGAGGGCTGACAAGAGTTTCAGGACTGCTGGGTGAATCCAGCATCCACCAGAGACATCATCTTTCAATTCCTGAAAAGAAGAACACTTTATTGAATACGATTTCCAGTTTCTTGGTTTCTAGATGAGTGGACTCGGCAGACACAACTTTCAATTCCTGAAAATGAAAAACAGCAACATATGCTTTGTTGCCTCTTTGTGCCCAATTCTGAGAAGTAAGAAAAGAAAGGAAACTGTTTATTATAAGCCAAGCAGGGGGAGCCGAATGGATCCAGCCCTGTAGGCAAACGGGTGTACCCCCATCCCCAAGGAGTGCCTGCCCCCATTATTATTATTTTTAAATTGACTTTCTAAGTTCTGACATGACAGCCCATATTTAAAGAATGACTGCTTACTTTAAGAATGGGAGTGATATAAGAATAGGACCCTCTGAACGATTCAGTGAATAAGACAGAGTGAGTGTACAGCAAAAGCCTCATCAGGAAGAACCCCCTAGACTTTACTCACTCAAAACATTCCCTGACAGAGGGTGGATTTTTCACAGACCCTCCAAGTGTCCCTATTTTCCAGGGACAGTCAGAGATTTACAGAAGCCGCCCCAGTTTCTGATTTGATCCTGGAATGTCCTGCTTTCCCCTATTTTCATCAGAGAAATGTTGGAGAGTATGTTTTCATGATCATAAGACTGCTGCTGAAGCACCCTGGATGGGCTCTGGCTTCTCTCACTGCACCACCAAGCAGGACAACCTTGACATCAATTGTATAAAAGTTCTTCTTTTGTTTCCTTTCTTTCCGCACAACGTCTCAATAGCCTGGTTAGTAGGCAGAAGTGGTGGGTGGGGTAGGGTGGGGAAGTGACATATTTATTCCTTTCATTCTTTTCCCCATGGCTACGTTCAAGGAGATGTTCAAAAGGTTAATCCAGGTCAAGCCCTGCCCCGGAAACCAGCATTCACTGTCCGCTCCCATTTTAACTCTTAGCTGTCTGTCTGACCACGCTGAATGCCCTTGCCCCTCTGCATGCCTTTGCCTAAAATGGTATTTGACAAGACCTGTGGCCAGGCCCAGCATTGCCAGTTGTCTCCATGGGGCGGTGCCAACCTTGGGGTCCCAGAACTCCAGGAGGGCACCACTGCTGCTAATGCCTGCCCTGAACTGTCTGCACCAGGCAGATAAGTCTGTGCAGCCACCATTTTAAATTTCCCAGAGTGCCCCAGAGTGTCCAATCTAAGGCTGCCCTGAAGCATTGTGGGACATTTAAAGTGATGGCTTCCCAGCAGCCCACCATGTGTAAACTTTTAGCTGGTGCTGGGGTTGCTGCAGGAGCTTGGGCATGAGTTTTTTTTTACATTACTCTTTCATTATTTCTGTCTGTCTCTATCCTGGCTGCTACCCACAGTTTGGTCAATGTCCCTTTATGATGCTTTATGTGCAATGAAAGGGATAAGTCATGTGGTCTTGGATTCACCTGTTAATCGTTTTAAAATGTGAATAAGCTGCTTTTCTGTTTAAAAGCAGCATTATCCAAAGCAGCTCCCAAGGTTACAGTAAAATGTAAGAGGTCTTGAAGAAGCCTGAATATTACACTAAGAAACCATAGGGAAGTTTCATAAAACAGTAAATTGCCCAAAAGGTTTCAAAATAAAACCTTTCTCAGGGGCAGAGGAAGTTGTTTTGACAAGATATTGTTAGAATAAAAGAAATGGGCTTCCCAGAATAACCGAACAAAATGAACTCTCGTACTTCAGATGAAGGTTTGTTAGGCAATTTGCCATTTCATTGTTTTTCAGCGCCATTCTCAGGCTTGCCTCTTTTTTGTCTTTCTCTTCTATATTTGGTGCTGCTTCTTTTTCTGTCCCAAACTAAAACCGTGTGTGTGTGTGTGTGTGTGTGTGTGTGTGTGTGTGTGTGTGTAGGAAAACAAAAACAAAACCAGAACAGCAGGGGGGGGGAATCATGACAAAATCCCCACAGGAGTGAATGTAGTATTTAGAATTTAATATGAGTCCTGGGGGATCAGGTCAAAGAACTATCTAGTCCTGCATCCTGCCAGAAGCCCAGGAGAGAGAGAGGGCCAAGTGGGTCTCTTGCAGGAGGAAATTCTACAGTGTGAGCATGTCACCCAAAAGTCCCTGTCATGTTCAGCCACCTGCCTGTTCACGAAGGTAGGATGCCTTAAGAGAGAACACACATTCCTTCACAATAAGTCAGTCTTTGGGTCTTCTTAAAAGATTCCTCCGCCTGCTCTTCAGAGAGGAATTTTAGCACTGAATTGGAGGAGAAGAGGGGTGCTGCCTTTTACCCTTAAAAAGCAGGCAGATGACTAGTTAAAAGGTAAAGGGACCCCTGACCATTAGGTCCAGTCGTGACCGACTCTGGGGTTGCATGCTCATCTCGCATTATTGGCCGAGGGAGCCAGTGTATAGCTTCCAGGTCATGTGGCCAGCATGACAAAGCCGCTTCTGGCAAACCAGAGCAGCACATGTAGCGGTTCCTATTTATCTACTTGCATTTTGACGTGCTTTCGAACTGCTAGGTTGGCAGGAGCTGGGACCAAGCAACGGGAGCTCACCCCGTCACAGGGATTCGAACCGCTGACCTTCTGATCAGCAAGCCCTAGGCTCAGTGGTTTAACCACAGTGCCACCTGGGTCCCTTGATGACTAGTTAGCAGGTGCTTAATGCTAAGAGCAGAGAGAGAGAAAGAAATCCCTCTGCCTGCTCTTTAGAGATGACACCCCCTGATCTGAAGCGTTCTGTCCTCCCAGTGCTTCAGAACAGCTCCAACCCTGGACAATCGGGGACAACCTGACCTGGACCCAAATTGAAAAGGGGTCTTGCACAGGGTTTAAAATCCTAATTGAACATGCATGCACATGTAGCTAGCCACCCCCTCCCAACCAGATGCTTAATTGGGGTTTTATTAAAAACAGAGGCTACACAAGCATTGGGATTCCACCTGAACCAATGGGAGATAACCTGCTGCCTCTTCCCCACCCCAAGGAGCACAGGCCACCTGATTTGTGGGCAGTGGGTTCTGTCAAGAAGAACAATGTGGAAGGTAGTGTTAACTTTTGTAACAGTAGGCGTGGCTTCAGGGGACACTCATTGGCAGAAGACTACAGTTCCCCTTGCACATGGGAAATCTGGAGGCACAGGGGAGAGGAAGGCAGAGAAGGATGTGGTGGCAGCAGTGACTGAGACCATGAGCTGGGTCCAACCAATCAGAGCAATAACGTCTCCACTGGTACCACCTGAATGCCTCCACCCCGAGACACCTATGGGTCACTCTGTGTGGACCAATTCAACCTTGGGCGATCTGGGGCTGCTTCAGATCATTGGCCCGAAAGAACCTGCATGGGTTCGGGATTTGGTTAACCCTATTTATCTCCCCCATCAGAAGATTAAGTGATCTGTCTGTTTCTCCCAGACGCTCTCTGCTTTTTCTCCCGATCAGATCAGGACCTGGGAGGCATATTCCTGTAGCTTGGCAGGCCAGATGTGGCCTGTGGGTTAGCCAGCTCTGCCTTATGATATTCTAGTCCCAGGCCATTTAAGATTCTAAAGCAGGGGTCAGCAAACTTTTTCAGCAGGGGGCCGGTCCACTGTGCCTCAGACCTTGAGGGGGGCCAGACTATATTTTGTAGGAAAAAAATGAACAAATTCCTATGTCCCACAAATAACCCAGAGATGCATTTTAATAAAAGGACACATTCTACTCATGTAAAAACATACTGATTCCCGGACCGTCCGCGGGCCGGATTTAGAAGGCGATTGGGCTGCATCCGGCCCCCGGGCCTTAGTTTGGGGACACCTGTTCTAAAGCAGGGGTAGGTAACCATTTTGGCTCCATGGGCCAGATCCTTATCAGGCTTAGTAAAACTCCATGGACATAAAATAGGAGAAGCTTTGAGAAGAAAGTGAGAGTTTCCAAGGCATGCTCTGATTCATGGGGTCACGGAGAGTTGGACATGACTAAGATGACTAAACAACAACGAAGTGGGTGGAGGCTGTTTGAAAGCCACAGGAAGATGCCTACCAGCTCGTTCCTCCCACCATTCCTCTGTGTCCAACCAGCCTGTGACACCAAACCACACCCAGTGGAGACTGTCTTTAGCAAGGTGTGCTGGGAAGAAGCAGAAGAGAGAAAAGGCTGGGATCCATCTTGGGCAGGCTGGCTGGGAAAGATACCTACCTACCTTTGACTCCAGTGTTGCACTGCTGTAGGGAACAAGTCCTGCTTGAGATGACCATGCTATAAGATCTGGACTCCCTCCCTCCATGCATACTCAAAGTGTAAATAGATGAAAAATGACTGCTCCCAACATCAAATTGGGGGGGGGGCTTTTGAGTGGTCGTGCACAGCCACCACCACCACCACCCCGGATCCCAGTGCGGCTCCCGGTAGTACAAGTTGGCTTTGCCCTCCCCAGCCTGGATACCTCAGCCAATCACCCAATCCCAACTGGGGAGGCATTGCCAGGGGATCGGCCAGGTAGGGGGAGGGACCGCCCTGCCCACACAACAGAAGGTGAATCTCACCTGTGAAGCATCAGTTGGCTCCAGAGCTGCTCCCACCCTGCCCTCCCTCAGTTAAGTCTTCTTTTGCAGGTTAACCTCTTCATAGGTACGCAGGCGCTGCTACGTCAAGGTCGCTGTTAAAGGGCAGAAAGGAATTTTCCTGCATTGGCAGGTTTCGCCTTTCCCGTAGCAAAACGTCACAACTTTGGCGGTTTCAGGCCTTGGGCGGAATCTTTTAGTCTACTTTCCTAAATGGTGTGTGTGTGAGTGAGAGAGAGAGAGAGAGAGGGAGGGAGTGAGTGAGTGAGTGAAGGGGTAACCCACACCCCCTTTGCAGTGCTGATCCCAGGGTTCCCCGTTAAAGAGGTCTTGGCCATACGCCGAGAGGTTGTCATTGGTCTCCCCTCCAACAGCAGTGAAACGGGGGGGGGGGGGGAGGCTCTCTGCTTGAACATATGTTCTTCGGAGCCACCCCAATCCCCACATATTCTGGATAACCCTGATGTCTCCCAGATCCCTGGCTGGGGACTGGGAAGGATAAACGCCCAATGCCTGAGCCAAGGTCTCCCTACATCTTAATAAAGTTGTGGCCAATTTTAATCACATAGCACATTGTCTTGAGTCATTATTCCGCTTGGAGGGTCTCCTAGGGTTGGGGGGACTCTGCCTGTCCACGCAAACCATATTTCTTAAAGCTACGACAGTCTCCGCCGTGTCTTCAATTCTCCAAAGGAGCACAAATTCTGGGTGAGCGCCTGGAACTTCCTGGAAACTTGCTACCACTCGGCTGGGAGCGGGGGCGGTATCCAACTTTGGTAACAATATGAAAAACTCCTCCAAAATGGAACAAAGCAATATAAATTCTGCAAAGGAGGTGGGTCACAATGTAGCCGGGAGGAAGTCCCACAGAACATAATAGAACTTCTGAGTAGACATTTATTTATTTCGCTAGTTTCCCACCTCTACTCTGAGGAGTCCAAGGTGGAGTACATGGTTCTTCCCCACTCCATGTTATCCTCACAACAACCCTGTGAGGTAGGGTTAGGCTGAGAGTGGTGACTGGCCCAGGCCACCCAGAGAACTGAATGGGCATTTGAACCTTGGTCTCCCAGATCCTGGTCCCATGCTCTAACCACTGCACCACACTGTCTCTCACACTGGACATGCATAACATTGCATTCTAAGAGTGTTTGATTTAGGGTGGCACACGCTCTAAGTTTTTATCTCCCAAAAATGAAGAAGGCGAAAGAAAACATCATTTGAAATTTGGTTTGCCAACCCATATTTAATGATGTTGTTCCATTTTTGCATTTATAAAAATGACAAAACAGCCTATAAAGCCCACACAGTAGACCCAAAACTACTTTAATTCACCTGTTTTATTTAGATCAGTTCCCTGCCCTTCAACAAGTTCCCAGGGCAAATTACCTAACCGTAAAAATTAAAATAATACAACAAAACTTAAAATAAAATAAAATAAAATGGCAGGAGTCACAGCAATCCTTTGACAAAGAAAAAGGTGTTATGTTAGAGAAAACTGCTTTGCAAAAATGTGTGTATTGAGGGGAAATATGCAAAAAATGTGCATATTAGGAGAAATTCACACTAAAATACTGGTGTATGTTCATGATAACACACACACCCCGGTACAAAAAAAGCCTGATCTGGAAGTGTGGGGGAACTAAAGTCTGGAAAAATGAGAAACTGAGAGAAACCAAAATGGACATATCCATCCATCCGTAGTCCCTTTAAGAAGGACCATGGCTCATTGGATAAAGTGGATGCTTTGCATGCAAAAGGTCCCAGGTTCAGCTCTGCTTCCTTCAAATAGGGATGCAAAAGACCCTGCAAGGAGACAACACTGAGCTAGTGTTTTGCTTGGTATAAGGCAGCTTCCTAAGTGCCCTTGATTTTGCCCTCAAAGTTCTCCTCTGTTATCCCCAAACATCTCCCTGCTGTGGTTCTATGTTCCTCCACAGGGATACCACCTCAAACCACCCGACTGTCTGTCTCCTGCTTGCTTATAAGACACCACACCTTCACCCAGGTTACCCCTTCTACACGAAATGCCTTCCTTGAACACTGCTTTCTGTCTCAGGGGCATAGGAAGCTGCCTTATGCTGAATCAGACCATAAGTTTATCTAGCTCAGGTTTCACTAAACTGCCCCTCGGGGTTTCAGGCCCTGGAGAGCTGCTGCCAGTCAGTATGGACAATATTGAACTAGATGGTCCAACTCTGTACAAGGCAGCTTCCTCTGTTCCTTCTTATTCTCTTCAGTTTGGGTCTTTGGCACACTTGCTGCTTGCTTTTGTTCAGCCAACATGAACTGCCGGAGTTGAGTTTAGTTAGCTTGTCTAGAATAACTGCTTTTGAAGAGTCATGTTTCTGGATGAAGAGCTGGTCTGCATAGCTGTGCTTGAACAGATAAAGAGCATAGGAGTCATAGTAAGTAACAACAGTGCAGCCACCGCTATGGAGACCGACCTCATTTTCTCCCCTGGCCCTCATTAGATCATCTCTGTGCTTGTCAAACTCTCCTCTTTTCCGTTTGTGTTTGGTGCCTCTTTCACAGTTTCCGTCCTCTCTGAAGGGCTCATCTGTTCAAACAGTCTAGATAACCTGGTAAACCTCACACTGCTTTGGAAGTTCCTGGCAGCAAAGGCATAAAGGAGAGGGTTGATGCAGCTGCTCACGAAGACAAGCGAGCCTGTAATGTAGGACCCCACTGCTAAAATCTTCTCCAGAGCTTCAGATGTCCCTGGATAGGACTCCTCCATCAGAGCTGAAGCAATGCTTATCAAGTTAAAGATGTGATGGGGCAGCCAGCAGAGACAAAAGGCCACAACTATTGAAGCAATCAGCTTTGCAGAGCGTTGCTTTGATGGAGAAGTCATGTTGCCGATTCTTCTGCCGACCAGCATGTAGCAGATGGAGATGAAGGCAAAGGGCACGACAAAGCCCACAAGAGTCTCCAGCAAGAGACAGGCAGTCATTTGAGCGTTAGTATCATAACTGAAATCTGTGCACTGGAGACCTGCCTCTGTGTTGTTGGTTTCCCGAAACGGGATGATGACTGCTCCAAAGGCAATGGCGAGGAACCATATGGCAAAGACCAACATCCTGGTGGTCATCTTCTTCTTCCAGCGTTGGACAGCAAAGGGGTAAAAGACAGCCATGAACCGCTCGAAGCTCAAGGCCATGATCAGGAAGATGCTTGCGTACATGCTGAAATAAACGACGAATGTCAGGGCTTTGCAAGCAACGAGCCCAAAGAGCCAGGTGTTGGCGAAGGAGTAGATCCAGATTGGCAAGGTGACGAGAACCAGGAGGTCAGCGATGGCCAGATGTAGGATCAGCATGACTGTCGGAGGCCTTTGGGTCATTCTGCCACAGATGGTCCAAATGACAAAGGAGTTCCCAGGGACCCCGACGATGAATGACAAACTCAACAGCGTGCAAACCAAAGACCTTGCAAGGGGCAAAGGCAGGAGATCGTTGCTTTCTTCAGAGGGATCCATTTTGACTGGAGCCTTGGCTGAGCTTCTGCTAGTGGTTGCAGCTTCTAAGTTCTGCGGTGAATGCCCGCTACTTTGCTTCTGACCCTCCAATGGCTGTCTGAATCAGACTGGAAGAGAACATGACCACAAAAGATAGCTTCTGCCTATACAGATAATAGTTTCATATCCTGTTTTTTTCTGCTGAGCTTTATCCGTTTACATATTGAGAAACTGTCCACATTGGGTCACCAAAACCCAAGCAAAACATGGCTATAGTTAAAAAGAAGTGGAAGCATGATCGTATTTACCTGCTTCTCTTAAGTGTGTAGGCAGACACCAGTTTTCTTCTGGAGAGCTGGTAAAACCAGACTTGATGTAGGAGATCCCCCCATCACCGTATTTTCCGGCATATAAGACGACTGGGCGTATAAGACGACCCCCAACTTTTCCAGTTAAAATATAGAGTTTGGGATATACTCGCCATATAAGATATACGACCCAGCGTATAAGACGACCCCCGACTTTTGAGAATATTTTCCTGGATTAAAAAGTAGTCTTATACACAGGAAAATACAGTATTTGTTTTTATCACAAATTTAAAAAAAGAAGGAAAGAAGAAGAAAATAACTATCGGCTCTCGTTATGGGTACAATAAAATTCATCTTATGAATCCATCATTGTGAATCCAATATATTCATCTAAATGTAAACATATAAAGCAAGCAAATCTCCAGACTGGTGTTAATAAGAAATATGTTAAGAGGGTAGTAAGGTCCTCAAACCATTGAATAGGTGGGCATTTATCCTTCTACGCTTGAAGTATAAGTTCCTTAGCAACCATAAGGGTTCGTAAAATCCACTTTTGTTGTCCTGCCATTAATCCTCATGCTAGAGGTGTACAGTTTAAAAGCACATGAACACCTGCAAATGTCAAGGATTTCTCCAGTACAAAATTGATAAGGACACCAGCTTCAGACCAAAAAGAATATATCATTGAGCATGCCTGCAACAAGGGATTATCAGCATTACACCCTCAGCATCTCTCTCTATTAAATAGTGCCTTCCCGTGAAACATTAATTTTTTTTCTGGATCAGTCTCAATTTTAAATCTTATTTTTTTTGCAAATGCAGTTGGGAGATATATAAAGAAATAGCACAAAGTGCATATATTATCCATGGCAAAATATTCATCTTAGGTGGTCTGTCCCCAATTACTAAATCTAAGTGATGCCCATCTTTCCAAATTACCAGAAATCTCCATTATCAACCTATTTAGCTCATTTCAATCATTTGAGAAATATCTTTTGGAACTGAAATGCCTAGGTATCCCCAAAAAGGGGAAAAACAAAAAGGTTGTTACCCCAGTGAGAGAGGGGGAGAAGGAAGCAGGTGGGGGACAGAAAGAGAATGAGATTGAAGATAACATGTTGGGAATACAGTGGGGGGGGAGGGGGGAGGGCTGAACAAAGTTTAAACCGGGACAGAGCAGGAGTGGGGTGAGGAGGAATTGGGGTGATTTTTATAGGTGGATAAAACAAGGTTTGAACTCAGAAAGTATTAAGGAGCTGGCTGAAATCTCTGGAGACATCGATTCCAAGGAAAGGGGGTAGATTTAGTTTCGAGGGTGGGAATAAAAAGGGGGAAAAGATTTCAAAAATTAATTATGAATATTTTTGGGTAGAAACTATTGGGTAATAAAGGTAAAGAGAAGTATGAAGGGTAAACGGTTAAAAAGAAGTTTTAAATTGGGAGAAAGAATGTAATTTTAGATTTGGAAACTGCAACAACTAGTTATTAATAAGGAACTCAAGAAGGGGAAATGAGGAAGTCCGAAATGTCTAGACTAGAAATTGGATAATGTGATTATGTCTTTTTTTGTTTTTTCTTTATATTTTTCTTCCACTTTTCTATATAAAATGAATAAGAATAAGGTCATGAATTGGGAGATAGGACGTAATTCTATGATGTTTAGCTAAGATCTGGAAATGGTAAGAGTTAATTATCAACAAGGATTGTAAGAAGGGGAAGTGAAGAAGTTTGAAGAGATAAGGTGTGATAATATTGTTATTTTTGTTTTTTGTATTTTTGTATTTCTTTTAAAAAAATTCTTTTTATCCTTTTCCTTTTTTTCTTTATGTAAAACTCAATAAAAATTATTTATATATATATATAAATGAAATGCCTAGGTATGCTATGACATTTTGGGCCCCAACAAAATCACCACTGTGTAAAATCTTGCCTGGCTCCTGGAGAACTCAGAAGCTTGCCACACTTTTGTGGCATTTTGGTTGGTCCCAATAAACAAATACATTGCCAAACAGCAGATTTCATTATTTGTTGAATGGATGTGTGCTGCCACCGAGAGGCTCAATCTGAACCTAACAGCTACACTTAACTGATAATTAACTATGCATCATCGAAGTGGCAGTCATTTTCTTTTCTTTCTTTCTTTCTTTCTTTCTTTCTTTCTTTCTTTCTTTCTTTCTTTCTTTCTTTCTTTCTTTTGTTGCAGTACTCATTTATTACATTCAGATAAATGGCCATGATAAAATTAGGAAAATGGTGAAACTATTGAGCCATAGAAATCTGAGGAAAATTTATCTAGTACAGTATTGCGACAGAAGCAGTTTGTATGAAAATGTGGATTCACAGAGGTTGCTACTGTAAAAACAGAATTGATAAGACATGCCCTTTCTCCCAAAGTTCCTTTTCTAAAAATCTTTTCCAGCTGATTTTCTTTATACATCCAAACTAAGTACAGATGGACGTATTTATGTGAAATTGTAGTGGCAGTCATTTTCTGTTCAGGAGCAATACATTTAATCAACCAAAAAAGCTCTTCTGGGAAATCAGTATAAGATTTTGGATTGTTATTGGTCTTGAGCCTCTTTGAGGGATTTAAGACTAGGAACAAAAGTTGCTATGTGGACTAGAGTCAGGGCTGGATTAAGACCTTTGGACAGAGCTGCAGCTACAGAGGGGGAGGGGGGCTAGCTGGGTTTTTTGCCCCAGGTGAAGCCTTCAGAGGGACATCATTGAGGCGAAATAAAGCCTAGTTTCGCCCCTGCCTTGGATGCCCTTAGCACTTAAAAGTGCTCGGTCTTCTTTAGGATTTAAGCATGCCAGTGCTAATCTTTATGTTCCCCCAAGCTTGGTGAAACATCCCTCCTGTGTGTGGGTGATGCTGTTTCAGTTGCATAAGCAACAAAACCCACAGCACAAACGTGAGGAGGAGTCATTATCATGTTTTCTCCAGTTTTCTTTTTAATGTTTAAACTTGTCTTGTCCTGTCCTGATGCTGTCAGGGTCTGACTCTGAATCTGTGACAGTCAGGGGAAGAGGCTGTGGGCTTTACACAGCAGTGTTAGCCAGCATGCTGGTAGTGTTGGTGGATCTGTACATAAGTATCTTTACTTCAAAGAGCAGAGGAACTGCATATATGTAGTAGGCAGCAGTGTTTAGCACTGCCTTGTGTCTGGAGACAATAAACACTTTTATTACTTTGAACTGTGTAGGAGAGGACCTTTCCCCCTTAACTGGGGACTCTGGAAGAAGCTGTTCCACTGGGGGCAGGAAACCTCTGAAGACTCTGCTGGGGCTCCGCACATTCTGCTGATATCTCACACTGACTGGGGTGTGGTGAGCTACCAACTGATTTCCACAGGTCACCAACATGCTTCATCTCGGTCAGAAGCGAGTTCCACAGGATGAGTTCTAGAGAACCAAATGATGCTTTCGCACTGCACATGGTATTTCATAATAGCATCAGGTGATGGTGGGGGCGAATGGTAAGAATCAGGATCCCAGTTGGTGTAGAATAGGGTGACCCATCCCATTTTGCCCCCCGAGGTGAAAGGAGAAGGTGCTGCCCTCCTGCACATGGGCTGCCTTGCTTCCTGGGGTTGCACAGCTGCACTTTCCAGGTTCTTGTGAGATTTCGCTGCCACAGCCACTTCTCTGGCACCAGTGGGAGGGACCCCATGGAGATGCCTCTTGGATTCTGCTACCTGAGGCAGCTGCCTCACTCTACCTCATGGATGGCTGTGAAGGAAGAATTCAACTCTTTCCTCCTCTACTGCAGTTGATCCTGCCAACGGAGGGATGGGGTGGAATGTCCTCTGGTTTGCAAATAGAAAAGGATTTTCTTCTGGACTGCACATGTCTGAGTCAGAGAGGCCTGTGCATCTTTTTAAAATATATGGCTGGAACAATGCATGTTCAAGGACAGTGAAATACATTGCCAGGTCTGCTCCATCTGGACAAGATTTCCTCAGACAACAACAAGTTCTGCCAGATCCAGATGTACTATCTGCATAAGCAATAGCTTGGCACAAAAACAGTTGATGCCTGCACACTGAGGGTACACCCTTGGGACAGGCCCTACCAAATGGGAGAAGGAGGCAGCCAACCACAGATGGCTGGTGTGAGTGTGGGTGGCAGTGGCAGCAGTCCCTCGCCAGATAGTTCTCCTTAGTCTCCTGTCTATTCCCAACCTTTTCAGCTAGTGCCTTGGCTGCACTGCTTGCTTACTGCTGGCCCAGGCTTGCTGGCTATCTCACTTTCCCAATATGTCACACAGACAGCACTGTTTGGGAAAGGTCCCTGAGGCTAGGGTGGCCATGTTGCCTACGATTCAGAGGACAGTCTGTAAAGTCTGCTACTTGAAGTCCTGTTTAAAGTGAAAGAACCCTGTGAAAGGAGACCTGGGTGGAATCTACAAACATACCGGTATAAAAAATGCTGTGAAAATACTTTAAAAAAACATTTTGAAAAATACATTGGAACATTCATAGAATTTTGCATCGCTCAGTGTTGCCACTTAGTGTTACATCTTTAAAGGTAAAGGGACCCCTGACCATTAGGTCCAGTCGTGACCGACTCTGGGGTTGCGCGCTCATCTCGCATTATTGGCCGAGGGAGCCGGCGTACAGCTTCCAGGTCATGTGGCCAGCATGACAAAGCCACTTCTGGTGAACCAGAGTAGCACACGGAAACGCCGTTTACCTTCCCGCTGTAGCGGTACCTATTTATCTACTTGCACTCTGACGTGCTTTCAAACTGCTAGGTTGGCAGGAGCAATGGGAGCTCACCCCATCGCGGGGATTCGAACCACCGACCTTCTGATCGGCAAGCCTAGGCTCTGTGGTTTAACAAACAGCGCCACCTGCGTCCCCTTTACAACATCTTTACCTCACATTTAAAACACATCTTTACAACACATTTAAAACGTTTTATTTGCAGCTGTATAGCTGAGTCCCTGCAGGGGCCTTGAACTTGCCCATCCACAGTTATCACCTGGACAGAACACTGAGCAGGCACACAGGTAACCAAATCACAGCCCTCCTCACTATGCTTATACAGTAGCAACAAAATTCTCTATATTCTTAAGGTCCTGGTTGTTCCAAGCTCTGATATACAGTAACCTTCCTCTCTGTTTTTCATTTGTATGGTGGCTCCTTTCCACAGCTGTGTGCACATTATACATTCGAAGAACACTCTTTTCCCCAAGGGCTTCTGGGCAATGTAGTTTGTTAAGGGTTGCTGAGAATTTTAACTGTGGCAGGATAACTACAGTGCCCAGAACCCTTTGAGGGAAGGACTGTGTTTTGAATGTGTTCTAAAGGTATTGTGTGTTGGCAGCCTAATAAGAATGGTGTCAATAATTCTCACCTCTTCCAAAGTGACCTTCTCTTTGGATTTAGCAACCTTCTGGCCTTACTAGGTTGAAAATGGCATAAATATACACATTAAAAATATTAACTACAGAACATCATTCAGAAGAACTATGTAATTCAACAAAAGGTCAGGTTTTTTTTGCAATGAAACAGTACCTGAGGCTGTTTCCCCTGCCCTTCCAAAGTTGTTGAGACTTGTGAAGTTTCCAGCACCTACCTATCTGGGTGTATTTTATGAAGTCTCCTACCTGGAGATGCCGAGGGTTGAACCTTGGACATTTTGCAGGCAAAGCAGATGGTGTCTCATGGAACTACAGTCCTCCTAAACTTGGGAAGGATGAGTTTTCTACTGCATATAAAAGGAGTTTGGGGTGGCCTCCCTCTGGAAATGTTGCTTAATGAAGAACACCTTTATTAGAGAAACAGAGAGGTAAAAATGAAGACAGCTGTTGCAGCAAGCCGGTAGACAGAACAGCAGGTGCCTCAACGTTCTGACACAGTGTCAAGATGGTGGAGGAGGAATAATGCAGGTGGGTTGTCAAGATAACTGTGGCCCACCCTCCTGGGTTACATCACTTGCTACTGGCATAAAAATTGCCAGCCAGAGGTGTCAAGTGGGGGAATTAGGAGTAGTAGGAGAGATACCGGTAGGTGTGGTGTGAGAGGCTATGTTGGAGATCAGCCCCTTTGGGTAACTTTGAAATAATTATTTAAAAAAAGAGTTGATGGTCTTGATCTGAGTCGTACGTTGAATGAGGCAGGGTCATCTTTGCCAAAATGATGCTTTTGGATTAGGATTGGCTGAGTGGTGCAGTGTCGAAAAACAGGAAGTTGACAGAAGTGCCCCTGTTAAATTCAATGAAATATAAAATGTGTGTGGACCAGGAAAGAGTGTGTGGCTTTGAGATTTTGGGAAGGATTTTTTTTTTAAAAAAAAACACTCACTTGAGATTTTCAGGGGAGGGCTGTGGCCCAGTGGACCAGCCTTCACTAATGTTAAGATATCTGTTTAAAATGTAGTACCGTAATTCCTTTTAAATTTGCATGCATCACTATATGCAAACTTTATGTGACACATTTGACCTCATTTTTTATTGGTGATGAGTGTATAAGTGGCTGCCTTAAGGACAAGTGATAGGCTGCATCCAGTCTGGTAATTCAGAAGTTTGTGCAGGCCTGGTGTTTCTCCCTTTCTTCTTTACTTGCTGGGAAGATGCTGCTACCGGTAATTGAGCTTGGGACCTTGGGGTGGGCAACAAAGACTCCTGCTGCAATAATGGAATCAATTCCAGCAAACCCTTGTGATGTAGATCTCCAGGGGGAGTAGAGCTTAAAATGAAATCAATTGGAAAGATGTATATGGAGCATCATACACACCATATACATTAGCTGATGGTGGCTTCTGTTAATTCCATTATCTTTGAGTGAGGCTTGATTGCATCAGCTGGCAAACTGCCATGTTTTAAGCGGGACCAGAAATGTCCTGGGACACGATCTCCAATGCGCCCGCAAAAAGAAGCTCCACTAGTAGTGTTTTCTCCTTCTGGGCAGTGATATGGATTGGGCCCAGAGGGAGAGGCCAAATGAATGGGCAATGGTGGCAGGTGAGAGTATTGGATTAAGATCAAGGGAGACTACCGGTAGGGTTCAAATCCCTGCTCAGCCATGAAACTCTCTGGGTGACCTTGGGGTCAGTCGGAGTCTCTTAGCCTAACCTACCTCACAGGGTTGTTGTGAGGATAAAATGGGGAGGAAGAGAACCATGTATGCCACCTTGAGCTCCTTGGAGGAAAGGCAGAATAAAATGCAATTAAGCAAATAAATAAATTCAGAGAGTAGGATTTGCACAGAGAGCACCTTATACAGGGGGCCCAATGTTTGGAGAAGGCATGGACCCAATAGACAATCTTTTGCCAATCTGGTGCCCTCTAGATGTTTTGAACTACAGTTCCCACCCACCATAGCTGCCAAGTTTTCCCTTTTCTCGCGAGGAAGCCTATTCAGCATAAGGGAAAATCCCTGTAAAAAAGGGATAACTTGGCAGCTATGCCACCCACCCCAGCCAGCATAGCCCTGCCTCCCTTTTTACATTACATTCCTTTTTCCGTGTCTCTTCTTAGATCATAAACCTATGGGCATAGCTGCCAAGTTTTCCCTTTTCTCGCGAGGAAGCCTATTCAGCATAATGGAAAATCCCTTTAAAAAAGGGATAACTTGGCAGCTATGCCTATGGGTAGGGTCTGTTTATTCATGTACCTACTTCAGATTATGCTTGCAAAAAGCTCGAATCCAAAGCTAGGGTTACAGAATGCTCCTAGAGCACCAGTGTCACCCCTCTCTTCCAGACCCAGCTCCATGTTTTGGGGGTCCTCTACAGCTGCCTCAGTATGCCAAGTAGTGACGCCAGACCTGTGGTCTTCTTTCAAGACTTTCCTCCTAACCCATCATTTCCATGAAATTTTGGGCAGAACTCCTTAGTTCTTATCCCATGCTGAAATGCAGCAGAAAAACATGTCGGTCTGGATGATACTTGTGAGTCCCCTCCAAACCTGTGATCCTTTGTATGTGACATTAGAACCTCTGGGAGGAAACCTGGTGAACCTGTCATTCTAGTTCCTTTGCTAAGGTAATGTCCTTAGCTGGCCAGTTAAGTCCTTCCATCAGCATCTCTAAGAGAGAGCTATGCCACTTAGTGACAACTAAGTGATGGTCCAGAAGAAGAAGAAGAAGAAGAAGAAGAAGAAGAAGAAGAAGAAGAAGAAGAAGAAGAAGAGGAGGAGGAGGAGTAGGAGGAGTAGGAGGAGTTTGGATTTGATATCCCACTTTATCACTACCCGAAGGAGTCTCAAAGCGGCTAACATTCTCCTTTCCCTTCCTCCCCCACAACAAACCCTCTGTTAGGTGAGTGGGGCTGAGAGACTTCAAAGAAGTGTGACTAGCCCAAGGTCACCCAGCAGCTGCATGTGGAGGGGCGGAGATGCGAACCTAGTTCCCCAGATTACGAAGGATACAGATTTTCTCCACCCTACTCACCTGCCTGGATGCCACATCACCCTAGGATGAAGAACAACAGGCCAAAGGCTATGTGTGTGAGTCTTTGGAAGATGCTGGAAGTTGGGAAACACAGAGGCATGTCTGCTCAGTGCTGGACCCAAAGCTGTTTCTTGGAGTTTCCCTGAAAACCTAATGGTGAAACAAGACCGGGGGATATTAAATGCTTTGGGCCCCTCCACCCTATGCTCAGGTTGTACATATGTGTAAATGAAGCCATAAAGACACCACGGATTCCATTTACTGTACATTCATTCCAAGGAAACCAAACCCTGGACTAGTGCCATGACTCCTGGAATCTCACACTGCTTGGAGATTGGGGTGTGTAAGGGGGACTCCCTACCGGGAGCCAGCCCCCATCATCCTAACGTCCACCTCATCAAGTACAGAGAGCACCAGTGGTTCTGAAGCAGCCAGAGGGGGAGGAAGAGACTCGGAGGGGGAGAGAAATCAGAGTGAGGAACAATGGGAAAGCTCGGAGGCGGAGGGATGCAGGCAGACGCTTGGGGATACTGCAGAACCAGGGAACCTTCCGGCGCCAGAAATGAGGAGAGCACCGCAACGCAGGTCAAGGGGGCGGCATTTTGGAGTGCCCAGGCTACTTTGCTGGCATAGGAACAGACGTACGCCATTGTCGGATTCTGATTCGGGATGAGGGGTCATGTTTTAAGCTGTCTCTACACTGTAAATAGATAGCACAATAAACTTTTTTGAAGACAAACTGGACTCAGGCGGAGTTACTCTAGAGTAGCCACGACAACCCTCTGACAGGGTGGCATGCAACAATATTTTGCAATGTTCTGCTACTTTCTCACAGGGATTTCTCAACTGCTTTGTTAGCTGTGCTCCCTTCCCAGCATTTCTTAATGGTCTCATCTGATCTCCTGCCCAGGGAATAGTGTTCTCTCTTGATCTGGAATACACTTTATTGTGCCCAAGGGTGTGAGGTGGGATGCTTCAGCCACGCCCTCCGAATTCTAGCTTTGCCCACACTGTTCCTGGGGGTGGGAAGCAGCTAGAAACAGGTTTGCAAGGCAAGTTAGCACATGAGAAGAGCAAGGAGGGTACCCAAATGAGTTGGCTGCAAATGTAAAGCCAACTTCGGCATGCTTCAAAAGTGATTGCCAGTGCTGCCAACTTTTTCTGGCAGGCTCATCCTCCTGTTCCTTGAACAGCACCCTTATATGAAAATATTAGTGCAGGTTTGTGGTTTTAAGCCTGTGGGCCACATTCCTGTCAGGGAAGCCTTCTGGGGGCCACATGCAAGTGGTGGGGCAGTGTCAGATGCAAAAGCAGGAGCAGCAATGAGTGAAAATGTTTATCTTTGTACAGCAGGGTTGTTATAGTTTTTCTGCACACACCTCTATTCCACACACACACACACACACACACACACACATCTCCGAAGCCATAGTCGTTTTCTTCTGTCACCCACAGCTACTATTAATACATTTCCACTGACTGAGAGGCTTCTTAGATGCTTCTGCCCATTTCCTCTAGCCCAGGCGTGGCCAACTTCCAAGAGACAGCGATCTACTCACAGAGTTAAAAACTGGCAGTGATCTACCCCCCTTTTTGGGGTTCAGGTCAAAGTTGTTGAGCCTTTTTTTAAAAGAAGGAAAGCCCTGTTTTGGGGGGTTCATGTAAAAGTTGTTGAGCTTCTTTAGGGAAGCAAGCGATGTTGAGCTTTGTTTTTTTAAAGGAAGGAAAGCCCTGTTTTTTGTGGTTCAGGTCATTTTAGGGGTGCAGGACAAAGATGCTGAGCTTTTTTTAGGGCAGCCAAAGTTTTTTAGCTTCTTTGGGGGGGAGCCACTGATCTACCGGTGATCTACCACAAACGTCCAGTGATCTACCGGTAGATCACGATCTACCTGTTGGACATGCCTGCTCTAGCCAATCAAAATAACCACCACCAGCAGGCCCCACCCAGTCTTCAGCATCTCCCTCCATAGCTGCCAAGTTATCCCTTTTTTTAAGGGATTTTCCCTTATGCTGAATAGGCTTCCTCGCGAGAAAAGGGAAAACTTGGCAGCTATGTCTCCCTCACATGGAAATGGTTCCAAGAGTTAGAACAGGCATCCCCAAACTGTGGCCCTCCAGATGTTTTGGCCCACAACTCCCATGATCCCTAGCTAACAGGACCAGTGGTCAGGGATGATGGGAATTGTAGTCTGAAACATCTGGAGGGCCAAAGTTTGGGGATGCCTGAGTTAGAATCATAGAATCACAGAATTGTGGAGTTGGAAAGGACCCTGGGGGTCATCTAGTCCAACCCCCAGCAGTGCAGGAATCTCAACATGTGGAGTGGGGATGCCTGCCAAATCACTGCTGGAAGGGTATTTCACGGCATGGGACCAGTGCCCCTAAATGTCTGACTTCTAATTGAAACCATTTGAGCTTCTAGAACATGGGAAACAACAGACAGCGCTCCTCCACATCTCAGTGATGGGGTGGGATATAAAGGCTCAAATGAGAACAGTCTTGATGGTTAAAAAGTCCCATTCAAGGGGAAATGAATGTTTTATATTTTTTGAGAGTTGGGTAGTAGGTTTGAAGTAGGTTGCAAATGTTACCATGTGAAAAACTTGAAAGCAAATTCTGGTGCTCTTTGCAAATTTGAGGCCACATGGCTCACAGCAAAAGATGGACCTTTGGCTGTCCCCAATGAATCCACTAATGGTAGCTGTAGATTTAATAGTCACCTTCTTGCACAAAAAATCTTACTCAATAGACCTATTGCCCTGCATATGGTATGTACACTTTGTCCCTCTTGTTTGTTGACCAACATAGCACTGAATTTCTCCTGTTGGTTTGCTGGTTTTGTCAGGACTGGATTCCATTCCACTGTTACCACATGGTTTATGACTGACTAAATCCAAAGCTAGGAGGAACTGATTTGGGCTTTGTTGTTTGTTTGGATAGCAATTTGGGCCACTTGATTTCGGCCTAGTTTTCACTAACCTTTCTCAGGACTGTACCATTCAGCATAGAGCTGTGGGGGGGGGGAGGGAAATGGGACCGTTTTACTGCATTTCTCCAGGATGGGGAGAGGCCACCAGCTGTATTGACAACCTTCCCACCATTTTGCATTCTTTACCACAATGCCTCAGAACTACAATCATTACAGGGTGTTGTGTTTGTGTCTGTGGGGGGAAATGGTGGCTTCCACAAATAATGATGAGGATGATAATGATGACAAACAAGAGCTTCCAGAAATGTGTGATAGGACTGGGCAGGCCTGGCATCAGAAGCTGGTACTCAACACTACTCTGTCACCAACCCAGAGTGCCACCTCTCAGTGCTGGAGGTTGGGTGAATGTGACTAGCTCCTCCTTTTTTTGATTTTCCCCACACAATACCTCTGGGAATCTGACATGGCATCACGCCAGAACAATGCTTTTTTAAGGCTCTAAGGGCTTAGCAGGTGAATTGAAATGGCAGGTGTCAGCAAAATCACTGCTTGCCAGCTTGACCGGGTTGTTTTTGCTCTTGCTGCTCCCACCTGCCGCCACCAAGGCAAAGGGAGGGTGATGGGTCCACCTGGTTAAGGGCTGACCAAGGGCCAGGAATGGGTGGATCCCTCAAATGTAGTTTCTCTCAGGCTCATTTTCCAATCTTAAATTCAGTCCTCCACCCTTCCAGATCAATTTGCAATTAAAAACAGTCCCCATGAAAATTTACTAGCTTTCGGACTACAACTCCAGCATCCAAACACGGAGAAGCCTAAAGACAGAGACTTTGGATGAAAGCAATCATGCTTAGCACAAGCTGAGCCAAAGGGTTATGGTGCAAGGAAATTCAAATCAGTTTTCCGTGTTTCCAGCACCAGCTTATATCCTGGTTTGGAGAACAGCACGAGTCAGCTCTTAGGCTACATAATGAAGATTGCATACATGCACTTGTTTGAAACTTGGAGTTGATGAGCTAATAAATACTTGATTGAGGAAAAAACCTCAATGTCTCATGCTGAGCAGTCTCTAAATTCAACCACAGCTGAAAAGACAAACATCTTTCCTCATTAGCTGCTTCTAAGTTCAGTGGTTTCCAACCATCTCATTTTTTTTCCAATCAGTAGTTTCACCACATCTAGTCAGGGGAAGAGTCTTCCCAGAAGCCATATGTCAGCCAATCAGTTCCAGCTAACAGGATGTGAGTTTTAGTCTAAAACAACTTGAGGGTACCAGGTTGGCAAAGTCTGCCATATGGTAACCTGTTCCGACAAACATTAACGGCAGTTGTTTCTCCTCTAGATCAGACTGAAGTCAGGAGTTCCTATATAAGAGAATATGAGTAAGTCCTTGCAGCAAGTTGACACATCATGGAATGATCCTGACCAGTCTTTCACCTTTTCCGGGATGCTCTCTTCCATTGTCCCCTGCCCCAGATTTTCCATCCCTAGCTTAGGGAGTTTTTCTCTCCATTTTTCCTATTAGATGAATTCCATTTCTTTCATTAGATTAACAGAGTAAACCTTTCTTAAATTGTCTAGAAAGATTCCCTTATTATTTTTTAAATTAAAAAGACTAGCTTTTAAAAATTACATACATCTAGCACCACCTTAGAAGAGGCTTTCTCATATCTCTTTGGCCCACCCTACATTTCAGTGTGGTTTGCCCTCCCCTCCCCTTTCACAAAGAATCAGCATGGGGGCCCTGCCCTAAGCTAGATCTTTTATTTATTTTATTTATTATAGCATATCTATCCCACCTGTCCTCCAAGCAGCTCAAGGTAGCGCATGTGGCTCTCCCTCTCCTTATTTTATCCATGCAACAACACTGTGAGGTAAAGTTAGGTTGAGAACAGTGACTCATCCAAGGTCATCCAGTGAGCTACAAGGTTGAGGGAAGCTTTGAACCCTGCTGTCCCAGGTCCTAGTCTGACACTTTTACCATACTGGCTCTTCTAAGGCCTGCTCCCTGTTCTGTCTTTGGCAGAGGCCACATTGGTAACAAGCAAGGCCTTTGGGGCTGAGGTAAATTGAATATTCAAAGACCAGTGCCTGCCTGCCTGCCTGCCAGTCTGCCAAATACAAATTAGGGCGTGCTTACTCTGTTCTTATGTTGCAGTTTCACCTCTGACTCCACTAACAATGGCATAGCTCTTGCTCAACTCAAGATAGAGTCTTGTCATTTAAAAGTTTTTTTTTCTCAGCAAGGGCCTTCTGGGTTGATTAGTAGCTATCAGTGACCCGTTCAAGGCACAGTCACATGACAGAGTGTGGTTTAGCTGTTTACCCCACAGGAGGAATTGGACAAAAAAAAAAAAAAAGCAAAAAGAAAGAAAAAGAAAAAGAAACAAAAAAGAGGAACAGATTCCACTTTATCTGTTGCTAGTTAAACACAAAGCAGCTCAGCAAGCAGATTATGAAATAAGTCACATGCATAGAATGAATGAATGAATATTATTTCATTTTCCTGTTATATGAAATGCTTGGATTGGGGAGGAAATGGTGGCGTTTGGGGGCAGGAATAGAACTGGGAGAGATGTGGGTGGGGAAAAACCCATCTGGCTTCCAGGAAACAGTACAGAACTGATTACGGATGGGTTTACACTCCTACACTGTGATCAGGCACACATAAATATGATAAACTGATGTCAGTGGTATTTAGGTGCATCCTACTTTTTTGAGTCGCACCCAGAGCTGACTTTACCATAAGGTAGAATGCAGCTCCTTTATCAAGTAGAAATCCAATTTCGCTACTCTGACAATAACAGAAAAGTCCTTGCACCTGTATATGGAAGGGAGGGGGAACCACAGGTCTGGGGGTACGTGTGTCAAATACTGTACATAACTCCAAGCCTCTGCATCTGCCCCCTGGGGATCTTCCCACCCTTTAGTGCCTTTGCCAGGCTGAAATGTGTCCTTGAACCCAGATGCCTTTTGCTTGCCTCCCAAACAGCCCAATACATTCAGTATTCGCAGAATGCTGAATGTCAGCTGGGAAAGAAAAAAAATGAGGCCCCCGCCGGCCCGGCCCACTTTAAGCTCCTTAAATCTTGTTATAGCGTCCTGAGCAGGAGCACTTCTGTTACGGCAGGGATGGGGCACCAGTGCCCCCCACCCACAATATGCTGGTATCCTCCAACACCTCCTAGCCAGCATGGTCCATGATCAAGAGGACTGGCAGCTGCAAAGCTGGGCACCCACCGGGTCCTGATCCTTGCACTACGAGACGAGTGGGTGGACATTGCAAAACAAAGCGCGTTGCACCCGTCCTCGCTTGTAAAGTTGCAGCATATGCAACTCTTATGCTTTGAGACGGAGTGGATCTTCTCGATCTGCGATTGGTCTTCCCCGGCCGCGGGGAAGAAAGGGGGGTCGTGTTTTCTTCAACGTCTTGTTTTTGTGTGTGTTTTCTTTCAATCGACATCTCCGCTTTCAACTTCCCGTACTGAACTCGAGGGTAGGGAAGGAATAGGAGGAGCGCCGGAACGCCTAGTTCTCTCTCATTGGCTATTAAACAGCCGGTGAGAAGCGGATTGGCTAGCCGTCCCCCCGCTTTTATATAGGCCCCTTGACACCTCGCGCGCCGGCTCAGCTGACAGGCTCCGGCGGTTGGAGGAAGCTCGAGCGGGGAGAGGGCCGTTTTGTTTGTCTCGCGGCGGCGGCGGGGGGACTGGGACTCCGACTCTGATCGCTTTCGCGGCTTGCTCCTCCGAGGAGGGGCATGAGCTGAGGCGATGATGCGGCCGGCCGGCTCGAGGCGGGGTCGGAGGAAGTGGCTCCTCCCGGACGGGGCTACCTACCCCTCGCTGGCCCTTCTCTTCCTGCTGCTCTTCTGCTCGCCTCACGGCGCCTGCTGCCTGCCCCGCGGAGGAAGGCGCGCCCCCGGCCCCCCGGTCGTGCTGGGTAAGGACTGGCCCCTAAGGCCGGGGGGGGGGGAAGCGCGCGTTGTCCGTGTCGGGGTTGGAGAGAAAAAACGGGCACCTGTGAGGAAAGGTTGCCAGGGCTCCAGATTCCCCCACATGGTTGGGACGAGAAGTTTCCGTGGGGTTTGGGGAGGGAGGGAGGCACCCTTCAAAAGCCCCCCTGGCTATTCATGGTGGAGCGGCTGTGGGAGAGAGCGCGATGTGGAGAGACGTGGGCGAGGGGGGATGTGGGGAGCCTGGAGGTCACCCTCGAGCCCAGAGAGGAAGCAGTAAGTTCGGCTTTATTGGGTGGGGGAAGATATGCAGGCTTATTCTGTTCATGCCTTATGTTTGCACTTGATCTTTTTTTTTTATTAACGTGGGCTAACAGGTTAATTGTGGCCGAAAGTCGCACGGATCCCAAGTCCCCGCTGCATCACAAGCCCAACCGCACAGTGACCTGCGTTTTGGACTTTTAAGAGTGAAGGGGGAGAGGAGGGCTTGAAACATCCTGGAATTGCATGTCTTTTGGGATGAAAGTTATAGGGACTAGGGAGCCTGGGGATAAGCTTTGAGAGGAGGCAGTAAGCTCTGTGGCTGTAGGTAGGTCCCCAGCAATTCCAGGTAGCGTTTGGAAAGCCAGCTGCTGCCACCACCACCACCTTAGGTGTAGGTAGTCTTGAACTAGATGGACTAATGGTATGATTTGGGATTAAAACCACCAAACATGATGTACTGTATTTTAAAGGCTGTGTTAATCTAGAACTGGAAATGCACACATTTTAGTTCTTCAATGTTCTCACTTGGAGAAACCAACTGCTTGGTGCTATCCTAGACAGGCATGTGTAGGGGGCAGGCAGATGAGTACACTTGTGCAGGGCATTGGAGGGTTAACTTAAGGTTACCAGATTATTTTTCAATGAATCCAGGGACACTTTTCAACTACAATGGATTTTGTATGGGGACTGATTTGTAAATCCGGGGACTGTCCCCAGGAAACAAGGATGTCTGGTAACCTTAGGTTAACTGGCATGCAGTCTTCCAGGGGCCTGCCAGACTTATGCTGCCATAATGTCCAGAACGCCCCGTGCCTCCAAGCCAAATGGGATCTTAAGCAACTAACTACTTTGAATGCAGAAAGTCCTAGATTCAATCCCTGGCATCTCCAGATAGCACTGGAAATGCTCCCGGACTGACTCTGTAGAGAGCTGTTGCCATTCAGTGTAGACAATACTGAGCTAGATGGACCAATGATCTGACACTGCATAAGGCAGTTTCCTACATTCCACCCTGCATCCTAACTATAACTTAGTCTTAACAGCTAGGTAAAGGGACCCCTGACAATTAAGTCCAGTTGCGAACGACTCTGGGGTTGCGGCGCTCATCTTGCTTTATTGGCCGAGGGAGCCGGCATTTGTACACAGACAGCTTTCTGGGTCATGTGGCCAGCATGACTAAGCCGCTTCTGGCGAAACCAGAGTGGTGCACGGAAATGCCGTTTACCTTCCCACTGGAGCGGTACCTATTTATCTACTTGCACTTTGACGTGCTTTCGAACTGCTAGATTGGCAGGAGCTGGAACCCAGCAACGGGAGCTCACCCTGTCGTGGGGATTCAAACTGCCGACCTTCCGATCGGCAAGCCCTAGGCTCGGTGGTTTAGACCACAGCACCACCCACGTCCCTATAAAGCTATGTACCACTGTGGTAATGTTAACTTTAACCTCCTTTCTGCCAATGTGGTTTGTATCCAATTAAATGAAAAACAGTGGTCTTTCTTAAGTTAGTAATGTACATTGATTTCAGTGTCTACTCTGTATGGCCTAATAGAATACTACCTAGACTAAATGGATAAATAACAGGAGGTGTTGTAGTCCTATGCAGGTTACTGGTGTTTTTCTTCATTTGATTCTTCAGATATTTGGCCTAAGCGACATTTATTTTACACACACACACACACACACACACACACACACACACACACAGGTATATATATTGGCGACATTTATTTTTAACAAACATTTACAACAGTGATGCCAACACTTGATACCAATATTAAGGAAAAACTATGGCTTTTCTTATGCTGTGGGATAAAACCTGCAGTGAATAATCTATAACCCTAACATCCCACTGACTGGAACCCTTCACATATTTACCAGGGAATAAGTGTCTTTAATATCTACGGGATTTATTCCTAAGAACAGTTTAGAAGAGTTGTGTGCAAGGAAGGTGCCAGTATTCCCTGAGAAAGGATGTGGTGGCAGTTCATTTGGTAAAGATTCTACCAATAGTAGAAGCACCAGGAAGGAGGTATTTTGTGTTTTAGTATTTTATGAGCTGTTGAATTTATAGAATTACTCTGTTTTATACAATATACTCTGGGGGCAGGGGTGGGAGCAAAAAGGGAATCAAAAGCCATTGAGAGATCAAGTAATACTAGCCCAACATAGGTCTCTGTTAAAGAAGCTCAATTCAGTTAATATAAAGTCCATGGATTTCACCAAACTGTGTTCTTCACATACACAAATTGTTGTAGTTTTATAAGTAGGAAATAAAGGTAAAGGTAAAGGGACCCCTGACCATTAGGTCCAGTCGTGACCGACTCTGGGGTTGCGCGCTCATCTCGCATTATTGGCTGAGGGAGCCGGCGTATAGCTTCCAGGTCATGTGGCCAGCATGACAAAGCCACTTCTGGCAAACCAGAGCAGCACATGGAAACGCCGTTTACCTTCCCGCTGTAGTGGTTCCTATTTATCTACTTGCATTTTGACGTGCTTTCGAACTGCTAGGTTGGCAGGACCTAGGAAATACACACATCTAAAAGTGTATACTATGTTTATTTTGGCATTGGGAAACCTTGCCTGTTGACTAGATCTTGACCTGCTTCAAAATGAAACACAATCTTATTTATAGTACTTCTGTTATTTGTGTAGAGCAGAATGACAGATTAAATGTAGGCAGTGTTCTGACTCCTGCAGAATTTAATCATGCAGGTATGTGTTCACAGAATAGAAACAATAAATAGCTCTTTAAACTGTTGCATTGCGATCAGCCAAAAGCAGAGATTAGCTGTTATGGTGTCATTGAGACAAAGGCCGATTATCTTTTAATAATTTTCACTATTGTTTAAAAGGATATGTCATATTGAGAGACCTGATTAGCAGAATCAAATAATGAAATGAATTTACATGTGTGAATTTCTGAGGTCGTGGAGTGGCAAACAGTTTGCCTATCTATCTCTTTATGGAGATGAGCCTTTACCAGCTCTCTCCTTACTTGTTTTCCACAAAGGCTAAACAATGTGCTTTGACATTTAATCCAGGGCTGGCATCAACTGAGATAAAGCGACCAGTGAAATATCTGCAGATCTAATATCAGGCTTCAGCCACATGAGAAGTAAATGAGTTAAAATAAGTCATGTGCTAGACAGATGCTCACTATGAGGCTTTAATGCAGCTGCTAATAAATCCAATATGGGCAAGCAGATGGCAATTAACATATCTTGTTTATATGAAAATTAAAATAATATAAACAACACCCTGGTCCTTTGTTTATGGGAGCATTAATTTCCCGTTTCTATCAGAATTGGGAACACACCAGTTACTATTTTTTTGTGTCTTCCCATGACTGTCTGATCTCAGATGCAATACAATCAACTCACAACTTATGAACCAGTACAATCGCAGCTTTATGTGCTTGGTGGCTGGCCAGCATGCAGATCACAGATCACGGAATCAGAGTTGGAAGGGACCCTGAAGATCATCTATAGACATAAGGTGGAGAGTTTAAACTCTCTTTCTGTGCTGGCTTTTCCATGATGGAGAGAGCTTTTAGGCTGTTTTCTTTGCTTACTGGGCTCTGGGAAGATCTTGCACAGGCTCTGGGAGCCACCTGGAGCCTGTGTGAGAGCCTTTCAGAGACCGGTAAGCAAGACCCAGCTTAAAAGTGTTCTGCGTTGCATGAGGGACAAGGGCTGTTCAGCATGCCAGCTCCAGAAAAGTAGAGATGGTCATGCAGGTGGGGTTCTGGGATTGTTCTGGCTATATGCAATTTCACCTTTACGTGCAGCCACCAGAACCCAGCTCCCACACAAGTTGCGAGTTAATTTAAAGGAAAAAGTAGATATGGAGGAACCCATATACATTTACAGCTAATACTATTAGACACTATTATAACTTCTTAGGAAATTGCTCTTGAATTTTGTTTAGCCTTTTTGCTACCAAGTTTGGAGTTGGAAGTTCAGGTGCACGCTGAAGCATTCATTAGTCACTGCTTTGCAGCAAGATCTAAATGTATTTATTTTCAGTTTTTTTGTTGAACAGAAAATGATAGAGTATTCTGGTGTGGTCACGTGTCTTAAAGGGAGCTTGAAAGTAACACTTGAGCATTTTTATTGTAACTTTGAGTTCTTGTTTTTCACTGCTGTTAATAGAATTGTAGAGTTGGAAGGGACCATGAAAGTCATCTAGTCCAATCTCCTGCAATGCAGGAATCTCAACTAAAGCATCCATGACAGATGGGCATCCAACCTCTGCTCCACCTTCTGAGGGAGCCCACTCTACTGTTGAACTGCTCTTACCACCAGAAAATTATTCCAATATTAAGTCAGAATCTGCTTTCTTGTAACTTGAAGCCATTGGTTCGGGTCCTACCCCCAGAGCAGGAGAAAACAAGCATGTTCCATCTTCTGTGTGACAGACTTTTAGATATTTGAAGAAGGCTATCATATCTCCTCTGTCTCATTTTTCAAGGCTGAACATATGCAACTCCCTTAACTCTTCATAAGGCTGGTTTCCAGACTCTTGATCATCTTTGTTGTCACTGTTCATTGCAGAATTTACATAGTAGGCCTACAACATAGTTTTAGTAAACTGTTTTCCAAAATTTAAGCCATTTACTATTTACAAGTTTTGTTCTGCAAAACACCTGTGAAATGAAAAACATCAGCGACAAAAAATCCCACAAAATCTATAGATTCTTGCAACTGAGCTTTCCCCCCCTTTTGTCCATTGTTAACTTGTTGGGGTAGAGAAATATTCCATGTGGTTTTCCAAGCCAAACCTTCCTCCCAAAAAGCAACAAAACCCAGCCCAGGGAAACAGATAACATCACACATGGCTTCATTTTGGGACATTTTGCCACACCAACATATTTAAATTGACTTGGGTAGAAAAAATGTCTCATGGTACCCCAAGTCAGTTTGGGAATTGCTGGGGACGACGACGACTGCATAACTACTTGTGTTCGTTAAAACACACTACTTGTGTTCGTTTCTTTGGGTTCCTGTCTTGCATCACTTTGCATAGGTTTTATCTCTGTCATCTATAACCTACGCATGCAAGTGCATTTGTTCCTGTAGCAGGTTGTTTACATAAACAACCATGCCCATCTCATATTATGGAGTAGAGCCACATTCTTTTTTACTTGGTAACTGCTTCTTGGCCACCACCGTTCTCTTGAATAATTGTAATCTCTTTACTTGACTTAGTAGGATAAGAAGCTTTCTGTGATCCACTTGGTCTGTTCTTCCTTCTTTGAAACTAAATCATTGCCTCTCAAACTGGCAGTTAGCCATGGAGGTAGTTGCAGGTGGAGGTACAGAACACCTTGTTAGGAAGATTAATTTCAGTGATAAAGTTATTATTGACTGATTGCCCCATGAATTAATGTATAGCCACAGCACATTTGTGATGGCTAAAGTGTTGTTAACTTTTAGTATGAGATGCTGAGCATCATTTTGTAGTGGACAATCTTGTTACCACCACCAGTTCCTCCCATTTCATACATGTCCTTGGAATACATCCACTTTTGCATTTTAAAAACAATATAATTTACCCACACTTCATGTAGTTTGCACAGGAGAATAGAAAGTTAGGCTGTGCTCCAGTGATATTGTCTACCGGAACTGTAGCTTCCTTCTCCATATGCTTCCTTACTGTTGTACTATTCATTGACTTTTAAGTCCTTTTATTGATGTTGTGCAATATTCACATGACCCAAACCTGTTATTTTCCTACTTTCTACAGTTAGGAAGCACTATCCATACTAACTTGTCTGCCAAGGAATGTATAAGTTTGGCAAAAAGTCCTGGGTCACATTCTAGGGGCTCATAATTTCTCATTGCAAGCTCCTCCATTGCCCTGTGCAGGAACCAGTAGAAGAAAAGCAAGGAAGATCTTTAGTTTTCTGTTGCAACAGTGTCCCCACCCCTTCCTCTGCTGCAAGGAGGTGAGGACCCACAACAAAGGTGTGTAACAGCTTTTAAAGGCTTTAGAAATTTCCTGATCCCTTAGCGTTGGACGTTCGGCTTCCAAAAATTGGAACACTCACTTCTGGGTTTGCGGCGTTCAGGAGCCAAAATGTCTGAGTACCAAGGCATTCAACAACCAAGGTCCGACTGTACAAGCATCAGTCTACAACAGAAATTCGAGAGCGTGGCTTGTCACCTCTTAATCAAAATACTGTACCTGATAATGCTTGCTGATTGCATTATCCTGACCTGGGCTGTTTTTTAAAATGGTAAATAACCTAGTTTCTGAAACCATTGTTACAGACCTCCCCTATTTATACACAAAATATGCTCTTTTGACAGATTTTGAAGGATCTGTAATTGAATAGAAATACATGGAAAGGTTTTTCCAAGACACTTCTACTGCAGAAGAAATATTTGAGGTCATTAAGAGAGTCAAGATGAGTTTGGGATTGCTATGTGTACTCAGCTGAAGTGTATTTATTTTTTCAGGGAATATTTCCTATTTTTGAAAGGTGAAAGATTTGTTTTCTGTGGAGTGGGCCTGCTATGTGTGTGCACCTTAAAATTATTATAATATAGTTACAGTTGCAAGCGGGAAGGACTTATTCTCAGGCAATTTGCTAGTTGTTGTATCAAACTGTATCTGGAACTTGACCTCAAGAATATTTGCTTTTAATTTTCGTCGCAGGGCAGCATGCTTGGACATAGTGTTTTTTAGTCATAAAGGAAAATGCCTGACGGGCAAGTATTTCAGACTTTTGAGTACAGTGCCAAGTTTTGTAGCAGCTGGAAACAAAAGCTTATTGCAGCACATTAGTGCATAATCTATGTAGATCCAGATCCAGTTTGATACCATTCGTTTGAAACAATACCATTTTCAGTCTATAACTCCTGCTACAAATTATACTAACGCAAGCTTTGCTCTTGGGTAAGCAAGTAGGTTGGACTCGTATCAAGGGTAGTGTACCATTTATAAACATTCATAAGGATCTCTTTGCTCATTCTGCTATGTACTACTTATTTAAAGGAACTTCAGTGCTTTTAAGCAAACCGTTCAGCTTTGTTGTTTTTCTTTTCATTTACATTAATTCCTAAGGGGGGTTTAAGCAAGTACATTTTAGGGTCAGAGTTGGTTTGCTGGATCACTTACAAAGGTTTGAACTGACTTTTTGCTAAAATCTTAAGAACTTAAGGGCCAAACTACATGCGACAGCAATGCAACACAATCCACAGTTGACCATGCACAGTTCCTAGGAAGCCAGCCCAATGGTCAAGTTTTAATATGATGTGGGCCAGATGTGGATGGGGGTGGGGTACTTAACGTTTCCCTCCTGTGGCGTTCACACAGGGCCCCCGGTCGTGACTATTGACCCTGTGTCACACTGCTCCGCTGCCACCCACCAGGATCCCCTGGTAAATAACTGAGTCTCAGTCAGGACTTAAGTTAAAACAAATAATCAAGCGTTTATTTTAAACAGCAACAAGCTTTAGGTATTAGATACACTGTTACACGTTATCCTCTCAATCTCAACCCTGTCTTTATCTCACTCTAACTCCTCTACCTCACCACCACCAACTTCCACACACCAACCCTCACAACCACCACTCCCAACTGCCAACTCTAAACTGCCAAACTGCTCCCTGGGCTGTGTCTTAAAGCCCCTAAGCTCCACCTCCAGCTTCCTATTGGTCAGCCTGTTATCCCTTTCCCCCCTCCTGCACAGTCTTATTTCCCCAGGAATGGGCAAACGCCACACCTCCCTAGCTTCATTTCAGCTGTTTTTAACTTTGAGGTTTAGATTGCTACTCAAGATGAAACACTGAGAACAAGTGGTTAGAATGGGGGGTTGAGAGCACAGGAAGGGCCCAGCACTCACTTGACATTTATGTGCTTTTTGTAACAATTGATCAGCGATCTTCTTTAGACTCTGGCCTGTCACTGTCAGATGTAGTTTGCCCCTAAACAAAGCTATTTGGGTATTCATTTTCTTAAGCTCCTACTCTGTTGTTTGACTTAGGTTGGCAGCTGGGTGTCTGTGGCAGGGTTTGTTTACTCGTGCACTCTTCTGAGGAATCTGCACATCATGTGACTGCCCGTCTAGTCCTAATTATAACATAGAAGCTTCTTGCAAAATAAATAACCCTGAATTGTAAGCAGGGCCATCTTAAGCACATCCAGCGCCGTGGCGCAAAGGTCCCTCCCTGCCACGCTGCCGCCTGTGCCCCAGGAGTGGTGGTGGTGGGGCAGCGGTCAAATTAAATCAGAGCCACCTTCGCTTCCCAAGCAATGCCACCCTCCCTTGCAAAAAGCAAAAGGGGGGGAGTGGGGAACTCTACAGTGGCTCTTTCAAGCTCTTTTGAAAAGTTCCTGAGTTGCTCTCCTGCCTGACTTTTCCCTCTTGAGCCCATCTGTTGATAGCTGCCAATGCACCTTCCCAGGGTAGCTAACTAAGCAGAGAGAGAGAGGCTGTGTAAAATAGTTGGGGGGTGGGGGGGGGTGGCAGGGTACTTCTTCCCTAACTGGTTTAGACTCGCTAGCTGGTGGAGGGGACAGTGGGAGGCGTGAGTTCCTACTCCTAAAACAGCTACTAATTCTCAGCTGGAGATTAAACGTTTACTCGGGCAGGAAAGGAGCATGCTTGGAAGTTGATCATTCTTTTGCCTTGACCCATGAACGTGGTTTATTTTGTTTTCTTTGGGGGGGGGAGCAGGGAGAGGGTGTTGGAATTCATAAACGCTTATTTCAGATGAAACAGGAGCTTTTTACGCACCCACGGAAGCACACGCCCCCATTTCAAATACCTTGCAGCAGATATGTGAGAGGTTTCGGACTGGGTTGGCGGGGTGGGGAGGGGTTGTTAGTCCGGATCCAAATCCAGAGTTACTCCTGCTGTGTTGTTGGGAGCCCTGAAAGGGCTGCTGGGCTAAGTAAAGACCCGCCCACCCCTGCTGAAGAATGTATGGAAAAGACCCACGTCCCGCCCCCTCCAACCATTGCAGGTACTACTCACTGAATTTCCATGGGGATTTGTCTCTCCTCTGCCCTTTCCTGAAGAAATCAGACTCCCAACCCATTGCAACTTCACTGGCCGAAGGCTGGCTCCAGGGGGTAACCAGATTGGGCATTTTCCAGGGCCCCAAGACCAACTTTGCACAGAGAATACTAAAGGTTCGTCCCTCGGGAGCCGCTCCCACCGCCGCTACTCCTGTCGCTCCCTCAGGCGATAGCGGCTCGGCAGGCAGGGGATTCCCGCAGCCGAGGGAGAGGAGGAGGCGGAGGAGCCATAGGGCTTAGTGGCTCGTTGCGCCCCTGAGAGGCCAGCGTCCTGGCGCAACGAGCCACTAGCCCCCATGGGAAGGACGCCTCTGATTGTAAGTTGTTTTATAAACTCTTCATCTTGTTCAACAGTAATGGGAGACTTTTCCACGACTCCTGGGAAACAGAAGCTGCAAAAATAAAGAGTCCTATTTCTTGGAATTAGAGGTGAAAACTTGAGAACTGCCCACCATGAAGAAAACATGCTCAAATCCATATATAACAGGCGGAGGGAGGGTGAATCAAGTTCTAAATCCCCATCCAGTTTCCAAGTGCAAATATTTAAGACACTTACTTCTATCAGATTTTTAAATGCCTAATGAATGGTAGCTCCATCTGTCCCCCCCCCCCTATTTATGCCAATTCTTCCTTCAGCTCCTTGAAACTACGGTAGTTTTGGTTTATATAGTTTCTTTCTAGGTGGGAAAACCTTCAAGATTGCAACATTGGAAAGAAAATGTTTTTGCTAGGGTGGTAATTCTGCATCTACCTTTTTGTCTGCTCTAAGAATAGTACTATTAGTAAACACATGAGATGCATTTGATTGTGTCTTCCAGCCCTGGATAGACGTCTGAGTCAAAGCAGCAAACAGAGATGGGGAAAGCAGTCAAACTGTCTGGCATGTGATCTTGTCTAGATAATACATGAAACCTTGAGAATGTTTTTAGGAGAAGGTTGCCTTGCAGGCTGGCTAGTCAGCATCCATTAATGCATATGTTGGGTGGTGGGCGTTGAAGAGATATTTAAGGCTTATTTGCCGTGGTGACTTTCCAGAAGCCTCAGGGACCACAGACTGCAGCAGCCTACCTTCTGACATGGCTTGAGTTGCTGGGAGCTCTTGCATCTGCTAGACATGCACTAGGAGTGATTTGTGGAACAAGTAACAAAGAATCCCCCCCCCTAAAAATGTGTTTTCCTTGTAAAATAGCTAGTGAAAAGTAAATGAAAAGAAAAAAGTGTTCTCATTTAATGGAGTTATCATAGTCTTGATGGAAATGCAAACTAATATTGAAGAAGTGCCTATTTAGCAGCTATTTTACAGGAAACAAGCATATTTCCTTACATTGAGTCCAATGTGATTGAAGTTCCTGTATTCATCTTCAATATTAAGTGAAAAATCAGTTTTGAGGGAAGTGGCTATAATGGTCTGTACGTATACAAAGCAATGCCAAATACACTTGTCCATGCAGTTTTCATTCAACCTAATTTCAGAAGCAATTGAGATGATAAAATATATCACATTGTGCTGTGAAAAGAAGCTGAGTTTCATGACTGTTGAATTCCATTCTCCATAAATTCTATCCAATCTGACATGAATGCTGCTTGCTTTGGGCAATGTAAATGTTTGGAAAGGCCTGGGATAAGCATGAGGAGGAGGGGCTGTCTTGCATATGCAGAAGTGCCTAGAACTCATTTTGTTTTTATGTTGTGTATTTTTGTGTTTTTATACTGTAAACCACTCTGTGATCTTGGGTGAAGGGTGATATACACAGTTAAATAATATAAAGAATGAATGAATGAATGAATGAATGTGGATCTTTTTTGCATTCTTCCTTTCCTTCAGGTCAGAAATAGTATAAAATTAGCATAAAGCACAGTTGATGTGCATAATAGTGGAAAATATGAAGCAAACAAAAATTGTGATAAATAAGCTGACAAATAGGTTTTGTGTAATGTCGGTAGGAGGTTCCATGAAAGGACTCTCAGTTGCAAAATCTTTTAATAATAATTTTGAAGGCACTTTTTTCCCTTGCATAGTTAAAAATGCATAGTGTGCTAAAATAGTTTGAAACAGTCAATTTAACTCCCATTTGTTGAGATAACAAGTCTCTCCCCCACCAAACTTAATCTGTACTCAGAAGTATTTACATTTCTTAGAATATCAAGCATCACAAGAGTGCGATAATTCTTACAGGTGACTAGCTACGGTCAGCTGACAGGCTTGGAAACCGAGTACCGTAATTTCCAGGCTACTTTACAATAGTGCTGAGGCCATTTCTCCACAGAGCTCTAATTGCTTTACAGAGTGTAGCATTTTTTAAGTAATAAAACCTCAATGCATTTTAAAACCAAGTGTAGCTTTGGGGTGGGAGTAAAAAAAATGCCTGAGCAAAACTGCAGTACTTGATGTAACTCTTCCCTTCCTTTTACTGTTACAGTGCCAGGAGATTTGGGTAACCAGTTAGAAGCAAAGTTGGACAAACCTTCTGTGGTGCACTACCTCTGCTCCAAGAAGACAGAAAGTTACTACACATTGTGGCTCAACTTAGAACTGCTGCTTCCTGTTATCATTGACTGTTGGATAGATAATATCAGGTGGGTCATAGCATTGTTAAAAGGACTTGGTTCTGTGTAAAAATGGGACTTAAATACTTTGATTCTTTTTGAGTAGCAAGAAGTACCCAAATTGTATGAGATCTGTGGACATTCAAGCTGAGATCCCAAACCACTCAGAAGGCAATGTAGGAAAGTCAGAGGGATCAGAATTCAAATCCTGGCTCAACTATGTGTAGCAGCCAGAAAACTATGAAGTCTGTAGTGCAGTTTGTCACTTTCGAGGAACACATATCCACAGCAGGAAACTACAGTAATTGGCAGCAGGTTTAGGCTACAATCAAACAGTGCAAAATATGTGTACGTGCAATGCATGAACTACATGGATTCACAATTTCCCATTGCAGTATAGGAAATTTGATTATGTGTGAAACAGAGAATCATTTAGTTCAACCCTTGTCCCTCTGAAACAATTTTCATGGTGATTCCCTACCAGTTACTCACATGGTTTGTGTTCTAAATTTTGTTAGCAAAGTCTGTGGCTTGATATGCTGTAGGAATTGAGCCAGCATTAAAAAGGTGGTAGTTTGAAATTGGCAGGAATCCAGTCATGAAATACTACCTGCATACATAAAAGTTTAAATAGCTGTTGAATCATAGGATTATAGAGTTGGAAGGGACCCCAAGCATCATCTATTCCAACCTCCTGCTGTGCAGGAATCTCAGTTAAAGCATCCATGACAGATGACCATCCCACCTCTGATTAAAAAGCTCCAAAGAAGAAGAGTCTGCCCCTTCAGAGGGCATCTATTCCACTGTCAAACAGCTCTTACTGTCAGAAAGTTCTTCCTCGTGTTTAATCAGAATGTCCTTTCTTGTAACTTGAAGCCTTTGGTTCGGGTCCTATCCTCTCAAGCATGAGAAAACAAGTTTGCTCTGTCTTCCATGTGACCACATGAATAAACTGTTATCCTTGAATTTGCTTGTTACTCAACTTGCATTATGCCTTTTTAACACTTCATTGCTGTCTTGTATTGCGTATCAGAATGTTAGCTATCAGTTAATGATAAATTAAATGGTTCCTTGGACCCAGAGGTCTCCCAAAGAGCAAACACTACAAATGCTATATTGCATCCATTTTCTTATTGACACAAGTCTGTAGACCTCATGTTACCAAGGCATTGGTTAACATTTCTCCACTTACCTGCCAGAAGAGTCAAAGCAGAATGATTAATTACCTTATTTGCTTATGACAAGAACATATGTCCAGCACTCAAGTTGAGGACATTAGCCAAAATCATCAGGTGCATTTTAAGGCAAACTGCTGGAACTCATCTACATTACAGGGAGTGGAGGAAGGGAGAGCTCCAGGAAGGGGAAAACTGTATGGCAGCAAGAACAAGGCCAACCAATTGTTTGCAATTATTAGACTGGGCTGCTTCAGATAGTACCTAGCAGCTAAGTGGATATTGTTCTTATGCTATATTAAGTCTGTCTAAGAAGCTTTGTTGAAATATCCTACTTAAAGTTGTCTTACCAGTCTCTTAACCCATTTTGCTAAAACTCCACTTATGGCTATATTAGTAAAGAAAGCTTATCTCTTCCCTCTAGACCTGAAGTCTAGAGTATGCTGCAGATTGGACTTAACACCTTACTGGTTTAATCAGTGTATGTTTGTGTGCATCAGAAAACAAGTATTCAAAGTCCATTTGTAGTGCACTTTTTGTGTACCTGATATTCAAATGTATAGACTCCCATTCAAATTTTGGTCTTGATACTGATATTTCCCCCTAGGCTAGTATACAATCGAACAAGTGGATCCACTGGGCCACCAGATGGGGTGGATATCAAAGTCCCTGGATTTGGACAGACTTTCTCCTTGGAATTCCTTGACCCTAGTAAAAGAAGTGTTGGTATGTATTTTTACCTAATCTGATCTCATTTGGACTCTTGGCAGTGGTAGTGTCAAGTCTCAAATATACATGCATGAAACATACTGGCAAAACAGTCCCTTCCCATAAATGTCCTTGGACAAAAACCACAATAATCACAGAGATGGAGAATAGTTCCTGAGAGTTATTCTCTGTGTGCCTTTGTTTGAATTTTATGGAAAGACCTCACACTTGTCTGACTGGAAGGCATGGGAAAAGAACTAATCTGTATTATACATAGGCCCAAGTATGTAATTTGGGAAGGGACATAGGAAGCTGCCTTGTACTGAGTCAGGATTTTTCTAGGGTTTTAGACAAGTGTGTCTCCTAGCCCTACCTGAATATGACGAGAGATTGAACCTGTGACCATCGGTATGTAAAGCAGATGCTCTAACACTGAGCTATGGCTGTTCCCAAACTTGCCTGTGTACATATTGCCATTTGTAGTGCACTCTATTTGATTTAGAATGCTTCTTCCTTGTAGTAAATGTAACATTCAAGTCTGATATCAGAAACAGAAATAACATTGCCACATGGTGCCAGGGTTATTTAGATGGCATTTCTTGCCCTCACCCTTGGTGTTAACTTTCAGCCTTCACTTCCTTGGGAACAAAGTGGAAATGTGCTCAGCCCATTATGGAGGCAACCATGTTAAACTATGTTAGTTATGGAAACACAGTTCAGTACTCTACCAGCTGCTAAGGCCAGTACCATCTCACCTGGCATTAGAAGGTCAGATAAAACTTAAGCGGAATAAAACCTGACTGCGTCAAAGCTCTCATCTCTGAGAGCTCATTTCCAACAGCTGTGATCATAGGTTCTTTAGGGTCTTCCTGTGGTCATGTACCCTTATAGATGAAAACATAGAGCAAGTTGACCACTCAGGAATTAACATTTGTTGGAGCATCTTGTCCCAGATGGCTTGAAAATGAATGTCATCTCCAGATTGTGATTTCAGAATTGTTAATGAACGTAACTGACACTGTAATTGTTTATAACTGAAGACTGATTAATTTGAACAAATTAACTGATAACATGTTGTAACCAATATGGGAGTTGGCTTAAAAGGGCCCTGAAATTTTAACGTTACATAAAGGGCAGTGTTAATTGGGCCTGTGGTATCATTGCAATTCAGTTTCTTCTTTTGGCCATAGGTACCTACTTCTATACACTGGTGCAGACTCTGGTGGACTTGGGCTATCAGCGGGATGAAGATATTAGAGGCGCTCCCTATGATTGGCGGAAAGCACCAAGTAAATAAATCTTCATCTATTGGGATTAGGGTTACATGAACTGTGGCTCATGCAAACACACAACTTGTGGTAATCAAGTTTTTCCAAGGCTTACAAGTTCAACCTATTTAGCCCCTGATGCAACTGAATGTCACCTGATAGTTAAATAGTTACAGGGTTGTTTAAAAACAAGTCTTGGTGACATTTCTACTCCATACAGCCAAGATGGTGCAACAAGCCAAATTGTTACTGAAGAGCTGTGCTGGAATCCTGGAGGGTAGATGTTGATACAGGGTGTTGTTAAAGTCACCCACCATCAGTGCAAATCAGTGCTTTTTAATGGGGCCATTTCACATTTTTAGTTCCCAGTCATTGAGATGCAGAAGTCAAGTGGCGTACATGCATGTGTGAACAAAGTCATTCTCTTTGCAGCCTGTGTCAGATTATACAACCAAGACACACTTTCTTTAACTTAGACTCATAGAATTAAAAACAAACAAACCTGAGAAGCTTTTGTCTTGAATGTTGGGGAGCTAGTCTGAAAGGGTTAGGGAATTATGGGCAATGGGGGAAAACCTATCCAAAACGGTGCGCACGATCTACAACTTTCAGTTCAGTGTTAAATGTTTTAAATAAAATGACAATAGAGATACTGAATAAGCTCATTCAGTTAATGGGATAAATTATCTGCCTTCCTCCTTCTAGATGAGAATGAAGACTATTTTGTGGCCCTCCGGAAGCTGATAGAGATAATGTATGAAGAATATGATGAACCAGTGGTTTTAATTGCCCATAGCATGGGGAATATGTATGTTCTCTACTTCCTCAGCCATCAGCCTCAAGACTGGAAAGACAAATACATAAGGGACTTCATTTCACTTGGTGCCCCGTGGGGAGGAGTGGCAAAAACTCTACGTGTTTTAGCATCAGGTAAATGTATCCAGCTTGCAGAGGGAGGGTTCCATTAAAAGGGACAGGGGTTTGTGGTGCAACTTGAACATGTCTAGCTACATCTAGATGCCCTACTGTAATAAATAGCTACAGGCTCCTAAAACCAGCTTTTGGTTGAGAACAACCAGCCCGAAACAGGCACTGGAGGACAAACAATCTTTGAATTTCCAGGATTATTGGATTCTATAATTGTGGGAAGCTACTGATGGTTTTAAGTACTGGTGTTGTTCAAAGCCAACTCCTGCCTAATTCTAAAGGTTGAGAGGCAGAGTCCTTAGATAGCAGGTAAGATATTTATCTGTTATGAAACCATCAAGCAATCTCTCAGGGTAAGTCTGCAAGGTTTTAGGATTACATGAAGTTATTTATATTGTATGACAGTTTTATACGACAGTAGTTTTCCTTGGATTATGCCATCTTTGGCATCAAATATTTTTACTGTTTCCCTCCATGTCAGGGCTTGAAGAGTACAACCTAATAAGTGTAAAATGACAACATTCAAACGATACTTTAGTTTTGGTCTGTGTAATGAGTTTATAACTACTGCATTATGGGTTTATATGACAACATGTGATCACTAACCAGACAATACTTTTAATGCCTCAGGTGACAATAATCGGATCCCTGTCATCAGCTCCCTTAAGATCAGAGGCCAGCAGAGATCTGCAGTGTCAACCAGCTGGTTGCTCCCTTACAACTACACCTGGTCTCCGGAGAAGATCCTTGTCAGCACTCCATTTGCTAACTATACTATTCAGGATTACCAAAAGTTTTACACAGACATTGGCTTTGAGGATGGCTGGCTCATGAGAACAGAGACTGAATCCTTGGTCTACAATATGATTCCTCCAGGGGTGCGCATACACTGTCTTTATGGTACTGGGGTGGAGACCCCAGAGTCATTCTTCTATGACACCTTTCCAGACAAGGATCCTAAGATCTTTTATGGTGATGGTGATGGAACAGTGAATTTGCGAAGTGCCTTGCAGTGTCAGAAGTGGGTGGGCCAGCAGAAACAGAATGTGACACTCTATGAGCTTCCAGGGAGTGAGCACATTGAAATGCTCTATGATGCTAATACAATTTCCTACGTAAAAAAAGTTCTCTTTGGCTCATGACACAATGCAGAATACCCTCTTCTGACATGACACTTGAAGGGCCTTTTAAGGCAGGGAGGAAGAATGGCTATTTTGGACAACCCTATTTAAAGCCTGCTTGGCTTGTTTGGGCCTTGTTGGAAATGTTGCTGTCAATTAATGATCACTTGTCTCTTTGATTAGTGCTCATAACACACTGTGGTGTCCTACATACAAAAGGCTCATTCCAGCTGTATTTAGTGCAATCCCAGTGCCCATCTTTGTGAAGAATGTGTTGCGCTTGTTCTCTGGGATGTGGGGAAGGGCATAGTTGAGCTATAATATAAATAAAAGAACAATAACATAACCTTTTCTGAAGGGTTACAAGTTCTGGGTCAGTGTTCCCAGCAGGGAATCTAGTATTAAGTGAAGTCCCGGCAGCAGCTGTTTGGTTTTATTTAAGTTGATGACATCCAGCCAGATGAGTATTGTTCATGAAGAAAATACAGTATGTCCCTGAGCTCCAGATAAGATTTTCTAGCACAAGCTGAACCCTTTAACTTGATTCTTGCTGGAGCAAGTTGGAGGTCAATGGCTGAAGACAGCAAGCTTTTCTTTACTGCTGTAACTTGGAGATTTCCAGTTGGCTGCAGACCTAAGAATTGACAGGGTAGATATTAACAATGGTCTTAAGGAGATGGTCTCTGTTTTGTTGTGATCAGTTGGCTGTCTCTTGAGTACTTGCCAACCTTTGTTCAGAAGCCAGTGCTGTGACAAGTGCTATTTTAGCCAGATGCCTTCCTTCCATGATCTGGAGTGTCTGAAACACAGGCTGCCTTTCAGCAAGGCTTAGCATTTTAGAGCAAAATAACAGCCTAAACTGTTCTTGTTACTGGAGACTTCTTACGGATGGAGCTGATAGTAAAGCTAACTCTTCCCAGAAATTTTGGTATTGTAACTTGGTTGTCGTGTTTCATTGGAGTCTCCTTTTCTTGTACTGTAATCCTCTTCCAAATTCTATTTCCTTGTCCCCTATGGAATAACAAAATGGCATGGGGCAAAGCTGCTTACGTTCCTGATTCAGGAGTGTAATGTGCAACCATAATTGCAGGAAGTGCCCGTAAAAAAGCACCAACCTTCATCTGAGGCAGTGCTGGGCAGACTGCAGAGAGAGAGAGAGAGAGAGAGAGAGAGAGAGAGAGAGAGAGAGAGAGAGAGAGAGAGAGAGGCTCAGCTGACCCCATAATTGCCCGTTAGCTGCTGGGTTGGCCATCTATTGACAATCCCTCCTTCCAGAGCAAATGGTTCAGTATTCATTCCTGCTGCTTCTGCCCACCCAGATAACAGCTTGTGACCATCTCCTCAGTTAACTAACCAGCATAAGTGTCTAGCCAACATGGCACAACTAAACTCTCCTGCCTTGAGCTCAGTATACGTTTGGGGTACAAGTTGCTGCATCGTTATCTATGTCTGCTTAGTCCCTGTGTTGAAACTTTAAAAGCACCCAAAAGGGGGAGTACGTCAATTGTTGATGTCATAAGGGACACTTGTAATAGGGGGCTGACTTGAGATTTGTGCCAAATACTCCAGTTTGAGAGTAAGAGTGACCTGGAAATCTGAATTTTGTTCTGAGGAACTTATTTTGAGCCTGACCTCTCAGTAAGCAAGTGCACAGAGCGACAGATGTGGACACCTTTACCATTCGTATTTTTCTAATCTTCAGACTTTTTTCCTAACTAGACAATGAGATCACACAGAATCTGCAGTGGTAGCTTACAGTCTGCAAATATATTTTCCTGTGACTGGTATGATGTAACATTTTTATATAGTCTTTGTCAAGCTTTTAGGTTTTCTAGATTGTGTTTTGCTACATTGTAGTAGTTTTAGCATAATATTGGTCCTCCAAGAAACAAAATGTTTTATCAAAGTATTTATTGCCTTATGGAATGTGCAATCCTGTTCATCCAATTTCCTGCTTTTCAGTAATGCCAGTAACCATTTTAAAAACAAGGCCACTGGTGGTCACTGTGGGCATGGCAATAACATAACCTCTGAAAGTTTCCAGCAGACATTGTTCTACGCCTTGCACTCTGAGAGTGCCTCCTCAAGCCATGTCTTTGTATTGTCAGCATCAATCTGCTTCTGTTTGTTCTGTAGCTGCAAGTTTCATTTGGGAATGCTTCTGATTGCAAATCTGACTTGCTAAACTGACACTATACATAATTAAGCTCAAAGATTGGTTCCACCCTGTCTGTTGTTCCCCATCCTACCCATATCAATCTTATGGCCTCAAGGTACCATTATGCTTGATGCCATGTGGATGGCTGGGTCCATGTGGGTGAAACTGGGTTCCTTTTCCCTGCAGAGTTATTTCTTACTATTTGGCCTCACACATTCACAGGGAAATCCACATTCCGCACAACATCACTTTCATGGAACATTCTGAAGGCTAGGGCTTGCCTTAATGGTCTGTTTAGGACAGGAAATGAGTGTGACAGATCTTCAGAGACTTACACTTCATATCCATACATACATATGGCACTTAACAGTGGAACATAAGCAAAAGCACATGTCTCTGATTCCTGAGTAGGATCCAATTTAAATTACAACACAGGGAGTGCCAGGCTGGGGGAGTGATAGAGGTGAAGGTAACAAGAATGTGTTGATTTACTTGTGCTTAGGCTTAGTTTCAGTTGGGGATGAGGACTAAGGGGTTAAACCAAAGGCCACATGTATATTCAGAGCACGCTCCTACTGTATGTGTGCCTTCCATGTTTTGGCCTTGCATCATATTGTCCAGTTGTAGTTGGTAACTGGCATCTGTTGCTGTGACTTCTAGCCCCATTCTTATGTGCCCTATAATACTTCTGTCCCACCTGCATTTCATTCTTAATACAAAATGTCACCTCTTCATTTCTCCCTTCTCATCTGTCCCGATCAATCTCATACACCTGCCTCCCGCTGTTGATTCCAGGCCATTGGTGGTTTATTAACCAATGCTTGTGCCAGCTGCCTGCTGTAAAATTAAATATGGCCAAGCATCATTAGCTGTCCCACTGGGGCTTCTTCTGGTTATGTCAGTCTTTCTCTTCTATATTTGGCTTTGTATCATATTGTGGCTTTTTTTGTTATGTTTTTATCCTTTAACTGATAACAGAATGGGAAAAGTTATATTGGGTTAGATTTTGCCATTTCTACCCACCATTTAACATTGTGAATGATAGTTATTCATAAATTCAGTGGTGAAGTACTGATTGAACTGGAGCTTCCTGTAGATCATAGCCAGGGAGTCACAAATTGTGCAATTAATCTCCCGAAGCTCACATTTTTCAAACAACAATGTGTCTGTGTCCCTTTTTCAAACTGCTTTTGAAACTAGAGTTTTAAAGCATTCTATTTATCTTGGGAATCAACAGTTCAAAGTCAGACTTTAACTGGGCATGACGATCCTAAAATGTGTCTTTGGGTTCTGGTTGCTGCTGTCAATCTGTGAAAGCACATGAGAGACACATTCTCCAACAGCTTGCCTCTTCCCGCTTTCTCTTGGTACCCCCAATTATTACAAATGTGTTCATTTTTCATGTCCCTGCAACTTTGCTCCCCAAAACCAAAATACTTTTAAGGACCAAATGCTCTACAACTGATATGTAGAGAGTGCTGGACGGAACTTCAACTACTTAAAATATAGATAGATGCTGCTGCTGCTGCAAGGTTTTAGGGCTACTATGTGATTCTGCTAGAAAGAGTAGATTTCACCATTGAGCAATAAGTGAAAAGGAGTTTGCAGGCCAAAGTCAAGAATTCTAGCCATGAAGCTAGTTTGTGGAGTACATAGTGTTTGAAGTGTTCAAAAATTCAGGGACTGAGCAATTACTTTGCTGTTCTCTGCTTAACAGTATTTAATATAGAACACTGCCTGGGAAGGCCTGTTGTTTTTATATATACCTTCCTCTTCGTGTGAATGAGTTCAGTAGATTTCTGACAATTTGATGATCATACTTTGATAACATAATAAAGTGAATCAAATGCTAAATGTTTCCTGTGCCTCTCTTTTGTGCTTTTCAAACACAGAATATTTAACAGCAGCCGTCTGCTCTACAGCATACACTTTACAGACCTTGCCCAGAGAGCTCATAACAAAGAAGGGCACTGTAGGCGATGGACAATACCCAACTGGCAACTGGTTGGTTCACTCTTTACCTATGCATGCTCTGAAGGCTCATCATCAGGTTTATTCATGTGCTGCTTTTCAAAATCATGCGCAAAGCAGCTCACAAGGACAGAGAACAGATTGACCTACAGGTACAACAAAGCCATACTAACAAAAACACAAGTTTAGGGAACATAGTATGAAATACACTCAACACAGCTGCAGCAGGAAAAGTTCTTGCACTTGGAGTCAACCAGGGCTCTGCTTTCCTAAAGCAACTGAGATTGGGCCTGCTGGCACCAGGCCTTCCAGGAAGAAGAGAATAAGAAGAGTTTGGATTTGATATCCCGCTTTATCACTACCTGAAGGAGTCTCAAAGCGGCTAACATTCTCCTTTCCCTTCCTCCCCCACAACAAACACTCTGTGAGGTGAGTGGGGCTGAGAGACTTCAGAGAAGTGTAACTAGCCCAAGGTCAGCCAGCAGCTGCATGTGGAGGAGCGGAGACGCAAACCCAGTTCCCCAGATTACGAGTCTACCACTCTTAACCACTACATCACATAGGACTCTCTGGGCACATGATGAAGGAACTTTGCTGAAGCTAAGGAGGTTTGGGGTCAGTGTTTGGATGGGGGGGGGTCACCATGGACTTTTGTCGTTATCTTGGAAGATGTTCAGTAGGGCTAGTTCTGGGTGAGCTCTAATATCTGTTTAGTTATTTTGCATATCTCTTGTAGGACTGCTGTCCAGAAGGGTTGGATTTTAGTCAGCTACCATATGAGGAATTGGGGGGGGGGAGGCAAGTGTGGCATCTTGTCCTTTGCTTTAGGCTGTGAAATGTCTTAGGATGGCCTTGGACACTGTTTTAGGTTTGCTTTGGCTGTTGGTTTACCAGGCTTTGAGAGGTAGCAGTTTTGTGAAATAGGATCCCTGCTTTCCAGCATTTTAGCAGGTGCTGCTGATCTCGCTCATGAGGAATCTCTAAGGTCAGCTGCTGAGTCCCCCCCCCACTCACACTTTTAACTCTTTGGGTTAATTGACTCATAAAACACTTCTTTCCCCTGCCAGGATTGAGGGAAATAAGCCATTTTTCTCATTTCTGATGCTCCTCCTATGCATTTTACATAAGCACATTTCAGTGTAGGCCAGGATCTGTTTGGTTCTTTGTCCAAGGTGTTCCAGAGCCGAGGGGAACATGACACATTTTTGGAACAGAACGTGATCATTTACAGCAGCTGAGGGCTTGCTAAATCCTTTGGTGAGACAACAGCTGTGTCCTCTGCCTTTCCAGGAAAAAGTGGTCACCTGAGCCTTGTTTCTACAGAGATTGGGCAACCCTTCTGAGCTGCGTCATGTTCAAGAGCACCTGATCCCTCACTGTTCTGAACAGAACCTTCCTCGGCTCCTGTCAGCTTTGCCCTCACAATCAGTTTAAAAGCTGCTCTGCCACCTTGCATCTTGGAAGTCAGGTTCCATCTTGGTTCAATGAAGCTGTGTCTGTCTAGCTAGCCCTGTGCGTGGAACCAGTAACATTTCAGAGAAAGCTACCTTGGAGGTGCTGGCTTCCTGCATCTCCAGGTAACACTCGGAATGCCCCACCTGAAATCCCAGATGCCTGGTGCCAGTCAGTGCAGACAATACTGAATTAGATGGGCCAGTTGTTCTGACTCAATGTAAGGGAGCTTTCTATGCTGACACACCATTGTATCCTTCGCCTCGGGTAGCAAAATATATTGGACTGGCTCTGAGCTCACAGCACTTTCCCTACTATATCTCCCTCCTTCATGTAAAATGGACTGCTGGGAAGAGCAAAGAGGTGGCACTGGACAGAGCAACCCAACCTCTCTTGGGGGGGGGGGCGCTGATTGGAATGGTAGATACAGTTTCTGACTTGTAAAGGTAACTGTTGGATAGCTGAAATAAGTTTGCTTCTGTGGCCAGTAGAGGGCAGTGTTTCACTTGAAATGATGGAGGAATCTTCGATCTCTCATCAAGTGGGTGATGTAGTTTTTCTATCCCTGGCTTCTACAGGTGAAAGAGAGTGATGAAAGACTTCAAGGTGAAGAGCAACGCTGCTAAAATTTATTATTTATATTGTACCTACATCCAAACGCTGTGCAGGGGGGATGAAGCAAGTGAGGCAGCCCAGGAACAGCTGGGCTGAAGATGGGGAATAAATTCTATTCAATTCAGCATTTAAAACTGAATTGATCAAATTTGCACCTTCTGTAACAATATGAGAATAGAAACACAGCCAACCTTAGAAATTTGCACTTATCCGAATTTTGCAATGCAGTTCTCCATCTCAACAATGTTTGCAAAAATGCATATGTAAAAATGAATTTTTTATGGAAATAGCATATAAACATTCATTATAATAGTTCACATTGTTTGCAAATGTTAGTCAAAACTACATACAAAAATGTGTTTATTAGGAGATGCCCTAAAATGCTGAATAATTTTCATGAGGATTTTTTTAAAATGCAAATTGTTGCAGAAATGTAGAGAATAAATTTAGTGGAAAGAATGAGAAACCAAAATAAGTGAAATTTACAGGTCCTTCCATCCCTAGCCAGGGCAGAATTACCAGCTTTCAGGTGTTTCTTAAAGGTGGAAAGTGAATGGGCTACCTGGTGGAAGGAAATGATAGATCTGGAAGTGTCCTGAGAGGGCATTTAGTCCAACCCATACTCAATGCAGAAGGCAATATGGGAGATATGAATGTAAGAAAATTAGATTCCTGACAGATGACCATTGAGTGTTTCCTTAAACATCTTCAGTGAAACACAGCTCCCCACCTTCTTAAGCAGACAGTTTCACTGTCAAGCAGCTCTTACTGCTGGGAAGTTTCTTCTCATGGTTAGAGGAAATCAGATGTTCAGTATATCTCAAAGATTTGTGGGGCTTTAAAACAAATAAAGTTTCTTGTCTCTTCCTTGTCTCTTGAACTTGAAGCATTTTTACCTCCCTCCCCTTCAGATGAAAAAGGAGCCCAGTATGAATTACAGAGAACAGAAATAAGATGGCCTCTGGTCTCAGGTTTATAATCTAAAAGACCTGACATAAAAGGAAAAGGCGTTGGGAGGGAGGAAGAAAAGTGAAAACTCCAGGCACTAGCTCTTAGTTAGTGAAGTACAGAAAGTAGTCATTCAACAGAGCAGAGAGCTGGCACGAACCAAATCCCTCTGAGGGACAAAATAAGGACAATGATTTCCCAGAAACAATGGCACCTAGTGGTAGCACCCAAATATTAACCAATTTATTACACCACAATTTTTTGTAGACTATAGTTCACTTCATCAGATGTGTATCTCAGATACACATGGGTAGTTGTAAGGGGGATTGTAAACAGTGTTCAGAATGAAATGAGATGCAGAAAAGTACTGACCTGATAATTACATAATTAACTGTGGTTGTTCACAGCAAACGGCTGTGCTGGAAATACAGATATCCTGGCACAGTCAGCTAATTAGCATGTGTTGGTTGATGAAAATCCATGGTGTAAATTCAATCCACAAATGTCAAAGCAATGAACCTCTAGATGTGCTGCAAATCAGTGGTTTCCCATTGCAGCCTCTCTTTGAAATTCCTTAATTCTGGGGTGGCTACCTTAAAGCAGTTGCAGTTAGAGAGCCAGGTTGGTGTAGTGGTTAGAGAGAGAGAGAGAGACCTAGGAGACCAGGGTTTGACTCACCACTCAGCCATGAAGCTCACCCTGAGAAGACAAAATCAGGTAACTCCTCCCATGGGGATTTTTCAGAGTGGGAAATGTGGACCACACAGGAGGCTGCAGGGAAATTGCAAATAGAAAAACCACCATCGACCACCATGCAGCTGTAAGATATGCTCAAAACCTCACACCCACCAACATTCTAAATAAATTCTCAAGGAGGCAGCAAAATGGAAGCCTCTTTCACAGGGCAAGAGCTTTTGAGACTCCGGAAGACCAGTCTACACTGCATATTCACATAATGTATAATTTAGTGCCTTTGGTTTATTTATTGTTCCAAGTATATGTCTCTGTTTAACCCCCATGGATTTCAGCAGATCTACACCATACCTGACTGAAGTCTAGATTCAACCCACAGGCATTAAAAATGAACGAATCAGCCAGTTGCTCTGTTTCCCAGAAAAACTGCACCATTTCCCATTGAGCCAGGAGAGTGGAGCTTGCAAATCAGCCTACACCATGTTCCACACAACTGATACCACCACAGAAAGAAACACCAAGCCATATGAAATGCATGTAATATTCCAGGAAATCCGTCCACCCAAATAGGAATTGTGTAGCATTCCTCAGAGTCTCGTTAGAGATCCCAAATAGTCAACCATGTTTATCCAATCTTTTATGCAGCTTTGAAACAGGAGGCAAATATTTTTAAAGGAGTATGGGAGAAAGCAGAGCAGCATATGTTTCTGGATAGACTGGATTTCTTCAGAAATAATTAAAACCTGAATGTCAGTAAGACAAAACTTCCTTTGGGAGTTTGACAGAGTCTGAAACCTGGGGGATGGGAGGGCATATTGGCTCCACACCAATATAAAATTGCTAAGTTCCTCCCAGCTCTAATTTGTACATCTGACAGCCTTGTCTTGTCTTGCCTGATGCTTCTAATAGAAGCTTATTGTAGCAGAAACTCAGCTGGCATGTTCAGGAAATTTCAGTGTGATTAAAAATGAACGGGAATAGAAATGAAATGCCACCACTGTCCTTATGCAGAAGCTGGGTTTACCCAAGCGGTGAGGACTGATACTCAAAGGCGAAACAATTCTCACTGGGAGCTGCCAGATAACAGGTGACGTTGGGCTTCAAGTGGGCCATGTTTATGTTCCGTGTGAGCTATTTCACCTGACACTTGGAACGCATTCTCTCTCTCTCTCTCTCTCTCTCTCTCTCTCTCTCTCTCTCTCTCTCTCTCTCTCTCTCTCTCTCTCTCTCTCTCGTCTATACTGCTAAGAAGAAGAGTGTGTTAAAGATGGGAAAAAGGGACAAAAGCAAATTCTTTTCCCCTTCCCAAATCTCTGCAGTGAATGTTGATGCTGGACATTTTCCAGAAGACTCTTTTGAATGCACTTGCCAAACATTCTGCATATACTTGATGACTGCATTTGACACACTATCAAATGGTATTGGATTTCCGCATCTGATATTTGCTAATACAGCACTTAGAAGTCGACACGTAGCACATTTATACGCTTGACAGTAAAAGGTACTGGATGGCTGACATGCAACAGTCTATAGCATCTGTCAAGGCAAGCAAAGTTGCAGTTCTGTGGTCTCTGGGAGGGCTTCCCAGGAGGCCACAGAATAGGTGCTGCATCAAAGACAAAAGGCTCCGGTGAAAGAGGGAGACCCAATGTTGGAACCTCCCCCTGTCTTCTGGTTTCTCTGTAGTCCTAATGCTGGTAAGTACCAAAAGGAGGCAAGCTGGGGACATGACAGGAAGCAGAGGCTCTCTCCAACATGCCCCCACAAACGGGAAATTTTAGACACACTTCTAAACTAAGGTTACCAGATTTTTTTTCAATGAATCCGGGGACACTTTTCAACTTCCTGCTAAATAGATGGAATTTGTCCGGGGACTGATTTGTAAATCCAGGGACTGTCCCCGGGAAACAGGGACATCTAGTAACCTTCGTCTAAACCATTGTCTCCATTGTTTTCAATGAGAGGGGACAGACAGACAGACACACACACACACACACCAGTGTTCCTCCACTCTTTCTCAGTATCTAGCCTGCTCACAGAACCCTCTTCCCCAACCCTGCTTTAGAACCTCCTTTAAATCAAAAGAGAAACTAGTTCTTACATTTGCCTCATAATAGCTTGAGAATTTGAAACTCAGTGGTTAGGGTATTGGTGCTTTCTTTATTGCTGGGCTTGTTCTAGTTCACTTTATGGGTTTCTTTCCATGAATACACACCCACATCTTTCATTATAGGAAATGATTATAATAAAACAGGACTAACAGATAGATTATCTGTTATCCTGGGACCCAGGTGGCGCTGTGGGTTAAACCACAGAGTCTAGGGCTTGCTGATCGGAAGGTCGGCAGTTCGAATCCCTGCAACGGGGTGAGCTCCCGTTGTTCGGTCCCAGCTCCTGCCCACCTAGCAGTTCGAAAGCATATCAAAGTGCAAGTAGATAAATAGGGACCGCTCCGGCGGGAAGGTAAACGGCATTTCCGTGCGCTGCTCTGGTTCGCCAGAAGCAGCTTTGTCATGCTGGCCACGTGACCCGGAAGCTGTCTGTTGACAAACACCGGCTCCCTCGGCCTATAGAGCGAGATGAGTGCCGCAACCCCAGAGTCGGACACGACTGGACCTGATGGTCAGGGGCCCCTTTACCTTTATTAATTGGAAACACAAAGAATCTCACACAGGAGTGTTACCATTTGACAATTCAAATTCCTAGCCTGAAGTAGGAATGCCGTCAAAGGGAAGGGAAAGAGTGCCTAGCTTCTGCTTGAATATTTCCCTCATTTTCCCTTTCTTTCTAAACTAAAAAGCCCCAAATATGGTAACCTTTCCTGCTCCAGCCCCTTGATCATTTTGGTTTCCCATTTCTTTCATTGTTTTGCCCTCAAGATCTCAGATTACATGACACAAACCTTTCTTTTCTTTTCTGCAGCTTGAGGGCATTGGATTGGAATTCAGACTTTTGCAAACTACTTGTGTGCAGCATGGAGCATATATAGTAAATTGCATAAATCTGCAACCTTTTCTTCCTTTCCACATTCAGGCTGTTGCACAAACAAGCCCAGGTTGCCCAAGTCAATGGCAATGTTAAATTATAAATGCAACAAGAACAAAATTGCCATCTTCTTTCCCCACAATGCTCTTCAGCTGTCATTGAGAATCACTGGTGGATGCTTTGATAGCCGGGTGGAATAGCTTTCTGCCTTGAAGGAGAGCAATTGCCCTGCTGGCTTTAGGGAGCCTGCTAAACATGGGCTGGGAGGCATTCTGCACAGCATCAGAAACTGGGTGGTGGTGGTGGAGTGGGGAGCTACAGCATGTCTTCATTGCCACACAAATTGCAGGAGCTCCTTGCTTCAAGGCCAAGCCTCCTTGGCTTTCTCTTTGCAAAGCATCTATACCACCAAGGGCACAAACTAACCCAAGGCTTTTAAGTAAATGGGATGGCAACAGATTGTCTCTGTGCAAAGTGATATTAATATGAGAATGGGCTTGGAGATATTATTATTATTATTGATTTAATTTGTATACCGCCCTACACCTGCAGGTCTCAGGGTGGTTCACAGGATCAAATCATAATATGAAAACACAGAATTCATAGTCAAAATACAAGAACAACCCAATACCCTCCCAACACATTTTAAAAGGGCACTGGATATCAGCTGGGTTCTGCATGCAAAGCAAGTTGGGGAAAGCTGCCTCCAAGAGCCAGCAGCATGATGAATAATGTGTCTGACTATGGATCAGAAGATTCTACATCCAACTTCTGGTTGGCTCAGGATGCATGTAACTTTAAAACCGTTGTTGGTGTAGTGGTTAGAGAGTCCAACTAGCACCTGAGAGACCAGGGTTCAAATCCCCACTCAGTCATGAAGCGCACTGTGTGACCAAGGACCAGTCACTGCCTCTTAGCCTAGCCTGCCTCACAGGGCTGTTGTGGGAATCAATGTGAGAGGTGGAGAGCCATGTACACCACCTGGAGCTCCACCTGGAGATGGGACAGAAATGCAATAAATTAAATAAAGATGGTTTGAGGGGCAGAAGAATGCAAGTGTGTTTGTGTGTTGATTTCTGGAGCAAACTGTTCCTGTAATTGCTGCTTCCTCTTCCTCTTTCTCTCTGCTCTTCTTTTCAAGGGGACAACAGTCCCTGCCAAACACTCACCTGCCATTGTGACAGCAGAGCGGCCATGATGTGCTTCTCAGGGGCATGCTATATTGAAAAACACAAGAACCTGGGCAAGAAGAAATATTGCCAGTGATTTCATGGGATGGGATTTTGGCGAGGGAGGGTGGAGTGGAGTGGGGAGAAAGAGAGACTGCACTGCAGCTTCCTTTGGAAGGAGAGAGGACCTGCTCTGCTGCTGCCAGTCAGCCAGAAATGGAGAATCGGTGTCTACAAAAGCAGGTTGGGGCCAGTGGAAGGGAGGGAGTCTGGGGTGTGGGGTAGGGCTGCCATACGTCTGGATTTTCCTGGACATTACCAGGATTTCAAAGGTGGAATTGACATCTGGGGGGAATTTCCTGGATCTTAGGCAAGTCAATGGGAAAAAAGCACGTTTTTAAAATGCATTTTCAGTGGTTTCCTAAGAACTTTTGGCTGTTAAGTTACACCCTTCTGGTTCTCTTCCTTATCAGAGAGACCAGCTACAGTAACTTCAGCATGCACCCTCATCTCCTGACTCCCTTGCCTTGGGTATGAATAGGCACTGAATCTTGCTCATGGGAATGGCCCTCTGTGGCTCGATTGCTGTGTCCCATGTGGCCCCTTCCTGCTTCCCCCTACGTCCTTCTACTTCAGAATATATGAAGATCCCTTCTGGATTAGCCCAAGATCCTCCTTCCTAGTGGCCCACCAGATGCCTCTAGGAAGCTCACAAACAGGACATCAACACCCTGTTGTTCCCTGAAATACATGGAACCTAGGAGTTGTAGAAAACCATGCAGTCACAATTGTTGTCACTAGATGATGCTCGTGATAGCAGAGCAGCTACATAAGATGTACCAAGTGTTCTTTGTTGCACATTGATCTCGGAGTGTGTGCCAGCTTCTTCCTGCACAACACCCAAAATTGAACATAGTGCTCTAGTGACTGGTATGTGGGGTGCAGCAGCTCTGCTGGGGTCTGAATAACAAGGTGAAGCGAGGTGATCCGGGGGCTCCTTCTATTGACGTGTGACCTCAGTTACTATTACATTGTCCAACCAGATGCCCATGAGATGCTGACCCTGGAACTATCAGAGGTAGAAGCCACAGACATAATGATGCCTTATGAGGAACGGCTTAGGGAGCTGGGTATGTTTAGCCTGGAGAAGAGAAGGTTAAGGGGTGATATGATAGCCATGTTCAAATATATAAAAGGATGTCATATAGAAGAGGGTGAAAGGTTGTTTTCTGCTGCTCCAGAGAAGTGAACATGGAACAATGGATTCAAACTACAAGAAAGAAGATTCCACCTAAACATTAGGAAGAACTTCCTGACAGTAAGAGCTGTTCGACAGTGGAATTTGCTGCCAAGGAGTGTGGTGGAGTCTCCTTCTTTGGAGGTCTTTAAGCGGAGGCTTGACAGCCATCTGTCAGGAATGCTTTGATGGTGTTTCCTGCTTGGCAGGGGGTTTGACTGGAGGGCCCTTGTGGTCTCCTCCAACTCTATGACATCCTCATCCGCCATGAAAATCCACCCACTTTTTTTTCCTAGACCCACCCACCAATGGAAAATGTGTCCCTTGAGCTGAAGAAATGTTCCCCATCCCTTGGCTGAAAGAGAAGCAGTTTTCAATTAGCCTGGACAACATTAAGACTGGAGTCCAGCACACCTGGAAGTAAAGAATTGGGTTGACACCTGAGAAGAAGACACGGCTGAAATTGTGCACACTTACTTGGAAAGAAGTCTCCGCTAGAAGTGGGTGCGCCTCAGTTAGTCCCCTCCCTCAGTGTAACGGATCCATTGCTCTGCAGAACCACGGACATGGCTTCTGTGCCTGCCTGCAGAAGCAAAATTAAAATGCTTCCATGGAAATGACAGATTGCTTCTCTTATGCCCAATAATTCTTTTGTGCCAACCCAGAGATGATTTGGCCAATGTTATTATTTCCGCGGCCTGTGTGGCAACGTGCAGACAATGGATTTATTTTGCGAGGGGCCATCGCTAGTGATGAAAGAAAGTAGCAATCTGACATGTTGATCTCCCTGCCATTGTCCTCCTTGGAATGGGAAATTAAAAGCTGCACGTCTATTGACTCCCTCTCTCTCTCTCCCCGCAGCTTCCTTTTTCTTTGAATTAGCATATCCCATCAAAAGAGGAGCAGGCAAATCAGGTTCATTTTAATAGCAAGGGGTGCACACAAAAGTCAAGACTTGTACACTTGCATAAGACGCCATTCAGTGTAGAAGCTGCACTAAGTAACTTTGAATGCATGCACACCATACATTTTAAAGCACATTCCCTGTCACTCAGATCATTTCATAATCATTCCCTCTATTTCCAAAACTCATTCCGCAGCTTCTGTAGCCAAAGCAGCAGCCCCACATATACAACAGGGAGGAATCAGCAACCTTGGAATTTGCAGAAGCACAGTATATACTTAGGGAAAAACCTCTATCCACCCAATGAGGTCACAGAATGCTGGCTGACTGTTGAGAGGCAAGGAACAGTTGGGAAGGGGAATGGAGTATCCTGAACAGGAGCATTCCGCGCTGCAACATTTCATTGCAGACCCCACTTGTAGTATCAGGTCCTTGTTCCAAGTAAAAGTTCTGCATGTTAATATGCATGCTTTGTTTTGTTGCCACCTCAGTGCATCATGGTTTTTATAGGCTTAACACTTTGCAAGTGGCAATCCCCATGCGTGTGTGTGTGTGTTTTTTCCCACCGCAAGGTTGAAGACAGATTGAAACATGACAGAAATGCAGGTGGCAAGATGCACTAATGTTGCAAGAGAGTCAGAATACACATATTGCGATGAAATGCAATGTCCATTCACAAAGCATAGGCAGCTTTGTCAAATCAGGGCATGAGGAATATCCATTGGAATTTCTGAAATGCTAAAAATCAGGAGCAGTGCTGGCGGAGTAGATTCTTGCCCTGCAGAGGAACCCCAGAATATCCTCAGTCTTAAACATGTTGCTACTTGGAGAGGGGGAGCAAAACCCAAACAACATACAGGTAGGTAGCCATGTTGGTCTGAGTCGAAGCAAAATAGAAAAAAAAATTCCTTCAGTAGCACCTTAAAGACCAACTACAGTAAGTTTTTATTTTGGTATGAGCTTTCGTGTGCATGCACACTTCTTCAGATACACTTGAAACAGAAGTGTCAGACCCAAACAACATATTTATCATTGAAAACTGAACAGTATCAACTTGTATTCTAGCTTCTAGCTTTCTAGCACCTCCTTTTTTAAGCTGTAGGTCAAGAACCCATTTGAAGCACAGATTTTTCCAGACTTTAAAAAACCTGTCTGGCCTGAACTTTTCAGCATCAGTTGCTGCTGTGCCGGCTCTGAATAATATCTGAATGCAAACACATGCTTTGAAGAAAAAATGAAAAAGAAAAAAGGGAGGGGGGCGCTCTAACAAATCTGGCTGAGCCTGTTGGGTAGCATTCAACAGTCTTTCATTACCATGGTAACACCTGATTGTCAGAGTTGATCAGATCTCTCTCTCTCTCTCTCTCTCTCTCTCTCTCTCTCTCTCTCTCTCTCTCTCTCTCTCTCTCTCTCTCTCTCAGAAGCAAATCTGCTCACTCTTTAATTTGGGTCTCCTCAAGTCAATGGGATGCTTGGTCCCTATCTTTCAGGAAAGCAACATCTGCACACCCTCCATTTCCAGTGTGACCCTTGTGAATGATGTCAGTTCTGGAGTCTGGCCAGAATGCGCACAGAAACAATTTCCTTTGTAGCTCTTGCCCCCTGGTACTTCTTCTGGAGATGCTAATTAGCTGGAAAGCCTATGTTAACATGGGGCATGTTTCAATTTCTTTTCCCACCAACATGCATATTTCAGTTAGTGGCACCCACATGAATCTTCCCTCTTGATCCCTTCTTAATTTAGATCCTCCCTCTGCCTATGATTAAAGTATGTGAAGACGGTGGTTTGAGTATACATGTTTTCACCTATACACAGAACCTTTGGAACCGAACCCCCATGTAATTTGTGGTCATATTGCATACAGAGGGTTGTCTTCCAGAATGTCGGACCCATGGCCACTTTGGGCAGAAGCCAAGGCCATGAAGCAGGTTACAAAGTGACGCCGTTCCATTTCCATTCTGGCACACACAGCACACTTTAATGGTTCTCTAGAGGCTTTTATACATGCACGGCTTGAGGATGCTTCAGAACAGATGAGGTTCACTCAGACCAGTCAAACAGCGAGAAACCTCACAAAAACTTTAACCAGGAGAGGTCAGTGTTAAGTTGAAGGAAGTCTAAATGGGATGAAATGCGCTCAGTCGCTCCTGCCTGTTCTCTTCTGCATAAGGCGGCAGCACCAAAGCCGGTGATGCGGCTACAAAGAAGTTAATTGCAAGCATGAACTCCTTAAAGTGTCCTTCCTTTACCTCCATGCATGTCACAGGAGCCATCAGCGGAAGTCAATTGACATTTTAAATGTATGTGGCTGGGTTTACGCACAAAACCAAGTGCTGAAACATTTATTGGATTGTACCACTTCAGGGGGAAAGGTTGGGGGTTTCATATTTCAATTCCCCCCATGGGAACACCCCCTTCTATTGTACAGAGCAAAACTGCACACTGAAGAGAAAGCTATATTTGTGTGTGAGAGTGTATTTGAGGGATGTGTTGGCTTCAGGGAAGCAGGTAGCTTGCTGTGCCTTCCTCTCCCACCACTAGAGGGCACACTATCTACTTTTCCACCTTGAGCTCTCCTATCCTGTTTCCCCTATTTTAAGACGTAGTCATAAAATAAGCCACAGCAGGATTTTTACCGTATTTGTCACTCTCTCCCCCATGATAAGTTGGGAAAGAGTTTCATTGGCTGAGAAGGGAAGACGAGGGTTGTAGAATGTGGCCATCCAGACTTTGTTGGCCAATCTAGCAGTTCGAAAGCAAACCAGTGCAAGTGGATAAATAGGTACTGGTGCGGTGGGAAGGTAAATGGCGCTCTGGCTTCCGTCACGGTGTTCCATTGCGCCAAAAGCAGTTTAGTCATGCTGCCCACATGGCCCAGAAAGCTGTCTGTGGACAAACACCGGCTCCCTTGGCCTGAAAGTGAGATTAGCACCACACCCCATAGTCACCTTCGACTGGACTTAACCATCCAGGGGTCCTTTACCTTTTACCTTGGACTGAGGCATAAATATCCAGATGTCCTTAATTCTTCTCCCCACCCCACCCCCAGCAATTCGGTCAGGCAAACTTGTACAGAGATTGAAGTTAATTAAAAGTGCAATTGGGGATAGGGAATATACTGTGACATTTTTATTTTATTTTATTTTATTTGCCTGGTATGTGAAGAAAGTGTGAGTCATGCTTTGCCGAGCAAAACAGACAACATTAGCACCGGCTGAGAAGGCAATTATTTTTATCAAGAGCAATTCCAACACACACACACCAACCAACCAAACACACACACACACACACACACGTATCTCGCCTTTCAGCATTCAAACACCACGTGCAGAAAGCATTGCCCCTGTAGCATACCAGCAATCTCCTTCTGGTTGAAACTATTTAACAAAGGAAACTATTAAAAATGGAGTTATTCAAAATGAGAAAAGAAGCTCACAAGAACCCCCCCCACCCTGTTTCCCAGTAGCCTTCAGTATGACCAAAGGATTTGCTAATCTGGTCCTCATCAATTCTGCATTTTTCTTCTGACTTTTTGAAATGTCTGGTACCCTACTGCCCTACTGTATATATTAATATTGCCCAGCTTGAAGCAATAGGATGAATAAAAACTGACTTCTCTTGGAATAAAAAAATTGTCCAGACCAATAAATATGATTCAAAAGCTGTACTAACAGAACTTGTTCCAAAACAGATACAAAAACAAATACATCCAAATAGTTGTATATTATTATGTCCATGTTCAGCACAGGTTCACCTTCTTTCAAATTTGAAGTAACTCCAAACAGACCTAAAATCAAAGGTATGCCTATCCCCACAGCCTCCATTAGCCTGGAGCTGTTTTCTTTTCAGACCTCACTATCACTTCCTCTGTTCTTTGAGAGAAAAATGCAAAGATTTGCTACTGAAAACCCTCTCACACTATCTGAAGTTAAACACCATGTGAGAGAGCAGAGAATATCCTGTGTCAATTATCAACCCACTTAGGTACACAGAGAGCTCTTCATTAACTTCAATGGATTTTTTCCATGTTAAACCTTCAGCAATAAACATTCAAACACATACAGCATTATTTTCCATTTCAATGCCAATTAAACAATTATACTTAACACCCCAAGCTAGCTGAGTGTCCTCTCAACAACATGCATATGAACTAGGTACGATCAGGAGGGAATCAGAGTTGTCAGCAGCCACAGGGATAAACACTGTGACCAGGTGAGCCTACTCACTCTGCTCCCGGGTGCTACAGATGGGCCTCCTCTCCCTTCCTCTTGGACCAAACAGTCCTTCAAAGAGAGGATCCCTTCAAATACAGGCTGCCCTTTGACAGCCCTCCAAATAGAGGACCGTCTTCTGTAACATAGAACATGTGGCCACCATCATCCAGGCTGCCTGCAGCTTTGAGGGGGCCACACTCTGGTGGATCCAGTCCCATGCCAGTGCCCCCTACTGCACATCAGTGGATTTATTACAGAAGGGAGCAGCAGCAACACATCAATTGGCAACAGGCCATGGGGTCTGCCATTTTAATTTTGCAAAATGGGCTGGAGTGTTGGGGGGGGGGGAAGCAATGCTTAAATGGGAGCCCAGAGAAGGTGTGAGCTCTGGGACTCTAGGGGTGCAGCTTGCTGACACTGGGCCTGGCTGAGGTTTGGAAATTTGATGGCTAAGCCATGTTTGCAACTCTGTAATGTAGGAAATAGCTACACACCGTGCGTGGGTTTTTTGGTTCACTAAAGAAGAATGAATTATGCATATCAGCCTGTACCCTTGTCTACCATGATATACAAATGAGATGTTCGCATTATATTTTCCAAGGAGAGCCCTAAAAGCTGATAGCTTTTTTATTTTTAGCAAACCAATTTAGGGTGCTTTGTAGTAACTGCAGCTGCCAGCACTTCCATCTTAGCTCTTTTCGCGCTTTTAACAATTCAGGTGCATAATTGCTGAAGTTCAAACACTACTAATGATTCCCTGCATTTGCAACAATTCACTGTGTATGCGTAGAAGACTTTTTAAAAAAGTGCCTCTTGAAACCTCACAGAACCTTCAGCTGATTATAACATTAACTGAAAGCTTTGGATTGTTCAGCTGTTAACTCTTCACAGGTAAATATTTAAGCACCTTTCTCATCCCAAAATACCCACAAGTCTTGCCCCACCCCCCGCCAAAGAACAAGATGAATAGATGCTCTCAACTACACCTACCGGTAACTTCGCCAGTCAGCTGGGCTATTTTGGGCTGGCTGAGGCTGATGATGGGAGTTGTAGTCCAAAATAGCTAGAGAGCCCCAAGTAGGCAAAGACTGGGCAGATGAACCATTCACCCTTCTAGCCTTATCTGTATCGGGATAAGAAATCTATTCTGCATAATACTCCCTGTGTCTCTCTAGGAGTTTATTGACTGTTTACTCTTCAGATTTATAGTGCGTGGGCCAGCTGATTATAACAGATTAGGAGTATTTTTCAGACACAAAGTCTTATCCATTTAGCCCCTTAGAGTGCAGCATATTTGAAAATCAGAGGTTTGCAAGTATAGGTTTTCTCAGCCTTGCAAGAAGCCCTTTCCCATATTTCTTTTGGTAGAGACTTCAGCTGGGGAGAGGAAAGATTGCTAAGGGACTGGCATGGATTTCTGCTTTTCTGGAACAAGCTGGGATCTAGCCTGAAGAGTCTGGTTCCTCTTCTATCTCATGTCAAACAAATAAGATTCATTAGACTTTGTTCACTGCAGAACAGAGGCTCCGAGTTCCAACCAACATTGCTTTCTGGCATGAGTCTGAGTGGTTTTGCCTTTGCTTCCCCGCTCCCCCTCTGCTCCTTAACACTAAATTGGAACAAATAGAAACCAGTGGAGAACCCAATTACCATTTGTTTCGATTGAGTACTACGCAGCATGGTTTCCCCAGGGAAAGTGGAGGGACAAACAGAAATTAGAATGAACCCTCAGCCCAACACTCTAACCACTGCACCACCACACACAAATAATGCCACCGGGTGTGGGTATCATAACGGGCTGAGGGATCTCCTCGTGAAAAACGTTTTGGGAGTCACAATACCTCTGTGCCATTGTGCAGATCAGCCAATTAGACTTGCTTGCATTGTGATGGCTTGCTTTTCCCTTGATGAAAACAGGGAAGGGAACTGGAAACACATTCTGCAGCATATATGGGAAGGCAACACTAGATGGCGATACAGACTGCAAAATGCAAATACAAAACTAAAGCATTTCACATTTCTGGTCCCAGAAAAAAGCTGATTCCCTTGCAGTCCTGCTTTTTTGCTCTCCATCTACCATCTACCACCTTCCACCTTTATTTTTCTGGCAGAATGAACTGAAATGCACATTTGGCAACTTGCCCTCTCGCCACAGATGCATGCAAGAAGTGGTACCTAATTAAAAAGATCCCCTTCTTTGAACTCCTGTTGGAAAGTGAATGCTTATTTCTAGACTTCCCACCTTTGAGGATCATGCTCAAAGAAGTGGAATATCAGCAAATAAACTGCAACAGTCCTATATGAGACACAGTATACTAACGCAGTCTTGAATCAGTTGAATGAAATCTCAAGCAAGGATGCCCCACAGGACTTTTGGAAAATAGCTGAGACTCTGATTTGGGTGTGATCTGAACAGTGCGGTGTAGGCTAGAGCATCAGACAAGGACTGGGGCAAACCCAGGTTCAAAACCTCATTTAGTTGTCAGGTTTACTCGCCCTGACACTTTCTCTCAGCCTGACCTACTTCACAGGGTTATGGTGATGATAAAAAAGGGATGTGAAAGTGATCATTCTGTCTTGAGGTATAAGCTGGAGGAAAGACAGGATCAAAATGCAATTGATTGCTAAAGAACTGGGACAATTTAGGGGTGACGGCTGGGAAGCAGTAAGCAAGAAGTGCTTTAGCAAAGGAGCTCTGCATGTGCTCAAAACCACAACTCCTCCTTTATCTTTTTTACCTCTAACATTCTTGAGCCCAAAAGGCCTTGCAAAAGAGTGAGAGTAAGAAAAGTCCAAGGGGACTCAAGCTAAAAACCAGTCACAGAGTTGAACAGCTGCAGGCAGAAGCTTGTGTGCCAAGTTAATCTGAACCACAGATAGCTTCCTGGTACCTGCTGCCTGGCAAGGCTGCTGGGGGGGGGGGGAGAATTCATCTCAGTGCTTCAGGGAACAAAGCCTGGAGCTTTGCAAAGGCTGTATGCAGCTGCTGCCTGTCCAAATCTGGCTAATGAGGTTCTGCAGAATGGCTCTGGAGTTTGCATTTTTATGTTCTCTTGGAGCTGAGATGCAGAGCACATGCTCTGCATATTGCAGAAGGACCCAGGCTCAATCCCCAGCGCTCCACTTTAAGAGAATGCTGTGAAAAGTCATAGAAGTGTAGTTATGGGTCGGGGAGAAATTCAAATCACCTCTCATTTAAAAGCCAATTTGCACTTTCTGAAATAAAATGCGAACTGAAACACAGTCATCCTGTGAATTTTGCTCCCCTTCAAATTTTACAGTGCTGTTCTCCTACCAAGTGAGGCAAGTAATGCGAACAAAAATGCATATACATTTTGGATGCATATACGTTCTGGAGGTCCATTCTTAACTTGAAACTGTTCTTAACCTGAGGTACCACTTTAGCTAATGAGGCCTCCCACTGCTGCCGTGCGATTTCTGTTCTCATCCTGAAGCAAAGTTCTTAACCCGAGGTACTATTTCTGGGTTAGCGGAGTCTGTAACATGAAGTGTCTGTAACCCGAGGTACCACTGTATGAGGAAGAAGTGTGCATATATTTGTGGAAATAGCATACAAAAATTCATTGGATATTGTTTTGCAAAAAAGCAAAAACAAAACAAAACAAAACCAGGCCAGTCAGTCAAGTTTATCGCTTATAGCCATAGACTTCTGCAATGTATACAATGTCATTCAATAAAATATATACTAGTTTGATACAAAAACTTAAAACATTTACAAAACATGTAAATCTGCACAAAGCTAGAAACTCCTTAATATACAAATTGAAACATATTAGACAATAAAAATAATAAGCTAAAATCACCACAGGGCCACTAATATATTACAAGTAATATTACATAATACAATAGAAAATTATGTACAAAGTTTACAAATACAATAGAAAATTATGAGAAAGCTACAGTTTGGTGTAGATGGGGTCAAATAAATTCATCTCCTTTACAGTTGATAGCTATCTTGGCTATATAATTTTTTCTAATTTTCCTGGCGGCAGTTTCAAACAGTACTACACGCCAGGTCACATACTTATCAATCTCTGCAAGGAGATATAGAATCATGTCAGAAGGATTCTGGCCAGGGGACCTTATCATTATAGGTGTCAAAAACCGTTCTCTTGCTTCAATATATAAGGGGCAGCGCAAGATATAATGCTTAAGGTCCTCTAATTCAGGGCATCTCCTAATTATACAAACACGATCAATTACTGGTATGCCTCTATGCCTCCCATCTCTATAAGCAGAGTTTATTGTATTTAATCATAGCTCTGCAAAAGCTTTCCAGAGTTGTACAAAAGTCAATCCATTGAAGTAAGACATATGTTCATGGGCCTAAGTTTAAAATATAATGGGGTGCATGTGGATGGGTACATGGAGTTTAAGTCGTTTTTAGTAGCCACTGCCCTTATAGTCTGTTTAAAAATGTTTTTCTGAGAATGTAGGGAAAGTCCTTTGAGCTCGGTCACTGAGAGGTCATATTTGCCCATCAGTTGGGCAGCATGATGTACCCAGTTTTTAAGGGGTAAAAACAAAACAAAACAAAACAAAACAAAAAACAGGCAGAAGTAGCACACACAAAAAAGGGATATTAGGAGAAATGTACACTAAAACACTGATGAATTTTCATGTGGACTTTTAAAAAATTGCAAACCACTGTGGAAATTTGGAGAACTGGATTAAAAATCAGAGAGATGAGACACCGAAATGGATAGAATCACTCATCCTTAGTTGTAGTCCAAAACATCTGGAGGGCAACAGGTTGGCAAAGGGTGGAGTAGACAATTTTAGCTCATATACTGATGGCTTGTTTTCATATACAAAAGAAGAGCCTGCTGGATCAGGCCAATGGCCCATCTAGTCCAGCATCCCACTCTCTCAGGAGCCAACCAGATGCTTGTGGGAAATTAGCAAGCAACACTTAAGCACAAGAGCATTTCCCCTTCCTGTGGTTCCCAGCAACTGACATTCAGAAGCAATGCTACCTCTGCTTCTGAGGCAGAGCACAAGCCATCGTGGCTAGTAGTCATTGATAACCTTCTTTCCCATCCATTTGTCTAATTCTCTTTTAAAGCCATCCAAGTTGGTGGCCACCACTGCGTCCTGTAAGAACAAGTTCCATAATTGAACTATGCACTGTGTAAAGCAGTGTATTTCTATCTGCCCTGAATCTTCAGCTTCATTGGAAGCCCATGATATTCAGGTTCAATCCTCAGCATCTCCAGGTAGACAACCCTGCCTGTAATCCTGAAGAGCCACTGCCAGCCAGTATAGACAATACTGAGCTCGATGGACCCAACGGTCTGACTCAGCATAAAACAGCTTCCTACATTCCTACGACCATTGGTCATGCTGGCTGGGGCCGCAGGGAGTTGAATCTCAGCAACAACTGGAAGTCCACTGGTTCCCCAGCCCTGCCATAAACCAAGCCCTGGGACCACGTAGCCGTATCACAGATCCTCGGACAGTTCAGACTTAATGTACAGCGAAAGGAGTTGAATTGCATTTCTGCTCCCCAGTGGTGCCTGGCACTTCCTGCTCCATGCCAGGTTCTTGTTAGTCAGGAAAAAAAATTGGAAGGAGGCTGCACACCGGTGTGTCTAACAAGACACAAATTGGAATGGATGTCTTCCTCCCCTGTGCAGCGCAAGAGCTGCCCACTCATCCCCACGGCTGAAATGCCAAGTGCACTGCTGCTGTAGCAGAGATCAGGTCAAATGCCACCATCCAGTCAACTCCAAACATTGCTCTGAACTTTCAGGCTGCCTGACCACCAACTCTAATTTTTTAAAAACACAGTGTTTTGTGCCACGACATCTCCCTAGCTCCCATCCCTCACTGCACCTTCCTCGGGTGCTTTTGCTTGTGCTTAGGTGGCCTAGAACAGTGTCTCTTGCTCACCTGGATGGCTAGGGGCACACAAATGTAGAGGCCTTTGGCTTTTGAATGGCTGGAAGGAAGTCTATTCAGCAGAGGTAAGAGGAACATCCATGGTGCTCCCCGCACTCACACCTTACCCCACCCGCTTTTGCCTCTGGCCACATGTGGCCCCTAGAAGGTTACCAGTGAGAGAATGCAGTCCTTGACCTGAAAAATGGTCCCCACACCTACAATGTAACCATTGCCAGTGTCAGTAAATAATATCAGGCTAGATGCAACCCTAAACACAGGGGTGGCCAATGTGATGCCCTCCAGATATTGCTGGACCACAACTCCCACCATCCTTGTCATTGGGTCATGCTGGCTGGGGCTGATGGGAGTTGGAGTCCATTGACATCTGGCAGCACCATGTTGGCCACCCCTGGACTGGAGAGAAAGGTGCATTGGATGCAAGGGGGGTATATTTTGAAGCTGACATGCATAGGGATACTCTGTTAGGCAGCTTCCTGGCTGGCCCTGCCATTGCAAACCAGGCTGGTGGCTTGGAATTCATTTGCGCAGCTGTGCCAGATGTCGTGGCTTTGCAGGTGTAATCCTGAGCACTAAGCTTTGTTGAACTACGGCTGTTCCTGGGGTGAAAGCTTTATTATTCAGATTTAAAGCTTTCTGGGCTGTTGACATATATATTATTCTTAAAGGCAGATGCTTAGGTAAATATTTTACATCAGCAAATAAATATCAGTGATTTATTCCCTCCAGGATGAAACCTGCAGCCTCCTCAGTTTCACAGAGGCCCTTTTAATCACAGTCATGTGTTGTCCTTTAGCACCTGCTAGGCAATGGAAGAGGCTTTTAAGATACTTCAAGGAGATGCTCAAGCACTCAGCTCAGAGCTTAGACATGACCTTGTACAAGCTGAACAACAGTGGCAAATGCTGAGAATTCCAGTTAAACCTGCCAACGCTGACTTTGGAAGAATCAATAAAACATCCCACCATCATCTTAACTTAATACCGGTATTAATTTGCCTAATTTGTAGAATTGTTTTTTTTACCAACAACCCTCCAAATCTAACAACATAATATGGAATGTGGGTCTGTGCTGGGTCAGGGGCTGGGAGAGGAACTACCAGGAGAATGTAGGAGAAAATTGCAATTCAGGCAAAGGGACTTTATCACCAAGCATTCCTTTCGGTTCTGATCTCAGTGCTAGAAAACTGTAGGGGGGATTTCAGCTGACTCTATATTAAATCAAAGAGAGGATCCATCTCATTAGTGTGCAATACTAATAAGCCCTCGTTATGATGCATTTTCTAGACTTTCAGACTAAACAGGCATGTTAATAATATACTGAGTGATTGTCTGTTCGGCATACAGCAGAGCAGTAGCTGCTAAGCTTTCTGGACCAGGGGGCACATTTTGAGTTTTGACAAAGTGCTGAGGGCACCAGTCACAAAATGGCAGCTATGGGCAAAGCATGGCATGGCTTCTGGGGAGGGAGGACAGGCCAAAACACAAAATTAGAGAGGGTATAGCTCCTCAACAGAAACCCTGTGTGGACATCAAACAGTATTGATTTCACATAATAACATAACAGCCCTGCCCATCTTGTCCAACATCCTGCTATTGGGGAGCACATTTCTAGGAGCACGTTTCCAGGAGCACACTCCCCCTGACTGTGGCGGTGAAACATAGCCATTTTGGCTAGTGGCCCATGGCAGCCTTCTCCTCCAGGAATTTGCCTAATCCTCTTTCAAAGCCATCCAACTTGTTGGCCACCATTGCCTCTTGTGCAAGCGAGTCCCACAGTATAACTATGTACTGCATGGTTAAAACTATTGATTTTATCTATATTTTGATTTTTTTTAATGTTGTCTACTGTTTTTAAATAGGGACGCCGGTGGCGCTGTGGTCTAAACCACTGAGCCTAGGGCTTGCCGATCAGAAGGTCGGTGGTTCGAATCCCCGCGACAGGGTGAGCTCCTGTTGCTCGGTCCCAGCTGCTGCACACCTAGCAGTTTGAAAGCACGCCAAAGTGCAAGTAGATAAATAGGTGCCACTCCGGCGGGAAGGTAAACGGCGTTTCCGTGCGCTGCTCTGGTTCGCCAGAAGCGGCTTAGTCATGCTGGCCACATGACCCGGAAGCTGTCTGCGGAAAAAGACCGGCTCCCTCGGCCTATAGAGTGAGATGAGTGTCGCAACCCCAGAGTTGTCCGTGACTGGACCTAACAGTCAGGGGTACTTTTACCTTTTACTGTTTTTATGGTACTAATTTTTTTAACTGAATATTTATTAAATGGTATATAAATCTTGATAAAATAAAAGCTCCCCCCCCATGATGTTCAGCATACATTTTTTTGCTGGTGTATATGGACGTTATTGTTATTACTGCCATTTTTTAAAAAATCACCTTCCAAAGTTTGTTCAATTGAATCAAGCTTTTGGCATGATTTCCATGCATGAGCTGGAAAAAAAAAACAGCAGAGTTGTGGTGGGTGAAGGGGAATTGTGACAAGCATAATTGGTTATTAAAAAGGGTGTGTGTGTCATTCTTAGCACCCTTTAATTGAAAAAGCTCACCCTTAAAGGAAATAACCACATTTTCCTTTTGGAGGATGTGAAAGAGGACTATTTTTAATTTTTTGAATTATTGCATTAATGTTCAACAGGGCTGAATGCTGTCATCGTTTACACCATTTTAAGGAGGGCCGTTGATATAGCACAGGCATCCCCAAACTTCGGACCTCTAGATGTTTTAGCCTACAATTCCCATCATCCCTGACCACTGGTCCTGTTAGCTAGGGATCATGGGAGTTGTAGGCCAAAACATCTGGAGGGCTGCAGTTTGGGGATGCCTGATATAGCACTGCAAGAAGCAGTCATTTTTAAAGGACTCCTAAGATTTAATCCAATTCTCTCCAATAGGAAATTGCTGGTACTGCAGTGTCTGGCCTGAGCCTTGATCCATGTTGGCTGGGGCTGATGGGAATTGTAGTCCATCAGGCACTTGACTAAGGAGTTGTAGTCCATCTGGGGGGCATCTGACTAAAGAAAGCTAAAATAAAAATATGAAAAAAATTCCTTCAGTAGCACCTTAAAGACCAACTAAGTTTATATTTTGGTATGTGCTTTCGTGTTCATGCACATGAAAGCTCATACCAAAATATAAACTTAGTTGGTCTTTAAGGCAGTGTTTCCCAACCAGTGTGCCTCCAGATGTTTTGGGACTACAACTCCCATCATCCCTAGCTAGCAAAACCAGTGGTCAGGAATGATGGGAGTTGTAGTCCCAAAACATCTGGAGGCACACTGGTTGGGAAACACTGCTTTAAGGTGCTACTGAAGGAATTCTTTTATTTTGCTTCGACTCAGACCAACACGGCTACCTACCTGTAACTATAAAAATATGAAGTGAGTGGGCTGAAACACTTGATTTCTGTTGAGTAGACCCTTTAGAAGTGGCAGATCTTGAGGTCTCAAATTTCAGTGGTGCCCTGTGTGGTGCCAGAATCTGATGCTCTTCTGCCTCTGATGCTCCACTGTATATCATAATTGCGGTGCCCCCGAGGCTTCTCTCCCAGTGCAACTGAACCAGTCACACTCCCCTAAATCCACCTCTGCCTTTATTCACTAGTTAGTAGCTTGATTTCAGCTGCTGTCTCTTGAAACTGGTGGAGTGGAAAGCAGAGAAGGCGGCATGAGGTGAACCTAGAGCCAATAAGTAGCAAACTGACATGCACAACCAACTAATTCTAGTTTTGTCTCCATCTTCCTTCCTACTGAGTTCTACAAGGGCAACACTAAGGTGGAGGAGGAAGAAGCTGACAGCCAGGGCCACCCCGTAGACTGGCAGAGGTTGGTGGGGCAGTGCCCTATTTCGCCTAACAGGCCAACCTCCACTGGGTTTCAGCTTGAGTCTTTAAGCTTTGCCAAGAACTTGCCCTACCCACTTATATTTCTTTGCCCCATACAGAAATCTGAAATGGTTTCCATAGTGGTTCAGCGAGTTTCAAGTCTGCAAGTCCTTGATAAATGAATCTTGTCAAGGGAGCTTCTAATGGCTGCCAAATAAAGCACTTTGCCCAGAATATATGTTTCCTACTGAGGATTGGTTAGGACAGACGACCTAGCAGAAAAGGGACCAAGAAAAGCCAAGATTCCCCCTTCCCTCAAAATACAGGGTGCTTTTTTTTGGGGAAAGGTTGAAAAATAAACATACTGAAGTCTGCAAAGCTAACAGAAATGCCAGAGCTAAACATAGTTGAAGGCCCACCATCTTACCAACCTGACTTTAGCTGAGTTTTAGCCACCATGTGGGATACATTTAAGGTGAAACAAGGTCCTTTAACAAGGCTATAACTTTGCTTTTGAAAGGAGAGTGGCAAGACCTTTCCATTCGTGGTTTGGGTCTGCCGCCAAAGTTATGCACAGTTATTTCTGCCAGGCTCGCTTGTTCTCAATGAGAATCGGGTTACTTTGTCACCTTAGCAAGGCCAACTTATTTTTTAAGCTTTCTTAACCATCAGACAAAATAAACTCGTTTTTCCCCCTGTGGTTCTGCGTGCAAGAACTATTTTTGTGCAGAAGCATCAACTTTCATATGCTGTGCTTGTGGCATTTTCCTCTTTTAGTAGAAAAAACGCTCTCCCCAATTTAAGGTGTGAGAAGGATGTTCAGCTGAAAAGTTGTAGAGCTGGTGTTGGCATGTTCATCCTTACCATCCCAGTAGTGACAGGGCTGTGATGCACACTCTAACACAGAGATGAATCCCCTATGCCTGCCTGTTCCAGACTCCCGAACCATATAATTTCCTCCCCAGTTATAGATCTTCACTAGGGTTATAATTTTATTTCTTTTTTTTTAAAAGGCAACAGATTTTCATGGCATCTTCATGCTAATGGCAGACTCCATTTCAATCTGTCTCTCCTCAACTCCATTAGGGCAAATGGGATACAGACCAACACCAGTCTGCCTTCGGCTGGCCCCACCTACCGGTATGTGCTTTCTTATTTACAGCTAGCTGGCCCTGCCACGCGTTGCTGTGGGTTATTTGCGTGATTTCCCCTACCCTGTACCAATCCATGACGTATCCCTGTAATTCCCCCACTCCTCCCCTCACCCCCGGCTTATCCCTGTGATTTCCCCCTCATCCCCCACCCTCATCCCTTTGAATCCCCCAACTCTGTCCTGATCCATGACCTATTATGCACCCTCTTCCCCCCCACCCTGGTTTATCCCTGTGATTTCCCTCCTCTCCTCCGTTCAACCCCCCCCCGGGTTATCCCTGTGACCCATTCATTTTTCACACAATCATTACCCCAATGCGCGTGTTCTGTAAAATTTTGCCCTGACTCCCCTACCCATGTGTGTTATGTGAAATAACATTTATTCTATCCAAAGGCACGGCCCTGTAAAAGGCCCATATTCAGTTGATTCTATGCTGCGGCCTATTCGGGCCCCCCATCCCCCACCCAGGCAGGCCCCTAAATCCACACAGCCTAGTCTGCAAAGCCGAGGCAAGATACTGTGGAGAGGGCAGGTTTCATCCCTGTGTCTCCTCCCACCCTGCTCTGACCCATTACCTATCCCTGCCCCCTATTTGGCCCCCACCCCACCCCCAGGCAGGCCCCTACCTCCACTTGGCAGTGTTGGGCCTTGTTGCTGCAAAAGGCCTGTTTTCAGTTGGTTGCTGTGGAATTTTGTGATGTCATCTGGTGGTGCAGCTGTGGAGGCAGCAGTGGGCGATCTGCCTTTCTATTGGATGCTGCTGGAGTCTTCAGAGCTTCTGCTGATGACGTCTAATTTGGGCGCCACTTTTTGTGTTTAATCATTATTTTAGGTATGAAAGGTTTGCTTTTTTGGAAAAAAATTATGCCAGATCCCTCACTGATGGGCATGGAACGTTGTGGCCAAATTTGTTACATTACAGTTCAGCGGTTACGGAGAAAGGCTGTTACATCTGCGTGCGCAATGCCTACATTTATATATATACAGTATAGATCAGTCCAGGAGGTGGCACTAATTGACAGCTTCATCCTTTTATGTCCCTGTGTTGCCTTTGTAGAACAGGAAGAGGGTGGAGACAAATCCATATTTAGTTGGCCCCACCTGTCATTGGCTCTGGTTCCACCTACTGCTGGGCTCCCTGCCTTCTGCCTTACCAGTTCCAATGAGCAACAGCCACCACTGTCTTTCACACTATTCCCCGCAACCCCTGGGTCCCCCTCCCACCCTGCCTGCCTGCCCATCCAGTGTCAATTCTAAGCCTTTTGAAGAGGAATCAAGACTGTGGCCTGTAAACTGACTACAGGAAAAGGATGGTGCAACAGCAGACCAACCCAGGTTATATGCAGGGATCCAGTGCTCCAAAATAGAGACAATTTTTCCATATAGAGAAGGTGTCAGGGATGTCCTGCTGACCAATTATAGGTAGGGATGCCTAGCACCTCTTGTTTCAAGCTAAAATGGATTTACCTTTTGCAAGCTCTCAGTTCAAGCACTCGGAAAAGGCTTGTGGGTGTTCTAAGCACCTACAAAAATCTCTGCTTTAGGGAGGTGTGTTCTACTACAATCTTCGAAGTACCTAAAGACTCACTTGCTCAGTAGGTGACCCAGCCATCAGCATTACCCTCAGAATGTACTTCAGGCCCTGCCATAAAGTCTTCCCATCTGTTTTGGTCCAAGCTCCGGAGCAAGCTGTCAAGTAGCACTGTCACACATAGACACTGAGGCTCGTTCTGGATTGTTCTCTCCATAAACTGATATTCTGAAATCGGTGACGTTGCTCCATGAAATGGTTCTGGTTTTCTGCCATATGTTGTTATGGAGAGGCAGCCAATCGCTCATTCCTCCTGCACATTTCAGATTAGCTTCATCTAAATATAATTAGCTGTAATTAATGGCAGTGCTTCAGCTGTGAAGGCTTAATGTTTGAGCAGCTAACAAGTTAGGCTGATGGCGTCAGGCGCCGTCCGCCACCGGCTGTGAGGAACGTCACCGCAGCATACATAGATGGGAGGGTGAACGACACAGTACGAAATTAGCGGAGGAGGCAACCTCTAGGAATTAGATAACAGCGCAATCATGAAGGTTCTTTCTCTGCCCACATGCCAGCAGGTGATGGCTGTCATTCACTACTCCCAGAGGTGTTTGAGTAATAATCAACCAGATGGTCACATCTGCACTATATCTTTAAAGCACATTCAGAGCACTTTAACAGTTTCCCCCAAAGAATCCCAGGAGCTGTAGTTTATTCCTCAGCAAGCTATAGTTCCCAGAACCCTTAAGAAACGACGGCCCCACAGATTCTTTGGGGGACACCATGTGCTCTAAATGCATAGTGTGAATGGAATATATGAGCACAAATATATTTCAGCACATGTAATCAAAGGCTCAATGTCACAGGAGCATGTTGGCTTGCAACTACACAGTTCAAAGATGGAGTTAACTCACTATTAGCAAAAACATCACTTGGCTGAGTGTCAGGCCTAATGAACAGAGTAGCTCATTCCTGCTGGTCTTCCTCCATGAAGATCAGTTGCCGAGACAGAAAGTCCCTGCATCCTCCCCAGGACTTATTCAAAGCAAGCAGAGACGGTGCCTGGGTACATTCAACCTCTGCACTGCCCTTTTAATGCCTCTCTTGGTTCTGGGAGGCAAGGGGGAGGGGAGCTAGTTGCAGCAGGAGGGGGAGACACCTGAAACTTTTCACCAGCTTGATTTATCTCTACCTCTTGGCCTCCCTCATCCCACCCTCTTGCTTCTGCTTCTGCTTCTGAACTTCTTTCTGCCACCAACTCTCCCACCTCACTAAAGCTTGTTACTTCTTCAGTTTCTGACACTTCTTCTTCCCAGTCTTCTCCCTCTGATCACTCATCATTGTCCCACCACTACTGCTCAGGCTCTGTGTCTTCTTCCCTTGGGGGTTCCCAAGCTGGTTCCTCCCACCATTCCTCTGCATCCAAACAGTCAAATAGGGGTTGATCAAGCCAGGACTTGCTTCAGGCTCAAGGGGCCCCTCAGCACTGGGTCCATTCTTCTGCCATTCTCCCCACCCCATCCTGTTGACTTACTCAAATTGTTCCACCCAAGTGATTCCTCAATCAGCTGGCTTTGGAAGCAATTGATTACGGGAGAGGAAACTATGGCAAGAGAGCAACAGCTTAGCACAGGCATCCCCAAACTTTGGCCGTCCAGATGTTTTGGACTACAATTCCCATCTTCCCCAACCACTGGTCCTGTTAGCTAGGGATCATGGGAGTTGTAGGCCAAAACATCTGGAGGGCCGCAGTTTGGGGATGCCTGCTAAGGCTTAGCATATGATGTCTGTGGAGGCAGAGTATAGCCATCACAGCAAGTCGCTAATGATACTTTTGTGTGCAATTTTGACCAAGATACACATTTCTTGCAAAGCAATTTCTCGTTAGGGGATAATGGATTTTTGCATGTTATTTCCCCATATATGTGCATTTTTATGCACGATTTAGCCAAGTATACATGTTTTTGTGTACGTTACTTGGCTAGAGAACTGCACTGCAAAAGTACAAATTCTGAAAGTTGCCTGCGTTTCAGTTCTTATACGGTTTCAAAAGGTGCAAATTAGGTAAATTTGCCTTTAAAATGAACCACATTTCTCTCCCAGCCCTATTATCCTGGCTACCACTAGGCACGGCCCAGCTGTGATGCCTCAGGTGTTCTGGGTTTGTTTTGGCAGCTTCCCTGCAGAACCCCTTTTACATCTGTAGCGACAGCCCAGCCAAGACTCCTGCTGACTGTGCTGGAGACACTTTCTCTCTTCTGCACAGAGAAAAGGCCTCTGTTCCACAATCTCTGTTAATCGCCAAGTTTTGAAACAAACTTCAGCAGCTCATTTATCTCTACGATTAATTCAGACTGTCACTGTAATCAAACTGTTTATATCAATGTTCTAAATAAACTGATTAGTTAATTAATGTGTGGGCTTAATAGGTTTGCTAGCTTGTTTTCCAGTGGACCAGTTTCTAGCACCCTTTTCGTTGCTGTTGTTATCATTATTTTAAAACCACAACAACAATGAACAAAGTTCAAGCAACTTTATCACGACATGGCTGGATGTGTGTTAGCTTTCACTTGGTCTATAGATTTAAGCAGAATGAGATGGCAGAATTCTGGTTTGGTACGTAGTCAGACTGTAGGTGGGGATACCATTTTGCAAAGCTTCTCCACGTGAACCCACCCTACCAAAAATTAATAATCATTGCTTTTCAAGGGGAAAGGTTTTATCTCAGTCTGTTCCCCAGTTCTTAGCTTTCTACTTGCAGGGATTTATTTATATATATATTTAAATAATTATTATACAGTGGTACCTCAGGTTGCATACTCAATCCGTTTCGGGGTGCTGTTCATACCCCGAAAAGTACGCAGCCTGAGCGGGGCTTTAGCGCATGCACGAAGCGCTGATAGAGTGTTTCTGCGCAAGCGCGAAGAGTGCAGAACACTTGTGCGCATGCGCGTGCAGCGGAACCCAGAAGTAAACGTTTCTGGGTCTGCCGCATTATTAGGCCAAAAGTACACAACCCATAGCGTACTCAACCTGAGGTATGACTGTATACACGTGCCAATTTATATTAGTGCAAATTTCAGACGATGGCTGTGTTTCAGTTCTCACATTGTTTCAGAAATTCAGAAATAGTGTGACCTTTCTATGGAAACAGCTGAATTTCTCCCAGGTTCTTGCTTGGCAGCTGGGAAGAATATTACCTTCAAATGCCTCTTTTTTATATTGGCAGGGCAGGGCAAGTTCCTTTCAGATGAAATGGAAAAATGTAGTCAATGGGCCTGGAATATTCCTGAAGGGTCTGATGCCAAAGGACTTTGATGCTCCTACCTCCCCCCCCAAAGGAGTTCCCACTACTAGAACCCTGGTCTGTGTGGTATGCATTGATGTTACACCCTCCTGAAGATCATGCCTCACTGCAGGAGACTGAACTGGGTGACCTTCAAGTCTCTTGGGATTTGAAATCACCTCTAACAAAACCACAAAGGTGTGAGTTTCCTTGTTCTGACATTGAAGCAAGAGGAATCAGCTAGCAGCGGGAGCTTTTCCTTCACTGTTGATGCAAAAATGACTTTTCTCTTGGGAGTACCAATCCCTCCATAGACAGCAGCTCTGCAAATCACTTTTTGCTCTCCCCCCTCCCTCTGTTTGACTATTTCCTTGTGAATTGGTGAGGACAGCAAGAGCCAGGCTGTGATAGGTCCAGCCACAATAGATTTGCAGCACGTTGACAAGCTGCCACAGTGTAAACTAGCTGTGATCAGTGCCGTTGTCTACCCAGCAAGACTCCCATCTTTTAGGGTGGCTTTTAAAAATACGTCTTGTGTTTGTGTGATGCATGGGCTGGCAAAACCAACTCTGGTTTCTATAGTAACGTGAGTGACAGTTTAGATCTTAACCTTAGGAAAGGTAGAATGTGGCCATTTCTTTTTTTAGCTGTTGTGTTTGGAACGGAGAGCAGCAATTCACAGACAAAGCAGCCTTTGAAATTAAATTGTGGTTGGATACTCGTGGTTAAATATTGGAAGCAACAGCAGGTGCCCGTGAAGTATAAAACAACTGACTGTGGGAGATTATAGGATGGAAATAAAATCTCACAAAGATTCCTTGAAACGGCGAATACTTTTACAGGATGCTGAAACAGGTCTAAGGACATGAGAAGAGAACATGCTAGATCAGGTCAAAGGCCCATCAAGACCAGCATCCTCTTCCAACCAGATGACTCAATGGGTAGCCCTAAAGCAACCATACTCTCTCTCTCCATTGTCTGATTCTTAGCAACCGTTATTCGGAGGCACACTGTCTCTGATCCTGCAGGGAGAACATAGTCTTCATGACTAGTTGCCATCGATAGCTTTATCCTCCATGAATTTGTCTAAGACTAACCCTTTTAACACAGTTCAAGTTGGTGGCCCATCTTGTGGGAGCTCCTTGGAGGAAATGGAGGAAAGGCAAGATATAAATTGTGTGTGTTTTAATCATATATTTATACACCACTTAAGACTAAAACAGTATTTTAGCTGTTTATGAAAATGCCTAGTGCTATATAACAAAAGTGACAAACAACAAGGCTGTGTGCATACTATATCTTTATGGCACATTCAAAACACATTCTTTCCCCCAAAGAATTATGGGCACTGTAGTTTACCCCTCACAGAGTTACAAGCCCCAGGAAACCTTAGCAAACTGCACTGCCCAGAATGTGCTTTGAATGGGCTTTAAAGGTATAGTGAGCACACAGCCCAATAAAATATAATAATATTGTTTTAAAACTCACAATGCAATGTAAAGCAATAAAATTCCCCCTAACATAGCAGCACCTTTTGAAAACACCTTAAGAGCCAGGAATCCCTTCCATCCCCCCCCCCATCTTGCCAAAGCTCACCCAGACATTCCATAAGCAAGAGCGCTGATGTTTGGAAAATCGCCCTGCACTGCCTGCAGAATCCACCCAACGCTTTTTTAGATGCTAGCTTTGCACAGACAAGGGAGCTTTCTCTTTCAGCAGCTTTAGACCCGGGAAGCTCATTAGCTCAGCATGTTTGCTCCATGCCTTGATTGATATTTAGGTGGCCGGCCAGAAAGTACAGTTTTATTTCCTCCCCCCCCCCCCATTTTTTCATTATTGGTTTGCAAACACTGGTTCAGTACAATCGGAAAGAAGCTGCTCTTCTTCTTCTTCTTCTTCTTCTTCTTCTTCTTCTTCTTCTTCTTCTTCTTCTTCTTCTTCTTCTTCTTCTTCTTCTTCCAAAATGAAAAAATCCCATCTGGCCTTTGGTGAAGCTGCTGTAAGAATTTGAAGCAGCAGCTGCTTCCATGTCCAAACCCTGCATACAAATTTGCCTGGAAATGCAAATACTGTCAAATAGGTTCTTTCTACACAAGGCAGACTGTGACCCATCTGGTTCCCCGATATGAGTGCAGGTTAAAAACCAATGCAAGGCTGAAGCTGTTTGGCTGTCTCTTCCATGGGGAATTGATGAAATGCTAATGATGGATCTTATGGAGGCTATTACCTCACCGCCCTAAAGCCTACAGGGTCGTGTGAGAACATAAGAAGAGCCTGCTGAATCAGGCCAATGCCCCACTTAATCCAGTATCCTGTTCTCACAGTGGCCAACCAGATGCCTGTGAGAAACCAACAAGCAAGACCTGAGCACAATAACACTCTCCTCTCCTTTGGCTCCCAGTAACTGGTATTCAGAAGCATTACTGCCTCTGACCATGTAAGACACAGTTCACACGTTGACAAAAAACACATAGGAAGCTTCCCTTTAGATGTGCTTCAGACATTCCATGAAGTGGTGGTAACGTGAGCATTTTTTTGGTGTGTGTGTGGGGGTGGGGGATAATGGAAATTCTCTCATTTCTGTTGTATAGTTTGATAGCTGAAGGTGCTTCCTTAAGGGCATTTGATGCCTTGTGGTTACCCTCTGGTGCCATCTGCAATGCCCTTGCCTAGTTGAAGCACTATGCCAAGGCTGGGGAGCCCTACAGATGTGGCTGGACTACAACTCCCATCCTCCCTGATCATTAACCACGATATCTGGGGCTGATGAGAACTTAAGTTCAACAACATCTGGAGGGCCACAGGTTCCCCTGCTCTTCATTAAGCTGCAAGATGGTCAGAATGATAAATGACTTCTTATAATCCTATTAGTGAAGCCATCAGTTTCATTGGGGAAGGGGATGGTGGCAAAGCAATTATTTTGAAAACTCTGACCTTTTGGCAAAACATGCTAAAACTGTAGTGCTTTCCAAAGTGCTTCCCAGGTCAGTCCTAAAATAGATAAGCCTCAAATATGTGCCCTTGTCCTACACTTTGACAACAGCTCCTGTTATGGTCTTCAGAACACTGCATAAGAACAGAGTGCAAGGGACCAGGGGTATTGAACGAGAGGGACTGATAGTGTCTTATGCTCTGGACTGCCATGACATGCTATCTGGTTGGCAATCATGAGAACAGAATTAGTGACTCAGTGGCACTGGAGAAATGTGCCTAGTGCCGTCACTATCAACCTTTAGGTGATAGTTGAGGTTAGTTGGGCCTCTGTGACGTGGGGACAGCTAAAAGCTCTCCTCCTGGATGATATCAGTGATTGGGCTGGGATATAAGGTTTCGTAGTCCAAAAAATTGGGACAGTGACTTGTTGGCAGAGGGTGCTCTATAACTTACACCCATGTCAGGCTTCAGGGAATCGGCTTCCTTCCCCTGTGGCAGTAGATAAGAGATCAAACAAAAGGAACACCTTACTAGTTAGAATCTTTAATAATCACAGCGACAGAACAAAGAACACATCTCCTAGAAATGGCGGCGCTCCCAATTAAGGGATACTCCCCCCATCGTCCCTATTAATCTACGTCACTCCTACGCCTTGTAATCTGAGCTTGTACCCTCTGAGCTTTCTGTTCTGACACTTTCTGAGCTCTCCGTGACTTTGGAGAAGGGGGGTGGATGTTTTCCAGAGACTGTGAATCTGTTAACTCTCTCTCTCTCTTCTAGCGTTTCTTCTGCTAACTGTTCCCCATTCAGTATTTCTCAGTTTCTGCTTCTGAACTCTGCCCCTCTGCAAACCACTGTTCCAAATCTATGCTGTCCTCCTGCTCCTGGGAAGATTCAGGATCGGGATCAGGGGGAGGGGGTGGCTCCCACCATTGTTCCTCGGTGCAGCCCTCCTCAGCATGGTCCCTGACAACCCAGCCCCTCCGTAGTGCAAGGGGCAACCTCCCAAAAACATCAGGGAAATTTATCTACCCCCTGCCCCATCTTAAAAAACAAAACACCAGCAGAAATTAGGAATCCGTGTGTGTGTGGGGGGGATACTTACTTTGTAGTATTGTATCACATATATTACAGAGGCTTAATAAATGACAATTTGTTTACACAAGGCAAAACACTCTGGAACATCCACCCACCTCAGATGGCTTAAAACATGTGTGTACGATGCAAAGGTCAGCACCCACAAAAGGTCAGTAATAATAATAAAAAAAGAAAACTGCAGAGCTGCCACGTCCCAAGCAGATGGCATTTCATGTAAGCTCTTTGTAACGTCCAAGGCTGACTTCTGTGATACTGGTCAACCAGGAATGCGCCTTGTCTATATTTTAAAGCTGCTAATAGATACTCCAGCAAGAAACCACCCTGTTTCTTCAAAGGAGTTAAAATTAACTCTGCAAAAAGCAAACACAAACCCTGCAATATATTTTAAGATAAAATGAAGCTTAATTATAGATGCATTTAGGTAAGCAATTTGAAAGAAGAAACTGCTAGATTCCAAGGGACCATGGAACATTTACGATTGCTGAATGTTTTGAAAGCTAAATCAGGACTCATATTCTGCACGTATTTTCTCAGGCAAAAATAAAGATACATTGGTAACACAGCACCTTTGACCAGGGATAGCTTTGTGATCCACCTACTCCTCAGTTGTGCATTGTTGAAGGCTCATCCATCTCCAAGCCTGTTTTCTGTTTTGGCATTCAGATCTCACCACTGCCTTGCACTCAGTTTCTTGGGTGATTTGCTTTATACTTTAGCAGAACAAATAGGGATGGGGGCAGGGAGGAATTTGATTTGGTTCACATTTAAAGACAAACCTACCTAATACATTCTTTCTGAAACAATGCATGAACTGAAAACAGAGCTGTCCTTTGAAATTTTCACTTCTCTGAATTTTGCAATTGAGTTCTCCTGTGTGCAAAAATGCAAATGTTGGGATAAAGTGTGGCTATGCATAGTGCAAAATGTGTTCTTTAAGGGAAGACTGCTTTGCAAAATTGTGTATATTAGGTAAAATTACATAAAATAATGCGTATATTCGCAGCAAAATGCTGATGAATTTTCACTTGGACTTAAAATAATTTTGCAAACTGGTGTGGAAATGTGGATAACTGAATTTAAGATTGAAAAAAGAGAGGAATGTGGTGCTGCTATTTTGATTGCGTGACGGTTGAAAGAAAGGCACAAGGGTTTTCCATATAAGGTTGCTGGAGAGAGAAAGCAAAAGAAGAGGTGTTTCTGTTTGTTCGCCTATGGCTTTCTGCAGCTACTTCGGTTGTAAAAAGACTGGAAGTTGTCAAGTCAACAACCTATAGTTACAAGCCATAGGCCTTGCCTCAGATTATTTCCGCAGACACCCATGGCTCTTGACTACTGGCCACATTGGCTGGGGCTGATTGGAGTTGGATTTCAGTGGGTCTGTTCTAAGGATGACTAAGATTGGATATTACCAAGGGACTCTGAAAATGTGGCTTCCACACCTTACTCTAAGAGCACCTGAGAAGGGAGCTGAACTCTGCAACTCACACTTCAATTTCCACCAAAGCATTCCCCAAAGGCAAAACCTAGGGCAGTAATTTTCCAGAGTGAGATATTGGGGGAACAGGGGTTGACCACGACAAACAGGGAGTGTATGAGCTTGTCCCCACAATATACAGTGTACCTATATACATAGGTGTGTGAATATATATATTCAAATATATATGAATATTTGTTTTCTGTGGGAGGCAGTTCTCTCTCTCTCTCTCTCCCCCCACCCACTTTATTATTATGTGGTAACTCTCTCTCTGTGTGTGTGTGTGTGTGTGTAACTGATTTTATCAACAAGAACATAAGAAGAGCCTACTGGATCAGGCCAATGGCCCATCTAGTCCAGCATCCTGTTCTCGCAGTGGTGAAACAGATGCTGGTGGGAAACCAGCAAGCAGGATTCAACCACAAGGCCACTCTGCCTTCCTGTGGTTTCCTGCAACTGGTACAGTGGTACCTCTGGTTAAGAACTTAATTCGTTCCGGAGGTCCATTCTTAACCTGAAACTGTTCTTAACCTGAGGTACCACTTTAGCTAATGGGGCCTCCTGCTGCTGCCACCATGCGATTTCTGTTCTCATCCTGAGGTAAAGTTCTTAACCCAAGGTACTACTTTCGGGTTAGCGGAGTCTGTAACCTGAAGCATTTGTAACCTGAAGTGTTTGTAACCCGAGGTACCACTGTATTCCGAAGCATTAGGTAAAGGGACCCCTGACCATTAGGTCCAGTCGTGACCGACTCTGGGGTTGCGGCGCTGATCTCACGTTATTGGCCGAGGGAGCCGGTGTACAGCTTCCAGGTCATGTGGCCAGCATGACAAAGCTGCTTCTGGCGAACCAGAGCAGCACACGGAAACGCCGTTTACCTTCCCGCTGTAGCAGTACCTATTTATCTACTTGCACTTTGACGTGCTTTCGAACTGCTAGGTTGGCAGGAGCTGGGACCGAGCAACGGGAGCTCACCACATCGTGGTGATTTGAACCGCCGACCTTCTGACCGGCAAGCCCTAGGCTCTGTGGTTTAACCGAAACCAATCCCACCTTCCCTGGTTTCTGGCTCTCCTTTTGCCTACATCACCCTGGCTTTCATTAAAATGTGCAGCACTTGAATCCAGGCCGTTCTTAAAAGTGTTTCAGATCACATTCCACCTCTGCAGTTTAGCCAATTGCCGCCTGACCACATCATGTGTAAAGAGAATGTCGAGATGCAAAAGCTGCCTGGCGAGGCCCCTGGAGTAACACAATATTTTTAGATGCACAATTCTCTGAACACAAATCGTCATAAAATATGGATAACTTTTCTTGAGATGAAACTGAATGGAGAATTCGAGGGAGAGGGGCATTCAAAACAATGCCCACCATGGAAACACATTCTTGGAATGTTCTGTGCTTAAAGTTGATCATTCTTGTTGCTGTTGATTAAAATGCAATATTTGGATGCATAGTAGGGTTTCCCAGGGGTGAAGAAATATTGTATTGCATAACTATAATATTTCAATGCTGTGTTGCTCCCCACCTTATGGGTGTGTTTTGAATTCTGTTGCACATGTTAGTTCTCATCTTACTTGGGTCAGTAGTAGGATGAATTAATAATTGACACAGCACTTTGGATATGCCAGATCCTTTCTGATCTTCGTCATGTTTAAGTCAGGCCTGCATAACCTAGACAGCATCTTAAAAAGCAGAGACATCACCTTGCCTACAAAGGTCCGTATAGTTAAAGCTATGGTTTTCCCAGTAGTGATGTATGGAAGTGAGAGCTGGACCATAAAGAAGGCTGATCACTGAAGAATTGATGCTTTTGAATTATGGTGCTGGAGGAGACTCTTGAGAGTCCCATGGACTGCTAGAAGATCAAACCTATCCATTCTTAAGGAAATCAGCCCTGAGTGCTCCCTGGAAGGACAGATCGTGAAGCTGAGGCTCCAATACTTTGGCCACCTCATGAGAAGAGAAGAATCCTTGGAAAAGACCCTGATGTTGGGAAAGATGGAGGGCACAAGGAGAAGGGGACGACAGAGGACGAGATGGTTGGACAGTGTTCTTGAAGCTACGAACATGAGTTTGACCAAACTGCGGGAGGCAGTGGAAGACAGGAGTGCCTGGCGTGCTATGGTCCATGGGGTCACGAAGAGTCGAACACGACTAAACGACTAAACAACAACATGCATAGCCTGATGCACAGGGTAATAGGGGTGCAAGACTTCAAAGGAAGAAAAGGGGAAGGACAGTAGCTCAGTGAGTAGAACATCTGCCTTGCATGTAGAAGGTCCCAGGTTCAATTCCCAGCATCTCCAGTCATTTTTCATCCTGAAGACACATTTGGTAGTCTAAGAAACTACTCTGTGCACCCAAAAAACAGAAGCTACATAGTTTTTTTATGTTAGCAAAGGTGGCATGTAATTCTAAGGTGGTGAATACAGACAGCATCCCTGATTAGGAATGGGGGAGGATTTCATTTGCACTTCTGAAACCTATTAGTGAGCTGAAACACAGCTCTTCTTCCACATCTGCACTTCCCTGAATTTTGTAGCACAAAAATGCACATACCAGTGAATATAAATTCCCAAACTGCATTTTGGTTTGGTATGAGTTTGACCAAACTGCGGGAGGCAGTGGAAGACAGGAGTGCCTGGCGTGCTATGGTCCATGGGGTCACGAAGAGTCGGACACGACTAAACGACTAAACAACAACAACAACATCTGCTTGCAGAAATGAAAATATTGAGCAAACTGCATATATTAGGGGAAATGCAAAGGAAAAGGCATATAGATTTTTGTGTGGGCTTTTTTTAAAGAAGAAAAAAGTTTGCAAATAGATGCAACCCCCCCGACATTAAAGGGGTGGGGGTTGGGGGAATAGGAAACCGAGAGGGACAGATTCACCTAACCGCATCCTTGCTAGAAATATGCTACCACTTAGAGACCCAAAGGCTTATCAAAATCAATTCCTGTATCATTCCCAGAATTGTCACACTACATTCAGCCTTCACACTTGAGACAATGCTGGTGTAAAATTTGCCTGGGAAATGCAAAGGTTATTATACGCCAGTTTCAACAGAGAATGGAATGACAGTCCAAACACAGCAGGGATAGCCAAACAGTTCCACCATTTTTCTCTTCCCTTCCCCTGTATTTGGAAGGAAGCCTCTCAGATCCAAAAGCAACTCGCTTCAATGTTGATGAAATGTCTAGAACAGAAGTGTCTGGACTGCAGGGTTATGGGCTCTGAACTTTCTTCTTTACTGCCTGTGGACATGGAGGTTCTATGTCAGGGTCATGATGGCTAAAACCCATTGACAGACATCCCTCGTGAAGTTGTCTAATAACAAACTCATTATTTTTAGTGTGGATCTTTATGCAGCTGGAGCAGCAGCACCCATGAGCAAGAGGGTGGATTCAGCAAGAACCCCAAAATTTCCAGGGGTGTGTGCGCTGCAATCCTATACATATATACATACTTAACCTGCGAGTAAGCCCAAATGAACTCAAGAGGACTTACTTTGAAGTATACATTTCAGGATTGTACTGGGAAAGGGGTGGGATCCAAAATGGCGAAATCAAGATTAATCATGCTAAGTGGGCACAAAAATGCTGGCCGACTGTTGGAAGGAGAGAGAACGGAATGGAGTGTCCTGGGAAAGGGCGTGGCTGACAGCCAGAACAGGAAAGCTCCACACTGTGACAGATCTTCTTACAGAGTTCATTAGGCCTATTCAAGGCCATGTGGACCACTAGCCATCACCACACCACGCAAGAATAGGTAAGAATAAGAATACCTTTATTGTCAATGTACAACCTGTGTACAATGAAATTAACCGAGCCTCCCCCCCCCAAAACCCACTCAATAGTAGTGAATTCTGTTGTTTTCAAAAATGAAACACTTTCAGGTTCTGCATGTCATCCTCATGCGAGGACCAAGCTTATCACAGGAACACATGAAGCTGCCTTATATGGAGTCAGACCCTTGGGTCCATCAAGCTCAGTATTGTTTGCACTGACTGGCAGCAGCTCTCCAGTCTTTCAAGCAGAGGGTCTCTCCCAGCCATACCTGGAGACACCAGGGATTGAACCCAGACCCAGGACCTTAGGCATGTGATCCTTCTCTGTCATTTTCTCTGGATCATTCCAGTTTTATAGTACATCTGCTGCTATAAAGACCACAGTATGTGTTTTCAGGCAGACTGCGGCTGAAATTATGGAGGATGGTTGTTGATTTATTTTATTTTTATTTTATGAAATAGCAGCTTCCTTTGATTTTTCAAGTCACTGCCCTTTTGTGGTCTCTGCTGTGAAGGGAGAGATGATAAGGTGCAAGAGAGTGCGCAAGTAGTTGGGATAGTGGAAAAGGGCTAAGTTGGCAGAATGTTCAGCCGAAGGATTTCCTACAGAATCACCACCATCTCTGGGGGGCCTTTGGCCTAACTTGAAAGCTGTGCTCCAAAAATATGATCCTTCACTTTGGCTCTGCCCACAAAACAGGAATGATAATAATTACATTTACAGGCAAGAACTGGCCAATCCTTTGGCTATGAAGTGGCACCGAAAAATACAGTGCTGCTTTCTATGAAGTGAAATTGGATTTGGGAAATTCCACCCAAGTAACCATTGTGGTTTTCTTTCTGTGGAGACAAACTTGCTGATAAGATGACATCTGCACATAGTTTACCTCTTTTTTTGAAAGGGTGCATTGTTTCTTTTCTAGTAGCCAAAATTATCTTTATTTTTACGGAAGGATTTTCAATGTATGCTGGAACACCTTGAAAACCTTTTGCCCCAGCCATGGAATGCAGCCCTCAGAAGGTTGAAATCTGGCCCTCAGGTCAAAAGAGGTTTCCCCATCCCTGATTTTATAACTTGAGAAAAGACCCAAATCTGTCTAGTTTGCACTTTCAGTCTCAAAACAACCCAAAACAAAAACCACCACCCGCCGTTCCGGTTTCCGCCGGCAGGAATGGCGGACCTGTTTTCCATCCCTCTGACCTTCGTAAGGAATTTGGCGGTTGCTAGGGGAGTAAATGGCAACCCCCTACCCTCTCCGGGGGTTACGGAGAGGGGCCGCTGGCCCGCGATGCCCCCAGACCCACTCCGACTGTTTATGGAGTGGGGGGAGCTTGGGCTGAAAAGCACTTACGAGGGCCAGGACTCCCGGACGCTAATCTGCATGGCGGGGATTTCCATGGTTAAAGAAGATAATTAGGCTTAAATCTATGGACATACTTCAGAAGGAGGGGAAGAAGCGCTGTTTACTGCTGAGAAATCTATGCTGCTGAGGGAGAGGAGTTAAAGGCTGTATATCATCTGGAAGAAGGATTGATGGGGACGGAGCGATAAGGGAATGGAGTTTTATTTTTCTTCATATGAGTTACTTCGTACCTTCCCAGACGCGATGTCCTGGCTTGTTTGGAGTGAAAGAGAAGCAAAAGACTGTGTGAGTTGAACTTTATAAACTGTTGTTACTGAGCATATTTTTTAAAGATGTGGAGTTGTTGATGAGAAAAGCCCCCCCCCCCTAGTCGGACGGAAGGAGTCCTGGACGCGTTCGGAGGATTTATGAGCTGTGACGCACTTTGAATTGGAGCAGCGACCTGAAGCTAAGTTCAGCTATAGGGCAAGGAGATCCATTAATTTACCAAGAGTTTATGGTTTGATGTTTGGGTCTTCTGCCTGGAAAAGCTGTAAATTTTATAAAGATCGTTAATCTTCATGGCTATGAGAGAAAACGAAAGTGATTTGAGCTTTTTAAGATGGCGCTGCTTCGACGCAACAGGGAGCTACAGACTAAGAAGATTTATGGGGAGGCTGGACTGATTAACCCACACAGGAGAAAGAACATTTGTGAAACCTCGTTTGATATTTATCTCAGCAGCTGGGAAACAATCGGTTGAAAGTGGAAAACATCTATGTGACTGTAAGGGGAAGATCTGGATTATCATGAACTTGGAGGACGATTTGAACTTTAGAAAAAAGACGGCAGTGGACGGTTGCGAGGAATCCCCAATTTCTTGAAGCATGGGAACCCAAATAAAAAATTCTTTAGACGATTTGGCATAACATTCGGTTTGATTGATATATATATGTGTATAATTTGAAATAATGAATGTGATATAATTGGTTTTAATTGGAAAATTAATAAAATATATTAAAAAAAAAAAACCACCACCCACCCACACTATCTACCTTGTACATTTAAACAACATGACTTTCCCCAAAGAATCGTGGGGACTGTAGTTTACCCATCACAGAGCTACAATTTCCAGCATCCTCAACAAACTACAGTTCTGAGGATTCAATAAGGGGAGCCACGTGCTTTAAATGTATAGTATGCATGGGACCCCAAGCAACTCCCCCAACATATTGAAGGAGGCTGCATGGACTAGCACCGACCCAAGCAGAGCTGCGTATCAGGGCCATTCATGGAGGAGAAGGTTCTCAATGGCTGCTAGCTCTGATGGCTGTGCTCTTCCTCCAGCCTCTGAAAACTGCGGAAGGGGAGAGACTTCTCTTGTGCTCAGGTCCTGCTTGCAGGCTTCCCATATGCATCCAGTTGGCCACTGTGAGAACGGGATGCTGGACTAGATAGACCATTGGCTTGATTCAGCCGGCTCAACTTATGCCCTTTCTTTACAGCTGTATGCATTGAGACAGAACTATGTGCGGAGAAAAGCTACTTTCTGTGACCTGAATAAATGATGCATCCCAAACAGGTTTGCAAAATGCCTCTGATATTGTGCATAATTTATGCTGCAGCCTTTGCTATTTTGCATAATTTATTCTGGCTTTTCTGGCTGACAAGCTTCACATGGCGTAATAATGTAGGTAGCTGCCTTTGGCCATGGCAGGACACCGGTCCATTTAGAGCAGCAGCAGAAGCAGCTCTTCAGGGTCTCAGAAAGAGGTCTTTATTGACCTGCAGATGGCTGGGCTTGAATCCAGGAACCTTTTGCCTGAAAAGCATGCACTCTACCACAGAGATATGGCCCCTTCCAAACACTGGAAGTGGCCCTATCTAGCAGCAGACAATTGTTTCTGTCTAGGTATATATCGTCTACACACGTTTTTCCCAACTTGGTACCCTGCAGATTTTGCTGGGTTCAAGCTCCCATAATCACGGAACATTAGCCATGCTAGCAACGAGGCCTCTGGAGGCACTGAAGCCTTTGCAACAGCCTGAGGATGTCAAAAGCAGATGTGGAAAAACTAATGAGAACCGGGGACTTTGCCAGTGTAGCAACAGAGAAGGTGGCAGTTTTAAATATTGCATTCAGATCTGAGATGTTTCCGAAAGTGCCGAGTACTTCAGTAGGATGTGGTACAGTCTGTAGGAAGGTCAGAAGTTGCCTTATACTGAACCACACCATTGTTTCATCTAACTCAGACTTCCCCAACCTGGTGCCCTCCTGATGTTTTATACCGCAGTTGCCACCAGCTCTAACCAGCATGGCCAATGGTCAGGGATGATGGAAGCTGTAGTCTCAAACATCTGGAGGGCACGTATTTAGGGAATTCTGTTCTACAGTGAATAGCAGTGGCTCTCCAGGGTTTCAGATCAAGCGACATTCCCCCTTTTTTTTATAAATATTTTTTATTAAAAAGTTTTTTATAGAAAACAAAAACACAACAATACAAACAGAAAAAAAGCACATACATCATCTTATATTATCTTTTTAACTCATTGTCTCTTTTGCTTCCCCAACTCCCCTCTATCTGATTTTCCTTTTAAATTCAGCTATAACAGTTTCTATTTCCTTACTTTTAATTTTCATCATCCTGTATTTTTCTTAATTTTTTTTTACTCTCCACTTTTCTCCCTATTGCCTTAACTTCTGTATTTCCCTAGATATTCAAACTTTCAACTCTCAAAAATAATTCCCTAAATATAATTTAAATTTCCTCCAATCCTCCTCCATCCTTTCCTCTGCTTGGTCTCGGAGTCTTCCTGTCAATTCTGCCAGTTCCATAAAGTCCAACATTTTCATTTGCCATTCCTGTAGAGAGGGCAGTTCCTCTTTTTTCCAATATTTGGCAATTAAAATTCTCGCAGCTGTGGTGGCATACATAAACAAGTTAACATCTTTTTTGGGGATTTCTTCCCCCACTATTCCAAGTAAAAAGGCCTCTGGTTTTTTCAAAAATGTATTTTTGTATATCTTTTTCATTTCATTATAAATCATTTCCCAGAAGCCTTTTATCTTAGGGCATGTCCACCACATATGATAGAATGAGCCTACTTCCTCTTTACATTTCCAGCATTTGTTATCACTTTTATGATACATTTTCGCTAGTTTTACCGGAGTCAAATACCATCTGTACATAATTTTCATTAGGTTCTCTTTCAAAACAGTACATGCCGTAAATTTCATACCCTTCTTCCACAGATTTTCCCAATCTGACATCATAACATTATGGCCCAAATCTTTGGCCCAATCAATCATAAACGATTTTGTTTGCTCATCTTTCAGATGCCACTCTAACAGTAGATTGTACATCCTGGACAAATTCTTACTGTTTGCCTCTATTAATTCTGTTTCTAATTTCGATTTTTCTGCTTGAAATCCTATTTTTTTTATCTATTTTATATGCTTCATTTATCTGTACATACTGAAACAAATCACTTAACTTGTCCTTCAATTGCTCATATGGCTTTAACTTAAATTGATTTTCCACTTCGATCAGAATGTCTTTATACTTCAGCCTATTCTCATCCATATTTGTCCTTTTAGGTTTCTTCGCCTCAAGCGGCGAAATCCACCTAGGAGTTTTCTTTTCCAACAAGTCTTTATATCTGATCCAAACATTAAACAATGATTTCCTAATTATATGATTTTTGAAGCCTTTGTGTGCCTTTACCTTATCATACCATAAATATGCATGCCAACCAAATGCATTATCATGACCCTCCAAATCCAGCACATCATCATTGTCTAGTAAGAACCATTCCTTCAACCAGCAAAAGGCTGCTGCTTCGAAATAAATCTTTAAGTCTGGCAGTGAGAATCCTCCTCTTTCTTTTACATCTGTCAAAAGTTTGTATTTAATTCTGGGCTTCTTCCCCTGCCAGACAAATTTAGACAATGTCTTTTGCCACTCCTGAAAAGATTTCAACTTATCTACAATCGGAAGGGCCTGAAATAGAAACAACATTCTTGGCAGTACATTCATTTTAACAGTTGCTATTCGGCCCATTAAGGACAATTTCAACCTTGACCATATCTCTAAATCTCTTTTAATTTCGTTCCATAACTTCTCATAATTATCTTTGAACAAGTTCAGATTTCTTGCAGTCATATTTACTCCCAAGTATTTCACCTTTTTCACACATTTCAGTCCTGTACAGTCCTCAACCATTTGTCTTTCTTGCGTCGTCAGATTTTTTCCAAAACCTTAGTTTTTTCTTTATTTAACTTGAAACCTGCCACCTTGCCAAACTCTTGTATTATCTGCAGTGCTTTTACTGCACTATACTCAGGGTCCTGGACAGTTAATACTAAATCGTCTGCAAAGGCTTTTAACTTATATTGCTTTGTACCTACTGTAATACCTTTAACACCTTCGTCGCTCCTTATCAAAGATCAAGCGACATTCCCAACCCTACCTGAAGATGCTGAGACTTGAACCTTGGACCTTCTGCATGTAGAGCAGCTACATTTCTACTGTAGCCGATCTCTAAAATTTGTGTGAAGAATGAGTTGATTTATTTGGTTTGTGTGTTAATTCTGTAAAATCAGAATATTCAAGCCAAGGATTGTTTTTCTTTTATCATATTGTTATATTTCATTTATACTGAATATTGTAATTTGGTTTATTACGTTGTTTTTAAAACTATGCCATGACAAGAACGACTTTGGAGTGTGAGCAGACCTTGCCCTTTGGAGTGCCCCTGTGAGCAGACTTGGGACCACTGAAGCCTGAGAACAAAGAGCCGGACTGGGTGCCATTTGAATCAAGCTGGTGGACTGAACCTTTTGAAAACTGCACCAGTTTTAACCACTGATTTCTAAACTGCAGTCCTGTGCATAGCATTTCATAATATCCAACCTGCATTGAAGATAAATTTGCTTCTGTTTTTTCTCTCTCTTCAGGATTCACTCTGGAAAGTCTAGAGGACCTTTTTGAAGTTTCTTAACGAAGCAGCGTGGATGATCTTGTTAATTTGTGAATAGCTGTTTCATACAGAAAGCAGACTGAGAAAGGTTTCAGTTCTGGGTTATTTTCTTCAACACAGGAATCAGCCAAGGGGATGTGGTTTAGACATGTATCCAGCCAAATGAACCAGCCGGGGCAGTAAAAAATCTGTGTAAAAGAAGAGTGGGGAATAACCAATGTCTACAATTTTCGGTATATCTCTAACTTACATAGCAATATACAGCAAGGGCCAAACAAATTGCAATCATGTCAGTTAGGAAAAATACCACTCTAGTCCAGCATCCTGTTCTCACAGTGGTCAGTCAGATGAGTATAGGAAGGCTGCAAGCAGAACATGACCACCATAGGACTTTCATTCTCATGAACCCCAGTATATTGTCCCTGACAGTGGATGTAGAATATAGTCATCATGGCTAGAAGGCATTCATAGTCTAATTCCCCATGAATTTGGCTAATCCTCTTTTAACATTTGCCCAATGTTCCTGGGCAACAGCAGGTGAAGGGGGAGGCGTGTTATTAAGGACCACTGGAGTAGAGAAAATGATTAAACCTCCCCTCCCTACACATTGTGGTCCTGCCAGCCAACCCCCACTATTAATCAATCAATTAAAAAGAAACCTGGCATTGTTGCAGGTGAAGCATTTAGCCTCTTGTTTCATTTGGCTCTCATTGTGTCTCTTTTCCTCATGTAAGTGAAGGCTAGGGCTCAGTTTTACCTTTCGAGGCTAAAAAAGATAAACTGGGTCCAGGGCATCTTAAGTAGGAATCTTAAGAAACTGGCATATGAGGTGCATCAGAAGATTAATGGTGCTTTAAGGATGGTATAGTCTCAGGTTGCTTCCACATGACCTGTTTCCTGGTTTGGTAATGTGCAGAACAGAATATAAGACTGGAAGAAACTAAAATTGACATACAGTATTCACCCATCACAACAAATATGCAGGTATTTTCAGGTGTGCAGGATTTCTGAACAGTAGGTGGTGCTATACAATTCCCTTGCTGACTGCTTTGTATTCTTATGCTGCTATCTTGTTGTTCTGCTTGAGAAATTATCTGGAAACTTTGTTATGTCTAAGTATGTGTGCTACTAGAGGGACTTGTACTCGTGAAATAAACCTCATTTCTCCAATTCTTGCCATAAGCCTGCCTCTTTCTCGCTCACTTCACGCAGTGGTCATTTAATTGGCCCTTCACAATAACCATTTCTGATATTCGAAATAAATTAAAAAATTTAAATAATTGTCCAGTAGCACCTTAGAGACCAACTAAGTTTGTTCTGGGTATAAGCTTTTGTGTGCATGCACACTTCTTTGGATACACTGAAACAGAAGTCACCAGGCCCTTATATATAGTATATGTAATGAGACAATAATCCGATAAGGGTCTGGTGACTTCTGTTTCAGTGTATCTGAAGAAGTGTGCATGCACATGAAAGCTTATACCCAGAACAAACTTAGCTGGTCTTTAAGGTGCTACTGGACAATTTTTTTATTTATTTCGACTGCGTCAGACCAACACGGCTACCTACCTGAATCATTTCTGATATTGTACATGCTTGTGCAAATGCATTTCAAACTGCCATCCCGTTATTTCTGTAGAAACACCAGTCTGTATTAAGTCCCCACTTCTCCTTTAATCAAAAGAAAAGCCAGCCTGTTTATCATTTTCTCAGACATTTCATTCAGAATTAGACCTAGAACCTTTTGAAGAGTTATCTTTGAAAATACTTGATCCTACACACAAGAAACACACAGGAGCTTCACATCAACTAGTCTGGAAGCCAGCCTTTACATAGCCTTTTAAAAGAAAACACAAGCTACAAGAACAGATGTTGGTTCCTTTTTTATTCAACCAAATCCACACTTTACGAGTTAACGAAGCAGTTTTCTAAGCATTGGTAACACTGTGAACACCAGAAGAGCCTTGCTGCAGCAGAGCAAAGGTCCAGCTTGGCCAGTATTCTCCTCTCAGTGACTAAGCAGATGCTTCTGGAAAGCCTGCAAGTAGGACTTGAATTGAATAGCATTGAATTGAATGATTCTCAGGGACGCGGGTGGCGCTGTAGTCTAAAGCACAGAGTCTAGGGCTCGCCGATCGGAAGGTCGGCGGTTCGAATCCCCGCCACGGGGTGAGCTCCCGTTGCTTGGTCCCTGCTCCTGCCAACCTGGCAGTTCGGAAGCACGTCAAGTGCAAGTAGATAAATAGGTACCGCTCCGGTGGGAAGGTAAATGGTGTTTCTGTGTGCTGCTCTGGTTTCGCCAGAAGTGGCTTAGTCATGCTGGCCACATGACCTGGAAGCTGCCTGCGGACAAACGCCGGCTCCCTTGGCCAGTAAAGCGAGATGAATGCCGCAACCCCAGAGTCGTCCATGACTGGACCTAATGGTCAGTGGTACCTTTACCTTTACATGATTCTCAGCAACTGATGTCCAGGGAGGTATACCGGGCACAATTATTATCAATGTTTCGACACCAAAAGATGTTCATGTTTACCCAGGCATTTGGTTCTTATGAGGGATCATATAGTATGATGAGCCTTCTTGTTTTGGTAGGTGGAGTAGGATTTGTCCTTTTGTGGAGATAATACACAGCCATCATGACGAATAGTCGTCCAGCCCACATTTTACCAGCCGAAACTCATCTTGTTTGTTTCCCATACTCTTTGCATCAGGATAGAGACAACTGAAACCATGAGCCATTTCCTCCAGCTGCTTCCTTCCTGGTAGTTCCCCAACCTTTAGCCGGTTTCTGGAGCACCACCTCAGTTTCCTGTGCATCAGTGAAGCTATTATCCCCAGTATCAGGTGTTCCTCTCTCGTCTGTAATATTGCCTCCCTTCACCTCAGGATTTTGTTAAAAGCTCTCCCAATCAGGATTGCAAGACTCTTAGCAAACACATTCTTGCAAACTGCTGTGTTTGTCCAAGAAAGCAGAGACCAAACCTTTCCTGACAACACCCCCTTCTCAGCTAGTGGTTTACTTCCAGTATTTTCCTCTCTTGTCCTGAGCCATGACCTTCAACAGGAAGGAGTGATGACCACCTGTGCCCCAAGGCCCTTCAACTTCCTGCCCAAAGTCTCATAGACCCTTTCTACTGTATATGTAGAAGACTGTATCTGGCAGTATTGTTTGTGCTCACATGCATCAGAAGGAAGGGGTTGTGGTTACTGGGCTTTATCAGACTTGGAAACTTATCTGTCACATTGTGAATCTTTGCACTTGGAAGACAGTTCCACACCTCCTGGAACATCCTGCTATCTCCACACACTGCTGCCTCTTTCCCCTCAATAGGGAGTCACCTTCCACCAGCACATGGCTCTTTCTCCTCTGGGAAGTAGTAAACTCTTAAACTTTCAAAAGGTGCTTATGGACCACTTTCCCCACAATGCCTCACTCTGATATTTCTTCAGTTTGTGGTATAGGCAAACTTTGTTGCAATGGATTAGGGGAACAGTTGCATTTTTTTATTTTTTATTTGTGTTTAGGACATGAATTATGTACAAAGAGAGATTTGAATGTAAAAACAGTCCAAAAATATGAGGCGTGTGTGTGCTTTTAGTGATGCCTTCTTAGGATCATTAATGTAATCAAACAGAGGAGCCTGTTCTTTAAAAATAAATATGCCTGCAGAGAGAGAATCAGGCATGAAACCATCACAGCAAGGCAAAAGATGGCAGCCAAGAGCTCGACTGAAATCAAGCGGAGGGGTGGACAAGGGACATTAAGTCTGCAGACGTTTCTTAACATGCTAATCTCCCTCTTGGTCAAGCATCCAGGTCTTGTGCTTCAGTCTGCAGCTGCAAATCAAGTTGGCATAATTACCTCCATTCAGTGCAAGGGAGTCATATTTATGCAAGCCGATGTCTCTGGATAAGTGGCCATTGTGCCTGCCGTCATGGTAACTCCTAGCACAGGATGACTTGATGAAAAGAGAGAGGTTTTGCAGTTGCTCATGTCAATTAATACTCAGGTTAAAAATACATCCAGAATACTCTATCGAGACTATTTGAAGAGGGTGTTCATTACATTTCCCCCTGCCCCCATTTTCATTTGGACAATGCTTTTCAGAAGGCTGCGAGAACTATAGACAAATCCCAAATCCTAGCTGCATCTGCATAGAATTGTAGAGTTGGAGGGAACCCAAAGAGTCATCTAGCCCAACCTCCCTGCATTGCAGGAATCACGGCTAAACAGATGGCCACCCATCCTCTGTTTCAGAACCTCCAATGGTTGTTTTATGCCTGTTGCTCCTGCTTTCTGCCTTAGATTATGATATAGTTTTAAGCACGCCATTTGAAAGTACTTATTTGAAAGTAACCCCATTGAATCCAGTAGGGTTTACCTCTGATCAAATTTGTATAGAATCTGGGAATTCTAATCTGAGTCAGTCAAGGTGAAATTTAAAATGTGTGTTTGGGGGTGGGGTGGGGTCTTTATGGTAGACTGACTAATCCAGAATGCTTTAGTCTGGGGTTCCGCCCACTGGCAACATGTAGATTATCCCAAAGGGAATGGAGCCCTCCACAGAACAAAGGCTGCATACTTCTGCAGTAGACCCAACCCAAAGAAAACAACAGAGAATGCATTTTCCATATTCATGCATTTTCCTTTGTATTCTTTCAGCTCAGTATTTCTTAAATCAAGTTTACTGAAATCTTTGATGAGTGGTGATGGAAAGATCCAACAGTTTGCTCAACAATACTTGGTGTCATTGTAACAGGAGTTGTGCAAAGATGACGAAGCCTTCTGAAGTCTCCTTGCTTCAAGTCACACCTGGAAATTCATTTTATAGCTCTTTTGTTACAGCAGTGAAAGAACTTTCAGACTAAGAATGTGTCTCTTTGTGTTCCTGCCTGAGAATATTCCTTAAAGGTGCATTATTAAGCTAATACAATAATATATCTTGAACATTTTGTCTCTAATTTCTATTAATCCTGTTCTTAAGGGTGCCATTTCAGGGTTCAGTTGTGGAGGAGAAAGATTCAAAGAGCTGTTCATAGAGATACTATGGCAAACACACACACACACAAACCAAAAATCCACCCACTCCAGTGTATTTTAAGGATCAATTTTCTGGTTATTATCTCTTTTATATCTCATAATTACTGTAGCAGTGTTACTTATTTACTAGATTTTTTATTTTGCCCTTCTTACAAGGACAACTCAGGGTAGCAAACATGACTTTCCCCTGCCTTCCCTTTATTCCCTTTATTCCATCAACCCTGTGAGGTAGACTAATCACAACTAACTTGTGATCCCAAGTTCAACTAACAACTAGATTAGCTTGGTGTCAATCCATAGTCAATCCCTAGTTTCCAATACATGGGAAGTCATAGTTCTGCATTATTCTGTACTAGTCAGATTTCCCCTGGAGTCCAGTTCTGGACACTGTACATTGGGCAGGTAACAGAGAAACTGGAAAGGGTTCAGAAGAGGGTAATGAAGGTGTTGAATGTCATGTTTAACATTTCTAAATAATTCTAATCCAGATACAGCTGGGGAAAGGCAATCCATATAGCACATTCACAACATTTTCTAAAAGGCATTCCCCCAAAAACAAAATCCTATAAGGACGTAAGACCCTTTCTGGTTGCTGAATCTCAATTCGACGACTAACGCAGCAAGCCAGACCAAGCCACGTGTCACATATAATTCTGTCCTCCAACAGAGAGGACCAGCTGGGGGAGGGGGTCAGGAGGAACAGCCAGAGGTCTACAGCCACTGCGCCCCCTCCTCATCACCTGGCTCCTGGCTTCATCCTGTCTCATGGTAGGGATGGCTCTCTAGGCAGCAAAATGCCTTGGGTCTCGCCTTGCTGCTGGGACTCCCACTAACGCCACTTGCATTCCCTCAGGGACATAGGATGTCATCTTATACTGAGCTTTAGATGTGTGTTGAAATGTATGATGTGCTCTATCCCAAAGGATGTTGAGCTGCAAAGCCAGGAGCATTCATTACCTCTTTAGCACCAGCAAAACACGGATACTTCAAGGAACATTTGACTCATGCCTGGAGTCCAATTGGCCCCCTCCTCCGCCACTAGGCATAGCATGAACATTGCCCGAGGATTTAATCCATTCTGGGCATGACTATTGATTTTATAGTCCATTGTTATATTATCTCTCTTATGTTGCTCATAAATCACTTTAGTGGTCCTAATATAGTCAAGGCTCTGGAATCCTGTGCTCATGTCTTATGGATTTTTCCTCTAGTCTGAGCATCCAGCTCTTTCTATGATTAACAATCATCCAGATTACTACATACCGAGGTCTCCCCTCCTAGCACCTTTATCTGCCTTTTGGGTGGTAGAGAGGAAACTGAAAAGCCTTAAACGAAAAGATCACCAATCAGGGTTAAGTGAAAATAGCACAAACAAAAGCTCTCTCTTTATCCAACTCTGCACTAAATGGGCAGTTTTTAAAGGGGTGCTTTGCCAGCACAAAATCCTTAGGTGAGGAATTATTTGTTCAACACTTTATAAAGGAATGTCATTCCCTGCATTAATTTTAATCTCCTTAAAAGGATTATCAGTTAACAGAAGCATATGCTCACATTCCACTTAATCCTCAGTAAACATTTTTGTAAAACTATTTTTCCCCCTAATATGCTCAAAATATTCAGGAGGACTGCTTTGCCTGATGCTTTCTAGGTAAAGAAAGAATGTTGTACATTAAACTATGCATTAATGACACATAACTAATAGTAAGAATGTCTACAGTATATTTCATGTGGTTCAAAATTTCTTCATAGAATCATAGACTTGAAGAGTTGGAAGGGACTCTGAGGATAACCCTCCAATGCAGGAATATGCAGCTGCCCATAAGTGGATTGAACCTGCAACCTTGGTGTTATACGAAACCAGGGGCTGCTGACCCTTTTCAGTGGAAGGGGCTACATTCCCAGTGGAACCACCCTCTAAGGCCTGCAAGCCACCACTGGGTGTGGCCACCCACACTCGTTTTGTCTCACATGCAGAGCGCGCGCGTACACACATACCCACACAAACAAAAACACTCCTAAGACCTCCCTTCTCTTCATCTCCCGATATCCAGCTTGGATGTAGGGGTGCTCATACATTGCTTTCAATGAGTGTACACACATATTTGAGCTGTGCACAGTTATTCCTATCAATGTTCAGCAAGTGTAGCCTACAGTCCTTGCATCTGTGTCCACAACAGTTGGGCTTTACTAATCAACAAGTACACGATCTTTCAGGCAGCTTGTGCCTATGTTTAAGTGGAACTTGTGAAGAAGCCTGGTGAAGTGGCTGGCGAGGCCCCCTAGATTTAGAGGCCCTAGGCTTCTGCCTACTTAGCCTGTACATAAATCCGGCACTGACCAAAACCCACCCCTGCCATATGGTATGTGCAGTTCTGCCAGCTGAGGCAGCTGTCTCATCTTGCCTAATAGAAGGAGGCAGCCCTGCATTTTGGTGTGTTTTGCTTCCATTCCTAGTTAACTGGGCCGATGAGTTAATGGCAGAGCCAAGATCTGAACTGCAGACTAGTGGAGGCTTCACTTCCCAATTCACAGATCATATTCTGAGCTGCTACTCAGGACTATACAAGCTTGTCTAAATCGGTTGAGGCTTAAGAAAGGATGTGTAAGTTGCAATCTGATTTCCTCTCTTTGAACATACACACAGGACATGTTGCCTACTATAATTTTTTTTTTAACACATTTGTTCCCCTTCACATTGAATCTTAGCGTCCCCACAATGCACAAGAGGACTCTACACACCATCTTCACCTTACCTCTCAAGAGCAAGCTGAAGGTCTTAGCCCATTTGCTGCCAAATGGAAACTTTTCTAGTCACCATTAGAGTGATGAGTAAGATTAGCAAAACAATATTTATTCATTTCAGCTTACGGATGCAGTAACAATCCCAATCAACATTAATAATTGCAGGGATCAAACCTTGGGTGGCAGTGAGCATGGTCAATCCAGATATTGAGTTCTATTAGGTCCCCCTCCTTTCATGTTCACTTCATTCTGTGGTTGTTGGGTCCCCCCCCCCCCCGAGATGGGGTGGGTACCCAGGTGCCCAGCTACATTAACATCCATTGATTTCTATAGGCAGCTTTTCCTTCCATACCTGTGGTAGCTTTTCAGTGTGAACCAGGAAATGACTTACAAAGACAATGAGAGAGTTCTCTCTACTACTTTAATACCTATGTGCTGCTTTATCCTGCCTCCTTTCCCAACCACTCCATTCCCCCTCTCCCCAGCCCCCCTCTTGATAGTCAGTCTATGGTGGGCACAGCACATGAACGACCCCATTCCTTAGAGTTCTTCTTTGTCTTCTTCTACTTCTGCAGATCTTGGAGTTCCCCTGAGTCTGTTGAAATCCCCCCCCCTCATGCATCCTATATTTTGTGCTGCTGTTTTGACTACATAGACAACAGCACTCAGAGAATAGAATCTGAAACAGAACATAGGATGGTTACATAGAGCTTCAGGTTCAGAGGCAGTCTGCTCATACCCCTATAGCTAGAAGGCTAGGGTTGGGGGATGTTGTCAGGATTTCCCACCTGACTTAGCTTCAGCAGGGTTCCTGGGTGCATCACAGAATTATAGAATTGTAGAGTTGGAAGGGGTGCCAAGGGTCATCTAGTCCAACCCCTTGTAATGCAGGAATCACAGCTGCAGCTGCCCATCCAACTATCATGTGCCATCTGCCCATGCTCCAGAACTATTTAGTACAACCTCACACATGCAGCACACCTTTCATTTTAATCAATGACAGCAGAGTGTTTACTAGCTTTTTGTTTTTTAAAAAAGCCATCCCCCATCTTTTTTTATTTTAGAAAAATAGGAGGATGTCAAGATGAGATTGGTACTTATATTGAGAATATGGAAATATTTCAGCAGGCCAGGGAAAAAAAGCCCCACTACCATGTCACTTAGCTGTCTTGACTGATGATATTGAATCAAAGCTATTCTGCTAATACCCCCATGTAAGCTCTGAGCTTGCCAAGTAACGAATTTGACATTTTGGAATTCAAACAGCTTCAGAAGGCTTTTCTGAACTTCCAGTAGAAGTGCAATCACATCCAGTAGAACAATTCTGTGTAATCCAAGGATTAAAGGGAATATTTTCTCAGAGCTCTACAAACTAGAATACTGCAGGAGGAGATGGAGGATGGTGTGTTTGTGTGTCTTCCTTCACATAACCTTCAGAAAATGACCAGAAAAAAGGTGGGGGCAGGGAAATGACTACATATGAAGTAGGGAGAGGGAACCTCAGGCCCAGATCCAGCATTCTCTGACCACCAGCAGTAGCAGAGTTAGCTGTATGGGCGCCCAGAGCGGAGGCCATGCCGTGCACCCAGGGGGGCAGGGCGAGCTGGGGGGGGGTGTGATCTGCTGCACGCGGCGGCAGGGCCATCCGCTACATGCGGCAGCGGCTTGAGCCGCCGTGCATGGGGTTGGTGAGGTGACCCCCCACAGCATGCCTTTTTGTCACCCCCCTCATGGATGACACAAGGGGCGGACCGCCCCCATCGCCCCCCCCTTCCTACGCCCCTGACCACCAGGTATGTTGTGCTAGCATAAGGGTTGCGCAATATGAAACCCAGTGCAACACCTAGTGGAAGCTGGTTGTGCAGAGGTTATACAACAGGAACTATCAGGGCTACAACAACCGGTTGTGCAACTAGCCACGAGAACCATGCTGGCTTCTTGGAGCCTGGGTGGAGCACACATGAGTCCTCCTCCTCTATTTTCCCTTCTATTTTGTCCTCCTCTATTTTGAGGTATGGTGTGTGTGTGTGTGTGTGTGTGTGTGTGTGTAAGTGTAAGAGAGAGAGAGCAATCATAAACATCCAGGCAAGCAAGAAGCACTACGTGTTCAAGGTCACTTTCCAACCAAGCCAAAACACTGAAGGAAGGTGCAATGCGGGGCTGTGTGTGTGTGTGTGTGTTACTTGGGACAGTGTGTGGTTTGAGGAGAGCTCCAAGGGCTAGACAGTGCTGCACTTGGCCCCTGGGCCTGAGGTTCTCAATCTCAGGTCTATGGGCTTTATAAGTGAGCCTGGGCTTTACGGCTCTTTAGTTCAACACTCTGTCTATCTACTCCACACCACACTGACGCATGAGGGTTGCAGATTAGTTTCCTCTTCTACACAATTTCTAAAGACATTCTTCTCCATTCAAAGACATTTCTTAAGCCTTTGAACAAAACTGAGACTGCTTTTCCCATTGATTTCCCCTCTTTGCTCTCCAACTCCATGATTATAGATTGATATTTTTTGAAACTGGGGGGGGGGGGACATTATCTGTCTATGCTTGTCAGTCTTCTCTGATGCTCCTTTGGTCCAAAGCCTTGATGGCATAAGCAAAGGGAGATACTTGTCAGTGTTTCTCCATTCAGATTTTTTTTCCACATATATTGATTTGAGTCTGTTCAGGGGAAGGGATGGGAAGGACCCATGGATTTAAATACCTTGACTCCCTTGCTACATAGAAACTGGTGCGAGCGCATGCTCCTCTAATGATGTTCAGCAAACAAAGATCATCATGGGGACCAGCAGCATGATGAATAGTTTACAACACGTTACCAAGACAACCTTATTAAATGACTCTTGCTGGGGAGCCACACAGAGGCAGCCTGTAGCATTTTCCTTAATGAGGAATCTAGTGCCATTTGCCCATTTGTCTGCATCCAAATTCCCCACTATTGTTATTTTGACTCAGTCCCTGGATCCCTCTGATGGTGACCTTGGATTGCAGAAGTCCACCCAGTGAATTTATCAGAGAAGCAACCATCTCTATGAAGAGGGAGGCAGTTTTCTCAGCTTGGACATGGAGTTTGGAAACTCTGCCACACCTTGTGGAAAGGGCCTTGGCAAACTGGTAGAGCATCTTCTTTGCATGAAGATGGTACCTCAGCCTCCAACATCACCAGGTAGGGCTGGGAAAGATTCCCTGTCTGAAATCCTGGACAGTTGCTGCCAGTCAGTGAAGACCAGGTGTAGGGAACCTTTTCCAGGTCAAGGGCCAAGGGAAACCCCGTCTTCTGGATTTGAGAATTTGAGACACATAACACCCCTATCCTTTTAGGATTCAGCTTCAATTTACAGACTCACATCCAGTCCATCACTGCCTCCAGGCACTGGTCTAACACCTTGAACACCTCCCCAGATTCAGGTAGAACAGAGAGAGAAATCTTGGTGTCACCCTCACATTGATGACAGCTCATGCCAAATCTCCTGATGACAGCTCCCGGGGCATCATTTAGCTGTTTAATAGCATGGGGAAGATAGAACTCTGTGGGACACCCCAGGATATCTCCCATGGCAGTGGACCATGGCCTTCCATAACTACTTTCTGCCAATGGCCCTGGAGATAGGAGCAGAATCACTGAGGTCCAGTGCTCCAATCTCAACATCCCTGAGATGCTCTAGAAAGATACCCTGGTCAATAGTATTGAAAGCCACCGAGAGATCAAGGAGGCTGTGCAGGGTTGCATTCCTGACATCTCTCTGCTGACAAATGTCATCAAACATGGCAATCAGGGTGGTTTCATTGCCATGACCAGTCTGAAGCCAGAGTGGAGTGGATCCAAGTAATCGGTTTATTCCAAGCATGCCTGAAGCTGTGCCGTTATCACCCTCTCAAGTGCCTTCCCCCCCCCCAGATATTCACTACTAAGCTATAGTTATATAGTACTTCTAAGTCTGAGGAGCATGGTACTTTCCTCTGTTCCAGTGAAGCATTGATCACTACCTGGCCCCTGACCCATGGTGACAAATTTACAAAACTGATACAATTTGGCATCTAGAGTGGCTACCATGAGTCTGCTAGGCCTTCTGAGAACAGGCATGAAATATTGATCTCTGCACCTTCAGGGCAGGAAAAGCTTCTTCTGAATTTCTGTTAGGAACCTTTTTTAGCCAAACCTTTCCACCTACCCAGAACATGCATATAGTGTTGCCACCTAAAGACACCAAAAACAAGGAATGCATTGTAAGACCATAAGAAAATAACTATTACCCATGTCAAGACATTCACTGTACTTTGCTAGAATATATGATTCTTCAAATGTATTAAATTAACATATTCACTTGTATTAAATTAACATATATTCCAATACTATATAAGGCACCAATCTTTGAAATAAGAACAGGTGGCAAGCCTGCCTACCAGGCAGGTAGATCAGGAAGGTATCCTGTTATTTATCTCTATTATGAAAAATAGGCATGCCATTTTTGCAGCACCTAGAGATTTAAAAATAGGATACGGTCCTAAATTAAAATCTTAATTAAGGCTGCAATCATAAACATCCATACTTGGCTCTATATATTATTGAAACCAATGCAAATTATTTCAGAGATATATGTTTAAGACATGGGTATCCATGAGGAATATGAAGATGTACCTCTTTGGAATGATCTGACATGTGAAACAGACCTTGAGCCCTCAGAATCTTCTTCATTTCTTTTTTTGCCCAGCCAGATGCAGCATTTCATCATACGGAACTGCCTTATACTGAGGCAAACCACTGGTCTATCTAGCTCAGTACTGTCTCAGAAGTAGCTTCCAAGAGTTTCAGACAGGAGACCTTTTCCCAGGCCTATCTGGAGATTCCAGGGATTGAAAATGGGACCTTCTGCATGCAAAGCAGATGCTCTGCTACTGAGCTATGGACTGCTCCCTTGATATATTCAGATGCCACCACTGACTATAATTAGATGTATTAATTGACCAAAGGACTACTGCTTTGATAAGTGAGGAAGGGGCTAAGCACACTCCCTTTCCTACAACCCTAGATCTGCTTTCAGAAATGATACTAACCTTCTTGCTCTCTGTCAATGGTGACAGCTCAATGTCAGGGGAAGATTCTGTCCCTACTGCAATGTTGTCACCGAACGGGGTCTCAGAGGACAAATTTCCCAGAAGAACTGCTTCCATTGGGATTCTGGAACTGGTAGTTCCAGTTTCTGATTGGAGAAATTATGATTCAGGGGCCTTGGGAGTGCCCACCTTCACCTTTCCCTGCCTCCCAAGTAAGTTCTTGGGTTTGGGATGCGGATGTTTGAGGGGACAAAGTGGGTTTTGCGCAGGGATTGCGGGACTGTCCGCATCCCAGAGCGACTTGTCCTGATCCTCAGCCCCCCAAAGCAAGTTGCACATTGGAACTGTTGCACACCTTGCAAATGGGGCCACACCAGCCTCAGGGGGAACAAGATGCGATATGGTGCTTTCCCCTTGATATGGTGCATTAAAAGGCAGCCCTTGGCTCATGAATGGTGAAGCCTGAGTATTCTCCTAATATATCTTTTAAAGAGAATTGTATACTGAATTGATTGTTCGCTTTTAAAAATCTGAATATAGACAGGATTGGACAGTCTTTGTATCAATCACTAAGGTAGACTCAGAAGGTAGACTGGTGCATCCATCCCTAGTTCTAGATGCTGGAGACAGCAGAGGCAGGGGAGGTAGGCCCTCTGCAAATGCGTCTTTTATGACCGTTTGAATAAAGTGCCTTCAAAAGCTTGACCCCTTTCGGGTGAACAGTGGGATGCTTGTGCACTTCCAATCACTACTACAGCAGGGATGTGGGTGGTGCTGTAGTCTAAACCACTGAGCCTCTAGGGCTTGCTGATCGGAAGGTCAGCGGTTCGAATCCCCGCGACCGGCTGAGCTCCCATTGCTCTGTCCCAGCTCCTGCCAACCTAGCAGTTCAAAAGCACACCAGTGCAAGTGGATAAATGGGTATGCTGCAGCGGGAAGGTAAACAACGTTTCCGTGCGCTCTGGTTTCCGTCATGGTGTTCCATTGTGCCAGAAGCAGTTTAGTCATGCTGGCCACATGACCCAGAAAGCTGTCTGTGGACAAACGCCAGCTCCCTCGGCCTGAAAGCGAGATGAATGCCGCAACCCCATAGTCACCTTTGACTGGACTTAACTGTCCAGGGATCCTTTACCTTTACATTACTACTACAGCATTGCTTGAGGTCTTGTTATAGTTTTGCTGGAGACCAAGTGAACAGTTTCCTTAAGAAAAGAAGTGAAGGTGGTTTTTGTGTGTGTTTTAAAGCATGTGTGGCTTGTTTTAGAGGAAAGTATTTGAAATATTTCACACAGGGATTACAAAAAGCTTAATACGATTAGAACTTTTCAGAATATCCACCATATTAGGGTCTTGCGTTCTTGAGATTAAGTTCGAATGTGCCAAATTGGGGGGTGGGGGAACACCCAACTTAACTGTCAGGTAAGAATTTCTCAAAGAAAGAGCAAAAGGTTATTCTTTGCGTAACCGGATTTATGTCAAGTCGTAAATTTTCAGGGACAGGTTCTGTCATATCATGTGTCAGGATGTCATCTAGAACAGGGTTTCCAAATCTTTATCAAGGTAAGTAGCTGCAGGTATTGCTGGTTCTTAATATTTTGCCATACTGAAAAGTGGGTAGGGGATTCTGCATTTGTGTAATGTCTACCTTTCTCAGACCTGCTATTTATTAATTGGACTTCTTACCCAAACTTCACCACATGGTCCCAAGGAAGGTCGCCAGTGCACATGATACTGAGCTTGATGGACCAGTGGTCTTATTTGATAAAAGGCACCTGTTGTCTGTAATGTTGCACTACCTGTAATGTTGCAGGACGTTTTCCTATCTCCCCATTGCAGGGGAGTTTTTTTGACCAGGCGACCAGGTGACCTTTTGTTATGGGACATACCTTAAAGACCATTGCAATCATGAGATTAGGAATGATGCTCGGCAATTACCCCCTTTGAAGCCTTCAAAGGTGCCCAGGCATAGACTTGGCTTGAGAATTAGTTTAGCAGGTATAATATTCTAAAGTTCTAGACTGGAGTCCTGAAAGAGTTGATCATATTCTGCTTAAGTCAGCACTGCTGAAGTTCTTGACCTGTGACTGACAGGTGGTCATCCCTTAGGTCAGCCTTTCTCAACTGTGGGTCCCTAGATGTTGTTGGACCACAACTCCCATCACTTCTAGCCAGCATGGCCAGTGCTCAGGGATTTTGGGGACCCAAGGTTGCAAAACGCTGCCTTAGACACTAGCAAGGTGAAGTCACATGCTGTGACCATGAGAGGCAGGGTCATGGGACAGCTGCACATGCCATCTCATCATTCATCCCCATTATATTTATGGGGGGAGTCTTAGGACCTCTGACTTGTGACTCACATGAGAGCTTGAGGCACTGGCAATGAGAATTCAGTATAGATCAGGATGGTGCTATGCATCAACCAGTCCCAGCTGAAAGTGGGTCATTCACTGTTGTGTCTAGGGGTTCCAACAGCTGATGGAATGTAATAATGAAGCAGTGTGGAAACTGTTTTATTGTAGTCAAAATAAAAAATAATAAAAAAATTCCTTCCAGTAGCACCTTAGAAACCAACTAAGTTTGTCATAGGTATGAGCTTTCGTGTGCATGCACACTTCTTCAGATACTTCAGATACTTCAGTGTGCATGCACACGAAAGCTCATACCTATGACAAACTTAACTGGTCGCTAAGGTGCTACTGGAAGGAAATTTTTTTGTTTGTTTCGACTATGTCAGACCAACACGGCTACCTACCTGTAACTTGTTTTATTGTAGTTGTGTTGAAGTACTCAGTAGTCTAGCTTGCTTAGTTAGAGCAGTCTCTGTGTCGGATTATTGTGCATTTTTTGTCAGATACTTGCTATGCAATGAATAAAACTTGTCCTCTTCACCCCAAAGCCTTCCTGTTGCCTCTGAATCCAAAAGAGCAGCTGCCCTTAGCAGAACACCAGTGTGCTTGCCTGACCAGTCTGCTGTCCAGGTGCTCACTACTGATGGGCAACTTTAAAGCCTGTCTCTCTAGGCTTCTCCATCCTTACACTGGACTTTCACTGGATAACCTTCCACACAGAGGGCTCCTCAAACAAAGAGCTGTTATCTGTAAAGAAGAATACATGGCTGCCCTCTAGCAGACTCATCCTCCTCTGTTCCCTCCGTTTATTTGTATGCTTGAAGATTCCCAACTCTTAAGTGACAAACTAGGCCAAGTCTTCCCCAACATGGTATTAGCAGAGGCACTTGAATAATACATATGGGTTGCAGAGAGAAAACCCTGGTAAAACTTTAGTGCACAAAGTGAACAAATTAATGCAAGTATGCAACATGAGCAGAATGGAAAGAAGGGTTGTTAGTTTTTTTTTTTGCTTTCTTTCAACAGGCCTTGTTCCAAGGGTTTACTTTTCTGGAGGGACGCAGGGATACACATACCCCTAAACATTTTGTGAATCTAAGTTTGGCCTCATTGAGGGGCAGTATTTCAATATGAGTAGGACAGGCATCCCCAAACTGTGGCCCTCCAGATGTTTTGGCCTACAACTCCCATGATCCCTAGCTAACAGGACCAGTGGTCAGGGAAGATGGGAATTGTAGTCCAAAACATTTGGAGGGCTGAAGTTTGGGGATGCCTGGAGTAGGAGAATGAGAGTACCCCTAAAATTTTTTTTGAAAAAAACCCACTGGGTTTAGATCCACAAGAAAACTCCTGCACAGTTAAACAGCCTTTAAGAATTGCATTTGCTACCTCAATAAAATTCATGCCACCTGCCCTGGTTGCTACTAACACCCACACTGACACACCCATACACCCACACCACTTGGCTAGTTGAGTGACTGGCAGCAGAATTAACCCTTAATTACCTCTGCTGTTGCATTTCCAGCTGTTGTGGACTACATTTCCCATCAGCCTTAACCAGCAGAGCCATCAGGGAAGGCTGAGCTAGGCCACAATGCAGATTGCCAACATTCCCAGCTCTTGCATATGAATACATTTTACAGAGAGAGATTGTGGGCTGGGAGCAACTTTTGCTGACTGGCTGTTGTACTCTCATGTTGTACTCTGTTATTGCAGACAAGGAAGTATGACAGCATTTAAAGAAAAAACCCAACAACTTCAGAGCAGATGACTGGCCACAGCGGCGACAGCTGTCTTACCCCAGGTCATCACCCAGGATTAGTGAAGGAGTTACATTCTTAGTACGTTCCCAGATTAATGTTGAACAGTGAGGAAAGCTCCTTAGTTACAATTAGAGGCAATAAGGTTATGCTGGGGCAGCTACAGTGTTGTCCAGCCTGTTTCCAAGAAAAAGAAGGAACAGGCAAGAATTCTAACAGGGCCTTAGGCTTGTTTCAATCATGGTTGGGAAAATCAAAGTACTCATAGCAAAAAAAAAGCCCCAATAATTCCACAGGTCAACATGCCAACCATTTAAGAGCACCACAGCCATTGCGAAGCCATCTGCCATCTGGAAGAGACACAGATGGTCAAGGAGAGGGTCCCCTCCCCATGATTGTAAATAAATGTCTCGTCCTTGGTCATCACAAGCCCCATGGTTATCTGCATCACGATGGGAACAGCAACAGTTGTATGGCCTGGCTGATCTATTTTTATCAAATAGACAGATAATGTTAATGGAGTAGACAAATGTCTTTTCCACAGCCAAGGACCACTGTCGTCATTGGCTCATCTTCCAAGGAACCTCCCAAGCATCTGCTACACAACCTCAACACATTGCAGAGGCTTCTGGGGCATGTTCTATCTATAATATGTGCTCAGTTCATGGAGAGAACCCTGGCGAGAACTATCGACCCTTTCTGCCACTCCATGTGACAGGTCCAGCTCCTAATTTGAGGGGGTCCCTGGCAATGAGACCTTCAGCGAGACCTTCTCCTATGCCCCGTTACACTTAAGGCAATGGCAGCAACAGGCACCCTAATCAGTGCTGGGCAAAAATGCAAGTATATTTAACTTGCATTGCATGATAATCATAGCTGCCAAGTCCGGATCGTAAAGATCCGGGATCGGCAGCGCGCGCACGACCGGAAGTTGCGTGACGCAACTTCCGGTGGCGCTTCGCCCTTCTATGGGCACCAGAAAATGGCGGCGCCAGCGCCGGAAGTCGCTTCCGCGCATGACCCGAAACATGTAAAAGCGACTTCCGGCGCCGCCGCCGCCATTTTCTGATGCCCATAGAAGGGCGAAGCGCCACCGGAAGTCGCGTCACGCAACTTCCGGTCATGCGCGGAAGCGACTTCCGGCGCCGGCGCCGCCATTTTCTGGTGCCCATAGAAGGGCAAAGCGGCACCAGAAAAATGGCCGCCAGGAAGAATCGAATGTAAGGGGCAATGCCGGGATTCTCTGCCAAACGGGAGACCGCCGGAAACGGTGAGAAAAAAAGGGGTTTTCCCGGCGGATACGGGATACTTGGCAGCTATGATGATAATTAAAAGCCAGAGGACTTCTCAACCAAATGTTATTTAAATCAATAGAAAATGTGTGTATGCTATAATGTATGAAGGGTGGTGCAATAGATTTCCCCCCACAGTGGTACATTGTCATTCTATGCTTGGTAAATGCCCCCTATATCTTCAGATTCATTTCTGTCGCATTGCTAACATTTGTATCCGTTTGTTTAAGTCAATTATAAAATCTCTAGAGGGACCCGCTCCTTGCATCTGCTGCTTCAGCCATTCAGGCAGCTTCCCATTTTGTTACTAGAAGCAAATCACCACCGAGTGATCAAAGGTGATGCCTTTGTCATGTTCTAGATGCACTGACCTACATTATGGCTTGCACTCCAGGCTATGTATTCCTTTGACGTATAGAGGGACATTGAAAGCCTTTCTTTTACATCTGCTCTGCGAAGACATAAAACAAAAGCACAGACAAGTAAGAGGATTTAACCTCTTAAAGGAAGTTTCTTTTCCTTGCATCCTTTCAAGTATTAAGAGCACGCCTTCATCATTACCACCAATTCCAGGCACTTCAGGGAGGCTGCCTTTCTGCAGTCAAGGTGGGGTGACATGGGATTCAGAGACTCTGCACCCCTGGCTATGGAACGCTCTCACTAGGGAGGCTCAACCAGCATCTACATAATGATCTTTTTAGCACATAGCAAAGACCTTCTTATTTTCCCCAGTTTCTCAATCTTAAATATCTGTTTGGTACTTTTTAAGTTCCCCTCTTCTAACGCCATTATCTGCAGCTGATTTTAAGGAGAGCCATGGTGAATCAGGCCAGTTGCCCATCTAGTCCAGTATCCTGTTCTCACAGTGGCCAGCCAGATGGAAAACCTGTAAGTAGGAACTGAGCACAAGATTGCTCTCCTCTCCTGGTATTCAGATGCACAGCTGCATCTGCCAGTGGAGGGAGAACATAGTCATCCTGGCTAGTAGTCACAGGTAACCTTATGTCAGGAACTGGGCAGAGGAGGAATGGAGGAGAACACCTCCCCGGCTTGACCCTTCCAGGGAGGAGGAAGACAGTTTACATTTACAACAGGGGTTTAAGGGAGATCACAGCTCAGAGGCAGATGAGGAGGAAAGTTGATAAATAATGGGAAAGGAGGAGGAGGAAGAGGAAGAGGAAGCACCAGGGGGTGACAGCTGATGGACACAGTGTCTTTAGAAAGCATTCCAGACCCCCCTCTCCCAGAACCTGGCGAGCCTGGAAAGTAGGAGAGCAAAGAGCTCAAGGACAGAGGGCACTTATCAGCACCCAAAGAGAAGATGATGAGATTGACAAATGAGGAAGTGGAAGAGACGGCGGGGTGGGGTGGAGATTCACTTGGGACAACGCCATTATGTAAGATGCTGGGTTCTATAGCCTCTCTGTAAATACTGGATAAAAAGAGGACGGTAAGATACATTTCCTTGTCTTTGTACTTTCCTGGCAACCAGCTGTGGGAGTCACTGGCAACAGCCTGACACCTTATCTTCCACAAATTTGTCTAATTTTCTTTTAAAGCCATGCAAGTTGGTAGCCATCATGACCTCTTGCCCGGGCAAATTCCATGCGAAATCCCAAGTTTGAAAGCCATATTTCCAGCTCACATTCAGGTATCCTGAACTAAACCTGAGGAGCGTGTACCTTACGTTTTCCTGTTTCATTCCCGTCATCCTCTGGTTTCTTCTTTCCTTTGCAAGACTCTAGCATATCACTGCCCATCTCAAAATGTCTGATCTCATTTCCAGTCGTGTCCCCCTATCCCCCTGCCACCTCAAACTGATCCCAACTCAAGACGGTGCTCTTCAGATGTTGTTGAACTACAACTCCCATCACCCCTGACCATTGGCCATGCTGACTGGAGCTGGGAGAGAGGGCACCATGTTGTCTACTCTGTAGCCACTCAAGGCTTTCTAGTAGTTCAGCTCGCAGCTTTCCCTTAGCCAAAAGAGAGAGAGAGAAGTTACACATGATGTTGACAGTGTGGTTAGCAATGACACCCTGTGCTTGGAATCACAGTGGTGAATTGTTAGGCACATTGCAGCATGTGGGGAGGGTGGTCATCCCTCCCTAGCACAGGTGTGAGTAGTTTTCTACTTTCTAGGCAAGAGTCCAAGCAGTTTTGCCTTTGCCATACTGCTTTCCACTGAAAAACCAACTCTTTAGTGCTAAATCGGAGCAAACATCAAATCTGTTTAACATTTGCTCTGATTCAGCAGTAAACAGTGGGTTTCCCGGAGGAAAGCGGCAGACAAAGCAGAAGTTTGGATGAGCCCCCGGTGTTTCATTTTTACAGTATGTCATTTCTCCAACTTGCTCACTTGTGCAGAGGTTTTTCTGCGGTGACCCGCCAGGACTGCTTCAGACACTATAACTCATACTATGCCATCAGCTTCAAAAATGATTCAGAGACTGACTTCACGCAGAGCACTGCAATAAAAAACAACCATTTTCAAAAGTATTTTCATCAAAGGGTTGGGGGAGGATATAGATATTAAAAATATTTCAATTTAAAATTAGCCCCACTCAAATTCTTTCCCCAGTGCTAATGAAAAACCCACTTTAACAAACCCATTATGGTAAATTCACAAAGCATTAATCATTTGAAAAATGGGGCCTAATTAACTGGTGGATTAATTAAACAAATCAACAGAGGAGATGATGAGTTCTCCAAGTAAGCAAAAATATGAATCAGAACTTGTTTTCTATTTTTGGTGAAAAAGATGTGTGTGCATGTGTGTCTGTGTGCATATATATTCATATTCCCTTGTTGAGGATTTTGAACTTTTCCGCAATGTTAGCATGTACAGAAAGGAAAAAGAGGTCTCAGTTAAAACGTAATTTTCAAGATGGGACTCTTCCTAAGGAGTGAGCTGGATGGTGTGTTTTGTTCTTTAACTGTATATACACTGCGAGTTAAATAGCCATTGTGTCTTCTGCACTGGGTGGCTAGTTCTCCATTGCCAGAAAGTGGGTGGGGCAGGGGTTTGGGAGAAAGAATGCACACATTTGCTTGGAAGTTGTGTAGGCTAATTTGCATACATGCAAATTTAGAAAAAAGAGCATAAAAAGAGCCTGCTGGATCAGGCCAGTGGCCCATCTAGTCCAGCATCCTATTCCCACAGTGGCCAATTAAATGCCTATGGGGAACCCAAAAGCAGGACCTGAGTGCAGGAATCCTGCTTTGCATGTAGAAAGTCTCAGGTTCAACCCCCAACATCTCCAGGCAGGACTGAGAGCACCCCCTTCCTGAAAGCCTAAAGAGCGGCTGCCAGTTGATGTGGACAATGGTGAGCTAGATGGATCAGAGGTCTGTTACTCCTATGCACAGGGAGCAAGGTGCCCAGATGCTGTTGCTTGAGTCCTTGCTTCAGCTCCCCTTTGCCCTTACAATGGGATCGTCATTCAGCCCTGTGTTTTTAAAATGTTTGTGTGATCTTTCCATTGTGCTGCACTCATTCCCCACAGCACAACAGAATGTCTTCTTTCCTTCTTGCTCCTGGCCAACCAAGGCGCTTCACCGGTCTTTGCATCCCTGCACTCTGAAGTGCCTCTTCCTGAAAGAGGAGCTCAGCATTTTTGCATAATATTAGCTAGCCCAAATTCAGATGACGAATTCTTCTTGGAGACATGAAAAAGCTCTGCATTTGAAATTCACAGCGGTTTGCCATTTCTGCAAGGAAAGTGAAACTAAACCAAAGCAGCGGGCGCCAAATAAAAGCTTTGGACAAAAAAAAAAGAAAAGAAAAGAAAAGAAAAAAGAACAAAATGCCACGAAAATCCTTGGAGAGAAAATATTTTGAGTTAAACATAGTGTGTTAACCACTTTGTTGAAAAAGCGGTTTCAGGAAGATGAAAGTGTGTTTGTTCATGTCCCCACTGACTGTTCGCTCTGAAATGTTTGTGCCGAACCAAATGGTTGGCTCATTCTTTGGAAGGGTATTTTTAAATCCCCCATGCAAGCCAGCCAGAACCTGGGATCTTACTCTAGAGGAGCTTTGACAGTGAACAGTGAGTCATAAGCATTTTTCAGATCACTTACACATTGTCTAAACAATCAGAAACACATCACCAAAAAAAGAGGACAAAGGGGAGTGCAGATTTGCATAAATTTGCATGTGCTAATTTATGTTTGTAGATGCAAATTTACATATTATTGTGGTCTCATCCTGAATTCTTATTGGTAGTGAAACAGCTGGGATCATTCAGTTAGCAACTTAAGTTAATTTTGCTACCTTAGTGGTCTATACAACTAGCCAAGAGGGTGCCAGGTGAAGGTGTTGCTTATCAACTAAGCAGAGTGGCATGATGTTTGCTAAGTTGGCACACACTCTGATTGGCTGTGGAAAGCTGTGGGAGTTTTTCCTCTGTACCTTTGATTGAATGTCTCCCTGCAATATACAAGGCTTGAAGTAAGAAACACAAAACTGCTCTCAAATACACGGTTTTTGTTCAGTTTTCCTCATCCATGTGTTATCACCAGTTCTTTTCTCTCTGGGCTCCACCTGTGTTTCAACAGGACTTGGACTGAGAAGAGTAATCTCTGCGAAGTAAGAAACAGGACCACTCAAAAATGAAGAATTCAGGATACACAGATATGCAGATTAATGTCCCTCTTTCTCCTCTCCCTTGGTGACTTCAGTGGTCTGAGAGTAAGTTCCCCACCCATGAAAATCTAAATGCTTGGAATGTATCCACCAATGGATGATGTTTGGTAGCCCGTATGAAGCCCCTGGAATGGACAGACCAGAGCTGATTGCACAAGCATTAGAAGCCCAGTTGTGTGCTTTGTGGCATCTCCAACAGCCAACACTCAGCATCCTGGCTTACCTACCTTCAGCTGAAAATAGGGAACAGCTTGTAGTGCTGTTCAGACCTGTGTTGCATTGACTTTTTTGCCTGTCTGTTTCATGGGCAAATTTGCAACACTCTGCAGAAGGATAAATCATCTCAAGTTGTAAAATGAACTACAGATGCAATATAAAATAAGGTATTCAAATCTGAAGGGGCAGAAAATTGATCAGCCCCAGAAATGCTCCCATCTCTTACTTATATTGCAAGGTGCTATGGGGAAAGTGCACTTTATACAATGAAAAGTGCTATGAAATATGCTTGGGAGCGTCTTTTACAATGTATCTGCTCATGACTGGTTTTGTGCCAGAAGAAGAAGAAGAAGAAGAAGAAGAAGAAGAAGAAGAAGAAGAAGAAGAAGAAGAAGAAGAAGAAGAAGAAGAAGAAGAAGAAGAAGAGAGATTCGGAGGAGTCCCTCCTTCTTTAATCAACAGCTAATTGGGGTGTATGTGGGTTCCCCCCCCTTGACCTCGCCTGGGGTATTTTCACCCAGGTGTCTTTAGATGCTTAATTTGGATAGTAATCTTGAAAAGATTGTCAGACTTCATATCCGAAAGGTTACCTTTGCAAACAGCCAAGTACGTAAGTAAATAGAAGTCATATGATTAGTTGCCTCATTGAATCAATTGGATTATTCGCATGGGCGATGTTATCCCCTCTCTATGTGCTGTATTGATCACAAGCTTCCAGGAGAATGGGCAGCAGTGGGAATAAAGGCCACACAGCAAAATCCTGATTTTGGAAGTGGAACAGCCTTCCACACCCTCCAAACGTTTCGACCACGACTCCCATTAGCCCCAGGCACCACGGTCATGCTGGCTGGGGCTGATGAGAATTCATTTTTACAAGGAAAATTTATTTGCACAGAATAATCTGCCCCCATAGGATGTTTTGCCGCATAGTGTTTGAAGTAACCAAATAAACTAGGGCTGCACCAATGGGGGTGGGAAAATACAAAATATGGGAGGGAATGTGGTTTTTTTTTTTTAAGGTACACAGGGCCCCCATGTACTTATTTTCCTGTTATTTTGGCTGTTTGAAGATTCTCCCCACCACATGTCTGTATCCCAGATGTCACCAATATGGTGCCCTCCAGGTATTGGTGGACTACTGCTCCCATTATTCATGATGTTTGGCACTGCTGGCCAGAGCTGATAGGAGCTGGAGTCCAATAACTTCTGGAGGGTACCACTTTGCCTACCCCTGCTGTACCCAATGCTTCCCCCTGTGGGTACTCAAGGGTACGCAGTACCGGCACCCCCCCCCACAAATGTTGAAATGTGACACTTACTGTAACAACTTCATGGTGAGTAAAGGTAAAGGTAAAGGGACCCCTGACCATTAGGTCCAGCCGTGACCGATTCTGGGGTTGCGGTGCTCATCTTGTGTTATTGGCCGAGGGAGCCGGTGTACAGCTTCCAGGTCATGTGGCCAGTACACGGAAATGCCGTTTACCTTCCTGCTGTAGTGGTCCCTATTTATCTACTTGCACTTTGACGTGCTTTCAAACTGCTAGGTTGGCAGGAGCTGGGACCGAGCAACGGGAGCTCACCCCGTCGCGGGGATTCGAACCGCCGACCTTCTGATCGGCAAGCCCTAGGCTCAGTGGTTTAACCCACAGGGTCACCGCGTCATGGTGAGTACCAGCACCTTTTTTTCCTAAAAAGAGAGCACTGTCTGTATCAAATCTCTGCTTCCTCCAGGCAACAATTCTATGCACACAGTGGTGCAGGGCAGGCCCAAGACATTTTGGCACCTGAGGCGAACCACAAAATGGTGTGTGTGCGTCCCCTGGCCAGGGAAGAAGGGTTGAGGGGAGATCTACATCAAGAACAAGTGGGGAATAAAGATCTACATCCGAAGCAAGGAAGGAGTAAAGAGCTCCACTGGGAATGGGGGTAGGGGAAGACCAGCAGCACTTCCTGTTGGGCAAAATGTCAAAGTGGCACTGGGGGGGGGCAGACCTGGCCTCCAAGCAGCACACTGGTAGCAGTCATGGCTACCGCAGTGGGAGCAGCAAGCAATACATTCCTTGGAAGCCAGATCTGCTGCCCCTGTGGATCCTGCTGCCTGAGGCGGTTGCCTCACCTTGCTTCTTGGCTGGTCCGGCCCTGCAGTGAGGGCATACTTCTGAGACTTTTGATAAAGGTCACCAGAGGACCATTTGACTAGAATCCACAAGATCTAGTCGCAATCGAGACTACTCACAAGCTGCCATTTTGCAGTCTTGAGTCACTGTAAATCCACAAATCAGCCGCCAAATTTCCAGAAATAGAACTCTTGACAACCACTGCTGTTTATAAAGCTATTTTAGTCGTCTTCATCCGACGGCATTTCCCAGGCATACACCTGTGGGAGATGCCATTTTGCATCTTTCCGGATTTGGCTCGTGTTCGGGCCTTAGAGAACCACATATGCTGCCCTGAGCTCCTTGGAGGGAAGGGGATTAAACTGTGCCAGGTCTTGTTTCTGGCGAAGAGGAATAAGAGCTCTTGTTAATTCACAAGCAACTTCTTTCCTGATTAGAAAGAGATTGAAAAAGACATTTGCCAGGGGACTATTGGAGGAGACCCACATTAACCTCCCTCCCTCCCTCTACCAGCTTTATTCATCTCGCCTCTCAGGTGTGACTACTAGGGATGAGCATTCCGTTCAAATTCCATTCATTCCAAAAGGAATTCCACAATGAACAAATAAGTATGAATGGGTACATCTCTTGTTATTCATAGTGGCACATATTAATAATCATGCCCACTCGAGGTGGATTTGCCTTTTTCTGAAATCAGTGGTGGTGCTAGAGGAGGTGACACTGGTGTGCCAGACTCCCAAGTATGGAAGAGAATCGAACTCAGGTTCAACATCAAGAACAAAGGTCCAGATGTCAAGATGCCAAAGTATGTGAGCAAGGCAAGAAATTCATTACCGAACTGAAGACATGGTGATGTCCGAGCATTTGGCATGCCCCTTCTGCCAAGCTTCAAAAGATGGGACAAGCAGTGCAAGAAACCCATGCTCTGTTGGGGCAGGTGCATCTGATCCCAGCTATGAAGGAAGCACCTGATTCTTGACAACAAGGCTGTCTCCTGCCCTTCTGCTTCAGCTCTGCCACCACCGCCTCCTGTTAAGCCCCTCCCTTTGGCTGGTCAAAGGACTCCTCTCTCTCCATGATGAGATTGTGCACTCCATAGGAGGGGCAAGGATGAGAGCTGGCAAAACTGCTCCCTCCTTTCTGACATCTTGAGTCACAAGGGGGAAGTCTCTCTCTACTATCCCTTCCAGCCCCCCCCCATCTGCTCCTCCTCCTCTTGCATCTGGCGTTGCCAAACCAGCTGATAGAGCTGATGGGCCCAAGACGTGGTGACTATTCCTGGTGGCTGCTATTTTATTTTCCCAGAATGCCCTAGATCAGGCATTCCCAAACTTCGGCCCTCCAGATGTTTTGGACTACAATTCCCATCATCCCTGACCACTGGTCCTGTTAGCTAGGGATCATGGGAGTTGTAGGCCAAAACATCTGGAGGGCCGCAGTTTGGGGATGCCTGCCCTAGATATTTTGCCATTCTGGAAAATCAGAAGCCTTTTTTGTTTTTTACTTTATTTTGACTGCCATTGCCACCCCTCAGAAAAAGAAATAACTCAGAACAATGTGATAGATGGAGCACTCTGGGAAAATAAGACGGCTGTTCAGTGGCTGAAATCTGCTCTCTTCCCACAGCCACCACAAGAAAGACGAGAAAAAGGCAATGAAAATGAATGCAAAAGTATTGATCCAACCATGTTTCTCATACAAATGCATAACAAACGCATAGCCTCTGGGTCTCCAGGTATAGCTGCACTGCAGCTCCCATGAGCCCCAGACAACATGGCCATGAGTCAGAGATTATGATTAGTGTATGATGAATGTACACTGCACTGATGGTTTGTGAGAAGAGAGTATACAAATACTTTGATGAAATAATAATACATTTTTTAAAAAAAATAGTTTGATTTCTTACCTGCTGTTCACCATAAGGTCTCAGGGTAGGTTACAACAATTTAAAAACACTTTAAAACAAATTACAATACAAGCTGGGATACACACACAGAGAGAGTCAATTGCTAGGGTAAAATGCTGTGCCTTGAGCATACAAGCGAAACTATATAATGAAGGTACTAGGCACATCTCTGTGGGGAGGAAATTCCACAACTTAGGGGCTGCCACAGACAATGCTCTCTCCTCCCACCACCCAGATACATGAGGGCAGCAGAACTACCAGGAGGGAACCTATTGCTGATCCCAGCAGTGAGAATTGGTCCAAAAGAATCTGAAGGGCCACTGGTGACCTAGGTAAAGGTAAAGGGACCCCTGACTGTTAGGTCTAGTCGTGGACGACTCTGGGGTTGCGTCGCTCATCTCACGTTATTAGCCAAGGGAGCCGGCATACAGCTGGTCATGTGGCCAGCATGACAAAGCCGCTTCTGGCGAACCAGAGCAGAGCACGCAAACGCCGTTTACTTTCCCCCCAGAGCGGTACCTATTTATCTACTTGCACTTTGACATGCTTTCGAACTGCTAAGTTGGCAGGAGCTGGGACCCTGTTACGGGGATTCGAACTGCTGACCTTCTGATCAGCAAGCCCTAGGCTCTGTGGCTTAGACCACAGCGCCACCTGCCTACCCGTTTTAACGAACTAAAAGAAATAGTTTATATTGAAAATAGTAGAGAATAATTAAATGAAGAAGTATGCTTGCTAAGATGTATAAGACCAGGGGCGTAGCGAGGTGCCGCGACACCCGGGGCGGCAAATTGCCATGCACCCAGTTGCTACGTAATGACGCATGCGTTGTTACATAGCGCCAGATCCAGCGTGTGCGCAGTCAGCACGGGGTCACGGTGATGTCACCGTGACCCCATGCTGACTGTGCATGTGCTAGATCCATCACTTGCGCAGTCCGATCGGGGTGGCGCTGGCGTGCGGTGGCTCCACGGTGTTCTGCATGTGCTCGGCGGCCCTTACGGGTGCCGCTCTCACGCAGCACCCCTTAATGGGCCGTCGTGCGCGAGCAGCACTTCGTGGCTCCATAAAATCATCCCCAGCCCCCCTCCCCGCTCTACCGTATAAAAAACATGATCCAGACTAGCAGTTTTCATGAGCCGCCAAGGAAGATAATAATACAATAAAATTCAAAACAGTAACAGTTAATCACAAACTGATTCAAAATCCAATTCACTTAATTCAACAAAACTGAAGAACTTGTTCCAGTGATACTAGCTTTTCTAAGTCTGATACTGTAGTTATTTACACCTCCAGTGCCCCCTGCCACTGTCTTGCCTCTTAGTGCCCCCCAGCTAATCCTACCACCCTCCAGGGGGTGCTGCTGCGGGACCAGTGGTCACGGATGATGGGAGCTGTACTGTAGTCCCAAAACATCTGGAGGGCTGAGTTTCCCTATGCCTGCTCTATACTGACTGGCAGCAGCTGTTCAGGATTTCAGGCAGGGGACATTCCCAATGTACCTACAGATGCTAGAGATTGACCCTCGGACAATCTGCCTGCAAAGCAGATGCTCTGCCACAGAGCAACTTGTTTTCTCAGTTTCGCTGGGACTTCTCTGCTCCAAATTGCTTTCACTCTGCGTTGGCTTCTCCACCCAAATTGCCTTCTATCAATTGGCACTGAGACAGAACTGCCATTATACATACGTGGGATGACAAAGCACTGTATCTAGAATGCCGTTTGGTTGCGAAAGCAGCATCGCCAAAATCCAAGTTTGCCTCAGTATTGGACGTGGGAACTGTGATATATGCCAGGGGGCACTGTGTTTTTAGTGCACTGCCTTTTGGACCTCTTGAACTCCTTCGTTTGCATGCTGCGCTGCTGAGCGAGTTTGCTTTTCCGTTCTTGTTAGGTAGCAATAAAGTGCAGTTGTGTTTGAGACGCCTTCTCCTTCCTGATTTGTTCTCCTGCTACCCCAACATGAACACCCCTCCCTTTGCAGAGGCCCAAAGTTTCCGTCTTGTAAAGTAACAAAGTCCAGACTGCTGACATTGCTCACCTGCTAGGTCACACCTGCTTCTTCACTTCTTCACCCTTCTGTAAACAAAATCTATTCACACACACACACACGTACGTAACTGTGTGTGTGGCCTTGGTTGCCATGCAGTCGTGAAGGCGTGAGTTATTTCTTATCAAAGTTTCCCCAGCTGGATTAAAAATGCAATATTACTTTTAAAAGGTTAGAACAGAATAAAGCATTATATGTGAATGTATCATCAGCATAAATGTCTTATTAACTTACTAGGTTGCCAAACGCACAAGTTGGCCCTGGTGCTTCTGCTTATTAGGTTTGCCAGCTTGCTAATACCATGCTTAGAAATATAATATGCATTTTAATCATGACAGGGCAGCCAGTCAGATAGCCCTGTGTCTGCAGCATCTTTGCTTGTTACAGGATCCCTATACCGGGTCCTTGGTATGTGTTTGTGTGAGAGAGTAAAAGAAAAAAATCCTGTGCTGTGTGTCTCAGGCCTGATCACCCATGGCATACACAGCAAGGATGTTGTTTAAATTTTACAATACGGTTCCACTACAAACTGGGTCCATGAGACCACCTCCCATTGGAGCCCAGGGAAACCCATACAGCTACGTCACTGCAAATTTCTAAGAAAACTCTGAAGACTCTTTGTTCCAGTTTGCACTTAGATAATGTGCCCCGCAAAAGGATGTTTTAAAGAAGCTGCTGGCTTAACATAAGTGTCAGGAAACAAGGGCTTGATTCCTTGTCAAAATGTGAGTCGTCTGCTCCCTGAGCCCTGCAGCATTAGAAAATAGTGGCCTTGTTACTTATAAGAGCACACACAACCCACATTTTCACCTTCATAATTTGGGTGGGTGTGATACCAGCACAGGGAGACTCGACATTAAAGGAAGATTTACACAGCTCCTAGGGAAAGTACCTGAGGTAGTTGATGAAACAGAGAGCCACAATAGGCGTCATGTGGGATGTTCACAATCAAATCTCTAGCAGGCATCCCCAAACTTCGGCCCTCCAGATGTTTTGGATTACAATTCCCATCTTCCCCGACCACTACAATTCCCATCTTCCCTGGCCAGGGATCATGGGAGTTGTAGGCCAAAACATCTGGAGGGCTGCAGTTTGGGGATTCCTGCTCTAGAGGGTAAAAAACAAACAAACTCCAGAGCAGTCATGAGGGTGAAGTTTGAACCTGAATTTGAAGGGGCAGTTCTCACCTTGTGTTAATACCGTGACAATGAACCTTTCTCAGATCTAGGGTCACTTTTCTTTCTGGGCAACCTTCCAAGGGGCACATCATATCAATGGTGGGTGGAGCCAGAGGCAAAAGTGGGTGGAGCAACTAATGTAAATTAGTTTTTGTACAGTAGGCTAGTTTCCACACCTGCTCAGACACATGTTTCTATTTGGGCAGGCAGGAGGCACTGACAGAGTTCAAGGACATATCCTAGCCAGGCAAAAATACTTTCAGGGTGGCTTCCGGGTTCAGCGCCAGCGCCGATCGGCGGGGTTTCGTCTCGTCTCCGACACGGCCCGTCCCTGCTAGGAGTGGGGAGGGCAGCGAGAGCGACGCTGCGCCCCTTAGAACCTCGGGAAGGGCGTCCCGGGGGCAAATTTGCTCGGCACAGCCCCAATCTGGACTCCCCAATCCTTCGGCTAGCTCTAATAAGAGCTCTGGAGCGAGGAGGGTAGAAGTCGCGGGGGCCATTTTGAGCGGCAACGTTATTCTAGCAGGGAGAAGCTTCAAGCCGAAGGCGGAGAGCGCTGGATTCTTCCGAAAATAAAACGATTGGAAAAGATTGTAAGTAACCTCATGATTTGGATTATAAAACAATTTGGATCTGGGAGAGAGGGGAGAAAAGAGGAAGCCACCACCCCCCCCCCACGGCAACAAAAGAGACAGTAAATAGAAACCCGAAGCCGTAAACAGAAGATTTGCAATTCAAAAGGATCCCTCAAAGGCATCAAAGAGAATCTCCCCTTTGATGCAGGGTGAAAGGGGAGAGAGACTGTGGTTTATGAGTGCCCTGCAGCAAGAGGTAAAGACTAAGAAAAACCTTTCTTTTCCTCGGGAGCCGGCAGCCCAGACAACCCAGTGAGTTGATCAGGATTTATAAGTCAATTTTTATTTCACTTTGTATTTCTGGACTTTGTGGAATTTCTTTTTTGGTTTAAATGTTTGTGAAATGTGAGTTCGAACTTTATTGTTAATAAGACTTGAAGAATGCAGCCAGCTTGTTAAAATGGAGTCGAGAAAATAAACTGAGATCATATTCCACCCCACGTGACAAGTTTTGACCTTGGCAGGATTGAATTATGTCAACAAAAAAGTGTTCCCCTGAGTTCCAGCGGTCTGTTTTGACCTTAATGTGGGAAACAAGAATAGAGCTATGTCAAGAGGAGACACGACGGCAAGAGTTACAGCAAAAATTTCAGATGGTGATGGCAGAATATGATTTTTTAGAAGATGAAGCTTTTGACACTGAAAAAGAGAGAATGTGAGAATGACAATGATGGTGACTGTGATTTGGAAGGAAAAGATGAAGATGAGGACTGTGATGATTCAACACAAAATGAAGCACACCACGAAAAAAATGATGACTTTACTCTACAAAAAGTTGGATGGAGTGCCCTGCCTTTGAGGGGGGCACGATTGGTATTATTGGAACTCCAGAACGCCCACAGGGAAGAAGGAAAAAATATGCAGAGAAGAGAAGAAATTCAGGGGTCCTGTATGGTGGCCTGGATGGCAAAAGACTGTAAACAGGGGGTGGGGTGAAGGGAAAGTGATGTTGTGATTATAAGGATGGATTAACAGGTTTATAACTGGTCTGCTGATTATGGAATTTGCTGGATTGGGGGGGGGGTGGAGCCGGTAATCGGGGATGTAAGGTTAAATTGAGAATAGTTATAGTTTTAAAGGTGAATGGATTTTGGAAAAATGTGAAAATATGGAGGCTTATAGAGGGAGAAAAAATTAGGCACGGGAAGATAAAATGGGAGTTTGATTTTTCAGTGATTTGAATATTAGATGAAAATGTTAATAATTGATTTATAAGTTGTATAAGATACAAAGGTGTATTTTTATAAAGTAAGAAACTGTTGCAGATGATAAAAAAGGGATGAAAACCGGGGAAGGGGGGGGAGGGGAAGCCCACAAAATATGGTTTTACAATTATGAATGTAAGAAAAAATTTTCTGTTTTGTATTGTTTTTTTCTCTCTTTTTTTGCCTTTTCTTTTTTCTCTTTTTTCCTATTTCTATTTTTCTCTTTTTTTGGTATGACAATAGATGGTTGGAGGGATGGCCTCCTGCGTACTGCCCTGGTTTGCTGGAGCTCCCTGGTGGCAGGGGGGGGGGGCTTTGGGGTCAGGGGAGGGGGAGGAGGACAGAAATCCAAGCATAAAATGGACCATCTCTGACTGTTCACATACATGGGATACTTCTGTGGCAGGGGAGGACCCATGTGGGTGGGTAGGAAGGAGGTGGAAAAGGTGTTTATGTATGTACCGTTTTTTTTGTATTTTGTAAAATTAATAAAAAGTATGTTTAAAAAAATACTTTCAGGGTGTGAATCAGGGCAGGGGATGGGGGGGTGGTGTGGGGAGAGATTCAAGGGCCAAACAGAGTGCTTGGGAGACCATTTTCAGCCCCTGGGTCTGCGTTCTCCCAATCAAATTGTCCCCTAAAGCTGGGGGATGTGGGAGTAGGCAAGCCCCTTTATCACCCCTGTGTTTTCTTCCAAGGGATTCTTATGGCAGCACTGGAGGAGGGGGGCAATTTAGATCAGGAAAACAGCACTGGGGAGCACAGGACTGCTGCAATCAGAATTGCCTCCCCACCCCCTTTTAAGAAAACCAGGAGATCTGATTACATGCAACATATCTTCTGGCTGTTATGAAGCATAAGGAAGAAGGAAGAGACACGACAGCAGATTTGATTCAGGATAAATGGCAGAACTTCTTATGCCCTGTCTGTTCAGCAGGAAGCCTTTCTTATTTTTCAAGAAATTGAAAAATTAATTTTACTGTATTTTGCAGCAATGTTGTGCTCAGCCATGATACCATTCTGTGCCATCCAAAGTCATGTTGCAGAATATAAAAGAGTGATTAAAAGGTAATGGCTGGTATTGGACTGAAGAAAGCTTTGCAAAGTTCCCGCTGTGTCCTCAGATGCTGTCAAGAGCTCCTTGATTCCTTACTCTCCCCTTCTGCTTTACAATAGAAAGGGCCTACCTGCCCGCAAAATATTGTCTAATTGAATCTAATTTTTAGCCACTGACCGAAATTGGATTGATGAATGATATTCTTGAGCATTTGTTTTAATTCTTTTTAAGTGTCTGCTGTGTAAACATCATTAAAACAACAACAACAGCTATCTAACCTTGAATTTTATGTGTGCATGTATGCATTAAATTTATTTAACACACATTTATTAATTGGCTTACTGTAAGAGGAGAAAGAATGCATCACAGAAGCAGTTAAAACTAGAGCAAAAACAAAAACATGTTGTGGGGTGGGGCTACACAAGGAACCCCTAATTTGGTCTCTTCACAACCCCGTCTGTCCATCTGTCCACCCATCTGTTCTCTACCATTTTGGCTACTTCTTGAGGTACTGTCACCAAGCTTGGTATGAGGGTTCCTAAGATGGGGGTGGCCGTCTTCAGTCCGGGTGCCATTTTGAATTCAGATGGCAGACTAAAAAGTGACCTTGATGTGACTTCATCCAGTTTTTGGCATAGGTTCTGCTATCTCTTGAGATATCGTTGTGAAACTCCGCATTCAAGTTCCTTAAGCGGGTGGGGGCAGCAGTCTTCATTCATGTCTGGATACTGGGCACCATTCTGAATCAAGATGGCAAGCCCAAATATGGCTTTGGCACAACGTCTCCCAATTTTTGGCAAGATGGGGCCAAATTCAGAAATTACACCATCCATTAAAAAAAACTATATTCCTTGGGTTCTAAAAATTCCTGGGCAGTGCCAGGCATTTCCCCACTAATCCTAAATAATCCTAATCCCGAGATCCAATGTAGGATAGTGGTGGCCCTGGTTGTACAGCTAGAGCCTTGGAAACTGCCCAAGGATACTGGATGGGGGCACCAGCCTTCCCAGCCTGCCATCAACCTCCTAAAATGCCTACATTTTGGATGTACATTTTATCCATCCAAAATTTGCCTAAGGACACTTGGGGAAACTCTGACCAATGCCCCAATCCCATTCTTCTATTTCTGTTCTACTTTTTGCTCTTTCTCTGTCAAGAACATTGTCTTCCTTTTCACTGTACAGAATTTGGATTGTTCTCTTAAAATGTTTCTCTCCCCCCCTCTTTTCAAACTCACTTATAGAGCAATTTATTTTCACCCTATTGCTTTGTGTGCTGGCTGCACTTGGAACATTGTTTGGGGGATAAGAACTCTCCGCTCCTGTTGCAGCTTGAGAGCTGCCAAGTTTCACTGAAAGAGCCTCATATCACACTAAGTGTACCCTTAGCAAGGAGAAATCCAAAGTAGTAGTAGTAGTAGTAGAAAATGGCAACTGGTTCTGGCTCAAGCCTCAAGTCTGCAGGGGCTTCTCAGTTTGTCCCCAGAATAACCAATGGCTGTCAATTATATTTTATTATTACCATTAGTTTCAAGTGGCTTTCAGTGTTGTTGTTTTTAATAGAGTTACTGAATATATATATATATATATATATATATATATATATATTCTGTATTTTCAGTTGTATGTGTTTTATTTTGTGCTGTGAGCTGCCTTAGGTTCTGTGCCAGAAGAAAGGTGGGTTATATATGAATAAATGTGTTAAATGAAGTCCTACTCGGAGCAGACCTATTGAAATCAACGAACCTAAGTTATTGTTATTATATTTCACCCTGGGATCAATGGGTATAGGGTAGTATACAAATTTAATAATTAATAATTAATAAATACCCTGCCTTTCCCCCACAGTCCAGGACTCACCAAATTAAAACAATACAGATAAAATACAAAAAGGTATAAACAGATAAGATAATCATTGAAAAGTAATTCAACTCAGTCATGTTTACCCTAGTATAGGCATGTGGCTGGAGATTTGCATGGCAAAATTTGGAGAAGTGTGAATTTTAAAAGCTGGCTGTGTTTTGGTTCACATATTGTTTGGGAAAGTGTGAGCTGGCTTGCTTTTTCTTTAAATGCAGACGGAATCCAATTTCTTCCCCATCGCTATCTTCTGAAGCACCCTGAAGGATGCTTAAGGGAGATATCAGTTTCCCTGCAGGGACACAGCAGGATTGCTGGGGTTCAACCTGGGAAGCCACGCTGCAACTTTAAATTTCCTGGTGTGATGGTCTTCCCGCTGCCTCACTTCATCCCTCGCCCTTGCTTATCACTCACCTGCTCCACTGCCTGTCATGGCAAGGGGCTGTTGAGAATCCTGGACCTCAGAAAGCAGAGAGGCAAAGATGCCTGGATACAGGCAGCAGGGAATGAAATCAGAGGGCCTCACAAGACATTTCATGTGCATCAAAATCCTCCCCAACTCCAAATGTTTGCCTGCAGATTCAAAAGATAATTATTTTAATTGTGATTTTCATGCAGTGGTGGCCAGCTTGGAGGGCTTTAAAAGGGATCCATGGAGGATATGGCTACCAATGTCCACTAGCCATTACGACTATGGACTACCTCCAGTGTCAGGGGTAGCAAATATCTGAATACGAGCTGCTGGGGAACATGAGTGGAGAAAGTACTCATGCCTTGCTTGCAGGCTTCCCGTTACAGCATTTGGTTGGACACTGTGAGAACAGGATGCTGGACTAGATGTGCGCTTGGTCTGATCTGACCAACATTCGGTTTGATTGATATATATATGTGTATAATTTGAAATATTGAATGTGATATAATTGGTTTTAATTGGAAAATTAATAAAAATATTTTTTTAAAAAATGATCTGGTGATGCAAAACACCAACGTCTCACAAGTCCATTTCAGCTCTATTCTAGAAAGCTGAGAAAAAGGCACATGATAATAACAGTGCTCCATTTCACTTTTTAGCAATTACTGTATGTGCATTTATACATCTGGAAGACACAACTGGCCATATGGTTGGCTTGACCACTAGCCTCAAGGATTAAAAAAAGAGCATCTGGCACTGCAACATCCTTGCTTTCTTGCTTTTATTCTGTCCCTCCAAATTACCCTGAGAGGCTTCTTTATTTATATCCCCAACTCTGCTGAGTGCTGGATTTCAGATGTTCTGGCTCTCGTATCCCCACTGTAAACCAGATGCTGGCCTGGGGACTGGAGCCACACTGTTTGCAAGGGATTCCTGCTTTCAGGCCACTCAATAAATAATTGTGTTGAAAACTGATTGCTCAAAAAAATATGTCCACAGGCTGATACAGCAAAGGAGTGTCTGTCTGTCTGTCTGTCTGTCTGTCTGTCTGTCTGTCTGTCTGTCTGTCTGTCTGTTTGTCTATCTATCTATCTATCTATCTATCTATCTATCTATCATCTATGTATGTATTATTGTATTTATTTATATACCACCTTTTCCCCAGACAGGGACTCAGGGTGGCTTACAGCTTAAATAGAAACATGTACTTAACTATGTACTTATAAGATTGTGCTCAACTTCAAAGCAGAATTCGAGGGGTTATAATTATTATTGCACTTCGCATTTCCAAAGAAATCATGGCTTTAATACCAACCCAGTTCTTAAAATGCATTAAAGCTTGTGCACAGCTACCCCTATGAGATCCACCCCCCCCCCCAATGTAAGTATGAAATGGACCTCAGCGGCTTTCTTGGTTACAGTAACTTCCCTCGATACCTTAACACCTTTGCACGCTAGGCGATAGGAGCCTGCCTGTCTCGTTGGGGTGGGGGTGCGGAATCCCTCCTGGCAGGCAAGCACTACAAATCCCAGGCCCCCCTGCTGGAGAGGCGCGCGCGAGAGAGCGATCCACCGCAGAGGTGGCTGGGAGATGTAGTCTTAACCTTCCTCTTAGGCTCCCGCTTGGGAGAAATAGTTTTCTCCTTTCGCTGGCGTCACTTGTGGTTTTTGTGTGTGTTTGTGTATGTGTGTGTGTGTTGGGGAAGAGAGAGGGGGTGGAATTGGAACGATCGCTTCAGCATCAATCAGCCAGGCGCCGCATCCAATGGGAGAAGCCCGGGGGCGGAGTTGGGCGGAGATGAAGGATGGAGCCTGCGGTGGCCACGGCGGCGGCGGCTGGTGCAAGAGAAGCGACGCGCATGGGTAGGCTGTGTGTGGAGCTGTTCAGCGCAAAGGTGCTGAGCCTCGCTCGCGCTTAAGCAGGCTCCGCCGGCTGCTGCTGCTGCTGCTGCTCCCTTGGCTGGCGGCATGGGACTGGGATCCGGCTTCCTCCACTGCCACGCACAGTAAGCGATTGCACCTATGCAAATATATATATGAATGTGTGTATGTGTGTATACGGATTTGCGAAAGGTAGCGATCCAAAGCAGGGATCTCGCTTTTCGCGTGGCTGCTCTGCTTGCCCTCCGCGCTCTCGCCTTCCTGCTGTTGTGCGCGGGTGTGGAGTTCCGGCGTGGGGAAGGCGATCTGGAGTAAGGAAAAGGGGAACGTGGTCCATGCTGCTGCCCTTCCCCAAGCGCCTGCCTCTGCTGTTCCGGAAGGGTATTCATATCCTTTGTGTGTTTGCTTAAGCCTCGGCGCGCACGGACACTCCTTGCGTCCAGAAGGCGCTGAGAGCAGGCGAGCAGATCGCGGCTTTATTCCTTTTTATGCACACTGAGGCGGGGTCGCGCGAGTGGTGGTGAGATTAAGCATGCCCCCACCTCAATGATTATTTTTTTAAAAAAAGAATAACTTGAGGGGTGCGCCGAGTCGGTCCACAAGTGCCTGCAGGCACATCTGTGGGGAGATAGTACTATGCTTGGTGAAGCATGGAGTAGAGTCACTACTACAGCCATAAGTAGGAGGCGGTGGGCAGCCCAGATTGCAAAATGGTTCCCATGCGTCTTATAGCCCCTCTCACCAACCTGCCTCCCCCACCCCTCAAATCTCCCCCAAAATCTACGGTTAATTTTCTCCCACAGATTAATATTTTATCATTCAGCACTCTTTGGCTGAGGTAGGTGGGTGGAGAGAAAGCTAAGCTGGGTTGGGCGTTGATCCCCCGGAGCAGAGAGGCAGTGGAGGAAATCCAGCGTGGCTGTGCTTATGGCCGAACGGCAGATCTGCCCTCCTCTCCTTTGTGATTTGGTTTTTTCTTTTCTTCCTTTTTTGCTACTGTCTGTTGCACACCAGTGGTTCACGCCACAGACTTCTGTGCCTAGCGACAGGGCTGGCGGTGAATACTGAGCAATGCCATATGCCATCAAGCCAGGAACATTGCCTCTGTGCTGATATTGCACCCCTCTCCAGGGCTCTCAGCTCTGATGCCCAGATCAACCCTTTGTCCCACACCGAGTGGGTTGTGCTGTTCGCAGTTCTGGTGCTGGGTGGATTATTGGTGCCTTACGGTTTTCTCAGTCGCCAAGGAGTAAAAAGAGGTCAGCAGCACAGCAGAGGCAACTCGGCGAAGTGCTTATCTGGGCGTGGAAAACGAGAGACAGAGAGATTGAAGTTTAATCAAGGAGCAGCATGCTTTCCATGCCAATGAATCATGGGGCCACGCAAATACCTCCTATGATTTGCCTTTGGCTGGGGGGGGGGGGAGAAGAGATGCAAAACTAGCAGAGAAGCCCTGCCTAATCCAGGAGGGAGCCAAACGCAAACCAATTAGCTCTCTGCCATATGGCTTTGTCTTTCTTGCAGCCTACCTCTGGACTGTTCTATCCAGGGTGCCCATCTGACAGATAATCTGCAGCATGCACTGCACTGCACTGGAAGTCAAAAGTACTCAGGATATCTGTTGATAAAATAGTCAGAATAAAACATATCACAACAATAACCAGCCAGGACCCAGAACAAAGGTGGCTTATTTCAGGATAAGCTGGTGGGTGTGTATCTCTCTCTCTCTCTCTCTCTGTGTGTGTTTTAATAATGTCAGCCATTTTTATTTTATTTGATTGTTGCATGAATGGTTCTGTTTGCCATTTTCTTTCTTTCTTTCTTTTTAAAAGCAAAACTCTGTGCTTCTTTTGTTGGTGTGTTTGCCCATTTGGCTCTCTTGTGCAGGCTTCTCTTCCTGAAAGGCTTTCCTGGCAAGATTTTGTGAACACACACACACACCCTTTTCTTTCTGGGATCCTGCAGGAATAGAGTCAAGAAGATTTCATATCCAGCTGGGCATTTTTGTATCTGGCAGCTGACATGTGTTCAGAATGTGCCAATGTAAGAGCATCTTGGTAGAGAAGAAAGGCTTGCAGATCAGTGAAGGAACACAGAAAGGGGAGGTCTGTTCGGGGTTGGTGTCGTGTCCTTTATGTTTCCAAATACTTTTTGTGATTCTTGGGATTATATCATTCAAAGTAACTTACTGAATTCGGTCCTTCTTTATACACCTTAACTGCCTTGTTCTACCCATGGTTACCGTGGTTGGATTCACCACCACCCCACCCCTTCTTTCATGCTTCTAGGTGGGGTGGAGAGTCTTGGCTCACTGTAGCAGCATAATGCTTAAGAGTATAACTGTGAGTGCAGAACTAGGGTGGGGGGGAATGATAATTAGTCCAGGTTAAATAAACCCATATAAAGGGCTGTAAACTTTATTGTGTGATTAAGATGCCAATACCAATCTTCAGATGTTGGGGGGGGGACCACCATGTGTAGTAAAATGCCTGCTGCATAAAAGGATAATTGGCTAACTAGGTATAGCATAGTGTCAATAAATGGAACATTCCTAGCATCTGAGTCAGACATAGGCAAACTCGGCTCTCCAGATGTTTTGGGACTACAACTCCCATCATCTCTAGCTAACAGGACCAGTGGTCAGGGATGATGGGAGTTGTAGTCCCAAAACATCTGGAGGACCAAGTTTGCTTATACCTGCTGAGATGTCTCCAACTAAGTTCTACTCAAAGTAGACCTACTGGAATTGATGTACCTAAATTAGTCACGTCCATTAATTTCAGTGTGTCTGCTCTGAGTAGACCTCAGTCAGAGACAACCGCCTGTCTTTTCGACCCCTTTCAACAGAATGAATAAGTGTTTCCCCTCAATGCATCCATTTTAGAGAATATATAGAGCATGATACTCTTAATCTCACGGTCGTGAGTTTGATCCCCATGTTGGGCAAAAGATCCCTGCATTGCAAGGGGTTGGACTAGATGACCCTCATGGTTCTCCTTCCAACTCTACAATTCTATGATTATTGTTTTATACTGTACAGGTGGCCACCGTTGTACCTGTGGGTTCGTTACAAAGAGTAGCTTAGGAATTCAACCATGTTGTTATTGAAAGTAAGAAATCAGCCTCCAGATCTGTCACTGTTTTGACACTTTACGGAAAGCAGGTATATAGTTTTTATGCTGTGCATAGAAGCATAGGAAGCTGCCATGTACTGAATCAGATCTTTGGCTCATCTAGCTCAGTAATGGCTACACTGACTGGCAGCAGCTCTCTGGGGTTTCAGACAGGGAATTCTGTCCCAGTCCAACCTAAAGATGACAAAAAAAAATGAACCCAGGACCTTCTGCATGCAAAGCAGATGCTCTGCTACAGAGCTACAGCCCACACTGTACAGAAAATAGAGTCAGCTGAGAGATAAAACAGATCTCCCATGTGGTACTGGGCTTTACTATTTCATGCTATAAATGAAGGGGAGGGGGTGTCAGTTGTACAAATGCCACACATACATTAAATGTACTATTCACACCTAAAATTAGCATGCCGAGGAGAAGGATCTAGGCTTGTATTTTTTGACCATATCCTAATTTAGAGGTAATGTTTTTTAAGGGAAGATGTTTCAAACACGAGTTACGCACACCCGCCCCTACAGGCTGCAGTGGTACATCCCGGCAATAGGTACACCCCACAAGGGTTCTGCTCATCTGCTCCAGCTCTTAGAGCCACTTTCCCAATGTGTCTAATGGAGTGCTTGCTGCGCCCACAACAGCAGCTCCCAAAACACTAGAGAGGAAGGACATGGTGCCTCTCAGGTGTCAATGGATGGACCTCAACTCTCACCAGTCCCAGCTAACATGGCCAGGGATTATGGGAACTGGGAGTCCAAGAACATATTGAGAGCCACAAGTTCCTCACTCCTGCACTAAAGGGACATCTATAGGCACATATTGCCACTGTCACTGGCCCCCTGGTCACATCCATAATGGACATATGCCGGGGTGGGGTGGGGGGAATACACAGCACATTTATGTTGTATGCATGCATGTTGAGGGAGAGGTGCTCCCATATCAGGGCTGGCCCAGCACATTTTGCTGTTAAGCCAAAATGGAAAGTGCTGCCTCTCCCACCTTGATACTGACTCTTCCCTGGCCCCTGATGCAGTGGGCAGTGAGCAGCTTGCTCCTTGGGTGGCCCAGATCAGCCGCCCCTCCCAAGGGTCCTGAGCCTGCTGCCCTGAGGAATTGCTTCTGCTTTCCTCATGGGTGCCTTGCCCCTTTCCCATATTGTTGAATACGGGAGTGAAGAATGCCCATATAATTTCCGAATCTGAGCCCTGTGAACCCGGGCTCCATCAAGACCTGCCCTTGATCCCTGTTTAGGCAGTAGGGCGGTTCATAAAAAACTTGTTTTTTAAAAAAAATTACTGCTCCAGAGGTCTTATCTCACTACACTAGGGATTATATAGCTATATCTGAAATTTCATGCATATCAGTTAATATCTTGACCCTGCTCCACTGAATTGAAATTTCAGCCTTCACAACGTAGGAGAACAGCCAACAGCTATTTTTGTGGAGGAGGGTCAAGATATTAACTGATATGCATGAAATTTCAGATTCAGTCATACCTCTAGATATGAATGCTGTGGGTTGCGTACAACAAGGGTTACATACGTGCCGAACCTGGAAGTAACGGAACGATTCGCACATGTGCAGACGTGCCGAATGACATCATGCGCATGTGCAGAAGCGCCGAATCGCGCAGGGAGCATGCGCAGATTCGGCGCTTCAGGTTAAGTACAGCTCTGGATGCGTACGGGGCTCCGGAATGGATCCCGTTCGCATCCAGAGGTACCACTGTATAGCTATATAATCCCTAGTGTAGTAAGATAAGACATTTGGAGCAGGCATTTTCAAAAAAAAGTTTTATATGAACCACCCTATTAGGCAGTGATTTTAGATATGCCTCAGCAGCATCCTACAAAAGGCAAAGTAGTTGCTTTCCACAGCTGTTGCCTCGGTTAAACTCCTTTCCCCTGGTGTATACCCTGCCCAAGAGACATAGCTGAAAGGCAGCTTGCTGCTCTCTTTTTTGCACTCAGGGGATCCTCCCTTATCACTTTAGACCTCGCTCAAGGAATTCTCCTTTGTAGGTTTGTAGTGGCTTCAACAGTTTGGCAGATGGGTCAGGGCCAACCACTTTGCCCCTCCTGCTACTGACTTAACAAATCCCGGTTCTCCAAAGTAACCTATCCCAGCAAGGAACAATAACAGATAGAAACCTCTGTTTTTGTTTAAGCAAGCTTACTGCACCCAGACTTGTAAATGTGGTATGTTATTTTAATGCACCATTTTGTTTTCTGATGGTATGCTAAAAACTGCTGGTTTTATTTATATTTTGAACTTTTTAGATTGTTTCTAACATATGATTTCATCGGCAGTTAATGAATAAAATGATATAAAAATGAAAGCACAAAGCCTGCAGCTTGCACAGAATGTCACATGCAACATTACCTGCCTAAAATAGTGGCTGTGTTCTCAGTGCAATGGCCCTCTCCTCTGCACCCCAGCTACAGTTCTTAGGGCTCACTAGAGAGTCTATTAAAGCCATATGTTTTGGAACCCAGTCCCATGTTGCTGAAGAGGCAAATCTGAAGAGCTTAAGGCCACTCGTTTGCCCCAGCAGTCATCTGTTTCTGCCAACTGAGGAGGACACTTCATGCATCTGATGATGTAGACCAGCCTTTCATAACCTTGGGTCCCCAGATGTTCTTGAACTACAGCTCCCATTATCCACAAGCACTGGCCATGCTGGCTAGGAATGATGGAAACTGTAGTCCAACACAGCATCTAGGGACCCAAGGTTGAAAAAGGCTGATGTAGACTCTAGTCCACCAAAGCTTTGCCTGTAGGTCTCCAAATCAGTTTGCAAATTCTTTTTTTAAAAAAAAGGTAATAATGAGAATTCATCAGCGTTGCAGTCCACTTTTTTCTAATATGTATGTTTTTGTCATCAATATATGCATTTTTAGGCTCACTTTACTGGAGTGTATCCATTTTTGTACATCTAACTGAGCTGGAGATCTGCATTGCATTGCAACATCTAGGAAAGTGCTAATTTCAAAGGATGCATTTCCATTTGCGTATTATTATTTTTAGTGCAAATTAGTTTGATTCACATTTAATTCCAATTTGAATCAAATTTCGCTCCCATCCCTACGCCAGATTCGTTGGTACTTTTTGTTGTAGCAGACTGATTTGAGAACCCCTCTGAAAACCATGATTGCATTTTGCATAGAATTCCACATCCTCTGCGCAAGAGAGGATCTTTTCGTTTTCTGCTTTCATTTGATCAGAATGTCTGTCTCCAATCTTATTTTTAGCTTCACAATTTTGCCACTTGACTATCATATTCCCAGGACTTCAGCAGCCCACTAGATGAACAAGTATTCCCTTTCAGTGTTTACAGCTGAACGCTTCCCTTGTTGTGCTAAAATACAGGACAACTACATGACAAGGGATTGTCGCTGAAACACTTTCCATGCTAGCCTGATTGAACAAGGAAAATGGAATCATACTGTTGCCCAAGGCAGGAGACACATTAAAAAGAAACTTTGGGCTGCGATTCTAGACACACTTGCTAGGGAATAGGGTCGTTCCAGACTGGAGAGCTATGCAGACATGGAACATTTGCCCAACTGCCACTCTGTCTGATGATGAGTTCATATGGGTGGCAGCCTAATAGACTTGATCTTCAGCATTATTTTATATATTTCCTTCACCTGTTAGACAACATATTGTGTGTGTGTGTGTGTGTGTGTGTGTGTGTGTGTGTGTGTGTGTGAGCAAACCTAAATCTCCTTACACCAGTTTTGCAGAAGAAATCCTGCAAACACCCTACTTTTGCAAGCTTTCTCCTTTATATCTTAGTGTTCTGGGGAAATGATCAGCTCTGACAACTCTGGCTACATGATTACTTGGAAGTAAGTCCCACTGAATTAAATAATGTTTACTTTGAAGTAGAGATGTATAGGATTGAAGTGCTGGTAACACATTTTATACAGTAGAGGTTTGATTCCAGGAAGAACTTTGATTCCTGTTATCTGTCTGCCTGCCTGTCTATCATCTGTCTGTCTGTCCATCTGCCTGTCTATCAATATTCTTCAGGGTGTCTTTTAACTAATTGATTAATCAATCCTGTGAGCTTGCAATGTGCATTTCTAGGAATCATGGGAAGCTGAGCAAGGCATACCTCAGTAAGTTCACTGGTGGAAGATGACTTTGCCTCACCATGTACCTCTGCAGGGAAGGGGCCATAGACTATGGTAGAAGAAGGTTTTTAAGTAATGCAGTGCAAAATACTGAGAGGCTGCCCATACGGACTAGAACCTTACAACCTGACAATTATTCCATTATCTGTTCATTTACTTATGTAGTTACTTATATTCATAGCCTGCCTTATAAACATTTGTTATCTGGGCAGCCTACAGAATTGATATAAGATTATAAATACACTCCACCCACAACTTGCACGGGAATGAGGTTCCAGCGATAGTGTGTATATCTTGGAACTGCCCCCACATGAGCTACCTTATTTTCTGGAGCAGGCATGCCAAACAAGTCTTATCCCACAAGCAAGGCAGCTGTCTGGGCTCTGGGACACTGTCAGGAGACGTTGCAGGGCCATCTGAGTTCCCGCACAATCTCTCGAGAGCCTTCAGAGGCTGTGCAAGAGCCTTCCAGAGCAAGGCAGAGAGCTTAAAAGTGCCTTCCGTGCTGGGAAAGCCCTTGGCAAAAATAGCTTTTAAACTCTCCACCTTCCATGCATCAAATCTGTGTGATTTCAACTGGCTGATCTTCAGCCGTTTAAAGTTGAAATCGCACATGTCAAATATGTGGGAGTTGCGAGTCTACTGCACAGCCAGAGCCGGCCTGCCCATGAGGCGGGGTGAAGTGCCTGCCTCAGGCAGCAGAAGTGCAAGAGGTGGCACTTCGCCTGCCCCACTGCCTCCGCCGAGAGCGAGGTCGTTCTAGCACAGGGGCGGCAGGGCCAGAGGCAGTGATTCTCATTTCTCCTCTGGTGGTGAAACAGGGTGGGCTGCCTCTGTGTACCACAATACAACAATTGAAATCAGAATGCAGCAGAGGGCAGCAGAAAATAAAAACAGGCTGAAACAAATTTACTAGTTCACAACAGGTTTCAAAGGTGAAGACAAATTTTAAGAGGCATGGAAAAATTTTTAAAATGTATTTATTTCACATCAAGTTGACCACAAAATAGGCACTAGGCCATTCTCTTGCAATCCAGTTGCCACCACTGACACCCATAGATACCTGCTGCAAAAAGATTGATAGATCCTAAAGAGAGATCTTTATCAGATACTGATGTGAAAATTCAGAACACAGGGGGTTGGACTAGATGACCCTTGGGGGGTCCCTTTCCATAATTCTATGATTCTATAAGCAGAGTAGTTCTTTGATTTCCTATGTTCCTAAGTGAGGTCCTAGAGTAAGAGATGTTCGGAAATGCTATTGCACATTCATTAGGAAAGATTGCCCAAAGCAAGATGGAAAGAATCATATTTTATTTACTCTAGCCCTCCATGAGGACTGTCACTTTACTTTCAAAAAAGAAAAGAAAAAAGCACCCATGTGAGGGGCTGGTTTTATAATTTAAGGTCTTGTGGCAACATCTATCCAATCTGCTTGCTAAACCAATGGGCAGAAGTTGTTGCTTTGTTAATATGAAGCAGTAAACAAGACCTTTCATACCCCTAAATCTAGTACAGCAATAACAGTGACTTTAAAAGTATGGCTTTTAAGTCCAAACACTTGCAAACTGGAGCTATAATTTAAATGTAATTTAAATGTATTTTTTGCAAGATTGAATCCAAAACAGAGTAAGGTACTGCAGAGACAGCTTCTAATTCTTCTTTCAATGAGTTACGATTACACTGCCAGGGTGCCATCTCAATGGAAAATGAAAATTAGAAGCTGCTCATGTTTCAAAGATGTAATGGAGGGTGAACTGAACTACAAGTAGAGGCTGTACTGTAATAAGGTTTGTGGTGGTCTCGGGATTTTGCAGAGGCTGAAATGGACAGGTTCATTCATTTCAGTGGGCCTGCTCTGAGTATAACTTAGTTGGATGCACGCAAGCCATACACTGAACAGAATTAGCTTTGGAGTTATACATATTGTTCTTATAATTTCATATATAATTTGCACCATTTGTCTTTGATAGCTCATTGCACTTGGGCAATCTCACCATGTATGCAACAAATTTGCATTATCTGCTGTACATTTCCAGGATTAAAATTGATTTTTCTGCATAGAGTTTGTTTAGCTTTGTAGGTATCAAATACCATCCCAACATTTACTTAAATTGTGTCTCCCTAATTGATACATTTAGTGAAGTTAGACCATATTTGTAGATGCAAGGGGAGGAAATGCCCTCCCCACTGTTTATCATCTGTCTACCCTGTTTCCCCTTTTTTAATACATAGTCATAAAGTAAGCCATGGCAGGGTTTTTAAGGATTTGAGAAATATAAGACATACCCCGAAAATAAGCCATACTTCTGCGCCGCGGAAACCAACCCCCACAGGCACCTCCACTCACAGAGTCACTCCATGCGGCCGGCACTGCAGGAGCGCGATCAGCTGTGAAGCGGCGCTCCAAGAGCGTCGCTTAACAGCTGATCGCGCTCCCGCCTTGCTGGCTGCATCCCCGTGCTCCGCCTTCTCATCCACTGCCGTCCCTACTGCTTCCGTGCTTGCCGCCACCGCTGGGCTCACTGCTTCTTCCTTGCCTGGCCCAGCCAAGGAGCTTGGAGCACCCTGCAGCAGCGGGCGGAGCGCCTGAGCCAGCGGCCTCCGCCTGGCCTGGTCAAGGACGCCTGCCGCCCCGCCACCCGGAACCAGTGGCTGCTGCAGCACCGAGCACTCAAGAGAGCCCAGCGGCGCCCTGAGCCATAAATACCATACCGGCAATAAAAAAAATAAGACACCCCACCGAAAGTAAGCCACCCTGTGGTTTTTTTGAGGAAAAAAAGTTATAAGACGGTGTCTTAAAAAAGGGGAAACACGGTATGTAGATCAGGGGATGATAAGTTGTTCTCAGCATGTACAGAGTTGGGTGGAGATGGTCTTGCAGCATTTAGGTGAACTTAAGCAGAAGTCTCACCAGGCTGTTTCTGGAGCTACAAGACTTTCCTCATGGAAATAAGGGGGGAAGGTGATCAGCTTAGAGATGATGAAGGAAGAATCCGTTTTAACAGATTTATATACAGAAGCTGGTGTTTCTGATCCAACCAAGTTCTACCTATACGAGGCTACCTCTTGAATCAAGTACTTGCTTATGTCTGTACATCATTGTAAAGAAAGAAAGAAAGAAATCCTGGCTACATAAGTGCAAAATGACACAGAAAAGGAATGTGTATATTAGATACATATAAAATAGTCAAGCCCTATGCAGTACTATATTTCTGCTGCATAATTTTAGAAGTATAATTGCATAGGTATTTTTATGCAGTTATGTGTGTTGTTTATGTGCTGGTTACTGCAAGAAATCTGGAGTGTATTGGTGTGTGTGTGTGTATTAAAAGTATAATACTGTATATAATTGTTGTTGTTTAGTCGTTTAGTCATATCCGACTCTTTGTGACCCCATGGACCATAGCACGCCAGGCACTCCTGTTTTCCACTGCCTCCTGCAGTTTAGTCAAACTCATGTTGGTAGCTTCGAGAACACTGTCCAACCATCTCATCCTCTGTCGTCCCCTTCTCCTTGTGCCCTCCATCTTTCTCAACATCAGGGTCTTTTCCAGGGAGTCTTCTCTTCTCACGAGGTGGCCAAAGTATTGGAGCCTCAGCTTCAGGATCTGTCCTTCCAGTGAGCACTCAGGGCTGATTTCCTTCAGAATGTATATAATATATGAGAAATTTTAGCACGTGTGGATAAGTGCACCATTGAGATTTTCATCCCTAGAGCAGCTGCAGGTGGCGTCTGATTGATGGGGACAGGAAATACAAAGGAGGTGTCCTTCCTGCTTTGGCTCATGTGGTGCAACACAAGAAGAACCACCTACTGGACCAGGTCAATGGCCCATCTAGTCCAGCATTCTGTTCAACTTCTCACAATGGCCAGCCAGAAGTCTGTGAGAAGCGCCCAAGCAGGACTTATGCACAACAGCCACTCTGCCCGCCTGTGGTTCCTAGCAACTGGTATTGAGAGGCCTACTGCCTCTGAGAGTGGAGGTGGAACATGGTCACCATGGCTAGTGGCCGTGGATTAGTTGCCTAATCCTCTGTGAACTTGTCTACTGCTTTTTAAAAGCCATTCAAGTTAGTGGCCATCATGGCCTCCTGTGGGAGCAAGTCCCACAGTTTAACTATACGCTATGTGAAGAAGTCCTTTCTTTTTCCGTCCTCCCGAATCTTCCTTCCTTCAGCTTCATTGGATGCTCAGGAATCCCATGCTATGAAAGAGGGAGAAAAACCTTTCCCTGCCCACTTTCTCCACGGCATGGATAATTTCATAAACTTCTATCGTACTGCTTCTTATCTGCCTTTTCTCTAAACTAAAAATCCACAGGTGCTGCATCATTGAACAGGGACTTCCTTGGAGGGCTCAGGGTGCAGAATCAGCATTTGCAGCTGCCATAGACGGCTCCCTTAACATTACACCAGGAAGTGCAAATCACTTACTTCCTGTTTCCCTGAAATAAAGTAGAAGCCAAATCCATGCATAGGGATGTTTCACATGGACACAATAACCAGTTGTTTACATGTTTACCTACTTTAATGCAAGTCCTGCTTGGAGGTGCCAGGGATTGGGACCTTGGGACCAGGGATTGAGCTACCATGCAGCTATGGCTACTTAATCAAAAGTAACGCTGTGTTTTAAATTCTGAATTTATAATGGTTGTAACCTGCCCTGGGATCTGCTGGTGAAGGGTGGGTAAATACTTAAACTATTATTAATTAATTAATTAATTAATTAATGTGTTCTTGGAGCAGTTAATATAAGTATATGTTAGTGGCAATATGGGAGGAAGTAGATTCTGGGTTGGTATTTGGAGACACACACGCACATTCTCCATAAAGTGGAGAAGTAAGACATGTTCAGAAATTATATTTTTTTAATTAACAGGAATTAGACAGCTTTGGTGCAAAGACCAGAGCAATGCATTCCCCAGAAGAGGTTTATCAGCCTGATGTATAAATGCTCAAGATATAATAATAATCTGTATAATATGCACCAGGCTTCCAATTTAGGTTAATTCCTCAGTAGTGAAGTCACTCTGGTTATACAGTAGCTTGTTATCTTCAGGAAAATGGTTTTTGACTAGCCTAGAATATCCTGAATAGTCTTTTGCAAATGAAACTATAATTTTTGAGGATTTCTCATTTGAAATGTGAACAACTGCTACTTTTTTTTTCATTAACAGGCTTTGCTATTCTCATTTTTCTCTCATCTTTTATTGATTCCCCCCCCCCAATCTTTGTCCTAGAGCAAGTGGATTATACTAAATGTATTTCTCATCCTGAAGGCATCTCAGCAGTGAGTCCTCTGTGCCTTATACTCCCTCTGCCTGAATGTAAAACTAGACTCTGGGTGACAGTGTTTAATTTGGTAACTTTGGCAATTCACACTATCATTCAGCATATGGCTTGACACTTTTGGGCCATGGCTGGAACACACCACTATTCCCATAACAAAGGGCCATCTGAATCATTCATTATACACAGCAATTACATTTTCTTCTTTTTGGAATGTTTTCTGTGGCATGTGGACATGCATAGGAACATAGGAAGCTGCTTTATACAGAGTCAGACTATCTAGCTCAGTATTGCCCATACTGGTCCGATGCCAGATCCCATAGAGAAAGTGGCAAGGCTGGAGGCTGGTCAAAAGTTGCCTCAGCACAGACGGTTCCCACTTATTCCAGCACAGTTTGCAGCCAGACTGAGGCCTTTTATGCTTCTGTCTCCAGATTATCTCTTCCATCCTCCATACCTTAAATGGCCTGAAGATGGGTTCTCCTCCTCCTCCATAGTCTCCTTCTGGTGTGCTCCTTTCGTCTCGAAGCTGGTGATCACAGGACCATAGAATTGTAGAGTTGGAAGGGAACCTGAGGATAATCTATGCCAACCTCTTACAATGCAGGAATATGCAGGAATATCCCCATATGGGGATTGTGGTGGCATCAGAGGGGTGCCAATGCAGCCCCCCACTCCATGTCTGGATCACTGCTCGATTCAGAAGTCATGAAAGCTGGTGAAAGAATTCTCAGAAATGGTTTTGGGGCAGGGGATTTGGCTGAAGGCAGCAGCAGAGGGAGAAAGAATTGGGGCTCTACACTAGGAATTGAGGGGGCTGAGAGCATGTTGGCAAAGAGCAGCCCCAAAACCTGGAATCAGCGGTGCTCAGGGTAGTTTTAGCCTCCCCAAGTAACTGCTCTGAAGACTGTTCTAAAAGTGGGTGCAACATGAAGGTAGAGATAGGTGAATCTCTAAATTTCAGTTTCTCTCATTTTCCCAACCTTAAGCTTTCTGCTCATTTCCACATCAGTTTGTGATCATGATTAAAAACAAAACAGAACTCCGCATGAAAATGTGTATCCATTTTTGTGTGCATTTCACCTGATCGACATTTTTGTATGCAATTTTGCCTGTCTTTGCAATGACGCGGTTGAAGCACTCAGTTGTCCCCATCCTCCTTCTGCCGAGTCGTTTTGGAAGACTTCTGGACCCAGGCGGCACTTGACAGAAAAGGTTTTACCTGCCCCTTGGAGCGATCCTCGTTCACAAAATGGCTTTGCATGATTAATACCTGCTTCTCTCCAAGCACCAACTATTAGGGGATCATAAAGGCCTTTTGAACACCAAACACCTTGGCGCTGTGTACAAAGCCCGCTTAGCGTTGCGAAAATGAGGTCCAAAGAGCTGCGCCGGCTTCCCAGTGGCCCTTCTGTCATCTCTCTAGTTTCAGTTGTTGCTTTAAACATGAATAACTCTTTCTCCCCCACCAACCCAAGTTCCTTTTAAACCTCTGTGCTGAATATTATTGAAGAGCTCTGAACAAAGGGCAGAGGCTCGTGCCTAATGAGAGGAATAGAGTCCCAAAGGATTTGGTCCGATGAAATATTCATTAGGCAGACAGCCAGCTACAAGGGTCCTTTGACAATTGCTGGGTCCCTCTAAATTTGGATGCAACAAAGATTTTGTGCTATTTCTTAGCATGCAATAAATGAATCTTAGCATGCAGTAAATGAATCCTTGCCCACTTTTGTTTTCCCACAAAGAATAGGGGTGTCACAGAAACTGGAGCTTTCATAGTGCAATCCATTGACTGAGGTCAATGGGACTTATTCCCAGGTAAGCATGGATACCAGAGGTCAGCAATCTTTCTGGTCCTGGGGGACATTTGCCCATTGAAGAAGCTGTCATGGATGCTACACTCACATTGCAACAAAGCATATACTGATTCTATGGACTATGATAGAGTGCCTCTTTCAGGCCAAATTCCATGGAAGCCTTCAACACTCACAGCAATTTATGGGCATACCATTAAAAAAACAAAAACAGAAACAAAACCCAGACAAAAGGAATTTTATAAATGATTTGAAAACAGCAGAATATAGGTTTTAAAAGAATAGAGACCTATTTATATGTGCATTGCTAATACCTTAATATGCATTGATAAAACTTCAATACCTCCCATCAACAAAATTTATCTCAGGGTGATTTACTACACACACACACACACACACACATTAGATGCAGATAACCACACATATAAAACCAACCAATCAATAAAAAAGAGTCCACAATATGTAAAAAGCACTTCAGAATCTTGAGCCAATGCTTTTTTAATATAGATATAATAATAATAATAATAATAATAATAATAATAATAATAATAATAATAATAATAATAATAATATATTATTTATACCCCGCCCATCTGGCTGGGTCTCCCCAGCCACTCTGGGTGGCTTCCAACAGAAAAATAAAGCACAATAATCTATTAAACATTAAAAGCCTCCCTGAACCTTCAGATGTCTTCTAAAAGTCTGGTAGTTGTTTTTCTCTTTGACATCTGATGGGAGGGCGGGCGCCACTACCGAGAAGGCCCTCTGCCTAGTTCCCTGCAACTTGGCTTCTCGCAACGAGGGAACCGCCAGAAGGCCCTCGGTACTGGACCTCAGTGTCCGGGCAGAATGATGGAGGTGGAGACGCTCTTTCAGACATATTATGTCTAAAGAACGCAGTGGTGGCGCCAGGTGAGCCTTTCAGGAGAAGATGGGACACTACAGCTGATCAGCCATCTTCTTAGTTGTCAGTGGCTTCTGTAAAACATCACGTGATTCTGTGCAGCCAATAAAGTCCTGTGTTGTTCACAATGTGACATGCAGCTCATCATAGCAGCAAATCATGCAGCATGCAGGTGCTGTGTAAGGAGATATTTATCTGCTGGCATCAAGCAATCACAGATAGTAACACTTGAGGAATTTGTGAATTCCAATACAAACTGACATGATCTGCACTGTCATGGGGTGCAATTGGATGGGATTATTGTATTAGTTTTCCTGATTATAATGCTAGCACTTCTAGCCCAGGTTCTAATGTTCCTTTTACACTGCATTAGCTAGTATATTATGGAACTGTGACATTTTGATCAATACACTGTTATGTTTTAAATGGAAAGAAAGAACTGTATTGTATAGATCAGAACATGATCCTGAATTTTGTCATGTGAAATTGTAGTGCGAAAACTACTGCAATTTTCCAGGTTAATGAGGTTGACTCTGTAAGCAAATAACACAGAAATGAGCACGGAACTTCTGCTAGATTCCACTCGTTTTCCAGAAGTGGCTTTTACATTGTGCGAAAGGTCACATAAAATGTAGAAATGATCAGCTAAGGAAACATTGGGGAAGTGGGATAAAGTGCTGTACAGACCTCACTGTGAACACTTTGCTTCAAAATGGGTGCTCAAACCCTTAAAATGTAAGTTCCCTGTGAGAGACCAGGATGGAGATTGGCATATTTTGTTCAGGGGGGGGGAGGGAAACTAAACTAAGCCTGCTTCAAAACATGCTTTGAAGCCTGAGATATCTCCTGAACTAGTTCCTAACCTAAGAACCTTCAACCTACCACCCTGGTCCCAGACCCACCAACTGCTTTAGCCTTTATTCCTAGCTGGGCCTTCTCTGACAATTCCCCCTTCCCCTAAACTTTCACCCTGACTCCTTGACCTTCATGTTCCATTCTGGCAAGTTCCAATGTAATGCTCAGCTCAAAAACTGCAAGTCCTTTTAAAACACGTATTTAGAGAGGCAACACATTTATGAATGTGTATTTAAATGTGCTCTTTTTGTGCACATTATTGCAGAACTGAGCAGCATGCCTACATAAAGAAGAGACATGGCCTGGAATTAGACTGATTCAGCCACCCCTAATTACAGTGACAAGACCCAATTGGAAAATAACATGAATAAAAACTGGGAGGGCAGCAAAGCTGGAAATGGCTCCTAGGTTTTGCAGAGGGTGAAAATGAATTTAGAAATAGGCCTGTTGTTTTAATTTTGCTGTATTCTTAACCTGGGCAACACGTGTAGTGTTTGCTTGGCCATATAGCTTCTGTCTATCTTTGCAAAGGAACATAAGATGAGAGCCCCATAATCGGATCACGCAAAAGACCCATTCGGCCCAGCATCCTGTTCTCACAGTGGCCAACCAGTACACTACAATATCCTCTTTGAGGTGAGGTGAACAGAACTATACACAGTATTCTAAACGGGGCCACACCATAGATTTGAATAACGACTTTATGATATTGGTTGTTTTCTTTCCTAATGATCCCTAGAAAGAAATTTGTGTTTTTCACAGCCACTGGACACTGGTCAAAATCTTTATCAAGCTGTTCAGAAGAATAGATCTCTGGCTTGCAGTAGTGTGGTGGGACAGAGCCATAGATCTGCCCTTCTGACATGGGCATTGCTGCAGTTTACATCAAGGGCACTGGCCTCAGGGCGTGGCAATGATGGGGAATCTTCCAATGTATCACCTAATGTACACATCCTTGTATGCAGTTGTGCCTAAAATGTGCATTTAAAGGCAGCTTTCCCAAATGCTAGTTACAGGTAGGTAGCCGTGTTGGTCTGAGTCGAAGCAAAATAAAAAAATTCCTTCAGTAGCACCTTAAAGACCAACTAAGTTTATATTTTGGTATGAGCTTTCGTGTGCATGCACACTTCTTCTTCTTCTTCTGTGTATCTGAAGAAGTGTGCATGCACACTGTTATGTACTGAGCTGAATCCTAGAACAATAGGATTCAGAAACAGCGGGAGCTACCCAATCCAACTCCAGGTGGAAGTGAATCCGCAACCTGATTGGCCTGCTGGAGCAGCCAATCAGGTGGCGGGCAGAAGTGAATCTGCTACCTGATTGGCCTGTAGGAGCAGCCAATCAGGCTGCAGGCAGAAGTCAATCCACAATATAATTGGCCCACAGGTGTAGCCCTGAAGTAGCCAATCACGCAAGGCCCATTGTGTAAATAATGTATATAAGCAGATGGTTTTGGGAAAAGAGCCATTCTTCTTCTCCTCTTCTCCTTGATGACTATGAGCTGAATAAAGAGCATGAAATTCACTCTCGACTCCGAGTACATTTCACTGGCGACGAAGGTGGGATCCTGCTGAGCTGACCGCCACCACGCACTGCACCGCAGCACCGCCACCTGCTGCACCGCTGCATCGCACCGTGCATCCAGGCTTCAGCTCCAGGACCCAAGGAACCCAGAATGGCAACCGACAGCAGCTTCTCGCCATCCAAACCAGCATCAGGAGACTGGGAAGGGTACGCTGCCCGTTTCAACTTCCTCCTGCAAGCAAAAGAAGTCACCAACGATGCCATGAAGAGGGCGACATTCTTCAGCGTCTGTGGAGAGGAGACGTTTGAAATCGCCCGGGCTCTCCTTGCACCTAGAGATGTCGCTACCGTCTCGTACAAAACAATAATGGAACGGCTGAAGGAGCACTTCTCACCACAGCCCTTGGTGGTAGCTTGCCGAAATGCCTTCTACGCAAAGCGGCAAGCCCCGGGGGAAACCATAACTGGGTTTGTGACCTCCCTCCGCCAAGCCGCCCGGCTATGCAACTTCTCAGAGTTGGAGAACATGCTTCGTGACCGCCTCGTCGGTGGCCTGAGGGACGAGATGTTGCAACGACGCCTCTACGCCAAAAAAGACCTCACGTTCCAGATTGCTCTGGAGGAAGCCCTGGCAACCGAAGCCGCCGAGAGGTCAACGCAAGAGGCACGACCGGCCCCGCCATCCCAACCGAGGGTCTACCACGAAGACCTCACCGACGAATCCGAATCTGACAGGGAGGAAGTACACCGAGTACAGCGGCGCACTCAAGCAGCACACACACCACAGCAGCCTCGACGAGAAGGAGGAAACTGTGCAAGCTGCGGGGAGAACCATGAGAGGAGGACCTGTCGTTTCCGCAATGCAGAGTGCAGGCAGTGCAGAAAATTGGGACACATCGCCCGGGTGTGTCGGGCTCGACTCACCCGTCGACAAGCATCAGATGACCGACCCAGGAGCCCCAGGTCACACGGCACCATGCACCAAGGCAACTCGACGGAGGTCACGGACTACCAGGTATTCCAGTTGCCCCATCCCAGCACAGAGAAAATTTATATAGAGGTACAGATAGAGGGAGCCCCATGCCGCATGGAGCTGGACACGGGTTCAACTCTATCCATAATCTCGGCCCGAACATTAAGGGAACTGTGCCCTAATGGGGGTCCCAAACTAAGGCCGGCCCCATTCACCCTCCGGGACTTCCAGAAACGTAAGGTCCCTACAATGGGGGTGGGGACCTTCAGGGTGCAATATCGAGGGCGAAAGCAACAATTGGACTTGCTGGTAGTTAAGGGCCCCTACGTTAGCTTACTGGGACTGGCATGGTTTGGACCTCTGGGGCTAGCCGTTACCGGGGTGAACCGCACTAGCTTACAAGTGGACGTGGACGCCATATGCAAAGAGTTTCCAGGGGTCTTCGATGGGGCATTGGGACGATATACAGGACCCCCCATTGCCCTACAGCTAGACCCCGCTGTACGACCCATCAGGCACAAGGCCCGCCGGGTCCCGTTCGCCCTGAAACCCCGCATAGACGAGGAATTGGACCGACTCGTGGAGCAAGGAGTGCTGGAGCCGGTGCCCAACGCCCCCTGGGAAACTCCAATTGTCACACCTGTCAAGCCTAACGGTTCGGTCCGCATCTGTGCAGACTACGAATGCAACTTCCCGGGCAGGACTGGAACTTAGAGGGGAGGGGTGTTATGTACTGAGCTGAATCCTAGAACAATAGGATTCAGAAACAGCGGGAGCTACCCAATCCAACTCCAGGTGGAAGTGAATCCGCAACCTGATTGGCCTGCTGGAGCAGCCAATCAGGTGGCGGGCAGAAGTGAATCTGCTACCTGATTGGCCTGTAGGAGCAGCCAATCAGGCTGCAGGCAGAAGTCAATCCACAATATAATTGGCCCACAGGTGTAGCCCTGAAGTAGCCAATCACGCAAGGCCCATTGTGTAAATAATGTATATAAGCAGATGGTTTTGGGAAAAGAGCCATTCTTCTTCTCCTCTTCTCCTTGATGACTATGAGCTGAATAAAGAGCATGAAATTCACTCTCGACTCCGAGTACATTTCACACACGAAAGCTCATACCAAAATATAAACTTAGTTGGTCTTTAAGGTGCTACTGAAGGAATTTTCCCAAATGCTGTACATTATTCCCATTAATCTAAGCATTTTATGCACTTTCCTCTAATGTGTGTGTGCTTCCTCTAATGTGTGTGTCCTCTAATGTGTGTGTGTTTCCTCTTGTGTGTGTGCTTGCATTTTTTGTGTGTTGGAAGATTGCAAGATTTAGGAAAGTGCAAGTTTGAAGGATAGTTTTGTTTTGGTTTGCATATTGGTTCGGTAACTACAAGTTATGCAGTCTGAATGACCTTCTACCCCATTCCCACACACAGGTGCAACTTATTTATTTTTAAAATCCATGTTTCCGCAAGTGTGAAAGTTCTGTTTGTGGTGTTGGATCCGTGCTGACTCCTTCACATTTTAAGTCGTAAATTGTGGCTTGATGTTTCAGTCTTCGAGGGATGAGCCTGCGCATGTGCGAACCAGTTCTTAGATTAGTTAATTGCAGTTTCCCCCCGTTTCTGTTGCCCAACATACTACTGAGATGAGATCTCTAGGGATAATAGCTGCACCACCCTGTTATTATGCTTTGTTTGAAACAAGAAGTCTTAAGTGTATGTCAGGGCAAACAGTGTTCCCATTTGCACAGCACCTTATGAACAAACAGACCCATTTGAACAGGGGGTGGAGTGGGCAGGGCAGTCTCGAGCAAGTCGTGTGCCCTGGTGCTGAGGGGCGGAGATCGCTCCGGCGCCCCCGCCCTCGCAGGGTGCAGCATGGTTTCCACCGCAACACCGGGGTCTACCTAGAGCCGGCCCTGGGAGTGGGGAAGGGAACCTACAGTAATTATGCAAAAGGAGCAACCTTTGTGAACAAGGCTACATAGAACACACAGCACAGACACACTTTTTCTTACCAAGGACTTACAGTGAGAGTTCGATCTAAGGAATTGTATCATCTTTATTTTGGTCAATGTTCCACTTGGGCCCAGTGCCATCAACCTGACCAAAGGCAGATTCCAAATGTTCCCCGGGAGGACTTTTTTCCAGTTCTGTAATCCATGGCTGGGGTGGGGGAGAAATTTGATTCTGCTTGCATTTAAATCTACCCAATTCAAACTTCCCAGAACTACATACAAACTGAAGCATAGCCATTCTTTGAAATTCACCCTTCTACAGCTTTTGCAGTGCACGGGATGTGTACAAAACTGAATGTGTGCCTAAACATGCATATATTAGTGGGAGAGGGTGAAAACAACATGGCATTCAAATAACAAATAGCCATTGGCCATGCTGGTTGGGTTGGGGCTGATGGGTGTTGGAGGCCAACAGCATCTGAAGGGCATCATCTTGGTCAGTCCTAATGGCCTATCAAGGTCCTATTGCTGTCCAAGGTCTCTAACAAAGGTCTATCTCAGCTCTGTTGCCTGAGGTTCTTTTTAACAGGAGATTCCAAAGATTGAACCAGGAATCTTTTTCTTACATTTATTTGCTTGACCACTGAACCAGGGCCCTTCTTACTTCAAAATGCCTGTTTTATTGAGATTGGAGTATTTGATAAGAACATTTCCCTTATGAAGCTCTGTTATCTTTGGGTAAAAGCAATTTGCACCGGAGACTATTCATGAGATAGCCTAGTATGCTGTCTTCAAGAATCATGTATCTCTCAAGTATGTATTTTTAAAAAAACAGATTTGAGATTTCCCCCTTCTTCTGCTATGATTTTCACTGTGAGCTTTGAAAAAACTGGCGCTACTAATTTTTGGGAAGTCAGTGCTTCCTTTCAGTTCCTTGGTGCCCCTAAAGCCACACACACACACCCCACTTCCTCAGCTACCATACAAGCTATATTTACAGAAAATGAGAATATTTTAGTGTGCATTTTGGAAGTGCAGTAGGAGCTTGCTTTGACTCTAGTGGCTTATTGCTGTGTGCTGCTGATCTCTGTGGTCGCATCCACCTTACCTTTGGAACAGCTGCAGAAGTCTTGCAGCACCTTAAAGACCTTTCTGTGGTGAAACCAGACTAGAATCGTCTGCCATGACATCCTGCCCTCCTTCAGCAGACATATGGATGGAAAAGAAACATTTTGTTAAACTGCTGAGCCAAGTGGCTATGAAATGTAGGTCAGTTCCGTTTTTCTACAAAGCCCAAATGCATGTAACATAATTACACAGTAACCATTCATAACAGCAGTCGCTGGTGATAATCTTGCTAGCTATAGCATGCTAATTAATTTAACCACTACAGTGGGGGATTTCTGATGCAGCCTGAACCACATAGAGTCAGATTTGCTGATGCCCTCTAGTTCTGCAGTTTACATTTACAGCTCGCATTAAAGCTGTCCTCGTATGTGTGTGAGTGTTCTCCGTATATAATTATTTCTATACGAAGACAAAGTTGGCAAATGCTTAGATGGAACTTGCTTGGCTCCATGGCCAATAGGCAGGCACCAGTGGCAGGTCTGCGGCTGAGGTGTCACCTGGCCAGGTTTAAAGAAGTTTGATCATTGTGTTCCCACCCCAGCTGGGATTTTTCTTTCTTTTTTTCTGTTGGTCAGTCACAGAAATGATAGGCCTTTCAAATCTGCATATATTTAAATGAGGAGCAGTGGGGAGAATACTCCCAGGAAAACAAAAGTGGGGAGCCTCAACAGAAGTATAGTGTCCAGTTCAAGGGAAGTAATAGCTTCACTCTATTCAGCCTTGGTCAGACCCCCACCTGGAGTCTTGCATCCAGTTCTGGTCACCACAGTAAGGAAGGATATTGACTATTTGGAACATGTGGAGAGAAGGGCAACCAAGATGATAAAGGGCCTGGAAACCAAGCCTTATGTGGAATGGTTAAGGGAATGGGATATATTTCACCTGGAGAAGAGGAAGGTAGTGCATTCTCCTTCCTTGGAGCAGAGGTTGGATGGCCATCTGCCATGGAGATTCTTACATTGCAGGGGGCTGGACTAAATGACCCTGATGATCCCTTCTGATTTCACAATCTATGGTTCTTGGCTAAAAATAAACAAAAATCTATTATTGCCTTTTTAAAAAAATCTCAGTGCATATAAATTGGAACCGCCGTTTACTGCAGGACAGTAATAAAAATCTTGTACACAGAGGATCCCAGGTTTGTAGCTGTGCCTTGAGGAAAAACAGTGCATGCAAATCACACATAAAGAATTGTCAACTTTGGAGTTAAAAGAAAAGATATTTACCCATGGGCAGGACCTGGGTGCAGATCCAGGTCAGGTGGGGCTAGAACTGAATTTTGTGGGTCGTGGGAGGATTGTGGGTTGCAGCCTGTAACAAGTCATGGGTAGTGCCTGGCAGAATCTTCTTTTTGCTGATTTTTCAGACCACAGTACTGGTTACCGGGTAGAATACTGTTTTTCTGGCTAGTCTGGTACAATATGTCTTTCCACTGTTGGAAGCCTCTGAAAACCAGTTTCTGGGAATAGCAAGTGGGGAGAGTGCTGTTGTGGGCCATGTGTAGGCATGCAGTTGGCCACCATGAGAACAGGATGCTGGACTAGATGGGCTTTGGCCTGATCCTTCATTTATTGACTAGACTGGCAATCCTTCACCCAAAGAGGGCTACCAGGCAGCAACCCAGAAAATAATGCAGCCCATAGAAGGTTGCCCAGAAGGAAATGGGCCCTTGGGCGGGCGGGCAGGGGGAATTCTCCCACCCCTGATCTAGTGGATGGAACACTTTTCAGATCACCTTTCATATTCTAAATAGAACAGAGAGTTTCTCCTTCCTAATAGGGGAGAAATTTGTTTGAGTTCACATTTAAAGGCCAACTCACAATTTCCAAAATTGTAAGTGAATTGAAATGTACCCATTCTTCAAAATTCACACTGAATTTTGCAAGGCACTTCTCCAGCCATAGAATGGGCACAAAATGCATATACTGGGGTAAAGTGTGCATAAAAATGGACATATTAGAGAAAATAATATGCAAAAATGCATTATATGGGGGGGGAATGAATGCACAAATATGTACGGTACTTTGGGAGAAATTTGCACTAAAATGTTGAAAAATCTTCATGAGGACTTAAAAAACACACACCTCAAATGTATGTGGAATTGTGAAGAACTTAGTTGGAAAAATGAGAAACAGAGAGAAACCAAAATGGACAACTTCACCCATCCTAGTTCTGTTGTACAAAAATTGACTTGAGTAAAGAAACGACAAAATGTTCCATGGTCTCTATGCCATCAGTGATTCACTGGAAGCAGCTGTAAACTAGGAGTAATTTCACCCTGACTGGTGGTTTAGGAAGCATATGGGGGCAGGGGGAATACAACCCTCTGCTGCAGAAGCAATAGCCTAAAAATGGAATCACAGGCACAAACTATTTTTATTGACATGACATGATGACAAACCAAAATAGCCTCCGGGGACCGCTTTGTTAGAATGAGTCGATGCTGAGGACAATGATTTTTCAATGAAGCTAGCGGATTTGCATCTGTCCTCAAAAGGATGGAGACATTTCATAAGCATTCCCTGCTTGTATCAACAGCGTTGTCTGTGTCCTCCTTCCAGCAAAGTGTACGACAACACCGTAATTGCCTGCTCCCCAGAGCTTCCATTGTTTTGTAATTTTCAATGTCCAGAAGCGACCGAGGGCGTCCACAGATGAACTCGGCAAGGGGTGTGGGGGAAGTGTGCCTAGTGTTTTCCCCTATGCATTTGTTGTTTTTGTGGCAGACAACAGCATTTGATAATGAAGGGAAATGCCAGCTCTGCTCGTGTGATCTGCAGGAGGTGATGGCACCATGGGGCTGTAATGAAGCTCACTCTGACATGCCTGTGGACTTGGAAAGAGCTGGCTTTGCAAAGAAAGTGCACCACTCCAATGTTGCCGGGACACAATTTGTGCATGGTGTTTCAGGGCACAGAAGAACTGTCAGTGTGGTGCAAGAACAGAGGTGGGACACCTGTGACCGTCCAGGTGATGTTGGACTGCAGCATCCACCAGTCCCAGGGATGATGGGAGATGCAGTCCAGCAATATCTGGAGGGCCACAGGTTCCCCACCCTTGGGCTACAGGAAGGCTGGGGAACATGTGGCTGTCTTCCCACCCCTGCTCTGGAAGTAAGCCTTCTGAGGTGTAGGATTGAAGTGTGCTTCCTGTTTATAATTCAGTAAAAATAAATTAATGTGCTTCTGTTATGAGATGTTTAGGGAACTTTGCTGTATAGACTTAATGGCTATATTATACGTTGGACTGCATGGTGATTCTATACAGTGGTACCTCGGGTTACAAACGCTTCAGGTTACAAACTCCGCTAACCCAGAAATAGTACCTTGGGTTAAGAACTTTGCTTCAGGATGAGAACAGAAATCGTGTTCCAGCAGTGCGGCAGCAGCAGGAGGCCCCAGTAGCTAAAGTGGTGCTTCAGGTTAAGAACAGTTTAAGGTTAAGAACGGACCTCCGGAACAAATTAAGTTCTTAACCAGAGGTACTGCTGTATAACCAACCGGTATCATTCATGTAGCACAATTCTAAGCATGTTTACTCCTCAGTGTGCTACACTGTATTCAACGGAGGTTACTCCCAGAAAAGTGTGCAAAGGATTTCAGCTATGCCTGCCTTTTTCCAACTTCCTCCTCCTTCATCCCTCCAGAACCAGTCAGGGCGGAGGATGGAGACGAAACCATAATTAGTTGACTCCACCTCTCATTGGCTGTGGCTCCCCCTACTGTCGGCCTCCCTGCTTTCCACCCTACCAGTTCCAATGGGCCGTTTCAAGCCACCACGTCACTCCCAGGAGAGATGCGTGACTCAGGCATGCTGCAGACCCCGCTATCAGTGCCGGCCCTCGCAGTGTGTCGCTCAGTGCCAGCCGCATTTCGTTACGTCTGTTGACTGAACTAAAAAGTTTTGTGAGCCCAATTTTTAAAATTATTTTTAAACTCACATTTTTGTCATTTTGTCACCCCCCCCTCAGTGATGACACCCCTCTTCCTCCGCCACTGGGCAGAGCATAGCCATTGTGGCTAATAGTCTTCAATAGTCCCCTCATCCATGAAATGGTCTAATCTTCTTTAGGGGGGGGGGAAGCTCCATTATCTTGAAAACCAAAACCCAAGGCCATATTTCAGTTCGACAACTACATACGTATTTCCCTGGAAGCATATGCTATCCCATATGGACACAATGGCAAACAATGGCAGCCCACTGGGTCCTTCCAGAGGGATGGAACATAACACAAAGATCCGCTCCATAGGAAGATGATCTGAGTTTTCCAAACAGAAAATATATAAAGCAAAGAGTTGTGCTGCTTGACGCAATGTAGTAGCCAAGTCAGATAATGCTGGCAGCTGTAATATTTTTGTGTACAGAAAATGTCAGTGACGCATGCCTTTCAGGACGAAAGATGCTCAACCAATGTGTCAGGCAGAAATAAGCCTGTTTTTGGGTGTGGGGGTGAATGAAATGTAGCAAATCTTCCCTAAGGCAGGTTTGGGTAATCAAGGGCTCCATGGCTGAATAAACATGGCAAGGATTTGGGTCAGGAAATGAGTTACTATGATTTTGCCACTCAGACTGACCCACTTACAAAGGAGCCATGCTATACTCAAGGCATATCATGCTGTAGTGGGCCACAGGGCTGTAGCCAGGGTGGAGCCAGGGAGTGTGGACGTTTAGGGCACTGATTTACCCTGCTGAGGGTTGGGGAAAATGTTAATATTTTAAAAAATGGAAGCATGTTTAAACGACAGGGACATTTCTGGAAATTGTTGCCAGCTGATATTTGGTTCAATCATTCTCTTCCCCATGAAAGTGATTCATCACTTTCAGCTACTATACAACTACGGTATGTTTTTAGTTTCTTTTTTGGTACTATGTTTTTCATTTTGACACCGTCCTTCTCTTCCTCCTGATGCTTAATTATTTACTATGCTGTTTTGAGATTGGGTTGTAAGCAGAGCTCTGTACTGACGGCTTCTCAAAATTCTCCACCATATTTGCAGACTGGGCAATGGGGGAAGATTTCATTATTATCGAGGGGAAGGAAAACAGAGCTTCTTTCCTTTTTTCCCCAAAGTTAAAAAACAACAACCATGGCACCACTTGGCACTGGGTTGACAGCCATGGTTACCATTTTGAATCATCCACAATGCCCCAGAGACCTAGAACTTTTTCAACACAACTTGCCGGAACCACCAATAAATTATGGCTGGTCTGGTCTGGTGGCTCAAAGGAGCCCAGGGAGTGAGCAACTTGCTCCAATAAATGCTAGAGGTGGACTGAAGCTCTCAGAGCCTCTGCTATCTCTCCTAGGCTCCACCCTTTTTTAGAGAGCCAGTCTCTCAAAGGGCCAGCCCTCTCATCTGTAACAGGGCACTCCTTGTGTGCTTACTGTCCCCTGCCTGTTCTGCTTCCTGTGCAGTTGGACTGCTGGGGTAGGATGAGAGACACTCAGATCCTTGGGCCAGGGGAAGCTGCTTCCCTGGCTCTGGATCTATGGGTCTTGGTGCTGCAGGACCTAATCCAGAAACTCCTGTCCACCTCAGGTACAGCAGCCCCATGGTCACCAGTTTCAGGAGCCCAGTCACAAATCTGGATGCTCTCCATAGGTGGTGATGCTGTAGCCTCTGACTCAGTGTCTTGGTTTCTGCTGAACTCCAGGGCCAGGGCAGTGAAAGATCATGAGTCAAAATTTCTGAAAAGTGGCCTTATGTTTCAGGAGGCAGGGAAGTGATGGGGCAAGAAGTGAGAAATATCTCAGAAAATAATGCTTTCTGATAAATTTCAAAGGAGCACTAATTGTAAGCCTGGGTGTGCATGCACAGCACATTGCAGTTGCGAAATGACAGGCAGAAAAATCCAGTTGTCCGCCAAGACCCTCAACAATTTTCCAGTGGTCTGGGCAGGGGAGGAGTTTGGGGGTCGCCATTTTGGGCTACTGCTCCCTATCTTCTCTGGTCATTGGCTACATGGTTTGGGGCTGCTGGGGTGGGTAGAGTCCAAAATATTTTTTTGGGGGGGGAAGGCTGCAGTAGGAAAACTGAACCCAGCACCATTTCCTGCTTCCCTTTGTACCCAGAGTTGCTTGGCGACCTTCCACACCCCATACTGCTATGTGCAAGCAAGCGGTGGCTTCCATTTTTGTCCGCTAGTGCCACGGAGAGAACCAGACTTCTCCCTCCCCCACCTCCCTAGCAGTGCACAGCCCCTCCCTCTCTCCCTTTTAATCAACCCCGCTCATCATAATGACAGGCCCTTCGCTAGCAGGCTCGAGACAATGTGCTTCAGAAAACAGGAGAAATGTATTCATTTAATTCCTTTCTAGTTTTCCCCAGAACCTAATTACAGGAGTGAATTTTAAAGACTCAATAATCCCAGCCAGGAGCATGACCTCCTCTCTTGAATGCTTTAATTTGGCAACAAAGCAGACCACATTATTTCTTGCCTTTACGATAGGAGAGCCACTCCAGTTCCCAAAGACTTTGCTACAGCCTGCATTGTCTGCAGCGCTTACGGCCTGTCGCCTGTGAATTATGGCATTCCGGCAAGAGCAAAGGCGCAAGGAATGCAAAATGGCAGTGAGCTTAACCAGATGTAACAACTTCTTCAAACCTTGACTCACATGGTTTAAAACCTTAAAAAATTAAAAAGCAACGAATTAGTGTTCATTTCATACAAAGCAAACTTTATCAGAAAGCAGCGATCTCCATAAATCATACTTTGACAAGAGCCATTACATTTGGTCTTATAGCTTAATCTTATTCCAATATCTAACAAGGCGGGGGGTGGGGGGTGGAACCTTAGGCCTGTGGACAAATGCAGCCCTTCAGGCCTCTCTGTCTGACCCCTGAAATGCTCCCTAGGCCACACACCCTCTTCAGCCACACCTATCTCCTGGGGCCACACCCCTCACCAGCCCTGCTTCTCACCCTCATTGAGTGTTTTTGCCTGGCTGGAATGTGTCCTTTAACTCTGATAAGGCCTCTTGTTTACCTGGATGGAGCAGTGTGTGTGTGTGTGTGTGTGTGTGTGAGAGAGAGAGAGAGAGAGAGAGAGAGAGAGAGAGAGAGAGTAGAAACCAGCCTAATGTACATGTAAATCTAAATGTACATTTGATGCTCTGCACACTTTTGCTCCTGAGCCCATCCACAACTTTTAATTGGGCCCTGAATGTTGACCAGATGGGAATGTGGCCTTTGTGTTGAAAAGGGTTTCCTACCCTTGTAATAAAGCTGTGACAATGAGACTTTTGATTAATTTTCGACCATTTTAGGCACTACAATTGACACCACTTGTAGTACTTTCAGCTTTGAGGTGGACTTTCAGCTCCAAATTCACTATGTCTGGTAATTCCCATGCTGGTGATGGATTTCTTACCCACCTTTCACCATAAGATCCCAGGGTGGATTACAATATAAAACAGCAATATTTAAATGTGTTGATATAATAGATTGAGCCTTAATAACCCCCACATATCTGAGGTGTCAAAGGCCGGGGTAAAGAGGTGTTTCATCAGCGTATGGTGGAAGCTATACAGCAGCCATCCCCAAACTGCGGCCCTCCAGATGTTTTGGCCTACAACTCCCATGATCCCTAGCTAAGAGGACCAGTGGTCAGGGATGATGGGTATTGTAGTCCAAAACATCTGGAGGGCCAAAGTTTGGGGGGAGGTCCCTGCTATACAGGGATGATGCTAGACAGAAATTCACGGCTGCCACAGAAAAAACCATGTCGGGTGGCCATTCCCCACACATATCAATGCTAGGGTTGCCAGACTCAGTAGTGGACAGGACTTCTGTGCCTTTAATTGCCTTGCTCTCTTTTGAGTCTGGAAACCTTAAAGAGAAACCAGGAGACCCTTTCTTTAATTTCCAAGCAAAGGGTCTGCTGGTTTCTCTTTAAGGTTTCCAGACTCAAAAGAGAGCAGGGCAATTAAAGGCACAGAAGTCCTGTCCTCTACAGTGGAACCTCGGTTTATGAACACCTCGGTTTACGAATTTTCGGTTTACGAACGCCGCGGACCCATCTGGAACGGATTAATTCACTTTCCATTACTTTCAATGGAAAAGTAGACTTCCGGAACCAATTGTGTTCATAAACTGAGGTACCACTGTATGGAGTCTGGCAACCCTAATCAATGCATTTCTATCTGTCCCTCTCCCCAGACCACACCCCTCAGAGGCCTGCTCCATGCCACCCTCAAGGAGCTTTTGATTGCTGTCCTAGAATGTGAGATATTGCCCCTTCCTTGTCTCGATGGAAGATGGCGAGAGGTCTGTCTCTGTGCAGAAACTTCTGACTTTTGCGAGGTTGGGATGCAGCCTGCTGCACGAAGCTACCGTAAGAGCCACAACAGTTGCTTCACCCACTTTTGTCTGTGGCTCCACCAATCCCTGACATGCAGCCCCTGGGCATCTGGTCCTCAGATGGGAAAAGAGTTGTTAGTAACAGATTCATTATTAATCTGTAGAGAGCAATACTTCTTCTGCACAAAGCACTGGGGGAGGGAGGATTCAGAGATCGGAGCCACTTGTCTCTCAGGGTGATGTTTTATTTTTCAACACTTTTTATTTTTATTTTTACTTTGCAGTACTGTTTAAAAGCTTTGCTGTACCCATGAAGGGAGAAAGAGGAGGGGGAGAACAGGAGATTGTCTGAGGCTTGAAAATGGAAATCTAAATATAGCACATGTCTAAATGGGAGCGTTGCTTATATTCCACCACCCTTCTCCTTCAGCAAGCAGGTTTTGCTGGCGATAACACTCCTGGGCAATTGCTTTCTTGATGCTGCGATTGCTGGTGAAAGGAGATAATTTATTCCAGGAGATCAGCAATGAAAAATGGGTGGGTTGTGGGTTGTTTTTTTTTTTTTGCGAAGCTGTTTTTTCAGGTATGCCACCCCCTGCCTCGCATAAGACTGTTTGCCACCCAGGGCCGTTGACCCCATCCGATGCCAGAACTGCCTCTTAGTGATGCTTGAGGAATTTGATCTTATCACATTCCAAAATGAACTGATCTCCCATGCTGATCGGGCCATAAGTCGTTCTTAAGATTTTGCACTTCTCTGCAGGCCGTGGCTCCAAAATGCATTGAAAAGTATTTTATTGTGGGCTGAAATAGTACTTTTGGAAGTGAGTGATTTGAGGAAAAATATGTTTCAAGAAGAGTTTTGTGCATGCATTTAAATTCACATTTAAGTACAAATTTTCAACCAGATTTTTTTTAAAAAAATTATTTATTTCATAAAGTTTATTGTAAAAAACAAAAAAAACCTCCCTCAAAAATTAATACAGATGCAAAACAGAACAGACTTTGGAATGAGCACATGGGAAAGTGACCAATTTGTTGCACCTGAACATCCTTTGAGGACTTGAGATGTGCAGCTCTCTGGGGGCAGCTGATACCTCATTGGTGCCCCTTAATATATTGGTCATTAAAAAAAACAAAAAATGGCTTAGAGATATACAGATTTTCCCAGATGCATCGGTTTGTTCTGCTCTGAGTTCTGATTCTCCTGAGCGTCCAGTTTAACTGGAATTTCTCATATTAATTCCAGCATTAGACCACACACTGCTTACTGCAGCTTTCAGTTGCTTCAGTTCATCCGTCATTCCTCCTCTGTGTTACCAGTGTGTGCATTGATACAACCCTGCCAAAAGGCTGCCTACGGTAGCTGTGGTCTTAAGTACGATTTCTAGATTCTTGTTGTGCAGTGTTTGCATGTGGAGGTTCCCAAACCACCCCTAAATAAATCACAACGTAGACAGGATTTAAGTTTAATGGTTTTTGGCATGAATTTGGCCACAACTTTATTAAATCCAAAACAACGTGAGTGGTTGCATAGGCATTGGTTCTCAACTGTCACCTAAGGACAGAAATGATAATAATAATAACTTGCCTTGTCAACACGGGGAAATCCAACAGGGAGAGACTGGGACCCGGGTGCACTGAACTCTCCCCTCTCCTTTCAGGCTCCCAGAGGCATCAATATGCCGTCCTGGCCCCCTACCTTGGGGTTACGGACACAGCATAGAGCCCCTGTATTCCTGACCGGGATTTCCCCAACCACGCAGGCATAAACTTGGGGCCAACTTAATCAATAAGACCCTTTAATACAACCAAAATAACCAATGCCTAACCGCCAACCTTACAAGTTGTGACTATTTGCTATGCAGTAGGGAAAACCCAGATGGCACCAGCCAATCAGCCAAATGGGAAAAATTCCTACCGGCCCCTGAATACAGGTGACCAAAAAGTCATAGCAATGTCAACACAGAGGCCTAAAAACAGCGGAGGGAGGGTGGGGATCAGAAACGCAGCCAAAGAGAAGGAAAAAACCAAGCATTTAAGTATTTATACCCCAGGGGCTTGACTTACTAAATTGATACATACGATTATGCCCAACAACAGCCCATATCCAATCAAACGGTGGCCACTCATGCCCCCACCTTTGTCACAGGCGTGGTTTGCTAGCCCCCACTGCAAATCGTGCTCTCTATAATGGAGAACCCGCATTATCAAATGTGTGATTCATGATTATTGGTGCAGTGTTTTACCAAATGTACGGTTTCTAGATTAGATTAGCTTTCGTGTTAATTGCTAACAGAAAAAAAACCCTGTTTGCAATCCCATTAACCCAGAAAATTGAAATTGGGGGCGGTATACTGGGGCATATACTCACCTCCTGCAGTTTTCATGGGGGAACAGAGGCACTCATGTGTGGAAAGGGTGGGGGAGTAGCAACCTGGTCCGATGATGTTTGTTGTTGTGTCACAGCACGCCCACTTGTGTGAATAAAATGTTGTACATAACACAACAGGTACCCCATGCTTTCCCCCCAAAAAATGTTTAGGGGTACTCTCATTTTGTTTCAATAAAATCACAATTTTATAGTTCAAATTGGGTGAAAAAATTCAGTAAATGGATAAAAGTGCAAAGATTCACAAAATGTTTAGGGGTATGCGTACCCCTGCGTACCCCCCCCCAAAAAGCACTAGCTGCCCCAGTATGAAATGGGCATTAGAAAACAGGACAGAAGCACTAGCATGACAGCCAGGGCAATTGTCACAATATTCCCTACATTTGAAGGCACTCTAAGTGAAACTGAAATGGACAGATTTCACAGCCTAATGAACTTTCTGAGTTGGGGGTCGCTGCTCCCCCTCCTTCATTACACCTTTTGTGTCCATGCAGGGGACATCCCTGGACAAACCAACAGGTAGGAAGTTCTTTGAGCTCCTGGATGTTCCTAGCTATTCTTAGGTGCCTGACTTTTCTTCAGAAGCAAGAATGAACTTTATGTTGTCCCCTTGAATAATACAAAGTTAAATAATACAAGGATGTTGAACATAGTTTTTAAAGAATAACAATATGGATGCTTCCCTTCCCTTCCCTTCCGACTGTACTATTTTTAAACCAAATTCACTGAGATATGTTATCATTTTCCAGCTGTGAGCAGCTTAGCTAAGATATAGGCAGTGCGAGGTCTGTTTCCTCTCTGTCTCTTTTCTAATAATTAGGAACCTAGCCAAGCAATACGGTAGAAGAAAACTTAATTTCTTCCTTTAATTTAATTTGAATAGAGAACACTGTTGGGAACACAGCAAAGCCATCCTTTTTCATTCAGTAGTTTGGGAAGCTCTCCCAGATTCTACCACCCATAAATGTCTCCTAGTCAACGCAAGGGATGAAAAAGGAACATTCTCCAATTAGCATCCTACAGCAAAGCAGCAGTGCGTGTTGCTGACAAAACCCACGCGATGGAGCTTGTGCTGCTCAGATGCCCTCTTCCAAGCAGTGCTTTTGATATTAGAACAGAGGGTGCAATGTTGAGCAATTAATGGACAGGCTGGGTGCTTAATTGAGGAAGAAATAAATTTGAGCACCTGAAGATTTGAGCATTGTACACAGCGCATAACATGACAGAACCTGCCCAACTGTTTAAGGCTGGCATGGGAGACCTGTTTCAGCCCAAAGGCTGAATTCCCTTTAGAACAGCCTTTTGGGGGCCCAATGGCAGTAATGGGTGTGGCCTGCCCAAAACTAGGTAGAGCAGCACAATCAGCTGGATAGCTCAGTTGATTAGAGTGTGGGGCTGGTAATGGCAAGGTTGAAGGTTCAATTCCCACAAGGGACAGCTGCATATTCCTGGACTAAGATGATCCTCAGGATCCCTTCCAGCTCTATGAATCTATGTGGCTCTTGCCATTATACAGTAGGCTGTAAATGCCACAGAAACACCAGTAGTTTCTGTGCACAACCTCCCCATCTACTACCTAGGCAAGCAAGGGGCATCTTGTTCCCATTCATCAGTTCTCATAAGGATGGTTGTGGTGTCTCTTGAACCAATGGACTAAAGTAGCAGCATATTCGTGTGTCTGGCTGCCTGCTGTTGCTCTATCTGTGTACAAGGTGCTTTACAAAGAACAACAGAGCACAGAGGAAGAAAGAAGGGTAGAGAAACATAGCATCAGGCTTAGCAGAGAATGAAGAAGAGATAGCTGGAATGGAGTGAGAGCTGGAAGGACGGGGGGGGAGGGGAGAGAAAAGATGTGAGAGGTTGGTCCATGTAGCCCACTACTGTCTACACTGACTAGCAGTGGCTGTCCAGGAGGTTTCCCGAGACTTACCAGAAGATGCAGACGAATGAACCTGAGACCTTCTGATTGCAAAGTTCTATCACTGGGTTATAATAAATCTTTAATACGGTCAAAGACCAGCGAGAGAATTATACAGTACAGTTTATAGAATGGATATCTACATAGTAAAATTGCAGTTAAAATGTTACAAATTTTAAATTTTTATAAAAGTTTGATATATGAATCTCTGCCACCTGTCGACGCTCCTGTGATGTTCCTACGATAGATCAACTAGGTTATCTGGGTTGAATCACTGGGTTGAATATTCAGTGACTGAAAGGAAATTCGCAGGAGAATAGTGCTTGAATTTGTTTTTACCCTAGTAGCAGCAAATCCAGGTTTTGAGGGGTTCTTGGGAAAGACACCATCCATGTAGGTCCCCTCTCTCCATGAGTCTTCCACCTCAGTGTCCCCATTCCCTGCTGCTGACTTGCCTCACTGTTGCTTGCATGCCGGACAGTGCCAATGTGGAAATAGGCAGGTCCAGGTCCTCCCCGCCATTGTTGTTTGTTTGCTCCTCCACTCTGGGCCAGAGCCAGAGGCAAGTGGACAAGCCATTTCAAGTGGTGACCTGTCAGTGCGCCCACTGCTGGTCTGGAGGTCCTCAGCTGGTGCCAAATGATGCCTTGACATCCGTCTTGCACTGTAGCCAAGACAAAATGTAGTACAATTGCAGCTTATGCGCATTTAACTTCCACGATTTCAACCATGCACGGTTGAAGACTGGCTGAAATTTAACAAGTTATAAGCAAGCTTATAAGAGAGGTTAAAAGCTCATTTTGCTCCAGGTTTTCTTGGCGTGGAAAGGGCTTTTAAGCTCTTTGCCTTGCTTAGGAGAAAATACCTACTTGGCATGTGAGCTCAGGGATGCTCTTGCGAGATCTCGGACTGTGTGAGTTCCCATGGGAACTGCTGGCACCAGGTGTCTTATTGCACCAGGCATTCTCAGCACAGAAAGAGTTTTCAAGCTGTCTGCCTTTCTTGCCGGACAAGGCCCTCTTAGTACGCCGGCTCCATAAGGCAAGGGGTGCTTGCATGGTGGTGGCTACAAGGGGGCAGTTTGAGCATGCACATTTTTCTGTATACATATATTCTGTATATACGTATATTCTGTATATTTCTATATGCCCCCTTGGAACCAAACCTGCACATAAGATGCACTCATACTGTTGTGAGTTCATGGTTAGAACTTGGGTCTCTCTGCTCCAATTCCAGTACTATATGCATCCAGCAAATTATGCATCAAGAGAAACCTTTCCTTCCAAAATGCCTATGTCTTTACTGAAGACAAAGAAGCGACCTTAGTTTTGTGCAACTTAATGATGTATTTTACCAGCCAAGCAGGTCTATTGTTATTTCCTAAGAGGTTCCCTTTCAGCTTGCGCTGAATGTGTTCATTTAGGCTGCAATTGCACTTTTCATGCATTTTTCTTGGGCCCCATTATTTTGCTTCTTTGAGAAGAACAAGCCATTCTACTTCCCTGTTCTCTTGATGATAGATTTAAAGGCTCCTGCCCTGTTCAAGAATGAATAGCGACATGAATTTGATGACTGTTTCTGGGATATAACTTATTGAATTGCAGTCATAGGAGATTCTGCTTACCCAGGAAAAAACACACAATATGCTCTCAGCTTGGAAGCAGGTTTTAAGTGACTTGGATTGCTAAAATTATTATTGAGGTACAGGGAAGGACGGCTTCATTGCTAGACTGGTAAAATTTCATAGCAATTTTGCATGCTGATATATATTTTTTTTCATTCAGAGGGCATATGACTCAAGCACCAGGGCTGCGCACCATAATTATGCCAAAGGAGGGTTTATTTGCAGCCGTATTTCTGCCCTGCATGTAAGAGTACCAAGAAGAAAATCAGGCCTTAAAAGTTCTGAGAATAAAGCCTAGGAGAGCGTACACATATTTAAACTGTTGCAGAAAATATGGACCTCTTTGTTATTAGTCTTGGCAGGAAACTGATGACAGAAATGCCTCTGCTGACATTTTTCAAAAGTATAGAGGTAGATTCAGGCCCCTCCTCCTATCCTAAAAGCCCCACCTTGATTGATTGTAAACAGCTTGATGTCATGCATGTTTCCTTCAAAGAAAAAGTTCAGTGAGACTTGTGGAGATGAAGAGCTTGTAAATCTTAATGTGATGCAAAGCACTGGAGAAAGCTGTTGGTTAGTAGACTGTACTTTTATGTAATCAAAGTGTCAGAAGGGACTTCAAGGGCCATCTAGTCCACCCCTAATCCGTAGATGGCCATTTCGGTCCTGTTCTGGGCTTGTCACATTCAGTGCTGCCTCTGCTCTGCCATAATTCAGCTTCCACTAAAACCCGTGTTGTTCATCTTGCAATCCACTATGACTGATACTCACTAAATTAATTATGTAATCAATAACATAATTGATTTCAATGCATCTCCATAGAAGAGAAACATTAAAAACAATGCCAAAAAACAACCACCCTATTTAAGGAGCATTTGCAGACTAAAGAAACGATAGCAAATACTGTTTTGCATTCGCTACCATGATTTCCATTCCTAACCTCCAACAAACATGCAAATTGCAGCATTTTCCACTCCCATTTTCATTTCTAATGGAATTCTCCAACATCCCTAGTGGCCATCAAAAATAGAAAGAACCACCTTCTGTCAGCCTTTTTGCTGCATCTATAATGCAATTTGCGAAAGCAAGCCTGCCCTACTCTAGTAGCATAAGGGTCTTAGACCATACCTAAGATGCTTCCAATATTTAATAATGTATTTATATATAAACCACCCTTCCCCCTCAGGAGCTCAGGATGGCAGACATGGCTCTTCCCCTCCTATATGATCCTCACAACTATCCTAAAGATGGTGACTTGCCTAAGGAGCACCTAGTGTGTGGGTAGCCAGTCTGGGGCCCTCTATGTGGGCTGCAACTTCAGCCATCTCTGCCTATTGACCATGCCGGCTGAGGCTGCTGGGAGTTGTAGTCCAAAACATCTGGAGGATGCTACATTGGCTACACCTGACCTAGAGAATGTTATATCTTCATGATTTGAACCTGGGTCTCCTCAGTCATTGTCTGGCATTGTATCAACTGCAGCATGCTTGTTTTAAAAGATTGTCCCCATAGGGACCGTATTGGAGCCTGGGGGTTCTAGTCAGCTAAGTGCTTTTCAGAGTAGACTCATTGCTCTTGATGGAACTAAGTTGGTCCTGACCATAAACTTCAATGTTGTCTGCTCTGAGTAGGACTAGAATTCAACCCTGGGTTAATGGACTCCAATATCTGACCGAGACTCCTCCATAACTTTAGCGTGATGCAATCTAAGATTTTTCAGGGAGGTAGATTTACCTTAAAGAAGAGACATGTGGAGGTGGTGGATTTACCTTAAAGACAAAGTGTTTGAGGGTGTTTATTTTTTAAAAAACAACTGCCAATGGAGGCAGCAAATGCTATATAACAGCACAGTGTCATTTCATGGAGCATTCTCTTCCAAATTACAAAAGAAACACAACAGGGCTACTGAGGGCAGCCAAGCTGGTGCCTGAAGTGGTGCCAAAGCTTTTATTTTATCCCACCCCATGCAAAATGAAAAACAAAAAAGCCATTTTATGTTTAAGGGAAGCCTTAAAGGTAAAGGACCCCTGACCTTTACCTTTACCAAGTCCAGTTGTGAACGATTCTGGGGTTGTGGCGCTCATCTCGCTGTACTAGCCGAGGGAGCTGGCATTTGTCCGCAGACAGTTTTTCCGGGTCATGTGCTCAGCATGACTAAGCCGCTTCTGGCGAACCAGAGCAGCACATGGAAATGCCGTTTACCTTCCCGCCGGAGCGATACCTATTTATCTACTTGCACTTTGACATGCTTTCGAACTGCTAGGTTGGCAGGAGCTGGGACCGAGCAACGGGAGCTCACCCCGTCGCAGGGATTTGAACTGCCGACCTTCTGATTGGCAAGCTCTAGGCTCAGTGGTTTAGACCACAGCGCCACCGGCGTCCTAAAGGGAAGCCTACCCTCACCCAAAATTTATTTGAGTTTGCCAATCCCCCAAATCCCCAATACCTCCTTTGATAGGTTGGGATGGGAGAGAGATCTTATTCCGTTCTTATTTAGAGGCAAACTTTCTTAATTCACACTTTCCGAACCAATATACAAATGGAATCAAAATCATCCTTTGAATGTTGCACTTTGGCAATTTTTGCATTAAAATGCAATGCAATAAAATAAAATACCGTAAATGCATACATTTGTGAAAACAACATATTCCAAATGAATTTTATTTAGGAAATTGCTTTGCCAAAGTGTGTATGTCGGACAAAGGTGCACATAAAAAATGTGTATATTGGGAGAAATTTGCACTAAAAGAATGAATTATGGAATTATGGAGAACTAAACATAAGACTGGAAAAATTAGAACCCCCATTTTTTGGGTTTAGAAAAACCAACATGGGCAGATTCACCCATCCCTCTGAGTGGGTGGGTGTTCACCACTAATGTTTGTAATTACTTGGTCCAGAGTACAGATTTGTCCAACTCATAATGTTCCAATGTATTATGAATCAAGCATTTATTCCCCACAAAGTTCTTGTCTGGCTTGAACTTTTCAAAAACATGTTTCTGCAACGTATGCCAGCAATGACTTTTCAGGTGTCCCTTAAGATTTCATTTATTTATTGTCCAAGACCTGGACATGAAGTACTGTACAGTTGTTGCTCATACACACCTGTGAAAAAGGCCCCTAAAGCTTATATACCTTCATGCTCCAGGGAAATGTGCTCAGCTCTCTAACTCCCAAGGCTCAGAAGCCTTTCCTGAGCAGTGTCCTGAGCTGTGTCCTGTATCAGTAGTTCAGAGAGTGCGCAGTTCCTTGGAGAGAGAGAGAAAAAAACATCTGTGGGAGAGATCGGGGTCTGTTTCACCTGCAATTACTGTCCAGGACTTAGGTAACTGTCTCTCTCTCCTCCTCCTCCTCCTCCCATATCCCTATATATTTTCATTGGAAAATTGAGGTGTTTCAGCAACAACAACTAAGAGCAAAATGAGTCTCACAACACTACACAGCTGGAGATAGCTCTCAGAAAAGATGTGAACTTTTGGCTCGTAATCGCCAAGCAAATTCCAAATTTATCTGAGTGGTTTCCACCCACCACAAGTTTAACTGTGTTGTCAGGGCAGATGCTGAAAGGGGCAGATGTGTTTCTTTTAGCTTAGTGATAAGAGTCCATACCTTGTGTGCAAAAGCTCCCAGATTCAGTCCCCAGGATCTCCAGACAAGGTTAAAAGAGACCCCTGCCTGAAACCATGGAGAGCAGCTGCCAGTCAGTGTAGACAATACTGAGCTAGATGGACCTCTAGTCTGACAATGGACAATGGAACAGCTAAGAGGGCCCCCTCTGGCAGTCCTTGCACCTGAGGGGGTCTGTAGGGAAGGAGGCAGTTTTTCAGCTCTTTGGAGCCTAAGTTGTTTGGGGTTTGAATACTAATGTGAGCACCTTGAATTGGGCCTAGAAACAAACTGGCAATCGGTGCAGCTATTTTAGAATAGGGGTTTTACAAGATCTAAACGGAACACCAGCTGCATTTGGAACTCTTCTTATAAAGGAGGTGCTACCAACTAGAGCCCATTTGCTTGTGGCTTGATATTGGCAGAGACTTTTTGCTAAACATCTCCCATTGGCATATCCTCCCATTTCTCGAGACTGCTGCCTCCTTCATTTTTACTGAGGAGAGCACTGTTTTATTTATCTGCTTGCACATTCCGGTTGCTAAATTTAGGGGTAGGGAGAAAAACTTTAAAATGCAAATATTTGACTACCCAGCTACAGCGTTTTGCTTCTCAAATGTGTCTTTTGGGGTTATTATATATATATATATATATATATATTTAGAACGCAGTGGAAATGTACAAAGAGTGGCCTCTCTTGCTGTGTCCTGTTAGGGCAATGACCTTCATGTACGGGTAACTTAAACTGTGCAAACTCTGCTCCACAGAGGAAACAGTGAGCAAATCACAGGAAAGGATGGACTCTTTGAGCTGAAGTACATGAGCATATATGCCCTGCAGTGCACTGACCACAGGATTTGTTTTGGATCCTGGTTTGGTGCTTTGGGAAACAGGAAAAAATAATCAAAATTATATTTCATTTAACAATGTGAATAACTTTTCTTTAAACGTATTAGGCTATTAGGTATCCCTTTCCCAAAAAACCTGAGGCTTTTCTATTGGGACTGATGGAGAGGAAATAACAAAGGGAGATCAGAGACTATTTATGTACGCTACAACTGCGGCTAGGACTTTATTAGCCCAAAAATGGAAACTACAAGAGACACCGATGATTGAGGAGTGGCAGACGAAAATGATTGACCATGCAGAGTTAGCAAAGTTGACCTGCAGGATCTGAAACCAGGGAGAGACAAAAGGAATAGAGTAAATTCTTGGATTATATGGAGAAGAACTGTAGAAGTTTAAAGACACTTGCAGGACTGAAATAAATTGGTTTTAACTAGATAGACTAAAAGGAACTGCAAGATAAGGGGGGGGGGAACCGAATGATGAGAGGGAGGGAAGTCAAAGCTCGGCAGAGCAAAATGAACTGAGATAGGTGAATATAAGATAAAATGTTAAAAAAAAAGTTTTTGTTGTTGTTTGGTTTTGTTTATCTGGAAAATTTAATAAAAATTATCTTTAAAAATAAAATAAAAATAAACGTACAGTATTAGGCTACCTGGGTGTGACTGAGCCAAAGTTAAGCACCGAAAGTGTGTTTTTCAATGGGGCTCTGCTGAGAAGAGCTAGTACCTTGATCGTGCTCTCTGAATTTAAGTGTTGTCCCCATCTTAATCACAACACTCCTTTCTAGATAGATGACCAGACCAAACACTTTGAAATGAATTGGAACTGGGCAAGGATGGGTCACACATCCAGCTAGCTCCTCAAAAATATTGTGAGCAGTAGGTTACAGGAATCCTTCCTACACATTTGAAGCAGGGAGGGGAAATGTTTTTGTTTTGACCCAGTTGTACAAAGAATGCCTTCATCTTCATCAAGAACAGTTTCTTCTCTAGAGCAATTTCGGCCTTAAATGGAAAGTCTGGACTTTGAAGTCATCTTATTTTTACTTGCCATTTCGTATTGTATTGTTTAATTAATGTTTTGTAGTTATTTTAAATTTATGTGGAGTGCCTTATCTGAGTGGATGGAGCAGCCGAGTAATTTCGTTGTTCCCGCAGGGGGGCAATGACAATAAAGATTATCTTAAATCTTCAATCTTATCACGTGGAGAATAAAACTGCTCTCTGGCACGCCCCAGAATATCTTTATCTTGGCCCAGCCCGTGAGCATGGGCAGTTTGTATGGAAACCTAAGCAGGAGGTTGAATCAGGAGCCAAGGGAGTTCATTTCCAAGAAGGAGGCTTGTTCCAAGCAGAGGCAGGCACCTGTAAGTGCTCAGGCATGAACAGCACCTTGGGCAGCTCCATGGGAGATCAGGATGGTTGCTAACACATGAGCAGGATAGCCTTGGATGTTGCTTCAACAGCAGTGTGGAATTCATTGAGGCTGTGTGCTGACATATCAGCACAATAATCTAAGATGTTGCTTCAGCAGCAGCCTGAATTTGAATAGGCCGCATCTCTGCCCCCACAAGCAGAACCATCTTGTATTTAAAGAAGTTTTTTTAAAAAAAAACAGCAGTGGCTTTGATTGTATTGAGGAGGGAAATAGTAGGAGGAGCATCTCCACCCTCATCGTTCAGCCCGGACACTGTGGTCCAGCTTTCTGTGGTCCAGCATTCTGTGGAACACCCTCCCATCAGATGTCTAGGAAATAAACAACTATCTGACTCTTAGAAGACATCTGAAGGCAGCCCTGTTTAGGGAAGTTTTTAATGTGTGATGTTTTGTTGTGTTTTTAATATTCTGTTGGGAGCTGCCCAGAGTGGCTGGGGAAGCCCAGCCAGATGGATGGGGTATAAATAATAAATTATTATAATTATTATAGTGGCTTGGTCATGGTTTCTGGGGTGGAGCTTGAGAACCAGAAGACGATGTCAATGTGATCTTTTCAGGCATAGGATGAACTACCGGGGTTCCACAGGCTCACATGCCTCGGGGAAGGAATATTCGGGGTCTGCACTGGGTGTGAATCCTTCCCTCACTCAGCCACTCCATTAGAGTCCATAGTCTTATCACTTGAATGTGGAAAGCTTAACCACAGGATCACTAAAATCCTTAGTGAAACCAACTTGAAAGATGGTGGGACAGAGCTGGGGAAGGGCTGTAGCTGAGTGGAAGAGCACATGCTTTGCAAGTGAAAGGTTGCAGGTTCTCTCTAGGTTGGGCTGAGAAGCCCTAGAGAACCACTGCCCATCATTGTTGACAATATTATCCAGTATTATCCAATATTATCCAGATTGACCAGTATATTATCCATATACTGACTCAGTATATGTTCTGATGACAAAAAGTCCATGAGACCTACAGTCTTCTGGAATGCCATCCCCCCCCCCCAAAAGCAAGGGTGCTGTTTCTTTTGCAATCTCCGGTATTAATCCAATGAAAAATCAAGGGTGTGTAGTTTGCTTTCGCAAATACAGTAAGGCTTTGGGAAATTCAGGGCATTTTCTCTTGAGAACTAAATTACATTCTCCAGCTTTTCACTGCTTGTGTATGAATGTGTGCCCTTGCTTTGAAATGTCCTGTGAGGCATGGAACGATTTCATCAAGAAAACCCCCACAAAATCTCCACCCACCCCCGTATCTTGTTGCCTGGCAAATGCCCAGCTGAGGAACCTGGACAATCTCAGGCAGAATCATGTCTCTCTGCCTAGCAGCTCCTACATTCCTCTCTGGTTATTGCTACTATAGGAGTGTTCAAATCATGTACAGTAGCTCCATGGGAGAGCATCTGCTTTGTATGCAGGAGATCCCAAGTTTGATCCCTGGTATCTCCAGGTAGGTCTGGGAGAGATCCCTTGTCAAAAACCTGGGGGAGCCCTGCCAGTCAGTGTAAACAGTACTGAGCTAGATGGGACAATAGTATAAGGCAGCTTCCTACATTCAAGTCCTGATTTCAGGCCTGCTATGTTTGTGTGCCTGTACTTGGAGTGAAATGCTTTGGCAGCCTTTTTTCTCAGATACTTGAAAGAGTCTAGGCAGAAACACTTGGAGGGGCTGTGAGTGACTTCTGCTATATGTACTGTAGCTTGATTCTCCCTTGCTGACTGCAGCCAATTTCCATCCTCATCGCAATCTGTAAATGTGCAAATGTAGCTTTTCACGAAGACTTCTGGTGCTCATTTCCTCTGAAAGACACCAGCCTTGGCAATTGTGCAGTGAACTTCCAGCAGCTTGACAGAAACTATTCACCGGAGGGAGGGGGAAGTATTTTCACACGTCAACATAGTTTCTTCATCTAAAACAAAACAAAACAAAACAAAAATCAATAGCAATTCTTGCTGCTGGACCAACAGGGGGAATATCTGTTTACAGTCCTTACTGCCTCATAACTTGGATTTGATTCTACCTGGTCCATGGAGGGAAACTTTAACACTTAGCCAGTCCTGGGGGTTCTGCTCCCTTGTAGCCCATAGCCATATAAGAATTAGAAAATGGAAGCGATGTACTGTAACTCCACACCCATCGATGAAACCAAGGATGGAGCACTGGTATATTTTAACTGGGAGAAAGTGGGCAGGAAAGATTCCCCTGTGGTTGAGGCCAGGGAACTATGTATGAGTTTATGTATTGGTGTATATGTCATCAGAATCACTTAAGAATGCATATTCCCTATTTACAATAAAATATAAAATATATTCATTGTTCCTAATAATATGCAGAGCTGTTTAGTAGAATGTTATACAACACTGCAATAGTGCACAGTTATATTGAATAGCCTATGAATTCTTTAAAAAAATGCAAGTTTAATATTTTATTAAAATGTCACATCATCAGTCTTTTAAATATATTTCAATAGTAATCTTCTTCATCATCGTTTCCCAAGTTATTTTACTATTTCATCTACATCCCCTACTCTTAGACTCCCCCCAGCAGAGACTATGGGTTCACTGAGTCTTGTTCTTTTTTGTGCCGATGAAAAATAAACAAACTCATTTTTAAACTACAACACACACCCCCTCATTGTTCCCCTATTAACATGTGTGTTGCTAAATTTTCTCTTGCTGATTTCACTCCCCATACAATGACGACATGGCTAGGTGGCAGAGCATATGGTTTACCTGCAGAAAGTCCCCAGTTCAATCTAGTTTACAAAAGGGAGCATGGAGTAGGTGATCATAAAGGTAGGATTTGGGAGTGGGGACTCCTGCATGAGAATGTGGAGAGCAAGGGTGGGTGAACCTGTCAATTGTGGTCTGCATGCCCAGGCGTCTCCCCACCCTACGGGCTGCCAAAATTCCATGAGTAATGAGACATGACACTAGTGTTTGGGTCAAATCAGGGCACAACTTTTATTGACCATAGATGTAAGAGGTTTGGCATAGGGATTGGGGCCTCCCTCATTGGATTGCGAAGGGCAGGGGGAGTGCTGGCCTGCAATGGTATCCACCAGGAAGGGTGAGCCAACTTCTCCCAGTTTCTTACTTTCCCAATCTTCACTTCTCCAGATTTCTAGATCAGTTTGCATTTTTTTCAAGTTCTCATGAAAACACACCAGCATTTAAGTGCAAATTTCTCCTCCTATGCACATTTTAAATGTAATCTTGTCTAATATACATATTTTGCAAAGCAAATTTGCCTAATACCATGTCATTTTCCATGATATTTTATGTGCACTTTAGCCTAATATAATGCATTTCTGTACACATTCAAAATTTGGAGAAGTGTGAATTGGAAAGGCTGGCTGTGTTTTGGTTCCCATTGTTTTGGAAAGTGTGAATTAGATAGGTTTATATTTCAATGCAGATTGGGTAGCTTTGCCTTTAAATGTGAACTGACTCCAATTTATCCCTGATCCCTAGGGAGTGTTCCATCCAAATCTGGTGCAGCCTATGGACAGATACGCTGACCAGCCATAAGGCACATGGGTGTCCTTTTCTAGCTCTGCATTATCTTTTTGAGTTGGAACATATTATTTCATCCTTGTATCATTTAACAAACTCATAAAATAAATCATAGAAACTTTATGCTCTGGTTTTGATAGGTCAAAGGCATTTATTTTGAACTTGGCTATTTAATTTCTGTCCACTGCAGGCAATTTTTTCTTAGAAATCCCTTGTGGAATCTTCCTCCCTTCCTTCCTTTTCCTCTCTCTCTTCCTCCCTCCTTGTGTGCCCCTTGATTCCACGCATGTCAGATTGGCCCATATGAATCAGACTCGCATATTAAATCAGCATTGGAAAAACCAAACAACACAAACAGCGATGCACAATTTTAGCAATGTTTTCCAGAAATAACTGAAATGTGGCTGAGACAGCGTTCAAAATAAAATGAAAACTGCAAGTTACACAGGCATTATTTTTTTCAGGCAGAGAAAGAAATACAGCCATGGATAACAAAAGGTCTCACAAAGAAGCACATAATGATTTTACATTTCACGCTGGGATATAATCCTGCATGATCATAACTCAGAGAGGGAGAGAGACGTCTTGCTCATTCCTAAATCTTAACAGGTAACATTGAATCATATTCATTTCATTTCAGGAAAGGAACCCGACTTTAACAAGCTTACGTTACAGAAGAAAAGGCTGGATGGAATCTTGAAACAGGGAGCCCAAGACAGTAGCAGGTTTTTTTCAGGTGAGTCACTTGTTTCTATAGTTTATCAGAATTTCAAAATGTAGCCTTAGAAATGATCTACAACAGCCTAGAAGAAATGACATGGAGCTTCAGGCTAATCATTATTAATTATTATTACAACTACTGTTTAGGGAGTTAAGTTCACCTTAGAACTTACATACCTGGGATCATAGCTGCCAAGTTATCCCTTTTTAAAAGGGATTTTCCATTATGCTGAATAGGCTTCCTCGCGAGAAAAGGGAAAACTTGGCAGCTATGCCTGGGATACTAATTTTGTCTGTCCAGGTGGCTATTATTTTTCAGGGGAGCATTCAGGTTGTGCAGTTCCACTCTCACCCCCATGCTGAAGTGGTCCGGCACAAAAGCTGTCGTGTTTCTATGGAAAGTCAAAGGAAACCAAGATAAGCACAGTGACCATTTGCAGTGTTGGGAACTACAAAATCTAACTAGTAATTTCACATCTGTAGTGGGAAAGGAAACTTTGGTTTAGACTGAGCTCTAAGCAATCAAATCAAACTTGCTGATAAATTCAAATTCAACAGCTTTTACTGTAGACACTTCCTTGAAAATATTTTTGGTCAGAATTTGATGACTGTGAGGCCAACTGCAGAGTATCCTGGGTGACTGAAATTTTATCCCTCTGGATTCTGAATGTTGCCATTTTCTATGTCTAAATTGGGTCCATTTTATGCCCTTGTATTGGCCCCGTTAGTGGTATAGGAGGAGGTCAGTAGGGCATGAAATCTCAATGACTCAGGAAAACGTATTTCTCTTTAGGTAATTTCATGGACCCTCTTTATACAGTTAATATGTGAAGGTGACTCACGTCACGGGAACATGGTACCAGTGTTCCTGCCTCAAATCTACAACATTGGCTCTGGTTTGGGAATTACAGGGGGGAAATTCTAAGGGACTTTGTACCTAGCCCAACCCCTATAGCAGGGATGGGGAACCTCAGGTCACAGGTTGATTGCGGCCCTCAATGCTTCTCTATCTGGCCCTCAGAACTCTTCCCAGGCCACACCCCTCACTGGCCCTGCTTCAAATCCCAAGTCTTTTTCCTTGGCTTGAGCTCTGGTAATGCCTCTTGCGAGTCAGGATGGTGAATAGTGAGGCGTGTGCTTGTGTGTGCCGTAGGTCAAATGTACACGTGTTGCTCCACCCACTTTTGCCTCTGGCCCCACCCACCACTGGCATGTGGCTCTGGGAAATTTTCCCAAAGGGAATGTGGCCCTTGAGCTGAAAAGGACCTCATCCAGGAGATATGGGAAACACCCAACAGATGCCTGCCTCCTTTCTCTTTGAAGCCTTCCAGCAAGGGAAGGCCCTTCAGGCAACACCAGAGAGCAAGGCTTTGGACGAAGGCGCACTATGATGATGTCACAATGACATGGAGAGAAACCATTGCGGGGGATGCCATTTTCAGTGGCCTCCCTGTGTTGCCCCAAGTTTGTAGATCTTACTCGGGCAGGGAATGATGCCTAGCTCCTGCTTTTGAATGCATTTTTTTTTAAAAAAAAGCTTTCTGTTGTAGTATTTCATCTCCTATTGCTTGTGAATTGTATTTTAAGATATGTGGTTTTCATTAGCCAATCTGACCCTCAGGGGAAAGTGCCTTGCATTTTACAGGATTGCATTCTGCCCAGAAAAAGGTAGCTCACGGACGTTGGGTGCTTATTCTTTCCCTTGTTCTCCGTACAGAACGTGCGAGGTTATGATTTCCAGCTTCTGCTAGTGAAGGAAACCAGGCCATGTGTGAAAGAACAAATCTTGCTCGCTGTTAGCATTTGACCTTTTAGAAAACTGATTTCCCCAATTTCCTAATCCAGGCATCGAGGAAGTCTTACCAAGGGAACATTCACAGAGTATTCAGGGAGGAAAGAAAGAAAGAAAAAAGAATCATTAATAATTCAAATTGCCTGAATTAAGGCAGCAGGTCCATTCTTTATGCAGTGTTTGAATTAGTATAATCTTATTTCCTTTATTTCCTGTGCAACCTTTTATTAAATCCCATTTTGTCACTGCACAGCATTAGGTCTCCGCCCTCCCACCACTCTCTGAAAGAGGAGATATGGTAGGTGGAACTAAGAGCTTCCAAAATACTCCTCATCCAAATTTCTCCCCAGATAAATTGTTTATTTTAAGCATGCAAACATTTACTGTTCCTCAACAAGTCCAATGTAGCTAACAATATAATTTAAAACAATAGCTCAACAGGTGTGTGTTTTTTTAAAAAAAATGGCAACAGCAATAAAGCAGGAAAAAATGAAGATTTCCTCAAAGCACACCCATTGAAATTAATGGAGTTTACCTAGTCATAACCTTTAATTTCCATGGGTCTATCCCGAATAAATTCTGTTGAATACTACCCTATGGTTCCAAGGCAGGAATAGGGAACCTCCAGGCCAGGGGGTTGAATGTGGCCCTCCAGGCCTCACTATGTGGCCCAGGGCCGGCTCTAGGTAGAGTCCCGGTGGCGCGGGGCGCTGGGAAGCTGCGCGGAAGCCATGCTGCGCCCTGCGAGGGCGGGGGCGCCGGAGCGATCTCCGCCCCTCAGCGCCAGGGCGTGCAACCTGCTCGAGACTGCCCTGATGTGGCCCTTAGAACCACACTGCCTCTCTAGCAAACACACTCTTTACTGGCCCCTGCTTTGTACCATCCTTGAGTGCTTGTGCCTGGCTAAAATGTGCCTTTGAACATAGGCACTGCAGAAGGTTGCTCACAAGGTGATGCTGTCCTTGGGCTGAAAAGGGTTCCACCCTCACCCTCCTTGAACAAATTATTAAAATGAACACCCATCAACAACACACACACACACCCCAGTCCTCAAATCAGTCATTAACCCACCCTATGTGCACTTAGGTTGTCAAAAGGTGCTTGCCTTCTGCCTCCAGAACATGCTATTAGGGCAGCCTCAGCCACCTTATCCTCCATGTTTGCCCTTCAAATATTGATTTGCCTTCATTGCTCACACCTTAATCACATTGATCTCATTTGCACATACTTGTCATTCAAACTGCTTAGCAATTAGAGGAGGGTGACTAAGGAAGGTATTCATTTACATGCAGCCAGGTAGCTCTTTTATTCAATAAAGTTGTCAATCTTTCGAATGCGTTTTAATATGGTATTGCATGCTTTCCCCTTCAAATTGCATGTCGCTTTGAGGCAAAATAAATAAATGAAATTGCAGCAAGCAACTATAAATAAATAATAAATAAAGTAAGTAAGTAAGCAAGCGAGCAAGGTCATATTCTCCAGGTATTCAAAGGCACACTACTGTTCTTATTTTAATCTTTGTTGGAAGCCGCCCAGAGTGGCTGGGGAGGCCCTACATCCCGTTCTCACCCTGACAAACCAGATGTTTGTGGGAAGCCTGCAAGCAGGATTCAGGTGCAAAAAACATCTACCTTAAAAACACAATAACATTAACAACACAAGAAGAAGAGCCTGCTATTGTGTTCTTCATGTAGATGTCTCCCAGCCTCATCTCAGAATTGTAGGGGAAAGAATTCACACTGCTTAATAATAATAATAATAATAATAATAATAATAATAATAATAATAATTTATTATTTGTACGCCGCCCATTGGGCTGGGCCTCCCCAGCCACTCTGGGCGGCTTCCAGCAAAGATTAAAATAAGAGCAGTAGTGTTTTTTGAATACCAGTTGCTGGAGAATATGCGTGGGAGAGGGGGAAATTGGGACCATGCCCTGATTGCAGGCTTCCGATTGGCACCTGCTTGGCCACTATGTGAAATAAGGTGCTGGACTAGATAGGCCTTTGTCCTGATCCAGCAGGCAGCAAAAGAAGTGCCCTGGAGGATCAGACCTAAAGTTCAAGCATAAATATGCAAAGAGGGTGCCTCCGGGGAGTCTCCATGCAGGCCATGAAGACAACAGCCCATTTCTCCCTTACGTGGCCCCAAGGGGTTTCAAATCTAAACTGACACAAAAAAGGAAAAGGAAACGGAGGAGGTGAAGACAGGAGAAGAACATGGATTTTTATATATATTACAGTAACACATATTTGGGCTTGAATAGAGCAGGGAGTGGAGAATATGGCGGGGGGGGGGGGTGGACCTACCTCACAGGACTATGACTATGAGATAACATATGTGAAATACCTTGAACCATCAAAAGCCCCATTAATGTAATATAATACAGTGGTACCTCGGGTTACAGACACTTCAGGTTACAGACTCCACTAACCCAGAAATAGTACCTCGGGTTAAGAACTTTGCTTCAGGATGAGAACATAAATTGTGTGGTGACAGCATGGCGGCAGCGGGAGACCCCATTAGCTAAAGTGGTACCTCAGGTTAAGAACAGTTTCAGGTTAAGAACAGACCTCCAGAACAAATTAAGTTCTTAACCCAAGGTACCACTGTATAATAGTATAGTATAGTACTGTGTTTCTCCGAAAATAAGACACCGTCTTATATTTATTTTTCCTCCAAAAAGCACACTATGGCTTATTTTCAGGGGATGTCTTATTTTGTTCCTCCTCCTCCTCCTGCCGCGGCCGGCATTGCTGCTGCGCCTATCACTATGTCTTATTTTCGGGGTATGGCTTATATTCCTTGAATGCTTAAAAATCCTGCTATGGCTTATTTTATGACTACATCTTAAAATAGGAGAAACAGGGTATAGTATAGTATAGTATAGTATAGTATAGTATAGTATAGTATAGTATAGTATATATAATTTTAAAACTGTTCTTTGGCCGAAATGGCTTCTAAGCGGTTTCCAAGTATAAAACGGATTAGAAAAAATACAGCCACACACATTTAAAATGCACAATAAAAATAATAATCAAAACATTAAAATAAACACCCATAATTAAAATGTACAATAAACAAGCCAATCTAAACAGCATAATTGTTAAAACTGCAATTAAAATATTTAACAGAGGAGGTTCAAGTGGATCAGGGGAATGCTTGTCTAAAGAGGTGTGTCTTCAAGAACAAGCAGAATGCCAATACTGATGGAGCCTCTCATATTTCAGCAGGTAGGGCATCCCGCAACACAGATGCTGTCAGTGAAAAAGCCCACCTCTGTGTTACCACAATCAAATAATCACCAGGCTGTTGCAAAACTAACTAAGTTCCATTTGTTGATCCTTATGCCCCTGCTGGGCAGGGAATGGGAAGGTGGTCTATTGCTATTAGACCATACTTCTGCAGTCAGCAACAATGTGGGGTGAGGGCTACTTTACATTAGCACAACCCCCAGAAGCCTCTGAAACCACAGTCACAACTGTATGTGATTGCTCAGGCCAGATTTTTGATACAAAAGAGAATTGGTGAATATTAAATTTCCTATATTAAATTTGATTAATTAAGAAATAAAATTTATGCTTTTAACCACCCCCTCTCAAATACCAGGTTTGCAAAAAAAGAAAAGAAAAGAAATAAAAAGAAACAGCAATGTGCCTCATTCTAGAGAGCAAAGTGGAAAGAATCGGATGACTGTATAAAGAAGCAAAGAGTCAACCATTCATAAGAGCTCACGGTTTCCATGCCAACGCAGTTCCCTAGGGGATATCTAAGGAGAGACAAATGCCGTGAAATTTCTAAAAAGCATGCTTAGCTTGGGAAGCCTTCTCCAGAAGGCGCTGTGTGTGTGTGTGTGTGTGTGTGTGTGTGTGTGTGTGCGCGCGCACCCCACCTATCTCCCAAACTGATTTTGTAATGCCACGATTTGCATATTAGTGTTCAGTCACTTTGTTCTTGTCATATCCCCCATCACCAGAACCTTAATCCCACCACCGTCTCCATAATATGAGAGAGCAGACGCCAAGGGTCAGGCTTCAGGGCAAACAAAAACTCTCCTTCATGGAAAGTTATGAAAGAATGGCTGAATGACTGCAGAGATATCGCCTGGTGTAGGGTTTCATTTTACAGATTTATAAGCCGCTTCACAGCTTGAGGCCACCCAAATGGTGCCTGATGTATCCAGTCACATAGATGTTGGTGTGTTTTACTGTTAATTTTAATTTTAATTTTAATCATCTTTAAATGTTTTTAACTGTTTTAACATTTCTTCTTAGAGGTCTGATGAAAATCAAGCAGTATAAAATGTTGTTAAATAAAATAACGAGCATAAACATGCCCACAATGAATCATTGCAGTGCAAGGGGCACATTCTAGCCAGACAAAAGCACTTGGGGAAGGTGACAGCAAGGCCAGTGAGCCTCCCGGGGGCAAGGTAGAGAGGCCTGTGGTTGCATTTGGACCCCTGGACCTGAGGTTCCCCACACCACCTCTCTATAATCTCCTAGCAGCTCAAGCAGGCTAATCCCCACCCCTTGCTCTCCCAATTTTTCTTTCCTCTCTGTTCCACATTAATACTTTCAACATTCCATAGTTTAGCTCTCTCCACCATAGACTTTATTGCTGGGCTTGTTCTAGTTCACTTTATGGGTTTCTTTCCATGAATAGACACCCACATCTTTCATTATAGGAAATGATGATAATAAAACAGGACTAACAGATAGATAGACATCTCTGACTGCCAGGTCTGCAGCTGGGTGCAATCCAGTTGAAGCAGAATCTGCTACCATCCCTAACAGCCTACTCCTTTGGATGCCTAAGGTGAGGGCCCCCACTTTGAGGTTTTTTATTTACAATCAAGTGGTATATAATTTCTCAGCTGCTTCCTGAGCCGATTTGGCATTCCATTTTGTTAGGTCTGCATTGAAGACCCCCTCATTTCGATATCCATTTGGAAAGTAGCACGTATGTGATTCAGCTGAACATCTTACCAGGTTTGTTTATTGCAGCTCTCTTGGAAATTAGAAGATTTAGTACATAAAGGGAAACACTGTGAAGTTTATTTCCCCTTCCTGGTGCTTTTTCAAACACTCTAGAACATCCTTCAAAAAGCCTTTGCAGCTGCAAAACTTACCAGTCCCCTTGCATTCATCTAAATTAAGCAGAACTTTCCTCCCTGCACACATAAAGGTTCTTTATTCACATTGGTCTTCTGTTGCTGGAAACAGTGAGATTATCGTGCAGTCAATGAGATTTGTCTATGTAAACTGTGGTCAACCAAACCTAAATCAGAGTGAGGGCAAAATCTTTACTCTGCAACAGTTTTAATTGCCCTCTGTGGACAGTTTTGGGACCAGTTCTTTTTAACTTGATCATCGGTGATTTGAAGTTAGGAGAATGCAGTAAGGTGGTCAGGTTTCTTGATGATCCCACAGTTCGAGGTGGGTGGGTGGGTGTGAATTGATGTACATTGGGACAAAAGCTTCTCATTTCACATACACACTCTTGGAGTCTGAACTGGTGGTGATTGACCAGGAAAAGAATCTTGTGGTTTTGGTCAATACATTGATGAAAATGTTGACCCAGTACGCAGTTGTTGTTCAATATGCAAATTTCATGCTAGGTATCATAAGGGATGGAATTGAAAATAAAACATTGTTGTTCTTAAATCTCACTTGTTACACAGAGATTGCCTTGGCTGAAATCTGATTGGCTCCACTCTTTAAAATAATGGTTTTTGATATGGGAATCCTATATGAGGTGCTATAGCAAAAACGGAACATTCACGTTTATTTATTTTTATGATTTTATTTATTAAATTTCCTGGCCACCATTAGATTTTACAGTGATGGAAAGATAAACTTGCATGTGTGAACCAGCTACAAATAAGCCCTAAGTCAGGTCTTTTACGGTGAGGGAATCTAACAGTAATCTTCATGCATTGAGAGAGAAAATAGGCAGGCTGAACGTGGAGGGAGGCCTTGCATGCAAGTCTCCTTCCAACATCCCTTTTCATGTAATATTTACATCACCCACCCACTTTTGCTTTTGGCCCCATTGACCACTAGCATGTTGGAAGGTTGCCCAACCAAGAATGTGGTCCTTAGGTTAGCAAAATCCCCCACCTGGACTTTAGTCCAGAATCCATGGAAATGGGCGTGGAGAAAATCAGTGTGGAACCTCCAGATCCCAAATGCAGGCTGGCCAATTTAATGCTATTTTATATTAATAACAGGAAAAACCCCAAATGGGGATTTGACACTTGTCAATCATCCTAGCATTTTTGAACTCATTGGAAAGAACATTGAAAGGCGCGAGCACATTTCATTCTACGCAAGCACTGCCTATAACCTTAATTTTTAATAAAATGAAAGCAGAAACTTTTGGGAAATGGCCCAGAATATTACAAAGGGAGCCAGCCTTCACAGCATTGAAGATGGATACAACACTGGTTATATTTCATAAAGGCAGAAAGGATACCAGGCTATTCAAGCGCTGCAGAGAACACGGACTGGCCATGTTTACATGTTGACTGAGATTACTGTACTTTTCCGTGTATAAGACTAGGTTTTTTTCACTAAAAAATAAAAAGGGGGTAGTCTTATACACGGGGGAAATCTTTCCCCATTTTCTTAATTTTGGGTCCCCAAAACTAGGGGGCGTCTTATACACGGGGGGGGGGGTTATACACGTAAAAATACAGTATGTATTGCAGAGGCACAACATGTACAGTGGCTATGTATGTGCTCCTAAGACAAAGCTTTTAAAATCCCAATTATTAAAAACCAAAGCAGGCCATCCCAAAGATTTTGCAGAAGGGAAGCTGGGTTATTCTGTGGCAGCAAAAACAGCAGCAGTGTCTTGTAGCAACTCAAAGACTAACAAATGCTATAAGCTTTTGCCATAATACATTTGTTAGGGTGGCCACCAAGTAAGTTCTAGTCAGAGGGGGTCCATTGAAATGGACGGACCTAAGTTAGTCATGCACATTAATTTCAGTGTGTCTACCCAGAGTTGGACTAACATTGGCTACAACCCTTAGTCTTCAATGTGTACCAAGACTAGTTTTTCATACCAGATACGATGCTTTAATCCAGGCTTACCCAACCTAGTGCATTCCTGCAGTTTCTGGACTGTAACTCCCACGATCCCTGGCCATTGGCCATGCTGGCTGAGGCAGATGGGAGCCAGATGTTCTACAACATCTTTAGGGCACCAGGTTGGTTGCCTATCCCTGCTTTATCACCCATTGTTCAGGCACACCAGGTGATGACGGCAGATTCGAACGGTAAATTCCATTCCTGCCTCTTGCTAAGCAGGAAACAAACATTGCCTTCTGGTATACATGTTAGAGCTGCCTTTTGGTAAGAACGTGTCCAACTGCCTGAAAACGGAAATTAGCCACCTGATTGAAAGCGTGCCTTATAAATATTAACTATGACTTGCCTTCTAAATATAGAAAGCATATTAAAGCATCTCGCTAATAAGCAGATGGCCTCTCTTTCCCACTTGCCATCATTATCCACTCCTGACCTCTGCTGTGACACTGAGGAGAGGAACTCATCACTTGACCCCCCCCCCTCTCCACTGGATTACTTAGAGAAATGTGGACAAGGTGTGGAGTCTTGTGTTTACAGCTGGTGCCTACCCCCACCTCCCGCAACCGAGTCTTACATAGGTAGCTGCTTAATACCACTGGCCCAGCTAGTTCAGCATTGTCTACAGTGACTGGCAGAAGGTTCAGCAGAGATCTTTTCCAGTCCTAACAGGAGATGATTGGCATTGAACATGGGGCCTTCTGCATGCCAAACACATGTCCCACTGCTATAGCCCTATTCCTCCAAATAGGAACAAAGTGGGAGGCTGCCTCATACAGAGTCAGACCATTGGTCCATGTAAATCAGGAGGGTCTGCACTGATTGCCAGCATCTCTCTAGCTCAGGGGTCAGCAACCTTTTTCAGCAGGGGCCCGGTCCACTGTCCCTCAGACCATGTGGTAGGCCAGACTATATCTTTCCTTTTCTTTTTTAATGAACAAATTCCTACGCCCCACAAATAACCCAGAGATGCATTTTAAATAAAAGGACACATTCTGCTCATGTAAAAACACACTGATTCCCGGAACGTCCGTGGGCTGGATTGAGAAGGCGATTGGGCCGCATCTGGCCTTAGGTTGCTTACCCCTGCTCTAGGGTTTAAGACAATGGAGAGCGCCAGTCCTACCTGAAGATGCTGGATGTTGAATCAAGGACTGTCTCCATGCAAAGCAGATGCTCCACCACATCATCCCATAAAGATAGAGATATAGGAAGCTGCCTTATATTGAGTCAGACTGTTGGGCCATATAGATCTGTGTGGTCTACATTAACTGACAGGAGCTCTCCAGGGTTTCAGGTGGGGCCATTCCATAACTGGAAGGATTTAACCTGGGACCTTCTGCATGCAAAGCAGATGTTCTACCACTGAGCTAGGACTTTCCCCACTGAGCTATGGTGGGTTAAGCTGATCGCCAACAAAAGCAGCTCCGTATCATCATGATCCAAAGAATGATCCAAAGAAGGTTTTTTCTTTTTCTTTTGCATAATACCTTGTCAATGCTTGCCTATGCATTTTTAGTTTGGGAAGGAAAAGTCATGAAGGAACCAAATAAAGTGACAGCTGCATCAAATTGCTCAGGATTAGGGCTCTGTGCAAACATTAAGAACAGAGGGATGGATACACACACACACACACACACACACACACACACAGAGAGAGAGAGAGAGAGAGAGAGAGAGAGAGAGAGAGAGAGAGAGAGAGAGAGAGAGAGAGGGCCATTGAGGAATTGAGGATTCCTAAGGTATTGGTTCTGCTTTGGTATACAAGGCTAGTCAATTCAGAACTCCAAAATCCAGGAAGAAATTTCAATGAGGACAATTTCAGAAGCATCCATAAGGAGTGTTCAAAATGTAGCCTTCTGCAAAGAAAGGAATATGAAGTTCACAACAGATGGCAATGATAAAAGTGACCTTTCTGACTTTAATTATGGTAGTTTCTGGTTTCAGAAATAATACTTTATACTGTGTAACCTTAATTCAGGATCACCCAATAACCTCTTTACTGTGATGCTTCAATCTAAGTTGTTGTTATTTTTGTTGTTTGTTTTTATTTCATTTTTCACAGTTTGTATTATGTGTGCTTATATTATGGTCAGCCTGCTTCACACTTCCTTCAGCAATTTGTTACTGAAATGTAACTTCCCTTCAAAATTCTCTAACAAAAAAATTGTATACAAAAATGTGAATATTAGGGGGAAAGTGTGCATGGAAATGCATATTTTAGTGAAAATAACATTAAAATGGATCAAATTGTAAACATTTGATGCCAAAGTGCCTGTATTTGGGAAAATGGCATACAAAGAAATGTGCATATCAGGAGGGCATGCACACTGAAATGCTAATAAATTTTCATGGTGACTTAAAAAATAATAATTCAGAAACTGATGCAAAAATCAAGTGAAACTGACCTTAAGATTGGAAAAGTGAGAAGTTGCAAGAAACCAGGCCTAATCTAAGGACAATTAAGACAAGAGATGGTTGTTCGGTAACACAAACCATCTTCATTCTCCTCCCCCGTTGTCTCAACTTTTAAATCAGCTTGCATTCCAGCAGAGCTCCAGATTATGTTGTTCTTGTCGAGACTTTCCCCTGTCTCTCTGCTGGATGCTGAAAGCTTTTGATCAATATAGTGTAGAAATCTTCTGACTGACTCTGCCAAAAGCAGCCTGCAATGAGCACCGGTGACTGAAATATTTAACAGCTGAATCTTACCTATAAATCACTTGGAAAAGGTGGTGAAGAGATACATAAATACTTAACGATTGCTGGCAAACTGATAAGCTGGAATTGTAGCTGACGTCACTGAAAATTTGTTACCACCACAATCTTCATTTGTTTTCAAAGCCTCAGTACCTAAGGAAATGGAGTGTTCTTTCCCTTTCATTAACTACTGGTGGCCTACAGCTAGAATAATAGAAACCTCAATATCACCATGTCCAGGGTTGCATGGCATTGAGAGAGAGAGAGAGAGAGAGAGAGAGAGAGAGAGAGAGAGAGAGAGAGAGAGAGAGATCTAGAGTGGGGGCGGGGCAGAATCCATAAGGCTTGAATCATAAATGCCTCTAGAACAACTTTGCAAACTTTGTGCTCTTGAGATCTTTTGCAATCTGACTCCCACCAGAAAACCTCCATCCTAACCAGTACAGAGCTAAGGGATAAAGATGGATCCAGGAGCACCCCAAATTACATACCTGCTCCTTTAGAGGGAGTGCAACTGACTGCTGATTCTGGATCCTATTGTTCTATGATTCAGCTCAGTACATAACAGCAACCCTGACATTTATAATTTTCTAATACAGTGGTACCTCGACTTACGAATGACTCGACGTATGAATGTTTCGAGTTACGAACGGAGCTCCGTCCGCCATTTTGGATGCGGCGTGAATAGGATTTTTTCGACTTACGAATTTTTAATAGTGGTTGCTTCGACTTACGGATTTTAAAATATTTTTTCCCATAGGCTTCTACTTGCGATTTTTTTGACTTACGAAGGTCCGTTCGGAACGGATTAAATTCGTAAATCGAGGTACCACTGTATTTTTCTAATACTTGTGCCACAATAAACCATTTTGTCTTTCAAAATTACGCAGGAAGCAAGTTTAGTATGCAACAAATCTTGCCTCCCCCTCTGTTTACATCACCATGTGGAGGCTCCATGAGAGGCCTTGCTGGATCAGACCAAAGGCCCATCTGGTCCATCATCCTGTTCTCACAGTGGTCAACCAGATGCTGATAAGAAACCCATAAGCAGAATAATGGCACCACGGCTCTCTTCCCAGCAACTGGTATTCAGAAGCATTCTGCCTCCAACACTAGAAATAGTACACAACCTTTACTGTTCATAGCGATAGATAACCTTATCCTCCAATAATTTGTCGAGCCCCACATTTAAAGCCAACCAGGTTTACATCTTGAAATAAATGCACTGAAATAAATAAGGGAGGATTGTAGGACATTTCCCCATAAAACTTTCTTCTGCAAAATGCCCCTAATGATACTAGCTTTTTTCACATCTCTGAGGATGTGAGGCTAGCTTTTAAAGCATCACTTTTGTACAGGACTAGTAAAAAAAGCAGCCAACATTGCTGCATAATTAAGCCTTGATCAACAGCTTGCTTTTATAATGTTGCAGAAGGGATTGCCTCAGTTTACGGTTCACTTCACTGAGAATTTTTGCTTGCTGGACACATTTTGTGTTAGTTTTAGGTGGTATTGGGGGGGGGGAGGCAGGAGGGGAAAAGTGGTGTTACAGTAGCCCCAAATAATGAAACAGTGAGGATCCTATTTTCCATCCTGTGCATAACCCAGACCCACAAATCCCTTGGCACCCACAGCTCTAAATAACGGCAGGATTTTACTCAAAACTTCCAAGTGGCATGCCAACATTGCCTTAAGTATTAATAATCAGCATAGGGCTGGCACTGTTATTCTTTCAATAATAAAGACATTTAAGAAAAAGAACAGCTTGTGTTGCTAATTTTAAATACTTAGTCTGGGGAATGTTGATCTTAATTTTATTCCTAGTAAGAAAATATCACTGAGCAGGAAAGGAGCAGTCATAAGAAAGAGAAGGATATCACCTATGAATATAGCAAGAATCAGCTCCCCTTTACAAAGGAAAAAATAGCAGGATATGTTGAAAATTGCTGCATCCCGGAATGAATTCTCATTCACCTGTTTTTGCCCTGTGGCAAGATAATTCAAATGGGTATGTGGTCAGTAATGTACTTTAAGCCATACATGGAGTCTAGCTGAAATGAGAGCGGGGCCCAATTTATCCTGTGTTGCATCGGGATTGCATGGGAGGAAATTCTATGTGTGTTTAAACCTCACCTGGAAATAAAATATAAAGTACTAAAGGCTTATTTCTTCTTTTCTTTCTTCACTGGAAGAAAAACTCCAAGCTGCTACAATGAGTCAATGCAATGAGATTCACTTCCTCAGAAGACTGCCCCATGGGGAGGCCATATAATGTAGCATCACTACTCCCAAAGAATATTCTGCACTTTACATATGTGTAATATGTGGACCCCATCTGCTAGCCAAAGTTCACTAGACATCTTACAACAGATTGCAAATACAACAGAATAGACAAGAGTTTCTAGGATAGGGCTGCCATACATCCTGAATTTCCTGGAAGTATCTCGGATTCGTCCGTCAGAAAAAGCATCCACGCAGAATTTCCAAAAATTGGTAAAAATGTCCAACGTATGGCAACCCATACCTGAAGTTTTGCATTTTTGGCGAATTTCCTCAAAAACTTCTATTTTTTTGGGGGGGGGAGATTTTGCAAAAAAAAAAAAAAGCTTTGGCTCGGGTTGTAATTCAAGGCTTAGAGAAGACCAACGAGCCATGCTTGGAATGCCAGCACAGATTATAACTAGGCCAAATTCATATACTGTATTCCAATCCAAATTGGGTAGTTCTTAAGCATGGCAACAGCATTAGTTCTCAGCAGTTCAGCTCTCTTTCTGAGCCGAGTGAAATCCCAACTTTGGGGCTTCTTCTTTTTCCCCCCAGCCTATAGGATGGAAAGGTCTCTTGACTACGCAACCTTGAATGACCTGTGGGGGTGTTGAGAATCATCCAACTGGCTGCACACTGGTTCTTTGGTCAGGCAGCCAAGCCCTGTGGCTGCCAAAGCAGACAGGAGGTGCTTGTGCACAGAATATCTCTGCCCCCTGAGAGTGGCTGTTTGCAGAGGCTGACCTCTCCGCCGCTACCTCACAAAGACATTTGGTGTGCATTGGCCTAGCGGTGTTAGCTTATGGGCGATAAATGCCTGCATGATTTCCATAGCTGAGGTATATTCTGAGCGACTGTTTTTGGAACATCAAAACTCACAGAGCCTCCTGTATGCATTTTTGTACACATTACTTGGCTGGAGAATGGCACTGCAAAATGTGGAAAAATTTCCAATCTTAAATTCAGTTCACACTTCCACATCAGTTTGTGGCTTTTTCTTAAGTCCTCATGAAAAATCATAAGCATTTTAATGCAAATTATGCCCAACATAAATTTTTAAATATGCACATTTGCCTGATGCATTTTTGGCATGTTATTTTCATTAATATGTTCTGTTTTACGCACACTTTACCCCATTATATACATTTTTGTACACAATTCACCGTTAGAGAGGTACATTGCAAAATTCAGAGAAATAAGAAATTTAAAGGATAGTTGTGTTTTTGGTTCTTCTATTGTTTTGGAAAGTGCATAATTAGGAAGCTTTGCCTTTTAGCTCAGTTGGTAGACCATGAGACTCTTAATCTTAAGGTTGTGGGTTCAAGCCCTACATTGGGCAAAGAATTCCTGCATTGCAGGGGGTTGGACTAGATGACTCTCGAGGTTCCTTCCAACTCTGCAATTCTATGTGTGCTAACTGGTTGCACAACCATCTTTAATGGTTGCACAACAATCTGTAGTAATGTCTTCTCTCATGCAACAATGTTCCACCAGCCGAAGTCTACCACTTAGTGAATGGATAGGCCCCTATTTATTTCTCCATGATGTCCACTTCAGTGCCAGTCCCCTCTCTGAAGGCTTCTGGAGCCTTCAGGTCTGGCTTTTGAAAGCTTTGGCTGGCTTTTCTCTTGAACATAAATCTTTGCTTGTAATGCCCTCTTGGAACACGCAAGGATGGGCATCCTAGGACTTCCTGTTCCACTCTCATTTTCTTCAGGTCCATGTTCCTTTCCAATCAAGTCTGAGTGGTTTTGAGTTATTTCGGCCAAAGACATCTGGCCTTTTCACTTTTATTACCTTGTCGGTCCCTCTTTGGGCCTTTGTATTGGCAAGGGCACACACTGATCCCATCGCAGAAACAGTCTCCCCAGCATGGAGCCTGCAGTTTCACTTTTGCCACCTTGCTTTTGAGGCCACATCAAGCTTCTTGAGAGGAAGTGTGTTTTTCTGCCACAAACAGGGATAAATACCACTTCCTCTCGGCCCTCATCTGTGACCTCAGCTGCTAGTAAACAGTGGCCCATCTTTCTACGAGTCCTATTCTTCTTCATTATACTCCTTGATTTCCCGACAAGACACTTTTGTTACGTTTCCTCATGTTGCCTTTCTATATACTGGCCCCCTTTGGATAATATAAACCAGACTCCTACTAACTGTTACTGCAGACCAAAGAATATGTGGTGTCATTACTGGAAAGAGCACCAAAGAGAAATGAAAAATAACAAGAAAGGAAATGCCCAAGGGTGCTCCAGTCAATAATAATAGGAGGTTCTAAATTTATATCTATAACAGTTACTTGATTGCGTAAAAAGGGACATGAGCAAAAGTCTTTATTCACTTCCATACATGGTTCTTGACCATATTTTTGCACTACAGATCATATTCTGCAGATCATGCTTTCCAGTCTGTGCATATTTTTAATGTCCTTCCAGCTGGGGATTGTGTCTTCCTTTCATAATGTAGAGCTGCTGGTTTGTTTTGAACAGCAGGGAGTTTTGTAGAAGAAAATATGAGCTCAGCTTCATTCCCAGGCATTTGATTTATAGCAGAGGGCCAGGTTTTCAAAAGATATCCAACTCTATAGGTTACTTATAGGGATGGATGAAACTGTCCATTTTTGTTCTCTCTGTTTCTTATTTTCCCAGTCTTTAGTCCAATTTGCCAAATGTCCACATCAGTTTGCAAACTTTTTTTAAAAAAAAGTCTTCATGGAAATTCATCAGCATTCTAGTGCATATTTCTCCTAATGATACACATTGTTGTGTGTAACATTATCTAATATAAACATTTCTACAAGTAACAATTTCCCCTAATACAATTCATGATTGCATGTTATTTTCACTAACATTTGCTTTTTTGTGCACACTTCCCCATAATACGGACATTTTTTGTGTATCACAATTTTCAGAGATGGATAGATGTGTTTTGATCTTGGAAGTGCAAAAACAACAACAACATTTATTATTCATTCATTTCTTACCCATCCTTCACCATCAGGTCTCAGGGCAGGTTACAGTAATTTTAAAATGCAATATTAAAATCAGTTAAAACAAAATATAGTCAAGAGACTAGGATGAATACTGAGATATATGCCTCAGGTCTTAGAGCAGGCATCCCCAAACTTCAGTCCTCCAGATGTTTTGGACTACAATTCTCATCTTCCCCAACCACTGGTCCTGTTAGCTAGGGATCATGGGAGTTGTAGGCCAAAACATCTGGAGGGCCGCAGTTTGGGGGTGCCTGTCTTAGAGGCCAGGAGGCGCGCATTCAGCGTATGATGAAAGTTACATAATGAAGGTACCGGATACCTCGGCAGAGAGGAAATCACACAGTTTAAGGGCTGCCACATATATTACACTCTTCCAAGCCCCAGTCACTCAGACTTCCTCAGAAAGTGGTAGACTCTCCTCAGTTGAAGGTTTTTGAACAAAGGTTGGATGTCCATATCTCCAGGATTCTTAAAACTGTAATTCCTGCATTGCAGGGGGTCAGACTAGATGACCCTTTGGTCCCTTCCAACTCTACAATTCTATGACTTTGAGAGTGGTGAAATATAAAGGGGTGTGTGTCAAACTGAGCCAAATTTATTCTCCATTTTTCATTATTTAACACAGTGGCTGATTCATCCCAGGACCTCCAAAAACAGCACGATTAGGACTGCACTCTATAGATTCCTTGCACAATGGTTAGTCCAGCCTTGACCCTGCTGAAGCACCACGTTGGGCAAGGTTGTATGCGAAGATAGGTTGCATATTCCAGAGCTCTAACTGAAAGTAATCTCTAGGGGTGAGAAGACAGGGATCTTACTTGCTAGGAAAATATTGCAATGATTGTCAGCAAGAGCTATTAAAGGAAGGAGAGGAGAAAATAGGCCTGAAGGCTAAGATCTCAGGGGACAAGTTGGAGGCAGTTCCAGATATGATCCATCCTAATGAATTTCGAGGATATTATTTCAAAGTGCCTCTAGTACTGTCCAAATCAGGAAACCGTAATACAGCGTTGCAGAAATCTTTTCTTTGCTGCCAGTTCTGAAAGTACAATGGAAAGTTTAAATTTTCAAAGCAAACCACCAGGAGCAGAACTTGCAGGTGGCAACGGCGAGGGGGAAATAAAAGGCAAATGTTCCCTTTTTTTAATAAAAAAAAAACACGTCTCTTTCCTTCATTCCGCATACATGCCCTCGAAGAAAATCAGTGGCTAATGGGACTGATGGAAAGAGGCACATTGAAATATAATGTGAGCTCATATCCTTGCGGCTGCATCTGAAAGCAGCAACCACCCATTTTGGTCTTCGTAAAGGCCCTGGTCTATATGGTCTGCCTGCTGGTGTTTTGCTTTTCTTCGTTGCACAGCAAACTTGTTCCATAGGGCTTCTGACAATCTGTCTATTTAGACAAATTTTGTCATGTATTCTGGCTGGCAGGGGCTCTCCAGGGTCTCAGTCAATGAACTTCCTGGTCCCTGCTCCCCTTTTCAAAGGGAATTCAAACTGGTACCTAGTATCTTCAGCATTCTAAGCTACGGGTCCCACCCTCCAGCTGCTGAATTGGTGGCCAGGCCTTATAATACAGCCAGCGTTCACAGGGGCTTCTCAGTTATAGGGTATGCTTAAGGGCTGCATGTCAGATGTTGCTGGGGCCAGAGACAAAAGCTGGTTCCTACATACCTTCCCAATTGTCCATCCAGGCAAACAAGAGACATCAGAGTTGAAGAACACATGGATAGCTCAGTGGATAAGAGCATGAGACTCTGAGTCTTCCAGGAAATGCACAAGCAGACCATGGGATTCAGGGTCATATACACTGACTCAGGAAATAGAGGATGTATTCAGTGTAGTTAATAGCTACCGATGAATTTACCTATTTTTTAAAAGTTATATGAAGCCCCTTTTGGGTGTTCTTCTGTGTACAAGAGAAGAGAGCCAGTGTGGTGTAGTGGTTAAGAGCAGTAGACTTGTAATCTGGGGAACCGAGTTCGCCTCTCCGCTCCTCCACATGCAGCTGCTGGGTGACCTTGGGCTAGTCACACTTCTTTGAAGTCTCTCAGCCCCACCCACCTCACAGAGTGTTTGTTGTGGGGGAGGAAGGGAGAGGAGAATGTTAGCCGCTTTGAGATTCCTTCAGGTAGTAGTAATAATAATAATAATAATAATAATAATAATAATAATAATAATAATATATTATTTATACCCCGCCCATCTGGCCGGGTTCCCCCAGCCACTCTGGGCAGCTTCCAACAAAATATTAAAATACTGTACAGAAATCCATCAAACATTAAAAGCTTCCCTAAACAGGGCTGCCTTAAGATGCCTTCTAAAGGTCTGGTAATTGTTATTCTCTTTGACCTCTGGTGGGAGGGCATTCCACAGGGTGGGTGCCACTACCGAGAAGGCCCTCTGCCTGGTTCCCTGTAACTTGGCTTCTCGTAGCGAGGGAACCGCCAGAAGGCCCTCGGCGCTGGATCTCAGTGTCCGGGCAGAATGATGGGGGAGGAGACGCTCCTTCAAATCCAAACTCCTCCTCCTCCTCCTCCTCCTCCTCTTCTTCTTCTTCTTCTTCTTCTTCTTCTTCTTCTTCTTCTTCTTCTTCTTCTTCTTCTTCTTCTTCTTCTTCTTCGTCTTCTATGAATAGGGGAGGGCTGCATGCTTCAGAACCCAGCCCAAACACATTCATTCAGATGTCTGTAGGGGACTCCTGTGCATATGCAGGCGCTCCGTACAGATATTTGAATGAACCTTTGGAGATCAGGTATAGAGCAGCAGTGAGCCCCCTTCCTCTACACATGCATTGTACACATAAGAACACCTGAAAGAGGGTTAAGAGGCTAGTTCTGCACAATGTAGCAGTGAGTTCCATAAGCTTATTAGACATTGCACTAGATGACTTCCGAAGTCCCTTTCAAATCGATGATTAGTCTTGACTGCATTTGTCTTTTATTTGAGGAATGTGTGTTTTTTATTAAGGACAGACTCAGCACCTAAAGAGTGGGTTGACATTTGGGAACAGGCAGGTGCATGCATAAAAACATACTGAATAGAAAATTATGTATTTCCCCTGCTTTATGACAGAAGCCTTATGTGGCTATGGCTATCAGTTTGCGACAGCCTTTTCCTTTGGGGGCGAGGAGGAGGGAACGTCCTGCGATCATCATAAATCATTATCCCTATGATCCAAAGCACACTGCGCTTTCATTTACCTGCTACCAAGATCTCAGCAGGCTCCCATTTATCATTCTATTCTGGCTCTTTCCCCTTGAATATAAATTTAAAATTGCCCTGAATCTCTTCAGCTTGGAAAGTAAACTGTTCTCGTTCACCGCATGTCTTGTCCAACCCTGCCATGACAGATCAGTTCACATGTTATCAGAACACAGCAAGCTTCCTGGAGCTGCTGCAGAGGCCCTTCCAGCTCTTTGGAAAATGTGCTTCCAAGTCCCAACCCAGGAAGATGAGCTGCTGTAGCCACTGCTGGTGCTGGGCTATTTTGCACACTGGGCAAGGCTAACTACTTGCACTGCCATGAAAAAAATTAGCTAACTTCAATTTTCAAAAACAGGCGTCCTGTAGAAAAAATGAAAAGCACAAAACTATGTAACAAAAACTAATCTGTGATGCTCAAAGGTCAGTACAGTATTGTATTCCTCTGAGGTCTGTGCCCTAGGCAGCTGCCTAGCTGGCCTAATGATCACACCAGCCCTGGCGGTGGCAGAGTAGCTAAGAGGCCAAACAGGGAATTAGGCTGCTCTGCACAACCTGTCTCTTAAACTGAGATTGCTGAAAACTGGATGTTTCTAGGGATGGGTGAATTGTCAGTTTCTATTTCTTTCAGTTCCCCATTTTCCCACTCCAAACTTGTGATTCCTGACTATCAGAAGGTTGGACTAGATGACCATTGGGGATACCTTCCAACTCTACAATTCTATGATTCCACAGCTGCAAGTGAATGAGATAATAACAAGGCTTCCAAGTTTGTTTAATGACAGGTTAGCATAGAGGAAGTCAGAGAATAATGGGAAATAGTTAAGTAGATGTTGGGTGTTTCTTTTCTTTGATGGGGTTCCTACCTCATGGTAGTTAAAACTGATTGGCAAGATGTTTTGCATTTGTATTCAGAGTGTACAGGTTGCATTTCAGCTGTCTGAATATATTCTATTACAAGCTGAACAGCCCCTCAATTTTAATGTGGGTTGTTGGCTGGTTGTTTGTTTGGTTGTAAGTTGCTTTGGGCAAGATAAAGTGACTAACAAATGCAAATAAATAGATAAACAAACCAACTAAACATATGTCCTCAATATTAAGCAATATTAAGCACCATTGAGGTCAGCGGAGCTTATCCTAGGGTAAGGATACATAAGATTGCAATCATGCTGATATTCATGGACTGGGTATTATGGTATGTATTGCTGCTCTTTGGTGTGTGAGAGTGAGTGAGTGAGTGAGTGAGTATCAACATCGCTGCCTGCACTTTTGGACTTTCATGGAGGCATGGTTGTTGTTGTTGTTTGTATGCTGCCTTTCCCCCTGCTGTGGGGACTGTGATAATGAGCTCCTGACTTTGAACATTCACCAGATGCTAAGGATTGAACCTGAGACTTCCTGCATGCAAAACAATCAAGTAATGTCCTTTCCCCAACATACGCTGAATTGGCCCATTTTGTTTAAGATTCCTCAGCATTGTCTCTTCTCTGGCTAGAAATTGTTTCCCATGTTTCCAAGCAGAAGCCTTCCTCAACCCTATCTGAAGTCCCCAGGAATCGAACCTGGAACCTTCTGCACACAAAGCAGGTGTTCCACCCCTGAGCTATGCCCCTTCCCCATCGTTCTGTATCCCTTTGGCTACGGATTCTTATGAACTGCCATGTACAAGGAAGGATCCCTAGGAGAAGGCCCTCCATGGGTGAAAGTTGCTTCACCTGTTGTCAGAACAGCCTCACGGTTCTTTACAGCTCTGACAGTTTTCCCTTGCCTTTTGCTGTAGAGAGCTGTGCTTTCAGTGCTCAGAGTCGAGAGCTTGATGCTGTTTGGTTCCTCCTACAGATATTACCCAGAGTTCATTGCAAATGTTCTGTAGGAACTGGGCAGAACCCCCCCACTCCCAGCACTATTTATTTCCATTGATACCGCTGAACTAGGTCAGTGCCTGTCCCAGAGGAGGTCTCCATAACGTCACTGCAGTGAGATGCTGAGAACTGTTCAATGGAATCCGTGCTTCCTGGTCATGGATGCCAAAGGGAAGGTTGAACCACTTGACTGTGGGGGGTGGGGGGGGGTGAGTTGGTATAGAAGCCAGGGACTGACAGCTATGCTAATGCAGCAGAGGTTCAGATAGCAATTGCTGCCTTCCCTTCATGCTGCTTTGTCAATCCGTTAGTCTTCTCTTCCCCACCCCACCTTTTCCTAGAAAGATTCATACACAATGCTTTGCAAGAATACAAGAGCAGTAGCTTGTTTTTAAAGACCACACACAATGCTGGCATGTTAAAGAATGCTTAGCAGGAAGAAAGGAACCAGTTCATACAATCATAGGTTTGGTTGGAAATGTATGCATTGTCGAGAGGTAAAAAGGTAAAGGTAAAGGGACCCCTGACCATTAGGTCCAGTCGTGACTGACTCTGGGGTTGCGCGCTCATCTCGCATTATTGGCCGAGGGAGCCGTGTATAGCTTCCAGGTCATGTGGCCAGCATGACAAAGCCGCTTCTGGCAAACCTGCTGTAGCGGTTCCTATTTATCTACTTGCATTTTGACGTGCTTTCGAACTGCTAGGTTGGCAGGAGCTGGGACCAAGCAACGGGAGCTCACCCCATCACAGGGATTCGAACCGCCGACCTTCTGATCAGCAAGCCCTAGACTCTGTGGTTTAACCCACAGCACCACCTGGGTTGAGAGGTAGAAGCATTCAATTTGCCAGATCAGTTAGATGGGGCAGCCAACACCATGCCTTCCAGGTCTTGTGGACCACAACCCTCAGCATCCTTCACCATTGACCATGCTGGCTGGGACTAATGGGTGTTGTAGTCCAAAACAGCTGGAGGGCACCAGGGTGGCAAAAGCTGACGGCCTTCCCCATTACCCCCCGTTTACATTGGTAGGCTGTTGACTGAATGAGGCTTCCCTTATTGTCCTGGTCACTGAACTGATCTGTTAGTCACCCAGCCATCCGCTGCTGTCCTCTGTGTGCACATATTGGGTATGCAAAGTGTCCTCCAGAGAGGCCTTGCTGTAACTTCTGCAATCTAAGAGGGAAAGCGTTTTTGGTCGCTTGCCATGAAATCACTGGGTTAAATTGTGCAAGAGCCATTCGGCACTGCAGAATGCCTGCCGGCAAATGCCTCAAGGTGGACATTCCCAGAGGATACTGCATTGTGCCAAATCTGGTTTTGCTAAGAGCCCCTGGTTCCAATATCCTCTGAAGCATTATATTTTTCATTCATTCATTCATTCCAAGGAACTGAAGGTGGCATACTTTGCTCTCTTCCTCTCCATGTTATTCTCGCAACATCCCTGTCAGGTGGGTTAGGCTGAGAGTTGGTGACTTTGCCCAAGGTCATCTAGTGAGTTTCATGGCTGAGTGGGGATTTGAATCCTGGTCTTCCAGGTTCTGGTCTGACATTCTGAACAACGCTGCCTGTCATGATGAGTGCATCGGGCAAGCCACTTGTCAGGCACCCAGTTTTGATTATGGTCCACCACCACCCCACTTTCCAGTCCTGGTGAGGTTGAGCTGACAGAGTGAGGGTGGATTGTGGCTCCACTGAAAGGAATGTGGTCAAAGAAAGGTGCTTCAGGACCTTGGACAGGTCCAATGGAGCAAAAAACCTGTTCAGACTAGTGCTTGATCTTAGATTCCACTATGGCCTGGGCCTGTCTACCTCCTATTAGGCCTCACCTCCTTGCTGGAATCATAGAGAGCCTTAAAGGGGCATCACCTTTTGCTGGGTACACTGTCTGTGGGAGTGAGTAGGCTCTGTGGAATGTGAGGCCCCTAGAGATGAGGAGCCTGGCAAGCTCAGTGATGTCTATCTCAAGGATTGCCATCACTGCTGGTTCTTAGATCTGGAGTTCTTGGTTCAAAGGTCTTAGGTTCAGGGGGCTCTGGGCTGGGCTCAGTGTCAGAGGACCTGATTCAATGCACCTCTGCTTCTGGCTCTTCTGGTCCAGCTGGTTTCTAGATCATTGCCTGGATCCTGACATGAACAACTAGGCAGGCAAATTCTCTGCAATAGGTGTAACCAGGGCTTTCCCCCCCAGAGCTACATGTTGGAGGCTTTAGGCTGCATGATGCTTGTGGTTTTGTGTCAGAGGCTGTGGGGCATCGCACCTGAATTGACGTTGTAAGGCGTCCCCCCCAAAAAAGAGTTGTTCTCCCCCTTAAAAAAAGTAACAACAGGCTTGTCCGTAAAAAAAAGTGGGAGTTCCTCTTTTTCTAGAAAAAAGCACTGGGTGTAATGTTACAGAAATTCAATCTGTGTTGTATGTGTACCATTTCAACAAAGCCTGGGGCAATTTCAGTCTGGTTTTGCACATAGCTGGAAAGCCCCAGAGGCTAGACTTGGGGGCAGCTGCAAAAACAGGTTCCTAGTGGGTGATGGTTGTTGTTTTTGTCACATGTTTGTTCTCGGTAAAGAGGTTTGGTCACCATCATTTGCCTGAACACAACACCTTACAGCAGGGATAGCCCGTTTTAATTTCACAAAGCAAAAGTGGCGTATTGATAGCTGTGATTAGTGTCCTGGAAATTATCACAGTTTTCATAAAACGGCAAAGGAGTGGAGAGGAAAAAGGAGTGACGTTTCAGGAGTGTCCTTTCAGGGAAGTATTTTGAGGCCTAATGTGATTCTGCCTCTGGAGCACTGTTGCCTTTCCTTATGATAGGATTTTAAAAACAAACCCATAACTGTTTACTTGCAATTTAATTGTGAATATATCCTAGGCAGGCTGTTGAACATTGTTGTGAATCTTGGCTTACCTCTGCAAATCCCCCCCCCCCTTTCTCTCTGTCACATACACCACCCTTGCTATAAACCCTTCTGAGGCAGCTGACAAAACCACCAGCAACTAATCAGCACAATGTATCAAATGAACAATGAAATAAATGGAGCAGGACTTCTGAGTAGGAGTGGGGTTGACCTTTGATTTCATTCTCCTTTAAATTTAAACCTTCCTAATTAGCATTTTCCATTATGATACAAGAACTGAAGTGCAGCAATCCTCCAAAATTTGCACTTTCTCAAATTTTGCATTGTAGCTCTCCCTTCAGGCAATGGATACAAAAATATATATGCTGCAGTAAAGTGTGCATAAAAATGCATATATTAGTGGATATATTAAGTGGCTATAATAGCATGCATTAAAATTCATTATATTAAGAAAAAATGTTTTGCAAAAACGTTATATTAGGCCAAATTGCATATAGGCATGTGTATATTGTGAGAAAGTCAACAAAAGTGCTGATGAAATTTCATAAGGACTTCATTTTTTTAAGTGGAGGACTGAAATGTGGAAAAATGGGAAACAGAGAGAAATAGAAATTGACAGATTCACCCATCGCTAGAAATATCCAGTCTTCAGCAAGGTCAGTTTCAGAGAGGGGTGTGCAAAGCAGTCTGTTTCTTACACAATCTATTTCATTACACAGATCAGTATAATACTGATGAATTTTCAGGAGGACTTTGTGGGGGGGGGACTGAAGACTGATGTGGCAATGCGGAGAACTGAAATTAAGACTGGAAAAAGGAAAACTGAGAGAAACTGAAATCAACAGATTCCTCTCACCCCTGGTTCTTAGTTACAGGGCCTGGCTTGTGTTGGCATCTCTCATGAAAGAGTGCACACAGAAGGTTTCAGCTTCATTCTCCAACATCTCCAGCTAAAGGAGAAAATAGCAGGCCTTGGGAAAGACCCACAACTGAAACCCCAGTGAGGCACTGCTAGCCAGAATGAGCAATCCCGAGTTAGAGGGAGCTGCGTTCTGGCTCCGTATGAGGCTGCTTTGTATATTCAACTCAATCCCTGCCTCCGCTTAGTTTAGAACAGCCTGTCTCATATCAGCAAGCCACTGCCTATTTCAACATTGCCCCTTGGGGATTCCTAATCGGTCCCTCTTCTCCCTTGTTTAATTACTTCAGTGTGATAGACTTGCTTTAAAATACGACGGCGTCTCTTGTCCAAGTTTGCACTTATGTAAGAGGCGCATGAAGGGCGACTGAGGAAAGCGAAATGCTCCAGCAGCTCCACAGTCGTGGCTCTTGCACATTACTCACACAGCGATACATCACCCCTGCAAGCCCTCTGGCCGGGCTGCCTCCAGGGTGTCAGCTTAGGCACCTTATTTAATTGCAAGTCGAGTGATTTAAAGCCGACTTTCCCCCTCAGGATCAAATTGAGAAAGCTTCGGTTTTCTCTGGAAAAAAAGACGAAAGAGAGAAGGAGGAAAGCATCTCTCTCCCCCCCCCAAGCCTGCCTAGCCGTTAGGGATGATATATACATATGTTTGTCTATATAGGCATATATGTGCAAATCATGCCTCAAAGGCTTCGCAACTGGTGAGCAAATGAGGGAAGGGCAGAGAGGCAAATGTTTTATTTCTAAAGCAAATAATATTTATTCATTTTTGAAGCCATTCATTTGCCTTCGGGGGTTGGAATTCCTGGGTTTTACCTTCGTTTATATTGCTTGAAATGTTTGCCTGCTGTAGAGACAGGGGATTAGAACATCAGAAGGAACTTACTTGAGACCCATATAACATCCTGTTCTGATAGTGGCCGACCAAATGTCTTCAAGGGAGGCCTGCAAGTAGGATCTGAGTACGAGACCACTCTTCCTCCTTTGGATTCCTAGCCACTGGTATTCAGACGCACACTGCCTCTCACATGGAAGGTAGTATTCTCCTTGAATTTGGCTAATCCTCTAAGAAAACATGCCGTAGGAACATGGATTGGCAGGAATTATGGTGTGGGCTAGCTCTGTGTTTCCCACCCTGGTCAAACCACCTGGCAGAAAAAGTTCTGGCAGCTTGGGATGTGTCTCCGTGAAGAGGCCCACCTCTCGTTTTGAGAAGCACAAAGTATTGGCTACAAATCGTAATTAAAAGAAGAAGCAGCACAATGCGATGCCCCGAACTTGGCACCAGTGGAAAAAGCAAGCAGCCCATTAGATCTGAAGGCCATTTGCTGCTGCAATGAATCATAGAATCGTAGAATTGCAGAGCTGGAAGGGACTCAAAGCACCATCTAGTCTAACCCCCTGCAATGAGACAGCCATGTCATGATGGGTTTTCTGGCCTGAAGCTTGACGTGTCAGTGGCTCCAGGCCCAGTTGTGCCTGAAGAATGAAGTTTCTCCTCCCATGCTCTTTAATTTCTGGGCATCGCCATGATTTGGAGGAGGACCAGGCAAACAGCTGCTTCTGTTGCTGACCTTCAATGAGTGCTCACTTCGCCAGGCTCAGCAACGCAAAAGTGGGGTTGGAAATGGCACTTTGCTTGGAGGAATCAGTTGTGGATCCTCTCCAGCCTTGTGGGCAAAAGATAGATACTGACCAAATGCAATGGCACTTAATTTCACACCATTTGCCTGTTATTTTCATTGATGTACTGGATGCCAAGCTTCAGCCGATTAACAAATTGCACTTATCCAGCAAAGTAAAATGACTAGACCATCATTCACAAAATCATGATAGATGCACATTCTTAAAATACATATAAACTGAAATTTCTCACCAATAATTTCCCTTCACTCTTCCCAGCCTCTTTCTGCATTTTAGATTGCACCTCCTGGGGCAAGGATCTGCCGGGGGCTTTTTTGGTTCTGAACTGCTGTTAGGCACCTAATACCTTTGTGAAGCTGTATACATAAATAGTAAACAGATAAAGATGCCGATCCAAGGCATACGTATCTGAAAATGAATTCCATAAAAATGGCAATCCATTCATATACATTAATGTTTTTCTGACTGGATTGGCAGAAATTATGAAAGCTTCCCCAACCTTTTCTTAACAGTATTTTCCTCATTAGATTCTCAAATCTATCTTATAAAGGCTAAAAAGTTGTGATTCTAAGGCTGCAGTCCTATAGCCACTTATCTGGGATGAATCTACATATTTCATAGTACACACATATAGGATTTCAAGACTTTGAAGTAGATCCTACAATAAACCACACCAGATTCTTACGACAGTTTCCAAAAGGGTAATGTGTTAGCCTGCTGTAGCCAAAACAATACAGGATCTTATGACACCTTAAACATTAACTGATTTATTGAGTCCATGAAAGTTTATGCCACAATAAACCTGCAACTCTTTATAACGCTGTAAGATTTGTTGCTTGGGGAAGACTCTTCACTGCCTATTGATCTACTGTTGAATTTGCTTTAGAGGTAGTCAACATAAAAAGAAGCCTGCAGCTGGATCAGGCCAAAGCTCATCTAGTCCAGAATCCTGTTCTCACAGTCACCAACCAGATCATAGAATCGTAAGTTGGAAGGGCCCCCAAGGGTCATCTAGTCCAACTTCCTTCAATGTAGGAATCTCAACACAAAGTTCCCCATCCAGGTTGAAATCATACTGGACCCTGCTTAGCTTTGCAAATGTGCCAGCAGTTTTACTGCTGCCCACAAGTATTACCTAAGTGCAATAGCACACATCTCATTTATCATTCCCACCAACTGGTGTTTGGAGACCTGCTACCTCTGACAGTGGAGGAAGAACATGGTCATCATGGCTAGTGGCCATTAATAGCATTATCCTCCATGAAATTTATCTATTCCTCCTTTAAAGCCATCCAAGCTGCTGGTCATCACTTACATCTCGTGAGAATGAATGCCAGAGCTTAACTATGCACCATGAGAACAAGCCACTTTGCATGCCGAGTGAGGACCATCCATTAAATATCCATGCTGAAGTCACTGTGGTTGCCTGAATTGCTCTGAGCATTTCTCCAGCAAGCCTCTTTCATAACACTCCCTTCATAGCTCTTGATGAACAACATTCATCCAGTGATTATGATGGGGAACTTGCATTATGAAATGGTAATGCCGGGAAGCATCCTTTGCTATTCAAGCTGAAATTCAAAGCAGATGTCTCCTTGATTCTTGAAAGCAAACATCATTGAAATGCATGTGGATCTCCTGCTCCCCCTAAAGAACCCATCCACTGATCAAGGTTGGCTTTCTATCCAGAGGACATTTAATATCCAGCTCAAGGCAAGCAGACCTCTTGCCAGAAACGACATACTAAGGATATTATGACTGACATCCAGATGCAAAGTGACCTGATGGAGAAGGCAGTGCTCTTGCTTTGCCAGCTCCACTTCCATATGAAAAGTGGATGCAGTGAGCTGTAATTGCATAGGTGCAGGTAGATGAATAGAATGTTAATGGGCTGGGACTGAGGGTGGGTGGAATACAAAGCTGCTGCTGCTGCTACAGAAAGCAGGCATTCAAATGCAGTAGAGCAAGGGGATCTCAGGAAGGCACAGTTGCGACAGGGCTCTGCGGACACTCACGTTCCGCTTTTCCATAAGGGAAATATGTGCACAACCAGTGCTTCCAAGGGAGAGGTGGCCTCTGGCAAATGACAGGGTAGCGCTTGCTGGAGAAAGTGGATAGAGAACATTTTTCTCCCTCTCCTGTAATGCTAGAACTCGAGGCTGTCCAATGGAGGTGAACATTGGGAGATTCAGGCCAGGCAAAAGGAAGAACTTGGTCACACGGTTAAACGATGGAATTGGCCACCACAAGATGCAGTGATGGCCACTAGCATAGATGGCTTTAAAATTCATGGAGGATAAGGCTATCAAAGTCTTCAAATCAGGGTGTCCTTTGCATGGTATGGAGAAAGTAGCTAGAGAAGAGGTTCTTCTCTCTTCTCTCTCTCCCATAATGTTAGAATTTTGGACATTCAACAGAGCTGAATGTTGCAAAGTTCAGGACAGATAAAATAAATACTTAAACTATGGAACTTGCTCCCACAAGAGATAGTGATGGCCCCCAACTTGGATTGCTTTAAGAGGGTGGTCCATGCAGTATCCTGGTTCCAAACCATTTAGGGCTTTATAATAACCAACACCTTAATTTGTGTCTAGAAAGGAACTAAAATAGGGCTGCCATACATCCGGAATTTCCTGGACATTCGGCCATTGGGTGTAAATCGCTGAAATGTCTGGAAAAATCCAGATGTTTGACAACCCATGTCGGAAGTGTCAATTTCCTTAAAAATAGCTCAAAAACGTTTGTGTCCGGGTTTTCACTTTTTGAAATATGGTGACCCCAACTAAAAGTCAGTGTAACTTGCACATAACACTTTAAATAAATGTACTGTGATTAGTGTTACCTGCAGGTGTTTCACAACCCACTTGTGCCTGTGCTCACGCGCAGGGTGTGTATATTTTTTTTCCTATTTGCAATCCAAAACAGGCACAAAATCAGGAGGTTTTTTTCCAAGCCCCTAGAGAGTGGCTGTATGCAATTGGTGGGCAGTTTGGTAGCTCACAAGGTGTTCTATTCCTTGCTATCATGATGATGACAGTAATGTATTTTAATGTTAACTGGGCTCTGTCGATTAATCAAAATAAGACACCAGCTTTGCCCTCGTACTTACAATCTATGAGCCAAACTAGACATGACATACAGTCCTGTCTCTCTTTCTCCAGACAGTTATTATATATACTGTACACGAGAAAAGCAGCCTTGGAGGCTGCAGTGAGGACTAGAAAAGCAGCAGGTGGGGAAAGAGGCTGCTTAACATAGGAACAAAAGAAGATGCCATGTATTGAGTCAACCCATTGGTTCTTCTAGCTTAGTTTGTCAAGGGCAGTTTTATTCCTCTCTCCAAGTTATGCTTGTGGCCATTCAGTGGGGATTAATTCAATGATATCAATTTTTGTGTCAAGTGAATAGGTCTGTATGGAGCGGGGGAGGGGGGCCCACAGATCATAAACCAGGAAATGGCCTTTCCTCCCCAAGAGATAGGAAGCTGCTCCTCTTCCCCAAGTGGGGGCCCTTACAGGGTTAATAAAATGTGTGTCTTAAACTTATGCATTAGACATCCTTTGTCCCTGGAGAGTTGTGTAGTGGATGAATAATGCCTGTCCCAAAGTGAGATATAGACTAAGCACTGGTTTAATCACACACATTAATCTCACACCTAGCCCATGTTCAGCGGCTCAGATAAATGACTCACAGCAGATTATTTAAACTTGCAGATAAACAGGTAGATGAAGATGGGTTTACCTGGTCATTGCCCCCACTATGAGATCATATTTTGTAGCTCGGCCTCCCCCCCCCAACCTCGTGCCCTCCAGATGTTTTGGCCTGTCATCCCTATCAAGAGCAGCCAGCACAGCTGGAAATATGAATGTCAATCTTATCTCGGCAGATTTTTCTAATACCAATCTCGCCCTTTAATCTTGGAGAGAAGCAAGCTCCCCCTCCCCCCCTTTCTGGTTCTGCTCAAAAATACAGAGAGTTCTTGTTTATTATAGGTATAATATTAAATGCAAATACACTCCATGTTTGCTAAAGGAACCAGCATATAAACAGATGCATACAACAATGCATATCACTGTATAAAAATGTGTAGGTATGAATATATGTATAAAATTATGTCGTAGGAATATACTGCTGCCTGGGGTATGACTATTTTACACATATAACACACTTTTTCAGATAGTTTTGCATATGGTAAGTTAGTTTTTTAAAAACCTGCATGAGTGGCGTTCATACGTAGGCGCTCAATGCAAGGGGCAGGACAATCCAAGCAAAACTCATTCAATTCAGAACCACCCAATCTGTTTTTAAAGGATGGCCTCCAACTTGGATGGCTTCAAAAGATGAATTAATCACGAAGACTATTGGTAGCTACTAGCCATGGTGGCTGTGCTTTGTCTCCAACATCAGAGGCAGAAATGCTTCTGAATAGCAGTTGCTGGAAACTGCAGTAGGGCAGAGGGCTCTTGTGCTCAGGTCCTGCTTGCGGGCTTCGTTCAAGCACCTGGTTGGCCGCTGTGAGAACAGGATGCTGGACTAGATGGGCCAAATGGCTCATTACGGTAAAAGTCTCATAAATCCCCATGTTGCTCCCAAGACAAGCAAAATTTGCTTTCATGCAATCCAAGCTGGAACCTTGTTCTCTGAAATAGCCTGCTGCGCTATAGAGGTTTGGTACTATGCAGGCAAAAACTGTCTAAGTTGCTGGGTCCTAAGTGGGTGATAAGGGCAGTTATACAGCATGTACTTTTTCAAGCCTTGAGACCCGTGATATTTGTTTTAAAATACATATACTCCTGGCAATGAAGGCCCTTTGCCTGTATTTCCAAAGCTACTCTCTCTCTTGCTTATGAAGTCAGGCCTCGTTATGAGCCTCACAGGGATGGCGTATCTGTAGATGAGTTGGTAAGAAGTCAGTGCAAAATTCATTTCCATTAAAGCTTTCCCACCACCCCCACTCTGTGGCAAGCCCTTAAACCTCCCTGTAGCTTCAGCATTCCAAATTAGGGACCGAAAGCAATTCAAGGGGGAAAGATTTTAATCTGAGTTCTACAGTGTGAGATAATCAGTGGTAAAAGTGCTGAAAGAGTGATATTAAGGCTGATGTTCCCTCCTCACTCCAACTAAACTTTTCTTTTCTTTTTTTGCATCTTGGTGTTTCATCACACCCTGCTGATGCCAGATAGAGGGGCTGTTTATTTTTTTATTTTTTCGGAGTGGGTAGGAGTTGCTATGGAGACCAGTCTTGAGTGACGTCTCCTGCAGAATTACTCAGTGGGCTGTGTGATTTAATTGAAGTCATCAAGCTTGGAAAGCACAGCATTTAGGCCCCATTACATTTATTGGTTGCTAATCAGTTTTCTGGGCAAATTAGACACCACTTCTCTCCACCCACCACAAGTCTAATCAGGCAAGTATTTGTGGTTGGATCAGGATCTGTGCTAAGGGGCCTAGTGCTTCTTCTTTTAAAAGTGCAGATTGGATTGTGCAGACAGGATAGGCAATTCCATACTTATGGGTTGCTATAGAACTGAGATGAAATGCCATCCCACCCATTTTCACAGCCCCCGACCTGAAATCCCAAAGAACTGCTGCCAGGCAGTGTAGACAATACTAAGCTAGATGGACCGATGTCTTGACTCAGTGGTTAATGCTTCAATGGGAGACCATTGCCTTTAGTTCCTTGCCGAAAGAGTCATGGCTCAGTGATAGAGCACCTGCTCTGTGTGGAGATGGTCCCAGGTTCAATCCCCGACATGTCCAGGTAGGACCGATGGAGATGCCTGCCAGAAACCTTGGAGAGCTACTGCTAGTCAGTGTAGGAATGGAAACTGAGGGGCCAGAGGAAGCATTGTGGAGGCGCTGAGGAAACCTTCCAGCTCTATGATTCTATGACTTTCCCCCCCTCAAGGATTTCCCCTAAGTTCTTTGGGGATTTTCTGTGCCTAGTTGTAGGTCTTCCCCTGAGCTGTGGGGGAGTTTGTCCCAGATCTTCTGCGCTGAAGTGGATCGGTCTCCCAGGCAACAGCTGAACTGCTGTGCTATCAAACACTCACCCCTGGTGCCAGCAGTCATTTAAGAGCATCCTCCAGTCTACAGAACAATGACAATACATACCTTTGAGTCATTAAAAGACACCACGCAGCCCACAAAGCAGGAAAGGAGGAGGCGGGCACTGCTGGATCAGACCAAAGGTCCATCTAGCCAAGTGTTTTGATCAAGCAGGTGCCTCAGAAGCTCACGGGCTAGACATGATATAATGATTATCATCCTATCCAGTTCCTTCTTCCTTGCTCCTGTAAAAGCATAGGAAGCTGCATTTTAACAAGCCAGATTATTGGTCCACTAACGCACATAATTTGCTCCCCCACATTTTGCCTCTAGCTCTGCCCACCACTGGCACCCCCACCCCAGAAGCTTACCCTTGAGGGAATGAGGTCCTTGGGCTGGAAATTTTTTTGCCATCCCTGCCCTACATACCACTCCTTGTAGCTGTAGCCTCATAACCTACTTCGCAGGGTTGTGAGGATCAAATGAGGAGGGAAAGAACTGGCCCCCTTGGTAGGGGCACGGGGGAGGGCCTTCTTGGTGGCTGCTCCCAAACTTTGGAGTTCCCTTCCTAGAGAAGCTAGACTGGCTCTTTCCTTGTATTCCCACCAACTGGTGAAGACTTTCTTGTTCCAACAGGCTTTGGGGAATTAACTGCTTTTTAAGGAATGGGTTTGAAGAGTGCTGTGGTGTTTTTATTATATGTATTTTAATAGATATGTGTTTATATTTTTAAAAATTATAAAAGGCAGCATCTGTTAATGCCCCAGCCAAGGCCCACCCCCGATGTCTGATGCAATTTTGGCATGACCACCACCATATTTATTCCAAGAAGTGCTGGGTGTTTCAAGAGATGTTAGTTATCATGAAGAATCAAGCAGGAGTAATATAAAACAAAAGAACTTCATTTAAGCAAGCTTGCATTATTTCTGTTTTAGACAGTTCTTAACATTGTGTTTTCAATTGCTGTAAGCCTGCCCTGGGATCCTAGGGTGAAGGGCAGCTACTAATTTTGATAAGGGTAATGATAATAGTCTTCTCCAGTCTCTCACTGATATGTACCCAGGTAAAATTCTAGATCATTATCAAAGGTAGAAATCTCCTTGTACTCTGGAACCTACTGATAATTAAGCACATTAGGCTCCCCATTATACTCTTGTACACCTCATTAAACACTTCACAAGAGAGGCATCTGGGGATACAAAATCTCGCTGATCAGGGTGGAATTAAGGAAAGTGTTATTGCCCTGTTACTTTCCCTTAGCACCCGACCCCCTAAGAAAACTAATCATGTTTGAGTTGTACAACAACCACCATCCTTCTATCAACAATGCTGGCCTCAGATGTTTGCTCGATGTGCATTTAATTCAGTTCAATTTCTAACAAAGCACTCTTTCTGTCGGGACCAAGAGCCCTCTTAGAATCCATGGACTTGTGAGGAAGGCAGAGAGCTGGTCTTTACCCCCGACATCCCTTCCTCTTTTGCTACAGAACAATTGACCAAAGCACCAACACAAACATCCCTTCTGCCTCCATGCAGATCAGTTAAGCAAAATGCCCACAGAGATGAGATTTATTGAAATATAAACTAAATTACAACAGCTGCTATGAAGCAGGAGACTAAACCAGACCCAACAGTGTTTTGCAAAAACAGCCAGTTCCATTGCTCCTCTATAAATAAGGCTCTGTGTGGATTCACTTGCCTGTCCTACTGATCCCCTGTGCCAAATAAGGACATGAAGGTGAGATTTGTCTACTTTCAAAATATTTAATAGGGGGTGGATGAGGCTTTCTTCACATGCTGCCCAGCAGCCAATCTTCAGTTATATCTGTAGATCTATATCTATCTATCTTTGTGTGTGTGTGTGTGTGTGTGTGTGTGTGTGTGCGCGCGCACGCACACACACACACACACACACACTATTGCCATGATCTAGTTAAAAGAGCATACATACTGGTGTGCTACCAGAGGTCTTGCCATTTGTGACATGGTGTCAAGCTCCAATTTGACACAAAAAACAAATTTTGCTAGCTAAGGGGACTCTTGGCACAGTGCACTCTTCTGGGCCCCTTTCCTGGTGCTCCGCTAGGTGAGTTCCATTTAAATTCCCCATAACATCTCTAATCCAATGCTACTGTAGGGCATTGTGGGTAATTTAAATGGTGGCTGCCTGACACCAAGTCCTGGACAGGAGCGGGTGGGTGGGGGTAACACCATTTACAAATCTTTCTCCCTTCCTCTCATCTTCAACTGTGCGTTTATATGCCGCCTTTTCTCTAAGGAGTTCAATGTGACATACATGGCTCTCTCCCTCCCCATTATTTTCTCACACCAACCCAATGAGATAGGTAAATGAGATGGTGATTGGCCCAAGGTCATCCACTGAATGCCATGGCTAAGTAGAGAGTTGAACCCTGGCCTCCTAGACCAATGCTCAAACCATTATGCTACATTATCTCTTTGTGATCAGAAGAGAATTGAGGATCCTTCTCCCCTGCTGTCTTTCCCACACTCAGATCATTGCATAAGGAATTCCCTCTTTGTCTTCTCATTCACATGGGTGTAGGTTGTTTCAGTGAATGCAAAAAACATCGACCTCAATTGCACTGAGAGGCTGGTGGAAGTATTTCACACACTGGAAGGGGGTTAGTGTGTTTGCGTGCGAAAGGAAAACATCTTTGGTTGGGCTGTTGTTGTTGTTGTTGTTGTTGTTGTTTTTATCAGGGCATATGGAGTCCAGAGAAAAGCAGTTTCTCAAAAGGCTTCACCATAGATTTGACTCTCCCATTGTGGCTTCTGCAGATCACTTGCACAGCTCTGTATTTTACTCAAAAAGAGATTGCTTTCTTTCCACTGGGACAGTTTAGGACAGAAGAAAGAAGGAATGTAAACATCTCCATTTTACGCTAAATAAACCTTCTGTGTTGCCCCTAGCAAAAAAATATAAAAAATACTGCAGAGATTCGTGATCTGGCCCTCCTGGCTGTGATGTCCAATGCAAAACACAATCCTTGGCAAATAATATCTGGTGGTCACAATGCGTCATGATCAACTGTTTGGCCTCTCTGTGCAAGCAGCAGAAGCTTTTAAATGGAATAATAAAGCTCTGGTATGAAGTAGGAACCCCATCAAAGGAAAGAAGTGCTCAGCCTCTGCTAGATGGTTTTCTTCTTTCCCTGCCTTCCGCTATGCTAAACTGTTTTGGTTTTTTTTAATGTAAAACTTGAAAGCTTCATTATCATCAGATTCAGCCGCCACCGTAAGGAGAGTCTGTCAATTAACCCTGGTTCTCTGACAGATAATGTCATCAGTTCTACTCTGAAAAATGGCCTGGAGCTGTCCTCCCTACTCCCATTCTCATTCCTCTTCCACTATATAACTGTGGTCAAGTTTCTTCAAACTGAATCTGCCAGACATTTCTCAGGTTCAGGGCCCACTGCTGATCTGATTCCTAACATCACTGTAAAAGAGGGATAGGGAATCTGTGCTCACACCAGCAATGTTGTTAGACTACAATTCCCATAATCTCTGACCATTAGCCATGCTGGCAGAAGCTAATGGCAAAAATGTCCTAAGGGTCCCTGGTGCTCCATCTATGCTGTAAGAAATATGCTGGGCTTGAAGTGGCCTCGAGAGAAAGAGACATTTGCTGAAAACATCCTAGGCATGCTGGCAGCTAAAAGAGGAACTGAATCCAGCTTGACAAAGTAAAAATCTAATGAACCACTGGCCCGAAGAGGTTTGTGTTCATATCCGCATTGCTTGGCCAAAAAACGCTTGCTTTTGAAATGTCCCCAGTGCATGTATAAATAGGTCCAGAGCATGAAGCTCTGCTCTGAGTTTCATTTAATACTGGACATGCTGCTCAGCCTTCCTGGCTTCATTCCATTCAGCAAAGAATGATTCGACTATTTGGGGAGTTTGGTTTAGAGATGAGCCTGGCAGCAACCGTCCATGGGAGAGCATCTCCTGTAACTTTATGAACACATATTTGAAATACATTTTTATAGCAGCACTCAATTAAATTGACAGCTTGTTTACTGTCGACTCTGGTAGCTTATGGGCTGCCCGAGTGGCATATTTGGAGAGAGCTGGAAATTGTTTGATTTAGCTCTTAAGGGCTGAAAGGAAAGGAGTAAACTCTGAGAGCAAAGTAGTGTTTGATAGCTTCCACGCTTCTTCCCTGGCGTGACAGTAAGTGAGCGACAAGGTAGGCAACCAGGCAGTCTTGGCTGTGATGGCGACAACTAAGTTTAACCTGGATCAGGCAGTATATTGGGTCGTTTGGTAAATATAGCTCAACATAGGAAGCTGCCTTAGGAAGTCAGACCATTGGTCCATCTCACTAACTAGTGTCTACACTGTTTGGCAGTGGCTCTAAGGCAGGCACTGTTCTCAGCCTTACCTGAAGATGCCAAGGATTGAACATAGGACTTTCTGCGTGTTATACTGTTATGTACTGAGCTGAATCCTAGAACAGTAGGACCCAGAATGCAGCAGCCTGATTGGTCTGCAGGAGCCACCCAATCCAGCTCCAGGTGGAAGTGAATCAGCAACCTGATTGGCATGCAGGAGCAGCTGCTGGCAGAGGTCCATCCGCAACCTGATTGGCCCACAGGTGCAGCCATGAAGTAGCTAATCACGCAAGGCCCATTGTGTCAATAATGTATATAAGCAGATGTTTTTAGGGAAAGAGCCATTCTTCTCTTCTTCCTCTATTGCTACTCCAAAAGTGAATAAAGAGCATGAATTTCACTCTCGACTCCGAGTATATTTCAAATACAGATGCCCTTCAACTGAGCTAAGGCTGCCCCCCCCCCATTTTTCCCCTCTGGGGAAGGTGGGAAGAGGTGAGAGAGATTTCCACGACTTCGTTCCTTCATCAAAGGCACACAGGAAGTGAAACCAGGCCCCCACCATCGCCCAAGAACAAAAAGGGAGGGCTTTGTTAACCTCAAATATTTAAGGAACACCTGATACACATATAAAGCACATCACTTCCCCCAAAGAACCTGGGGGACTGTAGTTTGTTAAGGGTGCTGGGAATTGTAGCTCTGTTAGGGGAAATTACAGTTCCTAGGACTCTTTGGAGAAGGTTTTGTGCTTTAAAAGGGTGTTGAACGTTCTTTCAGTGTATGGTGTGAACGGTCTCTAAGTAATATCTATATGTTTAAAGAATGGGTAAACTGCCTACCATTTGAAAATATTGTGGTGGTGTACAAAAAAAAAGAGAAATAAAAACATAACACAAAGTTAAAACAGTCAATATATATATTAAATCCATGAATAAAACTAAACAGGAACAATATCCAACAATGCTCATACAAAGGAAACAGGAACACATTTCAAGCAGCACAAAAACAAATTCATAATAGCATAACAATAAGATAGCAAATATAATAACACAAAAAACACATTTCAGTACTGTAAATATGAAAGATTACTTAAGATTACTTAGTCAACATGCAGCATCCAAAAGCTTAAGGATAAAATAGAAACAGTTAAAAGCATAGAAGAAATCATTAAGCTGAGATATAAATTTAATAAATAATGTAATGTATTTCTATTTAAATTATAGTAATTTTAAAATTTTCACCTATGCATATACACTAGCCTATGCAATCTTTTCTGCTGTTTTGGGTGGCCATTGAGCAAGTAGATATCCTGAAACATCTGGAGGGCCCCACAGGTTCCCCACTTGATGGTTGGCTAGGAATCCTGTTCTCCTCCCACTGAAATCTCCTTGTCTCTGTCCTCCTGATATCTGAAATTGTGCCCTAGATTGGGGGTGGGGGTGGGGGTTTAAAACAGCCCCAAGAAATCTCTCTTTTTTTGCCACGTCACCCGATACTGAGCCAAGTCATCCAGTACAGAAACCAAGATTGTAACCAGAAGTCAGACCCTTTTGGGATTGCTTTGATCTCTATTCCATCCTAAAAGCTTTCCTCAAAGGGATAGTTATGGATCTTTTTAATGTGGAGGGAATAACCCTGGGATCTGTCTTTGGCTGCTGTGGCTTATCTTATGTGGGTAGTTTTAAATAAAAATAAAGAGTGGGAAAGGGAACCTAGCTATTACATGTAATCGAAGCTCTTATATTGCATTCAGCTATTCCCACTGGAAGCACATGCCATCTTTTTGCAAGGGGTGCATAATGAGTCCCTTCTCCATTTGGTATCTCCACACCCTAAAGGACCGTATGTTGTTTACCCCAGAGACCAATTACCCCTGGTCTGCTGGGTAATTACACAATCAGGCTGGGGTTTCTTCAAAGCATGCTAAGTACCCAGTGGACTGCTGAGAGTTCTTCATGATTGTTCCATTCTCTTGGATAATTATGGGATTGGGCACAGAGCTCATGTTACCTTGGTACGCTGGACCAAGAAGGCTACATTTAGTTCAATTTCATTACTGCATCCCTCTGCCATCTCTAAAATTCAAATCTACCATTCCCAGACCCTCTGGCATTATTTCTTAAGCTGAATCTATATTTTAACTGGGTGGTGTTTTTTTTAAAGCACCCATAGGTCTTCAGTCTACCAAGCAGAGCCAGGTGTAAACCCCATGCAGGACTTTTCCAGGTGACCTATAATAATATAATAATAATTTATTATTTATACCCTGCCCATCTGGCTGGATTTCCCCAGCCACTCTGGGTGGCTCCCAACAGAATAGTAAAAACACGATAAAACGTCCAACATTAAAAACTTCCCTAAACAGGGTTGCCTTCAGATGTCTTCTAAAAGTCAGATAGTTGTTTATTTCCTTGACATCTGAAGGGAAGGCCCTCTGCCTGGTTCCTATTTGTTGAGCATTTGCAGTCTCGTGCCCAGCATTACTTAGGCATTCTAAGAAACCAAAAACATCAACGCAGTTTTGAAATCATTAGTTAAAATCTGTGCAGGTTTGAAAGGTTCAGTCTGGCACCTTGGTTCAAAATGGCCCCAAACTGTAACCAAACCTAAATGAAAGCCTGCTCCTTGATCTCAGGAACCATCATGCTGCATTTGGCTAGGCTATCTTCAGATGCAGAGTGAACGGACAAACAAACAACTTTCCAAACTATTTCAGGGTTATAGTCAACTCACCTCTAGTTGGAGTAGGCCCAACAAAATTAATGGACCTTAGTTAGTTGTAGACATTAATTTCAGAGTAAAGTCTTGGTTGAATGCAACCCCTAGTAGATTCATCCTGATTTGCTTTCACAGAGGTTAGATTATATCTGGTGTTTACTGGTGCCCACAGTTAGAATTAAAAACAGAGGCACATTCTTAGCCTTGGGAGTTTGTTCCACAGTCCTTTAACACCAACGCCCCCTCCTGGTTATTCCAAGGGGGGGTCTCCATTTCCACAGCCAAATTTAAAAGGGGAAGGGGCACATTTTTGTTGCCATCATTAAACTATTGGGGATCGGAAACTGATGCTGATAGACTGTAGGAAGATCCCAACCTACCTTCTGCTCTTCCCTAAGGTACACGCCTGCCTCCATTTTATCTGCACAACAACCCAGTGAGGTAGGGTTCGGCTGAGTGTAGCTAAGATTAATCAATAAGCTTTGAGGTTGGGTGGATTGAAACTTAGTCCAAGTGGAACACTCCCTCTGTCACAACCAGTGTCAGATTTATGTGTAAGCTAAACAAGCTATAGCTTAGGTCCCCACTTTCTTGGGCCCCCCCAAAAAAAATTAAAGGAAAAAAACCCCTGGATGTAGATTTCCAAGATATAAGATAAAAAACAAATTACTTCGATAAAATACATATTTTATTATGTGCATATGGTCCATAATTACCATATAGCATATATTCAACACAAAAACAGTGACAATTTGTTGTTGGCAAAGGACAGCTGGACATATAAAGGGCCCCATTCCCTTCAGTAGCTTAGGGCCTCATGAAACCTAAATCCAGCCCTGGTCACAACATGTGGTTTGTGGAGCAAGATGTGCTGGACTGTGCTGTGCCACATCAGAACAGTCCCCCTTGTAAAATATAAATAAAACTATCTCCCCAACCTTCAACCCGCTACATTCATTTTCTACTTGTGGGAAGTGTTTTGTGTTGCTTGCCAGATTGGCTTTTTCATCCTCCACAGCAAACTGCTGTTTCGCTCCACTGAGTTTTGGTTTAATTTCTTAGAGAAAGTTGTCTTAACACACATTCTCATTCAATAGCATTCAAAGCTGTTTGCAAACACATTAATTTCCAAAGTCAGGCACATAATAGCTTAGCTTCTGAGCGATGAACCACGGGCAGAAGCTCAATTAGTGGCATTACATTCCTTAGCCATTGGCCGTAGCAAATTTAGAAATATACAAATATATAAACCACATCACAGCAGATTTGGCCAATTTGTTACGGATTTAAACAACCCACACACCATATGAAAAAACTTAATCCTATGCATTTCTGCTCAGAAAGAAGCATTCCAGAATTTTGTGAGACTTACTTCTAGGTAAGTTTCTTCATAGGGTTGCAACCTCAGACATTTCCCCCCAAACAACTAAATGTCTCCAGTGCAATCCTAGACATGTCTACTTAGAAGTAAGTCCCATTCAGTTCAGTGTGATCTCCTCCCCGATAAGTACATAGGACTTACATCAGCCCTAGACAGGACAGCCAATGGCCAGGGTGACGGGGATTGTACTCCAAAAACATCTAGAGGGCCACACCCTGACACCTGAGGCTTCCATGGGCCAGATTTGGCCCTCAAGGCCTCTCTATCCATCCATTGTGATTCTCCCCAGGTCACACACCCCCCTCCACTGGCCTTGCTTTGCAGCCTCCTTCTTTTGCTTGAACTGTAGTCGTTCCTCTTGCTCTTGCCTGGATGGAGGATGCTGCAGTATGTGTGTAGAAAGCAACTTCTGGCTTTTGTGTTTCTGTACAAAGCAAACTCCACCCACTTTCCCCTCTGGCCCCGCCCTCCACTGGGACACAGCCCCCATTTGGGATGTGTTGTGTGCTCCGCAGTGCAACTCACACCCATGTCAATGGCCGAAGACCCTCAAGTACTGCTTGTTCTGCACAGAGAATTCTCGTGATAGTACATTTTACAGTTCCTTTGTGTGTGTGGAGGGGTGGCATTTTCACCCGCACTTCACAATGTCTCAGGACCACTGTATACAGTGGTACCTCGGTTTACAAACATGATTGGTTCCGGAAGTCTGTACTTAACCTGAAGCTTACTTAACCTGAAATGAACTTTCCCATTGAAAAAAATGGAAAGTGGATTAATCCATTCCAGACGGTCCATGGAGTACTTAAACTGAAGCGTACTTAACCCGAGGTATGAGTGTAATTGGTTCCGGAAGTCCGTACTTAACCTGAAGCGTACTTAACCTGAAGCAAACTTTCCCATTGAAAGTAATGGAAAGTGAATTGATCCATTCCAGACAGGTCCGCAGAGTACTTAAACTGAAAATACTCAAACTGATGCGTACTTAAACTGAGGTATGACTGCATGCTGCTTCCTGGAATTATGCCTCTTTCTATCCTTTTCTTGTCCAGTCCCTAGATTTCTCTGCTGTTTCAAGCCTGATTAGCTTAAGTGATAAAATAAATGCAAGACACACACAATGCTGTCTAGGAAGAACCTGCAGGTAACTGGCAAGTTGCCTTTGCTAAGAGGTAGGCAGAGCTGAGATAAGAAGCAATGGTGGCTCAAGCAGAGACGGCGGGAGAAAGAGATTATAAAATCCCCTCCAAGCTGCCAATGCAGTCTGACCACCACACTTTTAAAAAGTTAAGGCAAAGGTTATGCACAATAAGAACTCTGTGGCCAGAGTAGAACCTGGGATCAAGTCCCCACTAAGCCCACGGGAAGCTCACTGGGTGACCTTGGGCCAGTGAGAGTATCTCAGCCTAAGCCTACCTCAAAGTGTTGTTGTGAGGATAAATAGGAAGGCGATAACCTCATAGTGGAGTGCAGCTTCATCTCCTCCCACTAGCCAGTGCTTGCATACCCCAAGGTGACAGGATGAGAGTCAGCAATAGCAAGGAAGAGCAGACTTGGCCCCAGGGGGCTGGAGGTAGGCAGGGGGCACCTCCTTAGGGGCATGGGCCTCAGCAAGTGCCTGGTGATGCCCAACCCTGTGCTGGCCCTGGGACTTTCTGATTTATTTGTTATTACATTTCCATCCCACCTAAGAAGCTGCACTGGACAGAAGGAAGAGAGAGAGAGAGAAACCATGTAAAGATGTAACAGTTTCAGAGATTTCAAAGTTCCAAGGACATGTTCTGATCAGGATACAGCTCACAGTTCCTTGCAGAAATTCTCTGCTTCATCCCACAACCATATCTGGTGGTAGATCAGGAACCCAGGTAAATCTGTAACTCTTGACAACAAGCTTGAAGCAAAGATCCAGGCCTCTTCCAAACTCCTGTGGAGCAGCCCCCCTGCCTCCTTTTCCAAACTGACTTCTGGAAGAGCAGGTTACTGTATGCTTCACTATTGCGGAGAGAAGGGCAGGAGGGGCTCTGTTGCTTTTGCAATGTCTTCTCTTCTTAATCATGAGGATAACAGCATGGGTTATATTTGCACTCATTGGCCAGAACACAAGGAGGCAGAATTAGGTGTGCTACTTTGCAAGGACTTGGGTAGAATACTGCCTGCATGTTTTCCTTTATACCTCTATAAAAGCTTACCTTTTTTCGTGAAAGCTGAACATTCAGGGAGGGGTCTGAAATATTATTGAGGGGTTCAGGACCGCACAGGACCTTTATGGCGGCAGCCCTCCGTTTGTATGGTTCAGTGCAGGTATCGACAACCTTTTGGGGCACCAGTCAGAATATGGCTGCCATAGGGGGTGTGGCAAGATACATTTCTGAAAAAGCAGAAAAAGAGACAGGGCCACAAAAAGTTGTGAGCATGCCTCCCCACCCAATCCATGGGGAAAAGGCACCTATATCAACCACCATCACACTCACTCTCTGAGAAGAGTGCTTTGCATTGCTGCTCTGTCCAAAACTGGAAGGAGGGTGGGTTTCCAGTCCTGACATCCATTGAAGTGTGGGGATGCCTGAGGGTGGCATGTGCAATGGAGGAGAGGCTGAACCAGTGTAAACAGGTACTTGGCAGGAAGAGCAAAGGGTTACTCGTGCATTGTGGATTTTTGAAGGTGCCATAGGAGATGCTGGTGGCCAGACTGGCGTGTGGAAGTATCATCCTGGTAGCCCTTGGTTGACTGTTCTTGGGGAATATTACAGCGTTATAATTCTGATAGCTCTTCCCTTCAGTAGACACCTCTGAACATGACCATTCTTGTTCTTTTTGTCTTCGCAGATGAACTTCTGCCACGGCTTCTTGTGATGAGCAATGATACACTCTGAAGTCTACAGAGACCAAACATCCAAAGGAATGGTTGCTTCGCTTCCTTCTCACTGTCGTGAAATGAAATGGTGTTCCTAAGGTGATAACTGCTTCTTGCAGTCTAGAAGACGCAGCTTCACTGGGACATTTTGTTTTGACTTTTTTTGTCTGCAAATGCACATTCTGATGGCTGGCGGGCGGTGATGACACCATGTAGAAGGTCCTGAAGGGGTGTCCTAACTGAGTTGCAATGGTTTTATACACTTCCCCATTTCCAAACGGCTTTCTGTCAGCACTGCATTCTTTCTCCTGGGGCTTGATCTTCCCATGTTATTGGCTTGGAGACAGGCTGATAGCCTCCTTTGTGCCTACCACCTATGAGAAGCGCCAAAGGGGAGATGATCCGTGCTACTTCCACGCTCTGTGCATCATCATCACCACTCCAATTTACCTGGCGCTGCTGGTGGTCTCTCTGCCTTTTGCCCTGATCGGCTTCCTGCTCTGGTCCCCTCTCCAGTCTGCTAGGCGACCGTACGTCTACTCTAGGCTGCAAGACAAGAGCCAGATCCATGGAAGCACGTTGCTCACAGAGTGGAAGACCGCCAGCAATGGGAAAAGCTTCTGCTTTGGCAGTGCCAATGTCTGCCTGCTCCCAGACTCCTTGGCAAGATTGAACAATGTTTTCAACACACAGGCCCGTGCTAAGGAGGTCGGGCGACGGATACGGAATGGGGCTAGCAGGCCACAGATCAAAATCTACATCGATTCCCCCACAAACACGTCAATCAGCGCAGCAAGCTTCAGCAGCCTGGTCTCTCCTCAGGGCGGAGATAGTAATAACCGTGCAGTCAATGTGGGCATCAAGAGGACAACCTCGATGGAGTACAAAGGGGACAACTCCGTCTCGAACAACAGCGAAGATGGTAGAGATGGCAAAGCTGGAGGAGATACCAATGAGGGCGAAGACGGCAACACGTGCATTGTGCGCATAGGTGGAGAGGACAATGGGCACATTTCAGACCTGGAAGCAGGTAGCACTGGGGGCCAAGTCAATAACAGCAAGGGGCCAGCAGAGCGATCACCAGAATCCGAAGCCGAGAGCCTGAAAGGCCAGACTCCGAACCATAAGCAGAAAGAGGGGGATTCTGGGAGCCTGGATAGCTACACTGCCTCACGAGAGTCCCTAGTGAAGGTGCGTGCTGCAGACGGCCCTGTGGACCAGAGCACTGTCAACAGCAAGCTCCTTTACAAGGCCTCACTGATGAAGAAGACCTCCTTGAGAAAAAAGAGAAACACAGACGAGCTCTTTGACCACGAGATCTCCGCTTTCTTCCCTGCCAATTTGGACTTCCTGTGCTTGCAGGAAGTGTTTGACAAAAGGGCGGCTGAGAAATTGAAAGAGGAGCTCCACCATTACTTTGAATACATTCTGTACGATGTCGGGGTCTACAGCTGCCATGGCTGCTGTACCTTTAAGTTTGTGAACAGTGGCCTGCTTTTTGCCAGCCGCTATCCAGTTATGGATGCTGCTTATCACTGTTATCCCAATGGAAAAGGAACAGATGCCTTGTCTTCTAAGGGGGCCCTGTTTCTCAAGGTAGGTCTCTTTCTATATGAAACTGATTCAGGGACCTTTAATTCTGCAAGCAGGACAAGTGCATATATGTGTGTGTACTTTGCATGTCTGGGCCACTATGCAAATGCAAAATTTGTGGTGTGCAATAAAGAACACCCTGCTTCGTTGGAACATAGAAAGCTGCCTCATACCGAGTCAGACCATTAGTCCATCTAACACAGCATCAAAATGAATGGGACTTATCCATTTCAATATGGCCTGCAAACGAGAACATCCTTATGGGCCATGATTCCGGCTCTCCTCTTCTCTAGTTCTTTTATATCATTTCTTCGCCATTTGTGTGCAAAGAACTTTACAATCCTTAGCTCAAGGAACTTTGTAGCCCTGGGGAGGTCGGTCGTGGTGGCAATGGGCAGACAATGGGCAGCCCTGCCTCATCCCTTTATGTATCTTACATTTTTCTGAAATATTAGTACTTACTATAATATTGGCTGTTTGATCTTTATAGATTGATTTTATACTGTTTAGAAAGGTTTTGTCAAATCCAATCTTTTCCAGTAACTTCATCATAAATAGCCAGGAGACATTATCAAAGGCCTTTTCGGCATCCACAAATATTATCACCACCTGCTTTTCATTATGGACTTCTAAGTATTCCAAAACATTTATAATGTTCCTAACCTTTTCTTTCATTTGTCTCCCAGGAAGGAAACCCATCTGGTCTTCATGTATCAAATGTCTTAGAGTCATTTTCAATCTATTTGCCAATATCAATGTGAAAAAATTGTAATCATTATTTAATAATGATATCGATCTATAATCTTTATAATCATTATTGAATAATGATATCGGTCTGTAATCTTTAGGTTCTATTGGGTCTTTATTATATTTTGGGATCAAAGTTATATATGCTTCTTTCCTGTCTCCAATACCCTATTCATATCGTCTTTGAGTGGATGCATTAACTCCTCTTTAAATTTCTTATAATATCCTGCCGACAGACCATCAGGCCCTGGGGATTTTCCTGTCTTAATTTGATTTAGTGCCCTTTGCATTTCCATCATTGATATTGGAGTATTTAATATCTTTGCATTTTCTTCTGATATTTGTCCAATTTACAAATACTCCAATATCAATTCTGCATTTTCTTGCTCTTTCTTACAAAGGTCTATGTAGAATTTAACAAATTTGTGTCTTATCTCTTTTTGATTGGTTATGGGGGCTCCATTTTTAGCAGACTATGGATTATCCTTTTTTTCTTTTTCTTTCTTCAGTTGCCAGGTTAATAACTTTCCTGGTTTATTTTGCAAATTCAAATCTTTTTTGTTTCATCGCTTTAATTTTCCTTTCTATATCTTGGTTAAATAGCGTAGAGTATTGTCCTTGTAATTGCTCTTTATTACCTGTGGTGTTTTTTTTTTTACTAAGTACCTTCTCTTTTTTTGTTAGTTCCTTTAATACCTCTTGGGTCTTCTCTATCAAATTGTAGTCTGAGATTGTTCTCGGCTGTATATACCTTTTTCACCCTCATCCCCAAATCTTTGGAATCCCACACCATATCGATTCCACTTGATTAATTCTGAGAACTTGAATGAAATGTATACCGAACTGTGGCGCGTGGGAGGGCGCCCTCCACGCCCTGGGCAATGTGGGCATAAGCTCTGCCACTGGGAGGTGCCTTATTGTCTTCTTGTGGTTGTTTTATTGAAGGACTATTAAACATTCTGGCATATTTGGATTAAGAGTGGGATATAATTATTTTTAATGACTAAACATCAAGAAAATATAATGCAAAATAGGTTTGTTTGGGTTTTTTTAAAAAAAAAGCACAATAAAATATGCAAGATGGAAGGGATTATATATGCTGTGCATTTTGCATAATGTGTGCAGGTCATGCAATTCTGCTTTCTTTCTGCCTGATTGGGTTAAATTGTATTTGTTGTTGCTATGGAATGAAACACAGCCCTGCCCAGGAGAAGGATGTTTTAAGAACATAGGAAATCATTACATTGGACCATTGGTCCATCTAGCTCAATATTGTCTACATTGACAGGCAGGAACTCAGACAATGATCACTTCCAGCCGTACCCAGAGATGTCAAGGATTGAACCTATTGAACCTGCAAGATACTTTTTCACTGAGCTACACTCCCTCCCCAATCAGGTTTATGCTGCCAAAATTCCACAAATATTTCCTTTCATTTAGACATTTTCCAGCTCTAATTGCCCTGTTGAACTGCTTAGTAGTTGCCTTTTTTTAAAGTTTCTTGAGCATTTTGACTTTCTGCTATATGGAATATTTTTGGTTGATACTATTCATAGTTATTTGCATCAATGTATTATGTTTTAATGTATTATTTAGAGTTTTGACGTTTTTTAAATGCAAATGGTGTTGAAATTTTTTAAAAATAGCAAATTGATTAAATAAATAAATAGTCTAGAATGTGTGAATTAGGGCAGCTTGCTTTAAAGTGCAGGCTGAACAAAATTCCGAGTGGTGACCATCTTTTTAGAACGGGATTTTATTTTTTTCTGGAGCAGTGTGAAAATAGACTAAGAATTGTAGCATTAAAAAACCCCAAAACCTCCAGAGGCTTCCTGAACATTTTTGGGAAAATATTCTAAGAGTTTGGAATCTCTATATTCAACCTGATCTCTGCTGTTTGCAAATCAAAAGGGCAGAGCTATTTGCTGAACTCTCCTCCCATCCGTTCATAGTGACTCCCTGCCTGTTTTCCACCCACATTTACAAAGTTAATAAAAATTCAGTTGTTTCTTTCCTCCAGGCAAATGAGTCTGGTGTTTCATTTGCCATAAGCCAGGCCCCAAGCAAAGTGGGCTTCTCTGGCCTGTATAAATTGTGGCAAATTAATAAAATGTGTGTCATCTTTCTTATTTTGCCTTCTGCTTTTGCTACTGATGGGGGGCAAGGAGCTAGGCAGTGGATCCTAGTCCATTCAGATGAGTAGGGCCACTCCCCATCAACCTCAGTCTTCCCACAGTGTGAATAAAAATGCATGTGTTAGTGAAAAACAGCATACGGATGTACATTATATAAAGGAAAATTGTTCTGCAAACATGTGTGGATATGTGAATTTGAGATTGGGGAAAATGAGAAGCAGAGAGAAACCAAAATGTCGCCCATCCCTGGTAAAAACGCATCTCAGAGAGAGAGATGCAAAAAGAGCTGTTGTGAAGGCAGGGAAGAAAAGGCAGGCATTATGATCTCAGTGGCCATGGACTTTGCCCGTCTCATAAACCCAGTTGCATTGACTTTACTGTGTGGCGCATCTGTCAGTTTATGAGCTTGGGGAGCTGCTGGCTCACCTCCTGCCCAAGCTCTTACTTGGACTTTTGGCTGTACTTTCCGTCCCTTGTTCTTTATTGGCACCGCAGCAAACAGTTTGCAGGTGCCGAATGGGGAACTCTTTCACAACGGAATGCAATAAATCTCGGAGGACTCCGAGACCTGGGTCCCATTTGCCAATTAAGCAAGCCATGCCCTCCAATTCTTAAAGGACGCTTTCTTGAAAATGGTGTGAGGGAAATGGGTAGGGAGAACCTCTTTCATGATATGAGAACCCACTGGGGCCACCCAGTGAAGTTGAAGCTTAGAAGCTTCAGTGCCGATGCAAATAAGCACTTATTCACTTAACACACAGTTAACCTTTGGAATTCACTGCCACAAGATTCAGTGATGGTCATAAACCTGGGTGGCTTTTAAAGGGGGTATAGACAAATTCATGGGCGGTGGTGGTTAAGGCTATCAGTGACTACTGACCACAATGGCTTTGTTCTTTCTCCATGGTTGGAGGCAGCGTGCTTCTAAATACCAGTTGCTTGGAAAAACAAACAAACGAATGAATGGAGGAGAGAGAAAATATCTGTGCCTGGTACCAAAATCATAACAAAGCAGGTACCAGGCAGGCCTCCCTGGAGAAAGCATTGCAATAATAAGGGGCTATTAAAGAAAAGGCATGTTCTCTTGTTGCCACCCGCTGGACCTCCCTTGGAGGTGGCACTCAGAGGAGAGCCTCAGATTATGGGCAGGTGACAAAAGGTAGGGAAAGATACATGGAAAGGTGGTCCTTTAGGGATAGGGATTCTCTCTGGCTTTCCAAATAGGGCAGGGGTGGGCAGCCTTTAGTCCAGGCATCCCCAAACTGCGGCCCTCCAGATGTTTTGGCCTACAACTCCCATGATCCCTAGCTAAAAGGACCAGTGGTCGGGGAAGATGGGAATTGTAGTCCAAAACATCTGGAGGGCCAAAGTTTGGGGGTGCCTGCTTTAGTCTAATTTCAGAATTATTCTGCATGTTCAGACCTTTGGCAAGTGTTTCATTCATTCATTCAAGTATTGTATGCCACCAAAACACACACAATATAACATGGTGATGTATTAAACACCATAAAAATAGTACAATATGATTACAGGGACTGGCTGATAAAAAAATGTAAACAAGTGCAGAGGCCTGTCTACATAAAAAAGGCCTCCCTGAGACAGCTGAAAGTCAAAAGTGAGGGTGCCTGTTGGGTCTATGTTGGGAGAGGGTTTTGGAGCCTGAGAGTGGCAGGCTTCTGTGGCACAAGGGACCAGCAGCCTGCTAGGTAAGGAGAAATGGGAGGAGAAAAGGGGGTTCTGGAAAGACACAGTGAGAAGGGGGGTTCTGCCCACATTGGCCCTTGGACTAGCCCACCACTTGGATCTGGCCTCCACTGGCAGATAACCTCCACCCTTAGTGCAGGGGTAGGAACATACTGAACATCAAAACAGAAAGGTGCCTTGTACCAAGACAAAGCATTCTTGATCCATCTAGCACAGTTTTTATCTGCTCTGATGGGCAGCAGTGTGTAAATCTGGATTCTTTTACTGTATGGGGCTTTCATAAAATTAAAAACAAAGCAAAAAAGAAGAAGCCAAACCTCTCCAAAATTTGGGCATCATTCATGTCACTGACTCCCTTCAGCATGTGCATATATTAAGGATTAAGGGATTAAAAAACCAGTCTGCTTCCAGCTGCCCAAAGCTGAGTCATTGATTTATGACCCATCCAGGCAAGCTGGTAAGCCTCTTTTCCAGCTACTATGAGGATTGATAGACTTAATTATCAACTCCCAAGTCTTCACTAAGATGGGATGGAGGGACTTGTTTACTGCCAGGACTCAAAATAAAACAAATCAGTAAATCTTGCTCAGATCCTCTAGCCTAGCTAGAAAGTGCACTGGAGCAACATTGGTGCCATTTCAAAAATTCTCGTGCAAAGCATTTTATTAAGCATGCTGGGTGCAAAGTTATGGGTGCCTAAATCTCATTGATCACCATAAGATTTTGCAAGCCATGCTGTAGTGTGGTCTGTCATGAATTCCAAACTGTCTTGTTTGCTTGTTGTTCTTGCAATTCCATTGCTCAAGAACTAAAGAGTCATCAAACTAGCTCCATCAGCTCAATGAAGTTTTAGACTTATTTTTCTTCAGCAGCAGCCTCGCCACTCCCCATGGCGAATCACAAACTGAAGGGAGTGTCAAAAAAGGCAAGTATGGTGTAGTGATTAGAGCACCCATCCCCAGCCTGTCACCTTCTGGGTGTTTTGGGATACAATTTCCACCAGGCCATTCTGGGTGGAGGCTAATGAAAGTTGTAGTCAAAAACATATGCAGGGAGCCAGCTAAGCAGGTTGGGATCTGGTCAGTTCCTGGATGGGAAATCCCCAGAAAGCCTCACTTTGAGTTCTGCTAAGGAAGAAAGATGGGGGTAGCGTTTTTATTTATTTTGAAAATGAAGCTAGGAGTTGTTCCAAGAAAGAAAAAAAGAAAGAAAGAAAGAAAGAAAGAAAGAAAGAAAGAAAGAAAGAAAGAAAGAAAGAAAGAAATCCAGAATTGAACAGGGCTAGTGTAAGCCTTGTGTGTGAACTGTGACAAGTCCCACTGTGTTGCCTATTTACAAGTACAGATGGACAAACCATCAGAGGTTTAGTAACCATTCTAGGGTTTTGCAAGCACCTCGTACTTATTTCTGCCTACATACCTGTCCTGGGAATTTCTGCATCAGCTTTTAAAAGCAGCTTCCCATTTATTCCTAGGCAGTAATCTAAATATTTTATATATACACACACAGCCTCTGCTAATGCAAGACTTGGCTGGAATCCACACATTCTAGATGCACAAGAATCTTAAGAGAAAAGCAACAGTGGGCAGCTCTTGCTTTTGACTATTAAGCAGAATAAGGTAAGGTAAAGGGACCCCTGACCATTAGGTCCAGTCGTGACCGACTCTGGGGTTGCGCGCTCATCTCGCATTATTGGCCGAGGGAGCCGGCGTATAGCTTCCAGGTCATGTGGCCAGCATGACAAAGCCGCTTCTGGCAAACCAGAGCAGCACATGGAAACGCCGTTTACCTTCACGCTGTAGCGGTTCCTATTTATCTACTTGCATTTTGACGTGCTTTCAAACTGCTAGGTTGGCAGGAGCTGGGACCAAGCAACGGGAGCTCACCCCGTCACAGGGATTTGAACCACCGACCTTCTGATCAGCAAGCCCTAGGCTCAGTGGTTTAACCACAGCGCCACCTGGGTCCCTTATTAAGCAGAATAGGCCCTCCTTTAAATAAGAATGTGATTAGCTATCTCATTGTTTCCTGCTTTTCTTTATTTCTGGGAATCACCATCGTAGAGATAATGGGGCATTTGGTTGCCACCACATTCATTCATTCATTCATTCATTCATTCATTCATTCATTCATTCATTTCCTTTACCTTTCAGAGGTACCTGGCAACAGTTGCACATAGGGATGATTGGACCTATAAAAGTCTGATCTGTCCCAGTTTTCAGAGAGGATGGAACTAAGTCTGCCTCATCCTGTTTCCAGGCAAATTTGTAATGGAAAATCCTTTAAAATCTGCCTGGAAAAATGAACAAGAGGGAGGTATCAGAAAATTCAAGGGAACTCCCATGGTTTGCCGAAGTATACAAAATATTTGTTGTTTAGTCGTTTAGTCATGTCCGACTCTTCGTGACCCCATGGACCATAGCACGCCAGGCACTCCTGTCTTGCACTGCCTCCCGCAGTTTGGTCAAACTCATGTTCGTGGCTTCGAGAACACTGTCCAACCATCTCATCCTCTGTCGTCCCCTTCTCCTTGTGCCCTCCATCTTTCCCAACATCAGGGTCTTTTCCAGGGAGTCTTCTCTTCTCATGAGGTGGTCAAAGTATTGGAGCCTCAGCTTCAGGATCTGTCCTTCCAGTGAGCACTCAGGGCCAATTTCCTTAAGAATGGATAGGTTTGATCTTCTTGCAGTCCATGGGACTCTCAAGAGTCTCCTCCAGCACCATAATTCAAAAGCATCAATTCTTTGGCGATCAGCCTTCTTTATGGTCCAGCTCTCACTTCCATACATCACTACTGGGAAAACCATAAGCTTTAACTATACGGACCTTTGTAGGCAAGGTGATGTCTCTGCTTTTTAAGATGCTGTCTAGGTTTGTCATTGCTTTTCTCCCAAGAAGCAGGCGTCTTTTAATTTCGTGACTGCTGTCACCATCTGCAGTGATCAAGGAGCCCAAGAAAGTAAAATCTCTCACTGCCTCCATTTCTTCCCCTTCTATTTGCCAGGAGGTGATGGGACCTCCTGGATAAAAGCATAAATTGGGGGGGGAGGACCTCAGAACACCCAAGTGGGGGTAGAGGATGCTTCATGGCCACACTGAATGTTGACTGAATGCTGGAAGCTTGGAGGAGAAAAGAATGGAATGGAGTATCATGGACAAGAGCACAGCCAGCAACGCTGGCTCATAGCTGCCAAGTTATCCCTTATTTTGCTGAATAGGCTTCCTCGCGAGAAAAGGGAAAACTTGGCAGCTATGCGCTGGCTGGAACCCTGAACTGGAGCACTATTAACACAAACATTTTGCCTTGTATTTCTTTAGCATCTGGCATTTGATGCCCAATTATTTCAATGATTGTAGTGTTGCCAAATGACCAGGAAAAAAACAAACTGTCGTGCCCCTCTACCTTTAAACAGATGTGTGTTGTTTGCTAAAACCTGCAGGTTAAATTCTTTTGCACAGAGCTTAAATCAGGTGGGGAACCTCAGGCCTGGGGAGCTTAAATCAGGTGGGGAACCTATCCGGCCCTCTGTAGTTTGCCAAGGCCACACACCCCTCACTGGCTTTGCTTCACACCCAGTGTATTTTTGTCTGACTGGAATGTACCCTTGAAGTCTTATAGTGCTGCTTGTTTGCTTGCTTGCAGGAAAAGAGAGGCACTTGTGAGAGTGCGTAGAAATTAGCTTACCGTATAAGGGTAGAATTTGCATTAGTTGCTCCACCCAGTTTTGCCTCTGGTCCCACCTCCCACTAACATGTGGCCCTTGAAACAGTTGCCTAGAATGGAATCTTGGGCTGAAAAAGGCTCCCCCCCCCCGCTTAAATCATCACCTGCTGATTGCTGGACCATAGTGTGCTTTTAAAGGGACAGCTATGGCTCAGCACCAAAATTGACAACTCTACAATATTTGTGTGCAATGGCATTTAGTTTTTGGCAAGGCATTTAGTTATCATGGTTAATCACCTAGCCTCTATTTTGTCCAGTATTTCTTCCTTTTTAAAGCCATCTAAGATAGTAGCTTACTCCACATCTTGAGGCAGAGAGTTCCACAAGTTGCTGTGTTATGCCACCAGGCACTCCAAGCCGTGAGGGTGGATGGAAGGAACCAGTGAGCGATTAGAGCTAGTTCCATTAACATTTCATACTTACATTTAATTCTCTTTTAGCATGCTTAAATAATATATTAACATAGCATAGCTGCTTTGTAAAAGACAATAAATCTCTGCAGTCAAGAGGGCAAGAATGCCAACTCATAAAAAGGGATTTCTGTAAATCTTGTTCAACCCCAGTTTGAAGCCAAATATGCAGCAGGCAGGCAGCACATCGGAGAGAAGAAAATGCATTTCCAAAGCTTGGAGGAGAATGTGCCTTTTGGTCTTGCCCTCAAGTGTCCTTGAAAGGCTGCACCTGTGTTCTCAACTTAGCAAGAGGCAAGCTGGCAAGTCTTTGTTTTTGAAAGTGTATTGCATAGGATTTACTAGCATTCTGCAGTTACTAATGAAATGCCTACCAGAGGGTTAAAAGACACAAGAAAATGAGGCTCTAAGGGATAAAACATAAAAAAGCAGAGCGCTGGCTGTTGCGTCTGGTCCATCACGGTCCAGCATCATGTTCTTATGGTGGCCAAACAAATGCTTCAACAGGAAGTCCGCAAGCAGGAGCAGAGTGCAACAGCTCTGCCCTCCCTTGCAATTCCCAGGGATGGTATTCAGAGGAAATCATTTGCATCCTTTTTACAAAATGAAACTGTTAGGTGCAGAGGGGTCCAATTTTCATTGCAAGTGTACAGAAGGAAGGGGTGCCACTTTCTTTATCCGTTGTGGCCCTGAGAAAAATCTCCCCTACGGACAGCCCTGAAAGAGACACTCTTACTGTTGATCGCTGGGTGCAGCATATCATGTTGTGCTGGGCAGAAGGCTGCCCACCCTTTTCAAGAATTGTGACCCAGCCCTGTGAAAAAAGCTGTAGTTTTTCTTGCGAGGGGCAAGGAAAAGAAATCCTCTGGGGTGTTGGATTTTGGCACAGAACCTGCCTTAATTTTACAAGTCTGGTGAGGGCTGGGCGTGAATTTGTCCTTTAACTTGGGGGAGGAACCATGCTCTCTGCACAGCTGTTAATAATAATAATAATAATAATAATTTATTTATACCCCGCCATCCCCAGTCAAAACCGGGCTCAGAGCGGCTGACACCAGTAAAATTACAATAAGACATAAAAGAAAGAAAAACAATTAATTAAAATATGGGTTAAAATACAATCTAAATTTAAAATTTTAAAATGCAGCCTCATTTTAAAGTAGCCCAAATCAAAACCATAAGGGAGGAAAACATAGGGGTCAGACTGAGTCCAGCCCAAAGGCCAGGCAGAACAGCTCCGTCTTGCATGTCAAATCCCACAGGGCCCTGGTCTCCTGTGAGAGAGCGTTCCACCAAGTTGGGGCCAGTACTAAAAAAGCCCTGGCCCTAGTTGAGACCAGTCTAGCCACCTGATGGCTCGGGATCTCCAAAATGTTGTTATTTGTGGACTTTAAGGTCCTCCGCGGGGCATACCAGGAGAGGCGGTCCCATAGGTATAGTTTCACTGGCTGCCCCCTGCTTTGTGAAATGCACTTCCCAATAGGACCCATTTGTGCCTGAGAACAATGCAAAAATGTAGAAGTAAAAGGGGAAATAAATCTTCACATCGCTTTCAGTTGTAAGTGGCCACAATGGCTTTCCCCTTGTCCTTGTCTGTGTAAGGTCCTACAAATCTCACCTGGAGCAAGAGGAGGCAGTGCAATTGGGTAATTTTAGACTCTAGAATTAATGGTCCTATTGGGAGGGTGGTGACTAAGCCTGCAAAGGTATGCTCCTTGTTGAGGTTTTTGATTGATTCTAGGTTCTACCAGCATTTCTGTCCATCTCATTGTTCTGCAATGAAAGATCAACTTGAAATCAAGAGCGAATGTGAGGTGTGCCTTCCGGCAAGATCACTTCCTAAGGCTACCCCCCCCCCTCAAAAAAAAGACCCTTGGAGTAGTATAATGTGCCTGACTTGTTGGGCACAGGGTGAGCCTGGATAATGAAGTCAGAGCAGGTGCAATTTTGGTGCAAGTTTCACCCTACAAAAGAAAAGGGTTGTCGGGGAGTAGAGAGAGGAAAATGGTAGCCTTCCTGCCATCACAGAACTGTAAGAACATAAGAGGAACCCTGCTGGATCAGGCTCATTTACTCCAGCATCCTGTTCCCAAGGGGGCCAACCGGATGTCCCTTATGGGATGCCCACATGCAGGAGAGCAATAGAAACACTCCTCTCTCCCTTGTGATTTCCAGCAAACTGATTAAGAGTGGAGTTAGACTGCAGCTACTTTCAAGCCTTCAGCAAACCTTGAAATGAATGACTGAGTGAGGTGTCTTTGCAGGAGAGTTCATCAAGCATCTGGGGCGACATGTTGCCTGTTTGGTTCCTGCGTGAAAAGGTGGATTATAGATACTTTGCCACTCAACAGAAATCTTTTAAAGTATATACAGTACTACCTTGGTTCTCGAACGGCTTGGCTCCCAAACAAATTGGCTCCCAAACACTGCAAACCCGGAAGTAAGTGCTCCAGTTTGTGAATGTTTTTTGGAAGCCAAACGTCCGACGCGGCTTCCACTTGAGTGCAGGAAGCTCCTGCAGCCAATCGGAAGCCGCGCCTTGGTTCTCGAACGGTTTCGGGAGTCGAATGGATTCCCAGAACAGATTAAGTTCAAGAACCAAGGTATCACTGTAGTCAAAGATACTCAGTGGAAAGGAAGTTGTAATGCAGGATCAACCCTGGAACCGTAGGAAAGAAATGTTGCCAAGCCAAATGTTAAGAAGAATAAATGAATGAATGTTTGTGTCAGCCATTGGCCATAGCAATAAAATAATGCCTGAAAAGAGCCCTGCTGCTGGATCAGGCCAAAGGCCCATCTAGTCCAACATCCTGGTCTCAGGTGCCTTTTCTGGTCCAAAAGCAAGACCTGAGTGTAACCAGACCCTCCCCAGCAAGTCCACCCTGACCACCATGGCTAGGAGTCCTTAATGAAGTTCATTTAAGGTTCACCTATTGTTCTCTTCTCATGCTCCCACTGCACACACATCCTGCGCATGTCAGCCATACAATCAATGATAGTGAGGATGGGCTCTCAGGCTCCCCTCTGGCAAAGAGGAGAGAGCTGTGTCTGTGTTCTGGATCTTCTCCCCTTTTTGTTGCACTGTAGTGCAAGGGTGCCCCTCCAGACGGTATTTGTGTGGTAACATTGGGGAAGCACCGCAATACAACCAATAAATCATATGTGGATGGTCCTGTATAAAGCTATCATTAATGCACTATTATTGCATCAAGGGCATGTTGCAAAATACACCTAAAAAACCCCCAAGAAGAACAACCAGTGCCTCTTCTCTTTATAGGTCTACTCTGAGAACAGTTCTGCTTACCTAAGACCTTTGCTACAAAAAAAAAAATAGTTTGCATGTTTCCCCTGCAATTAATAGGTTTTGATCCTGAAAGGTCTGATGGTGATCCATTAACCCTTCTGTTCCTCTCTTATATTCCTTCCAGGTGCAAGTGGGAAGTACACCTCAGGACCAAAGAATTGTGGGATACATTTCCTGCACTCACTTGCAAGCTGTGGCAGGTACTGTACAGATTGCTTCCCCAATCTTTGTTTTGCTTCTTTTGCTACTTATTGTAGAATAGAGATAGAAAGAGTGGGTTTGGCTATTCTCTTCTCAATGGTCTCTTGTCAGTACTTTGACCATCTTAGCTGAAAATGTTGCAGACAGGGATGGGTTGTACATTAACCTAAGTCAGGGGTGTCAAACTCAAATTCATTGGGGGCCGCATCAGCAGTTTGGTCACCCTCAAAGGGCCGGTTGTGTCTGTAGGACTATGTGTCCACTCTTTATTATCATAAATTATTGTCACTGCATTCAATTATTACTGTTTTTTGTAATAATGTAAGCTCATTCCCGCCCCCACGCGGATCACATTCCTGCGTCGTGGCGCATGTGTGGGAGGGGATGTAAACGAGGGAAATTTGAACAAAAGGTGGGGATCGACGGCTTCCGGGGGGGGGGGGGCTCAACTAAACCTTTGGCAGGAAGGAGAAAGCCACTGCTGGGATTAAAAACCTGCAGATGGAAAGAGGGCTTCCCTCTCCCGCTCTGCGCACACCCAAACCCCGCTAGGCAGGATGCCACACGCTGCAACCCACCCCATGCTTTGGAGAGGGGCAGGAACATGCGGTGCAGCGCCAACTCCCTGCTTTGCTTTTGCATCCTCCCTCCTCAGTGCCAGAGTCCCTTCACCTGGCGCTGAGGGAGGGCAGCGGATTTCCCGAGGAGGAAGGCGGCGTCAGCCCCAGCGGATGTGCATCTTCACCTCAGAGCTGCTCTTCCCCCCACCCGCGCTGTTGTCGTCTTCGCTGCCGCCTCTCCCTACCGGGACTGCAGGCAGAGGAGACTTGAAAACCTCCCCCCCAAAAAAATTTCCCCTCCCACCTCAAACTGCGAGGCGACTCCATCTGGAGCCCTACATCACGAGGGGCTGAGAGGAGGCGGCGGCAGAGCGGGAAGAGCAGGAACCCGTGCCATCGCCGCCGCCTCCCTCCCGGAACTGAGAAGCCAAAGGGCGGCTCGGGGTGGGGGGGCAGAGCAAAAGCCAGGCACCCTCCCGAGTGTCTATGAGGAGAAAACGGGGGAAGAGGGAAGAGAAACTCGGCTGTTGCGCTTCGCCTACTTCCCCCTCAGGCTCACTCCGCGTCCCTTTCGCCCGCTCGCTCGCCCACCTCCCGGATGCAGCCGAGGAGAGGAAGGGAAGTGGCGGGCGGCGGCTCCCCAGTGCCGCCTCACTCGCTCTCGGGGACAACAGCAAAGCCCGCCAAAAAAAAAATCCAGCGCTGCTCCGTCCCAGCACCAACTTTGCCGGCGGCGCCTATACGGCTTTCCTACCTCCTCGGCGGGCTTCCTCCTCCTCCTGCATCTCACTTCCCCGTCTGGCCGCTGTGCCACCGCCTCCCTCAGCCTCATTCAAAATTGAAATTCCCTGGCCAAGGCCGTCAGCGCGGCTCCAGCGCCCCGGCCTCCGCCTGCAGCCCCGCCCCCGGTTTTGACCCTCGGCCAATCGCAGGCTCCAGAACTACTGTCAGTGGTTATTGTCGGCGGCGGCTACGCGGGCCACATGACGAGGTCTGGCGGGCCGGATTAGGCCCCCGGGCCTTGTGTTTGACACCCGTGCCCTAAGTTATTCTGCAGAGCCAGGGCAAGCAGGCAGACATCAGGTCTGCAAGAGCTATTGGAAGCCTAAGATCCGTCGAGAGAGGGCCAGGTGCTGAAATGCTGGCTTCAAGCAGGGTGGGAATTAGAGAGGAAACACATTTAGAAATGAATTTTAAAAGAAAATAGATTGAAAATACATATTTAAATACAGATTTCTGTGAGGGCTTTAAAAAACATTGATAGGTGAAGGATTGGGCAGACATATGAGTGAGTAGATACAAAAGTGTCATGAACTAGAAATAGATAGAGGCTGCAATCCTCTGTTTGCTCATCTGTTGCTCATGCTGGTAGCTCAAGGGTAAAGGTAAAGGGACTCCTGACCATTAGGTCCAGTTGTGACCAACTCTGGGGTTGCGGCGCTCATCTCACTTTATTGGCCGAGGGAGCCAGTGTACAGCTTCCGGGTCATGTGGCTAGCATGACTAAGCCGCTTCTGGCAAAACCAGAGCAGCACACGGAAACACTGTTTACCTTCCCGCTGGAGCGGTACCTATTTATCTACTTGCATTTTGACGTGCTTTCGAACTGCTAGGTTGGCAGGAGCAGGGACCAAGCAACGGGAGCTCACCCCGTCGCGGGGATTCGAACCGCCGACCTTCTGATCAGCAAGCCCTAGGCTCTGTGGTTTAACCAACAGCGCCACCCGCACTCAAGGGTACCAACATGAATAAAATATGGGGGGAGGTAAACCCCACCCCACATAATTGATCACAAGACATGGTGCACACACACAATTTGAAGGGCAATGCTGATCAACTTTGGGGAGGCCCAGCCCCCTTAAATAATTTATTGGGGGGACCAGAAGGACCTCTGCCCCTGGGAATTGGCTCCTATGCGCTGGTTGGAGCAGAATCTGGGAAGCTTGCAAATCACTGCACCAACCTAGAGTTGGCACAGGAGTTGAGCCCAAATTGGGTCTAGTTGCTGTCACGGGGTGGTAGTCGGTCTGCCTTGAGATCCCAGCAGATCCCAGGCCTGCTCTGCCCCTCTGTCCCCAGATCCTGATGCCCCATACATTTGGCAGGCAGACTAGTGAGCTCCATGCTGGCAGAGTGACATTGGACAGAGGCCAGCAGAAGCTGGGGGAGCTCCATCCAATTCAACTACCCCCAAGCCAGCACAAAGGAGCTTGGATTGTGGTGTGATTCACTCCATGTGAAACATGGTTTACTGAACTCTCCTTGGCCTCTCTTTCCACTGTTCACTGGATCTTTCCCATTACCTTGTTTCGTGTAAATCTCCAGCACAATACAACTGTAAAAAAATCATTTTATGATGTGGAAGGGGAAAACCACCATGTTGAGTCATTTCATGGCCACCTGAGAGTATCCAGAAAGAGACCAGGGCAACTTTGTTTCTCTACCAACCTCATGTCAGCAAATAAACTTGCTATCCTCAGCCAATCTGTGTAATGGTTGATAATCCAAATATTATTTAAATCTTATCTCAAGATAAACATTATGTCATCTGGTAAAGCTTTGGGGTTAGCCTATAAATTTAAAAGCTTTGCCCTCCCCGCTGCCACCTAACTTCTACAAGGAATGGTGGCATTGGTGGGAAACACCTTATAGACCAATTCTCTTTATAGCGCTCAAATAAATTCAACTTGTCAACCTTTCCTCTCCCAGCATAAACTGTTAGCAGAAGTCTAGGACTCCTAGTAAAAATACTTCTCCTGTATATACAACACTGGAGATGGAACATTCTAGACTTTGTTTTGTAAAGAGCTGATACAAAAGAGTGAGGGGTTGGAATGGACATGTTAACAATACCAACTTTGGGGTACAAAGGTTGAATGTGGTTCTTGGGTTGAAAGAGGAGATAAGAAGGCGATAAGGGTCAAAGGTGACTGTGGGGTTGCGCCACTCATCTCACTTTCAGGCCAAGGGAGCCTATGTTTGCCCACAGACAGCTTTCCAGGTCATGTGGCCAGCATGACTAAACTGTTCCTGGAGCAACAAGACACCTTGGCGGAAACCAGAGCACACATAAATGTCGTTTACATTCCCGCCACAGCAGTACCTATTTATTTGCACTGGTATGCTTTCGAACTGCTAGGTTGACCTTCTGATTGGCAAGCCCAAGGGGCTCAGTGGTTTAGCCACAGCACCTGATGAGTAACAGGCCTCCCAATATATTTTTGATCCAATTCTATTCTTTGTTTTGCTGATCTTATGCATGATATGAAACAGACTCTGGTTTTGTTGTCTTCTCGATACACTTCTTCTGTAGCAGGGATGTATCCATTTGGTACCTTCCCTATATTGGGCCAATGCCCCATTTGATCCAGCACCCTGCTCTCACCGTGGCCAATCAAGTGCCCTAATAGGAAGAAGCCCAAAAGCAGGACCTGAATGCAACAGCACCCTGCGCACTTGTGATTCCCAGCAATTGCCTTTCAGAGGCATACTGCCACCATCGATGGAGGGAGAACCTTGCCATCATGGCTAGTAGCCATTGGAGAAACACTGAAACAGTGGCATTCAACTCTAAAGTATTAAAGTATTGAAACAAATGTAGTACAGTGGTACCTCGACTTTAAGAACGACTCGACAACGAATTTTTCGACTTACGAAAGGGGGTAATGGCTGCACGCTTATGAATGTCTTGACATCCAGAAAAAACCCGTGGCAGTTTTAGATAGGATTTAGATAAATTTTTCAACTTAGGAATTTTTAGATGGGGTTGCTTCGAATTACGAATTTTTCCGTTTTCAGTGCATTCCTATGGGAAATCGCGTTTCCAAAGGCGTTTTTCGACTTATGAATTTTTCGACTTATGAAGGTGCTTTCGGAATGGATTAAATTCGTAAGTCGAGGCACCACTGTAATAATAATACAGTCATACGTCGGTTTAAGTACTCCTCGGTTTGAGTATTTTCAGTTTAAGTACTCCGTGGACCTGTCTGGAACGGATTAATCCACTTTCCATTACTTTCAATGGGAAAGTTCGCTTCAGGTTAAGTATGCTTCAGGTTAAGTACAGACTTCCGGAACCAATTGTGTTTGTAAACCAAGGTACCACTGTACCCAGGTGTGATATTATGGCTATTTGTGCAGCTTGTACAATACTGTTCATACTGTTCCCCATCCCCTGCACTTTAGCCAGATTCTGGTGGATTTAGTTTTGGACCATCTGACAGAGATTTAAGGCAAGGAAGAAGCATGGCGAGAGAGGACTGGAGTAATCCCCTTTCACCCCATCAGAATGTCTCCCTTTAAGGCTTCCAAGTTCCTTTCCTGTTTGTCTTTCATATGTGTGCTTCATATTTCCCAGCTTATCTATCACACTGTATTCAAATACAAGAGAGCTTATGTTTTAAAAGCTTAGCTGTCCTTCAATAAATCTCTGTTCATTTATGGAACAAAACAGAATGACCTGAGTTCATAACAGTGGAGTTTCCTTGGCTGTGCTGGTTATCTCATCCAAAATATTCCTAAAAAATGAGGGATGGAACATGGTGGCAGAAAAGGAAAGCTTGAGCCACATAAAAGGTGCCGGTCTGGGATGTGTTTTTGTCAAAGAAAGCCTATTTGGAAATGTTTTGAAACATACAAATTGATGGTCCCTGAAAGTAAGCCTGGCTCCAATTTAGAATTCAGAGGTGTACGTGCAACAACTCAAGTTGGCAGATGCACCGGTGCTGCGTTTTGGGAAAAGAAAAAGAAGTAGCGGAAGAATAGTGTTTGAGACGGTGGAGGCAGCAGTTAAAGCAGAAGTGGAGACCCTTTGTCAGCCCAAAGACACCGGGCCCTTACGGATAACCTCCTTGGAGCTGCTCTTAACTGAGAAAATGTGTCGGAGGTGATTTTGAATTGAAAATCATGAGCAGGGGGAAGACCCACCACCAACAATGAGAAAATCTATCCATTTCAGTTTCTCATTTTCCCAAAACTAAATTCCATTATCCACATTTCCACATCAATTTGCCATCCCCCCCAAAAAACCCAGAACAAATTTCCCTTAATATACACATTTCTGCAAAGCAATTTCCCGTAATAAAATGCAATTTTGTATGTTACTGTCATTAGCATGTATTTTTTGCACATTTCACACCAGCATATGCATTTTTTGTGCACTCGGTTGGTGAACTGTGTTGCAAAACTCAGAGAAATGTGGATTTTGAAGGATGGCTGTTCTTGCGGGTTGTTTTAGAAAGTGTGGATCTGGTTGGTTCCCCTTTAAGTGCAAACTATAAATATAAATCTCTTATACACAAACCACACAACCACATGCTTTAAATAAAGGGGTGACAAAACCTCCCAGCAAAGAGCAAAAGAACAAACTCCACTCCTATGCATTTAATATGGGTCAAGTAAGTTTTACTCAGAGTAGACCAATTGACATTAATGAACATTAAGTTAGGCCCATTTGTTTTAGTTGGTCTGCTCTGAGTAAAACTTAGTTTAACACCACCCAGTATTTTTATACAGCCTTGCAGGGCAAGAAACCTTGTCAAATGAAATCATGCGCAGCAGCAGCAGCAGCAACAACAACAACAACTTATTATTTGTACCCCGCCCATCTGGCTGGGTCTCCCCAGTCACTCCGGGTGGCGTCCAACAAAGATTAAAAATACATTAAAATGTCACACATTAAAAACTTCCCTAAATAAGAACATGATATGCAATTAACTAACTGAGCAACATGAAAACATTTTCTTTCAATTAAAAATATCAAGTAAATAGAATAGATGTTTCTTTCGTTTGAATAAATAAGCAAAAATATCGCAAAATAGTCTATAGGAATTATCCACTGGAAATCAGAAAGAAAAGCAGAGCAGGATGTTGGTTACAGCCAGTCTGGTGGAAACTTACAAATCAGAACTAGGAAATCCACCCCAACCCTCTGCCTCGTTCAATTATACTTGATTCAAAAGTGATCCGTTGCATTCTTCACGGTAATTTCGTTTGATTTGCTACTTGAGTTGTAGATATGAATTTTTAAAATCACTCCTATTATGTTTAGCACCAACACTGCGTGTTCAGATTAAAAAATAAAATAAAACCAGACAACAACACAGCAACTCAAAAATTAAAAAGACCATTTTCCACTGAGAGTGTCAGGGCTCTCAGAACCCAATTCACACTTTTGAGGAAGCAAGTCCCATTTAAGTTAGAGGGCCTTAACGTTTGAGTAAACTAGCTTTGTTTGCTAGCAATTTGGCCTTTACTCAAGAGACATGTTGTTTCTCAAGTTGTAGATCCAGGCTGGAGTTGGATTTTTTAAGTCCGGGGAAATCCCATTGCCCCTTGTGTCACTTCACATCTCTGAATCAGGTTTCAACCTTGGCCCTCCAGATGTTTTGAGACTACAATTCCTATCATCCCTGACCACTGGTCCTGCTAGCTAGGGATCATGGGAGTTGTAGGCCCAAAACATCTGGAGGCCAAGGTTGAGGAAGCCTGGTCTAAATCAATGAGCTGCAGTACCTCCTTCTGGCCATTTGCAGTTGGGGGAATCAAAGAGCAGGAAATAGTAGTCAGTGGCTTCCTCTTGTGGAGAGTTGTTCTGGTGGCTCAGTGAATAAGGCACATGACACACTGGGTAGCTAAAAGTTACTCATTCAATATCCCCTTGTGCCTTCAGTCACAAATTTTGTAGATCTATATTTTTTTCCTTGCCTAAAACCAGCCGACAGATATTGAATAACTGAAAACACTAGATGGGAAGCAGTTCAGCCTGAGCTAATGAAAACATATATAGCATGTCGCATACATGCGTGCCGTTATTGGTGATTCAAAAGGGAAATTTCCAAGCCAGCTCCAAATTATCTTTGAACAGAATGGTGTGAATGATGGATGAGGTAAGAAAGTCAAGCAAGGATGTTTACGGCTTGTGCATCACACAGACACATCGTGGCCATAAATCAAATTGCAAAAGTGAGGGGCAGCTACCTGATGATGCAAACCTGGCAGAGCCCTTGGAGAGTATCAGTTGGACCTCACTAGATAAACAAAGGCATATGTGAAATCTCCCCCTGCCCCTTTCCACTGCATGGAATGCTGCTGCCGCCAAGTGTAGGTGCTCAGTTTCCATTTATAGCTGCACAACCAAAAGGACTTTCTCCCCTACCCTTTTGGTAGTGCACCTGATTTGCATACAGAAGGTCCCAGGTTTAATCCCCAACAACTCCTGATAGAACTGGAGAAATCTTGCCAGTCAGCATAGGTGATACTGAGCCAGATGGACCAACGGCCTGGCCCCATATAAGCAGGTTCCTATGTTCCTTATGTTGTGCAGAGTACTTTCATTCTTTTGCACAAACATGCTCCCTTGCCAAGAGCAGTTGGAGGAGCCTTTGCGAACATGGGAAGCTGCTTTATACTGAGTCAGATCATTGGTCCAAATGATTGGTCCAATTGTTGTCTACACTGACTGGCAGCAGCTCTCCAGGGTTTTCAGACAGGGGTCTCTCTCATCCCTACTCGGAGATGCCAGGGACTGAGCTCTTTGGTCCTTACCCAACAAAGTTGCCATCTTAATCCCATGATCAGATATAGGAAGCTGTCTTATACTGAGTTAAACCATTGGTCCATCTGGCTCATCTAGAGTGGGTAAGAAGTATTTAAAATAAAGAAACAAAGAAAGTTGGCCCATTGGCTGTCATTGAAAATGCTTTTAAATCCACATTCTGCTCCAGGGATGGGAAATCTGTGGCTGTTCAAGAGATGTTGGACTCCAGCTTCCCTCAGTCTCAGGAAGAATGAACAATGGTCAACAACCTTTCGAGGGTCATAGGTTCCCATTCCTGTTCTACACAATACTCACATTCTTCTATTCCTTTTTTTTAAAAAAACAACAACACCTCTTTACATTTGAAGGAACTCCAACGTGTTTATTTTAGAATCGCATCTTATGGTCTAGTAGCTTAAGATACCACCACAATAAATACAATGAAACTTGGAATTGCTCCAGAACCCTTGTTTTGTGCTTCTTGCAGGGGACAGTACTGTTCGATGCGAACAACTGGATCTGCTTCAGGATTGGCTGGCTGATTTCAGAAAATCTACCTCCTCCTCCAGCACAGCCAATCCAGAGGAGCTGGTGGCATTTGATGTACTCTGTGGAGATCTCAACTTTGACAATTGCTCATCAGGTGAGACAGCCACTTGTTTGCTTGATGTATTTTAAGCTGCTAAGCCCTAGGCTTGGTGCCCAGCACAGCAGTGCTGGTTGCACTGCCCTAAATCCACCTCTCCCCGTGGTGGTTGGTGCCCATTGGGACTGGTGGGGCAAAGGGCAGAGAAATCCAGTAAAGAGTAGATAAATCCAGAGCCAGCAGAGCTAGTTCTACATTTACCCCTATCCTCCTCCCTGCTAAAGACAACACTGAGATTAAGGAGAGCAAAGCTGGCAGCTAGTGTCACCCCCTGGACTGTAAGAAGGCAGACAGGGGAAGGCTGGCTGGTGATAGACCAAGGTTGGCAGGGCAGTGCCCCATTCATCCTAATGGACCAGCCTTCCTTGGCCAACACTGTGTTGTGCTTGGAATCCCACTGGTCCTTGCCCTCATGTTCTTCATCACCATCCTCTTTTCCTAATTATTCTCTGCTCTCCTTCCTAGTGTGAAGTTCATGACAATGTACTGTACTGGGATAAACAAGGGTGAAGTAGAGCTATAATGAATCACTGGAGAAAGCGATGCTTTTTAATAAATAGAGTTAATTTATTAAAATAAACAGAGATAATGTGAAATGATGCTGATTTATTGCTGCTCATTCTGTTCTTCAGTTTGCTTTTAATTTAGTTGTGCTGGGTCTTTTCTTTGTAAACCACCTCACACTTGACTTTATCATAGAAAGACAGGCATAAATGGCCAAATCAATAAACAGAAGCTAGGCTACTGCAAGGACTGGGCAGGCCTTTAAAAATTCTCCATGCTCTTTGTAGGCAGCAAAATGGGGAGTGGGTAGATTTCACTGAATATCCAAAGGGTGAAATTCTCCAAAAGTTTTCCTAGAAATCTCTTTTCGGAGAAATTTTTAGCTTACTGAGTTTTACAGAGATTCGAGTAGCTGGTAATAGAGATGGAGAGAATTTTGATTTAGTTCTCATTTCATATCCAACTTGCCACATTTGCTGTTTCCAAAGCAAGATGAGAACAAAAATGGATGATGTGGAAATTTTGAAGGAGTGCTGTTTTTCAGCTCACAGATTGTTTTGGAAAGTGCAAATTTCCTTTAAATGTGAACCGAACAAAAAATATCCCCCATCCCTAGAAGCCATTTATAGCCTCTGGTATCATTGCTAGCAGCACTGATGGACAACAGAGGCTCCAGTTTATCTATATATTTTTACGTGGCCCGACACAACGTTGCAAGGAGCCAGAGGGCAGCCAAATGTCCTCTGAGCATTGAGGGGGCCAGGCCCCCTAAAAAAAATACATTCAGGGGACCAAGACTGCCTCAGCGCTTAGGAGTCAGTGCCTGTGATGAACCTATGAAATGAGACAGAGAGAGCTACTTTTTGGGCAACTTTTTTTGGGCGCCACCCTTGGATACCTGGATGCAAATCAGGTCACTGCTCTCTTAAGTAAGATGCAGAAGTGTGAACCCTGGCCAGCTCTGATCTGATCAGCATAACCTCCAAAGCATTGTTTTATTTTTAGCAGTTTGGCTTCTTTCTTCTTTTCCTTACCGCTTTTTCAAAGTCTCCCATTTATGGATTGTGTTGCCTTGACAATAGACAGTGACAAATGACATCATTAGTGCCAGTGGCAGCCACTTGTGGGATTTCCCCCAGGAGAAGCAAAAAGAAATTCTTTTTTTCTTCCAGGAGAGATGCAGAAAAATCATTAAGAGGCACCATAGGTTTCAGGTGTTTGCACAGGGTTAGATCTAAAGCAGAATGGAATGAAAAGGTTTAACTGCATAAACCTCAAATGGGCCTCTCCCCATATGAACTGACCTGGACCCTACAGTCATCACCTGAGACCCTTCTTCATGTGCCTCCTCCGCGAGAGGTCCGGAGGGCGGCAACATGAGAATGGGCCTTTTTTGCAGTGGCTCATCGTTTGCGGAATGCTCTGGCGCCTTCACCACACATCTTTAGGTGCCAGACAATTAAACAATCTATGACATTTTAAACAGGGGTTTGTTTGTTTGTTTGTGTGTTGTTTTCATGGTACGGTATGTGTTTTTGTGTTTTTATATTGTAACTGCTCTGTGATCTTTAGATGAAAGGTGGTATAGGAATTTAATAATGAATAAATAATAAACAATTGCCCAAAACTTAACAAGACAATTTTATGCCTTGAAATGGCATTTCCAAATAATTCCTCCTCCCCAGCAAACTGCAGCAATAAAATACATAATTCGCCATTTTTGACTGCTTGAATTAGCTGCCTGCCTTAGCCAATCTAAAGATCAGTCCAACCCCAAGGAATAATTGACAGGTCTAGAGAGATCTACGTGGGAGTAAAGAAGAGGAAGAGAAAAGTGTATAGTGTGGAGGCTTTATCCACTGCTAGTCATACTTGGAGTAGACCTAGTGCAGGTCCATTAATTTCAATGGGCTTACTCTGCATAAAACTTAGTTGGATACAACTCTTCGATATTTTAATGAATTGCTTAGAGACTGCCTTGGTATTAAGTGGTATGGAAATAAATTAGGGTTGGCATATTTCAAAAACCACTGAAATTGTTGAGCTTTTTTTGAGGGGACGCCCAAAATTGGTGAGATTTTTTTTTAGGAAGACCTGAAAGTTGTTGAACTTTCTTTTAAACAAAAACACCCACAAAATTTCGATCGACTTGTCTAAGATCCTGGTCAAAATGCCACATTTCGGAAATTGCCCTGGACACCAATTCCGCCTTTGAAATCCCAGTGATGTACAGGAAAATCTAGACCAGTGTTTCTCAACCAGTGTGCCTCCAGATGTTTTGGGACTACAACTCCCATCATTCCTGACCACTGGTCTTGCTAGCTAGGGATCATGGGAGTTGTAGTCCCAAAACATCTGGAGGCACACTGGTTGAGAAACACTGATCTAGACATAGGGCAGCCCCAAGCAAATGCAATGCAATATAAATCCAGGCTGAGTGAGGAATGCTCACTGTGTGGCCTCTGGTTTCTCAAGCTGTGTCCTCTATATTTTATTCCCTGGCCATTGACTGAGCTGGCTAGGACTGCTGGGAGTTGCAATCCAGCAACATCTGGAGGGCTGCAGGTTCCTCAACCCTGCCTCTCCCTGCCCTTGCCTTTCTTCACATGCCACTGATGTCCTTGTTCTTGATCCTTTGTGTTCTTGCTGCAGATGACAAGCTGGAGCAGCAGCATTCCTTGTTTACGCGCTACAAGGACCCATGCCGGCTTGGTCCAGGGGAGGACAAATCGTGGGCAATTGGTAAGGGATGCTGCCATTGGCATTGGCCTTGGGCTTGGGTTGGGAGCAGTGCTGGGGGGGAGGGGGAGCTCATTAATCCGTTCCAGTTCACCCCCTCCCAAAAGGAATTAGTTCGTTTCCTCTGGAAAGGAAATAATTTCCATTTCAGTTCAATTCACAACTCATTCACATAGTTCTCAGCGATTTTTGTTTCAGCCTTCAATGTTTTGACAAGCTGCTCTGCTGTAGTATAAAATATGCTTAAGAAGATTAAGAAAACATCAAAACACACACTCACAGTGTAACACAAACAATGGTTTGAGTTATCTTCCCCAACCATCATTGTATTTAAGTTTAAACAGTGGCATGACTTTTCAGATGGAGAGGGGACTAAAGATGGTGGCAAAGAGCTGAGCACTGGGCTTGGCAGGTGCTGCCAATCAGCTGGTTGGCATGCACAAACCCCCTCCTGGCCCAGCAGCTGCGCCTTTACCTGCCTCAAAACGGGCATCATATATGGAAGCAGCAATGCAGCTCAGTACTGTATACAGAATCTGGTCTACATCCATTAGGGAGAAAACCAAGGTTGATAGGAGACCCATGAATTCCTTTCTCTTCCTAGGCACCTTGTTAGATCCAGAAGGACTATACGATGAAGAAGTGTGCACAGCAGATAACCTGCAGAAGTAAGTATCGCCTCGTTTCTCTGCTTATACAATATAGTGACTGCTTTTCAAATCTGCACCACCAATGAGTATTGCTTTTATATTTTTAACTAGCTGGCCCTGCACGTGTTGCTGTGTGTTAGTCTGTGAAATGGAGGGTAATAGCCCCCCTTCAGATCCCCCTGAGCCTCAGAGTCCCCCTGAGTTGAGGCGAGATACTGTGGAGAGGGAAGATTTCATCCCTGTGTCTCCCCCCACCCTGTTCTGACCCATTACGTATCCCTGCCCCCTATTTGCCCCCCCCCCCCGGGCAGGCCCCTACCTCCACTTGGCAATGTTGGGCCTTGTTGCTGGAAAAGGGCTGTTTTCGGTTGGTTTGGTCTTCAACACCTCTGCCAGAGGGATGGATGTGAGTGGTGGATCTCGTGGTGGAGGCGGGGTTTGTGGGTGTGGTGTAGATTTCACAGGAAGGGAGGGGGTGTACTGTGGGAGGAAATCCACTTGAGGGTGCTGTTTTACTTTGTTGAAAAAGAGGTTTGTACCTGCGGAGGTGTGAGATTTGAGGGATTTTATGAAGTTGTTACAGTAAGTACCACCCTTTTTAACAACAAAAAGGAGGTGCTGGTACTGCGTACCCTTGAGTACCCCCTGAAATAAAAGCACTGCCCTCACCTCCAGATTGATTTGGGGCTGAATCCGGGGCAGGGTGAACAGTCCCTGTGTTGGTCCAGATTGGAGGGCCTAGACCTCATTTCCGTTCTACTCTGGCATGTAGGATTTGCTGGGCCACAGTGCAAACTGATTTTTTTTTAAAAAAAATCAAATGCAGTAAAATTCCACAGACCCTAAGGCAAAAAAGTAAGCACTCATGAAGTTATGTGGCCTGTAGCACTTTTGAAAGCAAACTTCTCATTTATTTTTAAGTTCAGTTCCTCTTGGTCATTCAAGACACCTGTTTAATCGCCATTTAATCCCCATGCGCCATTGATGTGTTGTCAAGCAGCTCTCAGATTGTAACGTCATCTTAAAAAAGAAAACTTGCTGAAGTGCTTGCAAATTTTGCCTATCTGAAATTGCTAGTGTCATTGACAAACTAGATGAGATTTAGAATGGACTCTTGTGGAAATCCTTCAATAATAAAATTTGCCCAAGCTATAGAAACTAATTTATCACCCTATTTATACTGGCATCAATAGTTCTGGAAAGAGCCCAGTAAATTAGGCTTCCATTAGACTTCCAGCACCAACCTCTGGAAATCTATTAATAAAGTTAAGAAGGCCGCACTATTAAATACATCAATAAGAGTGACTACATGGACCTATTTCCTTATTTAAAAGATCAATAAACACCGTTGCTACTTAGTCACAATGTGCCTCCACCTCTGACTTGATTAATAGGATACTGTTAGGGCAACTAGTGAAGAAACGGCCATTTAATTAAGATATTCACAGACCTAGGGTGGATTGGTTTTTGGTCTCTTTCACTTAATACAATGCCACTATTCAAAGGGGTGGTCACTTGCCTATCAGTCAAGTTTTATTGTCTGTCTAAAGCTGTCACAATGTTGTATTTAGTCAGGTTAATAAAGTCTATCAGCCCAGACAATCTTTGGCACCAAAAGGGCAATTTATCAGTTCCTTGTATTGATTATCATGGTGGATGTCACTGAGATTGAAGTGTCACACTTTTCTGAACTACATAATTTTTCAGTGGTATTGGAGAGATGGGGTTACTTTCATGACAGGGTGGTTTTGGAGGACATTACAGCTACTTTTAATACATACTATAGTGGATACAGGGACGTGGGTGGCGCTGTGGGTTAAACCACAGAGCCTAGGACTTGCCGATCATAAGGTCGACGGTTCGAATCCCCGCGATGGGGTGAGCTCCCGTTGCTCGGTCCCAGCTCCTGCCAAGCTAGCAGTTCAAAAGCATGTCAAAGTGCAAGTAGATAAATAGGTACTGCTACAGCAGGAAGGTAAACGGTGTTTTCGTGTGCTGCTCTGGTTCACCAGAAGCGGCTTACTCATGCTAGCCACATGACCTGGAAGCTGTACGCTGGCTCCCTCGGCCAATAACGCAAGATGAGTGCCGCAACCCCAGAGTCGGTCATGAATGGACCTAATGGGTCCAGGGGAAGAGCGGCCTTAGTTTAGTTGTAGATCATCTGCCTTGCCTGCAGGTGGTCTCAGATTCTGCCCTGGGATCTCCTCCTCGAAACCCTGGAGAGCCACTGCCAGTTAGTATAAACCAGTAGTGGGGACTCTCTGGTCCATGGTCTTAATGGGGGCTGGCAGGGGTCCTAATTTGGCCCATGAGGCCATTTCCCCCAAACCATGCTCACCTGCTCAACACCTAAAGTCATACATTATGTGGGGCATGTAAAGATGCAGCTCTCTCCCAACAGTGTGGTGTGTAGTGCTGCCAGTCAGCTAATCGTCTGCACCCGCAAACCCCTGTGCCTCTTATTGTGTGGTTGGATTTCAAACTTCATGAGGAAAGGGAAACTCTTCACCTGACATCATGGTGCGGTCAAGAAACTGACAGGTGGGAAGTGTCACTTCCAGTGTGCCATAGGCATAATTTTCAGCTCCGTGGCATCCAGAACACAAGCTTTAATTAATGTTAAATAATCGATTATTTTATTTTTCTGTTGGAAGCCACCCAGAGTGGCTGGGGAAACCCAGCCAGATGGGTGGGGTATAAATTATTATTATTATTATTATTATTATTATTATTATTATTATTAAGCTTCTTTCTGTTGACTGACCAACAAAGATTGTTTCCTCTAGAGTCTAGAGGAGAAAAGGGGGGAATACAGGCAGGGCGGTCAATAGGTTGGTAGATTTTAAATCTCAGTGGAAATATGTAGACACACATATTTTATGTCCTGGGGAGAAAAGCAGCCGGGGGTGGTAATTTGAGTATGGATGGGGGAGAAATTCAATTCAGTTTGCATTTGAAGGTGAACTTAACCTAATTTGCAGCTTCGAAAACAACATGAGAACTAAAGTAGCCAGCCCCCTACTTTAGAAAGTTTCAGTCTTTGGAAAAAAATTAATAAAAATTACTTGGGGAAAAAAATAGAAAGTTTCAGTCTGATGCTCACTTGTCAGTTAAACGCATAGGACTGTAGAAGTACATGTAACTTATTGCATCCGACTGTGGTAGTACATGTAACTTATTGTGCAAAGGTAATAGTCTGCCATGGACTGGCTGGATGCAGAAGAGTGGTGGAAATTACAATGGGCAAAGGGATTCCAGGCATTTTTAAATCCGCCATTTATATAAAGTAACCACACCATAGAACACAGCCATTTTCAAATAAATATATTGCAAGAAATATAGTGAAATGTGTTGCAGCCACCCCAGCCACTTTTCTCAGCTTCTTACTTAATTTGCTGTTATGAAGCAGAGATAATCTGCTGGTGTTTCAACAGAGGTCAATTCTGTCAGAGCCACAGCTCTTTCATTAAAAAAAAAGAAAATTCCATGAGTCCCCCCCCCCCAAGCAGTCTGAGGAATGTCTTGTCCGTGGTACTTTTGAAGACAATTAATTATCCAACGGTCCATATTTGAACCACCATCTTCATAGAAATGAACCTCCCTTTTTGCAATTAAAAAAAAATTGCACCTGAGGATCATTGATAAGTATTGATTCCCTGATACTGAAATTAATCAGAAGCAAGCTAGTGTCAATTGATGTAGGTCTCCAGAGATAATACTTCAGAACATGTTAAAACTGGATTTTACATTTTAAAGGCTGATAAAGGCTGGGTAATAAGAATCAATTGTACCAATTATTTTCATATGCTTTTAAGTTTCCTGAAAAGGAGCCACAGGCCTTGACACAGGTGTCTCCTTTCCTTCTGTGGAAAAATCAAGATTTCATCTCTCTTATTTCCAAAATAATTGATGGCATAGTCTGGTAATTTTGATGTGTGCCTTATTCACATAGTGGATCTTCAATCCAAGACTACTATTTGAAGAATAAGCCCATGATTCACCACAAATAGTCAACAATCCTATGCACACTTACTTGGAAATAAGCCACATTGCATTCAGTGAGAAGTACACTGCTTTGACTGCCCATTCTTCCAGAACTGGAAAGCCAAAGAGAGGCATGTTTTATTGTCCAAGGATACAAGAATCAGATCTCAGTGGTAGAACATCTGCTTTGCATGCAAAAGGTCCCAGGTTCAACCCCTATTATCTCTAGGTAGGATGGGGAAAGATTTCTGCCTGAAACCAGGTTTCTGACTGCCAGTCAGTGTAGACAATATAGCTAGATGGACCAACTTACAGTATATCTTATTTTTAAAGAATTGTACAGTTCTAAGGAAACATGAGGCACTTTAGAATAACAACAACAACAACAACAACAACAACAACAACAACAACAACGTGCATGAGATAATTTGGTGACATTGGGTGTGTGATAATTGTAATGTGTATTTATATGCTATTCCATAGTTTTGCGTAGTTAGCTGGAAATTACTGATATAAAATGAAACTTCAGAAATAGAAGATCTTATACCCTTGCTATCTCCTGTAAAGCATCCGCCACCAAAAACTGGGAACTCATTTAATATTTGTTAGAACAGTGGATGACACAGATGTAGATCTTACACATAATAAACCATTGTGTGTGTGTTTTTAACCAGGACAATGGAAAGTGAAGAAGGGCGAAAAGCCTATATTGTCTTTCCTACCAGCAAGACCCATCCTTCAAGTCAGAAGGGGCGCAAGAGAGCTTTGAAGGGGAACGGGAGGCGAATCGACTACATGCTTTACACTGAAGAAGGCCTCTATCTAGAGTGGAAAGTGGTAAGCCCAATCACATACGAACAAGCATACTGATAACAGTTCTGCATGTCAGGATTTGGCATCAGTTGTGATGGACAATGCTTCTCGATTCAAGCAGCATTCCCCAAGGCTCACTATGAACAGTCACCCTCTGATGGGATCCCATTATGTTAAGATGCCCCTGGGAGGATGCCCAGTATTTTTGCTTCAGCCATACGGAAGGCAGGGCATCGTCGTTCTAGAACTCAGAGTCAGCCAATCAAGCTGAATGTCGGAAGATTCAGGTCAGGCAAAAGACAGGACTTTTCCCACACAGCGAATAATTAAACAGGACTCCCACAAGAAGTCATGGTGGTCACCCATATGGATAGCTTTAAAAGAGGATTAGATAAATTCATGGAATACAAGGCTATCAGCAGGTACTTGCCACAATGGCAATGGTGTCATTCCACTGTTAGAGGCAGGCTTCCTCTGAAGAGCAGTTCCTGGGACCCATAGGCGGGCAGAGCACTGGACTATTTGGGTCTTTGGCCTGATATGCTTATTTTCATCTGAAACCTTAAAAGTGGCGGGGACCCCCCTCCCCCATAGAGCTCTTTTTAAAAATCATTTCTTTTGCTTTTCCTCCGCAGGAAGTAGAAGAGTTCAGTTTCATTACTCAGCTGGCAGGCTTAACTGATCACCTGCCTGTTGCCATGCGCCTGATGGTTTCAACGGGAGAAGAGGATCCTTAAAAAAGGACCGTCTTTTTGTCCCCCACGAGTGTAGAAGAGGGAACTTCCAAACTTGTGACCAAGATGCAAGACAGAGTGTGGGATTTTTTCGGATGCCCCCACCCCCTCGAGACCAGGCTTGACTCAGACTATCCTCTGGCTGCGATTCTACCTGCTTTTCAGATTCCTCTCCATTTGCATCCTGTTAGGAAGATGTTAAAAAGGGAAGCAGAGAACGTATGTGAATGTGTGCATGGGGAGATGGGGGAGGGAGGGGGGTGTCAGCCCACCCACAAGTGTCACGAGTTGCCAGGCAACCGGCAAGCCTGTATTTCTATACTTTCACTGTGGACTTAAAAGGAACCAAGGTAGAAGTCCCAATTCTTTTGAACCAGTGCCATTCTTACAAAACAATGTTTTTTTATATATATACTGATATATAGCACAATTTAGTTTGTAATCAGTCTCTGTGTTAGTGCTGCTCCAAAAGCGAGTTTTTGAATCATTTCTTTATATATCCTTAATGAGCTAATGCTTAATTTCTCTCTCTCTCTCTTTTTTTAAAAAAATATCCTTTTCTCCCCCCCTTTCCTTTCCTTTTTTCTTTTTAGCCTGTTAATGTTGTAGTAGCATGCCTGCGTCAGAAGCATGCCTCCACATTGCATGCCACTCACTTAGGAATGGAATGGTCAGTGAGGTACCATTGGGGTGGAGGTGGGTGGGCAGGTAGGGGAAACGAGAAGGATGGCAATGGTAATTCAGAACCCAGAGCATCCTGGCGACAGCATTCTTAGGACCTTGAAAACCCAAGTTTGGAAAACAGTGTCATATTGCCTATACACAGGCGGCTGTCAAAACAGTAGGGCCAAGTCCTAAAATATTCTCTATCAATGCAATCCTGGAGAAAAGATTTCAGAAGATACTATGGCAGATGTGGCAGATACAAGTGGTGGCGTCTTTCCTGGACTGGTCCATTGCAGCTTGCAGTATGAGAGGTTTAGCACACAAACTTTCAAAGCTGTCTTATTTCACCACCAGACAATGAGTTGTATCCAACAAAGTGGAAGGATGTCCACTTGTGCAATGGAGATGCCCCTCATTCTCCTTCCCCCATTTGTTTCCCCCAAACCTGTTTGGGGTTCCTCCCCAACCCTCTGGAGCAGATTTTGGGATGCCCAGGAAGGAGGGAAGGGAAGGAGTTTCTGTTGTGCTTCTGGGAGTCCTTCTACTAACAGGACAACTTTCTTGGATACAACCCTGTCAGTCTAATAATCTATCTCAACATTGTCTACTCTGACTCTCTGGTGGCTCTGACCTGATCTGCAGCTCCTTCTGTGTGTGAATTACCCTGTCTGAATTACCCTTCAGGTTCTGAACTTTTGTGATACCAAAATGCATTTAATAATGCACATTGAGACAAAATACACACTTAAATATTTTGTGATGAAATGCATATTGAAATCCATATCAAAATACCAAAATACAATTTTTTGTGTAGTTTTTTTAAAAAAACAACAACAGATTAATACGGAACAGGAACAGATTGGATTTATGAATAAACACATGCAAAGTTGGTGTAGACTATGGAACCCACCTCAGTTATGTGAATATTGGAATGTTCCTCCACCAAAAGATAGTTCTCAGCACATGGAAAGGTAGTATGTCAGGTGAAAGGCTGGCCTAAACCTTCTCCCTAGTGTGTTAGTTTTCTGTAGGTGGGGAGTGGGAGAATTGATTTGTGTAAACCCAACAGATGGGTCATGTACAATGCAACCCCACCAGTGCTTTCAACCCTCAAGGAGGTATAGCACCAATGCAGTTGCTTCCTGTTCTGCCTGCCCATCCCAATGGGATTTCTTCATTTGAACATGATCAGAGCAGCGTGGGAACCAGTCGCAGGGAAGCAGTGGCTACTCTAGTGATGTGTATATTAGTCCTTATGCATTGTGTGAACAGAGAGAGCAATGCAGGGAAATAGGTGGCAGAGAGCCTTAGCTAAAACACAAGCAACTTCCTAGCAAGACACAGTAGGAAAGTTCTGTACATTCTGAATAAGACAGATTAAAAGATGCCACATGTGGAAGATGTGCCTGTCACTTCAAGGGTAGGAAGATCCCACACATTACCATTTGTACCTCTTAACTTTTGCTGCTGCAGAAGTTTTGTTTGCTTGCTCTTCTCTTGTGCTGCTGGACTTCCATTCTTGCCCCACTCCCCCAGCTTGGTGGTTCAGCTTGATTTGAGGTGCTGGACTGAAATTTCGGAACCCCATCCCTCTTCCCACAGCAGGGCTTGTACAGCATGTGTGAAGGAAAGAGCGCCTTTAAACACATGCAGAGTGCCCGGGTTTTCCCCACTAAGAACCATCAAGTGTTCTCTGCCCCCCCAATTGATAGAGGGAGTGGTTTTTGGGGCAGCGTGGCCTAAACATGACTTCCACTGTCCAGTCACAGCACCTCATTCATTTATAACCTCATTCACTTGCAAAACTCACAGGAGGCAGTGATGGCCACCAATTTGGATGGCTTTAAAAGAGAATTAGACTGGATAATTAGAATGAAGGAGAAGGCTATTGATGGCTACTAGCCATGATCTTGTGTTCAAATCCTGATGCTGGTTTCCCACAGGCATCTATAAAGTTCATAAGTACCCAAACACTATTATCTATTTCCTACCTGAACACAAATTTATTTTATGAACTCTGCATAGACCCTCACCTGCAACCATCTGTTTCTCTCCTAGTCTGCACTTCTGATGTGACACTTTCCTTTTTTAGAAGTGACAGGCACACCTTCAAGAGCAGGAAGAACCTGTACCTCTCCAAAATAGTATTGCCACTTATAAATGGTGGAAGATCAAATGTCATAGATCAACCCAATCTGCTTTTCATATCCCTCTTGAACTCGGAGGCAGAATTTTCAAATATGCTTAAGCAGTTGTGGGCTTGTCATTCAGCCTTATGCTGTTGCACTCTGAAACATGTTCCTGTTATGTATTAGGTACACTGGGAGCTCCATGGTTCAGCTCCACGGTTGCCAAAATATATTAGGGTGTAGCATAGATTGAGCCAAGCCTTCCCACCAGTCTCTAGCAAAATCTCTGATTTCGTAATGCTTCATAATTCTGCGGTTCTGCAGCTAAGGACGACGGAGGTTGTTGCCAGTGCAACTAGTGCAACATTTCGGATCATCTCGGGCAGGAAGGGCAAGCCCCCAGTTACTGTATCTTTCTACAGAGCATGTCTCAGAATCTGGCAACGGATCTCAGTGCTATGGCTGTGAGATTGAACAAGATGTACCACAGAACCAGATGGCTCCAGAAGCGGGGGGGGGGTTGCCTCTTCTGAAAAACAAAGAACAAGAAATCAAGGAAGATGAAATAAAAGACTGGTGGATCAGAGAGAACTGATTGGAAATGATGCAAACATTTCTGGAGAAATGGAATACAGTGCAAACATAATTTTAAAAAAATCAGTCATGGGGTTTTCTCTGTAAAGGATGGGGCAGGTCCACTTGAAATGGCTCTAAAAGGGATTTGAAAACTGACTTGGACAGAGGGATCTGTGCCAGGTTCCGAAGTGAAGTCCATAATGGCTGCAAAGGCTTGCACCTGTAAAATTCTGGAGACATCAGACTGGAAAGAAATTTGCCTTTCCACAACCCTCGTAGAGGAGACTTGACTGCCTCAGCTTTAAGCGGAATCATCTTTCTCCTCCCATGCTTTGAAAGCCTAAGCAATAGTAAAACTTCCACAGATGCCTGATCAGGCCATTCAAAAGCAGGGAACTCCAGAAAGCAAATAGCTGTGAGCAGAGATTGCAGCAGACCTGCTAAGGCACCACCAGTCAAACTGAGACAGGTGGAAGGCAGGGAGGCCAATGGCAGGCAGAGCCCAAGACAATGACAGGCGGTGCCAACTGGTTCTACATTTGTTCCCATCCTCCTCCCTGCTGTGTTCTACAAAGGAGGAAGCTGACGGTCAGTGCCACCAGCCATTGTAAGGAAAAAGGCAGGCTGGCTATGAGGTTGGTGGGGCAGTGCCCATTTGCCCTAGATGACTAGCATCCACAGGGCTGCTTTGTGTGTTCCAAGGAAGCAGAGACAGAAAGTGTATTAATCAGGGCTAGTTTGGATCATGTCCAAATCAAAGCACCTTTATGGACTGTACCAACCCCTGTGGTGGTGATGACCAGGAGCAAATAGGATGTCATCACCCAGAACAGAAATCAATCTGCAATAAAAAAAAAACTGCTACCGGTAGCACATTTGCAAAGCTAAGCAGAGTCCAGTATGGTTTCAAATTGGATGGGGTTGAAATTTCTGCATTACAGGGGGCTGGACTAGATGACCCATGGGGTCCCTTGCAACTTTCTGATTCTATGAGAAAAGAAAAATGCTCCTTCCCCACATGTTCATCTGTCTTGATTTCATCAAACTTTCTCTACACGGGCATGAACCAATGGCCCAAGCTAAACCTAACTGATTGTTTTATCTGCAACATTGCTTCTCATTCTACTGCTTCTCATTCTGTTTTGTTTGTATTTTATTAACTACCATATTTTCTGTCCAAAGCAGTATGAATTACAGCTCATATGCTGTCCACCATCTCTGTCTAGAATGTTTACTACTAGCAGTAAAACTAAGCCAAGGCGCAGTATTTAAATAGCTCCCTTTAAGCTGTGTAAATTACCACCAGATATCCACATTCTGTGAGTAGCTGAAGTAGACATGCTGTGTGGTCTATAAGCAATTGTACCAATTACTGCCAAACTGTGCTACACTATTTACAGTTCTAAAAACCCACAAAAGCTAACTTGTCTAAATTACAGGTTACTTTCTGGGAAGTCTTGCTTTTCTTAAAAAAAAAACGAAAACAAAACCAGGTTTTTCCTCCTTCCCCTTTCAAATTTAGATGCATTGAGATTTCTTTTTGTGTGTGAGTTGTTGGGTTTCTTTTGGGGGGGGGAGAGTCAGGGTCAGTTTTGAAGTAAACTTTCTCAGAGTTTATCATTCTTGGATATTCTCCATTTTTAAAACAGTAGAAAATTTGATAGTTCTAAAAAGAGGTAGATACTTTTGGATTAATCAACAACAATGTCATTCGTAACCATTGAATAGTATTGTGGGTCAAACTTTGAGGGAACTTTTAGGCTGGGAATCGTATTCCTTTGCCTTATTAGTGCATTGACCTTGTGCCTTCTGCTGCCTTGATATGCTATGGGAGAGCTGGAATCCTGTTTGAGGGCAAAGGGAGGAAATATACTTCTCATTCCAGAGAACGGTGTTTTGAAAAAGAAAAGTAAATTCCGTATATCTGTGATCACATTCTTTCCTGTTATTGCAAATTTACATTTTGTCCAGACAACAGCTGTATTGTGTACATGGCCTAAAGTCCCTTGGGATCCAATTTTATTTTCAATGATGTGGACACCAGATGGAAGGATAAAACACCCAGATCTTGGAGCCAGTGGCCACAGGAGTTGTAGTTTGAACAACTGGAAAGCACCAGGCTGAGCCAGACGAAGCTAAGCACAGGCTCAGATGTATGTTGAATTTGATTTATAAGTCTCCGATTCATGCACAGAGTGTCACAAAGGGTTATCACCAACCAAGCTCTAGGTCAGAGTAGGTCAACTGAAATTAAAGGACCTAAGTTAGCCACGTCCACCGATTTCAGTGGGTTTACTCTGAGTAGAACTAACCATGGATATAACACAATCCTTTCCCATTGGCTCCCCTGTATGTTGCAAGGGAAAATGCCCTGATTTATTCACATGCACATCAATCATAACTGTGTTAATATGTGTCTGCCTTTTGTACTTAGGCATTGGTTCCCAAGAACTTAGGGACGCGGGTGGCGCTGTGGGTTAAACCACAGAGCCTAGGGCTTGCCGATTGGAAGGTTGGCAGTTCAAATCCCCATGACAGGGTGAGCTCCCGTTGTTCAGTCCCTGCTCCTGCCAACCTAGCAGTTCAAAAGCACACAGTGCAAGTAGGTAAAAAGGTAAAAAGGCGGGAAGGTAAACGGCGTTTCCATGTGCTGCTCTGGTTCGCCAGAAAGTGGCTTAGTCATGCTGGCCACATGACCCGGAAGCTGTACGCCGGCTCCTTCAGCCAGTAAAGTGAGATGAGCACCGCAACCCCAGAGTCGTCCCTTTACTCTTTACCTTTACCTCCCAAGAACTTGACTTCCCACAATTCCACAACCAGCCAGTTCCCTACCAAAGGGACTCCCCCAAGTGTTTTTCTAAGACCAGGAAATGTTGACATTTGAACAGGCAGCATGTGCACATACACAACGCCAGCAAGGTGATACTAGAGATAGAGGATTTCTTATGAAAGCCATCTCAGGTTTGACTCATGCCGACAGTTCAAAATGGTTAACTGGTCGACTCAATGAGCTCCCCAAAGGCGTGTTTAAATGGGAGAATCAAATTCAAAGGAGCAGAAACCATCTGCATCTCCTCAAAGCCACTCATGACTCAATGAGATACTTGCTCCCTAAGGGAGGATGAGACCAAGGTTTGTGCTGCCTGCATAATTTATAGAACTCTATGAGTATCCTGCGAGCTATAAAGCTTTGAAAATGGGTGGAATTTTTGAACTCCAGGAAAATGGGGACATATGGTTCTGGGCAGGGTCAAGTATAGTTAAGTCTAGACAGGTGGTCATGGCAGGTCTCACTATCCAGGAATAAGAACCCTGGACAGTTCCCAGTAGGTCTTACTGGCTGAGTTGTGAAAGATGTTGCCACAACAGGGAGCTGAAGCCATCTGAGGCCTTCTAAAGCAGGCAAGACCTATTCTGCATTAAACCCAACCTCCTTGAAGGAGACACCTACCTTCCTCACCCTACAGGCCCTCACCCAATTCTATGTTCTTTGGCTTTTGTGAGGTCTGGAACAGTTTTCTTCAACCTTGGGTTCCCAGGTGCTGTTGGCTATGCTGGTAGCGGATGATGGGAGTTGGAGTCCAGCAACATCTGGGGACTTAAGGTTGAAGAACAATAGTCTCATCCTCTAAGTCCAAGGTTGGTTGTAGGTCAACATCCTCTAGGCAGGAGATCATGGGACTGGCTACTGAATATTCTCTCCTAAGGAAAGTGACCTGAATCTTGCACTCATCTGAATCCTCTTCAGAGTCCTGTGGGATCTAGCATCAAGGTACATGATATGTATCTAGGAAGTATAGCCTGAGACAGCACCATGCTATTCTTAAAGTATTATATAGCACTACCATGAATCCCCTTAGATACAGGCTACTTTATTGTCCTTTTTAGAATTGCCATGGAATTTCACCAAGGATATTTTGAAGGTGAATTTGTTGGTCCCTCATTAGGAGAAACAGAGGGGATTTAAAGGGAAGAAAAAGAAGTTTTTAAAAACATTGAGCAAAGATGCTCAATCTTTACAAACATGCTTGTTTGGACTCACAATAAACAGGTTGCTAGGCCATGGTGTGCTGTGACCTGCAATTCACCAATCAGTATTAGGTATTCAAATACAGGTAAGAAGACTCCCTTCAGTGAGAAAAATCCAGGTGTCAGAGGGATCAACAGATTTAGTTTAAAGTGATCCTTCGAGGTCATTTTTGGTTGATTCCTGCTCCAGAGAAAAGTATCAGGAATGTAAAGGGAGAGAAGGAAGGAAGGAAGGAAGGAAGGAAGGAAGGAAGGAAGGAAGGAAGGAAGGAAGGAAGGAAGGAAGGAAGGAAGGAAGGAAGGAAGGAAGGAAGGAAGGAAGAGGTTTTTAATGAGAGAAATTAAACAAGACCAACAATGTTTCCAAGAGAGCCTCTCCACATCCCTAGTTCTTCTTAGGCAACAGAACATCAGGCCCCTGGCTACTTAAGGGAAAACTCCTGCTCATGCTGAATTACATTCAAGAATATGCTCAGGGCCCCTCATTCTACAAATTCACAACCCCCTTACCTAGGAGTAAGTCCCATTTAACTCAGGGGGACTTGCATTTGAGTAAACAGAAATAGGACTGCACTATCAGTTACTGAGTGACTGTGAATACACTGTCCATCATAGAATATGGTTTCCAACTGGATATACTCAATGTCAAGGGTCACCAATGTGATGTGCTCCCAGTGTTTTAGACTCCAAATTCCATCTGCCCCAGCCAGCATGCCCAGGGATTATGGAAATTTTAGTCCTCAACATCTTGAGGGCATTGCACTGGCTATCCATGCTCTTTATGTACAGTCCGTAAGAACACACCCACCTTCACAACTTCCTCTCTTGAGGAATATTGGACTCCCTGCCTGTAGCTACTGCTGTCTAACATTCTGTAAGTGCTCTCCTTCCTTCCCTATTAATACTCTGCTTATTATTAGTGCAAAGTACATAACCTAATGGCTCCCCCTTGCCATGCCTGCTGTTGCTAGATGGATTTTTAAAAATTAGTTGGGTCTGATGGCTTTGTTAAATAATATTTAGCAACTGATGCTGCACATTAGATACTACATGCCACCCTTCCCCAACCTAGTGCTTTCCAGAAGTTATGTGCAAAAGGTGCTCCCTTATATTGAGTCTGTTATATTGAGTTGTCAGGAATGCTTTGATGGTGTTTCCTGCTTGGCAGGGGGTTGGACTGGATGGCCCTTGTGGTCTCTTCCAACTCTATGATTCTATGATGCTATGAGTTGCTACTAGCAGGGGTCCCCTTGTAGCCCTACCTAAAGATGCCAAGGATTAAACCTGGGACCTTCTGCATGCAAGCAGTTCTTCTCCAACTCCCATCAGCCCCAACCAGCATGGCCAATGGTCAGGGATGATGGGAGTTGTAGTTCAGCATCAGCTGGAGGGCATCAGAATGGAGACAGGTGCTACTATGTTGATCAAGTGTGATGAAATGGGGAGGGAAGGACATGTGTATACTTAGATTCAGCTTGTTCTTTCATGGCAGAAGTAGACTTTATGAGAGACACAGAGCTGGGTTTGTTGCATATCTGTTTCCTGCTTCTTCATATAACACAACATGTAGCATGACAACACCACACTGCACATTCCTTGGCACCAATAGTTGATTGTGTGACACGGGGGTAGGGAAACATACAGCATAATGAACCACATTAATGGTTGTGTCATAGGATACACGTTACCAAGAATCCCTAAGAGACAATAAGCAGCAGGGGCTCTGTGCTTCTTGAAAAGTTGAGGTCTGTCCAAGTTACTGGATTCACAGAGTGTCCAGCCTTGTTCAGCTGTAGTGATCTCAGTCTGAAAAACCAGACAGAGAAGTAGCAACATTTCCTGAAAGCGCCCTCCTCTTGCTTGCCTTGTTTCAATAGTGCTGGGGTTTGTTAAACCACAGTAGTGGGAAACTGTGGTTTCAGTTCCAACTACCAATCACACTGTGTTTCACAATCCTGGCTTGTAATTAGAGCTTAAACCACAGTTTCCCGGATCAGATATAAAATAGTGAAACAAACCTTGTTAGAGAAAAAGGAGGAGGAAAGCAAATCAGGTACCGTAATGCATGCCCAAACCTCTTGTTCTGATAAACCATGGTTTGTCAGACTGAGATTGTTCTGTATCTGAACTAAGCCACTATCTCAGACATCATCTAGTATATGTAACAGCAAGCGGCCACAGTAGCTCGATAGACCCTCCGTGTTCAGATGTAGTTTGAGTACCGGGCACTGTGGACAAACAGCAGGAGAGAACTCTTCATGTCTTGCTTTTAAGTTTCCCAGAGGTAGCTGGTTGACCACCTTTGGTGAGAAAATGCCAGACTAAATGGACCTTTGATCTGATCAGACAGGCAGTTCTCATAATGTTCTAGATTGCCATGATTCCAGAAACGTCAGCCCTAAAATATCCTCTCCTCCTCTTCCAATGTCTCCTCCGTCTCATTCATCTTCTTTGTTTCTCCTGCTCCAATTTCTTGTTGCTCGTCTCCTTCTCATCTTCCTTCTGCTCCTCCTCCTCCTCCTTCTTTTTCTCTTTCTCCCCCTCCTTCTCTTTCTTCTCTTCCATTGCCACATTTCCCCCAGACAAAAAGTCCTCTCTTCTTACCATTATGAAGTGCTCGATCGATGACCATGCTTCTGCAGCTGGAAGCCACTTCCCTGAGTCCCTAATGAGTGGCTGCAGTCTCATAGAATCAGCCCAGTCCATTTTAACATATGCTTAGCCTGGAGTGCAAATCTGCCAGTCAACACATATCGGCCCAGCTCACAGAGTGAAATGTTGCCTGTCTCTGTCCAGCTGGGGAAAGGGAGTTTGTGTAGACTTTAAACTGTGTAATAGAAAAATTCCCAATTTAACTGTTTTCAGTGACAAAACAGATTAAACTTTTTTTAAAAAATAATAATAAATAAATCTGGTATTACTAAAGCAGTCATTCTCCTTTGTCCATAACCTGCACACAGTTTAACTATGAATCTTTGTCTTTTTAAATATTGTATTAATAGATTTAGAAAGCCTAAAAAAACTTTTTTAATTTCAATGATTTTTTCTGTATCGTATCCTTCTAAAAAACTAATGTTTTTATATGGTAAGCACATACAAACCTTCTGGCATTTTTGTTATGATTATATATAATATATAAATATATATTAAAGAAAGCCAAATTAAAATGTTCCATCCATTTCTTTGTGTGTAATGAAATGAAATCCGCTTACACCTCTCTCTCTTTTTAAAAAAAGATATTTTGGCAAATGAAGAGAAGTCTTTCTTCTTCACTTCTATGGTGCTGAAAGGAATATGGTTGATGCAAATGATATAATAAAATTTTACGGCTAAAAAAACACACCTTCTGTCTATTATGGATTCTATGGACAAGATACTAGTGTGAAAGAAGGGGCAGAACACCTGGTGTAAAACAGATATCTCACCCTCATATTTCTAAACAGAAGTGAACCTCTGAAGGCATCAAGGACATGGCTGTGGCACCATATATGCACTACATATATGGTGTGTGTGGTTTGCCACATTTGGTACAATCTGGCTGCATCAGTGTAAGAAAAATCTACAATGTGTTTACTTCAGTTCACTTGGTCTACAGACCATCAACATCAGATACAGTGTGGGGTTATCAGTACAGCCACAGCAGGAAAAAAAAAGAAAAAAGAGGGGGAGACAATAGACATTTACACAAACAGTGCCTTTAAAAAAAACAAAAAACAGAGTATAACAAAATCCATGAACCACAAGAAATAGATAGAAATACCAACCATTTTGATTCAGAACTCTTCCCTTTAAAAGTTGTCACCTGATTCTGATGACAACAGCAAGGAACGTGGCTATATATTTCCATGATTGCAGGGTTGGAATCCACCATTATAGCCTGAGACACAGAATTCACCAGAGTTCCCCAAGGATAGGGAAAGTACTCAGCAAATAAAAAGGGATTTAATATTCCTATAAAAATTGCAATATAGGAGAGCATGTAATCTGAAACACACACAGAGAGAGACATCAATTGCCAGAATCCAACAGGTTTTGGTGCATTCTGAGCTAGAATCAGGGTTTCCCACATTTGAAACAGATTCTAAAATGGCAGACATTCAAGTGGAAAATGCAGACCTGCCAGGATCAGGGATTTTGTGGCTCGAACCTTTAGCCTCTGAGGCTTGGGGCCAGCTATAGTGTGCACTGCGGTTCTTTGCAGTCAGGGCTCAGAACTCTTTCCAGGTGTGGAAGGGACCATTTGGGTGGTGTGTACAGAAGCAAACCCATGATTGTTAGGCGGCATGTACTTAAAATATTAAAATCCAAGCTTTAAATGAAATCAACTATATTAAAACCAGGAAACAGCACAATGGCAATATAGCCATCAAACTTTACAATTTGTAAGGGAAAGGAAGAACCGTTTTCTGCCCCCACCCCCAAGCCCTGCAAATAAAGGTTAAGGTTTTGTGTTCTGCTGTAGTAATTAGGAAAAAGTCCACTAAATGTTTCCAGAATGGAACCAGCTGGTTTTATGCATCTGTAATAACTGTTGGATGGGATGCGGGTGGCGCTGTGGGTTAAACCACTGAGCCTAGGGCTTGCTGATCAGAAGGTTGGCGGTTCGAATCCCTGCGACGGGGTGAGCTCCCGTTGCTCGGTCCCAGCTCCTGCCAACCTAGCAGTTCGAAAGCACGTCAAAGTGCAAGTAGATAAATAGGCACCGCTACAGTGGGAAGGTAAATGGCGTTTCCGCGCTTTGGTTCACCAGAAGTGGCTTTGTCATGCTGGCCACATGACCTGGAAACTGTACGCCGGCTCCCTCGGCCAATAATGCGAGATGAGCACCGCAACCCCAGAGTCGGTCACCACTGGACCTAATGGTCAGGGGTCCCTTTACCTAATAACTGTCGGAGGCAATCTGCCTCTGAATACCAGCTGCTGGGAACCACAGAATGGGAGAGTGCTCTTGTGTTCGAATCCTGATGGCTGGTTTCCCATAGGCATCTGCTTGGCCACTGTGAGAACAGGATACTGGACTGGGTGGGCCTCTGACTTGATCAAGCAGGTCTCTTCTTAAATTTCTTATATTCCTTTTTTTGCTCATTCCTTTTACTAGTTTTACAGGTGTAAAACTCCTTCCTGTGCCTCCTCCTCGAGAGGTCCAGAGGGTGACAACACGAGAATGGGTCTTCTCTGCAGTGGCTCCCCATCTGTGGAATGCTCTCTCCAGGGAAGTTTGCCTGGCGCCTTCATTATACACCTTTAGGTCCTGGCAAAAGCGTTCCCTTTTAACCAGGCCTTTGGTTGATCTGATTGACATCCTATACCCTTTTAAATTGTGGCTCTTTTTTGGTGTGTGTGTTATTGGGTTGTTGTTTTTATTTTAATTATATATACTGTGGTTTTTATGTTGATCTTTTTTTTATGTTGATCTTTTCTGTGAACCACCCTCAGACCTCCGGGTATAGGGCAGTATATGAATTCAACTAATAATAGTACAGGTGGCATTTATACAATACTGTTTATACAAGGTGGTCTTGAAAATAGGAATGGGAGGTATCGGATAGGGGTGTAATTAGTCTTTGAGTCCCAGTCATGCGGATCTGACTCTCCCAGTGTCCTATCAAAAGGAATCAATAGCAGAAACGCCAATTTGAGCCTTGTCTGAATTTGCCAGACCCGAATTTCACCCCTAACTTCAAAGCTAATTGCACCCACAAAACTTCATTAAGCTGACACGTCCTTCTGTGTAGACCAAAACTCTGCTGCCTTTGTTATTTAGAGTCCAGCCCTTGAGCAAGTTAGTATTGATCTGAGGTTGTTCCAGGCTCCCAAATCAGCTGAAATTCATCAAATACACACAAGCTCGAAGGAGTTTGACTTTTATTGATTGCAACACAAGCACCAAAGCCAAAGCATCCGCTTTGCTTTTCTGCCCCCTTTCCCCTGATTTTTTCTCAAGGGTTGCTAATCAGAAGCCATATGGGCAAGCTGAGCTGAAATCTGTGTTTCTTCTCTCATCAGAGAAAAAGGAAATCAATAGAACTCAGGCTAATAAGACCATGCACAGCGCGTTGTTTTTAATGTGCTCTCTCTCTCACACACAAACACACACACCTTGTGAGACAATAAAACATCTCCCTAGCTGCTGCTTTCAGTATTGCTAGTATCCCATTTACAGACACAATGCCTGACTTGAGCACTTCAGCTTTCAATAAAGGAGGCCTCCCCCCGAGACCACAAATGTTCATTCTTGGGCATTAAACCAGCCTCCTAAGTGGTCAGATATGGGGGTGTTCAAAGAACAGTGCTAGCTTTATATACTGGGCAGTGGTAGGACACCTCTGGTCCAGGGTCCTATTTTGTTCCATGAGGCAATTTCCTTTAACACCAAACCCACCTGACTCACAAATGATGTTATATGTGATGTCAGGCATCCTGCAAAAGAATCAGGAGCTTCAAGTGCACTCGTGAATGTTTATTCGCAAGTATTTGTTGCTAACAGCACCAATCAAGTATGCCCCCTCCTTTTTTGTATTCTACTTACCTAAGGCAGCTGCCTCACTTTGTTTAATGGTAGGACTGGCCCTAAAATGCAGATCTTTCAGAGGAGTTTGATGAATGTGAAAGTTGGGGGTATTGCCATTATTATTGCTTTCGAACCATTCATGTTGAAATAAATGATTCATATTTTTTAGGATGTACTGCTAATCCGTCATGGCTCAGCAAGGGTCTGTCCCAGGTGGTTGAGTTTGGGGGACAGAAGGGGTAGGTGGCTTACTGATGATCCAAATCAGGCAGAGCCAGGTTTGTGGTTCAAGGGTCAACTTCAAAGGCAATAAAAGAGGGTCAAAAGGGACAGAGGTGTACCATCCAAACCAATCAGGGACAAGATCTCAGGTTGCAACTGAGGAGAGGGAGCCGGGCCTTGAGATAAGTTGCTCAGTTATTGTTTCTGAGTGTCTTGGTAAAACAGAACACCAATTAATCAAAAAGAGGCATTCACCTATCCTTAATTAACACATGCATCTAAGATGATGTGCCTCATTTACAGGCAAAGGTCTTCTAAGCCCTAAACTCAGATGTTGAGAAAGCATACAGCTGCCCCCAAAGCACTTACACAGCTCAGGATGAAGAACCAGAATCCAGATGAGCTGAGGCATTAATGGTTGGGGTCATTAGTATAGCCAGTATTGATGTCCGAGCACCCTTATTCACTGAACTAAAATGGAATTTGCCTTACAGATATACACGTTGAACATTAACCAGCACTTGTTCTGCAGCATCAGAACAAAACCTTGTACATATCACCGACAAACACGCTGCTGTTCAGTGGTAATAGTAAAAGAGGGGAGCACAACTGTAAAAAGTCCTATTTCTTGCTGCTTTGTGCTCATGACTCAACAGAATATGAACTGGAAGCTGCTTTGCAGGGCACCACAAAGGATTCTCCCAAGCTTTTAAGAGGATGGGTCACCCATGTTGCACTCACAGGAAGCAATGTGTCTGCTAGTAGTACCTCTTATGGTGCCAGGAAAAGTCTCAGTAAATATCCCCTCAAAAATCCAAAAAAATGCAAGAAGGACTGCCTGCTCCTACATGGAATATGCCCCCTGAAGCATGCCCACATTTCACTGGATGCCAGGATTGGTCACCAACCTTCCTTCTGTTCTGAGCCCAGCCCTAATCCTAACCGTTTGGGCTTCCTCCAAATAATTTTTGTATTTCTGCAAACTATGCTGCATTCCCATTCCTCCTTGTGTGGATGGCTTATGCTACAAAAAGGATTCACTCAGAGAATGAGTTCAATATTAGTACATAGGATAAAATAAAGACACATTTCCTATTTTCTACCGATGGTTCCAGAAAGGAGTTGGTTACCATCTAAATACCTTTTCAATAACATTGTGTATCCTTTTGATATCACACACAAAAACACCTCCCTGATGCTGTTGATTAAGTGGGCAAAGGCTTTAGCGCCCTCTAGTGAATCTCATAAAGAATGGACACTCAGGTCTTCAATAATTCTCTCAACTGCTGCCTATCATTATAGCAGAAGTTTTCAACTGTGAGAAGATTGGTAATTAGGGGTGGGCATGGAGGCACATGCTTGTCATCCCTGACTGATCCACCTGTGCAATTTGTGGCCAGTGGGGTGTACTTGGTGCATTCTGGCCAAGCAGCCTAAATGGATTTAGGCTGTACCCTAGAACATGCTATTAGATTTCATACAATGTGCTGAGGTTCCATAGCAGACATGCAGAGATTTTTGGCAAATGAAGGGAAGGGTTCCCTAGAAACTGAACCCATTGAATCAGCTTGCCACAAGTCAGGGCATTGGTATACCACACCCAGCCAGGGTTTCAGACAATGATCATTCCTATCTTTTACTTCCTACAGTTCTCTCAACTGAAGTTGCTGGGGCTTGAAATTGGAACCTTGTGCATGCAAGTTTGTAAAACTTCATTGTAGTCTTCTTTATATACCAACACTTGAAGGGATTTGTCTTGGCTCATGTAAATTCCTTAAGATGAAAAGGAATACCGGAAACTATGCAGAAGTTGAGAAGGGATGTCATCACTGTCTGGCCAAAGGAGGAAACTGCGAGGAAACCAGCCAGACCAGCAACAATAGGATGGCAGAACAAGCCTGGTTCCTAGAAAGCAACAAGGGAATCTTCTGCAGCTGCAGCTGTCAACGATTCAGTCCTCACATTAACAAGGGGAAACAATCTGAAGCAGTCTCATCAGCATGATTGTATCTGAATATAGCATTATTACTATTCATAACCTGATTCAGGCTTCATTTTTAAAGCTTTACATTTAGCTGGCATATATAGGATTTTGCAAGCAATCTCCCATCCAGGCATGGACCAGAGCCATACCAGCTTACAATTTAGCAACATGGCTCCTTTAGACAATGCCTGGGGGTCAGTAATAGCTGCTGTAACCCAAAAGAAGAGAAGAGAAGCCCATCATAGCTATCTCTTGATATATTTATTAAGACCTGGTCAAAAAAAAATGAGGGGGGGGGGACAGGAAGGTTTTTGATTGGAAAGCTGCCACATTAATCCAAGAGCTTAAAATCCATGATAACATTGCCTGTCTTTGGGTTGAAGCTTAGGGTGTATGCAACTGCAGAGGGGTTATCAATGGGAGGCTCTGACCCAGTATCTGAACTGAAGAAAAACACAGCCTGTTTGCAGTGGGGAGTCCACTGACAGTAGCCCTGCAGAAAAAACAAGAAGAAAAATAATTAGCTCTGATAAGAAAATACAGTATGCTAATTTGTCAAGACCAACAGTAATCACTTTACTTTAGGATATCAGCATGCTGATTCATAACAGAAAATGTTATCAATGAGGTCTGAATTCCATACATTCAGGGAACTGCTGCACCAAACTCCACAGGTTGGTGGTCTCATAAGCCTTCAAACTAGGCCCCTAGGACTTCTGACATCTGGTGCATAACTTGGTAATGCAAATTATTTTGCTCTTTGGAAACGGAGGAAATAGCAAACTGGCCTGAACTGGAATGCCAATTACTTGATCACCTCCAAGATTTCTAAGGCTGCAGTCCTAAATAAATCTACATTGTATTGCACTCACAAGGTTTCACTTCTGAGTACATATGCTTGGATCGGATTGTAAGAATTACAACATACACACAGAAGCTACACTTTTTTAAAAAAAGGCTGGTGGGGGAACTTCTCCTATGCCCTAGCTTGAGAGCAAAATCTTGAGCCTAGTGTGTTAACTAAAAATGGAACATAGCCATCCTATAATACCTCTGACAGATGTCACACTTCTGAAACATACAAATGAATTATAGTTTCCAATGGGGCTTCTAAACTACGAAAGTGAGTCTATGGTAGCATCCAAGCACACAGTTTCCACTGAAAAATTGTGAATTCAGATTTACAACATTTATAAATGTTGGCAATCAGAAGAAGCCTTCTCTGTGGAGGTGGCTTCCCTATAGAACCATTTCCTCCATCGGCAAAGTCAGGTGCCAGAATTACTGAGCTTTGGAGACCACTTCTGCTCCCAGGCTTTTACTGTTGTTTGACTCCAGCCTAAGGTACCATGGCTTAATTTGACCTGGATTGCTCTGGCCTTTTTATTGTTTTGTGGATTTTTATTAATTCTTATGGTCTTAAATTGTCTAATGCGCTGTACAGCACCTTGGGATGGAATCTGAAAGGTGGTAGAAAAACATCTAAATAAATAAATTTGCCTAGCTTTTCAGAGAAGACAGAAGACTGATTAAGTCCAAAAATGCGGCCCAAACCATGAGATAGAAGTGAATCACTCAGATTAACATTCTTCTCCCTCGCCCCCCCCCCCCATGGAGCAGAGTGAAGATGAAAGAGAATTAAGCATACCTTTTCATTTGAAACCTGCACAAGCCCTGTGGTAACAGAAATGCTGGGTGTCAGATGATATTCCATCCACAGAACAGCTCCATGGCTCTTCCCAGTCCTAGAAAGAAAGAAAGCCTCAGGTATTGATTTTCTGCTAACTTTGAAGAACACCAACACACTGACATATGCACAAATTCCTTTTGAAATATGAATAGTATCTTTCCTCCTTGGAAGCAGCCTAGGCCAGAGAGATGAAAGAGCATGAATGCTACACCTATGGGAGCCTGAAACTTCCATCAACTGGCAGGTGGATGTAGGAAGCGGAATTTCTTGCAGGAACCAAAGCGATGTGTATAGGACAGTAACTGAAGTAACACATTAAAGACCTGAAGCAGGATCTTTCTGCCCTCTTTCATGCCTATATTAAGTCAAACCATGACATAGCATGAATGAGCCAACATGTGGGCTCCTGGAGAGGAGACTGCAGCCACTTTTCACCTCCCCAGTCATTTTGCTGCTGCAGTGAGCTAATTTGTGGTTTGGCTTAGTATGTCACCTGAAGCTGGGCTCATGGTTTAGCTCTTCCAGACAAACTACAAGCTGTAAATCATAGAGCAAACCTTAGTTACAAGATGGTGGTTTGTCTGAAAGCTAAACGACAAGCTTGCATTTTCTTCTCCAGGAGCCTGCACATTTCCTCATGCATGCTAAGCCGTGGTTTGGCTTAGTATAACTTGTGAACTGGGACCCAGCTTCTTTTGCATTCTGTCTTTCATTTTAAGATTCAAACTTTAACGCAAATATCTACTATTTTGGTCTTAGCTTAAATGTCTCATGTGTAACTTATACGATTGACTTGTTTGCTAGCACAAGCTATATGATACAGTCGGAAAAATCTACATCTGATGTTTAAACAAGAATCATGCTAGAGACAAATATTGATCTTTACTGCACAGGATGTTCCAATATTTTACAGCTGGTACAATGATAACACCATAATTTGGTTCAATGGTAACACCACACACTGTGCTGGTTGAGAAAGAAATGATCAGCCAGGGAACAGATGGTTATATTTGGAGATGAGAAATAAATGTCATTATATATTGATTCAGTCATATGTTGAAATGTAATTTATACATTATTCATTAAGAGCAGTATGTTATCTCATACATGAAGTATGTTTATTATTATTAAGCAAATTATACAACTACAAAAGTTTTCTTCAGAAAAATGCATTATTAAACGTAAGTGATATGAATATGCTGTTGCTCTAAAATCTCAAACACCCATCTGATTTCAGCTCCCAATCTTATACCAAGTTGTTGTTGTTCAGTCGTTTAGTCGTGTCCGACTCTTCATGACCCCATGGACCAGAGCACGCCAGGCACTCCTGTCTTCCACTGCCTCTTGCAGTTTGGTCAGACTCAAATTACCTCCCTTGAAATGATGGGGTCTATTTATTGTGTTTGTTTATTGCTTTTAAAGAAGGGATTTTCCAAAATGCTTTGGGTTACATTTCTAGGCCCTGAAATTTCCCCTCCTCCTTCTCTGTCATCCAGTCATGCTGTCCCAATTTTATGGTTGTTTTTCAGAGCAGCCAACAATTCCCTGGGATTTTTTTTTTGTAAAGCTGAGTGTCACTGGCACATTGCTAATACTGGCTCAGGCACTAAATTCATGGGGATGTTAAAAAGCATGTGTCTCCAACGAGGCAAGTCAGTGAGGAATGATATCATGGTTTATGGTTATTAAAACACAATGAGAGATCCAGGAGAATTAAGAGGGACATATTCCCCTGTCTGTCTCCATCAAAGATCCACCAGGGTGACCTGGGCAGTTTCCATCCAAAAATGAGGCTGGAATGGATGCTAGTTCTAGTGATATCAAGTGTGTTAATAATGATACTTGACTTTGCATGCACTTAGTGCTTCTAGAGTATTCAATGTGCCTCAGATATCACCTTAGTGCAATCCTTACAATTTCATAAAGTTGGTCAATATTATATTTGTAGATGTGAGGTCTAGGGAGAACTAAGGCTATCCAGTGAAGTAATGGCAGAGACGACGATTCTTAGCTATTCTGCTGCACTTTTAGGAACATAGGAAGTTGTTTTATACTGAGTTAGGACATTTGTCCATTTTCTACACTGACAGTGGTTTTCCAGTTTCTCACATGGATATTTCCC